>NC_090277.1:1955000-3205000 GCF_040414725.1 Anabrus simplex
GTGCTCTTGTTTGGAAACAAAGCCATGTGCAGCTGTCATCCGCCATTTTTAATCAACAGAGCACCGTGCTGCTATCATGCGGGCAATTTCGTCAGTTGTCATCCGCCATCTTTAATCCACAGAACACCGTGCTGCCCTCTTTATAGCTACTACCTTAAGCACGTAGTAGCGGGCAATTTGAAAAGTTCTGTTAGCTATCATCTGCCATCTTTAATCAAGAGAGCACCGTGCTGCCATCTTTAGCTAGATACCTTTGAAATGTGGCGGCGGATAATTTGAAAAATGCTTTTTGACAGCAGCTATCTTTGAGCACCGTGCTACCCTCTATGTGGTGGCGGCAAATTCTACATGCTCTTGTTTGGAAACAAACCCACGCGCTTTTTTTGACAGCCATCATCCGCCATCTTTAAGCAACAGAGTACAGTGCTGCCCTCTTTGTTGTGGCGGCAAATTCCACGTGCTCTTGTTTGGAAACAAAGCCACATGCTCTTTTGACAGCTGTCACCCGCCATCTTTAACCAACAGAGCACTATGCTGCTATCATGCGGGCAATTTCGTTAGTTGTCATCCGACATCTTTAATGAACAGAGCACCGTGCTGCCCTCATGCGGGGCAATTTCGTTAGCTGTCATCCGCCATCTTTTAATGAACAGAGCACCGTGCTGCTCTCTGTAGTAGCGGGTAATTTGAAAAGTTCTGTTAGCTGTCATCCACCATCTTTAATCAAGAGAGCACCGTGCTGCCATCTATGTCGTGGCGGCAAATTCCACGTGCTCTTGTTTAGTAAACAAACTCACGCGCAGCTGTCATCGGCCATCTTACATCGCAAACCTCAGTGCTACACTCTTTAGTTGAAAAATGGTGGTGGATAATTTAAAAAGAAAAATTCTACAGCAGCCATCTCTCGACGCTAATTGCACAAGATGGTGGCTATACATGACTCCTTAAAGGTGCTTATGCAAGATGATCGCTATACATAGACGCCCTTGGGATGCTTGCGCAAGATGGCGGTTATACAAGGCTCCTTATGAGACACCCTAGGGATGCTTGCGCGAGATGGTGGTTGCTCTTATGAGGCGGCTTAAGGATCCTTGCACAAGATGGCTAGAGACGCCCTAAGGATGCTTGCGCAAGATGGCGGATGCAAGATGGCGGCTATACATAGCTCCTTATGAGACAGCCAGTACTCGATACAACATGTAATCAGAACATTGATTGATGTGTTCAGAACACAAAATAAGTAGAATCGAACAATGTACTCGATGTCGTTAACGTCAACATGTGATTAAAACATTGTCTGGTGTGTTCAGAACACTACATAAGTAGAATCGAACACTGTACTCGATGTCGTTAACTTCAACATGTGATTAAAACATTGTCTGGTGTGTTCAGAACACTACATAAGTAGAATCGAACGCTGTACAACATGTTAGGGGATACCTTTGTTCTAAGAAGATCAGATTGAAACATAACAAGACTAGAATTGAACACTGCATTCGATGTCGTTACATGTGATCAGAATAATGATTGATGTGTTCAGATCACTAAACAAGTAGAACCGAACACTGTACAACATGTTAGGGGATACCTTTGTTCTAAGAAGATCAGATTGAAACATAACAAGACTAGAATTGAACACTGCACTCGATACAACATGTAATCAGAACATTGATTGATGTGTTCAGATCACTAAACAAGTAGAACCGAACACTGTACAACATGTTAGGGGATACCTTTGTTCTAAGAAGATCAGATTGAAACATAACAAGACTAGAATTGAACACTGCACTCGATACAACATGTAATCAGAACATTGATTGATGTGTTCAGATCACTAAACAAGTAGAACCGAACACTGTACAACATGTTAGGGGATACCTTTGTTCTATGAAAATTAGATTGAAACTAACAAGACTAGAATCGAACACTGCACTCGGTGTCGTTAACCTTAACATGTGATCCGATACAACATGTTAGGGGATACCTTTGTTCTAAAAAAATTAGATTGAAACATAGCAAGCCTAGAATCGAACACGGTAAGAACATTGTTTGATGTGTTCAGTACAACTTCAATGATTTACCTAATGTAAAACACACACTGTGCACATATCGCATAGCTATCTCGCCTATCACTTGCCTAGTATGAAAATCAAAAAAACACACTGTGCACATATCGCATAGCTAACACTTCAAATGATTTGCTTAGTACGAAAATAAAAAATCTATACCGCGTAGCTAACTCGTTCATCGCACTGCTAAGACGCTTAGTAATTGCGAATACACTGATATATCTCATACGAAAATCAAGAAAGCACACTGCGTAGCCAACTCGCTCGGCTCACTCGCTTAGTAATTACAACACTGATACACACACGGATAAGAATGTTCCGAGATACTACATACTTAAATGTTTTTTAAGGGGGGTGAAAGATCATAAATTATATGTACACATGTTGTCTCCTCCAAGTTGTAAGATGAAATAGACGCAGTACTGCGAGTTTCCGCTCTAGCTGCTGAACGGAAGTAGCACGATATCTCAGCAAAAAAAAAAAATACGCGTTAGCTTGCAAGTCAGACACAATGATGGATACCGCGATTCAAATCCTGGCAACTTATGCCGTCGGGAAGGGCATCCGGCGAGCATCTAGCTGTAAATCCCCGATTCTCATGTTAGAAAGAGCAACTTATTGTAAAACATTCGTAATCCCAGTTCTTTGACGTCAGGAAGGGCAACCGGTCGAAAACAATTGTGTATGATGTAAGAGGCTAGATACTGCCAGTTTTGCGTCAGGAAGGGCAACTAGTCTTAAAACAAATTCTTGCGATTTAAAATCTTAGTTTTGCGTCAGGAAGGGCATCCGGCTGTAAAACAATAGTTCGTGATACAGCGATTTAAAATCTAAGAAGTAAATCGAGCTGTAAATCCCCGATTCTCGTGTTAGAAGTTGTAAAACAGATTCTTAAACCGAGTTCTCTGACGTCAGGAAGGGCAACCGGTCGAAAACAATAGTGTATGATGTAAGAGGCTAGATACTGCTAGTTTTGCGTCAGGAAGGGGAACTAGTCTTAAAACAAATTCTTGCGATTTAAAATCTTAGTTTTGCGTCAGGAAGGGCATCCGGCTGTAAAACAATAGTTCGTGATACAGCGATTTAAAATCTAAGAAGAGCATCTAGCTGTAAATCCCCGATTCTCGTGTTAGAAGTTGTAAAACAGATTCTTAATCCGAGTTCTTTGACGTCAGGAAGGCCAACCGGTCGAAAACAATAGCGTATGATGTAAGAGGCTAGATACTGCTAGTTTTGCGTCAGGAAGGGCAACTAGTCTTAAAACAAATTCTTGCGATTTAAAATCTTTGTTTTGCGTCAGGAAGGGCATCCGGCTGTAAAACAATAGTTCGTGATACAGCGATTTAAAATCTAAGAAGAGCATCTAGCTGTAAATCCCCGATTCTCGTGTTAGAAGTTGAAAAACAGATTCTTAATCCGGGTTCTTTGACGTCAGGAAGGGCAACCGGTCGAAAACAATAGTGTATGATGTAAGAGGCTAGATACTGCCAGTCTTGCATCAGGAAGGGCAACTAGTCTTAATACAAATTCTTGCGATTTAAAATCTTAGTTTTGCGTCAGGAAGAGCATCCGGCAGTAAAACAATAGTTCGTGGTACAGCGATTTAAGATCTAAGAAGAGCATCTAGCTGTAAAACCCTGATTCTCGTGTTAGAAGTTGTAAAACAGATTCTTAATCCGAGTTCTTTGACGTCAGGAAGGGCAACCGGTCGAAAACAATAGTGTATGATGTAAGAGGCTAGATACTGCCAGTTTTTCGTCAGGAAGGGCTACTAGTCTTAAAACAAATTCTTGCGATTTAAAATCTTAGTTTTGCGTCAGGAAGGGCATCCGGCAGTAAAACAATAGTTCGTGATACAGCGATTTAAAATCTAAGAAGTAAATCGAGCTGTAAATCCCCGATTCTCGTGTTAGAAGTTGTAAAACAGATTCTTAAACCGAGTTCTCTGACGTCAGGAAGGGCAACCGGTCGAAAACAATAGTGTATGATGTAAGAGGCTAGATACTGCTAGTTTTGCGTCAGGAAGGGGAACTAGTCTTAAAACAAATTCTTGCGATTTAAAATCTTAGTTTTGCGTCAGGAAGGGCATCCGGCTGTAAAACAATAGTTCGTGCTACAGCGATTTAAAATCTAAGAAGAGCATCTAGCTGTAAATCCCCGATTCTCGTGTTAGAAGTTGTAAAACAGATTCTTAATCCGAGTTCTTTGACGTCAGGGAGGGCAACCGGTCGAAAACAATAGCGTATGATGTAAGAGGCTAGTACTGCTAGTTTTGCGTCAGGAAGGGCAACTAGTCTTAAAACAAATTCTTGCGATTTAAAATCTTAGTTTTGCGACAGGAAGGGCATCCGGCTGTAAAACAATAGTTCGTGATACAGCGGTTTAAAATCTAAGAAGAGCATCTAGCTGTAAATCCCCGATTCTCGTGTTAGAAGTTGTAAAACAGTTTCTTAATCCGAGTTCTTTGACGTCAGGAAGGGCAACCGGTCGAAAACAATAGTGTGTGATGTAAGAGGCTAGATACTGCCAGTTTTGCGTCAGGAAGGGCAACTAGTCTTAAAACAAATTCTCGCGATTTAAAATCTTAGTTTTGCGTCAGGAGGGGCATCCGGCTGTAAAACAATAGTTCGTGATACAGTGATTTAAAATCTAAGAAGAGCATCTAGCTGTAAATCCTCGATTCTCGTGTTAGAAGTTGTAAAACAGATTCTTAATCCGATTTCTTTGATGTCAGGAAGGGCAACCTGTCGAAAACAATAGTGTATGATGTAAGAGGCTAGATACTGCTAGTTTTGCGTCAGGAAGGGCAACTAGTTTTAAAACAAATTCTTGCGATTTAAAATCTTAGTTTTGCGTCAGGAAGGGCATCCGGCTGTAAAACAATAGTTCGTGATGCAGTGATTTAAAATCTAAGAAGAGCATCTAGCTGTAAATCCCCGATTCTCGTGTTAGAAGTTGTAAAACAGATTCTTAATCAGAGTTCTTTGTCGTCAGGAAGGGCAACCGGTTGAAAACAATAGTGTATGATGTAAGAGGTTCGATACTGCTAGTTTTGCGTCAGGAAGGACAACTAGTCTTAAAACAAATTCTTGCGATTTAAAATCTGTAAAACATATTTTTAATCCCAAGAGAATCGAACCCGAGACTACCGGGTGAGAGGCATGCACACTAAACCGAACTGTAGGCTATAGGTTACATGTTTTTGTTCCACAGTCTTTGAAGTTGTATCAGCGCAGTCATTCAGAGCGAGACGCGTAATGCATGTGTTAGCTGAAATTGTACACGTATCTTCCGGCTGTAGTAGTAAGCTTGAACGAAGACACTGCGTGGTGATAAGCTACTTGTAACTCACCGTGTAAGCTCCTAACATAAATTATCATGATTGTACGGAGACGTTAAAACACACAGTGTTAGCACACCCCGCCTCTTAGATCATACACCACAGTTTTACGACCGGTTGCCCTTCCTGACTAGGATTTTAAATCGCAGTATACGCGATAAATTTGTTATAGCGGGTTTTATAACTAGATATCCCGGTACCGGCACATAGCCTACTCCTACCGATGAAGCCTGCACAAGGCTTATTGTCTCCATCCGACAGATGAATCACCCTCAACACTCTTGTACTCACAATCATTTTCGAAGGAGCCTGCACAAGGTTTAACGCTCCCCATCAACAACCCTTACTTAATGCTGGCTTTTTTGCACACCCCGCCTCTTAGATCATACACCATAGTTTTATACGACCGGTTACCCTTCCTGACTAGGATTTTAAATCACAGTATGCGCGATAAATTTGTTATAGCGGGTTTTATAACTAGATATCCCGGTACCGGTACATAGCCTACTCCTACCGAAGAAGCTTGCACAAGGCTTAATGCCTCCATCCGACAGATGAATCACCCTCAACGTCTTGTACTCAAAATCATTTTCGAAGTAGTCTGCACAAGGTTTAACGCCCCCTATCAACAGCCCTTACTTAATACTGGCTTATTTTTGCACACCCCACCTCTTAGATCATACACCATAGTTTTACGACCGGTTGCCCTTCCTGACTAGGATTTTAAATCGCAGTATACGCGATGAATTTGTTATACCGGGTTTTATAACTAGATATCCCGGTACCGGCACATAGCCTACTCCTGCCGAAGAAGCCTGCACAAGGCTTATTGTCTCCATCCGACAGATGAATCACCCTCAACACTCTTGTACTCACAATCATTTTCGAAGGAGCCTGCACAAGGTTTAACGCCCCCATCAACAACCCTTACTTAATGCTGGCTTTTTTGCACACCCCGCCTCTTAGATCATACACCATAGTTTTATACGACCGGTTACCCTTCCTGACTAGGATTTTAAATCGCAGTATACGCGATAAATTTGTTATAGCGGGTTTTATAACTAGATATCCCGGTACCGGCACATAGCCTACTCCTACCGAAGAAGCCTGCACACAGCTTAACGCCTCCATCCGACAAATGAATCACCCTCAACACCCTTCAATCATTCTCGCTACTTCGGAAGATAGCGGGTTCGAACTCCTACTGCTGGAAGCCGTAAAAAAATAGCAAATGCTAGGCGAGGGGCCTGCGCGATCGTCATTACATGATCTAGCCGGATGCCCTTCCCGATGGCATAAGTTGCCAGGATTTGAATCGCGGTATCCATCATTGTGTCTGACTTGCAAGCTCACGCGTATTTTTTTTCTTTTTGCTGAGATATCATGCTACTTCCGTTCACCATCTAGAGCGGAAACTCGCAGTACTGCGTCTATTTCATCTTACAACTTGGAGGAGACAACATGTGTACATATAATTTATGATCTTTCACCCCCCTTAAAAAACATGTAAGTATGTAGTATCTCGGAACATTCTTATCCGTGTGTGTATCAGTGTTCTAGTCGTGTTGCAATTACTAAGCGGGTGAGCCGAGCGAGTTGGCTACGCAGTGTGCTATCTTGATTTTCGTATGAGATATATCAATGTACTCGCAATTACTAAGCGTCTTAGCAGTGCGATGAACGAGTTAGCTACGCGGTATAGATTTTTTTATTTTCGTACTAAGCAAATCATTTGAAGTGTTAGCTATGAGATATGTGCACAGTGTTTTTTTTTGATTTTCATACTAGGCAAGTGATAGGCGAGATAGCTATGCGATATGTGCACAGTGTGTGTTTTACACTAGGTAAATCATTGAAGTTGTACTGAACACATCAAACAATGTTCTTACAGTGTTCGATTCTAGGCTTGCTATGTTTCAATCTAATTTTCTTAGAACAAAGGTATCCCCTAACATGTTGTATCGGATCACATGTTAAGGTTAACGACATCGAGTGCAGTGTTCGATTCTAGTCTTGTTAGTTTCAATCTGATCTTCTTAGAACAAAGGTATCCCCTAAGATGTTGTACAGTGTTCGGTTCTTAGGACAAAGGTATCCCCTAACATGTTGTATCGGATCACATGTTAAGGTTAACGACATCGAGTGCAGTGTTCGATTCTAGTATTGTTAGTTTCAATCTAATTTTCTTAGAACAAAGGTATCCGCTAACATGTTGTACAGTGTTCGGTTCTACTTGTTTAGTGATCTGAACACATCAATCAATGTTCTGATTACGTGTTGTATCGAATGCAGTGTTCAATTCTAGTCTTGTTATGTTTCAATCTGATCTTCTTAGAACAAAGGTATCCCCTAACATGTTGTACAGTGTTCGGTTCTACTTGTTTAGTGATCTGAACACATCAATCAATGTTCTGATTACATGTTGTATCGAGTGCTGTGTTCAATTCTAGTCATGTTATGTTTCAATCTGATCTTCTTAGAACAAAGGTATCCCCTAACATGTTGTACAGTGTTCGGTTCTACTTGTTTAGTGATCTGAACACATCAATCATTGTTCTGATCACATGTAACGACATCGAGTGCAGTGTTCAATTCTAGTCTTGTTATGTTTCAATCTGATCTTCTTAGAACAAAAGTATCCCCTAACATGTTGTACAGCGTTCGATTCTACTTATGTAGTGTTCTGAACACACCAGACAATGTTTTAATCACATGTTGAAAACGACATCGAGTACAGTGTTCGATTCTACTTATTTTGTGTTCTGAACACATCAATCAATGTTCTGATTACATGTTGTATCGAGTACTGGCTGTCTCATAAGGAGCTATGTATAGCCGCCATCTTGCATCCGCCATCTTGCGCAAGCATCCTTAGGGCGTCTCTAGCCATCTTGTGCAAGGATCCTTAAGCCGCCTCATAAGAGCAACCACCATCTCGCGCAAGCATCCCTAGGGTGTCTCATAAGGAGCCTTGTATAACCGCCATCTTGCGCAAGCATCCCAAGGGCGTCTATGTATAGCGATCATCTTGCATAAGCACCTTTAAGGAGTCATGTATAGCCACCATCTTGTGCAATTAGCGTCGAGAGATGGCTGCTGTAGAATTTTTCTTTTTAAATTATCCACCACCATTTTTCAACTAAAGAGTGTAGCACTGAGGTTTGCGATGTAAGATGGCCGATGACAGCTGCGCGTGAGTTTGTTTACTAAACAAGAGCACGTGGAATTTGCCGCCACGACATAGATGGCAGCACGGTGCTCTCTTGATTAAAGATGGTGGATGACAGCTAACAGAACTTTTCAAATTACCCGCTACTACAGAGAGCAGCACGGTGCTCTGTTCATTAAAAGATGGCGGATGACAGCTAACGAAATTGCCACGCATGAGGGCAGCACGGTGCTCTGTTCATTAAAGATGTCGGATGACAGCTAACGAAATTGCCCGCATGATAGCAGCATAGTGCTCTGTTGGTTAAAGATGGCGGGTGACAGCTGTCAAAAGGGCATGTGGCTTTGTTTCCAAACAAGAGCACGTGGAATTTGCCGCCACAACAAAGAGGGCAGCACTCTACTCTGTTGCTTAAAGATGGCGGATGATGGCTGTCAAAAAAAGCGCGTGGGTTTGTTTCCAAACAAGAGCATGTAGAATTTGCCGCCACCACATAGAGGGTAGCACGGTGCTCAAAGATAGCTGCTGTCAAAAAGCATTTTTCAAATTATCCGCCGCCACATTTCAAAGGTATCTAGCTAAAGATGGCAGCACGGTGCTCTCTTGATTAAAGATGGCGGATGATAGCTAACAGAACTTTTCAAATTGCCCGCTACTACGTGCCTAAGGTGGTAGCCATAAAGAGGGCAGCACGGTGTTCTGTGGATTAAAGATGGCGGATGACAACTGACGAAATTGCCCGCATGATAGCAGCACGGTGCTCTGGTGATAAAAGATGGCGGATGACAGCTGCACATGGCTTTGTTTACTAAACAAGAGCACGTGGAATTTGTCGCCACCACATAGAGGGCAGCACTGTTCTCTCTGGATTAAAGATGGCGGATGACAGCTGTCAGAAAAGCATATAGGTTTGTAAAGCACGTGGAATTTACCGCCACCACATTTCAAAGGTAAGTAGCTAAAGAGGGCAGCACGGTGATTAAAGATGGCGGTTGACAGCTGTCAAAAAAGCATGTTGATTTGTTTCCAAACAAGAGCACGTGGAATTTGCCGCCACCACAAAGATTGCAGCACTGTTCTCTCTGGATTAAAGATGGCGGATGACAGCTGTCAGAAAAGCATATAGGTTTGTAAAGCACGTGGAATTTACCGCCACCACATTTCAAAGGTAAGTAGCTAGAGAGGGCAGCACGGTGCTCAAAGATGGCTGCTGTCAAAAGGCATTTTTCAAATTATCCGCCACCACATTTCAAAGGTAAGTAGCTAAAGAGAGCAGCACGATGCTCTATAGATTAAAGATGGCGGATGAAAGCTGCACGTGGCTTTGTTTATCTCAAGCTAGTTAGGTTAAGTTGGTAGCACTAAGGTTTAGGCCCGTCAAGATGGCAGCACTGCGGATGACAGGTGACGAATTTGCAGCTACTGCGGTAAAGAGGGCAGCACAGTGCTCTGTAGTTTAAAGGTGGCGGATGACAGCTGTCAAAAAAGCACATGGCTGTCAAAAAACACGTGGATTTGTTTATCTCGCGCCAGTTAGGTTAAGTTGGCACTACTGAGGTTTAGTCCCGTCAAGATGGCAGTACTGAGGTTAGCGATGCGTTGTTGTCTGTCAAAAAGCACGTGGCTGTCAAAAAACACGTGGCTTTGTTTACCTCGCGCTAGTTAGGTTAAGTGACAGCTGTCAAAAAGCACGTGGCTGTCAAAAAGCACGTGGCTTTGTTTACCTCGCGCTAGTTAGGTTAAGTTGGCACTACTGAGGTTTAGGCCTGTCAAGATGGCAGTACTGAGGTTAGCGATGCGTTGTTGTCTGTCAAAAAGCACGTGGCTGTCAAAAAACACGTGGGTTTGTTTACCTCGCGCTAGTTAGTTTAAGTTGGCACTACTGAGGTTTAGGCCCGTCAAGATGGCAGCAGTGAGGTTAGCGATGCGTTGTTGTCGATGACAGCTGTCAAAAAGCACGTGGCTTTGTTTACAAATTCAAACCTCGCGCCAAAATTCAAATCTCCCGCCAAAATTCAAATCTCCCGCCAAAATTCAAATTTCCCGCGGGAGGAGGCGGCCGCCGAATCCCCCTATTATACTACTAGCGTACTGTGCGAAAGTAGACGATACTAGCGCTCTGGGCGCTTTCAATCGGTGCCTCCGGAGAACCTCCGACTGAAGGACAGGCGCGTAGTTTGAACTTGGTACGGGAAAACTGAAGGAACATTTTTACAGGAAATGTATAACTTATCGCCATTATTTCGCGAAACTACGCCCCTCTGTTAAGTTAATAGCGTACTTGAATTACAGATACCAGGCCACATGCACGGTGAGGAACTGTTTGGCTCCGGCCTCCCATCCTCCTGCACTAAGAAGAATGCCGGAACAGCTCCTAATAAATGCCACGGCCGCTAACTTCCTCACCTTCATGGAACATTTCCTAGATAGGATAAAATCTCATGGTCTGAGAGACAGTGTTACCGGCTAGGAGGCGCTAGTAGTAGTAGGTACATCCACTTCCGTTGAATCTTACGTTCAACATATTCTTGAGAACAACTGAAAGTTTCTAATGCTTTTAACGTAGGTGCTCTTTCACTCGCAGCTTCGATTCAATTGATTAACAGCGCAGCACTCACAGACTTGAACTCCTCCGTCAGCTCGTAACCAGTCATCCTATATTTCTTGTTAACTCTTCTGCGTTCTTGACACATATCCAGAAATTAAAAGCGAATTCAAATGTGAATTGAACCTGCTGTATTCTGCCGCCAGTGTAATGGGAATATTTACACAATAATAATAATAATAATAATCATAATAATAATAATAAACACAGGGCATTTTATAAATTCTTCTCAGAGCCACATTATCAAGATCTGACTGTAACCTATTTACGCAGTTCTCAATGAGCGTGGCTCTGTCATCAGCGTGCCGTATAAGCTATTATTATTTACCAACAGCCTCCTGTTCACAGCGCTAGGTGATACACAGCTCTGAGAAACAACTGAGCCTATGTAGATATAATGTTTGTTGTTGCTATCCGCAGGACTTGTAATCGTATGTCGGTGATAATTAAAATGTGTGCTATCAAATATTAAATGCGAGACATTTACTCTTCTGAATGAATATGTGTTGTTTTTTAAGGGGTATTGTGTGGAATATCAGTGATATAGATTAATTTCTGTGTATGTAGACAAAGCTTTTTATATGGATGTAAGTTTGAAATTAGAGCCCAATACGTCCGTACAGTCGAAACTAGTCCTGCAAAAAGGAGGCGGTACTCTGAGTAACCTGCTTTGCCTCCGTCGGTAGTACCGTAGATCACTGGAGGAGCGCTGTAACCGCATTATGCGATTCAATCAAGAGTAGGGCTGCCTCCTCTTCACAGCGCTAGACGATACCCAACCTGGCAGATCCAGAGTAACAGTCGTGTACAGAAACGGCGCTATCACACTACCTCGATCACACCCGAGGTAACTAAAGTTTGGTTTGACTTGGCCCCACTGAACACAACGCACTGCATCTGACCCACAGGAATGATCGAAATCATGCCAGCAGTTTATGTAAATGCAAGTGAGGACCTGTTCAAAGGCCTTGCTGCAGTCGAGAGTTATGCAGTCCACTTGGGAGATATTTGACTGGTCCAGGGAATGTTGCCGTTCATCAAAGTTAAAAGTGTAGTACAGGATAATCCAGGGAAAAGTCCATGTTGGTAGTTATTCACTAGGTTTCTCTCATTCAGAAAATCCAGCACATAGTTAACAATTAGGCGTTCCATGCATTTACTTTAACTGGATGTCATAGAGACTGGGCGATAGTTCATTTTCCCTGTCGCCGCCTTTGAACACGGGAACGATGTTTGCTTTCTTCCATTCATCTAGCACTGAAATGTTAAATATTGCACAAAGAGAAGATGCCAATGCATCTGCAGAGTGATGGAGAATTCTGGCCGGCACGTTATCTGGGCTGTTCACTGCATGGGGTCTACTTCTTCGAAGACTTGCTGCGACTCGTTAGCAGTGGGCTAGTTAGAGGTGGAAAGGTGGGGAGGTGGAGGGGATTTGCCCTTGTAGTGAACATGTCTTCGTCCTTGTCAACCGTGGTGAAGTTACTTTTAGATTTACTGTTAAATGCGTCTGTTATTTCTTGAAGAGAGGGGAATTAAGTTCATTGTACTTGAAGACGGATGGAGCACTGTTGCCGCTTTTGTTTTTGATGAAAGCACATAGCTCCTTGATACTGGAACTAAGGTTGTGGATGTACAAACTATTGGCATCGTGGATTAATGATTTGATTTTGTTTCTTGCCAGTCTGTACTTCTCCCACCTACTGTCACTTGGATTTTCCTTCCATTTCGTGTATACATTATTTCTCTTTCGAATACCTGATGTTATCTCTTTAGTGATCATGGCCTTCTTCGCTTAATGGCGATGGATACTTTCGGCATCACTTGATCGACGCATTCGAAAATACGTTTTTGCAGTTTTGTAAATCTCGTTGACATTTACTGTATATCGCCGGTGAAGGTCGTGAGGGAAATAGGCTGACAGAAGAGAAGAAAGTTCGTTCTAGTTTGTCCGGGAAAAATTAGATTGATATGAAGTGGAGTTCTGGGGAGGATTTTCTACAGATCAGAGTTGTAATTCTAGCTTAGTGATCACAAAATACAGGTATTACGTCCAGGACTGGACGGCTGATGTGGAGTTAGTAAGGAACAGGTCTAGCATGGAGTAATACGAGTCGCTTCAAACACTAACTAATGGAGACAAATATCGTAGATGGTGGAGAGTAAACTATTAGGAAGAGGATTGTTTGGCAGTGGGGCGAGATTTCCAGACTAAGTAATTCCAAGATTGAAGTCACCGGCAATATAAATTGCGTGGTAATTATTCTGTACTTGTTACACATGATCCAGAGAGGAGAGCAAGGCATCTTTCACACGTAATTTCTAACCGCACGGATTCAGCAGTCGTCTCCAACTCGGGACGTCTTGTTGGATTATACTGTGGTTTTGCAACAATAAGAACTCCGCCTGCTGTGGATAGGATCCGGTCCTTCCGAAATAGGACGAAATAATCTGGTCGCACTTCTGAGTCATTAGTTGTGTCCGAAAGCCATGTTTCACTGATACACACTCTAGTGGGATTTAGGCTTGAGAGCGAAGCGAGAACATATTCTTTCCTTCCTGAAGACAAAATGCTGCGTGCACTAAATGGAAGGAGAGTTAAATTATGATGAACAGAGTCACTGGTAACGTCATTGGTGTGGCAAAAGAAAGAGTTCGTTAGTGGCGGCATTTCACATTGCCAACAAGTTCGCTTTTTTCCCATCTTTAATTTCCTATATTCCGAAGTGCACACTTGACGAACAACTGTTACAGTTCACAAATAGTTGATTTCGCATACTGTACACTGCTGAGGTCCGGGGTTCAACTCAGTATCTCTAATTAATGCAAGAGTTAGGCACCACAGAGGCTGCCCAGGCACTCTGGCCGCGACAGCCTACTGCCAGCAGCCCGAGGCTTTCACTGCCACACCAACAGAACATTTCTCAGTTACCAACACTTTTACAAATACACTTCTTCAAGTCACCACAAGAATTGTCGAAATGCACTGTTACACTTTTCGAGTACATCACGGCACAATTTACCAACAACATGCGCGGAGAACACTTGTAATCACGGGCATGCACGCCAACATCTTGAACAGTATCACCAGTATTATTAAGTTCTACAAAATTAAGAAAAGAAAAATGTAATTGCCTGCATTGATATTTATGGCCTTAACACACTCGTCAAATGAAAAGAATTTAAAAGTTGCTTGGTGAAGTAAGTTAAATAAATACTTTAATTAAAGTACAGAAATAGGGAGGGTGCGATCAGTCGTTGAGAGGAAGCTGGATGAAAACCAGTGTGGTTTCAGACCACAGAGACCGAGCATTCAAAATTCCGATGTCAAGAAAAAACTTAAATAAAGAATTGAACACCATTCGCTCTATAGCAAAATTCAATGGATATAATGAATCCTTTATTGGAAGAATAATCAATAAATTCAGACACCGCCCCAAAACCACCCTAATAAAAGACAATACTAGCACTGCCACGTTTTCCACATTTACCTTCAATAAAGAAATTTACAACGTCACTAACGTTTTAAAAAAACACAACGTTAAAGTAGCCTTTCGTACTAACAACAGAAGCACAGAGATCCTACACAACTCTTCATCAATAAATAAAAGTAGTCCTTTTTCTAAATCAGGTGTATATAGGTTTTCTTGCCAAGACTGCAAAAGTTCTTACCTAGGGCAAACAGGACGCAGCTTTAAAATCAGATATGCAGAACATGTCAATGCCATAAAACACAACCGTTTTTCCGCGGTCGGCCTACATATAAAAGAATTTAAGCACAACTTTACTGAAATAAATCAAGATCTTGAGGTATTAGATATTCTAAACAAAGGTTCTTTCCTAGACGTCACTGAAAACCTCTATATTCATTTAGACCAATATTTCAATCCCAACCTAAACTTAAATGATATATCAGAGAAACCAAAGATCCTATTCGACTTTCTCATTGAATTTTTCAAAAACATGAATATCCCGAAAAACAGATCTGTCTTTCAGATTATGCATAATACTTTGTCACGCCACACACTTTCACCACATCACCCTCCATACTTCCCCTCCTTCCACTCCTCCTCCCCTACCGCTCCTTCCCTCTCCCCTCCTAATCCAACAATGGCCGCTCCCCAGACCTAAACTATCCAACACGCTCTGTTCCTCTTCACCTCGGGCCATAGCTTTACCGCCTCATGTCCCGCAATAAACATCATAGAAACCTGCCCCCACCCTACACGTAACGCTGCAACAATACACCACAAATACTGGCACAGTCAACCTCCACACTCTCAACAAAGTATTCCTTAATACCTATTTTATATTCTTGTCGAGCTGAATACCGGACCTGTGAAGATTACAAGATTATTATTATTTTGTACATCTACAGAATGGTGTGTTAATGAAGCTATGTAATATAGAGAGAAACTTTCAAAGGTTGTTAAATGAAGAAGTTCTATCATGTTCAAGATCATGCTTCCACATCTCTGCACAGTATTTAAAATACAATTTACCGTTGGTCTTTTTTTGCTATTGTTGAGAGTCAAGGAGAATTTCCTGTTGTGTATGTTTATCAGGAACTCAAGGGAGACTTCATTAATTAGTCGGAACATAGAAAGAATGATGAACTCTTCTCAGAAGAACTCTTAAGGTTTCACCTTACTTTTTCCTACCTGCTGGCTCTTTAGAAATGTGTGCGCGTGCGTCTTGTATTCAGGAATCATTCAAGGCAAATATTTTCGCACTGCAAGTTGTGTGGTTAAACTTATTTTTAATATGTATAATTTTGGCTTTCTCAACGATGCATTTGTTTCTACATTCGTCCCTGCTTTTATCTCCTCGTAAGATGTGTATTGTTTAATGTAACACCTTGTGTAAAAAATTGGGTTAAATGAAGGAGTTATATTATATTCAAGATCATGCTTTCACGTCTCTGCACAATATTTAAAATGAAATTTACCGTGGTCTTTATAGCTATTGTTGAGAGTGAAGGAGGATTTCCTATTGTGTATGTTTATCAAGAACTCAAGGGAGACTTCATTAGTTAGTCGGAACACAGAAAAAATGATGAACTCTTCTCAGAAGAACTCTTAAGGTTTCACATTACTTTTTCATGCCTGCTGGCTCTTCAGAAATGTGTGCGCGTGTGTTTTGTATTCATGAATCATTCAAGACGAATATTTTCGCACTACAAGATGTGTGGTTAAGGTTATTTTTAATATGTATAACTTTCCCTGTTTTTATCTCCTTGTAAGATGTGTATTGTTTAATTTCCTGCTGTGTATGTTTATCAGGAACTCAAGGGAGACTTCATTAGTTAGTCAGATCATAGAAAGAATGATGAACTCTTCTCAGAAGAACTCTTAAGGTTTCACCTTACTTTTTCCTGCCTGCTGGCTCTTTAGAAGTGTGTGTGCGCGCGTTTTGTATTCAGGAATCATTCAAGGCAAATATTTTCGCACTGCAAGTTGTGTGGTTAAGCTTATTTTTAATATGTATAACTTGCTTTCTCAACGATGCATGTGTTTCTACATTCGTCCCTGTTTTTATCTCCTCGTAAGATGTGTGTTATTTAATGTAACACCTTGTGTAAAAAATTGGGTTAAATGAAGGAGTTATATCATGTTCAAAATCATGCTTTTACGTCTCTGCACAATATTTAAAATAAAAATTTTACCGTTGGTCTTTAGAGCTATTGTTGAGAGTGAAGGAGAATTTCCTGTTGTGTATGTTTATCAGGAACTCAAGGGAGACTTCATTAGTTAGTCGGAACATAGAAAATATGAGGAACTCTTCTCAGAAGAACTCTTAAGGTTTCACTTTACTTTGTCCTGCCTGCTGGCTCTTCAGAAATGTGTGCGCGTGTGTTTTTATATTCAGGAATCATTCAAGAAGAACACTTTCGCACTGCAAGATGTGTGGTTAAGGTTATTTTTAATATGTATAACTTTTGTTTTCTCAACGATTCATTTGTTTCTATATTCGTCCCTGTTTTTATCTCCTTGTAAGATGTGTATTGTTTAATGTAACGCCTTGTGTAATATAAATGCCTACATCTTGCCTATTTCCCACATTTTGGCTGATGATGACGCAAACACAGCGTCGAAACTAGTTCCAAGTGCAAATACATGTTATAAATAAATATAACATTTTTGTATTGAAAAGGTGGACCGTTTTAACTTTTTCCTATCATCCACAGAGAGGCTGTCAGGATCAGATTTTCAGTATGCGCCAGGTAATTGAAAAATGCTACGAGAGGAATAGGCAGTTGTATTTATGTTTCGTAGATCTAGAGAAAGCATATGACAGGGTACCGAGGGAAAAGATGTTCGCCATACTGGGGGAATATGGAGTTAAAGGCAGATTATTAAAATCAATCAAAGGCACTTATGTTGACAATTGGGCTTCAGTGAGAATTGATGGTAGAATGAGTTCTTGGTTCAGGGTACTTACAGGGGTTAGACAAGGGTGTAATCTTTCACCCTTGCTGTTCGTAGTTTACATGGATCATCTGCTGAAAGGTATAAAATGGCAGGGAGGGATTCAGTTAGGTGGAAATGTAGTAAGTAGTCTGGCCTATGCTGACGACTTGGTTTTAATGGCAGATTGTGCCGAAAGCCTACAGTCTAATATCTTGGAACTAGAAAATAGGTGCAATGAGTATGGTATGAAAATTAGCCTCTCAAAGATTAAATTGATGTCAGTAGGTAAGAAATTCAACAGAATTGAATGTCAGATCGGCGATACAAAGCTAGAACAGGTCGATAATTTCAAGTATTTAGGTTGTGTGTTCTCCCAGGATGGTAATATAGTAAGTGAGATTGAATCAAGGTGTCGTAAAGCTAATGCAGTGAGCTCGCAGCTACGATCAACAGCATTCTGTAAGAAGGAAGCCAGCTCCCAGACGAAGCTATCTTTACATCGGTCTGTTTTCAGACCAACTTTGCTTTACGGGAGCGAAATCTGGGTGGACTCAGGATACCTTATTCATAAGTTAGAAATAACAGACATGAAAGTAGCAAGAATGATTGCTGGGACAAACAGGTGGGAACAATGGCAGGAGGGTACTCGGAATGAGGAGATAAAGGCTAATTTAGGAATGAACTCGATGGATGAAGCTGTACGCATAAACCGGCTTCGGTGGTGGGGTCATGTGAGGCGAATGGAGGAGGATAGGTTACCTAGGAGAATAATGGATTCTGCTATGGAGGGTAAAAGAAGTAGAGGCAGACCAAGACGACGATGGTTAGACTCGGTTTCTAACGATTTAAAGATAAGAGGTATATAACTAAATGAAGCCACAACACTAGTTGCAAATCGAAGATTGTGGCGGCGTTTAGTAAATTCACAGAGGCTTGCAGACTGAACGCTGAAAGGCATATCAGTCTATAATGATAATGTATGTATATATGTAGTCTCGTTTATTTGTACGCACTCTCGTGAAACAATATTCGTAAAGTAATCCGACCTATTGGCTCCATCTCTCTTTTTAACGCTCCTTAAATTAATGCACTTAATTCAGCAAAATAAAGTAAAGGATACGCTTCACCATTCAGAAATAAAATTTGAGAATACAACGTTGACACAATAAAATATACGAAGCTGAAATGACTTACAATGAATTCAAAAATCGCATCATTCAAATACAATTTTATCTCATTATTATTAAAGGTTGCAAAAATTTAATCAATATTATCCAGTTACAAATGCAACAAGAGGTGTTATTCCTCCTCCATAATCATACATTACTCAAGGTCAAAACATTATTGGATTGTGACCGACAGATCCTAGCGACACTATTTAACAAATACCGTACGACTGTGGCTTTACATAATTTCATGAAGAATGAGATTATACTTGGCGTATGTGACAGGAAGAAACTTGTGATAATCATCTCACTCCCACAGCGAACATAGCGTCATACCCTCGGTAGTAAAAGTGAACAAGTGCCTCAGTTCTTAAGTATCACCTGTTCTTCACGAAATACATATTTATGAAATCTAAATAAATCATTGGAACAGCGCAGAATCCCGCCTCCAATATCGCACACACTCATCAAGTTCCTCGACTATCACGGTACGAACTGTTATGTATCGTCACACACAATTCACCCAATTATTCTTTTGGCCCTATGATTGCATTTCAGTTAATTTTTATTATTACATCATGTCTCGTTATTAATTACATTTGGAATTATAAACGTACGGCATAACCGACAGCGGGGAGTTCTCCAAGTCATAACCATGAATAAATGATATTCCAAGAAATGAATCAATCACACGCATCATAACTCATCCACTAATTTTTATACGATTTGGACATATAATTATTTCCAAACTCGTCTTATTAGCAATCTAGGATTTAATTTGAAGGTTTAACTGCTCGTGTCTTTATGACATCCCATTTACTCTTTATAAAATTATTGAGAAAAATGACATGGAAGAGTAATATAATTTGAAAGTAATATTGCGAAATGAAGGTTGGATGAAGCTTAATATCACAAAATGGTGCGATAATTTTCAGCCACGTACTTACGTTATATAAAGTTATGAAAGTCGAACTAATGCTTAAATCTACTAAATATTTAACACATATAAAAATAGTGTGGAACATACTGATCTCCAGCTCTGCTTCCAGGCGGTAATCAATCAATCAATCAATCAATCAATCAATCAATCAATCAATCAATCAATCAATCAATCAATCAATCAAACAATAAATCAATCAATCAATCAATCAATCAATCAATCAATCAATCAATCAATCAATCAGTCAATCAACACTAATCCGCATTTAGGGCAGTTGCCAGCCCCCTGTGGGTGGATGCGGTAGGATAACATCGACGTTAACACCTGCCTGTCGTAAGTGGCGACTAAAAGGGGCCCCAGGTGCTCTCAACTTGGTAACGTTAGTTTGCGACCATGGGGCCCTTAGTTACGTCCTGGCATTACTTCCTCTTACTTGTACCAGGCTCCTCACTTTCATCTATCCATTCCGACCTCCCTTGGTCAATATTTTTGTTCTTTTCCCATCCCGACTGTATTAGAGCATTCGTGGCCTAGGGAGTCTTTCATTTTCATGCCCTTCGTGGCCCTTGTCATTCGTCGGCCGATTTCTTCATTTTTCGAAGTGTCGGAACGTTCCATTTCCTTTCTCTCTCTGATTAGTGTTATGTAGAGGATGGTTGTCTAGTTCTACTTCCTCTTAAAACAATAATCACTACCACCACTAGGCAGCATATTCCATATCTGTTTTCCAAGACTTTTTTTAAATGATTGCAAATAATTTGGAAATTTATTGAACATCTCCGTTGGTAAATTATTTCAATCCTTACCTCCCCTACATCTAAAATAATATTTGCTCCAATTTGTTCTCTTGAATTCAAACTTTATCTTCGTGTTGTGGTCTTTCCTACTTTTAGAAACACCACTCAAACTTATTGGCCTACTAATGTCATTCCATGACATCACTTCCATGACAGCTCCGAACAAACCACTTAGTCGAGCACCTCCTCTCCTTTCTCCCAAGTCTTCCCAGCCCAAACTTTGCAATATTTCCGTAACGCTACTCTTTTGTCGGAAGTCACTCGGAACAAATTGAGCTGCTTTTCTTTCAATTTTTCCAGTTCTCGAATCATGTGATCCTGGTGAGTGTCCTATACACTGGAACCACATTGTAGATTAGATCTTACCAATGACCTATGTTCCCTCTCCTGTACATCCTTCTTGCAACCCATAAATAGGCCTACCCTCAGAATCATGTGCAGAGGTCTGTATTCTTTATTTACAATCCTATTTATGAGATGGCCCCATTGCATATCTTTCCTTATATTAACACATAGGTACGTGGCGCTGACATCGATGCTGGCTGGAATGTCCCTCTTAAATCCGGCTGATCCCGTGTAGAAAATGACGGAAAATATTCTAGTCCTCGTCATCCGCTGTTATATTTACTTGATTATCTGAAACTCTAAAGAAAGTCCCAACAAATGTACACACGGGCTAACTTCAATCAAACGTATCTTTTCTCCATGTGGAAATTTGTAGAAGAACGCTTGACTCTTTGCTACATATCAGTAAGTCACGCGCTTTCCGATACATTCAACTGACTTCCCGTGTGTTCATTTTACCAATCCATCACTTTTAACGTACGCCACTGCAGCTAAAATCTTGTTAAATTTAAATAAAATACTTCACTATCGCCAATATTTTAAATCTACTTTACTGTTTTACGTAAGTAACAATTCACACGTGTGCCTGATCAATATTCTTTTTGTCTTCTATAGTTACAGTTCCTTGGGCTCTATATTTGTAGCTGGTTAGATCTTTACAGTTGAGCAGATCAGTACTTGCGAAGTTACTCGTGATACGTGTGTAGAAACCGCACAACAAATCTGGTTAGACTAGTTCGTCGCCTACGTCCGTGCTCAAAGCACCTCCGTTCACACAGATAGATCACTTCAATGTTGAATACCAACTTAAGTGCAAATATGAAACCGGCACCATATCTTGTTTCTACATTCCTTCACAATTGCTTTAAATCCATCACATAAGCTGGATACACATTTATTTAACATTCTCCACGGATCATATAAATTCCCTCAAGCCTGTCTTATCAGGCATATAGCACTGCCTATTACTCCTACATTTACAATGTTCCTTTCTATCGCATTTACTCTTAACTACAGCACGTGGTCATGTTGTGGCGGCCACGTGCTATTGTTTACAACAAGACCACGTGCTCGTGTATTGACAGTTGTCATCTTTACGGGTCCTAACCTCAGTTTTTGTGCACGTGCACTTGTTTGGCGCGGAATTTGAATAAGAAAACGTGCCTAACCTCACTGCTGTCATCTTGGCAGTTCCCAACCACATGGGTTAGACAGATGTGAGGCGCGGAATTTGAATAAGTGGGCGACCCTAACCTCACAGCTGTCATCATGACGGGACTTAGCCACGTGCTTTTTGACAAGTGTGAGGCGCAGTATTTTGGAAAAGAGAACGACCCCTAATCTCACTGCTGTCACCTTGACAGGACTTAGCCACTGCTGTCATCTTGACAGGTCCTAACCTGACTTTTCGTCCAACTACACTTGTTTGGCGCGGAATTTGATAAAGAGTACGTGGCTAACCTCACTGCTGTAATCTTGACATGTCCTAACTTGAATTTTCAAACACGTGCACTTATTTGGCACGGAATTTGAATAACAGGATGTGGCTAACCTCACTGCTGTCATCTTTACAGGTCCTAACTACGTGCTTTTTGACAAGTGTGAGGCGCGGAATTTTGAAAAAGTGAACGACTCTAACCTTACAGCTGTCATCTTTGCGGAACTTAGCCACGTGCTTTTCGAAAAGTATGAGGCGCAGAATTATGAAAAAGTGAACGATCCTATCCTCACTGCTGTTATCTTGAAGGCACTTAGCCACATGTTTTTGACACGTGTTGCGCGCGGAATGTTTAAAGGAGGAGCACCATAACCTCGCAGCTGTCATCTTGACAGCAATTAGCCACGTGCTTTTTGACAAGTGTGAGGCGCAGTATTTTGAACGACTCTAACCTCGCAGCTGTCATCTTGACGGGACTTAGCCTCGTGCTTTGTGTGGCGTGTAATTTTGAAAAGAGAATGAGTGGAGCTTAACTACATATGACCTATTTTTTCGGTCAGATGACCTTCCCAACTCCATCTTGCCATATCCCTTTCTCGACACCATCTTTGAGGGGCCTAACCTCACAGGGTTCTAGTTTTAAGGGTAGATGCCCTTTCGGGCGCCATCTTGTCGGATTCCCCTTCCCGATACCATCTTAGAGGGGCCCAACCTCAGAGGAACCTAGTTTTAAGGCTAGCTGCCCTTTCGGCGCCATCTTGCCAGATACCCCATCCCCGACACCATCCTGAACAAGACTAAACATGTTGACACTCAGTCGTGTTACAGAGGACCAGAAATGCATTGTGCTGTGCCCTCTACGAAGAGCACCAATTTTTCGTGTTTAGAACATAATAGTCTGTTATCTTACCTTACTCATAAATTTCAAATATAGATGTATTTTGTAATGATTTAAATAGTCAGCATACATTCCCTCTTGTTCTGAACAGAAAAACTTAGCTTGATTATAACTACGACGAAAACACATAGTCACCGTATCAGAATAAAAATCACTATTGCAGTTATGGATTTGAACCCTTATCTCTCTGTTCAATGACAGACTAAAAATTCTCCCTATCGTCTCTCCCTAGATTTCTTCCCTCCTCCTCCTCCTCATCCTCCTCCGGATGCCCTTCATAACGCAGGGAAGATAAGAAGATAAAATAAATAACATAATGAACAATAATGTACATCCACTTTTACGGCTTTCGAACAAAACGGAACTCATAATGTTTTACTAATACAATTGAAGATCCATCTGATATCAATCACCGGTCTAGTTTGCAAAGAATAACGGATGAGAGGATTAGACTAAATCATTACATGTTATCTATACATTAATAACTCCTATCACCCCGTTTTGCTGCAGATTATTGTTATAATATTGACCTCGTATGCATGGTGTAGAGTATCGTCGCCATCTTGCTCAAGGCGTTACGTCTCTATCCGACGACGTCATAGCGTGAGCTCCCTCTCCGTATCGAACTAAACATGTCGACAGACCTTATTTCGCGAGCTGTCGACACATGATTCATAGCACAAACACATAGTTACCGTAACAGAAAGGGAAATTACTATTACATGTATGGAATCGAACAATGAGACTCTCTGATGTGTAGCGACAAATTATGGAAAGTGTAAGATAATAATAGACGATATATGATAACAAGCGCACTACATTAGGTGAGGAAACTTTACTACTTGTCATTTTCGCTAGTACACTTCGTTGGTGTTATACGCACACACACAGTTATTTAATTTGCTAGCACTCTCTATCGTAAAACCCTAACACACACAGAATACGGAATTCATTTTTACATAGAAAACATATTTGTGGGACAAGCAATTGCTATCAGCTAGCCCTCACACATGTATACTTTATCACTACGTGCGGTGAAAAATAACTTAGATATAGCAAACACACGAGGTCAATTCTCTGCACACTTCATTTACATGCACGCAGTAAAAAAATAGATATAGCAAACACAAGAGCTTAATTCTTCATTCACATCTTTTAGTATTAAGTTTGTTTTCCTGAGATACTCACATGTAAAAAGGGAAATATTAAATCACATTTTAAGATTTTTTGTATGCGGGTGTGTGCTTTGCGTGAAGCCTGCACTTCGCTGGGCCGGACCGGATATGGTGACTCGACATACGCATGCAGCATTTTACTCTTACCTACAGTACAACAGCTCCATACAGGACTGAGAATCATAATAAAATATTTATCACCTATAATATTAAAATATTTTATTGAAAATAAATCTGAAATCCAACCATTTATCCATGGAGCCACCCTTGAAACCCCCCTGTCGGCAGCCGTAAAGATAGATTTACGTGGTATTCCACTTTCACACCAGGCAAAAACTGAAATATATTCGGTAGTCTTAATTCTTATTATCAGAAGCAAGATCGTCCGCTATTGCTGCCCAAAGATTTACAAAATCTATAAAAGAATCTCCGGTCGATATTCCTTTGGGATTTAAAACACAACAGCCCAGTGTCTTATTATTCATTTGTGTAATGATACTTACCATCTTCTAACGAATATTGTTACAAGACAATAAATAAGGAGAATCGAAATAGCATCTTCTGTCACAGTAAGAAATTAGTCAGTTAAAAATTATTGCACTTTCTTAACATAACTGAATGCGATTTTATCAATATCGCCCCTGTTCTGACTGGGATTCGAACACGTGAATACTATCTTACGTAGTTTTGCAACAACAACGCTGTAATAATTGACAGGGGTTGTGTAGGCAGGTAACCTTGCTAGGAATCGAAAGCGGACCCGCAAAACTAGCCTATAGTAAATACCAAGCAAATGCTAGTAATGTATGACACAGCACCCCGATAATATTGTTCCGTCTTCTCGATAAAATGATCAGAGATGTTACCATGCAAATGCTGGGGAGTTATGTCTGTAAAAGGTAAGGGAACTACCTACGCTTCCTCTCCCCTACGCTGTTGGTAATAAGGATAACATCTATTTCGACTACACAATTATCTTTGCCACTGAGTTTGAATAAAAATCTCTATTACAGAACCTTGAACTCTCTTTGAAGTAAACAACGGGAAACTGCCTTACTGATTTTTATCACTGTTTGATTAGTTCAGCACTATGGTTAAATGGATAGTTTTCTGACGTTTGTGTAGGTTCCCCGCGGTTCGATTCCCCAGTCGAGGTCGGGGGCGATTTTATCCGTAATTCCAAAAGCACGGGGAGGGAGCCTAAGTAGGTCTATTATCATTTTACAGACCTGCAGGTCTTCTAACAGATTGTCTACAAGAAAAGCTACTTGTAACGTAGATTCCCTGCTTCTCCTGTGGGCAAATGCTATAGTCGACACTTACGACAAGCAGGGAATACCGTAAGCTGCTACTAGTAAGGGAAACGCTTCACCCGAGAAGGCGTAAAATTATTTACCGATGAGTTAGAGCAATAATAATTGTTAAAACATTCTAAAATAGTAAAATCTTAATTATTTCAGTAATACCGCCTCCTAGCATTTGCTTGGTATTATTACTGATCAGGAGACGGGGCAGTATTGTCGTGGGGCTGTGTCATACAGTCCCAGCGTTTGCTGGGTATTTACTGGGTATTTACTATGGCTAGTTCGTGACCCCGGGTTTGATTCCTAGCCAGGTTATCTGCACCTACGGCTACTTTCTAAGGCCCTTTCTCTGCTGTATAACAGCGAATGTAATTGTGATTGAGTCATTGATTCTTTAAGGAGACGTTATGCTGTCTCTGTACCTGGTTACAGTTTGCTTACTTCATGTTGTTTTCCTGAGCTAGTTCTTATTCATTCTATAACTTTAAATTTTATGCTTGTCACGAAGTATTGTGGGGCTGACCGGGTCATTGCCGTACATCGAGGGTGTACATGATGTAAAAAGGGAACTACTACACTGTCAGTTTATACGTAAATTTTACATCTAGACATTTTCGGTAATTCAATCATCTGAGTTGTGTGTTTCGTTTCTGAAAGGTAATTTTTCCTCGCTAGTCCCTAACTTCTAAGATTTTATTTATTATTCGCATCACATTCGTAGATTATTTTCTGGTTTGACGCCAACGGATTCCATTGTTGGTGGTTGTTGCTTTCCTTACAGCTAATAAGACAACGCTTCAATAGTTTATTTGGTTGGCAAGGCCGTGATTATGCGATGTGGTTATGGGCGTGTTATTGTAGTGCGGTAAGCTTTGTGTCGGAGTGATTTTAATGTTGTGTATGGGTACTGTAATGCA
This sequence comes from Anabrus simplex, assembly GCF_040414725.1. NCBI lineage: Eukaryota > Metazoa > Arthropoda > Insecta > Orthoptera > Tettigoniidae > Anabrus > Anabrus simplex. Next base: position 1,981,574 of record NC_090277.1, read on the forward strand.
TTTAATTTAAATGGAACTCTCCACCGTTTACGTCGAATTTCCTTTGGCTAATCACCTAATGTTTGTTGATAACTTGATAGACTGTCCGTGATTTCATCGTTTACATTTAATTCCGTAGTTTACTTCTTGAGTAAGTTGTTATATTTTATAGATTCTTCATATACGCTTTAGTATTTTCTTGCAGAGAATATGTGGTAACTAATAGCCAGTCACTATTAATACTACATGCATACATACGCACACATCATTATCGACCGTTATGCCTTTCGGCGTTCAGTCTGCAAACCTCTGTGACTTAACTAAACGCCGCCACAATCTTCTGTTTGTAATCAGTTCTGTAGCTTCGTTTATTTCTACACCTCTTATCTTTAAACCGTTGGAAACCGAAACTAACCATCGTCGTCTTGGTCTCCCTCTACTTCTCTTACCCTCCCCAACGGAGTCAATTATTCTCCTATCCTCATCCATTCACCTGAAATGACCCCACCACCGAAGCCGGTTTATGCGTATAGCTTCATCCATTGAGTTCATTCCTAACTTAGCCTTTATCTCTTCATTCCGAGTGCCCTCCTGCCATTGTTCCCACCTGCTTATACCAACAATCATTCTCGTTAATTTCATGTCTGTTACTTCAAGCTTATACATAAAATATCATGAGTCCACCCAGCTTTGACTCCCATAAACCAAAGTTGGTCTGAACAGACCGATGTTAAGATAGTTTCGTCCGGGAGTTGACCTTCTTCTTACAGAATACTGTTGATCGCAACTGCGGGTCATAGCTTTTGCTTTACTGCACCTTGATTCAATCTCACTTACTATACTATCATCCTGGGAGAACACAAATCCTAAATACTAGAAATTATCAACCTGCTCCAGCTTTGTATCGTCAGTCTCCCATTCAGTTCTCTTGGGTTTCTTATTTACTGACATCAATTTAGTGTTGCAAAGGCTAATTTTCATACCTTACTCCTTGTATATATTTTCAAGTTGGAAGATATTAGCCCTTTCCCGCCCACATTTTCATTCCGCATATCCCCAGGTTTCAACCTATTATTTAGGAAACATTGAAGCAGAGCACATTGTTTCAGAAGAAGTTAAATATTATAAAAAATATTGATCCCGATGTAATCACATTTTGAATAATACTAGGAAGCATACCATCACATCCATTTCTCTATTATTGAGTCATAAGGTTGTTGGTTCAAACCTCCACCCACTGCTGCTGATACTCGACACAGAGGTAGCCTGTATTTGTCACATTCTCAAGTTGCCCGAATCACTCTAAACCCATAATCACGTGATTCTGGAAGTGGAACGGTGCCCATTTATATCAGTTGTTATTTCCTCTGAACAAGTATCTTCCCGTTCTGTATTTATTTTTATGGAATGTGCCTGTTTGAATGCTGCATTGATACTTACGCAATTGTTTATGTTACTGAATAATTTGTCTCCTCCTAACATAAGTAAAAATATAATCTATTTCTCATAATAGTTTTTCGAAATTATGGACAGGTTCAATATCATCCATTTAATCATTCGGAGCAACGAAACGAAAAGTTTGTGTTACCTGAATTGCCGCGGCATTGCCATCAGGCCTGATTTCTCGATAACCGTTTTCACTTATAACACTGTCATCACTAAAATTATCTTCGTTGATATGTTATTTACTCACTAAAAATTCACATCCACCCCTACTCAACGATCCCGTGTCATTTTCTTCGCCTGTATGCAAATCAGTTTCAATATCCGCAGCAGTGGCGTATGCTGGGATCAAGACGTGGGCTACCAAGTTACCCCTTTTCCATGGTTGGTTTAGTGAATGTCAACCCTTTTAAGGGTTTCGAGCAGCAGCCAATAGCCAATGGAGTAGCCTGCTGTGTTGTCAAGCCTGTTTCACCAGCTACTGCCTTGGCCTCTGCCACTGCCAATAATCAACTCCTGATCAGTGGGGATGGTAGCCTGAGGTTTAGCAAAGTAAAGTCCGGCTTTGTGGCTAAATTGATTGAATGCTTGCCTTTGGTCTGATGCTCCGGTTCAGTTCTTAGAATCAACCCCTCGTACTGTTAATTTCCCTGGCTTGGCGACTGGCTCTTTATGACGTCTTCGCCATTCATTTCATCCTCATTAGGTCACAATTACTATCATTAATATTCTTCTTCTTTCCGATGAGGCCTGCTAAGAACCACGTGCCATTTTCAATTCAGTTCTTCATACTTTTTCGGTTCCTTCCAATATCCTTTCATCCTTTCACTATGCTGTTTCTTTCTGTCCTCGGACCACTTCTCACCAGGTTTCTTGCTCAATCTTCCTTGGAATCCTTCCATACTAACTAACCTCTTTCTAAAAATATCTCTGTCCATAGTTTCTTCCTCTCTTGTATTACTTCCTTCTAAAACTTTCTTCACTTCTTGAATCCAGCTAGTTGTTGCCTTTTTGTCCCAAGGCCACTTTAAAATCCTTATTGTTAATCTGGATTAATAATAATAATAAATATTATTAACTATTAATAATAATTATTATTACTATTACTATTAGTATTAATATTAAATACAAATTTTGAATTATACAGCATTACTAGTGGTCTTACCCATCGTTCTCTGGTTTATTAGCTTCCTTGGAGATCAGTGCGGGTGTGCTACCCAAGATTACGTGTTCGATTCCAACCAACAAAAGAAAACACTAAACCTGAAAGACTGCATTTCATTTTAGCACATCTACCTATAAAAAGGAAATTATATTACTCCTATAACAGTAGCCTTGCTGTGTCTTCCTACAAGGATGGTGAAGTATCAGCACTCTGTTACTCCTATAACAGTAGCCTTGCTGTGTCTCCCTATAAGGATGATGAAGTACCAGCACTCTGTTACTCCTATAACAGCAGCCCTGCTGTGTCTTCCTTCAAGGATGATGAAGTACCAGCACTCTGTTACTATAACAGTAGCCCTGCTGTGTCTTCCTACAAGGATGTCGAAGTACCAGCACTCTGTTATCTGTGAGTATGAGGTGAGGAAGTATATAAGATGGTTGATAGCAGTTGCGATCTGACGGACAGAAGCCTAGCATACCTGTCTCCCCGGTAGCAGGACGCGCGAGGTGTTGTGAGGGGAGAGGGACGCAGAGCAATGTCAGTCTCCGATGCTTTGCTCTTAGAATTATGTGCAACGTTCTTCTCTCATTTCTTTCAAGTTTTGTAAATAAAAGAATCAGCTGCTTACATTATAATGTGTTTTAGATTTCCGTCATTGGCATCTGAGGTTCGGGCCTTGGTAGCCCTCAGTATACGCCACTGACCCGCAGCCATATTTACGAACGAAACAGCTCGCCTAGACAGCTTATCGCTTTTCTTTTCTTTCTTAAGCCTTGTAGATTCTACTGTGTTTTCATACACGCCTCATAAATACTTCACTGTCTAAAAAATGAAAGGCGGACGAATTAGGGAAGCGTGTGATTTTCATCGATGAAAGTAAATACTACGGATTTGGTTCCGTTGGGAGAAGATTAGTTTGGCGAAGAACGAACACAGAGCTGAACCCCAGAAATGTCACTCCTGCAGTCAAACATGGAGAGGTCTCCGTTCTTGGCTGGGGTGTGGGGTGTTTTTTGTTGCCGGTGTCGGAATGTTGTGTTTTATAGATGGAACCGTCAATCACAAATGCTACATAAATATTCTCAAAACACATCTTATAGCCAGTGCTAGAAAACTTCGCTTGGAACATAATTTCATGTTCATGATCCAGAACACACACCGCCCATAATACAAACTTGTAGGTACTTACAATGTGCCAAAGCAACTTCCTACACCCCGTCAGTACCTCGCCATCAATCCGATAGAGCAAGTATTGGAGATATTGGACAGATAATTACGATCTAGGGTAATCTTCAACAGGAATGATATCCAAACTGCCATGCTGGAAGAATGGAACAAAGGGGAACCCAACGAAGTATTGAAAAGTGAACAAACGTCTCTGGCAGGATTTGGTGTACGAATGCATTTTCCTTGTGTAATTCTTTTGAGGAAATGCGGTTGTATTTTTGTTTCAGACGAACCTCCATATTGTAAGCAATTCTTGATGGTAATAAATAACATTCCAAACTATGCAATCCGCGTATTAATTATATTACCTTTTGATATTTGCCCCTAAATCTACGCACATGTACGTCCAGTTCTCGCATAATGTGACGTGTACGAATACTTTCTCGAGCAACGGAGATTCACCTTTACAGTATGTTCTCGAATGCCAAACTTCCAAATGGATTACAGCTACCACGGACAACATGGTCTGCTCTGAACAGGCCTGGCAGATGCAGAGACATGTTGTTTAAACGGAACAATTTGCCAACACCCGCGTGTGACTGGTGAGCTGCACGACAAACCATACACCATATTGTCAGGGAGTGTGAAACGCGGGCATACACAGGCAGCAAAAGTGGATTTTCTGATGGCAAACCCGGAAACAATAGAGTGGATCAATGATCTTGACATTCAGTTGTAAGGAGTCTTCCTTGCTCATTGTTTTCTTGTACGTAAATATGTATATAACTTATTTCTGTACTCAACGCTAAATAAATAAATATAATAAAGGCCTACGTTACTCATTTTGTGTATCGTTTGTTGTACATACTCTATCAGAGCTTGGACTCTGAAAATCTGAACTTGTGTACCAAATTACGGACAAAGGCTGCCCATTATGTGGTCACAGTGAAATATTCTTTTAAACTGAGTGCCATGTCCCTTAGTGTGTTGATGTTAATGATCCCATGAATGGGTCTCATCCCGACAGCTGTGCTCCTCACAATGTACTCGGTAATACTCTGCCTGCGGTAATGGTTGTGCAGTATTTTAGTCTGACTAAATCAGACATCATTCCCATCCCCGTTAGTGAATTTTACAAAATAGCTAATAATAAATTTAATGTCGATTCCATTGACTATGTCACACGATTTTTTATATTTCCGGTAGTTAGTTCGGATTACCAGTGTATTTAATGTTGAAAAATATAGAAATTTTCGTGCAATATTTTCTAATTGTTCTGGAGTGTTGAAATATGAAATCGTCCAGGCTGTTACTGATTCATTATCTATCGAAACCCTATCTATATATAGTTTGGACTTGTGCTTCTATTGCGGAGTAATCAAATTATCCGTCCCACAATTAAAAATGTCTGAAGGTATTCTGGAAGGGATTTCACCACCGTATTGTTCTTACTTATCGATCATCGAAACTCCTGAAACTGTTGTTGATCTCAGAACTGTTTGTATTAAATCTGTGAGTGTTAATTTTTCTGGTTCATCTCGTGTTATTGGTGTAACTCTTCCCACGCCTGTCAAATCTGCTACCGGTAATGTTCGCCTCAAGCCTTATCTAATGCTAATCCTGTAGAAAGGTATATTCTTGTGGTTCTGTTGAACACGTAAAGAATAAGGGTCCTGTCCTCAAACGTTGAAACAACTTTTAAATCTTACCTCTTTCAGCTTTCATCGTGATCCAGTCAGTTATTTCCTATTCTTTCATTGTTACCTGTCCTGATCTTTGGCCAGGCAATTTGATTCATCCTGTGCTCAGTTCGATAGATTGTTCCTTGACAACCTGTGTAGTCAGTGCCTGCCATCTGTTGGCCAAATTTGTCTCAGCCTGTTGAATATGGGATCCTCTGTGTTCTTTCTTCATCAACTGGTGCACCTGTTCCGCCGTGTACTTATCATATCTCGGTCTTTTAGTTTCCTACTTGTAGAAGGGGTGTCTATGTGGATTTGTTATGATCGCATAGGGCGTGTTTTGGTTAATCCGCCATATTATTAGTCCTGGTGTATCTAAAGACTGGAAAGATTTCCTGACGGATTGTGGTTGTATACATATGCTTATGACAGTATCTGAAGCCCCAAATTAAACTTCATACCTTCCATTTAATTTGGATGTGTTAATCTGGATATTTTTCACCTGAATTGTTATAAAATTAATTATATATCGGTATAGAGAAGATTTTCCTGTCCTTAATGTTTAGCATTGGATATTATCAAGCTGAGCTGCTCCTGTCCCGACCTGATCGTTTTTATATCCTGGTAACTTTGAGTATTGCGATCGTGTCCCTACGAGTCACAGTATGTTTCATCTACGTCTCCCTGTCCTTCATTCTCAGTGTTAGGTTAGGTAATCTAGAGCGCGTAGCGGAGACCATTGACCTTGTTTTGCATTTTGTCTCTAGTCATGGGTTGTATTAATTCAGGGGCATGCCCTGTTCAGGTTAATGGGCACTTAGTGCAAGTCTCTGGTGGTTTAGTTATTGTGGCCATGGTTGTTAGTTCTTGACAATCAAGAACGTGTCTTGCATAGGTTGTTCATTTTTCTACGGCATAGGCAGCGGGGTTTTATCCTAGACTTATGGGAGCCATGCTCATTGTCCCCATCTGTGCCATCGTAATGTTTCTTCTGGGGATTATTTAGTTGTAAGTCAGGTATGTTTGCAAGGGTATTGTGTGACTGTGCTGGTATGCCTCTTCGGTCTGCTTCTCTCTCTATACTTATGGCGTCTCGTAGTGTCTTGTGTGATTTTCTCTGTGTGCTCCGAACTTCTTCTAATTTTCTTCGTAGGCTGATGATGACTGTCTACTGTTCAGTTTTCCCTGCTTTTCACTTCTGACTCAATGTTCGCTGTACAATGTTGGTTCGGTATAATCTTCAGTGTAATGTACTGTCACTCATTTGGTCGATGCTTCTTGTTTCTTTATGTGATACCATTTATTGTCTCTAGGAAGCAATGCTAATTGGCTTGTTCATGAACGTTCTGAGTTTTACAATACTTCCCTAATGGAATAAGTTGTGGCCATCTCATGATAGCCATGTATCTCACCGTTTGTCCACGTAAATAATTTTGATAACGTGTACTGCCAGTATGTAACGTGTTAGGTTATAGTCGTATTCTTCCGTTCTACTTCTCTTGTCTTGGTCTAGTTTGTTAGTGAAATACTTTCAGTGACTGTGATAACAATGTGCACCAGATGTGTGATCGAGCTAAACTTAATGGCAGTATCTTAGGGAGATTTATTAATGCAAACAATTTGTTCAGAATGAGCTTACAAGAACGCATGTCAGTGCATGCATTAATCTTTGGTGGATTTTCTCTATTCATACACTTACGAACATCGTAACATTTACGAACTCTCAGTCTAGCTCGAGCAGTCGAGGAGAGAGGTTGCGTAGCGAAGTGCGTGCTGTAAACATGGTTGGCATTGAACAGTACCGGGCCGCTATTGGGAAATGGCAGGCAAGGCAGAAGAAGGAGGTCAGGAATGGATTGGTGACGGACGGATTGAAAATGAGTGAAGCGGTGCTGGTGGTGACAGTGATAGCAGTGTTACTGGTTATTGGGGGGGTGGAAGTGAACCCAGGCCCAAATACCAGTGGAAAATTTAGCGCAGAGGATTTGGCCGCACTCAGGGTGGTTGTAAGTGAAGTGATGCAGGAAAAGTGTCAATGGGATAAGGTGCAGGAAATAAAGGACATGATGGAGGAGCAGAGAAGGGAGATAGGGAACATGAAGAAATGGCTTGAAACGAAGACAGAGGAATCGAGCAGGAGAGTGGTCAATAACGAGAAAGAAATCGAGTTATTGAGAGGGGAAGTGAAGCATCTGAAAGACGAGGTGATGAAGATGAAGAAAGAAGCGGAGGGGTACAGGCAGGAGAGATTGAAAAAAGCCATATTTTTATATGGAATTGAGGAAGGGGCGAGAGAGAGCAAGATTGAGCTGATATTTAAGGTGGTGGAAGCTATACGTGATGTTATGAAGGTAAACTTTAGTGAGGTAGACATTGATGATGTAGAGAGAGTTGGTAGAATCAAAGGTCGGAGGCCAATTAGGGTTACATTGTTCTCAACCCTAATGGCAGATTCTGTGTTAAGAAACAGCAAGAATTTACAAGGGCGGAAAATAGGGGTGAAAGGAGACATGGGAAGAGAAGGAAGTGAAAACGCGAAGATCTTGAATAGGCACCTTTGGAGAGCGAGGAACCAGGGGCTAAAGGCCCGAATAAGAGGTCTGAGGTTGGAGGTGACGAACGGGCGATGGGTCAGAGTTCATTCAGTTTCTAAGCTAAAGGAAATGGACGAAAACGAGAGGGTTGAGAGTGGTGAGAGGTCAAGGCAAGATGGGAAGAAGAAAGAAGAAAAGAAGAGGAGGAGGGACGTGGCAGGAGAGCAAGGCATCTCGGAAGAGAATGGGCAGTGCAGCCGGGAGACAGAAGACCAAGATAGTGAAGTGGACGGTGAGAGTGGACCGCAAGAAACTGGGAGAGGAGAGTGTAGTGGTGCAGTGAGTAAGAAAGGACAAAGGGAGATGGATTCAGAAGTCCAAAATAGTGAGGGGGAGAGTGGGGGTGAGCAGCAAGAAGAGGTGAGTGCAGGGTGCAGTGGTGTAGCGAAAAAGAAAGGTCAAGAGGAGACAGATCGACAAGAAGGTAAAAAACTTATGAGTAAAGTCAGGAGTAAGAGCTTAAAAGACATATGGGGAAAAGTACGTAAAGGGATGGAGGATACAGAGGGAGAGAGGTCGATAAATACTAGAAGTAAGAATAGAGCGGGAGACCTAGAAGGGAGGGAGGGAAAGTTATAACAATTTTGGAAGATAGGATGTGTGAATATTGAAGGAGTAAGGAGCAAATTAGGAAACAAGAAAGTTAGGGAAGTAATTGAAAGTTTCGATGTTGTGGCACTCTTAGAGACGTGGTTGGAAACAGGGAGGGAGATTACATGGAAGGGGTTTGAGATAAAATATAAATATAGAAGAAAAGAGAGGAATAAGGGACGAGCACCAGGAGGGATGATAGTTCTAATTAGGGAAGAAATTAGTGAAAGAGTAGAGGATATAGAGACCGATATGATGGAAACCATATGGCTGAGATTGAATTTGGGAGAGAGAGAGGGACGGAGGAAGAAAATAAATCTAGCTTTTGTTTACTGTCATCCTAGTAATTCAGAATATGCAAATAAATATTTTTTTGAAGAGTTATTGGTGGATATTGGTAGGATAAGGGGAATGTATCCAGGGGAGGAGGATATGTTGTTATTTGGGGATTGGAACGCGAGAATAGGAGAACAGAGCCCAATTTATAGTAGGGAGGATGGAATGTGTTTGTTAGAAAGCAGAAGGAGTGAGGACAAAATTACAAATAGTTATGGAGAGAAGCTCCTAGAGATGTGTGCTGTGGGAAACTTGTATATTCTGAATGGGTGGATAGAGGGTGACAGGACGGGGAAATTGACATATGTTACGGAGAAAGGGGGTAGTGTGATATATATGGTTCTGAGCTCGGAAGGGATGATTGAGGAAGTTGTAAGTATGGAAATAGGAGATTGGATTGAGTCACACCATTTCCCGGTGAGGGTTATGCTGAAAAGAGAGGTAGAGAAGCGTACAATGAAGGAAAATGAGACAAAGGATAAACGAGGGAGGGGTTATAATAAGTACAAATGGACAGAGAAGGTAGGCCGGGATTGGAATAGGGTAGTAAAGGAGGAGTTACATCTTCTGAAATATGGGTGGGAAGGGGCGTTAGAAGAGAATGATACTGATAAAGCCTTGGAATTGTTGCTACATCCAATAAAGATGATAGCGCAGAAGGTGAAAGCTAGAAAAGGAAATAAGAAAGAGGGAGAAGAATGGTTTAATAGGGAGTGTGAAGGATTGCGGAGGAGGGTGATGGACGCTTTAGGAGAATATAGAAGGAAAGGTGGAAGCCAAGAAAGGGAGTTTTTCTGTAGATTGAGGAAGGAGTATAAAAAGAAAATTTCTGAGACAAAAAAGACGTGGTTAGAGGAACAAATGGAAGCCATAAATAATGACTGCAAGACTAACAATTTTGAGAGAGTCTGGGATAAGATTAATAGAATTATTAAGGGTGGAAGGAATATGGAGAGAACGAGTATTGAGGAAGTGCAATGGGTCAGGCACTTCGAGGAATTACTAGGAAAAAAGGGGGGTGATAGATGGAGAGGTTCGGGAGAAGAAGTAATTTGGAGTAATAGGGGAGTGGCAATTTATGACTTGGATAAAGAAATCACAAGAGAGGAAATCCGGGGAGTGATAAGTAGAGCCAGAGCGAAGTCGGCCGGGGGGTGTAATGGTATAAATAATAAGTTTTGGAAGGAAATTAGTAAAAATGAGATAATGATAGAGGGCATGGTGAAACTATTCAATAGGATATTCGAGGGAGGAAATTACCCTAGGGAATGGGAAACAGGAATTATATGCCCTATATACAAGGGAAAGGGTAGTAGGAACGATGTGAACAGTTATAGGGGTATATCTCTGTTGGATTCTCTGAGTAAAATATATACGGGGGTGCTAGCGAACAGAATAAGTGGGTGGGCGGAAGAAAATGGAATTTTGACAGATTACCAAGGGGGATTTAGGAAAAAGAAAAGAACAGTGGATAATATAATGATAGTAAAGACTATTTTAGAAAAGTATAAGAATATGAATAGAAGTACGGTTTATGTAGCAGCAATAGATTTTGAGAAAGCTTTTGATAAGGTAAATAGAGAGGCCCTACGAGAGAAATTAGGTAGGCTAGGGATTTCGGAGAAGATGTTGAGGGCAGTGGAAGGAATATACAGGGACGTCAGGTTTTGTGTAAAATTGGGAGAAGAGAGAATGAGTGGACCATTGGAGTCCAAGGTGGGTTTAAAACAAGGTTGCAAGTTATCGCCCATACTGTTTATTTTATTTATAAACGATATTTTAGAGGGGTTTGGGGCAGGAAATTGGGCTGTACCGGTAATTAATGGTTTGGAAGTGCCAGGACTGATATTTGCGGATGATGTGTTATTGATGACGTTAACTTCAGGGGCGATGAATAGGGCCTTAGAGTCAGTGATGCTATTTGCGAGGAAATGGGGATTGAAAATTAATGGAAATAAGTCTAAAATATTGATAGTACAGGTGAACAAAAGAAGAAAGATGGAAGGGAATTGGGTAATACAGGGAGAAAGATTGGAACAGGTAAGGAAGCTGGAATATCTAGGAGTTATTTTTAATGATAAAGGAACTTGGAGTGACCAGATCAAAAGAATGAAATATAGAGGCTTGGCAGCCTTAGCCTCAGTCAGAAATTTGCTACTCAAGTTCCCGGGGATCAGTTATAAAACACTGAGACTCGTGTTCAGGTCGGTAATAGTGGGGAGGGTATTATACGGAGCAGAAGTTTGGGGGCTGGATGAAAAAAGAGAGGAACTAAGAAAGATTGTTAGTAGTTTTGCTAAGTTAGTGATGGGCTTACCGAGGTGTACAGCAAATGTAGGGGCGGAATTAATGTGTGGGGAGGATTTGGAATCAGAGGGTGTGAAAAGAATAGTTAGATATTGGATGAATTTAAAAAGACAGGAAGGTGGGAGAGTTTTACAGGCTGCATATGTACAGCAATTTAAGAGCATGTATAAGGGTGGATGGTTAGAAAAAATAAAAGGATATTTAGAGAGGATAGGATTAGGGCACCTGTGGGGGGAGGTTTGGTCAAAGACAGAAGTGAGAGGGATGAAAATACTAGAAAGGAGAATTAGGGATATCCATAGGCAGAAATTATTGGGGGAAAGCAGACTAAGAAATTCGCTGATTGTTTTGACGAAAATAGAGGAGATAGCAGGGTTGAATATTAGATACGTTGATAGGTCAAATCGATATGGGATGATGTGGTGGCTTTTAGGTCTGCCAAGGAATAAGGGCTGGTTACAGGGCAGGGATAAGACAAGGTGTGTACTTTGTGGAGATGTGAATGATGAGTTTCACTTGCTAAGAGACTGTGAGGGAACGAGGGGGTTAAGACATAGATTATTGAGTGTCGAGAATCGGGAAGTACTGGGGAGAGGGGATGAGAACGCAATACTGAGATGGATTCTTAAACAATGGGAAAAAGGGGGTGAATTGAACAGGTATTTTTGTGCGACAAAAAAGGCCTGCGAGAGTAAAATGAAGGAGAGTGAGTTAGAGGGTGGGCAGGGGAATAGGGGGGTAGAATAGTTATCTGTATAAGGGAAGGAGATAGTAGGTTAAAATTTTAATGGTTTAGGGTATATAGGGACTGAGTATTTAGTTAGGGGAGTTGGGTAAGAGGACAGGATGGCATGGTCTGTTTGTTTTATGATATGTCAGTAATTGTTATTCATTGTAATTTTATTAGGCTAGGATGGTAACTATTTGTGAAGACTGAAATATGGTAAATAATTTGTGAAGGCTGAGACGTGGTAAGGGTGAAGTGATATATTTATTGTGATATTTGGAGTTGACGCTGATTGGTAAGTCTTACGATATGTCAGTAATTGTTATTCACTGTAAATTTATTAGGTTATGATGGTAATTATTTGTGAAGGCCGAAATGTGGCAATGGTGAAGTGGTATATTTATTGTTGATGTATATAAGAGAGAGGATAGCATGATAGTGTGGTATGAGATTGAGAGGTGGTATATGAAGCGATGTGTTGGTATTGAAGGGTAGCTGTATTAGCTTTTGGTTGGGTAGGAGGTTTATTTAATGCTAACTAAGTGAGTGTTAAGAGGGACAAGAGTTTTGGATGGTAGAGATTGGAATGTGGTGGTGGTGAAGAGATGGTATATGAGTGTTTGGTATTTTAAGGTGAAGATGGCCTGGTATCTAGATACGATTAAGGTAAGATGTGTCATATTGCTGAAATGAGGTGTTGGAGAAGTGGTGGTATAAAATGGTCGCAGTTATTGAGGACTATGGTTGAAATATGGTGAGAAGCGGTGTTAAGTGGTGTTATTTTGTAAATCTGAGATGTTGTAAATTTAGATTTAGTGGTGTATTGTGGAAGGTATATGAGGTGGATCTGGAATGGAAATTGTGGATAAGAGGTGGTATCTGAATCCGGGAGTTGGTATGTAGATGGTTTATTTATTGCTGAATTAGTTTAGATTTATCGAAAAAAAAAAATGTGGTGTGGGAGAAGTGTTGGTATAGGCGAAGATGGTTTGGTAATGAGATGGTTTAATTTATTGCTGAAACTTTTGGAGTTGGAGAGATGATTGTATTAAGTGCGGGTTGGTAAATGTAGTGTATGATGGATTGAAGGGCAATTGCGGAATGTTGGTTGTTATGGTTTGGACAGAGAGTAAGTTAGAGGACAATGAAGATGACGTATGTGCTGAATCCACAAGGACACGGAATGAGTGGTGGTTGCGATAGCAAATGTAATGCTGAGCATGGCTTGGGTTTTAAAATGAGATCAAGCATGGCTAAATAATGGTCAAGTTGCAACATGAGAGGTAGTAATGCATTGAAATAAAAGTGGTATTTAAGGTAAGTGTGGAGGGAGACCAGTGTTGAAATTTGATTGTAAGTTATTATGATTTTCTGCTGGGTTAGGATTGTGTTATTTATTGTTGTGAACGTGGAGGACTTTTGTTTGTGTTATGGCTGGTTAGAATGTAAGTGCTGACTGTCGATGTTTTGGTATTGATCGGGAGTAGGTCAGGGAAAAGGAATGTGACGAAAGTTGCTGTAGGCATAAGGACAAGTGATGAGTTTGCTGGATCCTCGAGCCGAGGACTGCTACAGAATTGTTATCATTTTTGTTATTATTTATTCCTATTATCTCTATTATCATTATTTTATTTTTATGTATTATATTATTATTATCATTATTTTATTATTATTTTTATTATTATTATTTTTTTTTTATTATAATTATTAATATTGTGTCTTATTGCTTTGTGAACATGTAATGGGGCGGAAAGCCTGTTTGTTCATAAATAAATACTAATACTAATTTACGAACTCTGTCACACACTTCGCAGATACAATATGAGTATCGATCATGGTAAGATTTTATGATTGAAGCCGTAAACAGCCAAGAAGGTCACAAAGTGACGGAAGTCCTGATACGCGTCTCTCCATGTTTTATTCATTGTAGCCTCGGTCGAGTTGAACTCTGTCGAGATTTCTCTTCTTTTCGATGTACTTTCTTCCAGCACTCTCTGCCAGTTTGTCGTATGAGGTAGAACAAATCTGAATCCCAGATCCTCCATTACGAAGGGCTCCCGAGCGAGCACATATGCCAATCATGAGCGGGTGCATTTGGATACACCAAGGAGCACTTCTAAGTATCTGCCTTTTACCTGACCCATTGTTTCTAAATCACCCGTGCTTAACTGATCTCAGATTAATGTAAATATATTAAACCAGTGTATTAGGAATCGTACCCCTCTGAATTACCTGTGTGAACAAGTTTTTTTAAACAACCCCTTGTTGTCAGTGAACCTACCACCTCAGTTAATGACAGCAGTGCACCTCCTATTGTTCAGTGTAAGCTACGTGATGCAACATGTAGACCTTGTGTATGATAAATTATAAGACGGTTAATGACGCTCTTGGCCCACTAATCTAGCGAATTATACCTATCCAGTGCAAGTTACATGTGTTTCGAAATTCTGCTTCCGTTCTCCGTTCACTGTTACAGTTGTCCGATGATTCATGGCGAACACGTGGTGTTGACGAGAACGAAATGACTACTGCTATTGCTCATTGCCAGTGTTCCAATCGCCCTCTTTAAAGGGACTACGACACAGTGTCCTCAATATATCAGTCCAACATACATTTTGTCGTTGATTATTGACTGTGTGCTGTTGTCATTTCACCATAACACAAGTAGAACTTTTTAAATATTTCCATCTTCATATGTGCTTTGGCTGGATGTGCTACCAATTTCTCTTCTACGATATGTGTGAACTGTCATGGTTCAACATCGTCATAGAAGGCCTGAAGGCCTTAATCTTGCCAGGTAAAATAAAACATTACTAAACTAAACTAAGGTCATTACAGTTCAATCCACTGGTTGGCACTTAACATCAAGAGTAGGGACCTCTTGTTAACATACATAAAATTTAACTAACTTGGTAGAGTTCAAGCATTCTCGGTTAGATTGCACTACTTTCAACTGATGAATCGGGAATTCACACCTAAGGAGACTACTATCACAAATATTATAATATGATAATAATATTCATATTATTATGGTTACGAATTTGCATGAATTATTATATGTCTAGTTCAGGTATCACATTTAATGAGATGGCGGAACCATGCTACGCATGCGATGCGGTGACTGACCTAGCCTGCTACTCCACATAAACCACAATCGAGCAGATTGGATGTGTGAACAACACTCACACAAACACACAAATTCTGCTAACAAGGAATGAAACAAACATGCTGACAACTGACATTCATGCCATGCTGGAAATTACCTATTAATAACTCAAATTGCAAGTGGTTAAACGAAACGTTCCATTGAACTAAAATAAAACATATTTGGGGGAACTTTGTAGCTCACTGACCAGAAATAAGGTACCATCGCAGTTTAAAATGTTTTCATAAACGCCTCACTCCTAGAAGTTAATGGAAAATTTTAAGAATTACATGTGAAATTGTGGCTACTCACTTAAATACTGCATTACACTTGAGTACATGTAATTTAACACAACGATCTGGGGACATGGCAACAAGATTTCTATACTGGACAGAGGATAATTTTCATACGGTAAAGGTTTACAAGTAGGCCTCTTTTATTGCAGTAAACTGATACTCACAAGAAGACTTGGAGTACAACACTGATTTAATTCATCTCCGCTTTGAATAAAATAATGTAGCAGCTAAACCAAATGTTGGTATTGATCTCTTACAGGAACACACCGGTCGTCAAACCTTGAGCAACGTAGTGTTTGGGAGTTCATATGCAGTTCCCGTTCTTCCAGGTCAAAGTGTCACGAGGTTCTCCGCGCAGGACGAAGGAATGATTCAGGTAAAACAGCCTTGATGCTTCTCTGCTTACAGCAAACATATGGGTGGTGTAGATCAGGAAAGTTCACTGTTTCGAGTAGCCATTAGAGTTAAAAAATTGTACTATCCTCCACTAACGCACTGCATTTGCATGGCCTAACAAACTGTTTGGCTCCTTCAGGAAGAATTCGGGTGAGCCGGATCATCTTTCTTTCAGGAGGCGAGTAGCAATAGTTTATCACACTAATGGGTGAATGCTGTGTATTAAGAAGTGATAATTTTGTTCACTCAAGAATAATAACTGTAATTTTTTTATTGGAATGCTTTCATACATCTTTGATTTTCAGTACCGAGATGTACCTGTATTATTCTATCGTCCTCTATATAGGTCGGTACATTTTATACAAACTAATTACTAAATCGTTATGCACATTGATATTTACAGGTAATTCGTCTTCTTCTATATAAATAAAATCGTAACGACCGTGTGTCTGTACATTGACTATTTTGGCGAAATTTCCGTACAGGTATCCGTTTCAGGTGCAATAATGACCATCTGCATCATTTATAGCTTTGGTGTCTGTTTGTCTGTCCTTCTATAACTTGAAAACTACTGGATATATTTCCACCAAACTTCATATTTAGAATCCACCTGTCCTTGGGTAGGTTTTAGCGCAAATATCGTTTCTAAATCCCTGAGTTGAGTGGGGATATTTACGAAACCGAAACCGTGATTTTGCACTCCCTCAAAATATACACAACCAAACTTAATGGAAAACTACCTGCCTTAATGGAAATTAATTTCTATACCTTTTTTCCTCATGTGCATCATTTTGATACCAGGATTAATAAGGGAGATATCATTAGCGGACCGTTTTCCGGTACAAATCCCAGCGGACTTAACGCAAGAGCGGGTGCGCGTAAAGCGTATTTCTTACATCTTGAAAACTACTGAGATATTTGAACCAAACTTTATATTTAGCATCCACCCCTCCAAGGGTAGGTTTTAAGGCTTATACCATTTCAAATTCCCGGAATGGACTGGGGTTTTATAGGGGACCGAAACGGTGATTTTTGCTCTCCCACAATATATAAAGTACAAGACGAACCTGACTGGAAATCGATCCCACTGTTTGGAAATCCAATTCTAATTTCTTTTTCTCGTGTGCATTTTTCAACGGGAGGAATAATAAGGGAGATAACATGAAATGTCGGTTTTCAGGCTAAGTCTAGCGGACATAGCCCAAAAGGTGTTATACGTGGAGCAGATTCCTTATCTATCTAGATAAATCATATCGTAACGACCGTGTGTCTGTGCATTGACTATTTTGGCGAAATTTTCGTACAGCTTTCCGTTTAAGGGGTAATAATGACCAGCTGCATATTTCTTAGCTATAGTTTCCTGGAAGTTCTAAATTTTACCCTCCCCCCTCACCCCAAATCAATATTGCCTCACAATCTGCCACACGTGCTGACAAAATTGAAATTAAGCAAATTTATACGTTTTAGCCGGTAACCTACGGAAAACTTCCACGATCTTTAGATATTTCACTTTTTATGCCAAATAATATCGAAATATAGGCGATTTAATGACGGTGCAGACCTTCGTTTCGAAGTATTTCGCGGCTAAACGGTAGGTCCTACCACAAAACGGATGGCACGATCTCCGTTCAATTTCGAGTGATCTACAACTTTGGTCCTGTGATATTTTGTCGTCTCTCGCTCTCTCTCTCTCCCTTATAGGGAAGATTTGGCTGTATATTTCGATGGTTCGTAAATTTTGTGCTTTTTACACGTGCATTACTTAGTTTGACACACTTATAGAAAAGTTAGAGTCATCGACTTTGGCACGCACATTAACACGACCAATGGCTATATGCTAACCCAATTTGATGATTCTAGCTTCCACATAAGTATGTGAAAAATAATGTAAAGTGATGAAAATATACCCAAATTTCACCCCATTCAAATATCGTAACTCAATTGAACCCATAAATATGTGAGATACGAGAAAATGTTTTAACGCCAAACATGTAGAACGATAAAAGGGACGTCTGAGGGTGCAAACCGTTTGTTGGTATGATGTACTGTACCGGTTACGACCTGTACATGCGTATTTTTGATAGTACTTGCATTTAATCATCACGCGTAATATTCCGAGCAAGCCTGGTTTGTTTACATTCGGTGGAACGAGCGAGCGAGTCGAGGACAGCTGTGTGTGTGACGTATTTCCAGGCGCAAGATAGATCACCCGCCTGACACGCCAAGTGTAGCTGGCCTGACCTGGTATGTTCTGGACTCAAGCGTCACACCTTCACGAACATTCGATTAAGGAAATTTTAAAACTCCTCTAATAATTATGGTAGCGACTTGAGCGACATGTCATTTTGCAGGGAATCACATAAACGTCGCAAAGCGGGAATATCAAGTAAATCCGTACAGGGATTCATGAGATAACCAGCTACAAGGGATCACGCTATATGATAACGTAGAAGCCCCCAAACCGAATATAAGGAGGGCTCACTTTAGCCTGATCAGTCAGTCACAGCTGAGTATTCAGCCTGGCTCTACACGCTGCCGTAGTCGTCAGAAGCTATCTTCGAGTAGTTACAGTTTTCATGCGGAACTTAAACCATCACGGCCATATGGGACTTATCAATTGTGCGCGCGTGAACTCTAAAATTATCAAAGTCTTTCTGAACATGGACTTGTAATATATGTGAGTGTTAAGGAATAAATTATTCTAAGTCTTTATGAACAGTGACTTGCAATTTTTACCAGTGATGAACTCTGAAATTATTCAAAGTCTTTATGAACGTTGACTTGTAATTGTTGCCAGTGATGAACTCTAAAATTATTCCAAGTCTTTATGAACATGGACTTGTCATTTTCGCGAGTGTTAAGGAACGAATTCTTTAAAGTCTTTATGGACAGTGACTTGTGATTTTGCCAGTGGTGAGAAACTAATTATTCAAGGTCTTTGTGAACTTTGAATTGTAAATTCTGCGAGTGACGAAGAACACATTTTCGAAGTCTTTGTGGACATTGAGTCCATCAGCCACATTGGACTTAGGTGATGAGTGATTACCTGCAAAATCGTCAGAGACCATCGGAGATCATCCAGAACATCGGAAGTTCGAGACTCACTCAAATACGACCAACCTGGGTGATCCGGCCTCACGTTAACGGAGTATTTGGCATCTTCCGGAACGTGTTCCAGCCTATTCGGCCCGGTGAGCTGGAGACCCGGACCATTAAAAGGACGATGTTGAAGACAACCCCTATCTACAATGAGGTGATGTGCAATTTGATATGCATTTCATGAATAAACTCTTATTCAATCTGATTAAAATTTTTCTTGTAGATAGGACCCTGCCTCCTGTACCAAGCCCTAGGTAGTGTCTATCCAGTTTCGCCCTGAGAACTATTTCATGCTTACGTTAAAATTAAAATCTTAAAGTCGGGCTCTTTTTCTGGTACAGTACCGTTTAGGAGCAGTAAATCTCGAAATGAAGGTTTGCACTTTCAAACGTGCCCATCCTTATCTGTCATGTATATAAATATAATCGCAACGACCGTCTATCTATGCATTGGATATTTTGGCGGAATTTCCGTACAGTTATCCGTTTCAGTTTTAATAATGACCATCTGCATATTTCTTAACTTTGGTGTCTGTTTGTCGGTTTGATTGAATGAGTTTTTATAACTTGAAAACTACTGAATATATTTCTACCAAACTTGATATTTAGAATCCACCTGTCCTTGTGTAGGTTTTAGGGCCAATATTATTGCTGAATACCTAAATTTACTGGGGGTTTATCCGAAACCGGAACCATGATTTTGCACTTCCTCAAAATATGCACATCCGAAAATAATGGAAATCTACAATCCTTAATGGAAATCCATTTCTAAAATGAATTTTTCGACAGGAGGATTAATAAGTGAGATATCATGAACGCTTGGTTTTGCAGGTTAAGTCCAGCGGACGTAGCCAAAATGTTTTGTACGTAGAGCAGATGTCTTATCTATCTATGTAAATAAAATCGTAACGACTGTGTTTGCCTGCACATTGACTATTTTGGTGAAATTTTCGTACAGATACCCGTTTGAGGGGTAATAATGATCGTCTGCATAATTTTTGGTTTAATTTGCTGAAAGTCACAATGTTTACCCCCTCACCCAAAATCCAGATTGCAGCATAATCTGCCAGCCAAGCAAGAAAATTGAAATTTGGCAAAATTATACGTTTCAGCCTGTAACAAAGAAAAAACTTCACAGATCTTTATTTTTTCATTTTTTATCCCCGAAGAATATCGAAAAATGGAAGCAATTTTAATGAGGGTGCAGACCTTCGTTTCTAGGTATTTCGTGGGATAAATGGGAAGTCCTATCACATAACGGATGGCACATTCTTCTTTGAATTAGGAGTGATCTTTAACCTTGGTCTCTGTGAGCTTGCATCCGGGAGATAGTAGGTTCGAATCCCACTATCGGCAGCCCTGAAGATGGTTTTCCGTGGTTTCCCATTTTCACACCAGGCAAATGCTGGGGATGTACCTTAATTAAGGCCACGGCCGCTTCCTTCCAACTCCTAGGCCTTTCCTATCCCATCGTCGCCATAAGACCTATCTGTGTCGGTGCGACGTAAAGCCCCTAGCAAAAAAAATAACCTTGGTCTCATGACTTTTTGTGGTATCTGTATCGCATAAACGTTAGATTCATCTCTATTTCTCGATTTTAAGTAAATTGGTACTCTTTACCTATATAAGTCATACTTTCAATCACTTACAGGAAAGATAGTATGAACAAACTCTACACGAACATTGGCCCATATGTGAGCCAAATGCTATGTCACATAATTATCCGAAAAGTAATGCAATGTAAAATAATCTTACACAAATTTCAACCTATTCAACGTTTCTGACTCAATCTGACCCATGAATAGATGAGATGCGAGAAAATATCATAGGACCAGCCATTTAGATCGCTAAATACTGCGCCTTACGGTACAATCCTTTGTCAATATGACGTACCGTTTAGCAGCAGTTAATCTGTAAATGAAGGTCTGCAATATTGTAAACATGCATATACTTTCGTATGTCGATCTATATTGCGCCGTCCCTGCGTCCAGGAGAGGACACACAAGATCCAGGCTAGCTTAACTCGTGAACATAAAGATTGCTATACATATATATATATATATATATATATATATATATATATGGGCTATGAGTTCCGAATGAAAAGAAAGTAATGTCAAATTATATTTAGGGAGTCTCTAATCTACGTCGAAGGACGTCTCCTACAAGCTACTGACTAGAATTCCCTATGGTTTACCAAGTTGTTATGAAACAAGTACTGAAGACTAAGTCGCTGTTCTAAAAAAATTTTAAAAGAAGGATTGATGCTTTAACGTACAACATTTTATTATGTATTCAACTTATTCCATAAAATGGATATCATATCTTTCTCTTTTTGAATGATAATAGAAAACTTGTAGGCTCTGCCTAGGTACAAGGTTCATTCTTGACGGAATTCGGCTTAAAATCTCAAAGTACCACATGTCCTGTCAGAATACCTGATGAATTACCTATTTGCCATCTTAAAAACTCCCTATCACAAGTAACTGGTCTATAATGTCTTTTCTTCTCGTAGGGAAGAAATTTAATAATGTCGGTATCGGGCAAAAATGTTAGGTAATGATCATCATAAGTGTTTAAATGATTAGTATGTCCGACATTGGAAATGTCCAACGATAAAATTGTTGCTCAAATTAAAATACTCGTTAATGAGAATATTGAACAGGTTAGGCATTAAATAATCAAACATTCAATGATTGAAAAATTGACTGGGTAAAAATTAAATTGAGTAAAGGATTCTTAGAGTAAGTAAAAAAAGTTAAATGGAGATTATTAAATTAGGATCATTAAATTAGAATTATTACATGCATCTAACGAAGAAAAACAATATTTACAGTATATTACAATATATACAAAGTTGTAGAATGAGGGAAGTTTCGAAAATATGCAGGACGTATTTCTGGTATCGGGAATTAAATCTTGTGAACTGGAATTAAAGTTTTCCTATATGACATTGCGAAACCTTTAAATCGACTGTTTTGTTTCTCTGCTCATACTTATGTTGACCTGCAGAAATGAGATAATTCTCTTTCCTTCTAGTTCACTGTGTTAAAAATACACAATTAAATTAACTTGGAAAAATGTCTCCGTGGTGTTATAACAGGTGATATACATTACATGGCACGTAATGGTTATGCTTCTTGACATTCGCCTGCAAGAATATCGATAAGTCCCTTCAAATTTAATGCATGTTTTCAAATAAATGGTTCAACATTGTATTCATAATCTTAAGTATATTACTCTTAACTTGAGTTTATTCATGACTCTAAGTGCGTACTCGTGCGATTACATTATATTACCCAGTGGATAGTATCATAATTTCATCAAAAATATACTTGGCTTGCGTGGCCTACCTTATATGAAGATTCTACCGCAAAATCGTAACTCAAATGCCTGCAGTCAGCCATCAGTGATATTAGATATTGCCTAAGAAGTAACCCTAAGGTCCATTTCACATGAGAATAATCTTATAATTGGAAAATATCTATGAAGGTGTGAGCACATTCCAACTTATCCTCCTAGTTAGGAATCCATTGGTGATTTCAGGCATAATTGTCAACAAACGCGTGTCATTTCGATCATATTCCAACCTAATCTGTGCTTACTCGTAGGGGAATAATTAAAGGAAACACAATAAATTCACTAAACACTCCGTAAAGCTCAACTTGAGTCCACAACAACATGACCATGATCATACTCGCGAAGAACAAGAACTACTACCATCGTTAATTACCAATCTCATATCATCATTTTCTTTAAATAACTATCATTTCACACTTTAAATGAATATCACATTTCAATTACCTTATGAATCTCATCCTATTCTCACTCGACGTATCTCTCACCTTTATCATGGCTTGTGGATTTATTCATTGCATTACAGCTTTGATTCTGTCATAACTCCAAATTAACATGATCACATGTATTTATCTGGCAAGCACTTCCTACGGATGGTCTCTATCTTACCATTCTTTGATCATAACCATCACATACATACCTAAGTTCAATTCTGACGTTGTGTACAGTTCACCAACACCTTAAAGAAACCAACCTTTTCTCACACTATATTGACAGTATTTCGAACGTAGGCTTTCTATCACTGACTGACTTCCTACATATGGATCTGACGTTTAGGATGTGAAGATTACCTGACCACCTTTAACCTAACTCGTAATCCACTATTTGCATCTTTTCATTACCTTCATACAGAATAACTCCGTACTTTAATAACAAGGAAAACTAAATATTACTTATTTAAACAACCCTTTGTTGCCTGAATAGTGAAAAATAATAAGTATACTTGATTTTTTCACCTTATTCTAATGGAATATGTTCAAATAGTAAATGCTAATACTTTCAAATCATAATTTTTAATTTTTGGTATGTTTTTGGGGCCTGGTACTTTTAAGTACCGTCAGGCATATAGGAGGCTTCATATTTGGGTAGATAAGAATGTTCACATTTTGGAATTATATCACATTTATTGTTTCAAAATATTAGTAGAACATGTTTTTCATACGTAAAACTATTAGAAAAATGTAAAAGCAAAATTTAAAGCAAATATGTGTAATAAGAGTGAAGTTTCCTAATATTATTGTTCATATGTAGAACATCCTATACAGCTGACACATTATGATACTCTGCAAAGCAATTATTTTTCATTGCAGCAAAGCAAAACACTACATGTAGTACACTTGGAATGCGGTCTTGACTGCACCTTCTTTCTAGAACACACCTCACATCGACCACGGTTTTTTACAAAAACAACAAAATGATTTCCACGATTACTTAGTCTGACATCACTGGGCACAGAATATTCTGTTTTCTTCCTTTTTGGTAGACAAGTTTGCTCTGGTGACTTTGGTGATCTCATATCACGTTAAAGTTTTCCTGGAAGAGGAATTTCTTTCTGGTTCATCATCCACGGGCCACATTACGCCGGAATGCCATTTAGAGGGACTTTTTATGCAGATTACAGTATATGATGTAGGCATTGAAAAAATGCTATCTCAATCATTCCCCAAAATAATCTATGCCACCATTTTTGGATCGACGGTCTAAACCAGATACGCCTCGAAGTCTGTCAGTATTGTCCACTCCACCTATGTGTGCATTGTAGTCTTGCACAACAACCGGGCAATCAACAGTAACATTAATTCCATCCTTCTGTTTCCTAGAAACAGTTGTGGCTTCTGTTCTATGGAAATTAGATGCTAAGCACACACCTTTACTGTCTTTCCATAGAAAAACACTGATGTCCATCGAAGGAAAGCATTACTTTCGGTTTTGGATATGACTAACATGAGACTCTCCATTTCGCCTGACGGTACTTCTAAGTACCTCGCCATTTACTAGCTATATATCCACACCAATTGCAAATTTCACCAATTTGAGTATTTTATTGCATTACAGAAGTATACTTACATGCACTAAGATCACTTGCAGGTCGAATGTAACAATAGGAGCTAAGAAATAATCAATCAAAATGTCATTTGTTTACAGTGGAAACACTATGAGTACACTCCTAAGAATAAAACGATCTCCCGCGTTTTTCATCAATACCAACCTCAAAAATGAAATACTCTGTTTCAAGAATTAGTTACTAGAAAGTATCATGAGGAAAATACAAGGGTAGGATTTACTGAATAATTCCATGAAATATGAGATGGTACTTTAAAGTACCTTCAGGCAACAAAGAGTTAATTTAAAAACGGACTTATCTCATTCGGCAGCTCCTGTAGTTGGCAGACACGCCTCCTCTCATTTCCCTATGTATTTGGGAAGGCTCGGGCAAGTCTCATCTGGGCTTTAGTCACCTTATGGCTGGCGACGTCATCCTACGGCGCTCATCTGGGTCAGGGGGGTGTATTCCGGCTTCCCGCGCATTTGGTGGCAAAGGAGTCAAGACTAACGTGACGTCACTGGGAAGATACAGTGAGCTTTGAACTCGCCACTCGCCTTGAAGTCTTGGTTGTGTTGAGTTTGTGGGTGATAAATAGTAAAGTATATGTTATAAAATCTAACTTGCCGGTGTAAACACTTCGTTCCTCATTTAACAGGCGATTGGTTGCTTTAGTGTTCTACGTATTTAAGTGAAATGAGTAAAACTGTGCCGTTGCTCTGTGTAATAATGGTGGTTACAAAACTGAGGTCATAGTTTACCATCGATACCCTAAGAATGAGGCACTCCAAAATACATGGGTAGCTCGGTGCAAGCGAATGGACAAGATAAATATCAATAATGCAAGGATATGTTCAGAACATTTTATTACGGATGATTATGAACGAGACTTGGAAAATGAATTAATGGATCTCCCAATACGGAAGATATTGAAATCGGAAGCTGTTCCATCCTAGAAAATACCGAATTGGCATGGAAATAAAACTGAGGTCCGCCTCTGTGGTGTAGTGGTTAGCGTGATTAACTACCAGCCCCGGAGGTCCGGGTTCGATTCCCGGATCTGCCACGAAATTTGAAAAGTGGTACGAGGAATGGGACGGGGTCTATTCAGCCTCGGGAGGTCAACTGAGTAGAGGTGTGTACCATTCTCACCTCAGCCATCCTCGAAGTGGTTTTCCGTGGTTTCCAACTTCTCCTCCAGGCAAATGCCGGGATGGTACCTAACTTAAGGCCACGACCGCTTCCTTCCCTCTTCCTTGCCTGTCCCTTCCAATCTTCTCATCCCTCCACAAGGCCTCTGTTCAGCATAGCAAGTGAGGCCGCCTGGGCGAGGTACTGGTCATTCTCCCCAGTTGTATACCCCGACCCACAGTCTGAAGCTCCAGGACACTGCCCTTGAGGTGACAGAGGTGGGATCCCTCGCTGAGTCTGAGGGAAAAACCAAACCTGGAGGGTAAAGGGATTAAAAAGAAGAAGAAGAATAATAAAACTGAGGCTAGTGCAGTAGGTCATATTCACTTTCCTTAATCACGGCTTTTATTTTGATATTTTTAAAAATTACATTCAGACTTGAAATGTTTGTTATTAATAGTAACATATACCGGGCGAGTTGGCCGTGCGGTTGAGGGCCGCGCAGCTGTGAGCTTGCATCCGGGAGATAGTGGGTTCGAATCCCACTGTCGGCAGCCGTGAAGATGGCTTTCCGTGGTTTCCCATTTTCACACCAGGCAAATGCTGGGGCTGTACCTTAATTGAGGCCACGGCTACTTCCTTCCACTCCTAGCCCTTTCCTATTCCATCGTCGCCATAAGACCTATCTGTGTCGGTGCGACGAAAAGCCAATTGTAAATAAAAGTGCCATACTCAGAAACCACAATACCATTCTTTCCTGTTTAGGTTATAACGGAGGGAGAACAGCGCGGTGACATGAGATCAGTTAGGAAAAGGGCCGTAACAGTATTAGACTCCTTATCTCGGAAGAAACTGAAACTAGACCAGGCAACCAGCACAAAACCCGCTCCTGATCCAGATATATTAATGAAAGACCAGAAATTAAATATATTCTACACAAACATCATTAATAAATGATGTATTCGTTGTTTTGAACTCAAGGGTCCCTAACGACGGAAAAGCTCCTCTTAGAAGTGGTTATGCCTCAAACATCGAAGTCATGAAAACACTTTAAAAATGTTTTTTGAGATTTACTCGAGTATGCGGCTGGGGAAAAGAAGCAGTCTCCTTCCGTTCCAGAAAGGGTTTTTAATATCCATAACTCCCTTATTGGACTCTTTGGAGATGTGAAAAGCATTAGGGCAAAATACAGTTTGACTTCCAGACTGAACAGACTGTCTGGAAAATTATTTTCCTAGACTTCGGGATCTCGGTATATTTTATAACAATCCCACTCCTTTCGAAGTGAAGAACAGAATGCGACTCTTAATACTAACTGGGAACGCGAACGACATGCCTCTATCTCGTGGAGCCTCTGTTGCTCAGGACAGAAGTCAACTTTCTACATTTTCTGACCCTCTGACACTCGACGAAAGAACTGAAGAAGAATTCCAGAATTTCCTTTCCAGCGAACTTTGCATCGAAGTGACTGACAACCCGTCCGATGTTTTGAGTTTTGATAGAAGTGAAGAAAACTTCCTACTTGATACTGACCTAAGCAGTTTAACGATTCCCAATGAAGATGTTAGAGACGATGCTTTAAAATACTTGGCAGGTTACGTCGCCTACAAGTGTAAAAACATTGACAGGTCGTTGGGAACAAAAACGGATATATATCGTCTTGATCCGATACTATCCTCTGAACAAGACCGGATCTCTATCATTTCTCCTTCCCCTGAGCGATTGCCTACGACAATGGAGTTTGATGTTATTTTAGCTTCCTTCCACGGACACTGTATTTCAAGGTGCTACAAAGTAATGGAAACAGTAACATCAACTATACACTCGAAATTTCCCGAAGTCGATAGGAAAATCATTGCCTTATGTGGAAGGACAAGGACTTTCATTCGTATCAGACATTTGAACAAAAAGGCCAAATGGGAAGCAATGAAGACGAATGCAGTAAAGAAGAGCCTACTCTCCTTAACAGCCATAGATTACATTTCCTGCCTTAACATAAAGCCGGTGACAATGTCGCTAACTTCAACTTTTGAAGGATATTTAAAACCTACCGTGGCAAAAACAGCCCACTGAGCGCCGTAGCAGATAGTGGAAGGATAGCCTTGCGAAATCCACATCCGTTTTGCCTGATAAAGAAGAAAACTGTTAAAACAATTTTAAGAACTACCTATTCATTGTAATGTGATTATTAACAACAAACCTGCCTACGAGGCTCGCACATGCATTATGCACTATAATTTGCCCTACGATAAATATTTTCTATTTTTCTCTCATTCATTAAACATATTCATGATTTAAATATATGTTCCAAGTCAAGAAAGAAAAACATTCCAGTTTGAAAGCGCAAAAGAAAGGAAAAAATATTACTTTGCATTCAGCATTTAATACAAGAGAATATTACAGACCGCAGATGTGTTCTTCCCGATGACGTCACAAGCCGCTGACCAATGGCAGCACACATGCCCGGAATGGCCTACCTGTAGAGTATTCTAAGTTCCTTGCATCTGGGTAGTTTCGCCTCCCATCTTCTTTGAACATCTTGAGCATAGCTCGAGTAGTTGGGACAAAATAATATGCGGTTTTATTTAGCATCGTCATCTTAGGACTATGTTTTGTTATTGTGCTAATGTATAAAGGTCGTCCTTCTTGGAAGAATTGATGTTATAGACAACTGGCAATCTGTGATAAACAAAATTGATTTTAATGCTCGAAGTGAACAAATTGTGTTTATATATCCCTTCTATATATTATGGCCGAAGTTCTACTCCTTCGGTTATTTAAGACTGTCAGTATCGGGTAATACGTCGGCAAAGGACTGTTGTGACGTATCCCTGTTACAACTTCTATATTTGGGTTTTGGTGTATTTAAATTTCGCGGAGCGAAGTAATATCCCCTGCCAATAATCTAAAATGTAGCCGTAAACAAAGTCTTCTTCTTGTTTCCAGTAGAGAAATCTAATACTCTGATATCTTCTTTTATGCGGTCGATTATGTTGCTTCTCGTATGCGATTGAAATGAAATGTAGTTCTCTTCCAATTTTTTTTTTTCAATAATTGCTCGTAACAATTGTCTCACTTCTTTCCTTTTCACTGCCTTCTACGCTTCGGTCCTTTCACAAGCGCCTCATGAAGATATCGGCATCTTAGTTCATGGTATTGTCTGACGTTTAAATATTCTTCAGACTCATCTTTGCTCCGTCCGTAACCTTATGTAACAGTGAAATGGTACAATATATATTTATTGATGTCGATTGTAGCGATCGAGAAAGGGTGTGTCTGCTATTGTAATCAGTACTCCCTACACCGACTTTGACTGCTGGCAGTAGGAATGGGGTCCTTCTCCAACTCCTGTGTAACTGGCATTAGTAAGGAAGACCTTCCATTTTAATGAATAATTCACTTCTCGATTTGTCTTACAGAAGGCAAGGGATCATGCAGTTTTGTTCTTAAAGTCCCCTACCCTATTGTGTTTGGCTCTAGGCCAGGGTGCCCGCCATTATAAACAAATGTTCCAATCTAAAATTCGAGTAGCATTAGGCATAGTGGCCTGCTATTTTCATGGAAACTCACTAATTCTGTGTGACTGGCAGTAAGCTGGCTGGCAGCAGTAAAAAGGGGCTTTCATTATAATGATAACTGCACAACTCAATATTCACTGGTGGTAGGGAAGTTGCTTGCTATTATAATAAAAACTCCTCAACTGTAATCTGTCTGAAAGTAAGAAATGGGTCTGCCATTGTAACTAAAACTCCCCTATCGATTGTGACCGCGCAGTAGGCAATGGGGCCTGTAATTATAATATAAACTTGCCAACTCGATTGTGAATAGCAGTAGGCAAGTGAGCCTGCCGTTATCATCACAACTCCGCAACCCTCACTTTACATTGGAAACAACGTATGGGGATCTCCATATGCTATTTCTCGAATAAGGCTAAGAGACATGCTATTTTATAACAATCTCATTTACTGCACGCACAGTCTTTACGTCGATATCCGTATACAATGTAGAATACCGTAGCGAAGCACGGGTACATTTGCTAGTAGGAAATATATTTGACAAACTCAGATTTTCGAAAATAAAATAATTCAGGATAATCTGGGTTAGTTGGAGCTTAGACGATGTCGTCAGCTTCCACTTGGAATGTTAGCGTACAGAGAGCCCTCTGGTGACGGACGAGCGCCACGTACTCTAACCCAGAGGTTCAAATCTTATTTACTGTAGAAGTCTTTCACCTGAACAGTCGAGATCTTCTGAAGACGCAGAGCAAAGTTCCCTGCGAAACGTAACAGGTTACACGACAAAATCCGAAAAGCTTACATCTCGTCTGCAATTAAGGGCCACAGTGGGCAAGTGATTTGAGGAATTAGAGCAGTTGCGTCTTCGAAATGTTTTCAATTGTGTCAAAATCAAGACGAGTAGAGTGTTTTATACAATATAAACTACAAACGGTGCTTTACTTATAAATTTTTCGCAAGAAAATAGCGGTCGATATTCTTACTTACTTACATACATACATACATACATACATTATCATTATAGACTGTTATGCCTTTCAGCGTTCAGTCTGCAAGCCTCTAAGAATTTACTAAACGTCGCCACAATCCTCGATTTGCAACTAGTGTTGTGGCCTCATTTAGTTCTATACTCTTATCTTTAAATCGTTAGAAACCAAGTCGTCGTCTTGGTCTCCCTCTACTTCTTTTACCCTCCATAGCAGAGTCCATTATTCTCCTAGGTAACCTATCCTCCTCCATTCGCCTCACATGACCCCACCACCGAAGCCGGTTTATGCGTACAGCTTCATCCATCGAGTTCATTCCTAAATTAGCCTTTATCTCCTCATTCCGAGTACCCTCCTGCCATTGTTCCCACCTGTTTGTCCCAGCAATCATTCTTGCTACTTTCATGTCTGTTACTTCTAACTTATGGATAAGGTATCCTGAGTCCACCCAGCTTTCGCTCCCGTAAAGCAAAGTAGGTCTGAAAACAGACCGATGTAAAGATAGTTTCGTCTGGGAGCTCACTTCCTTCTTACAGAATACTGTTGATCGCAACTGCGAGCTCACTGCATTAGCTTTACGACACCTTGATTCAATCTCACTTACTATATTACCATCCTGGGAGAACACACAACCTAAATACTTGATATTATCGACCTGTTCTAGGTTTGTATCACCGATCCGACATTCAATTCTGTTGAATTTCTTACCTACTGACATCAATTTAGTCTTCGAGAGGCTAATTTTCATACCATACTCATTGCACCTATTTTCTAGTTCCAAGATATTAGACTGTAGGCTTTAGGCACAATCTGCCATTAAGACCAAATCGTCAGCATAGGCCAGACTGCTTACTACATTTCCACCTAACTGAATCCCTCCCTGCCATTTTATACCTTTCAGCAGATGATCCATGTAAACTACGAACAGCAAGGGTGAAAGATTACAGCCTTGTCTAACCCCTGTAAGTACCCTGAACCAAGAACTCATTCTACCATCAATTCTCACTGAAGCCCAATTGTCAACATAAATGCGTTTGATTGCTTTTAATAATCTGCCTTTAATTCCATAGTACCCCAGTATGGCGAACATCTTTTCCCTCGGTACCCTGTCATATGCTTTCTCTAGATCTACAAAACATAAACACAACTGCCTATTCCTCTCGTAGCATTTTTCAATTACCTGGTGCATACCGAAAATCTGATGCTGACAGCTTCTCTGTGGTCTGAAACCACACTGGTTTTCATCCAGCTTCCTCTCAACGACTGATCGCACCCTCCCTTCCAAGATACCAGTGAATACTTTGCCTGGTATACTAATCAATGAGATACCTCGATAGTTGTTGCAATCCTTCCTGTTCCCTTGCTTACAGATAGGAGCAATTACTGCTTTTGCCCAATCTGAAGGTACCTTACCAACACTCCATGCTAATTTTACTACTCTATGAAGCCATTTCATCCCTGCCTTCCCACTATACTTCACCATTTCAGGCCTAATTTCATCTATTCCTGCTGCCTTATTATAATGGAGTTTATTTACCATCCTTTCCACTTCCTGAAGCATAATTTCACCAACATCATTTTCCTCCTCCCCATGAGCTTGGCTGTTCACAACACCACCAGGATGATTTCCTTTTACATTGAGAAGATGTTCAAAATATTCCCTCCACCTTTCCAGTGATTCCCTGGGATCTATTATGAGTTCACCTGAATTACTCAAAACACTGTTCATTTCCTTTTTCCCTCCCTTCCTAAGATTCTTTATTACTGTCCAGAAAGGTTTCCCTGCTGCTTGACCTAGCCTTTGCAGGTTGTTACCAAAATCTTCCCATGAGTTCTTTTCGGATTCAACAACTATCTGTTTCGTTCTGTTTCTTTCATCTACATACAACTCCCTGTCTGTCTCGGCCCATGTTTGGAGCCATTTCTGATAAGCCTTCTTTTTAAGTTTACAAGCTGCCCTCACTTCATCATTCCACCAAGATGTTCGCCTTTTCCCATCTTTACACACAGTTGTTCCTAGGCATTCCCTTGCTGTTTCTACTACAGCATCCCTGTATGCCACCCATTCACTTTCTACATCCTGAACCTGCTTACTGTCTACTGTTCGAAACTTCTCACTAATCATATCCATGTACTTCGTCTAATGTTCTCGTCCTGGAGATTTTCTACCCCTATTCGTTTGCAGACAGATTTCACTTTCTCTACCCTAGGCCTAGAGATACTTAGTTCAATACAGATCAGATAGTGGTCTGTATCATCGAAAAATCCGCGGAAAACTCGTACATTCCTAACAGATTTCCTGAATTCGAAGTCTGTTAAGATATAGTCTATTATGGATCTGGTACCCCTAGCCTCCCATATGTAGCGGTGAATAGCGTTATGCTTAAAGAATGTATTCGTAACAGCTAAACCCATACTAGCACAGAAGTCCAGCAAACGCTTTCCATTCCCATTAGCTTCCATATCTTACCCACATTTACCAATCACCCTTTCGTATCCTTCAATTCTATTCCCAACTCTCGCATTGAAATCGCCCATTAGCACTATTCTATCCTTGCTGTTGACTCTGACCACGATGTCACTCAATGCTTCATAAAACTTGTCAACTTCATCCTCATTCGCACCCTCACATGGTGAATACACGGACACAATTCTAGTCCTAATTCCTCCAAATGACAAATCTACCCCCATCATTCGCTCATTTACGTGCCTAACAGAAACTATGTTCCGTGCAATGGTATTCTTGATAAAGAGCCCTACCCCAGACTCTGCCCTTCCCTTTCTAACACCCGTCAAGTACACTTTATAATCTCCTATATCTTCCTCGTTATCTCCCCTTACCCGAATATCATTTACTCCTAGCAAATCCAGATGCATCCTCTTTGCTGACTCAGCCAGTTCTACTTTCTTTCTTCCATAAGCCCCATTAATATTGATAGCTCCCCATCGAATTCCATTTCGTTCCCCAAGTTGTTTCCAAGGAGTCCCTCGCCTGTCAAATGGGAGTGGGACTCCATTACTCCCATAGGTCCGAGGCTTGCTTAAAATGTTCTGAGCTCGGTATATTCATGAAGCAGGATGCTACCCTGCTTACACATAGTCCAATTGAGGATCTCTCCTCTAACGGTTTATGGACCACCGGTGGATTATATAGTCCTAGCCGCCTGAGCACATGGAGGGCCATGACTCAGAATATGTCCGAGATGCCCATTCCCATTCCATAGCAACTGGTATCCCGACTCTCAGGACCACTTACTAGGCCACTCAGCCGTTGCCCATGGTTCACGAACTAGGACGTGACTACAGTAACCCACAAACATGAACCATTACTTGTAATAAGATAATTGAAATTTACAAAAAATGTCATAAAGCAAGGGGAACTTACTTTCTTGAAATTAATGCCAATGTTTTCGTAGGGATACGCGAGTCGCTTGAGGTATGCAGTGATAAAACTGAGAGTTATCACTTTCTTGTTTAAATTTACGATTCGCTTGAAATCAATAGATAATATACAGTCTTTCTGGTAAAACGTGACGTTTTCACAGCCCAACTATACTTGTTTGTAGACTGTAATACAGGATACTTATGCAGCTGGCAACTTTGAAAACTGTAACCATATTAAGATAATATACGGTAATTTAATCTAATTGTTTTGCTCTCCATAAACTCAGGTTGCAAGACGGGAGAAAAAATAAAATAGACAACAAGACCCAATCAGTCACTAATAAACATAACTTACCTTTCAAATAACGTCCTGCTAGATAATTGAGTACACTACAGATATCTGTAGCGAGTCTGGCACAGGACACAGCAATAAACGATAAAATACCGCTCAAATACTGAAAAAGGTATACTACCTAAAACTCAGGTTATATTTTCCAAAAATATTTAAATGAATTATTCGGGAATTTTAATATTACAATAAATACTTGTGAGTAAGTCAAGTTGATTAATATACATTAAATTAAATTGACTCTCTAGTTTTCAAAGTAGAAAGAAAACTCCTCCTTTATTAGGTCAGTAGGATATGAACCTGCTAGTTGATACGACATAATTTGTAGTAAATGAGTTACTGAGGAAAATAATTACAAAGCGGGAAACGTATATACATAGAAGTTGGTCCTTGTATCCACATACAATGATATCAAGTAACCACAAAGTTAGTTCACCTGAAAATGGACCAGAATATAGCTTTTTGATGGCAACCGACACTTCCAGCCAACATCAGAGAGTGGTACTCAAACGCACATAGCTAAATGGATCCATAGGAAGAAGTTTAAATAATCGGGTAATGTAAAGGAGTCTACGAGGAGAACTTCATATAGAACGGAGGTCTTTCCTTAATGGGACATAGCAAATATTAAAGACATGATTTCTCACTACAGTCAATACAATTTGTCCCACAAAAACGGAATAAAGGGTAATAATTCAGCAGCAAGGTTACAGATAAACCCGATTAAAGAAGGAACTTCAAACTCGGACGGCATGAGCAGTAAAAGAAAAACGAAATAATGACATTACATTAATCGAAATTAATTCTGCTACCAATAATACCACATAGGGTGAATATCCAGTGAAGCACACTTGCAATTGTTAGAGTTAAATGAACGGGACTAGGAAGTAAGTAGGGAAGGAGGTTGAGTTAAACTGAAGATTGAAGACAGTCCACCACGCCATGTACTCCGAATATTAGAAGGTCGATTTTCATGGAATAATAATACTAGGATGTATGAACACCAATGATTCGACAAACATGCTGGGATGGGGAGTAGATCTCGGAGATACACCACTAGACCTGACCGGGTCCAACACAAATAGATATATATGTAAAATAAGTTTTTATAATAATTATACCATCTGTCGACAAATCTTTAAATGGTACTGGTATTTCTTGTCAAAGTCAAAACTGGCTGATTTCTCCATCAATTTTCTCGTGATTAGGACTTGGCGTTTCATGCAGAAAAGCAGCATCTTTCTCTGAAACGTGCTAGAACCAACTGCCAGTCGGCAGATCACGTGACAGCTTGTAGAGAGACTCAGTAGACCCAACGGCAATCGAGAGATCACGCATGTGTGCAGAAATTGGTAAATACAAGCAGTGACAGTCGTAACTTCCACAAGCAGTTGAAATACTAAGAGGAAACCTTAGCGACCTCAGCGAGAGCCGCAGAGCGTATTAAATTGTACGGTTCAAAGTGATACAACATTTCTAAAAAGCTATGTCTATATGGAAGAGGTAACAACACAGCGTTGACACAAAACGTACAGGTAATGGTGCACCGTTTTTACAATATTGAGCAATCAAAGTTTTCCTTGATCAGATAATGTCAGATGTGGAATCCTGCACCAGATACTTTGAAGAGTGATTTTTGAGTCTAAAGACGTTGCTGCTGCTGATTTAAGAGCACTGCTATCACTTCGATAATGGATCAGTATCAAGTCTTGTTTAGCGTTTGAATATAATAATTCTGTAGCCTTCAGCGAAACCAAGAATATGACCTGTAAAGGTACCGTCGTCATTATCATCCAATTCTAGGACACCATCCCGTCATTCGCAGGATATTACTTTCTTCAGCACTAACACGAGGATAGAATTTCATTGCACCTGGAATACCAACATCTATCAATTCCTACATTATTTTACATTATTATAAAGTGTCTCAGAAAACAGAAATGCTAGAAGTTTTCACTTTAAACCATTTCTTGTAGTGTTTTTGCTATTGAAATGCCACCAAGTTCGCTAAATACACTCAGTTTTATTCCGAATAGACGTTCTGATGTATCATAAATTTTACCAGAGTGAGGCAGTCGGTTACAATGGAAGGTTCAATAAATAATTGCTGGTGGTTCTTATGTATTGCATGTGCGAAGTCCAAAACAGCAGCCACAAATATTCCCACACCCACCATTTTTGCAATATTAATCAATTGCTTTCATGTTAAAAAGGGCGCACTAGCGCCAGCGTCTTGGAAATGTGCAGCATTCCAACTGAAGAGCGCACTGCTACATGGGGGCGAAACGCTGGTAATTTCACGATTGAAAATGCATAAAGACTCATGTACCTTGAACGCTTTCATGTTCATTAGCATAGAGTGTTAAATGTACTGATTAAAATAAAATAATTAACACAACAAATGGCATATTTGCTCTAGGCGATTGTTATCCTGCATACTTGCGAGAGTACGGGAAGCCTTGTTTAGAGAAAGAAGCAAATCCTGTGTGTTCTCAGTTGTGAATTTACGTGTGTTGTAATAAGAAGGCGGATAATGTCTCGCAAATGTGGAAACGATAAAAACAATCCTTGTTACATTTGTGGCGAGATCACTGTAAAAGTTCAGAGACGAAATTTCACTCCTCGAATTAAAAAAACTCATGAGTGTTATTTTGACAATAAAATATATCAGAATAAATTTCGGGTTCCGTAAATCTGTTGTGCCCAATTTGTGGCATTATTAACCTGCTGTTTAAAAGGGTCCCGTCGTACGCCTTTTGCAGTTACTATGATAAGGCGTGAATCTACTGCTACTTCTACTTGACAAATATATCTGGAATAAGTTCAAAGTCCACATCCATCTTTAGAATCAGCAATTCGACCAGTGCCTTCCCATACCAAGTCCACCAGACGACAGAAATATGACTGAAGGTTTTGAAGGTGTTGATGACATTGGTGAATTACAAGAACAGAGTAACCCACATTTTGTATAATGATTTAGCATAAACGAGTCGCACTTTCTAACACAGGAGGATCTAGATGATTTCGTTTGTGATGTTGGGTTACCGTATCTGAAAGTCAAGCAGAGTTGCTTACTCGAAGATTGAAAGTTGGCACTTCCTGCAGGATGGCACCGAAGTTCTTTCCGTCAACGCCAAAAGGAATTTGAGCATTTATTTCTAATCAGGTGATGTAGTTTTCTGTAATAATATTGTTTCTTTGATGGGGTCGCTGGGTTTGAACATGAACCTGAAAATTGGCGTTTGTTCATTGACTCCTCGGAATGCAGTTTGAATGCAGTCTTGCTGCATAATGAAAACAAGTTTCAGCCCACGCAGTTGGTATGAAGGAGAGTTACGTGAACATGCATCTCTTGCTGTCCAGTATCCAGTATGATGACTATTCATGGCAGATAAGTACAGATTTTAGATTGATAATTGGGTCACAACTTGGCTATACAAAATTACGCTGTTTCTTGGGCATGTGGGATAGTAGAGATGAAAGCAGTCATTATGTTAAAAAATCTGGCCAAAGAGAGAGTCACTCAATCTGAGACAAGAAAATGTTCATCAACCACTTGTGAGTGCTGACAAAATCTTATTGCCTCCATTACACATCACGCTAGGTTTGATTAAGAACTTTGTTAAAGCAATGGGTCGAATCGGAAATGCATTTCTCTTCCTGGAAACTGAGTTTTCAAAGACCAGTGATGCGAAAATAAAATAGGGAATATACCTTGGCTCTCAAATCGGAGAACGTATGAAAGATTTACAGTTTGTAGGCCTGTTAAATACGCAAGAACGGGCTAGACATGTCTCTTTTATAAACATTATCATAAATTTTCTAGGAAACTGGACATGTGAATATTACATAGAACTTATCAGTGAGCTGACTGACAACTTCAATATGTAATACGTGTTTGAAAAGTATGTTGGTCACCCATCTTGACTTCTTCCCTGAGAACCTTGGCTCTGTCAACGACGAACATAGCGACGGTTTCCATGATGACATCGACGAAGAGGAAAGACGCTACCAGAGAAATTTGACTCCAAATATGTTGGCAGACTGGGTGGACACTTAATAGAGAAATTCCTCAAGCAATGTACAGTAGAAAATCTAGTTCACATTCACTTTAGGTATTCTACCTAAGGTGTTACACACATTACAATTTATAATCAACAGAACTGTTACCCATGCAATTACCCGAAAACTGTGGGTGATGGAAAAGTTCTGTAAAAGATTTGAAATCAGCACAAATCAGTACCCATTGTACTTCTTTTCATATTCAAAGTCTTCAATGTTTTGACTGGTGTTATTATTTCATTACTTACAAATCTTGCGAAATCCAGGCGTCATGACGAATACACAAAGTTCAAGAAGCTAAAAACATTTTCACCCCACGTTTATAAAATGACGATCCAAAAACAATTTAGGGCGGTTCAGAATAACGAGGAGACGTACTTGTAGTGCGGACTGCATTATTTCAGGATGAGAATTCAAGTCGGAATCAAAACTTCGCCTCACGCCATCAGAGAGCGCAGGTTGGAAGAAGAGAAGCTTGCGTTTCGTAACGTCCAATAAGGTTGAGGTTGTGATAGTGTACAATGATTGTCAGTTACGACAATTAGGGAGTGACAAACAACGATGAACAATTTAAATAACCCAATGGCTGTTATTGTGTAGCAAGTTTAAACATGATTGAGGCTGAGCGTTTACGCAACAATTCGTAATAATAATAATAATAATAATAATAATAATAATAATAATAATAATAATAATAATAATCCCGTGCGGGGATTTACCGGTTACCTCCATCGGGCGCGTCCCGTTGGAATTGGGGAAGCTCGTTGGCTCTGCCGCCAGCAGAGTCAGAGGGTAGTAGGGAAATAAAATACCACCGTGAAAAAAACTGGTCCCTTGCCAGGGTTATGGCGAAGACTGGTAATTGACCAGAAGCCAGAAAACATCTTGAGGCAACCTCTAGGGCTAACAACCCTAGTTGTAAAAGGATGGGTACCCGTCCAAAGCAAAGTCAAGTCAAAAAGCATGATGGCATAACATTTCAAGAAACATACCCCAGAGGGTAAATCTTCGGATAAATCCCTCGTCGTGAACGCCACGGCGCACGAGTCTCGTTCGGATTCTGGGGGAGACTCGACATCATGCAAGAGACGAGTTGGAGCGTCTCGGTGTACCCCGAAGAGTCAAAAACTCAAGCCAAAATCTAAAACCTTTCTAGCAACTTTCAACATTAATTCACTTACACAAACTAGCAAGCTGAAAACCCTCACCAAAGCTCTTCACGAAAATCAGATATCCATAATGGCCCTACAGGAAACAAGGTACCCAGATGAAGAGATTTTTGAATCTGAAGGCTACCGATTTTTCAAAAGCAAAGCGCAAAGGGGAATCCTCAATGGAGCTGTGATGCTTGGAACCGCGTTTGCTGTTAGAACCAAGATCCTTAAATCGGTTGCAAATTTCGAACCTGTGAATGACAGATTGTCTATACTCACAATTAAATGCGCGAACAAAACCTACGCCCTAGTTAACTCACATGCTCCTATAAACGATAAGAACAAGTCTGATCCAGACGAAGTTGATAATTTCTGGGACCTACTGGATGAAAAATTAAACAAAATCCCCAAACACCATGTCAAGCTTCTTTTGGGTGACTTCAATGCCCAACTAGGTCGTGAACAGTAGTACAAGAAAGTTATAGGAAATTACCCTGCTCACAAAAGAACCAATCCTAACGGCAAAAGACTGGTGTCCATTTGCGAAAATCCCAACCTGCAGGTCATGTCGAACCACTTTCGCCATCTACCCAGAAAGCAAATGACTTGGCGTTCTCCCGTCCAAGCTCTCGGAGAGTTCCAAATTGATCATGTTGCAATCTCCAGGAGAAACAGCCCTGCGATTATGAATGTCAAGGTAAAGAAAGGCATCAGTGTGGCCTCAGATCATTATATGTCTCTTATCAAATTCAAACCAATTCCCGCAAACACAAGAAAGACAACCAAACAGATCACACGCTTCGACAATGATGAACTTCGGCAAAGGGTCGAAGAGTTCCAGGAGAAGGCTAGACCAAATGACTGTGACTTTAACAACGCCAAAAGTCTCCTTGTTGAGGCCGCCAAAGACGTTGCAGAAATCAAGAGAAGCAAACAGCATGCCTGGTGGAATAGTACCTGCGAATCAGTCCTCCAAGAAAGACTCAATGCGTGGAAACGTAAATACGAAAAGTCTCTCATTGAAAAGATAGAACAAAACTTTAGGAAGAATGAAAGCAGAGAGTACTACAGAGCCTTCAAACGCAAACTCACTGGCTATAAACCACCATCTCTATGCTTTGAGCGAAAGGACGGCACACTGGCGACGTCAAATGAAGAAAATTGCAGCATTCTGGCAGATTACTTCAAGAATTTACTTAACTGCTCTAAACCGCAAAGCGCCATTGAGACCAAGGAACCCTTACTCAGGTACCCCGATTCCAGATCACCCGACAGAGATGAAATCAAGCGCCACATTGCCCGTCTCAAAAATAACAAAGCGCCGGGGGAAGACTCAGTAGTAGCAGAACTATGGAAATATGCCCCAGAGGAATCACTTGATATCTTGCAAAAGCAAATAGAAGAAATTTGGAACAAGGAGACCCTACCCAAAGATTGGAAAATAGCTTTGATCCATCCATTACACAAAAAAGGCAGCATGAAGAACATCAACAACTACAGAGGAATATCTTTGCTACCCGTGACTTACAAAATGCTATCACTTGCCATCCTGGAGCGTTTGGAAGCACAAGTCGAACATCAAATAGGTGAATACCAAGGAGGGTTCAGAAAAGGTCGCTCAACAGCTGAACAGATCAAAAATCTCAAAACGATCATCAGATATTGTACACGAAGATCCAAGCAGTATGTGTCTGTCTTTGTGGACTTCAAGAAAGCGTACGACTCCACTGACCGGGAGGTCCTGCTAAACATCTTAAATGAAATTGGAGTTGATTTGAAACTGCTGGCATTAATTAAAGCCACCCTGACCGATACAAAATCCAAGGTGAAGTTCCACGGATGTCTCTCGCATTCCTTTGACATCAAAACAGGAGTCCGACAAGTTGATGGGCTATCCCCGATACTCTTCAACTGTGTTCTTGAAAAGATCACCAGAACCTGGCGGGTGAGATTACAGGAAACCAACTACAGTCCATTGAGAATAGGAACCAAATCCAAGGGGATCGCAACAGACTGCTTAGCATTTGCCGATGATATTGGTGTTCTCTCAAACGACATAGAAACCGCTAGAGCTCAAGTTGAAATTTTAAAGGAAATTGCCGAACAAACTGGTTTGCAGATATCGTTTGAGAAAACAGAAGTAATGACTAACATCAAAGAGGCTCCACCAAAACTCCATACAAAATACGGGGACATCACCCGAGTAGACAAATTAAAATACCTGGGTGAGATCATCATGAAAAATGGACTGGACAAAGAAGCACTTCAGGAGTGAGTACGCAAACTGGAAATAGCCTACCAAACATCCCGCACAATCTACAACAAAAAATGCCTTTCCCAAAACACCAAGATACGTCACTATGAAACAGTTCTGAAGCCAGCAGTTCTATATGCAGCCGAAACCCTGTCTCTAAATGCCAACAAAGGACTCCTTGAAGAACCGGAGTAAAGAGAACGCAAAATTGTGAGAGGAATCTTGGGATCAAAGTACAGAAATGGTATCCATCAAAAGAGATCCAACAAGGAAGTCTACAGCAAAATAGAGAAAATTACCGACACAATCAGAAAAAGACGGGCACGATTTTACGGTCATCTGAAAAGAATGGACGGTAGAAAGTTAACTAAAGAAATCTTTCACTTTTTTATTCAAACCCCAAAACCACAATTCCCTGGTTTAGAAATACCAAAGAAGACCTGCAAATGCTACATATCTCAGCTCAAGACGCCCTTAACAGAGATCTCTTCCGCAAGAAAATATTGACGAACGAGCTAAACCGAGACGAGCAACCGAAGAGAAGACACGGTGCCCCTTAGACAGAGGAGCGTAAGCAGGCC
Organism: Anabrus simplex; assembly: GCF_040414725.1. Lineage (NCBI taxonomy): Eukaryota > Metazoa > Arthropoda > Insecta > Orthoptera > Tettigoniidae > Anabrus > Anabrus simplex. Next base: position 2,023,317 of record NC_090277.1, read on the forward strand.
CACTCACAAAATATGAGGGAAATTTGGGCTCTAAAGAAGGCCAAGTTCAGTGTCAAATGCAACAAGACTTAACGTAGTCCTTGATGGCCCCAGCGAATTATATATATATATTAATAATATTAATAATAATAATATTTTTTCCAAAATATTATAACGCCACAAATAATACCATCTCCCTTCTCTTGTGCAGTGATGTGAAGTTTTCTTAGGAACTCTCTCTACGGCTGTAACATCCGGCTAAAACACGAATGCTCGGTTGTCAGCAAAACAAAAGCAGCTTGAAAGTTATGCCTAGCTCGTCCAAGTTGAAGATCTTGTGTAGTGTGAAGATATAATTATCTTAACGTAAAAGAATAAATGAATTCTGGATTAAAGCTACTACATTTATTTAATGAACCCGAGCTTTCAGCCAAACTGCATTGGCCTTCATCAGGGCAAGTTAATTTCTGCTTCTGACAGTGAGCAAAGAAATTCAGAGGAACGTAGAAGTCATGATGGTACTACCCACGGCCTACCCCACTAATTGGACTCAAGGATCGTCATGCTGTGATTCACTGCCCACTGTCGACAGTTTCGTGAGTGCGTCCCACTGTTCCATGGTGGTGTAATGCATGTATTTCTGGAGTACAGGTCTCCATGTATTTGATAACTTGAAGCCGTCTTACCTGTTGATGTTATTTGGGCGCAGCTCTATCTCTGTGACTTCCCTTACCAGTCGAGCATAGAAGTATTTTACAGGCGCGATGACACTCGCCTGGTCAAAGAGGATTTCATGGTCTGTACTGTAGAAATGTTCTGCTAATGTAGACTGGCTTATGGCATTCTGCGTTGAGGATGAAAGAGTGACGTTCTTTACCGACCTGATGTGTTCTTTCACTCTGGTGCTGACAAGCCTATATATATGAGTAACTACAACCACACGGAACTTCACGCCTGGTGTTTCAAGACGTGTTTTATTTTCCACCACTTAATTTTCTCAGACGTAGACTTCAGGGTTATTGTACAGAAGTCAAGGCGCATTCTAAAACTGAGGAAGAGCAAATGACGTTGGGGTGCAACATTATCAGGTGGAATAACCTTACTTCAGGTCACGCCTTCGTACTAACCAGGAATCAGTCTGTGTACTGCTTCCACCACTGTTGAAAGTAATGAGGTGCGATGGGCGTTTTACGAAAAAGGTGTTGGCTACTGGCAGGTCAAATGCCGCAGCACAATCCAAGATTTTGTTCCCATCCTCATTTCTCTCTCCAAAGCCCTGACCTCCATGTATTTATTCGTATCCTTCCCTATTCTTCCCTACTTGTCCATTTAAGTCACCACCAATGAAGAGGAGCTCGTTTTCCTCGAGAAATTGTAGGTGAGTTTCAGTACTGGTCTAGAATTCATCCTTTTCATTGTCAGCATATCCAGTTTGTGGGGCATAGCAGGAGATTACGCGCAACAGTTTCGTTCCACAACTATTCTTGATTGACATCACTCGGTTAGATAAACGTCTAACGTCGATGACATGATATCGGATGCTACAGCTGACAGGAATAGCTACGCCATTACGGTTAGGTGTTTTCTCGTGGTAGAACAACGTGTATCCTTCACCAATATATTTCGCCTTCGAACCAGTCCACTTTGTTTCTTGGATTCAGGATCTAATTGTGTAATTTATTATATCAGGCCATAAGTAGTCGTGCAGTGTTTTCGTTGGACTGGATTTTAAACAGAGCGGATCCGTCATATCCTTGAATTGGTTCTTCTTATTCTATCATAAGATAACTATGTTACATATACCGAAACAAGTACGATAATATTATGTAAGTATGAAAGCACTTGAACTTACATAAATAGTTGAAGCGGATTAAGCCTACCCGCTTGCCAGCCAAACACTTACAAGTACGCATGATTGTGGTAACCTAAGGCTTCAAGCGGATGAGGGATTGACCAGCTGATAGGAGGGAAGGCGAGGGGTTTGGACCGAGAACATGGACTTGATGTTATCTATTTATATTTTTCTTTCTTTTCGCGTATTGGTTAGCCAACATAAATAACGGATTTTCTTCATTCAAATTTTCATTTAAATCATTGTCTATATTTTGTTTTTGTTCAAAGTAAATTTCTCATTTCTCCAGGACATCCACACATTTCCCTTTATTTGTCGAATGTATTCATTTCATGTCATGTTCTATGCTGGTGAATGAATGATTATTTTCTAGCATATGCTCGCACATGGCCGAATATCTCCCGTATACTTTGGAGCTTATATGTTCTTTATATCTAACTGATATACTTTTCCTGATTGTCCAATGAATATTTGGTTGCAGTTATGACATGTCAGTGCGTATCTTAAAATACGGGGAATGTTGATGTAGAACTCGCTGATGAAGGGAGTTGGGGCTCCCGGAACACGTACGAGTGTAACATTGTGTAAACTTTGATAGTGATAATATATTTACAGGGCGGAGAAAACAATCACCCGTTGTATATTACATGAAACTAGCCAATAGGGACAACCTAAGGGACAGAGCGTGGTCAAATTCGTCGAATCGGAATACGCCAGCCATGCGGAAAGGTTAGTTCAAAAATTTAAGTACATCAAAATCAAGATTTTTAGCATTTCCAAATATAAAACATATTTCAAAAACTCCCCCCCCACACACAATTTATTTCCTAAACATCTAGGTTCATTCCAGTAAAAATGCAACTCAAACTATCATCAAAGAAAACACAGATTAAAGTTAATCAAATTTGGCTCAGAAACGATACTATTTTTTTTCAAAACAACTAAATTAAATAATACACTTTGTGAACTACATTTGAAATTAACGAAAGAAATACCCGCCTTAGTATGGGAAACAGTCCAAGTTAACATAAAACAATCAATGTTCACTACTCTAAAGAGAAAATAGACAACATTAGATCATAAATATGGAATGTTACTTAGAGAAAAATTCCAGATATTTCAGTTTGACAAGCAATCAAAAGAATGTTGAACACACATTTTATCCACCAATTAAAAATTTAACCAATGTCAATTTTAATAAAGAACGAATAATAATATTGGAGAAGGGTCTAAAACGTAACTGGCATTGCACTAAAAAGAAATGATACAGAAAGAGGTAGTAAAAATGGTAGCAGAAATTGAATTACCTATAACCAGCATTTCGGTAGACTAGCAAGAATTGGTTAGGTATGAGGCAAAGAAATGACTGTCGAAAATAATAGAACATGAAGAGGTAAATTCGGACAAGACACATAATAATGTACAACAGCTTAAGAAAATTAGGATAATGCGAGTATAACAACCAAAGCGGATAAGGTCTATACCACCGTCCTATTACATAAATGAAATTATATTAACAACACAAGTGATCGCTTGAATAATAATTTTGAATTACTTACAAAAGGTTCAACAAATACAATGCAAAATGAACTGAAAAAATCTTAAATGAACTAAATGTTATACTTGATGCTAAAGATATAAAAGGATCGACGATTACGAACCCAGGAATGCCCAATCTAAGAGCACGTCCGAAAATCCATAAAGAGAATATACCGATGAGACCAGTGGTAAGTTTCAAAACAAGTCCGTCTAAAAAAAATTGCATAATTTATACAGAACATTCTTAAGAAACTTTTAGGTTCAATAGTAAAACTAATTTAGTTAACACCATTGATTTTTGTAGTAATGTTGTGTTGTTGGGTATTTGGCCCCAAGGCTACTTGGATCCTAGTACGCCTCTTCAGTGATGCCTAGGTCATCTATGACAGCTATTTTTGTAGTAAAACAAAACAATGACCAATGTTAGCTCTATTCATAGCTTTGATATTGTAGATATGTATTCCAAGATTCCAATTATAGAAAGGATTAACATCAACACAGTGGGTTAAATAAATTAGAAATCGAAGAATTAATACGAATTCTAACTTTGATATTGGAGAATAGCTTCTTTTTGTTTGATAATAAACTTTTCAAAGAAGAAAAGGGTGTAGCAATGGGCTCACCGGCGTCAGGCATTTTAGCAAATATTTATTTGGATCACCTGGAGTTCAATGAGATAGTAGATAATATATGTGTTGGAGCTTTGGCTGAGATATGTGGACGATATTTTTGTGATTATTAATGAACAAACATTAAACCTGGAAAAACTACTGGATATTTTAAACAGCATGGACAAACATATTAAATTCACGTTAGAATCAGGGAAGAATAAATCCTCAAATTACCTTGAAATAACAATCTCAAGGCAGAATAATCGCTTTGAATACGAAATGTATAGAAAGGCAACAGAAACCAATAATAATTTGAAACGATTCCAATCAGCCAGGAGAGCATGGAAGGCCACTTTTCATAGTTTAATTAATAGGGTGAGAACCATACAACTTTCAGAAGATGGACGTAAAAAGGAAAAGAAAATAATTTACTATATAGCAAAAAGCAATGGTTACACAAGAAATTTTGTCAATAGAATAAAGAACGAAATCAGCAACAAACCAAAAACGCTTCTCGAAAAACAGAAAGAAAAGTAAAAATACGTAGGATTCGCAAATAGGAACAGGAATTCGTCCGATCAGTACAACACTTCCAATAAATTCAGTATTGAAATAACATACCGAAATAATAATAATAATAATAATAATAATAATAATAATAATAATAATAATAATAATAATAATAAGGATTTTGCAAATTCATGTAATATTAACACAGAAAATCAATTCAGTAAATTGGGCGTATACGCAATGACATGTCAGACCTGCAACCAAATCAGGAAGAAATACGGCAGTTAGATATAAAGGCCCTGTGCGAGCATATGAACGAAAATAATCATTCATTTACCAGCTTAGAACAAAAAATGAAGTTAATACATTCGACAACTAAAGGGAAATATGAGGACGTCCTGGAGAAATTAGTTTACTTAGAAACGGGAGAAAATATAGACAATAATTTAAATGAAAATTTTAATGAATAAATCCGTTATTTATGTTGGATAACCAATACGTGAAAAGAAAGAGAAAGACACATAGATAACATCATTTCTAACTTCTCAGCCCTCACCCCTCTCCTGCCCCTCCTCTCCTCTCAGGGACACTACTAGTAAGTGTTTGGCCTGCGAGCGGGTAGGCTTCCTCTGCTTTCATACTCGCACGATGTATTTAGACTTGTCTTTGTATATGTAACATAGTTTTATCTTATTTTAGAAAAAGAAGTATAAATTCAAGGACATGACGGGAGGTTTGATCCAAATCCAGTCCAACAAGAACAAAGCACGACTTCATCTGACCTGGTGTAATCAATTACACAACTAGATCCTAAGGAGTCATATAATTTAATAATAATCATTTTATCCTAGAAAGGGTTTTAACAACAACAAGATGATTTTAAATGTGGTACTATGATAGTTGATTTTTGTAGTAAGATCAACGGTGATTCTGTTTTTTTGCTACGGGCTTTACGTCGCTCCGACACAGATAGGTCTTATGGCGACGATGGGATAGGAAAGGCCTAGGAGTTGGAAGGAAGCGGCCGTGGCCTTAATTAAGGTACAGCCCCAGCATTTGCCTGGTGTGAAAATGGTAAACCACAGAAAACCATCTTCAGGGCTGCCGATAGTGGGATTCGAACCTACTATCTCCCGGATGCAAGCTCACAGCCGCGCGCCTCAACGCGCACGGCCAACTCGCCCGGTACGGTGATTCTAAGACAACGGGTGTTGAGTCAGCATTTTCTCCCGAGGTCATTGACCCCTAGTAGAGTACCAAGGGGTTTTCTGACCCAGCTGATTGACCCCCAGTTGAGTAAAAGGCCAATGGGGATTCAGGGATTTTGCGTACCAGCGCAGGCCTAACCTCACAATCGCCATCTTTGAGGGCCCTAACCTCACAAGGTGTAGATTACGGCTAATTGCCCTTAGACCCTTACAGGGCCTACTTTAACGGCCAGATGCCCTTCCCAACGCCATCTTTGAAGGGCCTAATCTTACAGGGCCTAGTTTTACGGTCAGAAGCCATTACGGCCGCCATCATGGAGGGGCCTAACCTTACAGGGCCTAGGTTTAGGGCAAGATGTCCTTCACGGCGCCATCTTGGTGCGGCCTAACCTCACATGGCCCAGTTTTACGGTCAGATGCGTTTCCCGTCGCCATTCTTAGGGGCCAAACTACACCGTTGCCATCTTGGGTCCGTTTACGGTCAGATGCCCTTCCCTCCTCACAGGTGCCATTTTTAAGGGGCCTAACTACGCAGTCGCCACCTAGGGCCCAGTTTTACGGGCAGATACGCTGCCCGTCGCCATTTTGGAGGGGCCTAACCACACAGAAGCTGTCTTGTGGTCAAGTTTTACGGTCGGATGCCCTTCCCTCTTCACAGGCGCCATTTTGGTGTTGTCTAACTACACAGTCGTCATTATGGTCCAGTTTTAAAGTCAGATGCCCCTCCCACCATACTGCGGCGATTTTGGATAGGCCTAACTACACCGTCGACAATTTGGGGCCCAGTTTTACGGTCATATGCCATTCCTGTTACAATTTTTGAGGACCTAACTTGACAGTCACCATCTTGGGAGTAGCTTGACGGTCAGATGCCATTCCAGTCACAATTTCTGGAGGGCCAAACCACACAGTCGCCATCTTGGGTCCAGTTTTATGGTCAGATGCCCTCCCCTCCCCACAGATGCTACTTCGGAGGGGCTTTACCGCATTGTCACTATCATGATCCCAGTTTTAGGGACAGATGCCCTTCCCTCCTCACAGACGCCATTTTGGAGGGACCTAACTACACAGTCGCCAACTTGGGCGTAGTTTTACGGACAGATGCCTTTTCCCTCCTCACAGACACCATTTCGAAGGAGCTCAACCACACAGACGCCAACTTGGGCTCAGCCCTACGGCTAGATATCCTTCCCTCCTCTTACACGCCATTTTGGAGGGGTCTATCCCCACAGTTGCCACCTTGGGCCCACTTCTAGGGTCAGATACCCTTCTCTCCTCCTCGTCCGGCCCAGTTTTACAGTCAGATGCCCTTCCCTCCTCCTCGCCTGGCGCAGTTTTACAGTCAGATACCCTTCCCTCCTCTTCGTCTGGCCCAGTTTTACAGTCAGATACCCTTCCCTCCTCTTCGTCTGGCCCAGTTTTACAGTCAGATACCCTTCCGTCCTCCTCGTCTGGCGCAGTTTTACGGTCAGGTGCCCATCCCTCCTTCTCGTCTGGCCCAGTTTTACGGTCAGGTGCCCATCCCTCCTTCTCGTCTGGCCCAGTTTTACGGTCAGGTGCCCATCCCTCCTTCTCGTCTGGCCCAGTTTTACGGTCAGGTGCCCATCCCTCCTTCTCGTCTGGCCCAGTTTTACGGTCAGGTGCCCATCCCTCCCACTCATCTGAAGTAGTTTTACGATCAGACGCTCTTCCTTCCTCCGCCTCATCTGGCCTAGTTTTAGAGTGGGAGAGCGTAAAACACTTCTGTTCTCGAACGGCATTGAGACGTCTCCATCCGACAGACAAGCGTCATATGCGAAGAGGATTGGAATTTTAATAAATGCTTTTTTGACATACACAATCTAGTATTTAGAAATTGTATACTACTGGATGCTCTTCCTGACGTCAGTCTCACAATAAGATGAAGTGAATGACATGTTACATGATAGTAGGAAGGGAGAGGGTACAACCCTTCTCCTGTCGAATAGCATCGAGAGGTCTGCTGTCGCCATAACCATTATCAGCGTTATATGCCCCTCGCTGCACACAGTGTACTACTAGTTACCTTCCCTTACACTGTTACGCTGAACGACTCGGACGGTGCTGGCCTTCCCGCCGCACCTGTCTCAGCCGTGTGGGTACAGCATTGTGCGCTAAGAGCCCAGGGCATGAATAAACGGAATTATAATTTTAATATTTAACATTACAATTCATACGCTAACTGATAATATGTTGATATTGAGAATCTGAACCTGGGCCCTCTAGTGGTGAATTAATTAACATTTATTATGTTTAACAGTAAAAACATGATGTCTGCGTGTAAGTATTCTCGTCTGTCTACAAAAGCTGCCGCTAGCAAGTTATGAGCCCCTAGCACTGGTATGAAATAGCATCTTCTGCCCGCTGTGAAGAACTGGAGAGTTAACCATTACTGCACTTTTTAACGTAATTGAATGCGATTTAACTATATCGTGTTGGGAAATTGAACCCGGGCTTGAATAAATGGAATTATAATTTTAGTAATTAACATTACAGTTGATGCGCTAATTGATAGTGTGTTGTTGGGAATTTGAACCCGGGCCCCTAGTCGTGAATTAATAGCCGCTTGCAAGTTGCGAGCCGCCTGGTACTGATATGAAATATCCTCTTCTGCACCACAGTGAAGAATTGGAGAGTTAAAAATTATTTAATTTTTTAACGTAATTGATTGCGATTTAACTATATCGTGAAAAGAATATATATAGTTTAAATAAGGTACAGTCCAAGCATTTGCCTTACCTCAGTTAATGTAATATAATCTTTGAAGAAAAGGAATGGATTAATACGTTTTTTCTTTGATGATTTTACTCTTTCAGTTACTATTTACGACAGGCAAGAGATACCAGAAAAATGACTCCGACCTAGCCAGGAATCGAACCCGGCCGCAAGCAACCGCTCGCAAGTTGGGAGCCCCATGACACTGATATGAACAGTGAAAAATTGGAGAGTTAACAATTATTGCACTTTCTTAAACGTTTCATAGCAGAGCCGGGAATCTAACCCGGATGTCTAGAGGTAGCAGGCACTGCCGTTATGTTAGGTACTATCTCGACATTCTGCTGGAGGAGAGGTTGGAAACCACAGAAAACTGCTTCGTGGATGCCGTTATGTTAGGTACTATCTCGACATTCAGCTGGAGGAGAAGTTGGAAACACAGAAAACTACTTCGTGGATGGCTGAGGTGGGAATCGAACCTACCACTTCCAGTTCACCACCCGAGGCTGAGTGGACTCCGTTCTAGCCCTCGTGGTAGAGCTGCGATCTATAGAGGTAGCAGACCGTAGCGTTAAGTTAGGTACTATCCAGGCATTATTGAATGTGATCTACGGTGGAATGGTCAGCGTTCGAAACCCCATGTCGGCGGCCGTGAAGATGGTTTTACGTGGTTTCCCACTTTCAAACCAGGCAAATACTGAGACTGTACCTTAATTCAGACTACAGACGCTTCCTTTACATTCCTAAGCCTTTCTTGTCCCTTCCGTTCAGAGGGTCCCAGGAAGCATAGGCGCCCCTTTTAATCTCCTCTTACGAACTTAGGTGTCCAACTCCTTCAAGTTGATACAATAAAGGTTATGTGTATGGCGACAGCCGTGAAGATCTATCCAATGTAGTCTGTGCAGATCACGAACTACCTCTTATACGCAGATAAAAGTCCCTAACCTAAACGAGAATCGAACCTGGCCACAAACTATACAATGTAGGCTGTGTAGACTACGAACTAGCCTTGGATGCAGGTAAAAATCTCTGACCTGACCGGGAATCGAACCTGGCCACGAACTCTCCTCTCAGATGCAGGTAAGAAATCGCTAACCTGGCCGGGAATCGAACCCGAGGCCTCTAGGTAGGAGGCCGGAAAGCAACACCCTACACCGCACGGCCGGCCCAACAATTTTTTAAATGTCGCTTAAGTGCGGCCAGTATCCAGTATTCGGGAGATAGGGGGTTCGAACCCCACTGTCGGCAGCCCTGAAAATGGTTTTCCGTGGTTTCCCATTTTCACACCAGGCAAATGCCGGGGCTGTACCTTAATTAAGGCCACGGCCGCTTCCTTCCAATTCCTAGGCCTTTCCTCTCCCATCGTCGCCATAAGACATATCTGTGTCGGTGCGACGTAAAGCAAATAGCAAAAAAAAAAAAAAAAAAATTAAATCGTACCTGTTAATTTAATTTACGGTATTTTATAATTTTCTTCTACTAGTACTGAATGTCAGAGAATGCGACACAGCGAAAAACCAGCAGTCCGTACATGTGTGTGCTGTCACGATGAAATTTGAATCACCCGTTTCCTGTTGCGATAGCGGGCAGACACACATGTTCAGCCGCAGACTTATTCATTTCATAAGAAGACCAACTATAAAATGTTTAAACATGATTTAATTCCCTTATTTTGTATATGTAAGTATTTATCATGGTAATCTTGGGTGAGCAATTAATTACTATAAAGGGATTGAAGTGTGTGTGTGTTTGAGCAGAATTAATCACGTTAATATTTCTGTAAGTTGACCGAAGAAACTGGGGCAAATCAGGAGTGCAGTACTAGGATGATGATGATGAGATGGGAACGGCAACTAGCCTGTAAGTGAGGAAGGGCATCTGGCCGTAAAACTAGGCCAGGTGAGGAGGGAATTCCATCTGACTGTAAAACTATGCCCTATGTATAAAATGGCGTCTGTAAGGGGAAGGACATATAGCGTGAAACTAGAAGAGATCAGGAGGAAGGAAGGACATATGACAGTAAAACTGGGTCCAAGATGGCGACAGTGAGGTTAGGTCCCCCAAATGGCGTCTGAACGGCGGGAAGGGAAGGGCCCCGTCCTCCAAAATAGTGTCTGTGAAGTTAGGACCCTCCACGTACGCAAAATCCGCGAAGAGGGAAGGGCATCTACCGTAAAACTGGACCCAAGGTGGGGAGGTCAAATAGCCGTAAAACTAGGTCTGGAGGGGTATCTGGCCATAAAACTGACCCCCTCCATAATGGCATCTGTGAGGTTAGGCCCCTCCAAGATGCTTACTGTGAGGAGGGATGGGCAATTGGCCATAAAACTCGGCACTGTGAGGTTAGGCCCCTCCAAAATGACAAATGTGGGGAGGGAAGTGACTCTGGTCTTAAAACAGGGCCCTGTGAGCTTAGGCCCCTCCTCGATTGTGACTGTGAAGAGCGAAGATCATCTGGCCGTAAGACTGGGCCCTTTGAGGCTCTCGTAGGCAAAATCCGCGAACCTCCATTGCCCTACTACTCAACTAGGTTCAATGGCCTCGGGTCTGAAGCCCCTAGCAATACTACTAAGGGTGGAAATGCTGACTCAACACCCATTGTTGATCATACTACGGGTCGACGCTTACGTAGAACACAACAGAACAAACAGTAACAAGAAACGTTTTTCTTTGGCCGACTCCTCTAAGAAATCCATCGAAGTTTTAATGCGTATTTTAAAGTGTTGTGCAACGTAAAAGAACAGATACATTTTTATAAGTGTTTTAAAGTGTTCCATTACAACCAACATCATCAAGATAGTGTTATATATGACGATGTTATAACTCATGTAAAACTGAATAATATTAGATCTTGATATATGGGGAATGTTGATGTTGATGTAGAAATCGCTGATAAAGGGTGTAGGTGCTCCCGAAACATGCACGAGTATAAAATTAGATATTGATTATATATTGACAGGGCGGACAAAACAATTACTCGTTGTATACTATATGAAACTAGTCAATACGGACCACCTGAGAGACCGAAAATGGTCAAATTTGTCGAAGAGTTATTTAAGTTTGACATTTTTTATCCATACCCTTGTACCTTGAACCACACTGACTAGCCTTTCTCCATCACAGCACTTACAGCAGATTCCACTTCATCAGCTGAGGCATAGGCTTTCTTTCCGTGTATGTCCAGGGCATTTCTATAAATAAAACACGACTTCAGTCCTCAAGACCAGTACATTATAAGTTTCGGTATGCAGGAGTGAATTTTGACAGTCCAAACTCTCCCCAAGATGAATGCCCTATGTCATCGTAGTGCGTACACCAAGGACAATGTATTGGAACTTCACTCCTATGAACAATAACGCCGTAAGCTCTTATAACTACAGCAGTAAACGTATCGTAAGAAATAACAAAACTGAAACTTATCATGTCATAAAGGATAATGATCGTACACACTTACCTTCTAAATTCAAATGAACAAAATACCGAGAATCATTGACAACACTCCTACCAACAATTGACTTCCTCATCAACAACACATGAGTGTTGGCAGCATTACTGAACAAAACTCTGCCCTGAGCTAACTCGACGTTCTCCTCCTGGGGGTGGGGGCGGTAGAATAACAGGCACGGTATCCCCTGTCTGTCGTAATAGGCGACTAAAAGGGCCCACTGGCTTAGAACTTTGGAGCGTGGGTTGGCGACCACGGGGCCCTAAGCTGAGTCCTGCATTTCTTCCACTTACTTCTGACAGGCTCCTCGCTTTCATCTGTCCTATCCGGACTTTCTTTGTCAACTCTTGTACCAACGCTCTTAGGTTTGCGAGGGCTAGGGAGTTTTTCATTTTCACGCCCTTCGTGGCCCTTGTATTTCTTCGGCTGATACCTTCATATTTCGAAGTGTCGGATCCCTTCCATTTTCTCTCTGACCAATATTCCTATTATATAGAGGATGGTTCCTTACTCTTACTTCCTCTTAGAACAGTAATCACCACCACCACCACTAACTTTACCTTCATTCCTTCAAGAGCCTGTTCTTCCATTTGTCTTGGTATAACACCACCGACATTCTGTTCTTTGTAACTTGTAATCAGTAACATCTAATGAATTATAGCTCTTGCTTCTTCAAGAAGGTAAGATTTGATAATGAAAATCCACAGCCTGTTTCCACTCACTTGACCGGGTTAGAAATGGAATGAATGAAATATTATCAAGGTGCGAAATACGTGCAGTGAAATTTTAGTACTCTAAATGATTACAATAATGTAATTCTATTTGATTCCTGGGATTATCATGACTGGAACTGTATAGTTTGTAGAGCAGCTCTTAACATGTGTAATAAGGTTTATCTAGGTCATAAAACGGAATTTCCTTCTTTTCGTACTTGTAGAAGTGGTAGGAATTTTGTAGTTTTACCTCTTATAAAAAGGACACTACGAAGACCTGTCTTCTGTTCCAGTTCCAGAGAATAAGGACCTCGTCCGATACAGAAACTACGGGCACGTTGGAGGGGTTCCAGCAACTATCAATAAGTTCCCTTTCAAGGTAAGTACACCACCATTTTTACATGATTGTGCTAGTTTCTGTTAACGGTTTGGTGAAGCTCTGTCTGTCGTACTCACAGTCCGAGACTTGTTAAACTCCACTTAACTCACGGATTCTTCCTCTTCTTTCTGCTCTTCCTTTTATATAATCTTCATTTTACATGCGTCAAGATCTGTGAATACATCAAGTGTACTTTGTTTGTTTCTATGTGACTGCTCCAGAAAGGACAATCAAACAACTGAAGGCACAGCACCGCATACCGGGTCTTCGATTGCAAGCCCAACCACCAAAGAGACAAGTGGGCATCCCAGGGCGAAATTACACCAAATAGTTAGGGTAGGCCTCGATAATAACGAAACAGTCACAGGACTGGGAAGCGATGGAATCTGGGCAGGACGAGAAATCAAAAAGAAACCTCAACAGAGAGTGGATCCAGGGGAATGGATACAGCAGTACGTCTAACGTACGGGCAATCATTGCGCAAGTGGTCCCGCTCACCACAGGCATAACATTTTCTAACAGGGTTAGGTTTGGAAGAAGTCAGAAGACGGTCCTCACTGGTTTTGGCAAGCTGCATCAACTACACGTGAAGTGTCGGCATATATGAAACTCTCCGCTTTCACACACACAGCTCTAAGACCGGCAAGAGTATCAGGAGTGCGAATGACCGACAAACACGACCTATACTGAGGAGAAACACCTAATACATCCTCAACCATCTCAGACAGTTTGAATACTTCACAATAGAAACGCAAATCAAGGATATAGGTTGCGTCGCTTGGACTCTAAAGCAATACTTAGGAATCAAGTTTTCTAACGCTTTAGCAGGGATGTAAGTTCGCAGAATAACATCGTGGAATTTATCGGTTGACATTGTGTTATCAAGAACCCGAGCAACTTCGTGTTTAAGCCAACGCAATTTGGATACAATTCACGGAAAATCCCTTTATGGTCAATGTCAAACACATTGGCCGTTCGAGTTAACTCCACTAAGAATGTTAGGAAACTGATAACCTCTTCAATGGTGTCAACATTGAAATTGAAATTCTGACCCATGAACAAATCGCTAACGGAAGAGGGAACATTATTATTAAACGAACAGTGTTCATGTGACACTCTTATTGTAGGCACACGACTATAGGATGCGCTGGGTACAACTACATTCTCACACTGTACACCCTTGTCAGTCCCTTTACTAGGGTGGACGGTAATCATTTCCCCTAGACGGAGTGTCACAGCAAACACAGCCATCTTGGAGACTGTGAAAAGCCGACTCCTGGTTCACGGAGTAGGACCACAAGTCAACGCACGTTGACAATTGACTCACGCCCCGCAGAATCAAGGAATAAAAGCCGTAGAAATACTCCACGTCATCTAATCAAGGTATTAGATGTACCACAATTACCAATTTGCAGCCAACTGCTGTCTAGCAGTTGACGGGGCATTGTTAAATGATGTATTTTAAACTCCACACATACTAACATTTATAGACGGCAGTAGTTATACCAGTCTCCATTAAATTATACCACCGCAAATCGCACAAGGCTTACGAAATTTTTGCCATTTTAGATAAAGGAATGCTTCGCATAGAGGATGCTGAATGACTTCTTTATGATAATCATCAACCTATGTCTGTGAACACCTCACTTCATCTTCTTTTGAATGCTTTAATATTGAGCGAAAGTCTAACAAAATTTCACGTCTTTGCGGGGATTCCTGCATCAAGAATAGTGATGGATTCGTTGAGATTCTTGTAGATCATACCGAGGCACACTGGAAGTTTACGACTGATAAAACTGAGAGCTGTAAAGTTCACATGATTCTTGGCAGAAATATTTGCTCCATGTCGAAACAAAGCCTCCACACATACTGTGATAATTCATTGAAGGCAGCGATGTGTAGGTGTATGAATCAATAATTATCAAAAGCGTTTACATCCGCTCGTCTACGGATTAGTACGTTCACCACCTCGAAAGCATTATAATCCGTACCAACTGCAGCGTGTTTGGGAGTACGATTTTCCTTGTCCCTAGCATTTATATCGCAACCTCTGGAACCACACAATCGACAGACTGAGCCATAGCAGATAAGTGCAAGGCTGTTTGACCAGACTGGTTTCTCTCGTCTGTTTTGGCACCTTTCACCAACAAAATGGCTACACACTTATTATAACCGTTCTCTGATGTAACGGAGTACATTCTCTGACTTCGGTTTTGGCAATGACGTCTATTCCCTCGCAAGTCAACAAGATTTTCAGACACAGAAGTTGCCCTATTTCTTCTGCAATGTGTAGAGGTGACATCCCCGTAGGTTCAGTGTTGTTTATAACCTGAGCAACATTTGTAACTAGATGTTAACGTTCAACATTATTGGCCTTTACACTGAATGAATAAGAGTGTCCAATTCATCTGCATATTTAATTACGCCACCTTTCTTGAGCAGAAGTTGCGTTACTTTGTACGAGTTTCCAAGTCCGCAAGATGGAGCGGAGTATAGCGATGTTTTAAGAGATTCACGTCCGCTCCCATTGAAATAAGGTACTTGCACGCTTGTGTATCACCGATAAACGCAGCTAAATGTAAAGAAAGCACTCAAACCGTTCAAATCACAAAATTGTAGGCAGCTCCATTCTTGAAAAATCCTGGCGGTAATTCGTGTTTGTTCAACAGCGCTGTCCAAAGGAATGCAATATTTTTCTCTACCTGAGATTTACTTTCAAGCACGTTCAAATTAGCAGCTTTAATACCCCCTCGTTCTATTTCTGCCAAAACTGAATGCTGTCACAGCTTGATTTCACGCAATACAGAAGGTTTTGTTTGACAACATGTTTGTAGATGGTGACACTATGTTCATTACTGATAAAATCATTACTGGGCCTATGTTCACTTCCAGGAGATTTCACTTCATCAACTCCATGTAAATCTCCGTTCGGATAAGGATATTTATAGTTCAATCTGGGACATGAATTCTGTTTTCTCCATTGTCCTTGCAGGGATATGTCGTCCGACTTGATTCTTCGAGTCCGGTTGCAGAAGACTGGTCCATCTGAGCTGTAAATCGTAAGCGGTACTCCAGAACGAACCCACTTCAGGAAGATAGAACTTGATTTCTTTAATTTGTGTCTTTTTTCTTCCATGACATTCTGTGTAGCCACCTAAAAATGAAAACCATAAGTTGACGGACATGAAGTAAGACAAGGGGGATTGCAAACATAAGTGAGTTACAAGAACATTATAAATGTATTCCTTGTATTTTGGCGCTAGCAACGAACAGAAGAGGTATGGCCTATGTTATCACAATAATTTCTAAACATCCCCATCCTAAAATATGGACAGACGATGAAATGCATTTACGGAATGTGGCTATGAATAATCTGCCTTCAGCGTGTGTAACGCGAGAGGTTGTTGACCTTGAAGCTTTAGGAATGTTACTTGTCTACTTTTGAGCTCAGTTAGACCTTCAGATAGGAATAATTGACATTTTTAATCACAGTTATAACTGTGATTGCTACTTTCAGTAATGATTTGGTCACAGTTACTTAGAACACAGTGACTGGTATTGGATGCGTTATTTCCTTTACTGTTTTAAATTATGTATATATCAGTAGTAGAATTAACAAAACGTAGTTTCACACTGTTATTTTTAATCTACACTAAACCCACGAACAAATGCAATGGCCACAATTTTAATTAAGTTACATATACTTTTCTCTCCCAACGTGTAAAATTATTTACGTAAATTACACAGTACCTACAATTACACTTAAATGTATCAATGTCATTAAATTACTTGTTAAAATACGCAATCACATTCAAAATGAAAAGCATGATAATTTCATAACACTTAATCTGTTGCGACGTTCATTCAGCACATCACCAGGTTTCGAAAATGCTGCACTTTCGCACGGCACGGACAAAGTACTCCAGCAACCAAACTTACATAGATGTGGATAACTGTAATTGTGTCTGTTTTAGCGCTGACCATGACTCAATCGAAGATACCCTCAGCCTACCTGCTTATCGACATACAGTCTTCCCACCTGCTGGGAGGCAAGAATTTCCTCCGTGGAGTAAAGTAGACTGGCTAGTTCTCTGTGCGTGACGTCAACAGTGCGGAGGATATCTTAAGAATGACTACAACCGGTACATCACTTCTATAACTGTAAACATTAAAAACAACCCTAAACAATTTTGGACCCTCATTTAAGGACGTAGGAAGTCGCCCCGGATACCACTGAATCCGAAACTACATAGTGATTATGTCCCAACTGAATTAAGCCCTCAAAAGTAATTACTTTCACTCTACCTTTACCCCTCCATCACCTGTCACAGAACTACCACAGACCAATAGTGTCTGCAGTTGTTCACTGTCACAAATATTAACGACCCCTAACGAAGTTCAAAACATTCTCAGTAGTCTCCCAACAAACCGCTCCATCGAGCCAAATGGTATTAGTCCTATGTTCCTCACAAATACCTCTGCATCTCTCTGTGCACCGTTATATACAATTTTAAACCTGTATATGGCTACTGGTACATCCCCCGACAGTTGGAAACAAGCTGATAGATATTACACCTATTTCCCAATCTGGTAACACACATGATACTCGTATTTCATCATACCGCCCAATATCTATCATCGATCCTTGAAAGAATAATCCAACGCCGACTCCAATTTTTCACACAGCCGTACCTATCTGAAGAACAACACGGATTCACTCCCGGAAAATAATGCCTCGCTAACCTCACAGTTTTCAATCACCACATTATTTCAACAATAGAAAATAAATCTCAGTTAGATGTAATATATACAGATCTGGCCAAAGCATTCGACTCAGTGGTTCACGCACTTCTTCACACGCTAGCTACCAGACTCAATATCCCTAGCCCCATCTTGTCATTTATAATAAGTTTCCTCTCCGGCAGAAAACAAGGAGTGGTACTCCCCGAATCTGCCTCATACGGGTTATCTGTGTTATCAGGTTTATCTCAGGGCAGAAGGCTATTCTAGGACCTCTGCCCTTTGTTCCCTATAAATATGACAAATTTCTGCACCCAAAGTAGTCAGTGTTCCCTCCTCTTGTACGCCGATGACCTGAAAATCCTAAGAGAAATGTCTACGCCTGATGATTGTGATGAATTACATACTGTCCTCAGTTCGCGTGGTGACTGGCTTAAGGAATGGTATGTTTCTCCCAATGTTAACAAGTGCAATACCATCTTTTCATTGCTAAAGCAAGGAATGAACATTGCCTATACCATCCAGGAAAGTACATTGCAATCGGCTTCTCAGGTAAGAGACTAACCTTCTCTGCTCATATTCAGTGTATAAAACCTCGTTACACGTTAACTGAAATTAATGATATTAAAGAGTCAAATACTTTTGCCCGAGTGCACCAAGCTCGGTAATTATCAGCCTTTACGAAACAGTGGTAAAACTTTTACCGTGGTATTGTCGTAAAAGCAGTGCACCATTACTATCACCCGGTTTCGTTACCGCGGTTTCTAGACGCTTGATTTTCTCGCTATTATTCCCCTCGGAAGAAATTCGAAGTAGTATTCAGGAAGCAGTGATCATTTCGATAGTCACTTGTCTTTAGTATATCCAGCCGGCAGTGATCGTTTCGACAATCACTTGTCCCTCGTGTTTACATTCTGTGACAGCGCAAGCAAGTTATCGACTCCTTAAAATGGAAAATAATGTTCGACATGTTTTGAATGTTACATCGAAGTCCTAAAGACATGGAAGGGGACCTCCTTTTCCACACACAATATTGTCTCTCGACAACATTCCTTGTGGCAATATGGGCTCTGTTATATCGTTGTTCTGCTGGGGAGGTGGGATTCTGAACAGGTGTAAGGAGGAAGGATTTACATGGGTAACCTCCATCACCCAAAATATAGCCATTAGCTATTTCTCTCGTCTCGAGAAGCGCTCTCAGCCGAGAATTGTGAAATATTGTGCTAACATGAGTCGACCCTGGCCATCTTGCTACAATATCTCGTATCGCGAGGTTCGAATCGCTCACAGTTTGCATGTTTAGCGAGAAATAACCTTTCTTATTTCTAAATACCTCCCCATTTTCACCTCCGGGAGACTGTATTCGCACATGAGTGCAGTCCAGCGCACGCAATACACCAAGGAACCCAGCTATTGTATGAAACCCTTCCATAACCTCTCTTTGTTCTCGCTGCGTAAGTGAAAGTTGAATGAACTGTGGGGATAACGACGCATGTAGATCAGAAACCTTGTGTATTATGCGGCATACAGTTGTTCTGTCAACATCACAGACGTCACCGATCACTCCATGAAATGTTCCAGTTGCATAGAACCGCAGCGCTATTAAAAGACGATTTCTAGGCGACATAGGACAGTTTCTCCCAGTCGGGCATTCCAATTGTTCACCATTTAAATCTTCTCTGGAACGAAACATCGCTTAATTCTTCAAATAAATCGCATCTCTCTTCTATAATTCTCCCTTCATTTCTTTCAAACTGATTAAGATACTGGAGATATAACCTATAGTTGTTAAGCTCCCTCTTGGAATCTTTAACTACAGAGTACAAATAAACTTTACCGCGGTTTTCTTAGTTAACCGCTCGCTCACGCGTGGTAAACATTATACCGCGGTAAAATGTCGGTAAACTCGAAACCGAGCTTGGTGCAACAGAAATACGACTTTACCCTGGTAAAATTGTGAAGTTTGCCGCGGTATTCTCTTTACCGAGGTTGGTGCACTCGGGCATTTGTCTCGTATGTTCTCCCCAGTATTGACTTTTGTTCCCTATTTGGTCCTCATCTACAATCGCAACTAAGTAATATTTAAAAATTTTCACTTTCATTGTTAAGACTCGCAATCCTGTTTTTAAGAACAAAACTAAATCTGACATTTTGAACTTCCTGGGTGTACTTGACTTGAGAAGCCATTTGCAGTTCTCTGATCTATGTTACCTCCATAAAATAATCAATGCCTACACCAAATGTAATACTTCCCTATACACGCTCCTACCCGCCCAACACGCACCCGGCGCACTCATCACGTGTCCCGTCCGCGCCTAACCTTACAGCGTCACTCTACTCTTGGTAACTCATTACCCGATATCAATATATTTACAAATTTCGCATCCTTCAACTAATAATTAAAAGAATACTTTGAAGTCCTCTCCAGATTTCCATTTACTTTCGTCCATCCAACCTTCGAACTTTCTTCTTCCTAATTCCGTAACCGATACTTGCCAGTTATCTTTGCCATTGCTGTTACATTGTCAATGTAATAATTTATTGTTGATACTTAATATTGTTGCTTAAACCAATTATCTTCTATTCGTATTTAAATTTATCATTATTAGTGTAAAATTGCCCTCGATCGGCTGTATCTAATAATTAAATAAAAAAATAAACACTCTCTCATATCGTACTCATCCCTTTCACAGTGCACCCGATGATTCGGGAAATCTATATTTTACTAGACTGGCGAGGAAAACTGTCTTGGAGGTAGAAACCCCCCTCATCGCTGAGTTGATTGGAAATATGTTGTTCAGAATTTTAGTGAGAGTAGAGCAGAATATTATCTCTTCATAAGAAACGAATTTGTAATAACTGACAGGTATATTTCAATTTATAAAAGGTCGGAACAGTGCGGATTAAAGCAGATCATAAGTGATCCAAGGGCCTCAATGTTTAAATCCTGAGGTGGGCTCCTTGATTCTTATGACCTGTATAGCAGGTATAAGAACTACTCTCCTATTGGGTACGCAGATGACTTTCAAAAGGAAAAATGGTGAAGCTGTCTCTCAGGTATGTAGATGATAGTTTCTCCTTCGCTTACATTACACACCAGTGCGTTTAGTGCTCCCCAATTTTCTCAAGCGCACTCGAATCAGATTCATAATGGTTTTGTAGTAATTCTTTGTCACGACTACTCCAGTGCTTCCCAGGCATCTTCTACCCCTACCTTATCTCAGATCGTCTTTAAATGAATAATAATAATATAACATAAAGAGAGGAAGATCTTGAGGAGGATACGAGGACCCATAAGAGAAGAGGATTGCACAGAAAATTGCATAGAAAATTGAATCTAGCAAAGAAGGCAGCTAAGGATAACATGATGGCAAGCATAATTGGCAGCCATACGAATTTTAGTGAAAAATGGAAGGGTATGTATAGGTATTTTAAGGCAGAAACAGGTTCCAAGAAGGACATTCCAGGAATAATTAATGAACAAGGGGAGTGTGTATGTGAGGATCTTCAAAAGGCAGAAGTATTCAGTCAGCAGTATGTAAAGATTGTTGGTTACAAGGAAAATGTCAAGATAGAGGAGGAGACTAAGGCCAAAGAAGTAATAAAATTTACATATGATAACAATGACATTTGCAATAAGATACAAAAGTTGAAAAGTAGAAAAGCGGCTGGAATTGATCAGATTTCTGGGGATATACTAAAGACAATGGGTTGGGATATAGTACCATATCTGAAGTACTTATTTGATTATTGTTTGGTCGAAGGAGCTATACCAGATGAATGGAGAGTTGCTATAATAGTGTATAAAGGAAAGGGTTATAGACATAAAGCTGAAAATTACAGGCCAGTAAGTTTGACATGCACTGTATGTAAGTTTTGGGAAGGCATTCTTTCTGATTATATTAGACATGTTTGCGAAATTAATAACTGGTTCGATAGAAGGCAATTCGGTTTTAGGAAAGGTTATTCCACTGAAGCTCAACTTGTAGGATTCCAGCAAGATATAGCAGATATCTTGGATTCTGGAGGTCAAATGGACTGTATCGCGATTGACCTGTCTAAAGCATTTGATAGGGTGGATCATGGGAGACTACGGGCAAAAATGAGTGCAATTGGACTAGACAAAATAGTGACTGAATGGGTTGCTATATTTCTAGAAAATAGATCTCAGAGAATTAGGGTAGGTGAAGCTTTATCTGACCCTGTAATAATTAAGAGGGGAATTCCTCAAGGCGGTATTATCGGACCTTTATGTTTTCTTATATATATAAATGATATGAGTAAAGGAGTGGAATCGGAGGTAAGGCTTTTTTGCGGATGATGTTATTCTCTATAGAGTTATAAATAAGTTACACTGCAGCGTGACCTCGAAAATGTTGTGAGATGGACAGCAGGCAATGGTATGAGGGGTTAAAAGTTAGGTTGTGAGTTTCACAAATAGGAAAAGTCCTCTCAGTTTTAATTACTGCGTTGATGGGGTGAAAGTTCCTTTTGGGGATCATTGTAAGTATCTAGGTGTTAATATAATGAAAGATCTTCATTAGGGTAATCACATAAATGGGATTGTAAATAAAGGGTACAGATTTCTGCACATGGTTATGAGGGTGTTTAGGGGTTGTAGTAAGGATGTAAAGGAGAGGGCATATAAGTCTCTGGTAAGACCCCAACTAGAGTATGGTTCCAGTGTATGGGACCCTCACCAGTATTACCTGATTCATGAACTGGAAAAAATCCAACGAAAAGCAGCTCGATTTGTTCTGGGTGATTTCCGACAAAAGAGTAGCGTTACAACAATGTTGCAAAGTTTGGGTTGGGAAGAATTGAGAGAAAGAAGAAGAGCTGCTCGACTAAGTGGTATGTTCCGAGCTGTCAGCGGAGAGTTGGCGTGGAATGACATTAGTAGACGAATAAGTTTGAATGGCGTTTATAAAAGTAGGAAAGATCACAATATGAAGATAAAGTTGGAATCCAAGAGGACAAACTGGAGCAAATATTCATTTATAGGAAGGGGAGTTAGGGATTGGAATAACTTACCAAGGGAGACGTTCAATAAATTTCCAGTTTCTTTGAAATCATTTAGGAAAAGGCTAGGAAAGCAACAGATAGGGAATCTGCCACCTGGGCGACTGCCCTAAATGCAGGTCAGTATTGATTGATTGATTGATTGATTGATTGATTGATTGATTGATTGATTGATACCGGATCAGGCACAACAACGAGCTCTATGAACATCAGGAAGGCATAGTCACATGTATGAGGAAAAGGCGACTGAAGTTCTACGGGCACAGGACCAGCCTAAATCCCTGCAGGCTCACCGACAGAATCCTCACAGTGACAAGTAGGGGACAGGCTTCCAAGATCAAGTGGATCTCCTCAGTAAAATCAGACCTAGAGGAACTACAGATCCCATTAACAGATCTCAGTACGGACAGGTCATCCTACAGGGAGTCTTCCCATTGTCTCTCACAAGCGATAAGAGTACAGTAACCACCAGACCTAAGTGGACGGATGCAAGGAAGCAGGCACGCAGCAATAAAATGAAAGCGTACTGGGCCAAGAAAAAGCAGAAGACCATAGCTAAGAGTTAAGACGAGCCCCGTGGTCCCTTGTAGGCCAATAGGAAATAAATAAATAAATAAATAAATAAATAAATAAATAAATAAATAAATAAATAAATAAATAAATAAATTAATTAATTAATCAATTAATTAATAAATAATAAATAAATAAATAAATACTGTAATATCTGAATTCAGCTATGGTGAACAGATTCCTAAGCAAATGCTTCGCAATGTCTTTATCATTTAGAAAGTTTATTTATAACAATAGTAATAATAATAATAATAATAATAATAATAATAATAATAACATTAATAATAAGAATAATAATAATAGTAGCGATCTTAACCGCACGCCGAACTTGCTCGGAACGCAAGAATGGGAAAGTAATGGGAATAGGAGAGTAGCATTTTCCTAATGTGAACATTGGAAACTAGAATCCACCATCTTCCGAAAGCAAGCTTACAGGTACAAGGTGAGAAACTTATGTCTGCAGTGACTCCTAACTTTACTTCTCGTCTGTGTGTTATTCAAAAAATAATAATAATAATAATAATAATAATAATAATAATAATAATAATAATAATAATAATAATAATAATAGTAATAATAATAACAACAATCATAGTAGAACTCTAAAACTCCTAAGAGAGGTTTATGTTACCTCAGACTACAGGGGTAACACCAAACAAGGCACAAAAACAGTTAAAAGGGGGAGGTAAGAGCACAATACACAATATAAGAAAACACCACACACTCGGAAAAACAGTACCTAGCATTACGCGGATCTCCAACAAAACATGTACGCAAATGTCAGTAGGGCCAACTAGTGAACAACAAACCGGGAAGATGAAAAGGTTGGGAACCTACCAAAGGCATGGACATGGCTTAGATAGCGGATTCCGAAATGAATCACCGTGATCCTTAGTTTTTAAAAATATTATTTTCAAGATAATTTTACAAATACATTCCAAGTTATGAGCTATAAGTTCAGTGATATACATAGGTTATTCGTAGCAGTGTAAATTCAAATTTCAAATCAAATGTACATCCAGTTACCAATGCAGTAGTACAATGCAATTTACAGGTTATCCAAAACCTAGCGTACCTCATGTGATACAGTACTACCAGAGGCAACCCCCAAGGGAAATACTGTTAAACTACAATATACATATTTTAGTGAAACAAGAAATGGGAATGCCTCGGAAACGAACAGGTAAGTCCAGCTGAAAAACTAAGGCGTCATAAGTAACTAATTTGGTGAATCTAGGCGAGGTTAGGGTAGACTCCTGTATGAAAAGCAAATCGGAACATTACGGAAATTTCAGGAGGAACGGAATTCAAGAGTGCTTACCCGAGGAGTGTGCCATCCCGCAAGCCGGGGGTCGTCAACCAGATAGGCTGCTCGCAGTCAGACAGACCAAGACCGACAGATTTCAGGATACAGAATTAATTCGAACACTGCCTCGCTCACTATATATAGGAATTACTGGCCTTGGAGGCAACCAATCAGCGTGCACGTGTTCCCTATCGCCACCTAGACTCACCAATCACAACCTTACTTTCGATCGCGAACTTTGACTAACATTCTAGAATACGCATGATCGCGAAAGTCGTATTTTTCCAGAATAGACAGAACACACTTTCTAGAACACACACCAACAAAGTAACACACCCTGTACAAAAGTTATGTAACTTTCTGGATCTTTCCAGGAACTATAGACAGAATTCTACTATTTACAAATGCCTAGGTTACAACATTATATAGTACAGGTTAGGTCAATAAAAATATAGCATCACATCGTATTTTACAAACAAAGTCTTCAAAAAAAAATACATTCCACTCGCATTACACATTTCACTTGTAACAGTTTAGTTCACTCTGGTGTGAAGTAACTGATGTGCATCAAATTGAAAAGCTCGAAGGTAGCACAGTGGTCCTTGTTAGCCTGGCAACAGCCCGTGTAGCATCTTCGAACTGTTTAGTCACCAGCTCTAAACATAGTTTCATATTTTCACACCAATCTTGTGCGTCGCTGCTGTGTAGATACTAATTCTTCGTCTTATAATGAGTGGTCTTAGGTTCAATCCCATGCCAGGTTACGGTGATTCATTAGCAGTTTTCTAACATCGAAGTAGTCGGCCTCGCATACTTGTAAGTATATAGAACTTGTTTGATAACCTGTGTTATTGTAGTAACTGTAGTAGTGTGCTAAAATGTACTGTTATTCGGGAGCGGAAGAAAACTTCCCTTAACTTAAAAATTCAATATCTGCACAACTGATAATAGTAGCAAACTGACTATTACCTTAACATTTTAAAATAATCCTCTAACAGTTCATGTATACCAACTGACCCCTAACTAAATGTTTTGAGTAAAAATAAACTCCAACATCAGAGAAATCCTTGATGATATTTTAATAATAAAATAGAATGGAACACTCCCATCCCCTTGTTCGGGATCGCCTGGAACTGGGGAGAGAGTAATCATGTTATTCTGATACATGAACCGCTTTTCTTATTGCATTTATACTACTACCTTAAACATCACACTTATATCTAATTACTATTTCCATCTAAATTAGAGTTTAAATGATAAAACTCTTTACTTTTGTCCTTGGCATTAAGAGTGTTTTATTATCTAGGACAACATGTACCTTACTCTTATTATTAACTGGCGCTTGTTATTAGTCAGAACAGATTCTCCTTAACTTATACTAGACACCGTGAATTCTCGACCTACAGCTAGGCAATTCCAGCAGCTGAGAAATACATTGCAGGCTATGCTGATTCACAGTGAAAACAACAATACAAGGATTATTCTAAACGTTGACTTTACTTTTAGTTAGTGCCATTCTTTAATTCGTCTCCTTTTGCCACGTACTTCCTAAAATACCAAAAAATTCTATTTGACCTGGTGTGGTCCGTTCTTTGTTTAACAATTTAGCTACTGTATAGAATTATTTCTCTCTTTCTATTTTTGATACTCACCACCAAAATATTTAATTCTGAGAGCATCAGTTCCCCTACATACATGAGCCTCTTCCATTGTGTTTCTCTCTCAGCCCCTTGCTTTTGTATATGTACAGTGTTGCCAACTTAGCGGATTTTCCGCTAAATTTGGCGGAATTAGAAGACTGTCGGCGGAGAAATATATCATTTAGCGGACAGCGGATTTATTATAGCGGAATTCAGTGTTTTATCCATTTTACGTTTATAAAAAATTTGAACTCCAGTCTGTCTGCAAGCTGTTCCGTACTTGTTATCAGGAGCTAGCAGTCACACGAGAGAAACATGCTATTTGGATTTGATGTTATGAGATCATGGTATCATAAATTTGTAATGCGTGGGGAAAGGGTACATCTCTTAGTTAACGAATGCCAACAGATAATGAAACTGTGAGAGAGTAGCATTTATATTTATGCTATGAAGGAAGACCGTATAATGAACTGGTCTGTTTTGTGCGTGGCCCTTGAGGTAAGGGATTCACGTAGTTTGCGCCCGGCACTAAAACAGCTACAAGTTTTAGGTCGCCGGCTCGCAGGCAGAGGGTTAATCCCAGTGAAACTCGCAGATCGGGTGAGTGCAGACATTTAGGTCTATTATTATTATTATTATTATTATTATTATTATTATTATTATTATTATTATTATTATTATTATTATTATTGCTCATTCTTATTGCTCATTATTTGAGATCGGATTTCATGGCGGAATTTTAGCGGATTTTAGTAGTATTTAGCGCATCTTGAAAATATAAGTTGGCAACACTGCACTTGTAAGATACCCGTGTTTCGATACGGTATTATACTGACATTTATAATTGAATGTTTAACATTTTGGAAGGTTCATTGTCGGCTGGGCCCATAAAATATATCCTCAGTTTTACATCAAACGGTTTTGCAGGAACGATTATTTAATTTCGGATGTAAAACTAATGTTAGTCCCATAGAATAGGAATGATTAAAACCCTATGCTAGTTAGCATCTAGGACGCAGAAATGATCAACCTGCGAAATTGTGATTTGTACGTCGAGCGGTATTAGAGGTGTAGAATGTTTTATTAGATAACATCTAGCACATAGAAGACCAACCTCCATATACAATAAAGTTCGTACGTGAAGCAGTTTCCGAAGAATGAATATTGTGACATTTTAGAGTCAGCCCCTATCCAAACCACTTAGGGGAGAAATGTTTTGAAGTATACGATAACTGACACTTGGGACATGAAAGAACAACCTTCTTGTAAAATTTCAACTTCGTAGTTCAAACGTTTTGGAAGAATTAACAATTTCGTTTACTCCTTACGGGTGGAATGTTTAAATATATCTCCTATTTCACACATGGGATTTACAATATATACCGCCATTTCCAATTTTATCTTCGTACATTAAACATTTTTGGAGGAATGAATATATTGTTTAAGGATACTAAGTCCCATTTAACTCCCTGAGGGGTTATTTTTTCAAACCTGATGATAATTAACACCTACGATATGATTTAAAATGTTTACTTCGTAAGTCAAGCGGTTTCAGAGAAATTAATATTTTTGTCATCAGGCTGAACCCACCTCGGCCACTGGAAACCCCTCAGGGCTGCACCACTTCTTATTTGAAGTCTAAGACATATAGGAGCAGCCATCGTGTTAAACTGCAGTCTCGTACGTCAAGCGCTTTCAGAGGAATATTTTTATCTTCAGCCCTTACCCCCATTCAGAACCCCTTAGTGGTGTTTTGTTTTAATAAGCCTCATTTAGAATATAAAACACAGAGTGGTAACCATCATGTGACATTTAAACCCTGTATGTCAAGCTGTTTTTCATCAGAGCTCATCCACCTCTTCCCTCCCCCCATCCCGTCGGTCTAAACCCTCTAGGGTTGCGTTATTTTTTGACCACTTCTTAAGAAGAACCACCAAGTGAAATGACAATGTCGTATGTCAAACGGTTTCTGGCCAAGATATGTGATTGTGGCAAATTTCAAACAACACACCATCTCTTATATAATCCGTTGTGCCCGTCCACTTGTACAATGAGTGATTTGTCTCAAGGTAACTCAAGTGCTCTCGAAATGGCTAAATTTTGGGCGGGAACTGTTTAAAGTCACTAAATGAACACATATTTGTGTACTTGCGTCCATTTCATGATTCTTTTTTATTTTGTACTTCTGACACGAATAAATAAATACCCACATTTCACACTTAAGGGCTCTTGACCTATTTAACATCTAGTAAATGAATGAGCAATCATTGTACTTTGTCCGGGGAATAGTGTCGGAGTAATGAGTATTCTGGTTTTGAGGGTTTTATCCCTGTTTCATCCCCTTAGATGTGGAATTCTTTGAAACCGTTCCGTCGTGAGTGCCT
Organism: Anabrus simplex; assembly: GCF_040414725.1. Taxonomy (NCBI): domain Eukaryota; kingdom Metazoa; phylum Arthropoda; class Insecta; order Orthoptera; family Tettigoniidae; genus Anabrus; species Anabrus simplex. The sequence continues at coordinate 2,051,948 of NC_090277.1, forward strand.
GCACTTTTATAGAAGCGGATCCTCAAAATTACGTTATCTTTATTATCTTTATGTCCAGTAGTTTTTCCTGGGCGTTGATTGATAATCAGTGGATTGAGTAATTTGATAAATGCAATCGTTCCTCGGTGCTGCACTAATACATAATCTGAAAATTCCTGAAGTATAAAAACCCACCGAAAAGTTGAGTTCCATCCAGCCCAGTACCTCGTCGTGTTATCTTTAGGGGCTACTCGCAGAGCTAACTCCGGAACATATAACAGTACATGTGAGAAACAGTCCTCTCCCAAGTCAGTGCCGCCCAATTTCAGTGGATGTGCTTGAGATGTATTAATAGTAATGGCAAAGCACACCTTGAGAGGGAGCTGTATTCTTTTAAACTCGAACGGATATTCCGTTGGGATTAACGATATTCTTGGGATGAAAACTGTCTCCGCCCGAGCAGATCCAGTCATTATTGTGGTTTCTATAATGTTTTTATGAAAATGTTTTTATGAAAAGCTTTTACTTGTAGCCTCGTTCCGTTGCACAATTTAGGCGGATTAAGATTTCTGGGCAACATTACAGGTGCTCCGATTTTAAGAATGAGTTTATGTGATGCAAGAACAGAAGGATTAAGAGTATTAAAAAATTCTACGGAGTAATGAACGGCGTCGTCCGATTGGATCACTGAGTAAAAAGTCCTGTATTCGACGTCTTTTTCTTCTTAGGCCTTTGAAAGGATGTCATTAATTTCGGCTGCTATATCCTTCTTCGGAGTTAAGATGGCACGCTCGTACAGCCATTCTATGGCCTTCTCTTTGATGTTCCTTATATCAGGATATATTGTAGAAATTAGCTCCAGTAGCGAGGTAACCACTGTACCCAAATATGAGGGGATGGTAATTCCCATCGCCTATTTTCAGTAACACCTCAGAGGAGGCTGCTGTCCAGATAGAAATGCACTTGCAATTTCTTTCCATCGAGGATTATATGTAAATGTAATGAATAGATCAGGACGACCGTAGTGGCGAACGTATGTCATGGCGTCCTGAGTATTTTCATGCATATACCGTGGTGACCCAGTGAAAGATGACGGAAGTACTATCATCTGACCAAGCTGAGTGGTATCGGTATCTTGTCTTACTATAGCATCTCTAAGGTGTATGTAATTATCAGCTCTGATTTACTGCTGGTTTCTTCTAGTGAAAATTAGTCTCAATTTTCGCGTACATATCAACTAAGTATTGAATAAAAAGAGATCGGCAGTACAATAAATGGTTGGTTTCCGTATGTCTGAATCATTATACAGTAAGAATAAAAGTTTAATGCAGAAACTGTTTTCAGAATGGATAATATCGTTTTCGGGTCAATCTGAGAGATGTCACTACGAAAGAAAAGTAGTGGATACTGCAAAAGGTCCACCTCACTGATGCGTTGTAATTTGTTACCATGACTTTGTAATACAATATCTCGTTTTTCAAACTGTTGTCCAAGTAACTTCGCTTCGTCCTCTATCAGCGTGTGTTACAACTTGCAAGTCTTGAAAATGTTGAGGTACTTTCTCGAGAGTAGTTTATGGCGCAACATCGCTTTACATCAGAGAGGTTGTGCGCGCCTCCCTAACTGAGGGTCTTTTACAGGCAGATACACTTGACCCTGCACTTTGAAGGTTTGCATAAACCCATCTTCCATAACTTTCTTTGCTCCAAAGGAAGTCATTTGAAAGCAGCCGTTGTATATTCTAATGCGCTCCATGAAATGCATGTGCTCAGGATGCGAACCCATGATGAAACTATAGAGCGGCTCAGGAAGGGGCACTTTACCAGCGCTGCAGCACAAACCAGGTGACTCTTCTTTAAACTTAAGGGTGTTACAGTATACGCGTTTATGACTCATAGTGCCCAGGGATACGGCTGTATCGGTTTCATAAGCTATCTCCGAGTCATATTTCATCCCAGGAAAAGCTTGTATCTTCCATGGGAGAGATCGCCTTTCCGATCGTTCTCCTGGATTATTATGCTCATGTCTACGAATGACTGATCTGTGAACCTCCGGATGTTTTTACTGGTAATTAGCTGCTGCTGCTCTGTGAACTTACGGATGATTCTGCTGGTAATTATCTGCTGATATTATGTGAACCTTCGGGTGATTCTGCTGGTAATAAGCAGCAGCTGTTCTGTGAACTTACGGATGATTCTGCTGGTAATTATCTGCTGATATTATGTGAACCTCCGGGTGATACTGCTGATCATTTGCTGCTGATATTATGCAAACCTCCGGGCGATTCTGCTGGTAATTAGCAGCAGCTGTTCTGTGAACTTACAGATGATTCTGCTGGTAATGATCTGCTGATATCATGTGAACCTCCGGGTGATTCTGCCCATAATTAACAGCTGCTGTTCTGTGAACCTCCGGATGTTTTTACTGGTAATTAGCTGCTGCTGCTCTGTGAACTTACGGATGATTCTGCTGGTAATTATCTGCTGATATTATGTGAACCTCCGGGTGATTCTGCTGGTGATTACCAGCAGCTGTTCTGTGAACCTTTGGATGTTTCTGCTGCTAATTAGCTGCAGCTGCTCTGTGAACGTCTGGGGGTATTTTGTTGATATTTAGTTGAAGATTGTATGAGCTGTTTTTTCCTAATGGCGTCGGTAAATCTAGTACGACGTTTTATAGCATGTTTCTTAAAGGTGGGTATGCTATGAGAACTGTCACGTTAGGAAAAAGATGTAGTCGAACCACCTTCATGAGACACATACACATCAAAATGTCCATGTGACAGGTCTTGTATAGAAGTAAAACGCAGTCTCATTACGGGGTTCCCTTCTATACCAAATTTCTCATAAAGTTCTCCATTGAGATAGACCTCGAACATTGTGAAATATATTTGTGAGGCATAAACCTCCATAAGTATGAAACTGCGATATATCAGTGATGTAGTCGGCAGAACTGCTATAATTATTTCCGTCTCTATCTTGTGACAATGTACAAAAATCTTCCCAGTGACCCACCACGTGAGCCCCTATCTCAGCACGTACCTCTCGGACCATGACTTGAGTGTCATAAAAAAGAAAGGATATTGCCCTAAACAGGAGAGCTCCGTCACTAATAATTGAAATGATAGAATGGGGCATCATTGCGCTATTTATATTCAACCATAAAACAGCTATACTAAATGTATTAGAATGCCTGAAATGTTATCAATTCTGTATTCTGATTTACAATATGCACAGAAAACAATGAAAGCTAAACCAGAAAGTTATTAATTTGCGCTTGTCATGTCGTGTCTCAAGGCCACGACAACGCCCTCGAGAAATATTCCTTGAAGTACAGAAGTAAATATACACTTCTTTTATTAATTTAAAATGCTGTGTTTACGACACCGTTTAATTCTACGCATTCCGTGTTGCAACTCCGCTACTCGACAAACAAAGCACAGAGCAATCAGTAGGAAGTGAAAGAAAGCGCTGTTGGTGTCAGTTGCATAGTTCTGATGCAAGACTGCGACTTGGCGGTACATTACATCTGCTGCCATTGTTACTGCTGACAATGTGACCAGCACCATTGTCGCGCGTAGGCAAGTGCTTGAGATTTCTGGCGGTACGAATGATATACTTACGTGTATTATTGAAATTATTATAGAGGTGAAAAATTGCTTTCCTATCGTTTAGTTCAAAAGTGTTCAAGTATTTTATTATATGCCAGGATAATCTACTGCAATCTAAGTTCTCCATAGGAAAAGATGGCTCTTGAAGACGAACACAGAAAAGTTTAAGAATGATCGGTTTATGATCAGAATCAAGCAGATTATGAACAGTAAACTAAATTGGTCTCAACTCCTTTTTCATCCGACTGCCCTTAAGTTGATTCCCCCCCCCCCCCACAAAAGATACGGCGAGGTTCTTTATGTTTAAAGGAGATTCCGGATACCAATGTTCACGTCTGTTACCTTCAGTTTATAGATATAAGTACTCTCCTAGAGAGAATTCATTTTTTTCCACTTCCTTTGACACTCCTCCACGCTTAAGTGAATTTTTCGGAAAGTACTTGTTTCATTATTACTAATGGATCTTCTGAATACCAATATTCACGACGTAACATCTTCAGTTTTTGAAATATGTGTCCTCATAAATGGAATTCAACTGCTTTTCACCGCCGTCCCCCAAGATGATTTTCCCCCAAAAATTCGTTTTTCTTTGTTTATAGAGGAGATCCGAATACTACTTTTCACGTCTGTAAAAACTTTAGTTTTTTTAGATGTAAGTATCTTCATACAAATAATTCAACTAATTTTTCATTTCCCCCCGCCCTTTTAAGTAGATTTCTGAAGGCATAAGATACGTATTTCTTTGTTTTTAAAGGAGATTCAGAAAACCAATTTTCACGTCTGTAACATCTTCGTTTTTGAAACAATAGTATCTTCATGCAATTGATTCAACAAATATTTCAATTCCCCCCACTTTAAGTGGATTTCCGAGATGTACTGTAGATATAGTCTTTCGAAAAATTCACTCCAATTTGTCACTCCTGTTTAACCCCCATTAATTGGGTTTTTCAAAATAAATACGTGTTTCTTTATATTTAAAGGAGATCCCTAATACCAATTTTCATGTCTGTAACATCTTCAGTTTCTCAGATATAAGTATTCTCATTACAGGTGTTCAACCCATTTTTCACCCTTTTTCACCCTTCCTACGTAATTCACCACATGGCACAAGGTGAGAGGTAAAAATAGCGAAAATAACTCGCAACATCCGTTCAAAATATTACGGGAAAATTTACATAAATGACTTGAACCACATATAAATATAATAATAAGACACTATCCTTCCTTAAAAAGTATGAAATTGGATTCAAAGAAAGCCATCCGTATCGTTAGCACAGCGTTAATATGTCAGATGAGCCTGATGCCTCGTGTAAAATATAGCTAACACTTTTGGGCAAAATATAAGAGAAATATATTTCGAAGAATGAAAATATCACGCTTACACAATCCTCAATATCATAGTAACCGAATAGAAATGTAAAATTCCTTAAAGGTTAGTAGATGGCTGATATTTAAATCAGATATATGTCCGATGACATTACTATTTGAAACCCGCATGGCCGATGATGTTGACACCCTGTCATCATCCACCTTAAAATCACGTAGTAAGTGAAACTGCAAATCCAACATCGAATAATGCAAGAAACTAACATGGTAAAGATACTAAAAAGCTACTCAAACTACTGTACAATTAATAATCCCTTCAAGAAGAAAGTTAACTACATATTACAGCTACATAGAACAGATAATACCCAGTATAAATGAAATGTCGACTTAACTTGGATGTCTTGATGACCATGGTGTTCTTCTAGGCAGGATTCAAGGCATTAGGACGCCGTTGGCGTCGGTTCTGGGTTTTTAGTGCTGCATCATGATCCAAGCGATGTCTCCAAGGCACACGAACTTCACACTGCAGGCTTCCATTTCCTTGGCCGGTATCGAACTCGTATTACTTGCAGTACGCTGAAACTTTCACAAAAATATTAACACAAATGCATCGAACTCGTGGTTTCACAATTAGCAAAGGATGATACGTGCCTTCTTTCCTAACACTATTGACGTCTGTTAAGATGTTGAAATGGTATGTTAAAGCCGCACTGAAATAACACTGCTCCCCTCGTAGAGCGAATGACAGCTGTCCAGGCTTGTACGAGACCTTCTTATGTAGCAGCTTCCCGAGCACTCACGTAGCCAGCAGAGAACAGCAGCGAAACAGACTTGAGAGAATGAATGAGAATATTCCAGTACCAGCTCGCCACCTATGTTCCGAGCTCTGACGTCACACCTCGTGGTTCAATGACATCCTGAATTCCTCGGCGTTGTAATTGAGATGTCCGTTAATTTCTTGTTAATTAATTATATAATTAATTCCCTCATTAACTTAATTTTCAATTATTACTATTCGTGCCTTCCTGAAGTATGGTATCACGGTTTTTATGCATACTTGTTGGAGAGTGACTATTAGGATGTCGGATCTGACGTGGTAATCTGACGAAAGATTTTAAATGTAATACTTGTCGTGGGTGAAAGGTTCAGCTGTATTAAAAAATTTTCTCGTCTTCTCTTGTGGTAATAACATGGTCTTTCACTCCTCAGCAGGTTACACCAAAGATAAACAAAAAAATCATCCCTTTGCATTTCCCTGTCGGCACACCGCGCGAGACACCTGGGGTACAGTCCGGTCTTATAAAATTCACGGCCGATCACAGTAGACCAAAATGTCACATCATAGATTTTACGAACTGTTTCAATAATGCAGACGTTTTATGTTAGGAATACAGGAGTTATGATTTCGAAAGTTGGATATAACTACTACGGCCATTCAAAAAGAAACCAGCCGGGGGCTGTCCATTGAAAACCTGTACCGTTATTTCAAAAGTATTGCCCAGCACTGTTGAGGCACCGCGACACAAGGCGTTGTATGGCCGTCTCGTAAAATTCCTACGGCTGCCTTGTGAACCAGTTCCGAACGTACTGATTGCCGTCGTCGTCCGAGGTAAATAGTTTGCCTCTCAGAGTTTTGGGTGACGGTGACCCTGCAAGCTTCCACTGGAGTCTCTGTCGTTTGGACTCGTGTTCGAAGTGATGGCACCAGCGACCACTCGTGACAGGAACTCACTCCCTTCCTTGGCTTAGTGCAGCAGATGTTCAACATGCTTCCTGTGCAGGTTGAATACTGTGGGGCACCCATTGGGTGCATTTTCAACGAAATTGCAATCTGGCGTGAGCAATTCCGACGCTCACTCCGACTTCTGTGGCAATGGCTGCTACCGTAACTCGCTGGTCTTGCATAATGAGTGCATCCACCTGCTGGACAGTGGCACCGGTAAGGCGGTGTGGCTTTCCAGATCGTGCCTCATCCGTCCTTCCCTGAATCGCTTGTGCCATGCCTTCACCCTTGTTACGGACAAGCATTTATCTCCGTATATATCTGCAATTCTTCGTTCCTCTGCGATCAGGAAACGCTCTACACTGCTTTTCATCCTTTTGAGCCTCCATTTCACAGATTTTAGCACGAATGTGTAGTGGACGATGAATGGGTGCGCGTGATCGCTCTGACGTCACGTGGAATGAACCCGTGTCCCTCCCGCGGCGAGTTCATGACCTCAGCACTATCATAGGGACCGCACATTATTCTGCAGGCAATTGCATTGCGATCCTTAGAGCGGTTTTCATTTTATTGCCTACGGCTCCTTTCTTTTTGAATGGCCGTCATACATGGTAATAAACTAAACCATCAATATCTACTGAAGATCTATCACCGATCTCGGTAGGACTGGCTTTCTTTTATATCCTCTCCCAAGGAAATGTCGTATCCACCCTACTGGCCTGGACCCCTGAAATTATATTCTGGGTATGCCACTGCATCCATTCACCATTTAAGGTACAAAGTAAGTCGGAGGAATGGTTGCACGCTTATAAAACACAACCATATGTGATGCGGTTATGGCTGAAAAGAGATAATGAAACGTAAGCGACGGGATCTACGGTTTTAAGCAGAATCCGAATCAATAGAACGTAACTTCCAATTTACAAGAATCTTGCATGCATCGACTGCGATCCAAGCCTCGTCCGTCTCGATGAGAAGATAGAACTATTAGAACTGAGTTATCACGTTCTCCAATTACGAAATAGTTACTTTTGAAGGTGCCATTTAAGATTTCAATCCGTTTCCGGGCATTTGACAAAGCGGACCAGCCTATCTTTGCTACTACATGCTAGTCCTGCTGATAGAATGAAAAGACTGTTTCAACACTTACCGATCATGTACACATTTTGAGCTTCTTTCCAGACAATAATAAGGAAATAACGTGCAGCTCAAAATCCTGCCACAGTCTTCCCAACAATGCAACTTAAATACAGCAAATTCTTCAACAATGGTACACACCGACAATGCTTTGGTCCCTGGGATATTGTTGTTTCTGGAACCGATGTACAAAAGCTGGCACGATGTTGTAAGCTTGCAACTTTTTGTTGCCGAGGGACCCCGTTGTCTCGGTGGTCACTTTCCGGCATGTCAACGCACGGTTCTATTCTGAATACTGAGGCCTACAGGAAAATATCCCCGCACATCACAAACCTAGCAGCTTCTAGCAGTACAGATATGGAGAATCATGTATTAACCCAGTGAGCATTGCTAGTACATTATTTGCCACTACGTTAATTTAACATTTCGGAGCAAGTTCTTAATTTGTTCGTACCGTATGTAAAACAACAGCTGATCCCCTTTATCTGCGTCAGTGGCTCAAGTTGTGCATGCGAGACTTTTTACTGATACGGCCATAGTTGCTAGAAGTGAGCTGGAAGCTATGCACCCTGCTGAGTTAACGAGTTCTAAGTGGTGTGGAGAGGCTGCAAATCACTCTCTGTAGTATTTACCTTCCTTCGTGTCGAGTGCAGTAGACGATTTGGCAACTTTGGCTGCAGCAGAGGTAGTCAATCCTATAAGTCGCTAATAGTCACCGGGCTGCCACTGGAAAGTAGTGATGTGAGACGAGATCGTCATGATTTGTCCCCAACTATACAAGAATTATGTTGATCCGATTTTTGAGACTTCTTAGAAAATAGATTCAAAATTTATGTTGGTTTTACACATAGAGTTAGGAAATAATACAGTAGAGGTAGCAGCGCTGCCATCGTCTGCGACAGAAACATTGTAGCGAACGGAGAATGTTGAAATCGCAGAGCTGTTTGCCAAAAAACTAACTCCGCTGTACTCGTGATTGTAAACAGGGGACTTCTGAAAGTGGGTGGATATGGGTAGTTCAAAATTCTTTCATGTAAACATTCTCAGATACTACATTACACTTGCCATGCTTCTCTCCAGTAAAAAGAAAACACAAAAAGCATAAATACCGGCGAAATGCGTGATAAAATAGAACGGTGTTCGTGTGCAGTTCAGTAACACGAAATCAATTTCCTGTTCTTCTTAAGTCTTCTAACAACATACGTTCAGGAAAGCACGTTCCCTATCTTTTGTGTAAATGACCGAAAATGACATCTCTCGTACGAAGTGTATGAGCGAGTTTTTAGGCTGGTTTAGACGCTGTCTTTCTGAGCCCAAGTTGTCAGGTTCGAGCCCGGCTCAGTCCGGTGATACTTGAAGGTGCTCAAATATGTTAGCCTCTTGTAGGTAGATTTACCGGCACATTAAAGAATACCTCACCATCTCCGAAAACCGTGTAGTTAGTGGGACGTAAAGCCATTATTATTATTATTATTAGTATCAATTTAGGAAGGCTCGGCTTGTGCCGGTAACATAATAGGCTGACTCGGCCTAAGGAAGGAGTCACCCTCTTGATGATGAAATTACAGGTACATACATCTACAAATATTTACAACAGAACATATACATTTATACAATAAATACAAACGACTTCAGACAACTTCTTATGTCCCCGTTTTGGGAATCTGTTCTTCAGTTTTACTAGAGCTGCGGCCTGGAACTTCATGCTGTTTGGCGTGAGCCAGAGGAAAAGTCGTTCCTAGGAACTTTCTCACAATGTGGCAAGTGCTCAGGAGGGTGGCTTTCTGCAGTTCTACGTATGTGTGATGATGCAGGTTTAATGCGGCCAGAGAGCTGTGCAAGCATTTTGGAATAACACCGGTACATGGAACTGTGGTGACTGACTCTAGTTTCCACAGGCGTTGTATTTCTATTGCCAGTTCTGTGTGTATTGATATCTTTGTGGCTATTGTTGTTTGCAGATTGGAGGTATTTGGACAAGCAATTTCTATAAGGGATGCGGATCTTTTTGATTTATCGATTAGAATAATATCTGGCCTATTGTTGCTGAGCGTGACATTGGTCATGACTTCTCGGTCCCATAGTAGTTTGTATGAAGAGTTTTCGAGAATGGGTGGAGGTGTATATTTCCAATATGCAGTTGAAGACTGAAGAAATCCACATTTTACAGAAAGTTTCAGGTGAATGATTTTTGCTACCTGATCATGTCGGTGCTTATAATCGGTGTTGGCCAAGTGTGGGCAGCCAGAGATGACGTGCTGTATGCTCTCTGTAGTTCTGGAACAGAGGCGGCAGTTGTCTGAGACAACTGTTGGATCATTCATGATAAATCTACGGTAGTTCCATGTAGCAATTACTTGATCTTGGATGGCCAGAACAAATCCTTCTGTTTCTGGGAAAAGACCGGACTAGGTCAGCCAAGCGTGAGAAGCAGGTTTGTCGATATAAGGCTGATCCAGTTCATGGAGGTAATTCCCGCGAAAAGGTTTTTGCTTCCACATGGCCATATTCATCCCTTTTGTAGGAGGGGTAGAAACAGGCATTTCTGGCGTCGACAGATTGAGAGGTGTATAGTTTATATCGGCTCTGCAAACAGCATGATGAAGACACGATGTATCAGCTCTCGAGTGGAAATATTCTCTTAGACTTGATATCATATTGCTATGTAAATTGACAATGGATAAGAAGCCCCTACCACCTTTCGATCTCGGGAGTGTAAGACGTTCGGTTGCAGATTTAGGATGGTGCATATGGTACCGGGTGAGTGAAACTGCTGTTTTCGTTTGTAACTGCGGAAGTTCTGTTTGGGTCCATTTTATGATACCAAAAGAGTATGTGAGCAGTGGTACGGCGTACATATTGACTGCTTTGGTAAGATGTTTAGCTTTCAGTTTTGATGATAGTACCTTGTTGAGGCGTGTTATATATTGCTGCGTGACATTTCTCTTGATGTCGGCATGTTTCATACGAGTGCTCTGATGAAAACCTAGGTATTTGTACATTTCTTCTTGCTCCAGCTGTTGTATGGATTCGTCGCTTAAACTAGAAGGTGTCCCTTGTGCTGAGTAGGATCCTCTGATGACAGTTTGGGTTCTGCATTTGTCCAATCCAAACCGCATGCCTATATCTGAAGAAAACGTCTTGGTAATAGAGAAGAGATGTTGGAGATGGGGTTTGGTAGAGGCATACAGCTTAATGTCATCCATATAGAGCAGGTGGCTGATTTTGAATAGCTCTTCTCGCTTATTCTTAATGCTAAATCCGTACCCACTTGTGTTCAGTAGGTAGGATAGTGGATTTAATGCCATGCAGAACCATAATGGACTTGGAAGATCCCTCGTCGTATTGGTATGGGTCTTGTTGCAACACTGCAGTTTCTTAGGGAAACGTGAAGTGAGGTGTTCCAGTCTGCCATTACCGTCTTCAGGAAGTGAATGATTGAGGGGTCAACTTTATATAGTAATTCCAATCCTTAGGCAGCCAGTCCCTGCTATGAATGGTGTGAAAATATTGCTTATAGGGTCGGTTGGTGTATGCATTTCAGTGGGCTTGGCAGACTGATATGTAATAGCAACTCTGGCTCGGTGAGGAAAGCAACGGGAAACTACCTCACTCCTCATTTCCCTAGTACGCCTCTTCAGTGATGCCTAGGCCATCTATGACAGCTGATGGCAGAGCTGTTCAGGATCCCACCAGCGGAATCTCTGACGGACTGAACATACATACATACAATTCGAAAGTCCTGCCAGAATATCTGAAAGAGCATCAGACGTTCCCTGAAGTGCATACTGCTATATACTGTGCAGCACATGCCGCAGTACGATTGAACAATGGAGAGCCATTTTTGTCTAACAAGAAAAAAATTTTGTCTGTCAAGAAAAAATTGAGAAAACCACCTTGGGCGAAACGCCTGAAAGAACGCATCATCCAAATCCGCCAGGACGTGAATCGCCTGCAGCAATACAAGAATGGAGTAAGAGGGAAACGCCTAAATAACAAAATTATTCGAATTCTGAAAATCAGTTCAAGGCAGAGTCTGGAGGAACCTGGAAGCACAGTACTACAAGAAACCCTCGAAACCATGAAGCAAAAGTTGGCCGCATTATCCAAGCGCCTCAAAAGACACCAAAACACACAGAGAGAAAATCACAAAACGCAATGTTCGAAAGAAATGAGAAACAGTTCTACAACAATCTGAACGAGAGAACACAAGATGCAGCACAAGATGGAAATACGCCCAGAGAAGAAAAAATTCACAGCTATTGGTCGGGAGTATGGTCGAACACAACAGAGCACAATGCGGAAGCCCATTGGATCAGTTAACTGAAAGATAGAACTAATGAAGTGAAGCATATGGCAACCAAGGCTGTTGAGATTGGAGAAATACAACAGAGCATCAAGAAACTGCAGAACTGGAAGGCCCCATTGATCGTGTACACAATTATTACTACAAGAAATGTACATGTACTCATTTCCTTCTGACTCAACATTTACCGAAATTTTTAGACAACCCGGCAACATTCCCGGCTTTCCTGTGCACTGGCATCACATATCTGAAGCCAAAGGATGAAAATCTGCAAAATCCAGCGAAGTATCGGCCTATAACATGTCTATATACTCTACATAAGATATTTACATCTATAATAGCCAACAGAATTCTGAAACACTGCGAGGAAAACCACATCATTGCCGAGGAGCAAAAGGGTTGCAAGAAGAATACCAAGGGGTGCAAGGAGCAACTGATTATCGACACTGTGGTCCTGGAACAAGCACACCATAAATCTAGGAACCTATGCACGTGCTTCATTGACTATCAAAAGGCCTTTGATTCAGTACCACACACTTCGGGAGTACTTGTATGTACTGTTATATCAGTGTCAGGTGGACTGTTAACCGTTGAGTCAGACTTGGTACTTCCAAGATGTGGATAGAGTTCTTGTGTTACTTCATGTCTGATTCTGCTAAGAACAGGACCCGGGATCAAATTGTTCTTGATTATTGATCTTCGTTGATCTGCAATGCGCTGTTCAGTAACTTTCATTGTTGGGTACTGATTTATAAAGGCTGTGTGTAGTTGTTGCCTATATCCTGCAATTTCAGTTTCAAGACGAGTTATTCGAAGATATGCCCGCATGATAAATTCATTCATATCATTGTTCCATTTCATGCGTTTTTTGGGCTTACTGATGCGAGAGGTCGTACTTGGCACAAAAGCACTCGCACCAGGTGCGGTATGATAATTAGGTTCTTGTGTTCCGCCATGATCGTCTTGAGCTACTGTAGCTTGTTCGGGTGACCCGATGGGAGGCCAGCAGCTTACGCCCCACCACCACCGGCTCGCATGCTGTCATCTCTAGCGGTGGCTCCAGAGATGCCCTGGCGCACCCCAGGCAGCTGCATTTTCCGAGGCACAGTTTTAGAACTCTTCATAGTTGATTTTTGCTTTTTATAATCTACAGCCTGGTGATGTGATGTTCAGCCGCTCCATTGGAGACAGACGCCGACCACTTTGCCGCTTGCTGCAAGTCAGACGCAAAGTGAATTAGGGTCGGTTCTTCCGCCGTCTCTGCCATTAGGATATGTCCTCTTCTGCCGTTGAAGCCGTTGACCATTTTTCCTCACACCTCAGTTGATCCGCGGGTGCTTATTTGGAGAAGCCTTATTCATACCTGTCCTGCATATCTACAGGAGCTTCCCCTATCAGCCATTGGGACGCGCCGTGTCGGGGTTGAGGGCCCCCACCCCAGTGTCTAACGCAGGGTTATGCCTAGCTATTACTAAATTCAGAGCTAAACCCCCACGTAAGCTGACCGGGTACGATTATTATTATTATTATTATTATTATTATTATTATTATTATTATTATTATTATTATTATTATTATTATTATTATTATTATTATTACTGTTGTCGATGTTTTCTAAACGTCATTACAAGTGGATATATTACACTCGGTTGTGGTTTCAGCCTAGTATGGAGTTTTATTTAGCTTTTAGTGAAGTGTACGATTTGCTTTAAAATTTTAACTAGAAAATGGTTTCCGTTAATGTAAATGATTATATGATTGAAGAGAACTGAAAAACTGCTTACAATATTTTTTACAATTTTCTTTATATCACGCAGCCATATGGCGACGATGGGAAAGGACTAGGAGTGGGTTTCATTCCCTCTTGTAGAAAAGGAATATTCTGGTGTTTTTAGTTTGTGCAGACATCTTAATTCTAAAGGTGCTACATTCTACACTGTGAATTAAAATTTCCTTTTACATATGAAAATGTATGGTTTTCGTGGAAGACAAAATGCAACCGCACACAGAGATTGATTTCCCACGTCATCGTGTTTCTTCAGTTAAAACTACATATTTAGGTGTTCTCAGGGACCTAAGTATTACAGCAAGCGTTATCAGAACAGAACACGATATAAAATATGATCCTGGATAAAGTATCTAATCCAATATTGCAAACTTTTCAGAACAGCGCTTTAATATTTCACCTCATTCCCGTTCCTGCATTGGTGTTTTCTTCATCCTCTTATAACAGGAATCAAATGGGGATTTTCACCTGGATGATTTAGTGTCAGGGGCGTATTCTCCTTGAATGCAAGGCATTCACTGCATGCGTTGTGATAACACAAAGAACTGTCTGATGTACGATTTTAGGTTGTTTTAAGTCAAATATTAACGATTTCATCTCTCAGAAGTTGAAAAGGTCCGCGCAACTGTACTAGTTCCGTTGCTTGACTACGTGTGGTGCTGGTGTAGTCTCGCCGTCTACTCCTCTCTAGCATGGCGGAGTTGTTAAGGATGCAAGGCATTCAATCTTAAAATTGCATTCGGTGGCAGACGTAGTTCTGAAACCCTCCGAACGATGTCGCTGCAATTGAAACTTGGTCAGAATTTGTCACCCTATACCCGTGCTACCCTCTGCCATCTGTTAGCAACTTGGAGAAAGTCGACATGTTTACAGCGAACGGGACCCACAGATTATCCCCCAGCGAGAATCCAACGTGACGAAACTGACCAATGCCACTGAGGTGACTTTCATCCAGTGCTTCAGTTGTGGCTACCTAGTGAGTTAATTCATTGTGTGTTTTGCTGATTAGTGAGTTCATTCTGTGTGTGCTGTTCCTGTGCTATTCGTCGTTTTCGGTCTTTTATTATATTGTGCGCTTATTGTGGTATTAACGATGGATGAGTCTAAAACGGATATAATTGCAAATCAGTTTACTGGCCGTTCGTTTGATGAAAAGATTCAAATAGTTCAAGCCGGGGGACCTCTACCTTCCCTCGTATATTTCTTCTTTACCGGGCGAGTTGGCCGTGTGTGTGTAGAGGCGCGCGGCTGTGAGCTTGCATCCGGGAGATAGTAGGTTCGAATCCCACTATCGGCAGCCCTGAAGATGGTTTTCCGTGGTTTCCCATTTTCACACCAGGCAAATGCTGGGGCTGTACCTTAATTAAGGCCACGGCCGCTTCCTTCCAACTGCTAGGCCTTTCCTATTCCATCGTCGCCATAAGACCTATCTGTGTCGGTGCGACGTAAAGCCCGTAGAAAAAATCTTCTTCTTCTTCTCCTCCTTCTTAATCTGCTTACCCTCCAGGGTTGGCTTTTCCCTCGGCTTTTCGGACTCAGCGAGGGATCCCATCTGTATCGCCTCAAGGGCAGTGTCCTGGAGCTTCAGACTCTGCGTCGGGGACAAAACTGGGGAGGATGACCAGTACCTCGCCCAGGCGGCCTCACCTGCTATGCTGAACAGGGGCCTTGCGGGGGATGGGAATATTGGAAGGGATAGACAAGGAAGAGGGAAGGAAGCGGGCGTGGCCTGAAGTAAGGTACCATCCCGGCATTTGCCTGGAGAAGTGGGAAACCACGGAAAACCACTTCCAGAATGGTTGAGGTGGGAATCGAACCCACCTCTACTCAGTTGACCTCCCGAGGCTGAGTGAACCCCGTTCCAGCCCTCGTACCACTTTTCAAATTTCGTGGCAGAGCCGGGAATCGAACCCGGACCTCCGGCGGTGGCACTACACCACAGAGGCGGACTCTCGTAAATTTAAAAATAGAAAACAAGAATTGTGTACGCACGTTCAATCTAGGAACTTACAGTAAAACTGTTTGGCTCGAGTACACTTACATGTAATTAGGGTGAGTAGAATTGAAATTTACTTAATACATTGTGTTAACTGCATGGTTACTAGTTGCATGCCTCAGTGGAGATTCCAGGATACGCCACTGTTTAGTGTATTAAAATCCTCAAATAAGTTATAACTGCGAGATGGTGTTAATATTAACATTCTGATCTCTATATGATTTCCCATGAATCCTTAAGGAATTATTTGAACTATATTATAGAAATTTCCTCTTTTTATGTTCATTAGTCTGATCATCTCAATTTTAAGAAAAAGTAACTGGGTTGTGCAGCACGGACGACTTGAAAGTGTGTAAGAATTTTGAGTGATTGCAGAGTTGAAAAGGATAATTGGAGAATGAATGTATCTGACGTTAATGCGCCGCATTAGTTCATATTAACACAGCTCTCTAATGTGGCGATCTCCTTTACTTTATTTTACAGGTTTCACAACGAGACTTAGAGGATTGGAAACGGGAAATGAAGAAGAAGCAGAAGAAGGAACGCGGACGGCACCTATATAACCGGGCACGACAATGAGCTCTGGGATCATCGGGAAGACATAATCACATACACAAGGAAAATGCGAGTGGCCTTCTCCGGTCACTTGACCCGCATGGACTTGTGGTGATTATCGTACAGACATTCATGTTAAAATTAACGACCATTATTATTTGTTTATTATCTATGAATATATTATTTTACAAGAGATGAACTCATGATTATAGAGTCCTTTGGAAGGAAAAGGAAGATATATTTATTCGATATGATACTAGTGGTATCGAAGTTCTCAGGAGTGACGTATACTACTGCTACATGCTTCCTCCTCAGTGACTACGGAGAGGTACTTGGAAGGGAAGTGAACAGTTCTCCCAGATCTTATTGATGACACCTGGGTTGTTGACTCAGGTGATGACTGGTTATCCACAATGTTCGAATGGTTAATTTGTTGAGCTGTACACTGAATGAAATCGTCTTTAATACTATGAGCCCGCCCGAGTCATGATAGCGTCCCTACCCTGTGCCGGCGAGATTTAAACTCTCAGAAAAAAACGTAGTTTTGTCAGTTTTTGGAGTATAAATAAACAGTGTTGTAAACAAATTCTAGAAAATGTGGACTATTACATCAAATCAGTTCAAATGTGCATACCTTCAGCATTGGAAATAAAATCAGGCTACAATATTGGTACATTCTGTTATCCTTGTTCACGCACTTGAATTTCTAATTCACTCAGAAAGTTCGATAGTTTTCAGTCACTGAACAACAGAATTACATATTCCCAAAACCTAGCTCTGGTATAGTAACACTCAAAACATTCTCCTTTGCAAAGACCTACGTCATATTTACTGCAATATACGGTCATCACAGCACGGTCGGTGTTGTGTTTGGACTTGCACGTCTTCACGCCCACTGCAGTTATTCATTGTGGAAAGTAATATAGCATTCCGGCAGATGATGCTAGTGAATCTTCAGCAGCAACACTACTCACAAATCATCTGCCAAACAATCACAAAATAAACAGGCCTGTTCACAGGGGCAATATCCTGTTTCCATTGTATTCCTGTGCTTCTCACCTCCCTTCGCCTTAATGCGACTGGTTGCTCTGGTGATGAACCTGATGATTCATCATCCTTTGGGGCTTGTATCTTTTCATCTTCTTCACTATTACTTTCATAGAGATTAGAATCCGAATCGTTTACAAGTTCTGTAATAATCTGTTCACTTATCCGTGGGCTCTATGCACACGTAGGATTTCCCTTACTGGTGCTACGTCCGGGATCCATATCTCAATCTAAAGTATAAATCGACTACTTGAGAGATGATTTCAGACTGGTCACTCACTAGACTTTCATTCTGAATCCGTGAAGTCATATAACCCATCATTTCAACACGTGCGCATAAATTTGAGCTTATCGAACCAGAGCGTGCGAGAAGTACGCATGTCAGCAATTACACTAGGTAAGGTCTAGCTGGCTACGAAACTTTCTCCCAAGGTTAGACCACCAATGACTATCGATTGATAACACCATCCATCGACAACACGGTAAATCAATAACATGATTAGCGTTCGAATGACCGAATTTCAAATATCGTCGTAGCAGAGGCACAGTGTTGACACGAAATGCAGATTTGAGTCCAACGACGGACACAGTTTGTACTCCATGGGGCGTTCGTCCTGTCGTGATAAGACTTTGAATGGTCCGTCATAAACAGGTTGCATCAAATTTCTGTAAAGGGAACACACGAATTGCTCACCTCTGTCTGTATTATGCAAAAATACCAAACCGAGCTATGTGAGTGTGGAGGAGAGCCAATAACTATTAAGGAAATCAGCACCAAGAAGACGTTCTTGGATATTTGCTATGGTGAAAGGCCTAGAAAATGGATGTAGAAGGCCTAAATCTATTTTAATAACGTGTTCAATGAAGGTCTGAATTGGTGTACCATTCTCAGCATAAAAGATACGCTTTGTGAGTCGTCTTCCATTCGCAGCTGTAGGGAAAACTGAAACGTCTGCTCCTGTGTCTACCAGAAATCGGATGCGAGAGTTGTTATCCCTGATGAACAAACGGCGAGAATTTACTTGGTCCTTACCACTATGCGGCGCCTCTAGTGAAGTACCTGTACATTTCCTGAATCAGCAGAAGTAGAAGTAAGAAATTAACATGGTGGAACACATTTCTTGTATACCATTACGTTGAAACCGCTGGGGGTATGGTTAACGAGATCTTGAACGACGCGGCCGATGCCGTGTTTAAAGTATGCTGTTCACTGGTGATGTAGCTGCCTCTGTGGACCCGTGGTAGAGTGTCGGCCTCCGGATCCCAAGATAGCGGGTTCAAACCCGGCAGAGGTAGTCGGATTTTTGAAGGGCGGAAAAAAGTCCATTCGACACTCCATGTCGTACGATGTCGGCATGTAAAAGAACTCTGGTGATACATTTGGTATTTACCCGACAAAATTAATTAAAAATCTCAGCCATAGACGCCCAAGAGAGATCCGGTTTACTCTAGGTCCACTAGATGGCAGACAGAGTAAACCGGAACGTCGAAATTGACGAGCAGACAGCCAGATGGCGTCAAATCGAAATGTCTGCAAACGGTAGCTGAGGCCGTACGATTATTATTATTATTATTATTATTATTATTATTATTATTATTATTATTATTATTACTGGTGATGTAAGCTTCAAGGCGGGATATTCGGTCAGGATGTGGCGACGTTTCAACATTCTGTTAGCGAGGATATGCATTTGATTGGGTGGGATTAATATAAAATTCTATCCGCTAAAATCGCAAGAGTGTACTGTATCAGTGCAAGAAGCCAGTATGGATCGCAATTTAAGTATTATTTTTCTAGGCGTTTGGAAATTTGTCGTCTACCTGCGCTGGTAGTACGAAGCAGTGTCTCTAGGTGGTGTTGTAGGAGAGTAACAGCAGCATCACTACGCAGTAGCACCAAGCAGGAATAGCGTGAGTTATTCGACTTTTATGGCTTGTTCTGCAACATCGGGCTCTAGCGTTCCAATTACGTAACTAAATTTGGTGAGTTCTGTAGGCCGTAGCGAACTGCGCTTCAACCTGAACGAGCCAGATTGGTATATACTTACGCCAGATCGGAGAAATTTTAACGCCCACACATGAGATTTGTTGCGGACTGTTAGTAGGATTTGGACAGATACATGACGATTGGTTCGCGTTGCCTGCTGGCACGTCACTATTCTGTATTCTTTTATTAATAATGTTTACGTTATACATAAGAATATTCGCATGTTACTTATAATCACGTATGTATTACGTTGTGATGTTAGAGAGATATTAATATTAAAATTGTTTCCGATACATATTATTTGTTTATTGTCTAAGAAAATAATAAATTTTACATTAGATGCCACTCATGATAATAGAGTACATTTAAATGACAAGAAAGAAATATTTACTCGATATGATACCAGTGGTATCTACTGTAAGTATACCACTGCCACCGATTCCTGCAGGTTGATCAACAAGTTCTTTATCACAATAGTTACAGGGAAAGCCTCCAATAACAAATTGATTACCACAGAGAAATAGGTTCTAGAGCAACGAGAAATTCCAGTAAACACCAGAAAGGAGCGATCACTATACGGAGTGTCC
Source organism: Anabrus simplex (assembly GCF_040414725.1). NCBI lineage: Eukaryota > Metazoa > Arthropoda > Insecta > Orthoptera > Tettigoniidae > Anabrus > Anabrus simplex. Next base: position 2,071,987 of record NC_090277.1, read on the forward strand.
CTCGCCAGTAAGAAGAACACAGAGGAGAGGAAGCTGTAAAACAGCCAGGAAGTGAAAGTGTCAAAACAAGCCCCGTGGTCGTCAGTAGGTCCAAATGAAAGGAGATGTGACATCCAGAGATATTTTGTTAATGCTTGTTGCTACTTTTTATGAATGCAGAATGTACGCACGGGAGAGAATAAAATGTGAAACGCAAACGTTATATTAAGAAAATATGTTTCTTTCTAGGCGTTAGGAAATTTGCAGACAAAGTCCTTGACGTCTTCCTGCGCTGGTAGTACGAAGCAGTGTCTGTAGGTGGGGTTGAAGGTGAGTAACAGCTAACTCAATCTGGTAGCACCAAGCAGGAATAGCGTGGAGTTATTCGATTTTTATTGCTTGACGGTGAGAAACATTCATCGGAGAATGCAGACAAAGTACGGGGGTGCCTCTCTGTCGCAGTGATATATCCACGGTTGGTGCGAGAAATCGCAGAAGGTAAGAAGTTATTGACTGATGCTCCCCTTCCGGTTCTGGTTCATCGAGCTGTGACAGAGGAATCCATAGTCGCAGCAGATCGGCTAAAATGGCTTCCTTAATGAATGTGAGTTTCGGTTCAGTACATCACATTGTGCATGACCAACTCCACGCCACGAGTGTCCCTCGAGAGCTGATGACTGTTGGCTTGACGCTGAGCGATTATCAAGAGAATGGTGAAGCTCACGTTGCCACCGGGGATGAAATTGTGTGCACGAAACGAAACGTGCAAGCAAAGAATCGCGACATTCACCTTCGCCGTTACTAAAGAAATTTCGCAGCTAAACGTCTGCAGGAAAAGTCATGTTTACTTTATTCTGGGGGTAAGAAAGGTCCCATTCTAGAACACTACATTCATCCACGTACGACAGTGATTATTGCAACTTACACCGACCTTCTCAAGAACTATTTGAAGCCAAGAGGATTGCTGAGTGTGGGAATTTTGCTTCAACACTATAACGCTCGCCCTCATTCTGCTCGTGCAAGCATATATACTTCCGAAGACCTACGCTTTAACTGCCTCCCACATTTGTCTTGCTTGCAGTATTTGGCAGCATATGTTTTCCACATGTTTGGTTCATTAAAGTAGCACCATGGAGGGTAAAGGTTCACGTCCGACCGGCGGTACATAAGTGAGTGCAGCGTCAACCATAATATTTAACCCCCCAGTATCGAAGTACTTCTTCACCGTTGTCGTAAGTGCATTGATTTGGTTGCGGATTTTGTAGAATAATAAAGTACAAGAGAGGTAGAGCTGAGGGAAGTACGGGCTTCTACATCTCATATTACAAGGAAAGAGGAGCTGGTGGACCACCAATGTCATGGCTCGGGGATTTGCAGCATCAACAACAGCGAACAATTCTTCAAGTTAGCTGAAGGAAGGAGGTCGCCAACTTTTGTGGGACCGGATATTGCACTTGAAGAAGAAATATTGACACTGTATTAATATATTGGAAATAATAATTGCGATTTTTTGTTCGATTCTCCGTCGTATCTACTTCTTAGTGCAGTCCCAGTTTCATTTACGCCTGTCACAGTGCTTCAATAGCACATTCTGGTCCAGAGAGGAAAACAACGGCAAACTTCCTCATCACTGCACCTCCATCGGTGTTCGCAGTTTTCTTAAAACTAACTAATATTTGGTGGTGCTTTTTGAGGATCCCACCAGCCTCCGGGCTGGGGACAAAACAGACCGACCATAATCAGGGTTATTTATCAATATTATATAAAGCTCACTTCAAATTCTCAAGTATAAAATTTATTTGCGAAAGTATGCACGAAAATCACATTTTCATGTAGGAATTGTAATTTTTGAAACACAAGAATAAACAGTAGATCACCAAAATTCAGTAATCTATCAAGAGGTCAGAATGTGTAAAAATTAATATCATCGTTGCTGGGACAAAACTTCCTATGTGATAATATTTCTGGAGACATACTGACCCGAGAAAATATATTATGAAGAGCGAGAATGCCTTGACAATATTGCACCTTACCGGCCAAAGTTCAGAGTTACATAGGAGGTTTTGTCCCGGGAGCTGCTAACAGATAAGACCATCAGTATGGAGATACAAAAACACTGTGGGTCAGAAACATGGAACCTGCGAAATGCGGAAATCTGAGATGTGGTGCTGGCGTCGACTCCCAACAATACCTTAGACGAGAAAAGGGCAAATGAGACACACACCTTAAAAGAAAAGATAACTTCATTTGCCACTTGGTTCGTCCCCCTGACTGGTGCACCACACTGTTTGAAGGGTAAATGGAAGGTAGAAGGTTCAAAGGAAGTTCTTTTTTTTTTTTTGCTAGCGGCTTTACGTCGCACCGACACAGATAGGTCTTATGGCGACGATGGGATAGGAAAGGCCTAGCAGTTGGAAGGAAGCGGCCGTGGCCTTAATTAAGGTACAGCCCCAGCATTTGCCTGGTGTGAAAATGGGAAACCACGGAAAACCATTTTCAGGGCTGCCGATAGTGGGATTCGAACCTACTATCTCCCGGATGCAAGCTCACAGCCGCGCGCCTCTACGCGCACGGCCAACTCGCCCGGTAAAGGAAGTTCTAGGGTGCAATTTATAGACAACAATAAGTCAAGTAAACCGATATCCACTTGAAGCTGTCGATCATAGTACAAAAACGCTTGGAAGATATGCAACCTTAGGTTTGAGGAGGATACGTATCTCTTCACACGATTATGAGGGTATTTATGGTATCTAGTAAGGATATAGGTCTAAAGAAGAGGGACCCACACCAGGACTACTGGATAAGATCTAAAGGAAAGCAGTGTTCTGGATGACACCAGGGTAGTGTTGCGAGAATGTTGCAAACTGTACGAGCTGTCAGCGCAGGTACACAGTACACAGCTTTGAAAATAGGAAAGATTAATTTATCAAAGGAAATCTTCGATGAATACCCAAGTACTTTGAAATCATTTCAGAAAGGATCAAGAGTCTGGCTCCTGGGGTAACAGAACATCATGGCGGTTTCCAAATTAAAGCACAGTTCTGGGTAAAAGCTCTATGTCTTCATAGGAATTAATAATTACTTTTCGTGCCAAGAACTACGTAAATTAATTTCCTTAGTTTATGGTTCACGGGATCATCAATCTTATGGGAATTATTACAATCTGACAAACATTATTCGAGATTAAACATTCTTTTGAACTTTGTCTTTCTTTAATTTCGAAAGTTTCAACTAGGAGCGATGAAATAGTTTTTAAACCTTCGACTTCTACTCTTAGTTCTGTAACATTACTTGCGTTTGATTCCATTTCCACACGTACCGTTTTTTAAATTATTCTCTTCTTCTGAACTGCCATTACCTTCTACTGTTGGCGGACTTCTCATTTCTCTTCGTGTTTCTACGTTTCCTCTTCCTAGCAATCTTGAACGACGACTTCAGAATTTCCTTGCGTGAGTTTCTCACCCTAGGAGCAGCACTACTCTGTACACTAATGGCACCCGCTCCAGAAAGATATTTATAATTTAATATTAAACAAAGCTCTCTATGAGTGTTAGTTGAGGCTCAACTGCAGGTTTCGTGCACAGCAACAACCACCTGTACAATTGTAACCATGGAAATGAATGCAGTGAATATGAGTACAAGCATTTCGTGTTTTCTTTCTCTATTGTGAGAAAGTTGATCAAATTTAGTTCCCCGGTCATCATAACAAGCAACTTTATAAATCGTACATGACGATAGGCCCACATGAATTCATCAAAGAGAGGCATTATGATGCATAAACTGAGTGTGAAGCCAATCAGCAAGAAACAGTAAGCCGGAAAGAGCTTCGCAGATTCTTTGAGAACTTTCACTTTCGAAGTCAAAGAAAGGCAAAGTCCAAAAGAAGGTTTAATCTCCAATAATGTATGTCAAATTCTAATAACTCGACTTTGTCTTTCTTTGACTTCGAAACTTACAACTAGCCGCGATAAAATAATTTTTAAATCTTGGACTTCTACTCTTAGTTCTGTAATATAAGGACCCAAGAATGGTAGTTGACCTATTTTGTACATAAGGCTTGTCCAACCTAGCAGAACAGTAACTGCAGCAGCATCTTTCTGCCAGAGTTGAATCCGTTCTTTGTAATTGGAGATTGCAAACACAGAAATCACAATAAACCAGTCCAAAAGATTATCAGCCTGAAAAAAATAGCGTCTAGATAGTGAATACCCGAATGTCACTCACATTTTTTTAAAATTTCATAAACTGTGAAATTAAACAAAATAATTTATTCAGCTTCCACAGCACAGAGATCTATGACATGTAATGACCATATTTTGACGTGTGGTGTTTGCTGTAACAGTGATAATAGACGTAGAATTGTTTACATGTAAATCATTTACCGGTACAACGTTTTCATTTACCATTCGGAGCAGACGTGGAAATATTTCCGTATACGTCGAGAGCTCTGCTTCCGTTCGGAGGGATAGAAAAGCTTCTAAAGCAAACGTGGGCTATGGAGAAACTCTCAAACTAAGGACAAAGAGGAAACATAAAATCAATTCTATCGCATAAAACTTACGAAAATTTTGCCACTTTATAAAAAGAAATGATACGCATAGATGATGCTGAAGGACTTCTTTATGACCTTCATCAACAAATCTTTGTAAATAGTTCATTTGATCTTCTTATGAAACAGCGATGTGTAGTTATTAACAGCGTTTACATCCGCTCTATTGACCACCTTGTCCCTAGCATTCACAACACGGAACCCAATAAAGCCTCCACAAATTCGGTAGACCGAGCCTAGGCTGTTGGACCAGACTGGTTTCTCTCGTCTGTTTTGGCACCTTTCACCAACAAAAAGGCTACACACGCATTATAACAGTTCTCTGACGCTAAATGTAACGGGGTACATTCACTGACGTGTATTACAAGATTTCCCCTAACTCTACTGCAATGTGTAGAGGCGACATCACCGTAGCTTCAGTGCTCTTTATATCCAGAGCAACATTTGTAACCAGATGTAAACATCTCAGAGCATTGGCAGAACAGGACCGTCCCATTCATCTGCATGTTCGTTCTTTAGCAGAAGCTGTGTTACTTTGTCTGAGTTTCTACACGCGGCAGGATGAAGCGGAGTATAGCGATATTTTAAGAGATCCACGTCCGCTAATACTGAAATAAGGTACTTGCACGCTTGTATATCACCGATAATCCCCCTCTGGATGGGGACAGTAGAATAACACACACGGTATCCCCTGCCTGTCGTAAGCGGCGACTAAAAGGGCCCCAGGTGCTCTTAACTTTGGAGTGTAGGTTGGCAACCATGGGGACCTTAGCTGAGTCCTGGCATTGCTTCCACTTACTTGTGCGGGGCTCCTCACTTTCATCTATCCTATCCGTCCTCGCTTGGTCAACTCGTGTTCTTTTCCGACCCCGACGGTATTACGTATGGAGGCCTAGGGAGACTTTCATTTTCATGCCCTTCATGGCCCCTGACTTCCTTTGGCCGACACCTTCATTTCTCCAAGTGTCGAACCCCTTCCATTCTTTCTCTCTGATTAGCGTTATATAGATGATAGTTGTCTGGTTGTGATTCCTCTTACAACAATAATCACCACCACCACCACCACCACCACCTCAACTCTTGTTCTTTTCCGACCGCGACGCTATTAGAGTAGTATAATAAGCGGGTTCTGCGGCCTCCTCCCGCGGGAAATTTGAATTTTTGGCGGGAAATTTGAATTTTGGCGGGAGATTTGAATTTGTAAACAAAGCCACGTGCTTTTTGACAGCTGTCATCGACAACAACGCATCGCTAACCTCACTGCTGCCATCTTGACGGGCCTCAACCTCAGTGGTACCAACTTAACCTAACTAGCGCGAGGTAAACAAAGCCACGTGTTTTTTGACAGCCACGTGCTTTTTGACAGACAACAACGCATCGCTAACCTCAGTACTGCCATCTTGACGGGCCTAAACCTCAGTGGTACCAACTTAACCTAACTAGCGCGAGATAAACAAAGCCACGTGTTTTTGACAGCCACGTGCTTTTTGACAGACAACAACGCATCGCTAACCTCAGTACTGCCCTCTTGACGGGCTTAAACCTCAGTGGTACCAACTTAACCTAACTAGCGCGAGATAAACAAAGCCACGTGCTTTTTGACAGCCACGTGCTTTTTTGACAGCTGTCATCCGCCATCTTTAAACTACAGAGCACCGTGCAGCCCTCTTTATCGCAGTAGCTGCAAATTCGTCACCTGTCATCGGCAGTGCTGCCATCTTGGCGGGCCTAAACCTTAGTGCTAACAACTTAACCTCACTAGCGCGAGATAAACAAATCCACGTGCTTTTTTGACAGCTGTCATCCGCCATCTTTAATCTATAGAACACAGTGCTGCCCTCTTTAGCTACTTACCTTTGAAATGTGGTGGCGGATAATTTGAAAAATGCTTTTTGACAGCAGCCATCTTTGAGCACCGTGCTGCCCTCTTTAGCTAGATACCTGTGGTGGCAGACAATTCTACGTGACAGCAGCGTTCTTTGAGCACAATGCTGCCCTCTTCGTGGTGGCGGGAAATTCCACGTGCTCTTGTTTGGAAACAAACTCTCGTGCTTTTTTCTGACAGCTGTCATCCGCCATCTTGCGTCACAAACCTCAGTGCTGCACTCTTTAGCTAGATACCTTTGAAATGTGGTAGCGGCAATTTGAAAAATTCTATGTGCTCTTGTTTGGAAACAAAGCCACGTGCTTTTTGGACAGATGTCATCCGCCATCTTTAATCAATAGAGCACTGTGCTGCTATCATGCGGGCAATTTCGTCAGCTGTCATCCGCCATCTTTAATCCACAGAGCACCGTGCTGCACTCTTTATGACATGTAGCAGCGGGCAATTTGAAAAGTTCTGTTAGCTGTCATTCGCCATCTTTAATCAAGAGAGCACCGTGCTACCACATTTAGCTAGATACCTTTGAAATGATGTGGCGGCAAATTGAAAAATTCCACGTGCTCTTGTTTAGTAAACAAACTCACGCGCTTTTTGTCAGCTGTCATCCGCCATCTTACATCGCAAACCTCAGTGCTACACTCTTTAGGTACATACCTTTGAAATATGGTGGCGGATAATTTAAAAAGAAAAATTCTACGGCAGCCCTCTCTCGACGCTAATTGCACAAGATGGTGGCTATACATGACTCCTTAATGGTGCTTACGCAAGATGGCCGCTATACATAGGTTCTTATGAGACGCCCTTGGGATGGTTGCGCGAGATGGCGGTTGCTCTTATGAGGTGGCTTAAGGGTCCTTGCACAAGATGACTAGAGACGCCCTAAGGACGCTTGCGCAAGATGGCGGACGCAAGATGGCGGCTATACACGACTCCTTATGAGACGCCTTAAGGGTGCTTGCGGAAGATGGCTGCTGCTCTTATGAAGAAAGCTAGCTTAGAGGCTAACGTGTCATGCTAGTTCGATTCATTAAATTTGGGGGCTTAAATGCAATATGTTAAATATCTCGAAAACGGTGCATCGTAGAGCAAAACGGACAAAATTTTTTCCGCCCAATACCTCGGTTCGCAGTACGAGGAACAAGAAAAACATAGTCTAATGATGAGATCAACGGTTCGGTTCCTACTTAGGCCCTTTGGCATTCGCTCTGTTTTAGTTTGTATTGAAGCAAGTCTTCGTAACATGATCAGGTCTAGCTATGGTAGAGAGTATAACGTGCCGTGCAGGTTCGATTCATTAAATTTGGGGCTTAAATGCAAAATGTTAAATATCTCGAAAACGGTGCATCGTAGAGCAAAACGGATAAAATTTTTCCACCTGATACCTAGGTTTGCAGAATCAGGAACATGATAGCATAAGAAAAACATAGTCTAATGATGAGATCGACGGTTCGATCCCTACTTAGGCCCTTTGGCATTGGCAGCTATCTAATTCTACAAGATGGCGGCTATACATAGCTTCTTATGAGGCAGCTTAAGAGCGCTTGCACAAGATAGCTGCTGCTCTTATGAGACGCCCTAAGGGTGCTTGCGCAAGGTAGCAGCGACAAGACGGCGACTATACACAGCTCCTTATGATACGGCCTAGAGGTGCTCACACAAGATGGTGGATGCTCTGATGAAGAAAGCTAGTTTTGCATCGTGCAGGTATCTTTGCAGCACTAAACCTCATACCTTTGAAATGTGGTGGCGGGTAATTTGAAAAATTCTACGTGCTTTTTCTTAACAGCAGCTATCTTTAAACAATAGCGGCTATACATAAGCTGTTAAGGCCTCCTCTTATGTCAAGGCATAGCTCTATCGAACAAGTTTAAACCTGCATCGGGATAGCTAGAGTAAGCACGTGCTGCAGTGATGACGTCATTATGCATGTTTAGACTTGCAAATCACTAAAGAAACATAACAAGACTAGAATCGAACACTGCACTCTATACCGTTAACATTATCATGTGATCGGAACATTGATTGAAGTGTTTAGAACACTAAATAGGTAGAACCGAACACTGTACTCGATACAACATGTGTTTAGAACATGTCAGGGGATACCTTTGTTCCAAGAAGATTAGATTACCGCACATTCCTTGTAGGGCTAATAGGCTAAAGGGCTAATGGGCAAAAGGGCTAATGGGCTAGTGGGCAGAAAGGGGTAAAGGGCTAAAGGTCTAATGGGCTAAAGGGCTAAAGGGCTAGGGTGCCTCTCCTCTCTTTATCCGGGACTGAGACCGGCTCTACAACTAGAGGCGGAGTTAACACCCTAAGGAAGGGAGAATGTTGGGAAATAATCTATACGAATATAGCTACTCGATCGACTATATACTACAGATGGATGACTTAGGTGAGGGTAAGCGCTTACTAATAATACCTACACGACGTAATTCAAGCTCTATTTCAAAAATATCTTCTTTGTACTGTGTGTAACCAGCATCATGATAGGCTCTTAGCAGCTGTAAACGTTTTACCAGTACGTTGGGGTCTTTACAGTAGCTTATATCTACATAGGGTAACAGAGGCTCGTTGTGAACTTTGAGTCTATATGCAGACAGTTGATGTGTAGGGACTTGTTTTGATGTAATACGTGCTTCAGCAGTAGCGTTTCTAGGTACAAACTTAACTTGTTTCGATAGCGATGAAGCGTTGAAATTTCCTTCTTCATTACCTTGCATCTCTTCTTGAGATGTTTGCACTGCGACAGAACGTGTAGTAGGCTTAGGAAATGAAGTAAAATCATCAAGCTGTAATGGCAATGAAACATTAAGATTTTCTTCTTCTTCTACCTTCCCTTTACTACTCTTTTGATCAACATCATTATCCTTATTATCATAATCATGATCTTGCCCCTCTTTACCTTGAAGTTTGTGCTTAGTAACAGAACTTGCAGCAGGCCTAGACAACAAGGGAGAATTAAAAATCTCTCGCAGAGGTGTACTTTTTAAACATAAATCAGTGTTCGCTGGAATATGGTTGAGCTCTTTGTATTTTGTTCCCGATGAAGCTACATTACACGCGGCTTCATGACGTTGAGCGTTGTATGCGTTATTGAACTCTCTTCTACAATGTTTGCATTGAAAAATTGTCCTACATGATATCTCATGACGTCTCCTGTGATAGCTTCGGGAAAATGCTTTTCCACACTCTTCGCAAATATACCTAGAAATAGGTTTTCCATGACGGACTTTTATGTTCTGCTAACAGATTCTTCTTTGAATCTACTTGACATTTGTTACTCTCTACTTCGATGATGCGAATAGCTTAGCGATTAACAGTAAACTAACACAAAAGCGTATAACCAAGGTAGCAACAGTAAGGTTTAAGCCCATCAAGATGGCAAAAGTGAGGTTAGCGACGTTCTGTTGTTGGATTTTAAATTCCGCGCTATAACATGCATAAGGTGGCAGCCTTGAGGTTTATCGCCGTAAAGATGGCAGCAGTGAGGTTAGCGACGCTCTATTGTCCTTCAATGTGAGGTTAGGGTCCGTCAAGAAGACAGCTGTCAAAAAAGCACGTGGCTTGGTTTACTAAACAAGAGCACGTGGCAGTGACGTCACTGTCATGTAATCAATCCTTAGCTCTACGTCGTTAAGAGAAGCATTAGGATTAGCTATGTTTAAAAATCTTGGGAACAGAGCAGCAGTATGAATAGCCATGTTTCAAAGCGTGTACACATCACCTATCGATTTTACATGCATCGACCCTCGTACTAAACTTCTTCCGCTAGATCGTGCTGCTATCTTAGCATAACCTATACGCATGACCTTAAGTACAAAGAATAGCAATGTTTCAAAGCGTGTACACATTACCTACCGATTTTACATGCATCGACCCTCGCACTAAACTTCTTCCGCTAGATCGTGTTGCTATCTTAGCATAACCTATACGCATGACCTTAAAGTACAAAGAATAGCCATGTTTCAAACCATGTACACATTACCTATCAATTTTGCATGCATCGACTCTCGTACTAAACTTCTTCCGCTAGATTGTGCTGCTATCTTAGCATAACCTGTACCCATAAATTTAAAGTGCAAAGAATAGCCATGTTTCAAAGCGTGTACAAATCACCTATCGATTTCGCATGCATCGACTCTCGTACTAAAACTTCTTCCGCTAGATTATGCTGCTATCTTAGCATACCCTGTGCATGAACTTAAAATGCAATGAATAACTGTTTCAAAGCGTGTACACATCACCCTGAACTTCTTCCGCTAGATTGTACTGCTAACTTAGCATAACCTATACCGGCGAACTTAAAGCACAACAAATAACGATGTTTAACAGCGTGTACACATCACCTATTGATTTTGCATGCATCGACTATTTTTTACCGCCAGAGTGTACAACGATCGCATTTGTGTATTGCTAACGTATGTGTATAAAGCTAAAGCACAAAGAATAGCTATATTCCAAAGCGCGTACACATCACCTTCGATTTTGCATACATCGACTATCGTAATAAACTTCTCCCGCTAGAGTGTACAACGATCGCAATTGTGTGCTGCTACCTATGTGCGTGAATTTAAAGCATAAAGATTAGCGTGTACACATCACGTATCGACGATGCATGCGTCGACTATCGTACTAGGCTTCTTCCGCTAAAGCATGTAGCAATCGCTTTTGTGTATCCCTAACACATGTGCACGAACTTAAAGCACAAGGAAGAGCTATGTTTCAAAGTGTGTACACATCACCTATCGATGATGTATGCATCGACTATCGTACTAATTTTTTTCTACAACAGCGTGCAATCATCGCTTGTGTGTGCTGCAATCCTAACATAACCTATGTGCACGAACTTAAAGCACAAAGAATACCCAAGTTCAAAGCGTGTACACATCACCTATCGATTTTACATGCATCGACTTTCGTATTAAACTTCTTCCACTAGAGCGTGCGACAACTTAGTATAACTTACTGCTAACTTAGTATAACTTATACGCATGAACGTAAAGCATAAAGAATAGCGATGTATAAAAATCTTGTGAACATAGCAGCAGCAGTAAGAATAGCAATGTTTTAAAAGCGTGTACGCATTGCCTATCGATTATACATGCATCAACTAGTGTACTAAACTTCTCCCGCTAGAGTGTGCTGCCATCTTAGCATAACCTATGTGCATGGATTTAAAGCACGAAGAATAGTTAAGTTTCAAAGCGTGTACACAACACCTATCGATTTTGCATGCATCAACTATATTAACACATCCCGCTAGAATGTACAACGTTCACATGTGTTTGCGCTGCTACTTTAGCATGACCTATGACACGAACTTAAAGCACAAAGAATAGCGATGTTTAAAAATTTTGCGAACATAGTAGCAGTAAGAATAGCAAGGTTTAAAACCGTGTACGTATCACCTTTTGATAATGCATACATCAATTATCATATTAAACAACTTCTACGCGAGCGTGCGACCATCGCTTGTACGTGTGCTGCTATCTTAACATAACCTATGTGCACGAACTTAAAACATAAAGAATAGTTATGTGTAAAAATATTGTGAACATAGCAGAGTGTTAACTACGTAGGTGTAGACAATGAACTTTGCACGCTGAAGCAGCATACTAAGTGACCGTGACGTCACAGCCACGTGCTCTTGTTTAGTAAACCAAGCCACGTGCTTTTTTGACAGCTGTCTTCTTGACGGACACTAACCTCACATTGAAGGACAATAGAGCGTCGCTAACCTCACTGCTGCCACCTTTACGGCGATAAACCTCAAGGCTGCCACCTTATGCATGTTATAGCGCGGAATTTAAAATCCAACAACAGAACGTCGCTAACCTCACTCTTGCCATCTTGATGGGCTTAAACCTTACTGTTGCTACCTTGGTTATACGCTTTTGTGTTAGTTTACTGTTAATCGCTAAGATCATCGAAGTAGAGAATAACAAATGTCAAGTAGATTCAAAGAAGAATCTATTAGCAGAAGATAAAAGTCCTTCATGGAAAAACCTATTTCTAGGTATATTTGCGAAGAGTGTGGAAAAGCATTTTCCCGAAGCTATCACAGGAGACGTCATGAGATATCATGTAGGACAATTTTTCAATGCAAACATTGTAGAAGAGAGTTCAAGAAGGCATACAACGCTCAACGTCATGAAGCCGCGTGTAATGTAGCTTCATCGGGAACAAAATACAAAGAGCTCAACCATATTCCAGCGAACACTGATTTATGTTTAAAAAGTACACCTCTGCGAGAGATTTTTAATTCTCCCTTGTTGTCTAGGCCTGCTGCAAGTTCTGTTACTGAGCACAAACTTCAAGATAAAGAGAGGCAAGATCATGATTATGATAATAAGGATAATGATGTTGATCAAAACAGTAGTAAAGGGAAGGTAGAAGAAGAAGAAAATCTTAATGTTTCATTGCCATTACAGCTTGATGATTTTACTTCATTTCCTAAGCCTACTACACGTTCTGTCGCAGTGCAAACATCTCAAGAAGAGATGCAAGGTAAAGAAGAAGGAAATTTCAACGCTTCATCGCTATCGAAACAAGTTAAGTTTGTACCTAGAAACGCTACTGCTGAAGCACGTATTACATCAAAACAAGTCCCTACACATCAACTGTCTGCATATAGACTCAAAGTTCACAACGAGCCTCTGTTACCCTATGTAGATATAAGCTACTGTAAAGACCCCAACGTACTGGTAAAACGTTTACAGCTGCTAAGAGCCTATCATGATGCTGGTTACACACAGTACAAAGAAGATATTTTTGAAATAGAGCTTGAATTACGTCGTGTAGGTATTATTAAGTAAGCGCTTACCCTCACCTAAGTCATCCATCTGTAGTATAGAGTCGATCGAGTAGCTATATTCGTATAGATTATTTCCCAACATTCTCCCTTCCTTAGGGTGTTAACTCCGCCTCTAGTTGTAGAGCCGGTCTCAAGCCCGGATAAAGAGAGGAGAGGCACTCTAGCCCTTTAGCACTTTAGCCCATTAGCCCTTCAGCCCTTTATCCCTTTTTGCCCATTGGCCCATTAGCCGTTTTTCCATTAGCCCTTTAGCCTATTAGCCCTACAAGGAATGTGCGGTAATCTAATCTTCTTAGAACAAAGGTATCCCCTGACATGTTCTAAACACATGTTGTATCGAGTAAAGTGTTCCATTTTAGTCTTGATCACTTATTTAGTGTTCTAAACACTCCAGTCAATGTTCCGATCACATGATAAAGTTAACGGCATAGAGTGCAGTGTTCGATTCTAGTCTTGTTATGTTTCTTTAGTGATTTGCAAGTCTAAACATACATAATGACGTCATCACTGCAGCACGTGCTTACTCTAGCTATCCCGATGCAGGTTTAAACTTGTTCGATAGAGCTATGCCTTGACATAAGAGGAGGCCTTACAGCTTATGTATAGCCGCTATTGTTTAAAGATAGCTACTGTTAAGAAAAAGCACGTAGAATTTTTCAAATTACCCGCCACCACATTTCAAAGGTATGAGTTTTAGTGCTGTAAAGATACCTGCACGATGCAAAGCTAGCTTTCTTCATCAGAGCAGCCACCATCTTGTGTGAGCACCTCTAGGCCGTATCATAAGGAGCTGTGTATAGTCGCCGTCTTGTCGCTGCTACCTTGCGCAAGCACCCTTTGGGAGTCTCATAAGAGCAGCAGCCATCTTGTGCAAGAGCTCTTAAGCTGCCTCATAAGAAGCTATGTATAGCCGCCATCTTGTAGAATTAGATAGCTGCCAATGCCAAAGGGCCTAAGTAGGGATCGAACCGTCGATCTCATCATTAGACTATGTTTTTCTTATGCTATCATGTTCCTGATACTGCAAACCTAGGTATCAGGTGGAAGAATTTTATCCGTTTTGCTCTACGATGCACCGTTTTCGAGATATTTAACATTTTGCATTTAAGCCCCAAATTTAATGAATCGAACCTGCACGGCACGTTATACTCTCTACCATAGCTAGACCTGATCATGTTACGAAGACTTTCTTCAATACAAACTAAAACAGAGCGAATGCCAAAGGGCCTAAGTAGGAACCGAACCGTTGATCTCATCATTAGACTATGTTTTTCTTGTTCCTCGTACTGCGAACCGAGGTATTGGGCATGACACGTTAGCCTCTAAGCTAGCTTTCTTCATAAGAGCAGCAGCCATCTTCCGCAAGCACCCTTAAGGCGTCTCATAAGGAGTCGTGTATAGCCGCCATCTTACGTCCACCATCTTGCGCAAGCATCCTTAGGGCGTCTCTAGTCATCTTGTGCAAGGACCCTTAAGCCACCTCATAAGAGCAACCGTCATCTCGCGCAACCATCCCAAGGGCGTCTCATAAGAACCTATGTATAGCGGCCATCTTGCGTAAGCACCCTTAAGGAGTCATGTATAGCCACCATCTTGTGCAATTAGCGTCGAGAGGTGGCTGCCGTAGAATTTTTCTTTTTAAATTATCCGCCACCATATTTCAAAGGTATGTACCTAAAGAGTGTAGCACTGAGGTTTGCGATGTAAGATGGCGGATGACAGCTGACAAAAAGCGCGTGAGTTTGTTTACTAAACAAGAGCACGTGGAATTTTTCAATTTGCCGCCACCACATTTCAAAGGTATCTAGCTAAAGATGGTAGCACGGTGCTCTCTTGATTAAAGATGGCGAATGACAGCTAACAGAACTTTTCAAATTGCCCGCTGCTACATGTCATAAAGAGTGCAGCACGGTGCTCTGTGGATTAAAGATGGCGGATGACAGCTGACGAAATTGCCCGCATGATAGCAGCACAGTGCTCTATTGATTAAAGATGGCGGATGACAGCTGTCCAAAAAGCACGTGGCTTTGTTTCCAAACAAGAGCACATAGAATTTTTCAAATTGCCGCCACCACATTTCAAAGGTATCTAGCTAAAGAGTGCAGCACTGAGGTTTGTGAAGCAAGATGGCGGATGACAGCTGTCAGAAAAAAGCACGAGAGTTTGTTTCCAAACAAGAGCACGTGGAATTTCCCGCCACCACGAAGAGGGCAGCACTGTGCTCAAAGATGGCTGCTGTCACGTAGAATTGTCTGCCACCACAGGTATCTAGCTAAAGAGGGCAGCACGGTGCTCAAAGATGGCTGCTGTCAAAAAGCATTTTTCAAATTATCCGCCACCACATTTCAAAGGTAAGTAGCTAAAGAGGGCAGCACTGTGTTCTATAGATTAAGGATGGCGGATGACAGCTGTCAAAAAAGCACGTGGATTTGTTTACCTCGCGCTAGTGAGGTTAAGTTGGTAGCACTAAGGTTTAGGTCCGCCAAGTTGGCAGCACTGCGGATGACAGGTGGCGAATTTACAGCTACTGCGATAAAGAGGGCAGCACGGTGCTCTGTAGTTTAGAGATGGCGGATGACAGCTGTCAAAAAAGCACGTGGATTTGTTTACAAATTCGACAGCTGTCAAAAAAGCACGTGGATTTGTTTATCTCGCGCTAGTGAGGTTAAGTTGGTAGCACTAAGTTTTAGGCCCGCCAAGATGGCAGCACTGCCGATGACAGGTGACGAATTTGCAGCTACTGCGATAAAGAGGGCAGCACGGTGCTCTGTAGTTTAAAGATGGCGGATGACAGCTGTCAAAAAAGCACGTGGTTGTCAAAAAGCACGTGGCTTTGTTTATCTCGCGCTAGTTAGGTTAAGTTGGTACCCCTGAGGTTTAAGCCCGTCAAGAGGGCAGTACTGAGGTTAGCGATGCGTTGTTGTCTGTCAAAAAGCACGTGGCTGTCAGAAAACACGTGGCTTTGTTTATCTCGCGCTAGTTAGGTTAAGTTGGTACCACTGAGGTTTAGGCCCGTCAAGATGGCAGTACTGAGGTTAGCGATGCGTTGTTGTCTGTCAAAAAGCACGTGGCTGTCAAAAAACACGTGGCTTTGTTTACCTCGCGCTAGTTAGGTTAAGTTGGTACCACTGAGGTTTAGGCCCGTCAAGATGGCAGCAGTGAGGTTAGCGATGCGTTGTTGTCGATGACAGCTGTCCAAAAGCACGTGGCTTTGTTTACAAATTCAAATCTCCCGCCAGAATTCAAATTTCCCGCGGGAGGAGGCCGCAGAGCCCGCTTATTACACTACTTACTAGGTTTGCGAGCGCTAGGGAGTCTCATTTTCACGCCATTCGTGGCCCTTGTCTTCCTTTGGCCGGTATCTTCATTTTTCGAAGTGTCGGATCCCTGCCATTCCCCCCCCCCCCCCCCGATTAGTGTTATATAGAGGATGGCTGCCTAGTTGTACTTCTTCATAAAACAATAATCTTGACCACAACTATCACCGATAAACGTAGCTAAATGCAAAGAGTTCAAACCGTTCAAATCACAAAATTATAGGCAGCTTCATTCTTGACAAATCCTGAGAGTAATTCGTGTTTGTTCAATAGCGCTGTCCAAAGGAATGCAATATTTTACTCTACCGTAGACTTACTTCCAAGCACGTTCATATTAGCAGCGGTAATATCACTTCGTTCTATTTCTTCCAAAAACTGAATGCTGCCACAGCTACTAAGTTCTTCTCTAATAAAATCTTTACTGGACCTATCTTCTCTTCGAGGAGATTTCACTACATCAACCAGATTTAAATATGCTCGAATAAGGATATTTATAATCCAATCTGGGACATGAATGCTGTTTTCTACGTCGTCAGACTTGTTTCTCCGAGTCCCGTTGGAGAAGACTGGTCCGTGTGAGCCGTAAATCGTACGCGATACTCCGAAACGGACCCGCTGCAGGAAGATGCTACTTGATTTGTTCCTTAAATTTGTGTCTTTATCTTCCATAACAATTCTGTAGAGCCACCAGAAAAATTCAAATCATAAGTTTCATAACACAAGCGAGATTGCAAGCATAAGTACAAGAACATTCTAAATGTATTCCTGGTCTTTTGGCGTTACCAACGAGCTGAAGAGGGATGGGCTATGTTATCACAATAATTTCTAAAGACTTCATCCTAAGATATGGACAGACGATGCAACGCATGTAGGAAATGTGCCTATGGATAATCAGGATCGCTTTTCTGCCTTCTACGGGTGTAACGCTATATGGTATTAAAACAGGAGGTTGAAGCTACAGGCATGTTGTTAGTCTGCTTTTGAGATCAGTTTGAAGTAGAGATGGGAATAACAGTTATAACTGTGATTGTAACCTTCAGTATCTGTTATTTTTAACAGTGATCTGATCACAGATACTTACAAGACAGTGGCTGCCAAGACAGTTCCCTGTTCCTCATCTTCCCCCCGGTTGTTCTACCTGCAGCGAATCATACCGATTTCTCACGGACACCTGTCCTGAATTCTGATCCTGAATAGAGCCCTTTGCCTGCAATATCATTCCCCTTAAAACATTAGACCACCTGTCTTCTACAATTTCCCCCCTTTGCTCCCCATCCCTCTTTACACCTATTGTATCCTGTACATTTTTGAGGGAGGCCTACTGAGGTCTGCCTCAATCTCTCCAAGTCCTCACACACCTGGCCACACCCACAGTTCCCACACCTTAGCCAATCTTTGCGGATCAATGAAAACGAAAGGAAAAATAAAGTAACGTATTCTGTGCAAAATAAAAATGAAAGGAAAGAAATATTGTCTAGAATATTTCACGAAGGTCACACGACAATAAGTTAATTAACATAGGCTACTATTACGCAACAATACTACTTAGTTGTACGATCGTTTCCTAGAACACCCCAACGGAATGAAAACTGCTGTTGATTACTGAAAACCGAAAGTAATACACAAGAATTACACAATTCTAAACTGCAGTTCACTCTACCCTAATTACCACAACAGAATTCTAGTAAGAGAGTTACAACAGATACAGTACAATACTACACAAATATTTTACAGTAATAGAATAAACACATTTTCTTTTAAGATACTGTAAAAACCACAGTAATTTTAGACTATGTTCATATAATTCAATACACTACAATAATCAGACGTGTCCGAATGACAACAGGTTATTACTAAGAACAAACAGAAATGGAAATTACAATTAAAGTTTGAAATTCGCAACATACATACATTATCATTATAGACTGTTATGCCTTTCAGCGTTCAGTCTGCAGGCCTCTGTGAATTTAGTAAACGTCGCCACAATCCTCGATTTGCAACTAGTGTTGTGGCCTCATTTAGTTCTATACCTCTTATCATTAAAATTGTTAGAAACCGAGTCTAACCATTGTCGTCCTGGTCTACCTCTACTTCTCTTACCCTCCATAGCAGAGTCCATTATTCTCCAAGGTAAACTATCCTCCTCCATTCGCCTCACATGACCCCACCACCGAAGCCGGTTTATGCGTACAGCTTCATCCATCGAGTTCATTCCTAAATTAGCCGTTATCTCCTCATTCCGAGTACCCTCCTGCCATTGTTCCCACCTGTTTGTACCAGCAATCATTCTTGCTACTTTCATGTCTGTTACTTCTAACTTATGAATAAGATATCCTGAGTCCACCCAGCTTTCGCTCCCGTAAAGCAAAGTTGGTCTGAAAACAGACCGATGTAAAGATAGTTTCGTCTGGGAGTTCACTTCCTTCTTACAGAATACTGTTGATCGCAACTCCGAGCTCACTGCATTAGCTTTACAACACCTTGATTCAATCTCACTTACT
The DNA here is from genome assembly GCF_040414725.1 of Anabrus simplex. NCBI lineage: Eukaryota > Metazoa > Arthropoda > Insecta > Orthoptera > Tettigoniidae > Anabrus > Anabrus simplex. The sequence continues at coordinate 2,091,032 of NC_090277.1, forward strand.
ATATTACCATCCTGGGAGAACACACAACCTAAATACTTGAAATTATCGACCAGTTCTGGCTTTGTATCACCCATCTGACATTCAATTCTGTTGAATTTCTTACCTACTGACATCAATTCATTCTTCGAGAGGCTAATTTCCATACCATACTCATTGCACCTATTTTCTAGTTCCCAGATATTAGACTGTAGGCTTTCGGCACAATCTGCCATTAGGACCAAATCGTCAGCATAGGCCAGACTGCTTACTACATTTCCACCTAACTGAATCCCTCCCTGCCATTTTATACCTTTCAGCAGGTGATCCATGTAAACTACGAACAGCAAAGGTGAAAGATTACAGCTTTGTCTAACCCCTGTAAGTACCCTGAACCAAGAACTCATTCTACCATCCATTCTCACTGAAGCCCAATTGTCAACATAAAAGCCTTCGATTGCTTTTAATAACCTGCCTTTAATTCCATAGTCCCCCGGTATGGCGAACATCTTTTCCCTCGGTACCCTGTCATAAGCTTCCTCTAGATCTACAAAACATAAACACAATTGCCTATTCGTCTCGTAGCATTTTTCAATTACCTGGCGCATACTGAAAATCTGATCCTGACAGCCTCTCTGTGGTCTGAAACCACACTGGTTTTCATCCAGCTTCCTCTCAATGACTGATCGCACCCTCCCTTCCAAGATGCCAGTGAATACTTTGCCTGGTATACTAATCAATGAAATACCTCGATAGTTGTTGCAATCCTTCCTGTTCCCTTGCTTATAGATAGGTGCAATTACTACTTTTGCTCAATCTGAAGATACCTTACCAACACTCCATGCTAATTTTACTACTATATGAAGCCATTTCATACCTGCCTTCCCACTATACTTCACCATTTCAGGTCTAATTTCATCTATTCCTGCTGCCTTATGACAATGGAGTTTATTTACCATCCTCTCCACTTCCTCAAGCATAATTTCACCAACATCATTTTCCTCCTCCCCTTTTGCTTGGCTGTTCACAACACCACCAGGATGATTTCCTTTTACACTGAGAAGATGTTCAAAATATTCCCTCCACCTCTCCAGTGATTTCCTGGGATCTATTACGAGTTCGCCTGAATTACTCAAAACACTGTTCATTTCCTTTTTCCCTCCCTTCCTAAGATTCTTTATTACTGTCCAGAAAGGTTTCCCTGCTGCTTGACCTAGCCTTTCCAAGTTGTTACCAAAATCTTCCCAGGACTTCTTTTTGGATTCAACAACTATTTGTTTCACTCTGTTTCATCTACGTACAACTCCCTGTCTGCCTCGGCCCTTGTTTGGAGCCATTTTTGATAAGCCTTCTTTTTACGTTTACAGGCTGCTCTCACTTCATCATTCCACCAAGATGTTCGCCTTTTCCCATCTTTACAGACAGTTGTTCCTAGGCATTCCCTTGCTGTTTCTACTACAGCATCCCTGTATGCCACCCATTCACTTTCTATATCCTGAACCTGCTTACTGTCTACTGTTCAAAACTTCTCACTAATCATATCCATGTACTTCCGTCTAATTTGCTCGTCCTGGAGATTTTCTACCCTTATTCGTTTGCAGACAGATTTCACTTTCTCTACTGTAGACCTAGAGACACTTAGTTCACTACAGATCAGATAGTGGTCTGTTTCATCGAAAAATCCGCGGAAAACTCGTATATTCCTAACAGATTTCCTGAATTCGAAGTCTGTTAAGATATAGTCTATTATGGATCTGGTACCCCTAGCCTCCCATGTGTAGCGGTGAATAGCCTTATGCTTGAAGAATGTATTCGTAACAGCTAAACCCATAGTAGCACAGATGTCCAGCAAACGCTTCCCATTGCCATTAGCTTCCACACCTTCCCTACATTTACCAATCACCCTTTCATATCCTTCAGGTCTATTCCCAACTCTCGCATTGAAATCGCCCATTAGCACTATTCTATCCTTGCTGTTGACCCTGACCACGATGTCACTCAATGCTTCATAAAACTTGTCAACTTCATCCTGATTCGCACCCTCACATGGTGAATACACGGACACAATTCTAGTCTAATTCCTCCAACTGACAAATCTACCCACATCATTCGTTCATTTACGTGCCTAACAGAAACTATGTTTTGTGCAATGGTATTCCTGATAAAGAGCCCTACCCCAGACTCTGCCCTTCCCTTTCTAACACCCGTCAAGTACACTTTATAATCTCCTATATCTTCCTCGTTATCTCCCCTTACCCGAATATCACTTACTCCTAGCACATCCAGATGCATCCTCTTTGCTGACTCAGCCAGTTCTACTTTCTTTCTTCCATAAGCCCCATTAATACTGATAGCTCCCCATCGAATTCCATTTCGTTCGCCAAGTAGTTTCCAAGGAGTCCCTTGCCTGTCAAATGGGAGTGGGACTCCGTTGCTCGCATAGGTCCGAGGCTTGCTTAAAATGTTCTGAGCTCGGTAGATTCATGAAGCAGGATGCTACCCTACTTGCACATAGCCCAAGTGAGGATCTCTCCTCTAACGGGTTATGGACCACCGGTGAATTGTATAGTCCTAGCCGCCTGAGCACAAGGAGGGCCAGGACTCAGAATATGTCCGAGATGCCCACTCCCATTCCATAGTAACTGGTATCCCGACTCTCAGGACCACTTACTAGGCCACTCAGCCGTTGCCCATGGTTCACGAACTAGGACGTGACTACAGTAACCCACAAATATGAACTATCCACAAACATGAACCATACTATTGAAAATAATAGAATATGCACTCTAATTTCTAGTAAGTTACTAGAATACACTACAATAATTTATCAACTACGTTCAGACTTATCCTAATTAAAATAGGTTATTATTAAGCACAAATAGAAATAAAAATTGCAAGTAGGCCTAAAGTTTGAAATTCGTAAGAACTACTCAAGGATTACCAAGGTTGGCAGATAATTATTCATTTAGTACTATTATCCTACCATGCTCTATTATAAATGAATTCTGCCGTTTAGTTTTAAGAGCTGAAGTATCGAAAGGGTTCTCGTACACACGAATATAACAGGCAAGATACTATCTAATATACCGTATCTACACTACAATTCTCAACTGAAATGTGATTATGTCATTATTACAGCTGGCGGATTACTATTATTTTTCCTACTCCACGGGACTGAGAATAAAAAGTGTCATTAGATGCTGAAAAATACGAGGTTGTCTACAATAATTTCTCAAAAATACTTCCGTCAAAACTACGCCAGGGACTTTGAATTGCAAATATTGGGATATAGAAACTTTGCACTGATCTCTATACATGGATGGCTGGTAGTTTGGGTAACAGTAAGCCGAATAGAAGATGACTGGCGTAGTAAGATGGCAGCAAGCGCACGGTGCAGTAGACCACGAGGAGCGCGCTTGCTTTGTTTATGCTTAGTTCCTTCGAGCATACAAACAGATAGAGAGGTCGCTCCGTATATTTCTGCTGGCCAAGCGTGGCACCAACATCAAGCTCTGAGAGATCAGCTGATGTAGGGCAAAACAAGGCGGTATTCCATAAGAAGAGCATTACGGAGTATTTTTAAATCGCAATTTAATCGTGCTCTTTACGATTAATTGATTTAAACTATTCAAGATGGTGACAAATGCTATTCCCTTGGAATATTTCCTTTCCTTTTTGTATGAAAAGTGTTAAGTATCACTATATATGTGTAATATTTGCATGTGTTTACATATCAGATAAGCGTTACGGTGGTGTGATTAGGGCTTACGTGGTTAACACTATAATTACCACTTTTCTATACACTATGAACTCTACGCTATAAACCACACATTTACAAAATAATTAAGATGAAATATACCAATGAAGAATCACTAGTTTACATATTTCACTCGCTGAATTGAAACCACATGTTACTTCTGCATGTTAGTAAAATATTAACAAACAAAGGAGCCATGCAAGTGCTACTACGATTAACACACATACGAATTCCTAAATGTTAATAATACAAATACGGTACATAATATATTTAAACTATCAAAGTATATATGTGTGGCAGAAATAAATTGAGTACTATTTGGAAGAGGTACAACGTTCTCTCCGTCAGTTCAAATTAAAATAGGTTAGGAGCGCGCAGCTGTGAGCTGGCATCCGGGAGATAGTGGGTTCGAATCCCACTGTCGGCAGCCCTGAAGATGGTTTTCCGTGGTTTCCCATTTTCACACCAGCCAAATGCCCAGGCCTTTCCTGCCCCATCGTCGCCATAAGGCCTATCTGTGTCGGTGCGACGTAAAGAAACTAGCAAAAGAAAGCAAATTAAAATATTTTCTAACATAACGTAATTGTATTGATTACGTAGTAAACGAGTGACTGTCAGCATGCCGAAGTATACTTCTACGGCAAATACGCTGCAAAATACTTGAACATCCAGTGAAAAACACACAGTAAACTATCATTATGCCATTACAGGAGCAGTGGGTGTGGTTCTGGACTTTTAAATGTCCTGCGGGCTTCTACAAGCTTTAAACAAGCCAGAATGACTAAAATAAAAACATTTTCTAAAAGAGGAAGAACTGGGCTATTTTTGTATGAATAAAAAGAAAAACCGAGTTTTTGGCTCAAACTACGCAAAATTCAGTCATGCCTTCCCTTAAGAATGCTTAATTTCCTGGCATACAATTTACAGAAACGGTTTTTCACTCCCGATCGCTAATTGCATGTATTCAGCACCTAAGTTAATATTATACCCCCATTTTTACTGCTATCCCGGGGATTTACTGACCTCGGAATGACGTGTCAGTGTTCCCAATGTCCTTATGCTTTGAGTGAACATGTCCCTATATTTTTAATTATGCCAATGCGCCATTAATTGAGATTTAAAATTGATTATATTATCATTGCTTCCCCATAGGGAGAGCTCTAGGATGGGTACACCAACTTGGCGGAGAGCTGCCATCAGCGATCCATGTGTAGTTGTCATTATCAGCTAACCGCTCATAAATACTGAAAGGCTGAGGGTGCGATACTTTAACTACCTACTCAGAGCTGGAAGTGGTCGGAATACAAGAATCAAAGGGAAGGAGTACAAGAATCAGTTTTTTAATTTATATTATCTTGACTACACTCCACTCTTTGTTCACGACTGTAGCCAGGTAGTAGTTGAGAGCGTGGGGATAGTAGCAGAGTGGTAAGCAACATGTCCTTGTTAGGCACAGCTAAACTGTTTGTCCCATGTAGTATTCAAGCGACAGTCTACAGTCGGCAGCTCTAAATAGTTTTATATAGTTTCTCATTTTCACGCCATCCTCGTCACAATTCCTGCGTCCCTGCTGTGTAGAGCTGGTTGTTTTACCTCTTATAATGGGAGGTCCTGGGTTCGAGCCCAGGCCAGGTTAGGGTGATTCATTAGCAGTTGTGTAACATCGAAGTAATCAATCTCGCGTATTGTACTTGTATGCATGCAGAACTTGTTTGATAACCTGTGTTACTGTAGTAAGTGTAGTAAAGTGTTAAAGTATACTGTTATTCGGGAGTGGAAGAAAACTACCCTTAACTTTAAAATTCAATAGCTTCTCAACTGGTAATAGTAGAAAGCTGACTATTAGCTTAAAAATCTTCTAACTGTTGATGTATATAAAGTCACCCCCAACTAAATGTTTTGAGTAAAAGTAAACTCCAACGTCAACAAAATCTTTTCTGACACTTTAAGAATAAAATAGAAAGGAATACTCCCATCCCCTTGTTCCGGAACTGAACATGATACATGAATCGCTTTTCTTATTACATTTATCTACTACTACCTTAATAATTACACATCTTATTTACTATTTCCATCTAATCTATAAATTATAGCTTAAGAATAAAACTATTTTTGTCCTAAGCATTAAGAGGGTTTTATTTTCTAGGACAACATGCATCTGACCTTTATTATTAATTGGCAACAGGATTGTTTGTTATGAGTCCGAACAGATTTCTCCTCGGCTTACAATAGACACCGTGAATCCTCGACCTTCAGCAATAGAGAATGACACATTTCATGTATTGTATTGCTTCCAGCGCATGTGAATTTCACTCAAACAAATTTTGCCTTTGTTTCCAGCTGCTCAAAGCGCACAGGGTTGAATTCGGGTTTCATGGCAATAAGTGTTCCTCCCCCTGAGGTTTCCTAAATACTGCGTACGACTGAGGTACCACTTCTGTATCACAGACTGACGAATTTAGCCAGGGTTCACTAACGCACACAATAGGTGGGTCTAAAGCAACAAGAGAGCCCAGAACTGCCTGTTTATACTTCACATATTTCAGGCTGTGAGCATTAAATCGAAAGTGTCCTGTTATGTGCAGTCCAATATTCTCAGTTGCTAACATCACTATTTACACTGCTCGATGTCATGTCAAAAAATGAATCGGAGATTGAGGAAATCTACATTTCCAAGAAGACTAATGTCTGCATCCAGGAGTTCAGTAGAGATGTATTAATCATTGCACATATTCTCAGGACTGGCGAGTAAACACATAAATATATCACAAATAGCTGATTCACACGATGTTTAGAATTACACACGTTACACAGGCATTTCGATGAGACTTCTGAATTTGGTCCCGGGTTCAATTCCACATTTCCACTAAGAGCAACTGAACACATCACAAGGCGGGGAAATGATATGGGCGGTTTGGCAAGCCGCCAAGCCCCAGACGTCCGATATCCATTCCTGCGGTGGACTGTACACCTTCACTTCTACACTACGCCATCACACTTTGATACTACTAATATGTGCGTATTAATTTCCAAACCTGTATACAATTCTCTGTTTGTCACGGAGTATTTTGATTCTAATTTTACGAATGTTATTACACTTTATACCATAAAACACGACACAAACTCTGAGAACTCGTATCACTACGGAGCTGCTTGCCACCATCTTGAACTATTTTCTGGTTATATTGTTGTGACGAGCCGCAGATTTAAATATTCGAGATAACAGTCTTACTACAAGTAATTAAAATCATTGCGAATCCGTACTTAAAGTATCACATGATAGATGTAAGAAATTTATTACTCTTCCGCCTATTCAAAACAAGTCAAAATGTTAAAGTTAGAGTTACATCCTCATTAAAATGAGGTGCCAGCCTTTTGACTTCAACTTCTCAGGTTCGAACCTGGCCCAGTACGGTGGTATTTGAAGCTGCTCAAATGCTATACGTCAGCCTCGTGTCGGTGGATTTACTGGTACATAAAAAGAACTCCTGCGGGACTAAATTCGGGCACCTCAGCTTCTCAGAAAACCGTAAAAGTAGTTAGTGGGACGTAAAGCACTGAACATTGTTATTAGGTCATTAAGAGCTGAAATACGTGCAAGAAAGTAGTAAAATACGCGCGGTTTTGGAGGAAATTAGATGAATTGTACGTGACACGAGGCAACATCGGTCGCAGTAGTTAACTACAGATTACGAGAACCAGCTGTAACCGCGTATTGTGTATAGACATCAAACAAGGCTACACATTGGAGTCGCTTTCATGAGTACAAGGTGAGCTATCAAATTATACACAATTTACAGATGTCTAAAGTATCTAAGAATATTCCACCACAATTACATCCTACATTTTACTACGGTGGTGCTAATTACAAATCGCAGCAGATAACGCTACTGCGTGTTAGGACGATGTCGGTAGAATGCAGTATAGTGGCTCCAGTAGAAGAAGAGGAAGAAGGAGATAACGAGAGCCACATAGTAAAGCAGGAGAGAGCTGAACAAGGCGCAGATATGACAGTGGCTGCATCCCGCCGCCGCTGACGGTGACACACTTGTAGTCCATAGCACGATATTCCATCTTTTCCTGGAGATGATTACGTAGAGGTCCTCCTCCTTCACGTTCACTCGTGAAATTGCTGAAACTTACACAAAGCGTGTTACAATAAATTCTAAACACGCACGTAATTGTATGTTGGAAATAACACGTACATTAGGAATTAATATCTGCACATTCGACGTCTGATCACAGCACTATTCCAAGTCGTAGGTTAACATAATCATAGGAAGTGCAGAGAACAGGAACGAAGCCACTATCCCTGATGATAGTATTCCAAGGTGTTCTGCGTTGAAAATCCGCTGGCAAAGTCTCCGAAGTAACTGATGATAATAGTTCAGGAACACGTCAGCATGTGTGTGTATGTACAATATTTACACATCGTCGAGTGTCGATCAATCTTATCACTCTCCTGTTAACAAATTCCATTATGTTCCCACAAGATCGAGTTACCATATGAGTGCGAAATACTACTTTGAAGAATGAGCATGCCTGGTTACGAACCGAATGTTATTAAAATATTTAATTGAAGATCTGTTCCCCAGACCTAAGGTCTTCATCAACCCGTACCTTAACTCGAAATTATTACATTTCCAAAATACGATTGGAATATTATCACGAATTTGGGAGTACATCGAGTAACATGGACTTTATTTTATCATCTGAAGACACTATCATCTTAACTCCACTGCATAACGTCTCGAAGATTCCATATTTTCATTATATCCTGATCAGCATCAGGCACAACAGTATTACAACATTAACGTGTGAAAAACTCAGTTTCACGAAGATTCATATCATACGCAACTATTCCACCTAATGTACACGTACAGTGCATCACAATGACGACTCTAACTTGTCGTATCCCAATATCACACATGTGTAGTCGCGACACATATGGACCCATCACCTGCTGTGCTGAACAGGGGCCTTGCGGGGGATGGGAAGATTGGAAGGGATGGACAGAAGAGGGAAGGTAGTGGTCGTGGCCTTAAGTTAGGTACCATCCCGGCATTTGCTTGAAGGAGAAGTGGGAAACCCCGGAAAACTATTTCCAGGATGGCTGAGGTTGGAATCGAACCCACATCTACTCATTTGACATCCTGAGGCTGAGTGGACCTCGTTTCAGCCCTTATACCACTTTTCAAATTTCGTGGCAGTGCCAGGAATTGAACCTGGACCTCCGGGAGTTGGCAGCTAATCACGCTAACCACTACACCACAGAGGCGGGCAGAAGGCTTATTACTGGACAGTGAGTGTCGATAGGTAAAATGATGACTGTAATGGACCCGTTTAGTTAGAAATTCCGTTATAATAATGTTACTACTACTAATAATAATAATAGTAATAATAATGTCCTTACGTTCCACTAACTAATTTTCACGGTTTTCGGACACGCTGAGGTGCCAGAATTTTGTACCGCAGTATTTTTAATGCAAGTAAATCTACAGACACGAGACAGGCGTATTTGAGCACCTTCAAATACCATCGAACTGTGCCGGCATCGATCCTGCCAAGGTCGAATCAGAACACCTATTGTCCGAACTACTCAGACCAGCATTAGAGCATAGAGCAAGTTGGTCGTGCTGTTAGGGGCGCGCAGCTGTGATCATATATTCTGAAGATAGTGGGTTCGAACTCCACTGTCGGCAGCCGGGAAGGTGGTTTTCCGTGATTTCCCATTTTCACACCAGGGGAATGCTGGGACTGTACCTTTGTTAAGGTCTCGAACGCTTCCTTCCCACTTGTATCCATTTTCTCTCCCACTGTCGCCGTAAGACCTATTTGTGTCGGTGCGTCGTAAAAGAATTTGTAAGTACATGTTTCAGTAATTTCGGAGACATGTCTCGAATTATAAAATTAATAATAATTCGGACTTGTTGACAGTTCACTATTTTCTTTATTGTTTTTGACAGACTACGAGTTATGAACTTTGAGTGGGGCGATTAACTTTTATTTTCATAATAGTTAGTAATAATAGACTAACACAGTTGTTATTATAACAATAATATTGCTAGTGGCTTTACGTCGCACGGGCAGGGAGAGGTCCTATGGCGACGATGGGATAGGAAAGGCCTAGGAGTTGGAAGGAAGCGGCCGTGGCCTTAATTAAGGTACAGACCCAGCATGTGCCTGGTGTAAAAATAGGAAACCACGGAAAACAATCTACAGGGCTGCTGACACTGGGATTCGAACCCAACTATCTCCCGGATGCAAGCACACAGCCGCGCGCTCCTAACCGAACGGCCAACTCGTCCGGTGATAATAATAATAAGAAGAATTTTTACGTCCCAATGGAGACGCACGGTGTCGGAATTTTGCCCAGAGATATTCTTTAACTTTCCCGTGAATCTACCGATCAGAAGCGGACGTATTAGAGCACCTTCAAATACCACCGGACTGAGCCAGGATCGAGCCTGCTAACTTCATGAAACAAGTGTTTGAACCATCTGAGCCACTCAGCCTGGCAACGTTTACTTTGATATGTTTAATAGTCACTGCAAAAGCAGCAGTAAGCTAGAATGCTTTAATTTGCCATCAAACATGATCTTTTCGTTTGGAAGCACGAAAGGAAGGTACTTTTAATTTATTTAATATTCTACCATGTCCCTTATTGGTATGAAGCAAAACGTTCGATGTACTTTGACAATAATTCAATTCCGATACTACTCACTTGGGCGTCTCATCCCATGCATTCCTTCGTTGACGTAAGAACCTTTATTTACGTACGCGTTAACACGCTTTTGCCAAGCAGACTAACCGGGCATATTATAGGTTTTGTGTTTGAGCTATGTTGTGCATTATAACGAACTGAAGAAAGGAAATCCGGGGTGTTTTGCATACGGCGAGTTGGTCTCCCAGAAATCCATGGCAATGATATCACACTGTGGGAGGATATTCAACGTAAGCAGTACGAGAAAAGCACCATTGCCACGTGCTGGTTCGGTTGTCTGCTGTTCCTAGCGACGGGGGTGTGTTTGGACGGGTTCCCGCATCCTACATGAAACCGGACTAGATGTATTAGCTGCTTCCCTGATCTTCACCTTAATAACAGCTGTCAGAGAGGCGAAGTATCGTTCGTAATAGTACGCAAGTTACTTCGTAGTAGTAGTAGTAGTAGTAGTAGTAGTAGTAATAGTTGAATAATGTCAGTGTATGAATTCCACTAATACCATGATATGCTGCTAGTGTATCGTGTGGCAGAACAGAATGCGGTTCGCGCTCCATGAATCTATCGGGAAAGGCTTCCCAACAGACGGGTGCCGAATCCAGCAACGATACTTGCTGTACTGCAGCGTATTCGCGATACGGGTTGTGTTTCAAAACGCTCTGAAAAGGGAGCGCTGACGGCCACGTGTAATCCTAGATGCGGAAGAAGACATCCCGACAATAGTAAACGATGATCCCGGGCGCCGTACGCGTAGTATAACACGTGCTGTTGGTGTACCAACTTGGACCATACGTAGGTTACTGCATGAAAAGCGAGTGCATCCTGACCACATTCAACGGGTGCAGTGTCTTTTACCAGCTGATTATCATTTTTACAAGTTGATGTACGTCGCCACGACACAGATAAGTCTTACGGCGACAACGGGACAGGAAAAAGCTAGGATCAGGAAGAAGCAACCGTGGCCTTAATTAAGGTACAGCCCCAGCATTTGCCTGGTGTGAAGGTGGCAAACCACGGAACACCACTTTTAGGGCTGCCGACGGAGGGGTTGGAACCCACTATATCCCATTCAGTAGGACAAGATAATTTCTAGCACCGGTTCTGAATTAATACCTGGATGGGTGTAACAGGAAGTCGGTTACGTGGACTAATAATTTTTTTTTAATGGTACGTTGCTCCTGTACGTATATATAGTTTGTTACTAGAACTTTCGGAGGACGTGTCGCTTCGACTACGCAGAACCGCGTGGATTATACACGATGGTGCAGACATTTCCTCAACTGTGGACAGGACGATGTGGAACTATCAATTGGCCAGCCAGATCTCCAGACTTTATTCCAATGGATTTTTATATCTGGGGACGAGAAACAAAGTATATCGAACCGAATTAATCGCTTCGGATGACCTCTGTGAACGTATTGTTTAAGCAGCAGAGGATATTCTGAACAGCATTGGTGTCTTGGCTCGAATGCGTTGCAACGGGATTCGGAGAAGTGAAGCCTGCAGGGAAGCCCAGGGTGATCACTCTGAACATTTGCTACGAGTTTTACTTTGGTATGTCAGATGTTACGCCATTACTGCAGTGTAATGATTTGGGAATACAGAACAGAATCGATATATTATTTTGAGACTCGATAGTTCGATATTCAATAAATCCGAGCAGAGAAATTGATGTACCGGTAACAAAAATTACAAATCGAGAGTTTCAGTGCGCGAGTGCCTTGTACGTGGCGAAAGCTGAACACAACATATGGAAGACGTGCTTGTTAAAACGCTAGACATTGACCTTGAACGCAATTCGGCAGTTCCTCAATCGCACCCTGCACGTGGTTTGGGTTCATTACGTGTGTTCGAGCAGATTATATTTTGCTTCTTATTCACTACGAGTTAGAACTGAAGACAAATGCGTTTTTAAGAGCCGATGACCTTAAAACAGCAATCATCATCATCATCCTTATCACGTATATAAAATCAATAAAATTCTTGCTTTATATTCATCACTACTAAAATAGGAACTATAAGTTAACATTTATCTTAAGAAGGTTGCCTAGAGTGTTTTGTTCATTTACAAAAGACAGTTTAAAATTTATTTTAGTGTAAGGCTATCTGTACGTTTTTGTTCTCTAAACTGTTGGACTTTAATGTTTAACATAGGTACATTATTTGTACACAGGCGTTTTCGTGTTCCTTCGCAAATCCGAACTTTTCTATTCGAGATAGTCTTGTTAACGTCCACCTGGAATTACAGAGCCCCTACAGTGTGTTAGTTCGTTTTTTTCTACAAGAGAGTGTTTCTATTACGACTGTAGTCCCTACGACAACGCCACTGTCATATCTGTGTTACTAATGTGCGTCTTGTTCAGCTCTCTCCTGCTTGACTATGTGGCTCTCGCTACCTCCCTCTTCTACTGCATTCTACCGACATCGTCCTAACACGCAGTAGCGTTATCTGCTGCGATTTGTAATTAGCACCACCGTAGTAAAATGTAGGATGTAATTGTGGTGGAATCTTCTTAGATACTTTAGACATCTGTAAATTGTGTATAATTTGATAGCTCACCTTGTACTCATGAAAGCGACACCAATGTGTAGCCTTGTTTGATGTCTATACACAATACGAGGTTACAGCTGGTTCTCGTAATCTGTAGTTAACTACTGCGACCGATGTTGCCTCGTGACATACAATTCATCTAATTTCCTCCAAAACCGCGCGTATTTTACTACTTTCTTGCACGTATTTCAGCTCTTAATGACCTAATAACAATGTTCAGTGCTTTACGTCCCACTAACTACTTTTACGGTTTTCTGAGAAGCTGAGGTGCCCGAATTTAGTCCCGCAGGAGTTCTTTTTATGTACCAGTAAATCCACCGACACGAGGATGACGTGTAGCATTTGAGCAGCTTCATATACCACCGTACTGGGCCAGGTTCGAACCTGAGAAGTTGGAGTCAAAAGGCCGACACCTCAACCGTCTGAGCCACTCAGCCCGGCAGGAGGCACGAAATGTAGGTACGTTTAATTTATTTAGTTGTATAACGTGTCCATTATTCGTTTGAACAAAACGTTCGATGTGTTTGGATAATTCAATTCCGATGCTACTCATTTGGACATTATATCTAATGCATGCTTTCGTTGGCGTAAGGAACTGCCTTCTTGACGTAATGCACAACGTGGATATCAATCGCATATCACATCCTGGCACGCTTATCCCAAACAATAATTATATCACACGCTCGTACAGGTCCCGCACCAACACAGGTTTTCAGGTCATTTCCATACACACTAGACCACGGGGCTGTTGATCACACATATCCCAATCACCTAAAGGACGTAACAGCAAATGAATCAGTATTAACGCTGACAATTCGATACATCTCCAGGGTCCGAAATCGATGACCAGGGTTGTCTGCAGCCCCTAAGACGGAAACTAAATACTAACATCAACCAAACTAGTCTGCAGAGAATGTATCGTAACATGGCATACACTAGCAGCAGCTTACAGCTGGTATCGTAGTTTAGCTGCTCTTAAACATAAAATATAACTTCTCGTGGCATTGCATAGGTGCGTTAAGCTGTTACAGGTGGTGGTGGTGATTATTGTTTTAAGAGGAAGTACAACTAGACAACCATCCTCTATATAACACTAATCAGAGAGAAAAAATGGAAGGGGTCCGACACTTCGAAAAATGAAGATATCGGCCAAAGGAAGACAAGGGCCACGAAGGGCGTGAAAATGAAAGACTCCCTAGCCCTCGCAAACCTAATAGCGTCGGGGTCAGAAAAGAACAAGAGTTGACCAAGGGAGGTCGGATAGGATAGATGAAAGTAAGGAGCGTTAAGCTGTTACAGTAGTACCTTTGCTCGTAAACATAAACATAAAGAAGTTTGGCACAGATGGCTCGTTACTTGCCTGTTATCAAAGGAAAGCTATTCATTCACAAGAGCAAAGCATACTATCTATTCTAAAACATCGTATCCCTTTGCTCTCGAAAGTAACTTCCGATGATTACTAAAAGTTTGATATACAGTGATTCGCCACATCGTTCTCCATTGCTATAAGAAATATCTGCACGTGTACTCCTAACAACCTGTATATTATTAACCTCAACTTGCGTCAATACTCTCGCTATAACCCTTGCAACAAATCATTCTCTTCATTATTGACGAAATAATAACTATCACCATCATTATTATTACTATTCTTAGTTTCTTCTTCATCTACATAATATCTGTTTCATGATTCCTCATCATATTTCTCCATTCATCTCAACAACTTTTATATATACGTTGACTTGACGCAAATTATTCCCTAATAATCTATTTACTTGCATATTCCATTCTCCTTAATTCATCTCGGTTTCATTTCATATCACTCATATGACTTCGAATGATCCACTATAACACATAAGGCACTGTATAATCCCTATTTTATAACATATCAACCAAAATTACCTGTTACATTAACCAAATAGTCGATATTACTCTTGTAATTCAAGTGTACTAACGTCTTTTCCATATTTGACAACATTACGAACGCACTGGTAAGTTACATGTAAGTTACATATATCACACTCACATCCTAACCAAAGAATTGCTGTCTCATTTAGATGACTACCTATCAGCCTTTTCACTGTTCCATGTATACGATATCACGCCAGACCAAGAAAAATATATCACCAACGTGGGAGCAAAAGAGACGGAGAGACGTACGCACAGATAAAGAAAAATATAACACCAACGTGGGACGCTGAAAGAGAGAAAAGAAGAGTGATCGAAACCGAACAAAAATTGATACGGAGAGTAGAAGGCAAGAAAAAGAGAGGCGAACAGAAGGACAAGAGAAAATTTGTCATTCCAATGCGAAAGACGAAAAGGAAGGAAGAGAATGATAGACAACAAGAAAATATTGGAGACCAAAGAGAAGGCAAGAAAGAGAAGACTAGAAAATATAATAAGGAAAATAAGGATAACTTTGCGCCACAAAATGAAGTGAAGTGAAGAGAAAGTCGATCCAAGAATCAAGAAAGAATGTATACTACTGCATGCAGGAGCAGAAAGAATAGGTAGATAATAATAAAATTGCCATAATAATTATGATTACTTAATAGAGTAAGATAGTTGTACATAATAACATAGAATTTAGATTGTATTATATAATGTAAGGTTCATAAGAAAAATAATAACAATGACAGGGCATATGCTTGATTATTAAGAACGATTGCCTTTCAAAAGTAACCGGGATAATATGTTAGTCGGTATGGGGAAGTGAACCCCAAATGCTAAGGAGTATACTGATAGAGGAAATTAGCAATTATGACATACTTTGATTAATTAAAAATAGAGAAATGTCGAATATAAATAAGTTAAATCGCAATTTCAAGAAAATAAAAAAGAACAGCAAGAGAGGCTACAGGTGAAGAATGAAGAGATAACAAAGGTATCCGAAGAAATAGAGAAAGCAAAAGAAGAACAGAGAGGAATATTATAGATTTTAAATGATTAGAAAGCAAGAGGGAAAGCAGCAAGAAATGATTAGAATGCAAGAATAAAAACAGCAAGAAATGATTAGGAAGCAGGAAGAGAAGCGACAACAAGAACTGGAAGAGAAACATGCAAGAAAGATGTCAGCAGAAGCAAGAGGAATTGCAACGAAAGCGCGCTGAAAGAATTCCTTGGAATATTACAAGAAGAACTGCAACGTAACCAGATGGAAGAAATAATAAACATGGAGGAGAGGCCAAAAGAAATGATGAAAACGGAGATTGGCACAATTGGAAGAGAAGTTATAGAAGTAAAGAATGGTCTATCGAATCTCCGAAGAGAAATGATCGAGATCATGGGAAACAAGAAAAAAGAAATATAATAAGAGATCAACAAGATCAGGGGAGAATTGACAGAGAGTAATTATATACAAAGAAGACGAAATTAAGAAATTGACGGATAATATGGATTCAATGAAAATTGATTCACAGATGAAATGGCATCAATATGAAGAAAAATAAACGAGAGCGTACAAATAACAAACAGAACGATGGAAGTAAATTTTATTATAGCACGTGACCAACTTGGGACAAGATGGACGTTATGAAAGAAGAAATGGAGAGAAATAAAATGAAGCAGAAGGGAGGATGAACAAAACGGAAGAAGGAATAGAACAGATCCGAAAGAAATTCAAAACATCAGAAGTGAAATACAAGTGACAAAATCAGTCATATCAAGTCACACAAATGGACAGATAGTAACGGAGTCGCAAATTAATGAAAGAGATGGAACACCCACGAGATCAGGCGAAACAGAACAAAGTAACGAAGATATAATAGTAGGAAGCAATAATAATGGAAGCCCAGCCGTAATAAACTTTATTAAAACTTATGATGATCGATCTAAGCACTTTAATAAGATAGCGAACTTGTTACCAAAGAGATTCCTGGGTGAGATGGAGGAATATTTTCGAGAAAACAAGATACCGGATGAGAAAATATTAGAGTAATTAAAAACGCTTGGATTCTATCCCAAATGCGTTGTGCTAAGCATTTAAATATATATTCCATGATTATAAGGAATTTAAGGTAGCATTCTTAAAACGGTTTTGGAATCCAGAGATTCAGCAGAATCCCCAGACTAGAGCTGTATTCATGAAATATTCATCAGTGCGACAGACGCGTTAGTGTGATTATTCCTCCTACCAATATCATAGATTTCAAGATCTACATTCAACACCAAGCAAATTAGAGGCAGTGAAAACAATTCAGAAACAGCTCCCTCTGAAAATACACATGGCAAGAGGCCGCAAATGTTGAATCTGTAGTTGATATCGAAAGCATTCTTTGGCAGCTCTGCATGACTTCAGTGCACGCGACGTGCAGAATAAATAGAAATATGAGTGGCGAAAGAGTAATAAGCACGTTAAGCAGGGAAGATGTCAACAGAAATTAATTTGCAGAAAAGAGAGAAAACACTTGAAATTCCAGAAGTAAAGAATGGAATGAGAATGGAGAAAGACCGACGGAAGATACTAGATGTATGTGTAGGGAAAATTGTCAAACAGTTGAAAGACAGAATGGCAATAGTAGATTCGTGTCATATTATCGACCAGATAATCATTTCAGAAATAACAGAAATAGAGGAAATTTTCGGAGAAGACCCATATACAGGGGAAGACAAGTCAATAGTTATGAAGAGAGAGAATATAGAAACAGGCAATACATCCAAGACCTAAGGGAAGGAAACCAGGAAAAGGAAAAGTGAAAAAACGCTATTCAAGATCATAATATAAATGGAAATATTGTAGGAGCAGAACGCTTAGAATTGCAATCATACAAGCAAAAGGAATGGGAAGAACAAAGATTATACCCAAATGCCCCATCTTACGATATAGGTCCGCAGAATAAAAAACTCCAATTGTAAATTAGAAGAAGAAATGTATAATATGATGGATAAATCATATGACAAAATTAGATGTAAGTTAATTTCCCAAATCGAATCGTGGGGGATGAATCCAGATGAGCTAGTTGAAGAGGTACCAAAGAGTAGTAAAGAAATACAAGTGCACTTACCAATCATCTTCGTACGAGTAAATGGACAGAGAACACATTGCTTCATCGATTCAGGGGCAAGCATAAGTGTTATATTCCAAGCATTATTTAATGAATTCAATCAAAAAACTAAATTAGCGATAATACCAGTGGTGACAACAAAAATTCGTGGAATAATACCAGATAAAACGACAGAATGTAAAGTGCAATCCTACCTTTAAATAAAATTTGGGAAGATGTCATTTGAACATCCTTCTATGATCTTGAATAGAATCAAATATAATATTACCTCAGGAATTAAATTCATGGTAGCTACAGAAATGACCATCGACCTAAAGAAACAAAAATAAGATTTCTTATTGCCAAGAATGACGGTACAGAATTAAAGGAAAGAATCAAATTTAATAAAGATACATGGGATGCTGAGCACATGAAAAGTCAAAGACAAGAAGTACAGAGTCAAGCGAAAGATTGCACAATTCAAAGAAGAATGAATGGCGTAGGAAAATTAGAAGAAGAAATAATACAAAGTATTGAAAAGGTTCTGAAGGATGAAGAAGAGAAAGAGGAATCGAATATTTGGAATAATATAACCGCTACCACATTATCTTCAGAGGAGAAAAAAATTTGGGATCCTAAGGAAATATTCTGTGATATTTAAAAATAAACCAGGAAAAACACCAAATTTGAAATATAAAATCTTAGTAAATGACTGGACGCCATAGAGAGGTAAATTATACGATATCCCTGTAAAGTATTTCCAAGAAGTAAAAAGATAAATCCAGTAGATGATAAGTGATGGAATAATAATTAAAACCACAACACCGTACCTGAATCCAATCATGATCTTGAAGAAGAATAAGATAATTTAAGAATATGCCCTGATGCAAGACAATGAAATGAAAAGCTAATACCAGATTATGATAAGGTACCAAGAATTAAAGAGAAAGTGAAGAAGTTTATGAATTTGAAATACTATACAATTATGGATTTCACGTCATCTTCTCACCACATAATGTTGGAAGAAAAATCAAGTCTGTCGACTGGTTTTATGTTCGATAATCAGACGTATGTGTACTGTAGGTTACCTTTCGGATTGAAGAATAGCTGCGCAGTCTTGATAAGAGCTTGAGACAGGAACATATTTCCTGAAATAAAATAATATTTATCATGCCACGTTGATGATTTTATATACGCAAGCAAGAATTCCGATGACCACTGTGACAAGCTAGATAGACTACTGGAGAATTTGGAAAGTACTGGTTTCAAAATTAATCTAAATAAATCTAAATCTTGCAAAGAGCGGACACTTACTGTGGGTCATGTAATAGATGGACAAGGTATAAGATTAAACCCCGTAAAATTCAGATCAATTTGTGATTTTCCTCGTCCAACCCGAATAAAGCAAGTAAGACAATTTTTAGGGAGGACTCAATGCTTCGCTGACCATTATAAATGATATACAGACACAGCAGCACAATTGCAAAATCTACTTAGAACAAATAATAAATGGAAATGGAACGATAAGGCCGAACAAGCATTTATAGCAATTGAAAGACCAGTTGGCAAATAGTATAAAGCTTGGATATCCAGATTATACAAAATAATTTATCATTCAGACTGATGCTTCAAACATTGGGATAGGTGCGTGCTTATACCAAGATGAAAGGGACGAATTGAAGAAGCGAATGTACTTAGCATTTACTAGCCGTAAGTTACGAAAACACGAGTTGAACTACACTACTATAGAACAAGAATTGTTAGCCATTGTATATTCATTACAGCAATGGAGGAAAATAGTATACGGTTACCCGATAATAATGACTGATCACAAAACACTAGTATGCGGTATAAAAGCGGCAGTGACGAGTGAAGCGGCCACACGATGTTTACAGTTTACCGAGCCGTGTGACACTGCAGCGGTAAATATAATATTCTAGTTGATGCGTTAAGCAGGATTCCAGTAGATAGAGAAGAGACAATCCAACAAATCGTGCTATTACAGCAGGACGAATAACCACCAGAAAAGCTAAGGAACATCAACTTATTGCAAAGGTCAGATGAGAAGTTAGCATATGAAATAACAAAACTACAGCAAAATAATTCAGACAGTGACAGAAGAGCACATGTAGTATATCCTTATTTCACCAACGTCATTTCCAGCACAGGTTTTCTAAAAATATTAAGGCTGTAAATTCGGGAGATCTGCTTCTTGGACCATTGGAGCTGCCTGCGCGAATGACTGGCTCTATATCAATAAAGAAAGGAATAAAGTCCGTTAAATGGTACCACAGGTATTATACAAACAAATGATCTGGCATACTCACGGGATAACGGGACACGGTGAAATGGAAAAAGTAGCTAGAAAAATACTAGAATGATATACGTGTAAAGGGATGAGTAGAACCGTCAGGAATATAATCATACCTTGCGATACATGTCAAAAAACTAAATATAATACGTTCCTAACAAAGAATAAACCTCTCGCGATATTACCAACAGCCAAAAAGGAGACGTTTGCAATCGATATTTTCGGCAAGTTGCCATCCCCAAAGAAAGGGAAGAAATTCACTGTCGTTATTATGGACATATTTTCAAATTCCATCTGGTGACCACCGATCAAAAGAGTTAACACCAAATAAGTGCTGGGAGCATTAATTAAAGGGGTGATACCTAAAAATGCGTAAATCAAAGAAAATATTAACAGATAGAGGTACTCATTCCACATCAACTGAATTACAAGAGGCAATGTGCGAAATGAAAAGCAAGCAAGTACTCTGTTCGGTAAGGCATCCATCGGCAAATCCGGTTGAACAATGTATGAGAGAAGCTTCAAAGATCTGTAGAATTTATTGTTCCGAATATCACTGAAAATGGATAGATGTTATTAGTATAATTGAAGAAGGCGTCAGTAACACTGTTCATGAATCAACCAGGCAGATACTTAGTGTTGTACATCTGAGTCAATATCCAAGAAAACCGTGAGATGAGATATTAGGAGAGATAAATGAAGCGAAACACAGCGGCGGATAAATCTACCAAATGGTGAAAGAGAAGATGGAAAGACAGTCTAATAGAAGATCAAAGAGAGTTCAAAATACCAAGTTCCATCCGCCTCTTAAAAATAATGTCCTTGTATTATAAAGAAAACCACCTAGCTCTAATTCATCTGTCCAATTTTTTAAAAATTTATTCACCTATTCGACGCCCATATATCATTAAGAGAGTACTACGGAACAATGCATACATAGTTGAGAATACCACAGGCACATAAAGGAACGTATATAATGCAGCAAACCTGAAGCTATACTATGCCGACAATAACGATTAAAGTCAAAATAATATTATAGAAATTGAAATCGAGGCAATGATGCAAATGCAGGACAGTGAAAAGTCCCATTTAAATGAAAAGAAATAATATAAATAAATATACTGCAAGCAATATATTTATTTATCCAATACAGGTGAAGATAATGTGCAGTTCCATTGTCCTGATTGCTAATACACGGAGTAAAGATGTTTACTATTTACCCCGTATGGAATTACAGTAAATAGCGCACATTTAGTCGTCAGAAAAGTACAAGTTATATGATAAAAGTGCAACTCGAACCATAGTGGTCGTGACCGACACAAAATGTAGCACTGCCACTGGGAACAAGAGAGAATTGATTTTGAGAAGACAGGCGAAAGAAAACTGCAGATACAATCTCAAGAATAGAAGACTTATTGGAAGTCAAACGATAAATTAATCTGAAGACAATCCAAGGAACAGCAGTTATATACCACCACGCGTATCATATAAGTATAATTTAATATTTAAGACCGAAAACAGGTTAAATAAAATAATAGAATTCATCTGGAACGGTAGATGGGAAAATAAAATGCTATTGAACGAACTGACTTGTATAAAAAAGATGTTTCGTTAGGAAGCATATTAAGAAAGCACTATCATCTTGAAACTATCACTGAATTAAACGAGATAAAGTAACGTCGGATATTTTGGTAATCTGAAAAATAACTTACACATTGACGTTACATAAGCCAATATAAAACAAGACTTCAATCCAAGAAGGCTTTGCATCTGACAAAATGTTTTCATTAATATCGTCTTCGAATCTGTGTTCCTTGAATGCGCAGGAAGAATTTGCATCTGAAAAAATGTTTTCATTAATATAGTCTTTGAATCTGTGTTTCCTCAATGTGCAAGAAACAGACGTAATGGACCTGTAAATTGAGAATTCGGTTGCCGAGCAGAGGAGACTAGCCGACATCCCGGGCAGATGAGAGCTCGTTTCACGCAGAAGAGATGCCAGATGACCGAGCCCGTAACACGAAAGGAGGACCAGTACAGCTGACGGTGTACCTGAACCAACATTAATCCCGGCAGACGAATACAGAATTAGTTGTCAGAATATTATCAAGTGAGTTTTATGATTTCTTTGTAGAATGTAGATTGAATATATTTGTTTGAAGGGGAATAGGTCGTTATATCTTAATAATATAATTCAATATCGTGTATTTCCTCGCGAGTGATCCAAAAAGTGACATATTTAGGAATGTGACAGGTAGTCTTGAGCATGAATAAGGTATAACTCAAGATAGGGAAGTGACCATATAACAGTATAATATTACGGCAGCGATATTCGGTCAAACATAATAAACCTTGCCATTAATAGGAATTTGTAATGAGAATGGAATGTGTTACATAATTATATTAAGTTGTAAGACATCATGTTCGTAAAGATATATCATTTATCGCCACTAAAAATTTAGAAGCGTTTAAATAATGATGCTTATATACGAATAAGATACATATTGGTAAAAATTAGACGTAGATATTGATCCGTGAACTGATATTTTGTTTTGTGAGAATTGAACTATGCGTTACTATGAATTAAATAAGAAATACTGACATATGGTGCCGTAAAAATATAGAGAGAAGTATGAGGAAGGAAGTATGAAATGATAGAATATTGTTATATGAAGGAATTGTGGAATTATGTTAAACACAGAGAAATATGAGGAAGGATTTATATATATTAATAAATCATGAGTAGTGTAGTAGCGCAGACGCGGATCAATGGTAGATTTTGTGATTTTGATGTTTACATAAAATATAGGAATGTAACACCACATTTCTTATTTACATGTATTGAGTAGGTTTAACTACATTATTTGTTTTTTCAATTTAAATGTAATAATAGACTAGAGTTGCAATTTAATTATGAAGCTACCGTAAGTACTTAGGGCAATCTCACTCATTTCTTAAAGTAGGTATTGAATATGTTGACAATTATACTGTATTACAATTTAGAAATTAAGTAACCTGTAGCCAATGAATGCTACAGAGGTATGAAATCAATCTTATTTTGTATGCGTCTTTCTTGAGAAGAAAGATGAAAGCAATTGTTCTTAATATCGGAAAGCTAGTTCATGAACAAGTGGGAGACATTTTTTTTAAAGAAGAATTAATCTCGTTTAACAAGTCAAATCCACGCGGACCTGTAAAATGTGATCCATGTAATTTTAAAATGAGACATTAAATCTAAGTTTAACTACC
Source organism: Anabrus simplex (assembly GCF_040414725.1). Lineage (NCBI taxonomy): Eukaryota > Metazoa > Arthropoda > Insecta > Orthoptera > Tettigoniidae > Anabrus > Anabrus simplex. Next base: position 2,114,582 of record NC_090277.1, read on the forward strand.
CTTTCCAATGAATATTGTGATAATTTTCATGATAAAAATATTATTGAACTAATAATTTAAAAGATAATATTTACATTTCGTCAGTAATTTCAAGCTTCAAGCAAATCATACACTATGTGATCAAAAGTATCCGGACGCCTGGCTGAACATGACGTATAATTTCATGGTGCACTCCGTCGGTAATGCTGGAATTCAATGTGGTGTTGGCATACCCTTAGCCTGGATTACAGTTTTCACTCTCGCAGGCATACGTTCAATGAGGTGCTGGAAGTTTGCTTGGGCAATGGCAGCCCATTCTTCAAGGAGTGCTGAACTGAGGACAGGTAGTGATGTCGGTCGGTGAGGCCTGGCACAAAATCGGCGTTCTAAAACATTCCAAAGGTGTTCTAAAGGATTCAGATCGGGACTCTGTGCAGGCCAGTCTATTACAGGGATGTTATTGCCGTGTAACCACTCCGCCACAGGCCGTGCATTATGAACAGGTGCTCGATCATGTTGAATGATGAAATCGCCATCCCCGAAGGGCTCTTCAACAGTGGGAAGCAAGAAGGAGCTTAAAACATCAATGTAGGCCTGTGCTGTGATAATGCCACGCAAAAACAACAACGGGTGCAAGCCCCCTCCATGTAAAGCACGACCACACTGTTGGCACTACACACGCTGGCAGATGACGTTCACCGGGCACACCCTGCCATCGGATCGTGATTCGTCACTCCACACAACGTCTACGATCCTTACACCAAGCGAGGCGTTGTTTGTCATTGACCTGCGTGATGTGTGGCGTATGGGCACCCGCTCGACCATGAACTCCAAGTTTTCTCACCTCCCGCCCAACTGTCATACTATTTGGAGGGCATCCTGATGCAGTTTGGAATTTCTGTGTGATGGTCTGGATAGATGCCTGCCTATTACACTTGATGACCTTCTTCAACTGTCGGCGGTCTCTGTCAGTCAACAGACGAGGTCGGCCTGTACGCATTCGTGCTGTACGTGTCCCTTCGCGTTTTCACTTCACTATCACATCAGAAACAGTGGACCTAGTGATGTTTAGGAGTGTGGAAATGTAGCGTACGGACGTCTGACACAAGTGACACCCAATCACTTAACCACGTTCGAAGTCCCTGAGTTCTGCGGAGCGCCCAATTCTGCTCCCACGACGTCTAATGGCTACTGAGGTCGCTGATATGGAGTACCTGGCAGTAGGTGGCAGCACAATGCACCTAAGATGAAAAAGTATGTTTTGGGGGTGTTGGGATACTTTTGATCACATAGTGTATATTTCATTTATCCATCATAATTATCCCTTGAATAAATGATAGTAAGATATAACTTACTATTATTTGTAGATTTTGTTATAGTATATAAGTTATGATTACGGCAGTGTTAATATATAAATCGATTCCGCTACTGATAAGAGATAGAGACGTCTATTAGATTTATATTGGGTGAATGAAGCGTTGCGATGAATAATCATCTCTGAATTCACGGTAAAATAAATTACATAATATTTATTACAAACCCTGAGATGCCTACCGACCCTAACCGTGGATTTTTCTTTGACGCCAAGAGACTTGGACTCCGGACGGCGCAGTAGTTTCCCCTGCAATTTTGGTGTTCACCTCGCCTCGGTAATTTTTTCTCAAACGTAGCATTCATATAAGCATTCGCTTCGGCAAGTTGTTGATTCATAATAAGCTAAGAGCTTCGATGGTAGCAAGTATATTTTCCATGCTGAATACTTCAGTGGTTATAAAATATTCTGGGGTTAATATCGCTTAAGACTTTAGGGTTAGCCACGTATATCTCCTACTTGTGGAGTATGAGGTCTCTATTCGAGCCTAACGCGTTGCGGACTTGTGTTAGGGGCTGTACACAGAGGGCCACATACACGTCAAAGTAGACGAATGGCCTATCATTTCCTCGAATATTTGTCAAATTGGACTGTCATCCTAACTTACTACTCAATAAATTGATACTAGATTGTGCCAATCTTATTAGCTTCAAAATTTAGAATAAAGTTTACCAATGAACTTAATAAAATATTTTGTTGATATAATTATTTAAATTGGATAAAGGAAGTTCAAACTTGAACTTTAAAATTGACATCACTAATTAAGATCGACTTGAAATAATTAGTTATTTTAAGTGCATAATGTTCATTCTTGAAGTTCATAAATTTCATAAATAACGACATTAATTAAGATCACCTTTAAAAATAAAGATCATTCTTGAAAATGGAACCTACGCAATTAATTAGAGTTCCTTTCTGAAAAGCTTAATTGGTGCGAGGAACTAAAGTTCAATCTTGATATGCCTATCAAATGTCGAGCTAAAGTTCATTCTTCAATTAGCTAACTAACAAAATATGGAGGTAAACAAAGTTCTAATTGGTAGTAATATTAACGAAGTGGTTAAGTTACAAAATTCCCACCCGTTAGCAAGTCCGTCTGTTCGACTTACTATTGCACAGAGTTTAAGAAATAGCAAGTCATTCAAAAAATTGGAATGCATGAGTTCGCAAACATATTGAATGAGAATTAAAGTTGCTAGAAATTTCAAAGTAACTTGCTGAACTGAAAGTTACTTGAGGAGACACAGTTCACATCATTCTTTAATGCCACAGATGCATACCACCTTGTTGAAGAACTGGCTCCGTTTGACTGTGTCCTCACAGATTGTAGTACCATGTCTACAAATGATCAGGAACACCATCACCTCGTATCCCTCCAAGTTACCACGTCCACTATAGATCGGAACACCGTCACCACATCCCTCGAAATTAGCACGTCCACCATAGACCGAGACACCATCACCACATCCCTCGGAGTCACCACGTCGAACACAGATCAAGAACACCATTACCACGTATTCCTCGTATTTACCACATCTCCATCGCCGGGAGTTCACATGATAATACGGGCGGTCGGAGTATGCATGGGGCGTTGTTTTACACACATCACTCCGAGTGATAGAGCACTGTACGTTCCAAGCAGCAGTCTAATATGTGCAGAAATTTGCACCAAGTCCACTTAATTCAGTTCAATAAGTTTTACATAAAGTCAATGCTAATATAATGGAACCATCATGGTAACCTGACTGAACTAAGTTCTGACTGTCAGGTTAATGCAGTTGAAAAGCACGTGGCTGTCAAAAAGCACGTGGCTTTGTTTACCTCGCGCTAGTGAGGTTAAGTTGGCACTACTGAGGTTTAGGCCCGTCAAGATGGCAGCAGTGAGGTTAGCGTTGCGTTGTTGTCGATGACAGCTGTCAAAAAGCACGTGGCTTTGTTTACAAATTCAAATCTCCCGCCAAAATTCAAATTTCCCGCGGGCGGCGGCGGGAGGAGGAGGCGGCGGCCGAACCCGCTTATTATACTACTCCTCTCATCTACCATCTTAAAGGAGACTATCCTTAGTTTACGAAAAGATGCCCTTTCAACGCTAATTAGCGCTTAGAGGCTACTACACAAGATGGCGGCGGCTGTTATGGCTACTCCGCCTCCTCTACCTCCTCCTCATTCTCTGTCAAGGCATAGCTTTATCGAACATGCTTCGCCAAGGCAAGAGTGTGCAGCGATATCATCATTGTGCGTTTAGACTTGTGGATTACAAAAGAAAGATAACAAGACTAAAATCGAACACTGTACTCGATGTTGTTAACTTCAACATGTGATTAGAACATTAATTGATTTGTTGAGAACATTAAATAAGTGATCAAGACTAGAATCGAACACGATACAACATGTGTTTAGAACATGCCACGGAATACTTTCGTTCTAAGACGATTAGATCGCAAAAGAAGTGATTAAGTCTTGAATCGTACTCTGTACTCAATGTCGGTATCTTAAACATGTGATTAGAACGCTGATTGGTGTATATTTAGAACACTAAATAAGTGTACTCGATGTCGTTAATTTTAACATGTGATCAGAACATTGATTGACTGATGTGTTTAGAACACGATACACGATACAACATGAGTTTAGAACATGTCAGGGGATACCTCTTTTCTAAGATCAGATTACTAAATAAGTGATTAAAAGATAACAAGGCTAGAATCGAACACTGTACTCGATGTCGTTAACTTTAACACGTGATTAGAACAGTGACTGATGTGTTCAGATCACTAAATAAGTAATCAAGACTAGAATCGAACACTGTACTCGATACAACATGTGTTCAGAACATGTCAGGGGATACCTTTTTTTAAGATCAGATTACAAAAGGAGTGATTGAAATATAACAAGGATAGAATCGAACACTGCTCTTGATGTCGATAACTTCAACATGTCATCAGAACATTGCTTGATGTGTTCAGAACACTACATAAGCGATCAAGACAAAAACAGAACGCGATACAACATGTCTTGGGATACCTTTGTTCTAAGAGAAAAAATAATAAGACTAGAATTCTGAACAGCTTGCGCAAGATAGCGACTGTTGTAACATCCTTTTTCTTTACCTGCTCTGTCAAGGCATAGCTTTATTGAACATACAACGCGATCTTATGCATAAGGCAGTACACATATCACGTAGCTAACTCGCTCAGTAAACGATATAGCAAAAGGACAAATTCAATGATTTGCCTAGTACGAAAATCAAAAACACTGTGCACATATCGCGTAGCTAACTCGCTTAGTAAACCATATAGCAAAAGTACAACTTCAATGATTTGCCTAGTGCGAAAAATCAGAAACTGTAGAAACACACTGTGCACATACTGCGTAGCCAACTCGCTCAGTAAACGATATAGCAAAAGTATAACTTCAATGATTTGCCTAGTACGAAAAGAAAACTGTGTGGCACACCGAGAGACTAGGAAGAGGGCAATGAAACAAATGAAGTCACAATACTGCAGCCCAAGTCCATATTTATCAGCGCGGCCACCAAAGAGATAAGAGGCTCTTCCCAGCGAGATCACGCCAGCTACTTAGAGAAGGGCCTCGATAGAACACAAACACAGGAAAAGGGAAGCGATGGAATCTGGGCAAAGGCCAATAGGTCCACGACCGTAACAGAGGGTGGAAGAGGGTACCAGGGTAGAGCAATTCACAACAATAACAATTCACTGTTACACATAAAGGACCAAATTTTAATGTAAACTAAGAAAAACAAAGGGGTGGGTGGACTAGCTAAGACTAGAGTACATAATTGACAGATAATCAAGTACCAATTTATCAAGTAGGTTTCCAAGAAACTACTCAAAAAGATGACAATTAGCTGAAGGTCCCCAAACACACTGGAAACAACATGCCATAACGACCCTTTATTTTTTTAAACCACATTTGGTTGCTATTATTTTAAGAAAATTATTTCAATAACGTTACCTTCCGAGCTCGGTATTAAATGAAATTTAGAATAATGAGTACTCTTAAAATTTATGAATAAGGTGCACCATTCCTGGGTACGGCCGTCCCTAAATGTACCTAATTAACAAAATAGTTTTTAGTTACATTACTTACAAATACTAAAATACTTCCAAATTATTTTTCATTAAACAATAAATTGCCAACAGGCCCCCACGACCACACATACTCGGTTTCAAAGATACCTTAGTGAACACAGAAGGGCTTTAAGGCAACAATTATCCGCGTTCCCAAATCAGAATGGCAAAGTCCGGAAGTAACATAAGATAGGCTCAAATACAATTAAGGAAAAGCCCACTTCAAAGGAGAATCAATAGATGTTTGAAAGAAATCAATAATGAGGAAACACAATAACACTGCAATGATATGAAACTCAACTTGTGAACCATATCATCACACCCACGGCGTAAGATCACAACACAACAACGTACGCCAGCACACCACCAGCATTGTCACGCCACGATAATGCCAGCTAATCAATCCGTTATCTAATCAACAAAAGAAAGAAACATTCCACTACAATGCCGTTAACGGATGACAGACCCGGAAATCGGAACTACGAATATGAAGCAATGACAATAAGAGATGATAATAATAATTAAAACGTTAAGAATTAAATTTTAAGAAAATCTAAAGGAAGGCACAGATAACAAGAAAAATTAACTAGAAGCACTGTTCGGTATTCACCCTGGTACAGAATTATAAACCATTACATTTACAATGAACTATTACGTTGTGATTTCCCTTAAGGAGCTCAGCCTTACGAACAGATCCCTCCATTAGTAAAAAAAAACCACTTAATTTTCAGTTTCTACATAGACGTGGAACTTCTGACAACATTCAACTCTTCAAAATAAATAACAACCAACCCAGTTGGTTTGCAGGTAATCAAGATCACGCGCCAGCCGTTACCACAACCCTTCCACCAACGTTAAGTTACACTGTTTAATTAGTGAATTTTCACCCAATTAAATCGTAGGTATATTGAGGGGACACGTTGAATTTTACTTTAGAGGATATTTTCCAGCACAGAAATGTTCGTATCTTTAAAAAAAAGACCAATTATGAAGCCGATTATCACTCTTAGGGGCAATGTAGCACCAAAAAAAAGCGTCCTTCCGACATTTTGAATTTCTCAATACCGGAGCTCCAATGTAGCGATACACTTCAGCCATCCACAGATGAGAGGTAATTTATACAGGTACTGACTTACCAAGGTGATGACGATGATGCATAAGGTGAATCCTTCACATAACTTACTATAGAAAATAAGGGTAATGCCTTGGGAACAGGGACGCACAGCAGAAGAAGCGACGATCAAATAGAACACATTTTAAAATACATTTTGGTCCAAAAAGTTGAAATTTCCACCCACCACACAAGTTTTACAGATTAAGAAGCACTAAAAATCATGCTAGGGTGGTTCGTAGACACACACAGCCCCATTCCAGGCCATAGTTACAGCAACCAACTTCACTGGCATCTTGCCTGTCGGGAAGTCACTTCACACACGGTCGACTTGATGCGTCGCTCTAGCTAGCTCCTTACCGGCCTTGACAATCCGGTCCACGCACTGTAATCGGAGTAGTTACACAGCTCGACACGCGGCGCTGGCGGCCGACCTATTTGCGGTAGAAATGCATATTTCTTTATGGAAAATATATTGACTTAGATTGCCGACTTATCGTAATTTAGAGTTATGGAGAATGTTACATAGATTAACACTGTTAAAATGATTAATCCTAAAGGTTACTTTCGTTGATATTTGCCAAAATGATGTCGTGAAATGAAACTGCGGGGAGATAACTTAGTCCACCTGACGTTCTGATATTGACTCTGATTGCCGATGTATCTTAATTTATGGAATAAAATAGTGTGTTACATTGACTAATATTGTTAAAATGATTAATCCTAAAGGCTACTTTCATTGATATGTGCCAAATAACGTCGTGAAATGAAACTGCGGAGGATGGTGTAGTCCAACTGACGTTCTTTAATTGTGAGGAATAATAGTAATCGTTTTTATTATCATGGCATTTAGATACATAGCAGAACTTACCACAATGCTTTTGTCTTCTGATGTTAATATTGAGATTAAGAGTTATTGTTCAATTAGAGTTTTAAAATTCTTCAAGCTCTGCTCTCAGGAAAGGGGCTGGACAAAACATAAAAATCTTACTTTTTCCATATTCGTTGTATGCATAACATAAGTATTTTGACTCAAACATGTTTAAATTTTAATTTCAATATATATATAGTTCAGATTACATTTTATTCATACCTTTCACTAAAATTCAGACAATAATTTTAACTTGAAATGCAGTAGGGTGGAAAAAGTTGGCCGCGCGGCGTGCAGCTGTGAGCTTGCATCCGGGAGATAGTGGGTTCGAACCCCACTGTCGGCAGCCCTGAAGATGGCTTTCCGTGGTTTCCCATTTTCACATCAGGCTGTACCTTAATTAAGGCCACGGCCGGTTCCTTCCCACTGCTAGCCCTTTCCTATTCCACCGGCGTCATAAAACCTATCTGTGTCGGTGCGACATAAAACAAATAGCGAACAAATAACAATAAGAGTAATTTTATATAAAAATTCAGTGAGAGAAAAGTTTGAATAAATAAATTGTAAACTGTTCTCTGCTCGATGATGATGATGCTTGTAATCTAAACGGGCCTAACATCTAGGTCATCGGCCCATTGCTCAGGTAACAACATTTCATACGTTGGCCTTACCGTCATAGCAGTAGTGATTCTTACTTGTCAATGTTTAAATGTTAAAGTTCAGATTATCTTGGATAAAAATGTGTTGTGTTGCTGTCATATGGCAAATACGACACATCCTAAAGGATTATTCTATGAAAGAAAATTCGTGGGTAGCTGCCACTCGTGGAGGCCCGAGTTCGATTCCTGGCCCTGCCACGAAATTTCAAAAGTGGTACGAAGGGTGGAACGGGGTCCATTCAGCCTTGGGACGTCAACTGTGTAGAGAGGGGTATAGATTCCCACCTCAGACATCCTCGAAGTGATTTTCCATAGTTTCCCACTTCTCCAAGCAAATACCGGGATGGTAACTAACTTAAGGCCACAGCTGCTTCCTTCCCTCTTCCTTGTCTATGCCTTCCAATCTTCCCATCCCCAACACAAGGCCCCTGTTCAGCATTGAAGTTGCGGTCGCCTTGGCGAGGTACTGGTCATCCTTCCCAGTTTTATCCCCCGACTCGCAGTCTCACGCTCCAGGACACTACCCTTGAGCTGGTAGAGGTAGGATCCCTCACTGAGTCCGAGAGAAAAACCAACCCTGGAGGGGTAAACAGAGTAAGAAAGAAAGAAAGAAAGAAAGAAAGAAGGTAAATACCCGAAATAGAAACGGTTTTTTTTTTTTTTTGCTAGTTGCTTTACGTCGCACCGACACAGATAGGTCTTACGGCGACGATAGGACAGGAAATGGCTAGGAGTGGGAAGGAAGCGGCCGTGGCCTTAATTAAGGTACAGCTCCAGCATTTGCGTGGTGTGAAAATGGGAAACCACGGAAAACCATTTTCAGGGCTGCCGATAGTGGGGTTCGAACCTACTATCTCCCGAATACTGGATACTGGCCGCAATTAAGCGACTGCAGCTATCGAGCTCGGTGAAATAGAAACGGAAAACTAAGATGAGAGTGTTACCTCCTTTAGGCACTCCGTAGTTTTGTCCTGGTCTACAGAGAATTCGTGAAATGATAGTGTCCCTTTGCTCTTTTTTCCTGTTCGGAATACAAAAAAGGCACACAGCAATATATATTCGAATATATGCTAACACAGTTAAAGAAAAGCAAATCACCACACCATTAAAAACGAATTAGCGCATAAATTAAAATCCTTGTCCAGGACGGAGTTACAGCGAGAAATCACTTTGTTCTTGTTTCCATACAATTTCTGCTCGAAGTACGAAAAGGTGCACAAGAATGTCACAAATTCCAATATTTGTAAACACAACTTAAAAAATATAATCACCACACTATACAATAAAAAGTAAACTCACTAGAGCATAACTATCAGATCTCAATATCAAGCCAACAAGCACTTCATTGCGAACACATTGCCAACATTTACGACAGCAAAACCAAAAAAATAAAACTGGAAATGCGGCAATTTGCGGTATACAGCTTCCTGTCAGTGGGTAGTAGGCCAGCGCTCCAGCGGCATTATGGTGAAACTTTCCAATTACAGCTTTATGCTGGGCTTCACAAGCGATTGTCAAGGCCGGTATAAGGAGCGCAGCGAGGGATCCAGTCGGCCGTGCTTCACAACAGCCCGTTTCATGCGGGCGGCACAAGAGTGCGCTCCATAAACAGTTGAAAGTCGAGCGGCGAAACTCGCCAATACTCAGTTCGTAAATAACAATGTACCACTAACATCCAATAACGAAGTGATTGTCCACCGTTATATATAAATTAGTCCAATCAGGACTTTAATATGTATGACAATTAGCGATTTACGTCCAATAGTTGTGTAATACTTCCTGGCGCCAAGTTATATGATGATTTCCTTCATGCTTTTAAATTTCGCACCAGAATTTTTTCGGTGTAGCGATAATTTTACATAATCCTTAAATTATACCGCTACAACTGTGCACATACTGCGTGGCCAACTCGCTCAGTAAACTATATTGCAAAAGTACAAATTCAACGATTTGCCTAGTGCGAAAATCAAAAACACTGTGCACATACTGCGTAGCTAACTCGCTCAGTAAACGATTTACCAACACTTCAATAATTTGCCTAGTAAGAAAATCAAAATCTATAGAAACATACTATAAACATATCGCGTAGCTAACTCGCTCACCGCACTGCTAAGACGCTCAGTGATTGCAAATACACGGGTTATCGACTAGAACACTGATATACGCATACACGTCACTCTTTTTCGAAACACACGGGCAAGAATTTTGTGAGATAATACACATATGATACTTGCATGTTAAAAATAGGGAGGAGGAAAAATTATAAATAATAATTTTTTGTATGAATGTTGTCTCCCCCAAGTTGTAAGACCAAATGGGAGCAGTACTGTGAGTTTCTGCCACGGCTTGCTAAACGTGAACGGAAGTGACATGTTATCTCAGCAAAAAGTACGCATGACCTTGTTCCTGCATACACGCAAGTCAGACACTTACAGAAAAAAATGATGGATACCGCTATTCAAATCCCGGTCCTAGCGTCAAGAAGGGCATCCGGCTATAACACAGATCCTTATGTTCCATGTAATTAAATGTTGACAGGAAGACTGACGATCGCACAGGAAAGGACTAGGAGCAGATAGCTACCCCCTAGCATTTCCTATCTTCAGGGCTGCCGACAGTAGGGGTTCGAACCCGCTATCTCTATACTAATTTAGAAGCAACAGACATGATAGAAGTAGCGAGAATAATTGCTGGTACAAGATGTTGATGTTGATTTATCTGTCAGATAGGGGCGTTAAGCCTTGAGCAGGTCGTTTGGTGCTATTCGATAGGAGTAGGCTATGTGCCGGCACCGGGTTTTACCCTCTCCCTACTGTCGTATATTATATCCTCAAGGAGGTGGTAATATACAATGTCGAATAACTAGAGACTGTGCGAAAAGCCTGCATTAAATTCTAAAAGATTGAGGGTATGTAATGCCGTTGATGGTGATTCGTCTGTCGGATGGGGACTTAAGCCTTCAGCAGGCCCCCTTGGTGCTATTCGATAGGAGTAGGCTATGTGCCGGCACTAGCATTAACTAAGACACCCGTTATAAAACTCGCTACGACAGATATATCTTACTTCATATCGCGTATAAATCCTGGTTTTGCTTCAGGAAGGGCATCCGCTAGTAAAACAGAATTTTGCGATTTATAATCCCGGTCTATACGTCAAGAAGAGCACTGGCTGTAAAACAAAATGCTTATCTATTCTTGTGCAGCAACTGTAAGAACGTATTTTTCAGACCTGAAATCTGTGTCAAACATAACGGGAGAACTAAGCATGTAGAATAATTCATATGTAGTCTGCTCTTTTCTAGTGCTTGTAAACAGAAGTAACTTAAGACACTAGACACTGCGATTTAAAATCCTAGTCCTTGCGTTAAGAAGGGCATCCGGCTATAAAACGGATTCTTGCTGAGCAGGAAAGGTAGAAAGAAGCAGCCGCGACTTTAGTTAAGATACAGCCCCAGCATTTGCCTGGTGTAAAATTAGCAGAGCTGACAACCGTGTAGTTCGAACCCCGCTGTTTATCGTAATAAGCGTACTCTGCTTGCAAATCCCGGTCCTGGCGTCAGGAAAGGCAACTAGTCGCAAAACAGATTTTTGCGATTTTAAATCTTAGTTGTTGCGTCAGGAAGGGCACCCGGATGTAAAACAGATTTTTGCGACTTAAAATCCTAGTCTTTGCGTCAGGAAGGGCATCCAGCTGTATAACGGATTATTAGGACTAGGAGTAGGAAGCAGCTAGCCGCTCCCTAGCATTTACAGTGTAGTTCGGGCATTAAGCTTTGGGAGTAGGTTATGTGCTGGCACTAGGTTTTAAATAAGTTCGGGCACCGGGTTACGTATTGTGTTGTTAATATAGCAGGCTCGATCCTTATTCTGCATAACAGGTAAAGCCGCTTGTGAAGTACTACTTTTATTTTCTAACCAAAAGTATAACTCTTTAGAACACTGTTTTTGAGGTAGTATCTGTGTGTTGCACAGTTAGTCAGAGCGAAGTAAGGAATGCATGCGTTGACAGAAATTGTGCACTGCTTTCCGGCTTGAGCAAGCAGCGAGGACACTGAGAGTATGATAAGCCATAGAGTTTACACACCTGTAACTCAACGATCGATAATAGTGCAATGGCATTTTCTTGACTGTGTAGGTAATTCCCTTAGTACTGTTTTCTAGCATTTGGCTGGTGTAAGTTCCTGAGATAAAATATTATGATTGTACGGAGAGGGTAAAACTCGGTGCTGGCACATAGCCTACTCCTATCGAATAACACCAAGGGGGCCTGCTCAAGGCTTAAGTCCCCATCCGACAGACGAATCACCATCAACAGCATGACATACCCTCAATCTTTTAGAATTTAATGCAGGCTTTTCACACAGCATCTAGTTATTCGAAATTGTATACTACCACCTCCCTGAGGATATAATACACGACAGTAGGGAAAGGGTAAAACCCGGTGCCGGCACATAGCCTACTCCTATCGAATAGCACTAAAGGACCTGCTCAACGCTTAGCGCCCCCATCCGACAGATAAATCACCATCAACATCTTGTGCCAGCAATTTTTCTCGCTACATCTATCATGTCTGTTACTTCTAACTTATTATAGAGATAGCGGTTCGAACCCCTACTGTCGGCACCTCTGAATATAGCAAATGCTAGGGGGTAGCTAGCTGCTCCTAGCCCTTTCCTGCGCGATCGTCAGTCTTCCTGTCAACATGTAATTACAAGAAACATAAGGATTTGTTTTACAGCCGGATGTCCTTCTTGACGCTAGGACCGGGATTTGAATAGCGGTATCCATCATTTTATTTCTGTAAGTGTCTGACTTGCGTGTATGCAAGAACAAGGTCATGCGTACTTTTTGCTGAGATAACATGTCACTTTCGTTCACGATTCGCAAGCCGTGGCAGAAACTCACAGTACTGCTCCCATTTGGTCTTACAACTTGGAGGAGACAACATGCATACAAAAAATGTATGATTTATTATTTTTGCTCCTCTCTTTTTTAACATGTATCATACGTGTATTATCTCACAACATTCTTGTCCGTGAGTTTCGAAAAGAGTGACGTGTATGCGTATATCAGTGTTTTGGTCGTGTTGTGATGTACATGCAATTGTTAAGCGTGTTAGCTGTGTGACCGAGCGAGTTGGCTACGCAGTATGGTTTTTATTCTTAAATAACGGGTATGCGTATATCAGTGTTCTAGTCGATAACCCGTGTGTTTGCAATCACTGAGCGTCTTAGCAGTGCGGTGAGCGAGTTAGCTACGCGATATGTGCATAGTACGTTTCTATAGATTTTATAATTTGCACTAGGCAAATCATTGAATTTGTACTTTTGCTATATCGTTCACTGAGCGAGTTGGTTACGAAGTATGTGCACAGTGTGTTTCTATAGTTTCTGATCTTCGCACTAGCCAAATCTCTGAAGTTGTACTTTAGCTATATCGTCTACTGAGCGAGTTAGCTACGCGATATGTGCACAGTGTTTTGATTTTCGTACTAGGCAAATCATTGAATTTGTACTTTTGCTATGTCGTATACTGAGCGAGTTAGCTACGTGATATGTGTACTGCCTTATGCATATGATCGCGTTGTATGTTCAATAAAGCTATACCTTGACAGAGCAGGTAAAAGAAAAGGAGGTTACAACAGTCGCTATCTTGCGCAAGCTGTTCAGAATTCTAGTCTTATTTTTTCTCTTAGAACAAAGGTATCCCAAGACATGTTGTATCGCATTCTGTTTTTGTCTTGATCACTTATGTGGTGTTCTGAACACATCAATTAATGTTCTTATGACATGTTGAAGTTAACGACATCAAGTGCAGTGTTCGATTCTATTCTTGTTATGTTTCAATCACTTCTTTAATAATCTGACCTTCTTAGAACAAAGGTATCCCCTGTCATGTTCTAAACACATGTCGTATCGAGTACAATATTCGATTCCCTTCTTGACCACTTATTTAGGTATCTAAATACACCAACCAATGTTCTAATCACATGTTGAAGATACCGACATTGAGTACAGTGTTCGATTCTAGTATTAATCACTCCTTTCGAGATCTAAACTTCTTAGAACAAAGGTATTCCTTGGCATGTTCTCAACACATGTTGTATCGTGTTCGATTCTAGTCTTGATCACTTATTTAATGTTCTCAACAAATCAATTAATGTTCTAATCACATGTTGAAGTTAACATCGAGTACAGTGTTCGATTTTAGTCTTGTTATCTTTCTTTTGTAATCCACAAGTCTAAACGCACAATGATAATATCTCTGCACACTCTTGCCTTGGCGATGCATGTTCGATAAAGCTATGCCTTGAGAGAGAATGAGGAGGAGGTAGAGGAGGCGGAGTAGCCATAACAGCCGCCGCCATCTTGTGTAGTAGCCTCTAAGCGCTAATTAGCATTGAAAGGGCATCTTTTCGTAAACTAAGGATAGTCTCCTTCAAGATGGTAGATGAGAGGTTAGGTTCACGTATGCACTAAAGTTTTACTGTTCAATGATGATAGCTAACGGAATTTTTCAAATTACCCGCCACCACATTTCAAGGCTATATAGCTAAAGATAGCAGCACAGTACTCAGTTGATTAAAGACGGCAGCTTCTCAAAAGGCACACAGAATTTCAAATTGCCGCCACCTATTATTAAAGGTATGTAGCTAAAGATAGGAGCATGATCCTTTGTTGATTAAGGATGGTCGCAGCTCGCGTGGATTTTATTTAACTTGCCCACTACTACGATAAAGATTGCAACACGGTGCTCTTTTGATTAAAGATGGCAACTTGTCAAGTAGGCACACAGAATTTCAAATTGCCGCCACAACATTTCAAAGGTATGTCGCTACTACGTTAAAGATAGCAGCATGGTGTTCTGTTGGTTAAGGATGGCAGATAACAACTGACGGAGTTTTTCAAATTAGCCGCTACTACGATAAGGATGGCAACACGCTGCTCTCTTGATTAAATATGGCGGATGACAGCTGTCAAAAAGGCACGTGAGTTTGTTTCAAAACAATAGCACGTGGAATTTTTCAAATTGCCGTCACCACATTTCAAAGGTAGTAGCTCAAGATGACAGCACGATGCTCTATTGATTAAAGATGGCGGGTGACAGCTGACGGAATTTTTCAAATTGCCCGCTACAACGGGCTTAACGTAGTAGCCGTAAAGATAGGAGCACGGTGCTCTGTTGATTAAAGATGGGAGATGACAGCTGTCGTAATATCACGTGGGTTTGTTTCCAAACAAGGGCATGTGGAATTTTTCGAATTGCCCCCACATTTCAAAGGTAGTAGCTAAAGGTAGCAGCACGATGCTCTGTTGATTAAAGATAGCCGCTGTTAGCTGTCAAAAAAGCACGTAGGTTTGTTTCCAAACAAGAGAACGTGGAAATCGCCGCTACTACATTTCAAAGGTAGTGCCGTAAAGAGGGCAGCACTTAGGTTAGCGATGCAAGGTGGTGGATGACAGCTGTGATTTTCTGCGTATATCAATTTGAATATATTTATTATACATTTTCAAATGTTGCCATTAATGTGTAACCAGATATTTAATAATAATTATTACAAAGATGTGCAAATTATTGTGTTGAAGTACCAGAAGAAAGAGCACAGTAGTTACTTTCTAAAATAATCTTAACCACAGTAAAGAAACAAGTTCAATTACGTTCCATACTTAATGGAACAGTATTTGTACAGACCAAATCATTGTACATTAGGCTAAAATTTGAAAATAACACTATCCCGCTCTGTATGCATCCGTTATGTGTGAATGAGTGAGCATGTGCACTTCTAATCTGTTGGTTTCCGGAACAAAAGTCTATGTTACATTCTGTTGCATGTCCCGCGGTCAACAAACGTATTTATTGCCGTTTTTGGAAACATATACGGAACGTATCATAGATGTTTGTTCGTGAGTACGACTCATTTGATGCCTGATCATAATCGTGTCTGGCTTAACTATCATGGGAAAACTATCAGCAAGATAACGCTAACCATATCAGACATTCCATGATGATACGACAGAAAAATATAACAGCTTTATGATATAATCTCAGTGGAAGTAGGAAACTCAGAATAACACTAATATTATAGGAGTAAAATCTTTAAACTTAATTTAAGCTCTTCCCCAAAGGAATGCTGCCCACAAAACTTAAGTTATTCAAAACCCATAGCACTACAATAAGAAAGCTTTCTATTAAAAGCCACATTCCTCATTTTGCAATTAATCAGAAACAAAACTGTTTCACTGCAGAGCTAAGCAGTATAATTCTGAAGAAAATGGGCTGTAGAAATCTAACAAAATATTGTATGGAAGGGAAAAAAGAAATAATTGCCGACGACAAAATTATTTAAGTTTCTAAAATGAATGTTACCCAGCTTGGGAAGTAATATGTAATGCATCCGGTAGGAAGGTGATAAAAGATTCAACAGCCATTGCACCACACATCCTGAATTATTTCTTTGAAAACAAGTACAAACTGGTAAATAACTTTGAACTCCTTGAGGAGAGTTAAAATTTACTTGCTGATATTCTGAGAAACCATCAATTATAGTGAGCAAATGATGTAAATTTGATGTGGCATGAAATTACATTTGAGAGGTCCATCCATGATAACTGGTAGAATACACAAATTGTGTACAAAAAACTAAGTAAATAATAATATCCTTATTGCTCATTTACCTCACGTTGCCATTGCACTTGTGTTGCTTTTCTGCACATGAATTCAAATCCTCTAATATTCGAAATTCTCGTTTACTGCAGTTTGAAGGTTGTTTACATCTCTTATGTCCCTTCCTAAAATAAAAATTTAAACAAGAATACAGGTAACTGCACATTTAATAGATTTCAGACATCACAATTTGTACACCATGGCATGTAGCACTGTTAAAGATTAAATACATATGCATAACCGTATTTTGGAGTGTCATCAAGCTCGAAGGGTGGAACTGTAGGTTGCTGAGGGGCAACAACATTATTCTAATCAAATACAAGAATGCAAAGTTCTACTTCCACTGTTGTTTTCACACAATTACACTTTGAAGATATTTCTACAAAAACGTGGCACTGTATACATGGGAAATGTGTGGCCTGACACGTAAGTTAGTGGACTGGTAACAACGATGATTGTACCACTGAGAAATTTTACTATTGTATACATCACTATGGATGTGCCTTAACGCAGAGTGAGTTAACCCTAGAACAATAGGGTGAAAGTCATAACATGAACGGTCAGGCTAGGTCTAGTACACCCAAGATAAAACAATTATGTAAACCCTTCTAGTGTTTAATTTTGCACTAAACATATTTTACAATAAAATGGTACAATATCAATAACCTGAAAATATTTTAGAATAGTCGACTCCATAAAAATTCCATTGAGGAATCAGTATAATATTTAGCGTTCAAAACGCACACGGATATAAACATTTGTTGGAAACAATACTCATTTATTATATATAACGAGGAGAACTACCTTCAGTTGAGTCCTTTGCAATCATCGTAACATTGGAATTTCCTACATTTGCATCTCCAATGTCTTGTTCTTCTTCTTCACTTCAATAAATGACTTGTGGGATTCAAGATCACCGGTTATCACTAAATCATGGTCAGCATTTAAATCGTCATATTCATCACTGAAGAACATCAATGCTAATGTTTTTCGAAGATATGAACATGGCAACAGTTTGAAACTTAAAACAGCGGAAATAACTTTGTCAGCGTGTTCAACAGAATTAGGTATGCGCTGTTCCCGCGTCCAGGTAAGAACGCACAAGATCCGGACTAGCTCAAATTATAATAAAATTTGCCACTAATTGTCATTTACGTGTTATGAGTTCCGGTTGAGAAGAAAGAACACCAAATTATGCTCGAAGAAATATCTAACTCACGTAGAAGGACGTCTCCTACTCGCACATTAGCTAGAATTCCCTATGGTTTACCAGATTGTCAAAAATATAGGTACTTAAAAAACCATTAAAAGAAAGGTTGATATTTTAACATACTACATTTATTATAAACTCACTTCATTCCGTAGAAAGAATATCATAATTTCTCCTTTGGGAATAAAAGTAATGAGTGTTGGGCTATGCCTTTGTCTAAAAGTTCATTTCTGATAACATTAAGTTACGGTTCTTGAAAGAAACGAAATGTCCATTTAGGATGCTTGAAAAATAAATAATCATGATCTTAGAAGATCTCAATCAAAGTACTACTTGTCTAGAAAGTCTCTATTTGAAAAGGAAAAAAACTAAATTAAGTGACGGTATCGGATAAAGAAATATTGGATAATGACAATATTTAGTAATTAACATATCAGATAATTAAAGTACTAAATGATTAAAATATTGGATAAGTAAAACATTAGATAATTAAAATATTAGATGATTAAAATATTTACTAAGTAAGATATCAGATGCATCTAATGAAGAAAAATAAAATTTACATCACAACATAATATGTACAATGTCGTAGATTGAGGGTGGTTTTAGAAAATATAGGACGCTGGTTCGTATTTGGCAGTAAACTTCTTAACGAAATTGGAATCACATCTTTTCTACATGAAATCTCACAAAATTAAATTCAAATGTTCTGTTTTCTCTCATCTTATTTACGTTGATTTACAGAAATGCAATAACTTTTCTTGCTTCTAATTCTTTGTGTCTAGATACACAATCAAATTAACCTGGAAAATATCCTCATAGTATTCATAATATTTGACAGATGTTGTATTCCAAGTAATGCTCATGTTTCTTGATGCATCCTGTAGCATAAACATCGATAACTGCCCTTTAAATTAACGTATACTCTCAAAAGGATGATCAAACATCACATTTAGAAAATTAGATAAATTACTCTTCTAACTCGAGATTATTCATAAATTCAAGTGTGTATCCATGCTATTACACTGTATTACCAAGTATATATAATCATACTTCCATCAAAATATACGATAACTATGTGGTATACCTTGTGCGAAGACCCTTTTTCGAATTGCTAACTCTTATTTGTGCAGTCAAGTCACCAGTGATACTAGGTAATGCCTTAACTTCAAAGCCTGCCTAACACATGGGAAGAATCTTATAATTAGAAGATATACAAGGGTGTTAGCTAGTTTAAATTCATCCTCCTCATTATATATCATTTGGTGATTTTTAAATATAAATGTCAACATACAGACGGCATTGTGATCGCATTCTATCCTACTCTTGGTTTACTCATGGGTAAATAATCACATGAAAACAGAATAAGTTCACTAATCACTTCAAAATACATAACTTGGGACATTATGTCCAAAACAACATAACCATGACTATATTCGCGAAGAATAACAACTACCACCAATATTAACTACCATATCTCATATCATTACTCACATTAAATAATCATCATTTCACATTTCAAATAAATATAACATTTCAC
This sequence comes from Anabrus simplex, assembly GCF_040414725.1. NCBI lineage: Eukaryota > Metazoa > Arthropoda > Insecta > Orthoptera > Tettigoniidae > Anabrus > Anabrus simplex. The sequence goes on from NC_090277.1 coordinate 2,134,078, forward strand.
TTCACCGTATATGTCTTATCATATTCTAACTCGACGTATCTTTTACATTTATCATGGTTCGTGAACTTATCTACTCTGTCATAGCTTTAATCCTTTCACAATTCCAAAAGATATTACCACATTTATATATATAATAAGCACTTCATACATACGATCTCCTTCCTACAATTCTTCAGTCACATAAGTTCTCACACATGCCTAACTTCTATTTCAACGTCGTATGAAACTCACCAATACATTAAAAACTAGCCTCCTCTCACATTATATTGACAGCGTTACGAACGAAGGCTTTCTTATCACTGGATGACTGTTCCCTACATATGGATTTGACGTTTAAGGTTTGAAGAATACCATATATCCTTTAACCTAACTTTGGTGGCTAACTACTCGTATTTAATTATCGCAATTGCATTAACTAGAATAGCACTTTAATAATAAGAAAAATGAATAATTTTTTACTTGTACATTGAACTCAAAGTGGACTTATCTTTTTCAGCAACTCCTGTAGTCAACTCATGTCCGGGCGTTTGGACATGCAGACATGGCTCCTTTCATCTCCCTTAGGTGTTTGGGAACATTTCGGACCATCTCATCTGGTTACTGGTCATCCTACGGTGCGTTCATCTGGGTAGTCTCACCTTCCGTCTTCATAGAGCATCACGGTAATGGCTTGCGCAATTGGAACGGAATTATACATCATTTCAGTCAACGTCGTCATCTTATGGCTATGTTCTGTTACTATTTGCCTGTGCTGAATAAACGTCGTTCTTGGAAGAGTTGATGTTAGAAATAATTAACAGTCTGGGATAGGTGAAATTAATTATTCCACTCAAAATGGGAAAAATGCATTTTATATATATTCTTTCTCAATATTCTTGCCGAAAATCCAATTCTTTAGACGCTTAAAATTGGGAGTATCGGCTAATACGTTGTCTAAGGAATGTGGTGTGACGTATCACCGTGGAATCTTCTGTAGTGTTAAAAGTAATTTAATTGCGCGGAGCGAAGTAATGTATCTCGCTAATACTGTAGAGTATAGCCATAAATAAAGTCTTCCTAATGTCTTCAGAATGGTATTCCGATACGCTGATATCCTCCTTCCGGTATCCGACTATGTCGTTCCTCTCATAAGCAAGTTAAGTGAATGAAAGAAATTTTCTTTCTATTTTCTCTTAATAAAAGCTCGTAGCAATCTTCTTACTTCGTTCTTTTTTCACTGCCTTCTATGTTTCGTTCTTTCTCCGAGCGCTTGACGAAAATATTACTATTTCGGCTTGTAATAGTGTCTGACATTTAAGTATCGTCGTTTTTTGACAATTTTGACTCCATATTTGTTCCGGTTGTATCCTTAGGTAACAGTGAAATGGGACAGGTAGGTCAACGGTCAGCACAGGCCTGAGTGACCCACTGGCATTTTTGATAAAACTAATTGATAAGAGTGCAACGCATTCTTTTCATCATTGCAGGATGGTACACAGATGACCAATCCTCTGAATGCTGAGGCCTTGGTGTAAGAGCAAAATGTACTGCGGGGTTTTAGGGGACAAGCCTGGTGATTCTAGGGCTAACAGTCGTCAAACAAGGTGACATTTCGGACATAAACATATCTGCGCAATGAATAGAAGGGTGTAACTGTTCGATGAAATCATTTCAAAAATTAAGAAGTCCTGAAAATAACATCGAAATATACCATATAACGACATGGCCGTTACCGAAAGTTATTAGTAATGTGTTCCTTTGGTCTGTACTTAGAAAAAGTACAAACGACCTATGATACATAACATCAGTGCAGATGCAGATATTCACTATAGTGAGCTGCGACGTCTGACAAAAAATGAGACTTCTGCGAATAAGTTTTCAATTCATTTATTACATTTGTATGGTCATTCTGCAGAATAAACTATTGTGTTCTTAAGACTTCAAAAAAAACCTACTACCGCAATTACTGCACTGAAGCGGCTATACTCCAGAGTGAGCAGATGATTACTACAATTAACCTTGATAATGAAACACCTACCACGTTCATTACAAGAGTGAGACAGGTGTGAATGATTTTTCTAAATACGTCATAACGGTGTGAGAGTTATGTATGAGAACTTTTTACCTTAAGTCCGTAGAACAACGTCTCCATTCCACAGCACAAGTCAGCACGCTTGAAACATTTACCATCACAATGATATCAACTGTGTGACTGGGATGACTCACCGGATGCTTTCTAAGACAGGCCATTTCACAGAAGATGTTTTCCAGTCGGCACAATTTCTATCGTCTCCGCAAGACAGGTCTGTCGCTGACCTCCACATTGACAGGAAAACAGTTTGGAGCTTTTCAATTTCATGTTTCCTCTTTCGTAATAACATTGTGAACATTTTCCTGTATAAGTGACCAGGTGAGTTCGAGGATAAGATTTCTTGAATAACTAAGTAACACATTCTCTACAAATTTGTTGGTGATCCACAGTATTAGTGAACAGGTGTGGTAGAACATGAGATATCAGGGGAATAATTCACCACAGGAGTGCTGAAGCTTTAAAATAAATTGAAGTAGTGCCTCAATAAGCGTGCTCTTTTCAGAAATCCCCCTAACACATCCATTACAAGAAACTCGGCGCTGTTGCATATGCGCAAAAATGTGTTCTTGAAGAAATTATTTGGTAGAAATATTTTTACCACACTGAACCAAATCGTGAAGATAACGCTCTTAAGTATGTGTAAGATTGTATTATGAACGTCCTTATTCACACAATCAACGGTACCTTTCGACTACCGGTACATATTGGCAAGTGCATATTCAACTCTATGTTATAACACATTACCGGACGAGTTGGCCGTGCGCGTAGAGGCGCGCGGCTGTGAGCTTGCATCCGGGAGATAGTAGGTTCGAATCCCACTATCGGCAGCCCTGAAAATGGTTTTCCGTGGTTTCCCATTTTCACACCAGGCAAATGCTGGGGCTGTACCTTAATTAAGGCCACGGCCGCTTCCTTCCAACTCCTAGGCCTTTCCTATCCCATCGTCGCCATAAGACCTATCTGTGTCGGTGCGATGTAAAGCTCCTAGCAAAAAAAAAAGTTATAACACATTGTTCTCAACAATGGGGCAACATGCAGCATGTCTTAGTTTTCCATTCCGGAGATAACACATACAAGAAGAAATTTATCTCCACATTCGTAGCAAGAGACTAGACAAGCACAGGTGTTGTCGAATAAGTTTCTTGGGAGAACATTTTTTCGCACAATGAACACAAAAGTGGCGACGACTTAATGGAGAGTAAAGGGGTGCTGTTGAAGTTATTGTTTATAGAAAAGTTACTACCGCATTGATCGTAACTAGTTGGACGTTCCATAGTAAAGGTAAGCAGGTGTTGTTTGAGATTATTCTTGATAGAATACTTCCTCCCGCATTTATTACAACAATGTTAACGTTCCAGAGTATGGATACGCAGGTGTTGTTGAAGATTTTGCTTGGTGCGAAACTTTTCATAGCATTCATCACATTGAAATACACTGGTATGTGTAAGTACGTGCTTTTTAAGACTCGACTTGCGGAAATACTGGTGACCGCACTGATCACAAAGATATTGACGTTCTCCGGAATGTGTGAGCATGTGTCCTTTGAGATGCGACAATTGTAAGAACCTTTTATTACACTGAGCACAACAATGTAGACGCTCACCATGTGTAAGCACGTGCTTCTTAAGGCTAGTTTTTCGGCAATACTTTTTACTACAAGATTTACACTGATATGGACGCTCGTCACTGTGTGACGGCATGTGTTGTCGAAGGTTCGACTTCGTAGTAAACCTCTTACTGCACCGGGGACAGGAATGCGGACGTTCGTCAGAATGTGTGAGCATATGTCCTGTAAGATGCGAAAATTGTGAGAACTTTTTGTTACACTCAGTACAGGAATGTAGCCGCTCACCATGCGTAAGCATGTGTTTCTTAAGGCTACTTCTCTGCGAATACTTTTTATTGCATGAATTACAGTGAAATGGACGCTCGTCAGTGTGTGTCACCACATGTTGTCGAAGATTCGATTTCGTAGTGAACCTCCTACTGCACCGGGGACAGGAATGTGGTCGTTTTTGAGAATGTGTGAGCATATGCACTTTAAGATCAGACATCCGTGAGAATCTTTTCGTACACTGAGCACAACAATGTCAACGCTCAGCAGTATGTGTCAGTATGTGCTCTTGAAGTACTGACTTTTGAGAATACTTGAAACGGAGTTCATCAGAATAACTTTCATGCACTTCAATGTGTTGTTGCAGTTGTGTTTTATTCGAAGACAGATAATCACATTCCTCACTCGGGTGCGGATGCATTGCAGCATGAGCATGCAGGTGTTTACAAAGAGCAGATTTGTGGGAAAACTTACCACCACATATATTACACCAGAGTGCCCATAGACTAGTGGGATGGATTGTCCTTTCGTCAGTGTCAGCTCCAGTCAATAATGTGACATTCTCTAGTCTAGAAAACACAGAAGTTATTACATTTTCCAAGTAAGATAACTGAATGAAATACAGTAGGGAGAAGCAAACACTATATAAGTACCAAACATGTTTCTTTACCTATTACAAGGTAATCTCTATAATTTGAAATTAAGGCTCTAACAGGTAAAGCCAAATAATTATCACTTGCCAAAGCACCTTTATAAGTTTGCACTTAAGCACAGCACACCCAAACAATTCAAGAGAGTGCAATATGGTACCAATGATTGTGAGAAAGCTTCTCTTAGTGATTTCCTTACATGCTTTCTTCAAGTTTATTTGTACCTGACACTCATCATATTTAGGATGTCAAAGAATACTTAATGTTTTAATAGGTTCATCCTTAGTGATGTTACATGTTGACAAGTATTCTCTATCCTATACAGTGAGATTGGTGTGGGCTTCTTGTCATTTTGACGTCCACTTTCTGAGATATAAATGTGTACTATAAAGCATGGAAGAAAGTTCTGATTGATGCACCTTAGCTTCTTCAACTGAGCTAGTACCCTTCAAAAGATCGTCAACATAAAAACAAGAGGATACAAACGGGTGAGATTCCCTGTGTTCGTCAGCAAGTTGAACTAGAAATCTCATAGCAAGAAAGGGGGCAGAACTCGTAACAGTAGGAAGGTGGTAGTCCTTGATCTCTTCATCAGAGGAATCATGCCACACCGTTTTCTGAAGACTGCCATAGTCGGGATGTATTAACACAGTTCTGCACATCTTAGCCATATCAGCTAAAAGAGCAAAGGGTAAGTTTTAAACCTTAAAACAATAGACAGGAAGTCAGGATGAAATTTAGGATCGAACATTTCCAAAGAATTCAATGCTATCCCATTTCAAGTTTCACAACTTCTGTCAAAACCAACTCCTTGCTTAGTTGTCATGCTAGAATCATTGAGTACACAATGATGAGGTAGGTAAATGCTTAATGAGTTACAAGTCGCAAGGGATGCTATTTCCGTGTGTCTAAATTCATTGTATTCACGCATGGAATTTACATACAGCTGTTTCAAGTCTGGAAATCTAGCAAATTTATTTTCAGTGTGTTTGAGAATTTTAGCAACATTATGCTTAAACTCAGCTACAGGTGAGACTTCAGGATGAATAGGAAGTTTGCCAACAAACCTATCAGAATCATCTATTTGATCATTATGTAAAAAAATTCCTTGACAATTCCTTTCTTCAGGAGAAAGAAATGGTTGATGGGGTACTTCAAGCTTCCAAAACGTTTGCAATTTTGTTTAAAGAAAATCAAGTTTTACAAGGCTGGCACCCCAAACTTTGGTGTTAATTTTAATGCAAAACTCAAGGATGGTGCCTGACAATACCCAACCAAATTTGGTCATTTAACAAGGTGGGATAACCCTTCTTATGCAAGATATTAGTAGACACAATTTCATAGTATACATCAGCTCCAAGCAGGACATCAATAGAAAAAGGCTTACTAAATATACTAACAAATAAAATGAAGTCATGAGCAGTATACCAGTTGGAATTATCAATTTGCTGTGGAGGCTTGTGGTTGTACTCACAACTGCACAGTTCTACTTCAATGAATAAATCTGACACATTACAGAACAAAATAATGTTGCATGTGGATCTTCCAGGCAATAAATCAGCATTGACCAAACCAACCACAGGTACCCGACTAGTCTTAGTAAAAATGCCAAGCTTCATGGCAAGATTATAAGAAAATAAGGATAAATGATTCCCCCACTCCCAAGAAAGTTTTAACTAGTGCTATTTGCTTTACGTCGCACCGACACATATATGTCTTATGGCGATGATGGGACAGCAAATGCCTAGGAGTGGGAAGGAAGAGGCCGTGGCCTTAATTAAGGTACAGCCCCAGCATTTGCCTGGTGTGAAAATGGGGAAACACAGGAAACCGTCTTCAGGGCTACCGACGGTGGGGTTCGAACCCACTATCCCCCGGATGCAAGCTTACTGCTCCGCGACCCTAACCGCATGGCCAACTCGCCCGGTGCTCTAACTAGTGTAATCTATCATGAACTGTTTTTCACTGCTGTGCAAGATATGCTCAGCAAAATATTTGAGTGGGTGAAACAATTGCACAGCTCAAACATTTATATCATTATTGGAAATTGTTAGTTCTTTACAAACCAATAAGTTGTGGGGTCAATTTTATTCGGAGCACTTGTGTTGCTTACATCGCTTAGAAGCATGCAAAGCAAAAAAAACATAGATAATACCGGTTATTATACCTCACTATCACCCGACGATAATAAATGTTTGCTTGTTTGAACTTTCTACAATCAGAATTGCTATGATTATCAAGTTTGCAGAACCTACAATTCAAGGAAGTACTCTTGTTGGTGATGTGAAGTAAAATCTAAAACGAATGATGATGACAAAATGATTGTGAATCCAAAACAATCAGTGAATCCAATTCAAAATGCCTTATGTCCAGAGATGATACATGTTGTCCAAAGGTTTAGAAAATTCACATCACCGCCCCTTATAACAGTAATAATCACTAGTAAAGCAGAATCATGGCCTTCCTCATATAGTGGTACTAGTCAGAGGTTATGTACACGCATGGCATGTCACACATAATGGCACCACTCACAGGTAACAAGATTGATTGTGTTCGTCACATATGGGTACTACTCGCAAGCAGTGCAGACGATGGTGTTCCTCGCATAGTGGGACACCGACAAGATCAATGGTGATAATATTTCTTGTTTTAAAGGTGCCTACCAGCTAGGCAATAGGTAGGGCCTATCCTTGGCATGAGGTGTAACAAAATCAAACAATAATTAAAACTTTAAAATGTATTCACTGACAAAAATATAAAATGAATGACGATGAAAAAATGACCATGAATCCAAAACAACCAGTGGAACTAATTGACAGTGCTTTAATGACTTCACTATGCCCGGGAAGATTAGAAAGTTTCTTTACAATTTGTTTTACGTCGCACTGACAAAGACTGATGTTATGGCAACGATGGGATAAGAAAAGGCTAGGAGTTGGAACAAAGCTGCCGTGGCCTGAATCAAGTTGTAGCCCAGCATTTGCCTGGTGTAGAAATGGGAAACCATGGAAAACCATCTTCTTGGTTGCCGACAGTGGGGTTCGAACCCACTATCTCCCACATGCAAGCTCAGAGCTGCGCGACCCTAACCGCAGGGCCAACTCGCTCAGTAAGATTAGAAAGTACTTTAGGATAAAGCATAGAACTTAGTTTGGGGTCTCAACGCTCGATGCTGCATGAGCATGTTTGACCCAGAGTCGGCAGCTTTCGTTCTGCACAGAGTGAGTTGGCTACGTGGTTTTTAGGTCCTATACCCAAAAACTACCATTCAAGGGATGGTATGTTCGAACCCCCAGCTCTGAAGATAGCTTTACAGTGGATTCACAGTTTCACACCAAGCTGGTCAACGTAACGTCACTGTACCGTGAAACTCCTCCACCTCAAGGACTTAGTAGTGCTTGACCTCCTCATGGAAAGAATAGTGCATGGTCTCTTCCTACTCAGTATTCATTTCTGTTCAAAAGTTGATTAAACATCAAATCTCTCTCTCCGACCTCTTAACAAGACAAAACAGAATTGCTGTTAAAATTTATATTTCTTCAATTCAGATGGAAATAAATGCTTTCCTTGCCATCGCCATAAGAATCAAACCCAGAAATCTGAGTACTGGGAAAGAGATTTCAACCCCAAAAACTACAAATTCCGTTGCAAGTAAATGTGTTATACTTGTAATCGCTTAGCAATTTGGTTTACATTCAAAATTTTCACAGAGAATCGGTTCGTCATGAGATTTGACTATTGCGTAGTATGAAAACCCAATGAGGAGTAGCAACACAACTTTAACAGAAAACCAATAAAGAGCACCATCAGTAAGAAATCTACCACCTGCAGGAGAAGCTTCTTCCGCGGTGTCTATACATTCTGCACCACAACCACCACCATGAGCAAAACAAATTTCGATGGAGGAGTACGGAGCCTGGAAGACAGTGATTCTCCGAGGCTTGCTATTGGTCCATAGGAATAAATCCCACTTCCATTGACTGGCAGTACTGTCCCTTCCAATTTGTCCCAGAATGAATATTTTATTGTATGTGGCAATGGGACGTTATCATTCTTTCTTTAAGGGTGACATGTTCCAGGTTTATTAAAACTCACTTGTGTCTTGAATGCAGAGAAACGGTTTGAACAAGTAGGATGGACAGTGTATTGAATTTTCAATCGACCGGCCAGCTGATGTCATGTGACCTACATGGAATTTTTCAAGGCCACCCTAATTGATAGCACGTGGTGAATGTTCTCGATCTAGCACTCTCTCGAATTATGAAAATCTGTCAGGTTAAAGTACGATGTCCAATTACGACACGAGGTAAGGACACACCTCCCGGTGTAAATGCATAAATACCTGTGCTTTTGGAATAAACAACCACTCCCCTTCTCTTTCCTTCGTTCGTCTCTATGGATCTCATCGCAGCTCATCTCTACGTATGATTCCTTTGCTGCGCAGATATTTCAACCTGATGTTCGCCGAGTGAGGCAGATTTTCGAGGACAAATTACGTATCATTCCACGATAATTTCCACGTGGTCATGTGTGTGGTCATATTCTAAAACTTTTGTGTCAGTTTCAGCTCTCGTTAAGACAAGATAGAAGACGAACTTTACTTAGTCAATTATCGTCGCCGGGATATCTCACCCACCTTCTGAAGGAGTGATCTACGGGAATCTGGAAATGGAGTGTTAAAATATGCAGTGTTAAAATATAGGCACTATCTGACATGAGGGAGATAACGACTGGATGCAGATTGCCAAGTAAGCAAATCACCATGTGAGCAGATTCCCTCATCGAGATCCAATTGCATCAGAAATTTAAGTGCCTTATTATAATAATTTTCCTGTTGATCTTTTTATAAATAATACTAGCTTATTCATTGCTGGTAGTATTTCTGTTAGTTTATTGCTTTTTGGCAATATTTCCGTTCTTCTTTCTTATGGGTAATGGCAGTGTTGTTACGTTGTGAGTGAATGATTTGTAGGACTCTATTAGTGTAGTTAGTCAGTGAGTGTCTTCTGATATTGTTCTATATTTCCCACCAAATGCTTACAATGCTATTTAAAAATCATAGACCTCTCCGATAAAAGATAATTTTATGTGAGATTAATTTCGAATGTGTGAAGTCGTGTGGGACAAATTTGCGTCACATTTGTCACGTTAAATTTCAGAGTATATTTCAGTTTACGCATTTCATTGGATTAATGCGAGGTAGTGTCATCAGATTCAGTGTCAAATTCAGATTTTGGTGAAATTAATAGTCAATAATAATAATAATAATAATAATAATAATAATAATAATAATAATAATAATAATAATAATAATAAAGTTAAAAGCTCGGGTTAAACTGAAATTTAATGGTCATGAGTGTTAAATGTTACTTGCTATTATAGTGTATATTTGATGTGTGTTCTATTAGTGGCTTATGAGCCTGGAATATGGTGGATCCTGTGGGATTAACTGAGTAATTTTATTTGGGAAGTATGTGTCTAGAGAACCATGCATTCTGCGAATTTTGGGAGCACGTGTTGAATAATATGGATGAGATTTAGAAGTAATAATAGTTTATCGAGACTCATGAACCTCATATCCGATTATATTAATGTTTAACCGAGATGTGCGTGTTATTAGTCGATCAATTCTTCTGAATATTGAATCAGTGATTTTCTCGATGATCAACGTTGTAATAACTCTGTTATTTCCTTCCAAGTGATTGCCCAGATTTAATCATATTCCTATGAGTGTCGTAAGTTACTATTTATCCGAGACCGTCATATGCATATTTCATGGACAGGAGAATCAAAATCAAAACTTAATATTCAAATTCCAGAATCCGACTGTAATATATATAAATAATAGCCATGTATCATTTGTGTGATTGTGGAATGAGTGTAGTAGTTAGTGATTTATTGAAATGTGGTTCTAACCTGGCCACGTGTTCATCATGTTGAGCCCAGGTTATTCCAGCGTTGTTTGTGATGACTTATCTTGATATGATTATGACCTTTCATAAATTTTATTTGAATTTTACATAATGTTGATGTTAAGGTACCAGCCAAAAATGATTACGGCGTGTTATTTCAAAATCGTATGGGAGAGTACAAAAAATTGTAAATATTGTAAAATTCATGTTCAAGGTGTCGATTAACTTGAATTAATTAATGTTAAATATTATTCAAAGCAGTTTAGAAGGATTTTCGTGGAAACAATTCATGTGAATGTAAATAATTTTGGTAAAGTCTTGAGTAGACAACTCAGTAAAACTACGTAATGGAAGTAGTTTCAATTCAGTTCAATTCAGTTGAATTCATACCATAAGGACGAAATAATATTAATGGAATTTATCCATGCAGAAGTAAGATAATGATGTAATATTCATGTTAATGTATGCAAATTTTAATGATGCCATTAATAATTAACTTTCCTCATTAAATTAAAATTTATAAAATTTGTGTGTAAAGGTAGATGCTATCGCGATAGCCTAGGATAGTTTATGAATATGGAATAACTTATTATTGAGGAATTTGGTATTTGTTGATAATCCAACCAGTTTTAGAAAGAGGTTCTCCCACAATAAGTTTTATTTTATTCAAGCTAGATGTGGGCTAATTATAATTTTATTTTACATTACACTAACATGCAGGCTTCGGTATGGTTGGAGAATGAAGGTGTAGTGTTTTAGACAACACTTGGAGAAGAATTTTGAATCGAAATCATCAAGATTAATTTGTTAAATTTTATTGTTTTGTGTCATATGAAGTGCTAATTGTTAATAACTGTCAAACCTACTGTTTGAAATTTTTTTAAATTGTCGTCAGCCCTTAAATCTCACCTGCCCTTTTGATATAAGCAAAGTCCGACAGCGAACGGTCCACACTTGGGACTCTCGCTCTCCGACTGAGCCACCCGGGAATAAAGTGGGCAGTACATACACACCACTGTCAGTCAGTCACGTAGCATATCATCTCTGAACATCAGACAAAGTGATATTCTAGCAAGTTCCATTTACCAGCTGCGAACCGCCCATCGAGATTTATGCCAGGAGCTAAGCAGAGGCAGCAAAAAACACTGCACTGCCACACGCAAAAAATAAAAGATGGCCACACCATCATATTTTCTAGTACTTTATACAGTCCTAGTCTACTAAAGAAGACTGGCATATTTTGGACAAATGCTGCAGCACACAATATACCTCAACAATGTGTTGCAACCATCCAACTTCGCGCCCAGTCTCCTCCTAGTCAGGGTGGCATATGGGGTTGTTAACAGCTACATGAAGGACATTATCACTGCCCATCTTCAGCAACAGAGAAACCAAATATTCCAGGCCATTCCGATCCAGAATTCCAACGGACACACCTTGCTGATATGTTTCCTGTCTCAAAATACACTGACAATGAATCATCTGCTGAGGGATGGCGTGCTGATCTACGGGAAGTGACATAATGTGCAGGCCTGTTGGTCAACTCGACCACAGCACAGACAGTGTGATCCCTGTCAATTCCAATTCCACTATTGCATTCTTGAAAATGTATGTGCGATTTGTAGAGGTCAGCCTCAACCTCAAGAGCTTGCAAGAAAAAAAAGGATCAGTCAAATGCAATACCTTTGGCAAAGCTCATCCATCTTTCTCAGTTAAACACAAGGATAAAACTCAAACTTCTCCCACTCAACCAGGAGAAGTGTTGCCGGGCTGAGCGGCTCAGACGGTTGAGGAGCTGGCCATCTGACCCCAACATGGAAAGTTCAGTCCTGGCTCAGTGCGGTGGTACTTGAAGGTGCTCAAATACTTCAGCCTCATGTTGGTAGATGTACTGGCATGTAAAAGAACTCCTGCAGGACTAAATTCCGGCACTTCGGCATCTCTGAAAACCTTAAAAGTAGTTAGTGGGACGTAAAGGAAATAACATTATTATTATTATTATTATTATTATTATTATTAGTAGTAGTAGTAGTAGTAGTAGTAGTAGTAGTAGTAGTAGTAGTAGCAAAAGTGTTACCTTCCACCCAATGGACCTTACTTCCCTACACTCCCATTGCAATCTTGCCCCACTTTCCAATGAGAACATTCTGGAAATCATCACTGTGCTGCTCCAGAATATTTCCCATTCCATTGTACTGATGTTCTCTATCAGAACCAGCTAGCAGCATGACTGATCTTCCAGATTCACTTTGACGGAACGATCTCTGGGACAAGACAACTGTTGTAGTAAATCAAGGTTTCTTACAATAATGTGTGTTCTTTGAGGACCAAGCAAACCCTACCCAAATACTTTTCATGGAGAGGTAGCAATTAATCGTCATAAATCCATCCCATCACAACAACATTCTCATTCTCTAAACGAATATCTAACTGAAAACTTAAAAACAGAAGTAACAACTGGAAATCAAATAATAGCTTTGGCAACAATTTATATACAGTACCACCTGGCTATTCCCCAAATCACAAACTTGCTGAATATACTGATCATAAATACTGTGTTATTTACCAACTGATAAGCCCAACTTAGAACACTGGGATGAAACTCTGGCAACCACGAATGAGTTAGCTGGAAATTATTGTAATATAAAATGACGGACCATTTATATCGGTGTTTTAAACTTACTCATTCGGGACAAATATTTCAGGGTCCCGGTGGGAATCAACATGTCTATCATATGATGACCATGCTGCATCAAATTTTGGTAATGAGACAAGGTCTCTCGTAGTGCACTGGCACTGCTGGTGGCTCCAACTAACCTACGCAGTGGCCTCTGTGGTATGCACTAGCAATGCGTCTTGGTGGGTGTGCTATTTACCAACTGATGAGCCCAAATTAGCACATTGGAGAAAGACGCTTGCAACCAGGAATTAGTTAGCTGGAAAATTTACAATGTCCTATAACGGTCTATTTATATTGGTATTATAAATTTACTCATTCTGGCAAATATTTCGGGCTCCCTTTGGTACTAAACATCTATAGCATCTGATGGTCAGGTAGGCATCAAATTTTGGTAATGAGACAATGTCTCTCGTAAAGCATTGGCACTACCGGTGGCTCCAAGTAAACTATGCGGTGGCCTCCGTGGTATGCACTATCCATGCATATTCGTGCGTGTGCTATTTATGAACTGACTAGCCCAACTTACCACGCTGGGGCGAAATGCATGAAACCAGGAATGAGTTAGTTGGAGAATTTACTTTGTCCAATAATGGGCCATTTATGTTGGTATTAAAAATTATCTCATTCGGGACAAATATTTCAGGTTTCCTGTGGAAATCAACATCTATATCATCTGATGGTCAGGCAGGCATCAAATTTTGGTAATGAGACAATATCTCTCATAAATAAATGGCACTTCCAGTGGCTCCAAGTAACCTATGCGGCAGTGCCCATGGTATGCACTAGCCATGCGTCTTGGTCGGTTAGCTATTCACCAAGTGATGAGCCCAAATTAGCACACTAGGGCGAAACACTGGCAACCAGGAATGAGTAAGCTGGATAAATTATAATGTCCAATAACGGGCCATTTATAATGGTATCATAAATTTACTCATTCAGTCAAATACTTCAGGCTCCCAGTGGGAATCAATATCTATATCATCTAATGGTCAGGCAGGCATCAAAATTTGGCAATGAGACAAAGACTCTCATACCGCATCGGCACTGCCGGTGGCTACAAGTAGCCCACGCAGTTGCCGCTGTTGTATGCACTAGCCATGCGTATTCGAGGGAGTGCTATTTTTCAACTGATGAGCCAAATTTAGTTGATGTAGATGTTGATTCCCATAGGGAACGTGAAATATTTGTCCTGAATGAGTAAATTTATAATACCAATATAATGGCCCGTTATTGGACATTATAAATTTTCCAGCTAACTCATTCTTGGTTGCCTGCGTTTCGCCCTCGTGTGCTAAGTTAGGCTCGTCAGCTGGGACTTAGCACGCCACCCAAGACGCAAGGCTAGTGTGTACCGTGGAGGCCACTGCATAGGCTATTTGAAGCCACCAGCAGTGCCAATGCACTATGAGAGCTATGTCTCATTTCCAAAAATAGATGCCTGCCTGGCCATCCAATGATGTAGATGTTGATTCCCATAGGGAACCTGAAATATTTGTCCTGAATGAGTAAATTTATAATACCAATATAATGGTCCATTATTGGACATTATAAATTTTCCAGCTAACTCATTCTTGGTTGCCTGCGTTTCGCCCTCGTGTGCTAAGTTAGGCTCGTCAGTTGGGACTTAGCACACCACCCAAGACGCAAGGCTAGTGTGTACCGTGGAGGCCACTGCATAGGCTATTTGAAGCCACCAGCAGTGCCAATGCACTATGAGAGCTATGTCTCATTTCCAAAAATAGATGCCTGCCTGGCCATCAAATGATGTAGATGTTGATTCCCATAGGGAACCTGAAATATTTGTCCTGAATGAGTAAATTTATAATACCAATACAATGGTCCGTTATTGGACATTATAAATTTTCCAGCTAACTCATTCTTGGTTGCCTGCGTTTCGCCCTCGTGTGCTAAGTTAGGCTCGTCAGTTGGGACTTAGCACACCACCCAAGATGCAAGGCTAGTGTGTACCAATAACGGACCATTATATTGGTATTAGCCAAACTTAGTACACTGGGCGAAAGGCTGGCAACCAGGAATGAGTTAGCTGGAAAATTTATAATGTCCAATAACGGGCCATTTATATTGGTATTATAAATTTACTATTTGGGCAAATACATTTAAGAAAATGGAAACACCATGAAGGCATTGGTCGTTTGCGTTGATTTTCAAGGTATAGAACGATGCCATGTAGGTATGTGAACGATCAAAGTTTCAGACCCATTGGATTGTTTCTACAGGTCTCCCCACATGATTGGTCGCGGAGGAATCAACTCCAGTATATGGACTCTGGTGTAGCGTAGTTGACTTGCAGTCTGTGCAGTGAAGTGTTCCCCGTCAAACATGCCTCGCCGTTTGAGAGAGCTCGGATAATTGGGCTGTGTGAGGCAGGATTATCGCTAAGGACTGTCGCTGCACCAGTTAGCCGACAGGCATCTACGGTACGTGTAAGGCAGCAGTGGTCAAATGAAGGTACCCACACTCATAGACCTGGCACAGGCCCAGCGTGACAGACAACTGTGAAAGAGGATCGCCGGATCATTCGGATGGCCCGGATGGAACTCCAGGCAGCAGCAGCAGCGCAAATTCGAGCAGCTGTGGCACCCCATGTTACACAACAAACAGTTGGTAATCGCCTGCGTGCAGCTGGCTTAAGAACCCATGTCATTTTAGAAGGTGATCCATTGAACCCACAACAGTGACGTGTAAGACTGACCTGGAGTCGAGAAAGATCGACGTCGGTCGACGAATGGCATAGGGCCGTCTTTAGTGATGAAACGCGCTTCTATCTTGACCGCAGCGATCGTCGGAATCGTGTGCGTCGACGTACCGGTGAGAGGGGCCGCCCAGATCTTATTGTCGAGAGGCACACAGGGCCAACACCAAGCGTTATGGTCTGGGGAGCTATTGGCTTTAATTGAAATCACAATTAGTGCTTGTTGAGGGCACTATGACTGCTCGACAGTACGTTGATAGGGTACTCAATCCAGTGGTTGACCCTAGGAAGGCGAACATTGCTAATGGGATGTTTCAGCAGGACAATGCCCGGGTTCACACTGCACGCATCTCCAGAAAACCTATCCACGACATCACAAACTTTGAATGGCCCACCAGATCACCGGACCTCAGTCCTATTGAGCATGTGTGGGACATGATTGGTCGACAACTGGCCAACCATCCGCAGCCACCCACAACCCTGGAACAACTGACCCGTGCAGTGCAGCAAGCATGGGCCACAATTCCTTAGGAAACTATCCAGGGCCTTATTGACTCCATGCCTCGACGAATTCATCAATGAATTGCAGCCCGTGGTGGGCACATCCTGTATTGATTGTTGTCCAAACATGCGGTCAGAGGCACCTGAAAGTGTAATCATCGAATCTGGGTGTAGCAATTATCATTTTCTTCAGTGTATTTCACCTTCCCTGTGGGAATCAACTTCTATATCATCTGATGGTCAGGCAAGCATCAAATTTTGGTAATGAGACAAAGTCTCTGGTAGTGCATTGGTACTGCCGGTGGCTACAAGTAGCCTACACAGTTGCCTCTGCTGTATGCACTAGCCATGCATCTTGGTGGGTATGCTGTATACCAACTGATGAGCCCAACTTAGCACAATGGGGAGATATGCTGGCAACCAGGAATGAGTTAGCTGGAAAATTTACAATGTCCAATAATGGGCCATTTATACTGATATTATGAATTTACTCATTTGGGACAAATATTTTATGTTCCATGTGGGAATCAACACCTATATCATCTGATGGTCAGACAGGCATCAAAATTTGGTAATGAGACAAAGACTCTCACACTGCATTGGCATTGCCGGTGGCTACAAGTGGCCTATGCCGTTGCCTCTGCCGTATGCACTAGCCATGCGTAGTCATGGGTGTGCTATTTATCAACAGTTTAACCCAACTTACTACACTGGGGCGAAACGGAGGCAACCAGGAATGAGTTAGTTGGAAAATTTATAATGTCCAATAACGGGCCATTTATGTTGGCATTATAAATTTACTCATTCGGGACAAATGTTTAAGGTTCCCTGTGAGAATCCACATTTATATCATCTGATGGTCATTCAGGAAACAAAATTTTGCAATGAGACAAAGTCTCCCGTAGCGCATTGGCACTGCCGGTTGCTCCAAGTGTACTCTGCTGGGGCCTAAGTGGTATGCACTAGCCATACGTATTTGTGGGTGTGCTATTTATCAACTGAGGAGCCCAACTTAGTACACTGGGGAGAAACCCTGGCAACCGGGAATGAGTCAGCTGGAAAATTTATAATGTCCAATAAGGGGCCATTTATATTGGTATTATAAATTTACTCACTCTGGAAAAAAAAAAGCAGGTATTGTGTGGGAATCATATCTATATGATCTGATGGTCAGGTAGGCATCAAATTTTGGTGATGAAACAAAGTCTCTTGTAGTACATTGGCACTGGCGGTGGACACAAGTAGCGTACACAGTTGCCCCTGCGATATGCACTAGCCACATGTCTTGGTGGGTGTCTTATTTACCAACTGACGAGCCCAACTTAGCAACTGTGGAGAAATGCTGGTAACCAAGAATGAGTTAGCTGGAAAATTTACAGTGTACAATAACGGGACATTTATGTTGGTTTTATAAATTTACTCAATCAGGCAAATATTTCGGGCTCCCTTTGGGAATAAACATCTATAGCATCTGATGGTCGGGCAGGCATCAAATTTGGGTAATGAGACGTCTCTCGTTGTGCACTGAAGTTGGTATAGGTTCAAGTTAGTATGATATTACACTAGTAATTTTAAAATAACCTTTTCTTCACAAACATTTTAAATGAAGTTTCAATTGTAAATTATTATTTAAGAACTCATAATAATTTCTCACATTGTATAATACACATTCCAATCTTATATTCTCATTTTAATATTTTTTACCATGACAATCAGGATCCTGATTTTTATCTTTGAGTATGAGTGTAAAAAGGCTTATGATGCCCTTTTAAAGGGCGAAACATGTCCCTTCAAATTTTAGTTTAATAGGATGTAAGTCCTAACTTTGGAAATTCAATTGTATTGAATGGGTTGATCCTAATAAATTTTGGTAATATCTTAAACTGATGTACTTTCCAATATGGACCAAATATAAAATTTGTAACATGTAACTGAGAATGAGTTACCTGGAAAATTTATAATGTCCAATAAGGGGCCATTTATATTGGTATTATAAATTTACTCCTTCAGCCAAATATTACAGGCTCCCCGTGGAAATCAACATATATATGATCTGATGGTCAGACAGGCATCAAATATTGGTGATGAGACAAAGGCTCTCGTAGTGCACTGGCTCTGCTGGTGGCTCCAAGTAGACTATGCTGTGTAACGTGCTCCCCTACGTCAAGATTTTTAATTTACCATCTGCTCTACTTCTCCGGCCCGCTCTCATTTCAGCGTGTTCTTTGACCGCTTACCCAGCCCTCTATACACATGACTACTGCTCGCCCTCTGTCCCCTCCCCTCTGCCGCTGCTTGTGTACGTCACGCCTGGTTCTCGTATTTTTGTGGACTTTGCTCTTACGCTATAAATGCTCATCCTGGCCTCGAACTGGCAGTCAGACATTCTGTGACGAACTGTGTGGAGGGAGGCTGGCCCGTATGCGATGTCTTATCTTATGTGCAAATTAACATCTGAACCTTCGACGGCTGGCTGGGTGAGCGAAAATTAATCTTATAGTGTTCTCAACTTCTAATTCAGGAAACTATTGAAAATGAAAACCTACAACCTGTTTTCCAGTCATTGACTGGGTCAGGGATGTAAGGAATGAATTATATGTAGGGTATATATACGATGGGGTCGCCACTCCCAAAGTGATGTATATTAATGACTGATAGATGCTACGAAATGAGAATGGAGAGTGTTGTTGGAATGAAAGATGACAGGGAAAACCGGAGTACCCGGAGAAAAACCTGTCCCACCTCCGCTTTGTCCAGCACAAATCTCACATGGAACGACCAGGATTTCAACCACGGTATCCAGCGGTGAGAGGCCGACGCGCTGCCGTCTGAGCCACGGAGGCTCCTTCAGGAAACTATTATTCTCTTCTAATACGTCCTTCTGACTGAATATGCAGTGTTGCATTTTGGTGTGGCTAAAAAAGTTTATCAACTAGTATGTTCATTTTGAACTTCACATGAAAACTTTGTGAACAGACGCTACAAGTGACAATCATACCTGTGATTTTCTGTATTTTGGAACTGTGTTTACGCCTGGTTGTGTGCGTGACCTCATTACTTTCTCAAAACTTATTTGCAGGCTGAACATTTCCCTTTCCCTTCGCCAGCCCTTGGATTTCATTTTCTCCCTTATTGCTCCTTTATTCTCCTTTTAGCTGACCCTGGGGGTTTTCACATTGTACAGTGGGCTTCATGATTTTAGAATTCTTTCTGGATATAGTTAATATTTTTTTGATAGGGCACTAGTCATGTTGCATCTAGTCAATCATTTGTTGTATCTAATCCTATTCATTATTTTGGTGTATAAACCTAGTATTAATATTTTTCTTCCCTTCTTGCTTGAATTTATACTATTTACAAAATTTGCCCCGCTTCCTTGGTGTTACAATTTCTACTTCGTTTGGTTTCAATTGAATATCATCCTCTGTCCTGTAATGATCAAAACATTGTCCATGTAATCACATCTTGTTGGTTTTATAATACACATGTATTGTGCAAATCTAACTGCTTGTACCTTCCTGATTGCCGTGTCACCTGAACTAACACTAAGGATACGATGATGACCCAGTGCAGTGGATTTGGTCAAAACTAGCGAAAAGAAAACTGCTAGGAACTAGACTCGGGCCTCTTACAGATGAAAGAAAATGTAAGAGACGCAAAGAAATAAAAAAAAAACATAACGGTGATAAGGGTAAGAACATAAACTGATCATGGAGAGAAAATCAAAAGAAGAATAAGTAAAACAAGGGGGCCAAAAATCAAATGGGTAATGTACAGTAGAACCTCGATAATTCGAAATCGGTTAATTCAAAATACCACGTAATTCGAAGAAGCTCTCGTTCCCGGAAATACGAGATACAGTTTTGCATGTTATTTAAATTGTTTAATTCGAAATACAGATAATTCGTAATTCGAAGTACAATGTCGGTCCCATTACCGAAAAACAGACTTTTAATTCGAAACTGCCTTTACATTTTAAAACAATAGTATGTTACAGGGCAATTTCAACTCGAAATTTATCCACGTCATAATAGAACGCGTGTTCCGGAACGTGGAGGGGTAGCTTTCCGCACTTACACTCACTTCGGTGGGTCTACAGTGCGTTTCATGATTGCCAAGTTGAATGAAATCGGAATTCTTTTGCATTCAACCTTTTAAAGGAACGCCGTAATATCACGCAACAGGCAGTGTGCGGGAAAACAGAATGCGCGAACGCTGGCGATGCCGACAGTTGACGAAAAAGCATGGCTCATATAATAAATTCGTAGGCACTGAACAATACTGTAATTGCCAATGAAACTGCATTGCTTTGTTTTAATGCGAGCCCAAACGGTCTTATGATTTTTAAAGGAGAAAGTGTCAGCCGTGGTATCGTACAAGGTTTGGGGATGGGGGTCATTGTAGTGCGTTGCAATTGCAATGCACATGGAAGCGAGAAACTTTATCCCCTCGTCATAGAAAAGTTCGGTAAGCTACAATGTTTTAAGGGCGTCGGGCACTTTCCATGCCAGTACAAAGCATCTGAAAATGCAAAGAGTACAGAGATCCAAAAAATAATGCATTTGCACAGGGGAACCAGCATAATTTATCCTCGTCTTTGAATTGTGTGATTTTTTTTTTCATTCGTTGCGTGAGGTTATGTTCGTCAGTGATTTATCCAAGTGCATTATTTGAATATTGTAAATGCACCTTGTTGGATACATTTTGGAAATAGTTTTTCCATGGCATTGGAAAGGTTTAAACTGTGAATCGAGGTGATTGCATGTATTAATGGGTCTTAGAATACTTTGTGACGCGGCAAGTGTTTACATTTCTGAAGTACGAGAGACGTGCCATGGCGGGAAATCGTACAAGGATAGAGTCATAGGAAAGTTTGATTTTAAGGGCATCGGGTACTTTCTGTGTAAATACAAGGCATCTAAAATGCATACAGTATAGTACTCCAATGAATAAAGCACTTGCACATGGGAGCCAGCATAGATTTCTCCTCGTCTCTGAATCGTGCTTTTTTTTTTTTTTTTTCGTTGCGTGAGGTTATATTTGCCAGTGAGATATGCAAGTGTATTATTTGAATACTGTAAATGCACCTTTTTGGATACATTTTGGAAACAGTTCTTTTTTCATGGCATTTAAAAGTTGTACACTGTGAATCAAGGTTAACTGCATGCAGTAACGGGCCTTAGAATATTTCGTAACGCGGCAAGCGTTGGTACTTCTGAATTGCGAATTGGCGGTTAATTCGAAATCACGTAATTCGAAGTCCGATTTTTGAGTCCCAACGACTTCGAATTAACGAGGTTTTACTGTAAATAATATGTGGCCCATGATTAAAATACACCAGACTCAAGTACTTTCACAAACGCTTACCTAGTAAAGGACGTGAAGCAAAGTTTAGCATAAAGATATGGCATCTATGTAAATTAGCCGAAGCATATGAATTTAGGCGGTACAAAATATTTCTTTATAGCACGTCAGGTCAAGGCACTCATAAGATTAGAGAGTAATAGCCTCACATCATAACGTACTCTCATTCGATTCGGCATCAAGATTCTCAACAATAAAAATCACATCCCCCGAGAATACAATAACATTAAGTAAAAGGAGCATAAAATGGAGAAGAGGGAAGGGTGCACCGAGCTCTTAAAATTCAACCAGAGAGAAAAAGGAAAAGGGGCGGTTACCATGCTTTCACGCAACACAACAAGAAAATATGGAAAGACAACCCTCAAGGAATAAAACATATTAAACTAGAAAATAAGTAAGGAAAGCCAATGATGGCGATATGAAACGATCAATAAACAGGTAAATTAAGTACAAAAGGTATCACGAATCAAATGTCGGAACCACCCACGCTCACACAGAGACCAAGAGGCTTGGTTGTCACAAATAAAGGGACGCATAAGAGCATCGATGTACAGCACATAATAAATAAACAACCGCTCTCGAGCTCGGACAGTATGAACCAGAAAGTGGTCCATCAAAAGAGACAGAGTGTCTCCAACACCAAAACACACAGAAGCAGGTAAATCGCGTAGATAGCTTGAATTCGTACCAGATCAATGAAATGGATATGAATTATACAGAACACGCGATAAAATAATACCACATGAGCTCAAGCGGAATGTTAATGAAGCGACATGGGTAAAAGGTCTCGGAAGCACACAGCAAACAAACTCATACACACAAGAATCCGTGTTACCTTCTATTCTCAAAAGAAACATAGCGGATCAATAAATGAAAATCAAGGTTAACACACGAATAAATCAGAAAAACACGTAATGAGGGAAGCCTTTCTAACCCAACTAAAAGAAGATTAAAGAAAAATAAATACCTGGATAATATAAGCAAACAGCATACTCAAATGGTTGAGATGTGTACAAAGACATCTTGAATTCTTAAAATATCTTTTAGAAGCCATAAAGGTGACTTGAAAATCGAATCCTTCCATCTTCTCAAGTTGAAAGATCTCAAAAAAGTCCCTCAGAAAGATAATCCAACAAGACGGGGCAAAAAGAAATGTTTTGCCCTATCCTATCGTATAAGACGCCATCGGTCAGAATAGAGAAGGATTATATAGTGCTAATAATGACACATGATGGGAAAGAGTAATAGTTCATAGATACTAGAGTTCGCTAGGAATGTGAAGACATCAGAAAAAGTAAACGTACCATAAAATGATATGGTGCAGTAGACACCTATCCTTAATTTCTTGTCAACCTGTACCTACCACGTATGACTTCTGGAAAGGTCTCAACATAACGCTTCGTGCCAGACTCTGCTCGTTTGCTGCAATTGGATTCTGAATACTATTTGATGAAGAATTTTGTTAAATGCTGGCCACGTATTATGCGAAGGTGTGCATGGGTTTCACTGTTTACATTATCTTGCTGCTGTACTTGCTTGCGTTAACCACACTGGTCAGACTGGTGTCTTAATTTTTGAAGCATATTTCTATCCTATGTGTTATTTCCATTTTTGCTTATTTTAAGTACTCTATTCATCTACGATAACTAAACACTTCCTTATTTTTAACAACTTATTTTTAACAACTTTTATGTGACAGCTGTGGCCTACGTGATATGCAGTTGCCTCTGCTGTATGCACTAGCCATGCATCTTGGTGGGTATGCTGTATACCAACTGATGAGCCCAACTTAGCACAATGGGGAGATATGCTGGCAACCAGGAATGAGTTAACTGGAAAATTCATTATGTGCAATAATGGGCCATTTATATTGGTATTAAAAATTCACTCCTTCAGGCAAAAATTTCAGGCTACCTGTGGGATTCAACACCTATATCATCTGATGGTAAGGCAGGGATCAGATTTTGGATACGAGACAACGTCTCTTGTAGTGCATTGGCACTGCCTGTGGCCCCAAGTAACCTTTGCGGTGGCCTCCGTGGTATGCAGTAGCCATGGGTCTCGGTGGATGTGCTATTTACCAACTGATGAGCCCAACTTAGCACACTGGTGTGAAACGTTGGCAACCAGGAATGGGTTAGCTGGAAAATTTCTAATGTCCTAAACGGGCCATTTATTTTAGTATTATAAATTTACTCATTCGGTACAAATATTTAAGGTTCCCTGTTGGGAATCAACATTAAATCTTCTGATGGTCCATATTCTGCTTTTGCTGTTCTCATGATGTCATCCATTACTATTATAAACAGGATTGGTGACAGAACACTTCCCTGCCTCAGCCCACTAGTTATTTTGAACCAACTTGTCCTGCCAACTTGTGTTTGCATGCAACTATAACATTCCTTGTACACTGCCATGATCATTTTTATTAATCCCTGTCCAATTCCTTTTTGCACCAAACTGTCCCAAACTTTAGTCTTGGGGACACGGTCATATGCCTTTTCAATGTCACTGAATGTCATCACCATATCATTCCTGTACTCCCAGTGCTTCTCCATCAGTTGTCTTATAATGAAAATGGGCTCTATTGTTGACCTTCCACTTCTGAAACCAAACTGATTTTCCTGTATCTGATTCTCAACCCTCAACCTTATCCTACTTTCCAGTATCCTCTCCATTATCTTAGCAACATGGGATATTATAGAAATTCCCCTGTAGTTCTTCAAAACTTTCTTATCGCCTTTCTTGAAAATTGGGATGATTATTCCTTATAGCCAAACATCACGGACCTCCTTATTCTCCCAGACTCTCCTGAGAACTCGATATATCCACTGCAAGCCTACAGCTCCCGCTGCCATTGTCATCTCCACTGAAATTTCATCTCTTCCAGCAGTTTTTCCATTCTTCAGCTTTCTTACAAGCCATTTGAATTACACCAATTGTAATTCCCTTATCCATTTCTTCATCAACTAATTGCCTTTCCTGGTCATCCATTAAATGACTGTCATCAGTTCTTACGTTCAGCAATGTCTGAAAATACTCTCTCCATCTATTCCTTATTTCTTGTGGCTTTGTTAGTATTATGCTGTCTCCATCCTTCACAAATCTGGTGTTTACCTGATCTCTCTTTATGTGTCTGAAGATACCGTACAGTTATTTCTTGCTGCCCTGCACATCATCTTTCAATTTCTGTGTGAATAAGGCCCAGCTCTTCCTCTTTTCTTCCTCCACTACTTTCTTGGTCAAATTCTTTGCCTCAACATATTTTCTTCTACTTTCTTCAGTCTTAGATATTTCCCATGCTTTCCTTGCCATTTTCCTTTCCTTCACTTTAATCTTTACCCTATCATTCCACCAGTGTGTCTCTTTGTCCTTCACATATCCTGATGTTCTACCACATACCTTTTCCGCACAACCAACCAGCACTTCCTTACATCTTTTCCATTCATCTTCAACACTCCTCACCTCTGTCCTGGGTACCAAGGGTATTATTTCCCTTTGAAATTCTTCTTGTATGCTTTTCTCCTTCAACTTCCATATTTTAATTCTTTTCTCTCTTCTTACTGGGGGTTTTTCAATCTTTCCCACTTTCTATTTTCCTATCACAACTCTATGATCTCCACCAAAGGCTTCTTCAGGCATGGCTGTAACATCTAAAAGGTTCTTCCAGTGTTCTTTCTCTATGATTATATACTCAATCATGGTCTTTGTTCGTCTGTCTCCCCAGCCATACCTTGTAATCTTCTGACTGTTCTTCTTCCTAAACCAGGTGTTTCCAACAATCATTTGGTTCCTCATTCAAAAATCCACCATCGCCTTCTGGATTTACCTTTGCATATCCAAAGGGCCCTACAACATCTTCTCTTCCTTGTCTTTCCATTCCAACTTGTGCATTTAGATCTCCCATCAATGTCACTTCCTTATCTTGTATCTGTCTCTCCACTTCCTCTAGAAAGTCCTCTAGATGTTCATCTATGCAACCCGTTTTGGGGCTTACAACTGAAATAGAACTTTCATACCATTTTCATAGTGGAGTTTCATCACCATCATCCTATCGCTGACAAATTTTGTATATTCCACATATTCTTGGATTTTATTTCTAAGTATGATGGCCACTCCATTTTTGCTGTAGGTCCTCTGCTGTACTACAGCCTGTATCCACCTTTCAGAGGAATCTCTCCCATGCCCCTCTTCTTGGTCTCACACAGTACAAGTATGGCTATATCTTTTTCTTTCATAAAGTCAACGAATTCTTCGGCCTTTCCTGTCAGTGTCAGGACATTTCCTGTGGCAATCTTGATGTAGTTAGGTGCTGGTTGCCGATTTCTTACAGTTCCCCCACCACCTGAAGAGCTGCGCGTCGCTTTTAGCAGGGGACGCCCTAACCTTTTCCGAGGCACCATATCTGCTTATGTCCATAAAGGCTATTGTGGGCTCGCCACACCCAAAGGGCAGGTTCAAAATTAGGCCGCCCCTAACATGGAAACAGACGCCTCTCGTAGCCGCTCCTCTGGAGTACAGACGCTACGGGTTTGCCCCTTCCGCCATCTACACCGTACCGAAGTCCACCTCCTCCGCCGTAGATGGCGTTGAGGTCTTCACTCATAACCCTGAGCTGGGACCCATACCGGATGTTACACACCGGGTCAGTGTGCTCTGGGACTCACATAGGCAGGGGCACCACTCCCTGGGTAGAGCTGCCTCTGAAGAGGCTACCTGCTACTTGCTACCTGCCTGGAAAATTTATAATGTCCAATAATGTGCCATTTATGTAGGTATTATAATTTTACTCATTTGGGACAAATATCTAAGGTTCCCTGTGGGAATCAACATTTATATCATCTAATGGTCAGGCAGGAATCAAAATTTGGCTATGAGACAAAGTCTCTCATAACGCATTGGCACAGCCGGTGGCTCCAAGTAGCCTATGGGGTGGCCTCCGTGGTATGCACTAACAATGCGTCTTGATGGGTGTGCTCTTTACCAACTGATGAGCCCAACTTAGCACACTGGGGCGAAATGCTGCCAACCAGGAATGGGTTAGCTGGAAAATTTATAATGTCCAATAACGGGCCATTTATATTGGTATTATAAATTTACTCATTCAGGCAAATACTTCAGGCTCCCTGTGGGAATCAACATCTTATGTATTCTGATGGTCAGCCAGGCGTCAAATTTAGGATATGAGACAAAGTCTCTCATAGTGCATTGGCACTGCTGTTGGCTACAAATAGCCTACACAGTTGCCTCTGCGATATGCACTAGCCATGCGTCTTGGTGGGTGTGCTATTTACCAAATTATGAGCCCAACTTAGCACACTGGGGCAAAATGCTGGCAACCAAGAATGAGTTAACTGGAAAATTTATAGTATCCAATAACAGGCCTCTTATTTTGGTATTATAAATTTACAGCCAAGGATAAAACATGAAAATTCACCTGAATGGACGACAGGACACCATGTGTATTTTTGAAGGAGATAGGTGATTTCATCCGAGGTTGCAGGATACAGCCAGACAGAAGGCTTAGGACTATAGAAACATTTCTAGGAGACTCAGGATTGGAGTGGACGATGGCATTCAGATACACCTTCAGTAAATACGAGGAATTTAAGGCGGCATTTCTGAAAAAATTCTGGGAGGTTACCGGTTCAGCAAGGGTTGAGAATGGGGTTGTATTCGTGAAAATCCCCTGCCACTTAACACACAATATTTTCACAGTTCTTTGTACCACAGATGATTAAATTTAACGATCTAGATGTCCCACCCTCAGAAAGCAAAATCATAGCTCTGATATCTAGGCAACTGCGTAATGAAGTACAAA
Source organism: Anabrus simplex (assembly GCF_040414725.1). Classification (NCBI taxonomy): domain Eukaryota; kingdom Metazoa; phylum Arthropoda; class Insecta; order Orthoptera; family Tettigoniidae; genus Anabrus; species Anabrus simplex. The sequence continues at coordinate 2,161,624 of NC_090277.1, forward strand.
GAAAGTTAATTGCAGCAAATGGCAAAACCACAGCAGAAGCAGAAATGACACTCCGTCAGTTGGATCAGATGTCGAGCCAAATTCATCCAAGGATAAGTCACACTGAAGCGACACACATGGTAGATTTGGCTGGAGACCGTGGCCCACCACCAAAGGTCCAGAATAACACAGAGAGGCAAAATTCATGAACCCAGACCATACCTCGAGGGGTCGAGATGAAGAGAGAGAACAACGGAATGGAACCTGGAGACTAAGCAACTGGATGGATAACAGGAGAGGTAAAAAATACTCCTGGAATAGAGGAGATGCAAGAGGGAGAAACTACCCAAGTGGTCATAATGGAAGGATGTACCGCTATCAATATGGCAACTTTGCAGGGCAGAGAAGGCCGTATTACCAGCAGAATGAAAGGGAAAATAGAAATGGCAATAACAGAGGCAATTACCATCCTGATTTTGAGCAGAGAAACAGAAATTCACGCAGATATGTAGAGGAACTCTGAGATAAACAGCAAGATGAGGCATGTTGGAAGGAAGCGATTCAAGGTCGGATGGACGATAAATGTAATAGTGCTGAAAGTGACCAATACCGGAGTTAACAACGGAACCAAGGACAGGAATTGTACCCGAATGCTCTAGATTATGACGCCAGAGGGGCACATACAAAAAAGTTCAAAATTAGATGAAGGAGATAGAATGAACTTGACAGGGGATGAGATCTCCATAGTTTTAATAATCACCGTCCAATACTGACAAAAATCATGACGCTACGGGATGTAGTTCAAAAGGTATCGGCAATTGAAGATGCGATGCAGCATTTTCGCGCCCAACTCAAGGAGGCGACCAGCAGCGCCAACTGGGAGGAGAAACTACAGCGGCTGGAGGAGGAGTTCTGTGCATTTCAAGAGAAAGTGTGTGGTGAACTGAAAGACATAAAAAACAATATTTTAAAAATAGAAGAAAAGCTGGACGAGCAAAGAGAACGGATGGACGAAGCGGAACAATACAGCCGCCGAAACTGTCTAATTTTGCATGGCGTCCCGGAAGCACCAGGTGAAAACGTGTATGCTAAAGTATTATCAACTATTAAAGAAAAACTGGATATCGAGCTTAATATGTCAGATATTGACCGTTGCCATCGCCTAGGTGTTCCGAAGCGAACAACGGCTGATGTGGTTGCCACAGGTAAACGCCCACTGATTATTAAGTTCCTGCGGTACCAGGATCGTGACCGCATTTGGAGGGCTAAACGTCGACTAAAAGGCACGCACCTTCTCCTGACGGAATCGCTTACGGGTACCAGGAAAAACATTTTAAATCGTGCACGAGATCACTTTGGCCTAAATCGTGTCTGGAGCCAGGACGGTCGCATTGTTGTGCTATGTGACAATGGACGAAAGATGTTAATTACAACAATGGTACAACTTGTTAGTTTAATATAAAACACGAGTGAGCATTGATACGGACTCATTACTGAGATGGCATTAATGGATAATGTTGTAGTTTTAAGTAAATGTGCGTGTATGTGTTGAGTGAATGTGATTGTGCCCCTGGAAGTACTTGTGGTGAAAACAAGGTGAGTAAGCAGAAGTCTTTTCTAGGTAATGGCTAGTCACAATACAAGTGCTATTTCTACCGATTGTAGTAACCTTGATGTCAGTGACCCGCTCCCACCCCTTTCCCAGTCGCCCCCCTCACCCTACCCTTCAGCAGCGTCAGCGGGAAACATTCTCAGGGAAAGTCTTTCAAGATATCTGCGAGCCCTACAGTGTTGTCATATTAACGCACAATCGTTAATGGCTCACATTGACGAAATACAATCCCTCTTTCATGATAGTAATACCTTGCACTGCATATGTATAACTGAGACTTGGTTACAACCCTCACTTAACTCAGGCCTGGTTGAATTAAATAACATGACTTTACATCGTCTAGACCGAAGAAAACGTATAGGGGGAGGGTGTGCTATATACTGTCGTAATGATCTCAAAAGTAAAATAGTGGCTACTTCAGACCAGACGATTCCCAATCGACCTGAGTTTATGCTTATAGAAGTTTTGGCTAACAATCAAAAAGTACTGATCGGAGTAGTTTACAAACCCCCAGACGTAAGACATATATCCGACCTTGAAATTTGCTTAGCAAAGTTAATTCCACTGTACGAAAATATAATTATACTTGGAGATTTTAATACAAATCTGCTGACTGTGACAAACGACTCATTACATTTACAAAATATGTTCATTAGCTTAGACCTGAACATCCTACATCTAAATGCTACTAACCATCTACATACAGTAAACCGGACGACTCATACTTTGATTGACTTGATCATAACTAACAATACTCAGAAAGTTTTAAATCACGGACAGCTTGCAGTGCCAGGTATTTCTACCCATGATCTAATATATGTCTGCTATTCATTAAAGATGCCAAAATATGAAAGTAAATATATAACACGCAGGGATATAAAAAATCTGGACAAGGAAAGAATACGACACGAAGCATATTATCTGCCGTGGAACGATATTTTACACATGGATGATATTGACGTAAAAATAAATAAACTATCTGATCTGGTGTTAGAACTGTATGACAGATTTGCTCCCAAGAAAGAGATCCGGGTGACTCGACCACCTTCTCCGTGGCTGACTAGTGAGATTAAATCAGAAATGGCAAAGCGTGACTCATGGTACAGAAGGTTTAAACGAACGGGTAATGCTAATGACTTTGAAAATTACCGCGTTCTCCGCAACAGGGTTAAACAGTTAATCAGAAACAGTAAATATAAACACATATGTCAAGTATCGAAATGCAAGAACTCGACAGAAATATGGAAACAATTACGAACGATGGGTATAGGTCGAACGTTATCAAAGCAGGTGCCGAATGTATCCCTTGATGACTTAAATTTACACTTCACGTCGGCCGAATCCACTGTAAGAGCAAATAATAATAATAATAATAATAATAATAATAATAATAATAATAATAATAATAATAATAATGGGTCCTGGGAATCAACCTGGGAGGAGTCATTATGACTCTGGCAAATGGGAGTGAAATGTGTTGTTGCCAGTCATCTGCAACATGAAGATATTGGATTCAGCAAGAGAATCCAACTAGCCTCTTTCACTCCAACTCCAGCACATAACCTGCAAGAGGTGCCCCTGCTAAGCCGAGCAACCCAGTGGAAGGTTGGGTACCAATCCCAGCGGGAAGTTGGGTCGGCGAACAGATCAATGCTGGGGGCTTCAAGGCTTACAACCTTGACAGTTAACAAATTGTTACCTGCGGGTAACCACCCTAAACTTTTTTCTTAACTCTCGCAACATGGAGAAAACGACCAACGGAAAAACTACCCCAGGTGGTATAAAATCCACCCCCAGTTTTGATGGGGCAAGCAAGCCTTTGGATTCTGGGGAGCTTGCACCTTCATGTGAGAAGAAGAAACGTTTTAAGTTCTTGGCGACCATCAACATCAACTCCCTCCTAGAGACAGGAAAACTAAAACATACGCTAGATGTTTTAACTGAACACAACATCCTGATAACAGCTGTGCAAGAGACCAGATTCCTCGATCAAGAAGTGATAGAATCACAAGGTTATCGGATCTACAAAGGGCAACCCGGTGAAAGAGTGATGAATGTGCCTCACTTGGGGACAGGCTTCATAGTCAGCAGCAAAATGATCAACTCCATCATCTCCTTTTCATCTCCAAATGGAAGAACGTCCACTATAGCTTTTAAAACTCTCAACAAAGCATACACAGTTGTTAACTTCCATGCACCTACTAATGACACCAACAGGAAAGATATTGAAAATGTGGAAACCTTTTGGAGGGTACTCGAAGAGACAATGGACCGGATCCCAAAACACCACATAACTATTTTAATGGGAGACTTTAACGCCCAGATTGGCAAAGAGAGAAAATTCATAAACATAGTTGGAGATTACCCAGCCCACAAGAGGACCAACAGGAATGGGGAAAGGCTGATTGACCTGTGCAGAAATTACAACTTAGTCCTCAAATCTACAGCTTTCAAACGCCTTCCTAGGAAAGCCATGACTTGGAGATGTCCTAACCCAATGCTTGGGGAATTCCAGCTGGACCACGTAGCCATCAGTAGAAGCAACAGTAAAGAAGTGCTGAATGTCAAAGTATTGAGAAGCGCAAACATTGATTCAGACCACTATCTTTCTTTGATCAAAACAAATTTCATCCCTCTTAAAAGCAGCAGGGAAAACCACTGCATCAAGTCGCGAATTCCAAGGTTCAATCCAGCCAGGCTGAAAGATAACAATAACTTCACCGAGACCCTGGCTAAAAACAAAGACAAAAAAGATTGGCCCCAACTACAGAAGGCACTAATAGATGCAGCGACAACCACCATCCCGGCAGTCAGGAAGAACAAACATCCATGGTGGACAACTACTTGTGACAAAGCAATAGAAGAGAGAAAGCAAGCATGGCTAAAATGGAACCATAACAAAAGTCTGGAAAACCATAAAAACTTCTTAGAAGTTAGGGAAACTGCAACTAAAATTATCAGGAACACCAAGAGGCAGTACAATAAAAGTATCATTGAACAAGCAGAGAGGGATTTTCAAAGAAACAACACTAGAGACTTCTACCAAACTTTTAAATCTCAAATAACACCCTACTCAGCCCCTACACTTCACCTTCGGGGAGCTGACGGAAATCTGAAAATGAACAATGAAGAGTGCACCACAGTTCTAGCAGAGTATTTCAACAACCTTCTAAATTCAAGGGAACCCAAGGAGAAACTGCATTTCGAACCTCAGAATGTTACTAAGTCGGACTCTCTCCCACCAACAAAGGGGGAGATCAAGAAAGCCATTTCAGAATTGAAATGTAACAAAGCAGCGGGCGAGGATGGAATCATAGCAGAGCTCTGGAAATACGCTGATGAGGAGTCAATCCAAAGTATCCATGAAATCATATCAAACATCTGGGTGACAGAAGCGTTACCTAGCGACTGGACTTCAGCTATCATCCATCCGTTACACAAAAAAGGCGACAAATCAGATCTCATTAACTACAGAGGGATTTCCCTTGTATCAGTGACGTATAAGATACTCTCCAAAGTATTACTCACAAGAGTAGAGGCTCAACTAGACTCCTGCATCGGAGAGTACCAGGCTGGGTTTCGCAAGTCAAGGTCATGCGCCGAACAAATCCTGAACCTCAAAACCATCATCACTTACAAAAACCTAAGCGCCTCACCCTACGTGACAACATTTGTTGACTTTCAGAAGGCCTACGATTCAGTAGATAGAGAGTCACTCTTCCAGGCACTCGCTGAACTGGGACTAGATAAGAAAACCTTGAATCTAGTGAAAGCAACTCTTACCAACACTACTGCCAGAATCAAATTCAGAGGGGAACTGTCCCGGAGATTTGAGATCAAAACAGGTGTTAGACAAGGGGATGGCCTATCTCCAATCCTCTTTAATTGCCTACTTGAAAAAGTCATTCGTGAGTGGACGAAAATGCTACAGGATGACTCTGGATTGAGAATTGGCTACAAGAAAGACAAGTTAACAGTCAACTGTTTAGCCTTCGCAGACGACCTTACACTCCTGGCATCCAGTGTGGAGGAAGCTATCCATCAACTATCCTCTCTCGACCACATAGCAGCTAAAGTAGGGCTGAAGATCGCCATCAACAAAACACAGTTTATCACCAACATCAAAGATGCACCCAAATCAATCCCACTGGGGGACAAAACAATACAAAGGACTAATGCCTTCAAATACCTAGGAGAATGGATAACCCCAAACATGAATGAAGATCAGGCCATGAACAGCAGATGCATCAAATTGGAAAATGCCTACCACCTATGTAAGAGTATGTACAAATCCAAATCCCTCTCCCTTAACCTCAAAATCAGGCATTACACTACTGTAGTGAGACCGTCAGTACTATATGCCTCAGAATGCCTAAACATGGTAAGAAAAGGGCAACTTAGAAAACTGGAGCTGAAGGAAAGGAAGATCCTGAGAAAAATCATGGGCCCCATTAAAGAAGAAGGCAAGTACAGAATCAGGCACAACAACGAACTGTACCAACAATTGGAGAGCATTACAACATCTATGAGGAAGAGGAGATTGAACTTCTACGGTCATGTCATGAGAATGGACAATCAGAGGCTCACCTCCAGAATCTTTCACACCATCTCTAGAGGGAAAGCGACTAATGCCAAGTGGGCAAGACTCGTCAGAAAAGACCTTCAAGAATTGGACATTGCTCCCAGTGAAATTTATGACAGGAATAGGTACAGAACGTTGATCAGAACATCAAACTCTCTCCAGTCACTAACAGAAAAAACAGTACGTCCGGGAGGAGGTGTGAAATGGACTCAGGAGCGAAAAGACATTCACAGTGCAAGAATGAAGGAGTACTGGTTAAAGAAGAAAGCTGCTAGAGATAAGAACCACGTGGTCCATAGCAGGCCCAAACGGAACTAAAAAAAAAAAAATAATAATAATAATAATAATTTTCATAACTGTACAAGTAATAATAATAATTTTTATAACAGTAATAATAATAATAATAATAATAATAATAATAATAATAATATTCATTTTATGCCAATTCAAGATACATTTGTGTTTAAAGAGGTTGGTATAAATGACGTAAAACGAGTTATGTATTCACTCAGATCAGATGCTGCTGGACACGATGGCATACCTCTGTCTTTCTACAAATATATCATTGGTGCCACCCTGCCGATCGTAACACACATTATTAACTACTGTTTAACCCAAGGAATTTTCCCTACAGCGTGGAAGGATGCCCTCGTCATCCCAATCCCAAAAAAGGATGGACCCAGTATTCCTTCAGATTACCGACCAGTTTCTATCCTACCACCCCTGTCCAAAGTGCTGGAACGCCTGGTACATGAGCAAATCCTTACGTACTTACATAAATATGCTTTACTCGACTCTTACCAATCAGGCTTTAAGAAAAAACATAGTACCATGACAGCTCTGCTGAAAGTGACAGATGACATTAGATATGCAATGGACAACAAACAAGTGACAATACTTACTCTTTTAGATTTCAGTAGCGCATTTGATACTGTTGATCCGAGGTTGCTTCTTTCCAAATTACAGTCCTTAAACTTTAGCCAGAAAATGCTGGAATTTTTCTATTCTTACCTCACAAACCGCCGGCAGTGTGTGGTTGCAAATAATAATAAATCAACGTGGCGAACAAAAAATATTGGTGTTCCACAAGGGTCAGTCCTAGGCCCTCTCCTATTCACTTTATATATAAATGATATCACCAGATCAATTAAGCACTGCAAGTACCATCTTTATGCTGATGATCTGCAAATTTATTACCACACTAGAACTAATAATATACAACAAGCAATATGTAATGTAAATGCTGACCTTGAGCAAATAGATAGCTATGCAATTAAAAACAACCTTAAATTAAATCCCCATAAAACGCAAGCCATTATCATCGGTACATCAAAGAATCTTCACATTTTAAAACAAAATTGCATTCCTCCCGTAAGTTTAAATAGTACTGTTATACCTTATTGTGAATCAGTTTCTAACCTTGGTGTTATTATAACAGAAACTCTAAACTGGTCAGCGCAAGTTAAGAATATCTGCAAAAAGGTTTATTGTGGCTTGCACCCCTTAAAACGTTTCAGAAATGTATTCCCTCGATCACTAAAAATTCAACTTGTTCGGTCATTATTATTTCCCATTTTTGACTACTGTGATGTAATTCTTACGGATATAACAAAAGAATTAAGCTTGAAACTACAACGCACTCAAAATGCTTGTCTTAGATATGCTATGGATTTACGGTATGACGCTCGAGTTTCTCCCTACTATAAACAATTATCTTGGTTACGACTAGACGACAGGCGTAAACTACATGCAAATACTCTTATGTACCAGGTACTTTCGGAAGACATCCCTGCTTATCTCTCCAGCAATTTTCGTCACCTTGGTTCTTTACATCTCCATGATACTCGCTCAGTGTCCCTCCTAGAAATACCTGTCCACCGAACAACCACATACCATCGATCATTTACTATCACCGCTTCGGGATGGTGGAATGCTCTTCCCAAAGACATCAAGGATGCTGCATCAAAAAGTATATTTAAAACCTCCTACCAGCAGTTCCTCGTTAAGTGCTTCCAGCAAGGTACAGTACCTGTATGAGTGGAACGAGTGATTGTGTGTGAAAATGATATGAGATTATTGCACAATAAAATAAATATTGGTTTAATATAATAATTTAAATTAAATTAAAAACATCCACATTGTATTTACGAAGTAGAAGTAGTCTAAAAATAGCTAGTAGTAAGTACAGTATTTAACTTAGATCTAGTCTTGCAAGGATACAATTAGTTAAATTTTCATTTAGTATTTTTATTAAGCTTATTAGTATTTTTACATTCTTATTTCTTTTGTTGTGTATTGATTTTTTTCTTTTTCCTCAAACCTGTATTATGTAGGCAGTTACTTTTTCTTTCATTCTTCTTTGCATGTATATATTCATATTTTTGTCTTAAAAATTAGTTCTTAGTATTTTAAGTTAATGTCATTGTATGGAATAATAATAATAATATGTGTGTGGTTAAGTGTAAGAAAGGGCCAAGAGCCCTAACTTCGCCACAGAAAATAAAGGCTTTATCTATCTATCTATCTATCTATAGAAGATGGATGGATCGTGGTATCGGTGGGTAGCTGGATTATACAACCGGAAGACTTGATTGATAAAAATATTAAATTAAAGCCCAGATCAGTTAGACGATTGCCTATCATTTGTGCAAGAATTGGGAACCTTCAAATACGTACTTTATTGTCGCCATAAAACATATCTGTGCTGGTGCGACGTAAAGCAACTAGCAAAAAAAAATTGTACTTTGATTAATACAGGTGCGAAAATTAGTGTGGTTCTGCAGAAGTCAATAAATGAACTGAAGTCTCCAGTTCATATTCCGATTATTCCCGTTGCTAGACTGAAAGTGAGAAGGATAATCCCTGACAGAACAGCTCTATGTAAGGAACAAGCGTCTTTAGACACTGAAACTGGAAGCTCAGTTATGTCACATCTCTGAGTAATTTACAGAAGATGGAATATAATTTGATATTACAGACAGATTTTCTGGGAGAGTATAATGCACTGATTAACATAGGAACTAACAGCGTGATATTTCAGACTGAAAACACTCAAGAGGAGATGAAATTAGACCAGACAGACGACGAACTTGGTGAAGAAAGTATTTGGATAGCTACAGCTCTGCTGTTGGGGAAAAAGAGTCTATCGAATATCTGACTGGCTGCATGGAAAACTGCACTGAGCTTCGGGAAGATATTGAGGCTATGATAGCAAATCTAGAAGAAAAAAATAAAGAGGAAAAATAGACAAGATTATTGCCTGAAAAGATAGCTGAAGCCCCAGTGAATGATTCAACACGTGAAAAATTAAGGAAAATTTTCAAGAAACATTAGTCAGTCTTTGGATCAAAGCCAACTATGAGTACAAGATTGTGTCGAATAATTGGGAACCTTTTGAACAGAGACCATCCACGATACCTACAAAACTATTATTAGATACATTCATTTATGAAACTGTTGTAACACCACTGTACAATCACCATGAGTTAGCTCACAAGAGCTAGGGATGATATTAAGTGGTATAAGCATTCATAACGTGCATGCGGATCATGGTAATAACATGAGCAAGCCATGTAAAATATAACCGCTGTCAACGGCTGATTACAAGCAGGCTGGTTCCCGTAATTATTGCTGCACAGATGGGACTTGTCTCTGGGCAGAGGCTATAGTCAATAGTAGCCTAGCACTACGGTTGTAGTCGTGTGTATGATCACGATAAGCGATGAAGTAGATATATGGAAATAACTCTACAATTCCAGACACAGCCAGGTTCGAGCAGACGACAACTACGATGCATCAAGGACTCATCCCTGTGCTGAGTGCCATCATCATGGGCTAGGCACGCATGACGTAGAGGTCATGTGATTGAGAGATGGCTGCTAAGTTAAGTCCTTTTGTTCTACAAGCAGGTGAAATAATATTTAAATGCAATAGTTTAGGTCAATCTTAAACAAGTTAATTAACTGTTAAATGTAAGCCAGTGCAGCATTTGCTTTGCTCAGTTTAAGTAAAATTAAATATATTCAGGGCTGTATGCATGATTAAGGCCACAAGCTAAGTGTTATATACAAATTAGATGGGAACGTGGGACAGAATAGGTTAGACATGGCTATGAGCATTTGTTTTTAGTATTTTATTCCTGTATGAGTTGATTTTTGATAGAAATTAGGGGCAGCTTTTCATAATACCAAATGGGCTGCACGATATTATATATGGAGTAGACTAGAGACACCATATGGTCAGGATGTTTCATGCTTGACGCATGAATGTTTAGCTGCTAGGAGATGTAACAGGAGAGTTTTTTTTTTGCTAGGGGCTTTACGTCGCACCGACACAGATAGGTCTTATGGCGACGATGGGATAGGAAAGGCCTAAGAGTTGGAAGGAAGCAGCCGTGGCCTTAATTAAGGTACAGCCCCTGCATTTGCCTGGTGTGAAAATGGGAAACCACGGAAAACCATCTTCAGGGCTGCCGTTAGTGGGATTCGAACCTACTATCTCCCGGATGCAAGCTCACAGCCACGCGCCTCTACGTGCACGGCCAACTCGCCCGGTCGGAGAGTTTTCAACGACAAAAATAGAACAGGGTCTTCAAATGTGGTGGCAGGCAAATTCATGAATGAAGGCTGAGGGCTTGATTAAGTGAGTGAAAGTTTTTACAGTAAATACCATTATTTCCATGAAATGTCAACCGCAAGCCCCTATTATTTAAATGTTTGTTGCTAACCAGCAGATGTCCCCTGTCATGTCAAGGTATGCTGTAATGGTGTCTTTGTGAGACATGCAATCCTTGGAGCCTGGATGTGTGGGGATCGAGCCTGGTGCTTCTATTAACTCCAGTGCATATCTTGTATTGTTTTATTTTGCAGGAGTGATTAATGTATATTTATCTTGTGTTGGTTGGTGTTGTGTCCAGGGCATTTAATTTCTTTGTGTTGTGATGTTGTCCTTTGTTGAGTAACGGAGAGACCATGGCCCGATGGCTAGGTTCTGTCCTTATCCTTTGCTCATGGGTATGGACCCATATGATCAGAATCTGTGTTGTTCTGGATAGGTAATTTAGACGCAGTCTTGAACAAGTGTTTTATATATTTGTGTCCGAGTGATCAGAATGATCATATGTACCGTAAATTAGGCCAGTTACTAGTGTATCAGACATTATTGTTGCACCTCATTAATGGTTTAGATTGAGCCTTTGGGCAAAGAACCAGGGACTTAATTAAGCAGTCAACACCATGAAATATTGTAAACCATACATAGTCCATGTAACATGATATCCTATTTCTTGGGTTCGTTACCTGTTTCTAATATGTAAACAAGTGTTAAAAATTAAATTTACGTAAATGTACATGTCACTTTTTTACCAATTTAATGGTCAGTTCTTTGCTTTGTTTGATATTTGTTATTTAGTAGGATTTTAATTCATGTTTTTAGTTAAATAAATCTATTACTGTAAAACGCCGCTTAACCGAACTTCACTTAACTGAAACCCGGCTCAGCCGAAATGCTCTTGCAAAATTGTATGTTAATATTTTGTTTTGACCCTCGCTGTTGATATTAGTAATTCTCTTGCTATATGTGCTGAGAGCTCCTTGACAAACCCTAATTTTATATTATGATTTATGAAAGAAGGCACGTGTAGCATTAAACAAAACAGTTTCTTACCTTCTAGGTCATTCCATGGTACATTATTTCTAGAACAAGCAGGAATTATTATTATTACTGTATTATTCGTCATGATGAATATGCAGACGACACCGAACTTGACAACAACAGTTCTGAGAATTGTGTTACAGTAGATGATGGATTTAATGCATTTGAGGTAAGAATGATTTTGAATTTTTATTGAAATACAGTACCATATGCTTTAATTACAGTGTTGTTGTTGTTTGAGTCATCAGTCCATAGACTGGTTTGATGCAGCTCTCCATGCCACCCTATCCTGTGCTAACCTTTTCATTTCTACGTAACTATTGCATCCTACATCTGCTCTAATCTGTTTGTCATATTCATATCTTGGTCTACCCCTACTGTTCTTGCCACCTATACTTCCTTCAAAAACCAACTGAACAAGTCCTGGGTGTCTTAAGATGTGTCCTATCATTCTATCTCTTCTTCTTGTCAAATTTAGCCAACTGTTAATAAACTTAACCATGATAGGTTAATATTGTGTTTGGTCCGTATTGACTGGTCTGAATGTACAATATAACTATTTATAATAGTTTATTTAAATCCGCCTTGATCAATACACTCATTAAATGTACATTTAAATTTAGCCAAATCAATCTCCTCTCACCAATTCGATTCAGTATCTCTTCATTCGTGATTCGATCTATCCATCTCACCTTCAGCATTCTTCTGTAACACCACATTTCAAAAGCTTCTATTCTCTTTCTTTCTGAGCTAGTTATCGTCCATGTTTTACTTCCATACAATGCCACGCTCCACACAAAAGTCTTCAAAAACATCTTTCTAATTCCGATATCAATGTTTGAAATGAGCAAATTTCTTTTCTTAAGAAAGCTCTTCCTTGCTTGTGCTAGTCTTAATTACAGTACTGTATCAAAAAAAAACAACGAACTTAGCCGGCATTCACTAATGCACACAACTGGTGGGTCAAAAGCAGCAAGACTGGCCAGAGCTGCCTGTCTGTGCTTCACATATTTCAGGCTGTGAGCATTAAGGCAAAACTGAGTAACTGTCCTGTTACCTGCAATCCAAGATTCCAAATTGCTAAGATCACTTTATCCACTGCATGATGTCATGTTAAAAAAAATTATTCTGAGATAGAGGAAAACTACATTTCCAAGATGACGATGTCTGTACCCCGAAAATAATTTTCCACAACACAGATTGCACATATTTTCTGAATTGGTGACCGACAAAATGTACACATCACAAATGGCTGATTCGCATGACCTTCAGAATTACACACGTTACACAGGCAGTTTTGTCCTGGGTTCCATTTCACATCTCCACTAAGAGCAACTGAACACATCACAAGGTGGAGTAATGATACGGGCGATTTGGCAACCATGGTCCCTCCGCACCTGTACCCCACAGACGTCCTCCACCCAATCCTATGGTGGACTGCAGACCTTCACTTCAACACCACGCCCAAGAATTAATCTTATATTTAGATACTGCCAATAAGCGCTTATTAATTTCTAAATCTGTATGCAATTCTCTGTTCGTCAAGGAGTACTTTGATACTATATTTACAGATGTTATTACACTTTTTACTATTTAAAGAAACAGAAACTCTGAGAACTTGTATCACTACAGAGATGCTTACCCCATTTTGAACTATTTTCTGGCTATTCTTTTGTGATGAGCAGCAGATTTAAATATTCGAGAATAACATTCTAGCAAAACCAAACAACAGATTCCTTCACTTTCATCCAACACAGGACAAGAGGCAGTGTCGACAACATTTCTATTCCAAAATATACTTTCCACCTGCCACAACAATGATGATGCAGAGGCCAACCTGTGAGTTAGAATCAAGCCCCACTTTTGTTTCTCTGACTGACTGACTTAATTTAACCCTAACAGGATGCATTTCTCAAATAGATTGCTTACGTGTTACTCGTGATCATATTTCAGTGTTATTGATATGATGCTTCTTCGAATACTGTGATGAGTGAGTGAGTGAGTGAGTGACTGAGTGAGTGGTAATTTGCATTTATACCACACATTGCCCATGATCACCAGATTTTGCAAAAATCAGCTACTACTTGCAGGGACAGCTGTGAGTACAATGGTTGTGAAAGAGTAACAGGAGGCGAAGTTTAATGTCAAAGAGCAATAAAGATTTGACATCCAGATAATTAACACGTTAAGTGCCATGCGACCCCATTTGGGTACGTGAGAGTAGTAAAATTTTTGAGCTTCACGTCCCCATACGGGGTTGAATGTTCGTTCGATATCGAGAACTTTGCGTACTCACTTGTGTGCACTGTATATCTGTGTTTCGTAGCTTTTTAAAGCCTCTTCCTGCCACCTGTCGGCCATCTATTTAAGAATGTACACAGTTCACATTTCGTTCTTCAATTTCTGTTTTGGTGCGACCCCATATGGGTATGTCGTCAGGAGGGCATTGTAGGGTGACAACGTCATCATCTATCTCTGCATGAATTGATTATGTTGGCGTGCAGTGCTGTGAGTTTTGTGTTGTGTGAGTTAATTTGTTAGTTTGTTCACTACCACTATGAGTAAACTGAGCAGTAAGACACTTGATGAAGATAGTCTAAATAATTCATTGAATAATTTGGACAATGACGATGTAATTTGCATACAAATTTGTATTTTTTATTTTTCTATTCCACCTTTTCAATACAAATGATTTTGTGTTGTTAGAAATTCACGTTGCTACAGCACTACATTAAAAGGGACAGTTTCGCTCGGTTTCGAGCATCAGCCTTTGTAATTTATCTCAAGGTTAAGACCTGTCATTGTTAATTTGCTTATAACTAATTTGTACTTAATTATAATTCTAAAAACTAAGTGGTAAAATATGTGAACATAGGCATTTGTAAACATAAAGGACAGTTTAACCATTTAAAATGACAGTGCTGAAATTGGGATATACATTGATTCCCATAACATTGACGTCCAAAACACAGTAATATCTTCACAATAATGAGATTTGGCTAAAATTCTTTAGTTCTTTGTGTTTTAAGAACAACTGTTAGTTGACTAGTGTATTAAAATTTGAGTCGTAAATTCTGTTAAAACACAATAGTGTCTAAAGCTTAAAGTCTTGAATGTGTTGGAAATATTCTGCTTCATGTATTGGTTTGAGGTCTGAAATTTATTAGTTGTAAAGGGTAAAATGCAACTATAGGTAGTTTCCTCAAACTGGTCTTGATTTGATGAGCATATTTTACATTGGAAGTAGTGCATTTTTATGAAAGCTTAGTCAAAAGGGATGTCATTCCAAAAACCTTGAGGTGTTGATATGTTTCCTTTTTCACAATATTTAAATGATAGTGCGTCCCTTTGACTGCTACTACCGGTACTTGTTACATTACGGTGACTGCTTGATTTCGTGTTTCTACTCTTTGTCCCTTTTATTGTAGTGTTGTAGAAACATGAATTTCTAACAACAAAAAATCAGTTGTATTGAAAAGGTGGAATAGAATAATTTAAAAAATACAAATTTGTATACAAATTATAGCAAATTTCAATAAGGGTCTAAACATGAGATTAGTTGCATGTAAAATGACGCTGTAGACGAGGAATATAGTTACAGTGACTTTGAACCCAGTACAAATGATGACATTATGGAAAGTAGTGACAGTGCTGAAAATGATTATGAAGTGAAAATTAGGATGGGGTTTCAACGTAAGGAACAGCCAGGGGTAATGATAATAACAGCAGCAACTGGAGACCCTGCATTGGCGCTCAGCATGTCTTTCTTTCTCAAGGGTTGGCGAATAATTCTGAAGCCTCACCTTATGATATGTACTGTTTATTCATTACAGATGATGTAATTAATTTAATGGCACAAGAAACTAATCGAAACGCTCAGCAAGTTTTGATGTGTAAGCATTTAAGCAGATCAAGCCACCTTAAGGAATGGGCCAATACAAAACCTGGCAAAATGAGGAAATTCCTTGTGGATGGGTCTTGTGCAACTGCCATCATTTGCCTGTTACTGAAGTGATAGTACAATGTTCTACACGAAAGTTGCTTGTAGTGTTATGAGCAGAAACAGGTTCCAATAACTGTTGAGATTCTGGCACTTTGCCATCAATGAGCAACAGATAGATAGGCTGCACAAAATACAGCCGCTAGTGAATTTGATAGTAAATCGATTTCAGGAAGTGAAGACTCCTGGATGCAATATGGTCATAGATGAATCCATAGTTCCCTGGCGAGGCAGAATATCATTCAAGCAGTATCTTCCATTGAAAGGCCCACAAATATGGTATTATGAAGTTCAAGTTATGTGATGATTATGATTACACGTATAAAATTATTATTTATGCTGGAAAAGGAACTGAAATGAATGTCGTATGACTTTTTCTTAGTTCCGCGTTATCTCAGGATGGGTTCGGCTCACCATGTGCAGGTCTTTCTATCTGATGCCCGCAGGCGACCTTGCGTCGTGATGAGGATGAAATGATGATGATGACAACACATACGCCCAGCCCCGTGCCACTGGAATTAACCAATTAAAGGTTAAAATCCCTGACCCGGCCAGGAATCGAGCCCGGGGCCCTCTGAACCGAAGGCCAGTACATTGACCGTTCAGCCAATGAGTCAGACGGAAAAGGAACTGTCCCAGCTGATCAACATCTGTCTATGGTGTCAGAAGTTGTACTCCAACTGATGGAGCCGTACTTAGATCAGGGGCGATTTTTATGCACTGACAATTACTACACTTCGCTAGAGCTAGCAAATGCACTTCCTGACCGCAAGATACATCTTGTTGGGACATTGAAAAAGAATAGAAAAGGCTTTCCGGAAGAAGTGACTGCAGCAAAACTGAAGAAAAAGGAGTCTAAGTTCATCAAGAGTCATGAAGTTGTCACAGTAATGAAATGGATGGACAAAAGAGATGTGCTGATGATCTCAACTAAACATAGCAATATCATTGAAGCTACAGGAGGATCAAGTAGAAATGGTGAAGATATAATGATGCCTACTATGACCATAGATTATAATCGTGTGAAAGGTGGCATAGATTTATATGACACCTTGTCGTCTTATCACTCGGCTCTATGAAGACAGTACGGTGGTACCACAAAGTCATAGATGATCTGGTGTACGGTACATGTATTGTCAATGCTTTTCTCACATATAACCAGACACACACAAAGAAGATCCAGCTTTGTGACTTTCGCCAGCAAGTGGTGGTGATGATGCTCTCTCTCCCAGAGGACCCAGTCAATAGGACACCTAAGAGGGACAGTTATTATCTCAAACAATGAGATCAACTCACTGACCAGAAATGTTGCATGTAAGTTATATTTCACGCAAGTAACAATGAATATAATCAATTTTTTAACATAATAAAATATATTCATATGACCTGAAATTCTCTTACAGAAGAGTTTGCGGACGCTGCAAGCAATGCTATGAGGAGTGCAGACAGACTATGAGCAGCAAGAAAGCAAGAAAAATGTCCATCATCTGCAAATCTTGCCCTGACAAGCCCTACTTGTGCGTCAACATTTTTGAACTGTACCACAAGGAGAACTGGTAAGTACTTTCAGCACTTGTTTACGTTTATAATACTACAGACAACACAATAACACAGGTTCACACATTACTGCAAGGGAATGATGATCATGACATTGCTAGTCCGTAATGAAGCAATAACTACATTCACATATACTGTTTCCTGACAATATTACACTGCTTATCTTTTTCATTAAATAACCTCCGATGTGGATCATTTGGATGATGAAGATGTAGCACAATTATCTCCAGTTATTGCACCAAATACTAAACAATTACTTTTTCTGTTATTATGTTAAATTATGTATATATATATTTCATATATTATGTATAATGAATTATTTAATTTCCATTTATATAAAATCTTGTGCTCATGAATAAAATTTCAGATCATGTTCGTCATTTAGCTGAAATTTGCTTTCTCGCCCATCCTACGAGCCTGAATAACACTTCAGCAGTAGCAAGATCATAGCACGAACGAGCTAGCACGTCTCTCATAATCAAGGACATACAACGTGTTGCGTCCCTGCAAAGGAAAGGGTAAGTATGGCCGAGCTTCAAGACAAACTACTGTATATGTGCGACACCATAAGGGGCGCGTACACGTTTACAATTTGTAAGGGCCAATACGACCCCATATGGGGACACAATATTTTACCTTATATACATAATAATTTAGCCTAATATATCCTCATTTCAGCGATCACTTGCTTGGTTAAGCCCGTGAATGTTTTTGGCACCAGGAAGTAACTCAATGGCACTAAAAGCCAATCCCAAGAATTTTGGTCTGGTACTCAATGTGTCAAGTATCTCCAAACTGCATGGAACAGTGTTTACAATAGTGTGATAGAGGTGAAGAAGAATAAACAAAATACAGATGACGGAATATAACACTCCAGCCCATGAGGATCATTTCTGGAGTTTCAGCCACTGGATCCCAAGATCACATTTTCAAAGGTCAGAATTAATTTTGAGTATGGAAATCATATTGAGTACATCTCACTACAAATATTCAGGCCTTGAAACATAAGAAAGATTCCAGGCAGGTGTCTGATGTTATTCTTCCATCCGAAACAATTTTGAAAAATATGTAGCTAAGAGCACAAAGATAAAATCTACTATGTCATCATAGGAGCCATGGCATTCTATGGCTTTGCAAGTTAACAAGCCACAGAAAGCAACAGCAAATATATGACATAACTGAAAGAAGATATTTGTAAGGTGTCACTAATGAGAGAAATTAGGGTTCGATAGAAGAATGCAGAGATGTACAGAGATATGAAAAGAGACGGAATCAAGTGGCTAATTCAAGGAAGCATGATTCACTGGACTGATCATGTTGCATTAAATGCCAACAGCAAAGTCAGGATCAACCAAACAGCCCAGAAACACATACTACAATATGGAGAATAGAAATGGGATGGTAATATTATTAATCATTTTACTGGCTCAGATAGAGAGTAGTGCAATCTAGGCACCCTGCTGATCACTAGATACTACAGGCTGAGTGATATTAATTTAGTGGAATTTTCTCAAGAGCCACAATCAAACCAACACATTTGAACCATGTGTGAAGCACAGGTGACAGAATTTGAGAATGATCTGGTTGGACCTGTGCTCACTTTGAACCCTACATATTGAGATATTGAGGTCCTCAATACATAGCTTGTCTTCAGAGGGAGTTCTTGAACACATAAATTGCAAATTCCATATTGTTGAGGGTTAGGGGTATAAAATCGAATTAAGCTAAATGGTACTTACTTGTCTTCTTCTTTAAAACAGGCGACCAGCTGACCAACTGTGTCTTCATCCACGCATATTTCATCCTTAATATCAGTAGAAGCCTGTAAGCAAAAATATGCACAGCAAAGTAAGAAACGCAGAGTAAACAGATAACTAGAGTAAACATTTATAAATAGACATGACATAGTTGACAAAATAAATTTCATTGTTGCACAATAAAAATATCAATTTAATCTCCCAATTTAAAAAGTAAACATAAAATCAAGTTTCAAGTCATAATTTTATGAAGAACAGGAGCTCATAATTGGATAAAGAGGACAGCACTGGAAGAGGAAGCAAAATAAAAATAAAAACATGGTCAAGGATAATCTCCACATCTCTTGTCTTCTCTTCTTACAACATCCTGTCATCATATTCTTCTTATTTAGTGTTCTTAAATGACTGGTCAATTGTTTGTTTCTTGGTTCCCACAGATGACTTTGATTGTCAGACTACATTGCATCTTAACCTGAGAAAGAATCTCCTGCCTACCATGTCCAAGTTTGGTCAACAAATACTCAGTTGTTGGACTTTTGACTCTAGACAATATGTAGGCTTTATCAATATATAATTACAACCTCCACATTCAGATTTTAAAGGCCCTGAATTCTAGGGATAGTGAGTACACCATTTTCCCGGGAGCCACAGAGTTGATTCTTGGACAAGTCAGGGATTATTACGAGATTGTGATGGCTAGTTATTGGTCCAGTCAGACTACATTGGAACATTGAAGGGGTTAAATTATAGAGGTAGAGTACTTAGTCTAAAAGGACAAGAAAATTAGTTGTCCTCACCATGCATTGACATATAAACTGCAGGCCATCAGGCTGAGCAAAGGTTGCTTGGCAGGGCAATGTTCATCAGAGCTGTAATGTGCTGGGTTTTGGTGTGGTTATTAAAGGACTCATTTCAGAGAGTTTAAAACTACCTAATATGTTTCTTAGACATGAGCAAAATAGCCTTGACATAGTCTACACTTGTCTTGGCATGCAAAGTTACATTAATGTTGTCTCTCGGATTTTTAGAAAGAGGGAAACATTACACTTTGCTTACTGAGAAGTGAACATTCAACTGTCCTAACAAAGGTGAAAGGATTCAAGTTATTTAACTGTCATGGAGTATTTCACCATTACAGCAATGGTCAAATGAATGCATCAATCTAAACATTACTAATGAAAGTTGAAGGAGAATAACTAATATCGTACATTTTGAAAGTAACAACCAGAAAAAGAGAAGAAAATCGTAATGCCCTGCATTGGTAATGCTGCAAAAAGAAATCAAGGATCCCAATTACATGGGTAAAACTGCCCTGAAATCTCTCAAGGCTCAATTTATCCCAGATAAGTCATTCAGGATCGGCTGCACCTATGGATATGCCACACTGTACATGTAGCAATATATTCGCTTTAATGTAATATACTGCAAAGGCAACCCCATTTGTTCACAACAACAAGGCTTCAAGCATCTATCTATATTAATTTCATGAGGAAACACATGCTTCAAACGGGCAGTTCTCCAGATATATCCATAAAATGTTTTCAATGGACTGTGCATATGAAGATTACATAAGCCACAGGTGGAAGAAAACAGAAATGATGCCTAATTAGCTACAGAAAATGAAGGCAAACTGACGTATCGGAGATAAGATAGTTGGAACTTTAATAGTGACAACACTGCTGCAGAGACGCCATGCAATGGAATCTAATAATGTCACTGACAGCACACGTTAGCTACATACCTAATTTACCTCAGAGCATATGGACTCTCCCTTCTCACATCATGTGCATGCGAACTGGCATAAGGAACACAGCCTCGGGTTAGCTGGCAATCTATGACAGTGTTGTCACGATGTCTCTGAAAGAGGAACAATGGAATAGGATCAAGATAGAATGTGCCAGAGGTAGTAGAGCATCACAGTATCACCAAGGGCTTCAAGAACCTTGTGGGGAATCTGCATTGTCTTACAGGACAGTGGCACGTTTGGTAAGAACCTTTAACGAGGGACATCAATATGTGGCCAGGTCACCCTAGTGTCAGTGAAGGAAAAGTGCATGTTAATGGATAGTGGTCAATGTCATATGATATGTGAGCTGGCCCAAGACACCGGATTAGCAAATACGACTGTGCTTCAAGTTGAAGGATCAGTGGGCAAGAGAAAAATTTCATCAAAATGGGCTCTGCATGATTCGACAGAAATGCAGAAATGATTACGACATGATGCTGCTCGTATTTGGAGTACCATAAGTTTGAAAAACAAGCTTTCTTTTGTGATATCATTATGCAGGATGAGACATGGGCTAAACTGTATGCGCTGCAGCTGAAATGTCGATCGAACTAATGCCATCATTACGAGAAACAACAAAGATTGAGAGTTTGTGAGAAACCCAGCCATGTGAAAGTTATTGTTATTCTCATGAATAACTGTGATGGTTTTATACTAATGCACTATGTTCTGCCACAGCATACCGTCAATGCGTATTACCCATCATTTTCCACGACAAAGCTCGGCCACAAGCCGTGGCTGATTTGTGCAGTTGATGAGACTGTGAATCGCTGTACATCCACTATAATCCAAGGATTTAAGCCCTTGTGACTCTGTCTTGAAACAAAAGATGAAGGAACCATGTTGGAGGCCTTTACTCCAGAACAGTTTCAGAGATTTATAGGGTAGTAAACAGCTCCATCGAACTATCAACATAATAGGTGCTGCAATAGATATCCTATGACTTCTGGATCACTGGTTAACAGGATGTACACAATGCTGATGACTACTCTGAAGGACAGTAAATCTTGGTATAACATTCATCCCTTTTTTGGTTTGTAAGTAAATGTCTGCTACTATTAAAGTTCCAACCCTTATATACATCCAATAAATTTCTGTTTACAACTTGTTTCATGGCGCACTGGCACAGGTACGTCTTAGCTGGGATAGGAATGAGCTAGGAGTAGGAAGCAAGCAGCTTTGGCAAAAATTAAAGTATAGCTCCAGAATTTGCCTGGTTTAGACATGGGAAACCACAGAAAAGCATCTTTGGAAGAATGGCTGAAAGAGAATTGTACGGATGTTCAAGGCTTTACGGTACTAAGAAAGGTAGGAACTGCATACAGGCAGAGATGCCAACTTTCAAGAAAGGCAATTCATAATGCAGCCGTTAGGGCAAGGGGTGGGGGGGGCGAGACGGCGGCCGTAGATTTTTTTTCCAAAAGATCTTACTTATATATCATTGAAAAATCAATGAACAACTTACAATTCAACCAGACGTAACATATTCAAAGACTGGCATATACAGAGTGTATGATTCTTACCTGCTAAAGTAATAGGTCATCTGCAGTACATATCTGAGTGGAGGTTGAAGGATCATTTATTTTGGTGAGTACTGTAGTTGCTCCCTTAGCAGCTTGTAGTTCCTGTTTGGTAAACGTACACTGGCGACATGATTTTTCTTTTGATATCATGTGCATCCTCTGCACTAACAGAACACTTAACAGTTCGGAGTTCATATTAGCAAGTAATTCAGTCTTGTTCTTCCTTATCATGCGCATCTGAAAAATCGCGGCTACACACACTACAAAACACGTGTGAATGAGATTTTGAGGAACGCAGTAAACAGGGCCATTCTTTCCAGTTCCCTACATTTTTGAACTATTTTTGGTTTTTTACTATCGTCACTAGTCACGGTAACGTCATCACACGTATTTTCCTGCACAAGAAATTGCTTCATTATTTCACACCTTTCGCATTTCGTAACACACGATTAGCATGTATCCTAGAATTTGGCGAGCACAATTTCAAATAATTCCTCAAGAGTCACGCACACAGCATTCACAATGACGTGGAATTTGTCACCAAAACAAAGACAAAAGAACTCGCATGCTCGGATGGAAGTCTGATTCGTGAAGAACAAAGACAACTCCGCAAGATATACCACTTCACAGATGCCTATCTTTCCGGTACTGGAAGCACACACTGCGTTCGGCGCGTGAAAACTCAAAATATTCTTAAACGAGGGTCAGGAAAGGGGTATAAATTATTACTGAGAAATCCTAAAATAATATTCTTAGAATTCAAGCTGTAATGGCATTCCTTGTGTATCTTTTTAAACACTTCATACACTTAGATTTAAAAAATCAACAAACAATCGTAATTTGTGGTGTGTGATTCGTAAAGGCGTAGTTATTATGGGCAATTCGTAATTATTATGATTGAATTGTAATAGTTGGCATCTCTGTACAGGAAAATCAAGGAAGCCTTTTGAGACAGGAAAACTAGGTAAGTGATGGGTGATAAGATAATGCCAATGGATTGGATATGGAGGAACATAGTCAACAGCTTGCTGATAATCCTACGAAACTGCAGTCCAAGGATTGGGCTCAATTCAAATGTGCATCCTTCCCACTGTATCCAAGCAAATCCCCTCAACAAGAAGCTGTTGATGCTATTGAAATGGGAGTCCCAATTTTCAGTTAAGAAGTGGGGATCAAACCCACTGGTCTTTAGCTTGGAGCATAACAAGAATAGGGAAGTACCCCACACCACGAGCTGTTGACCTCAGCTCATCAAGACAATTAAACTGAAGAGCCTAAATTCCATGTATCAAATTATGAGGACACCAGTAACGAACAGACTGTCACAAGTAATATTTTGAGGAAGAAAATTAGGCAAAAGATGACTTAGCAGGAGAAGGACATCTTGGATCAATATTTGAAGAAATGGGTTGGAGCTCTTCGACACAAGACAAAAGGAAGATAGCTGTGCTTGTAGCCTAAATCCGGTTACGATAAGGTAGTAGTAACAGTGATGAAATGAGCCACCTGATGCCATGCAGAGGCAACAGCTGCTATATATTACGTAGCATGTAATGTGCCAAAATATACAGTACTGGAAATTATGTTAGTCTTATTGTGATTACCTTACTTATTGAGATGACAGTATAAATGTTCAAAATGTGCTCCATTATGCTGTAGGCAGTATTCATAACGATCATGCATATTTTCCAACATATTATGGAAAATAGGTTGCTGCAGAGTTCCAAAGAACAAGATGACCTTCTGACGTAATGCAGGCACAGTTTTGGGTGGATCTGGACAATATAGGGAAAATTGGGAAGTCTAGGTGGAGACTTCTCAATTTTCCCTATATTGTAGTACCAATCAATACGGAAATGAAGATAATAGATTATGGATCTGGACAATAAAAAATTTGCTCCTTTAACATTCCCCCAACATAAGCATCAGATGGAGTGAGATCGGGGGAAATGTGGGGTAGGGGAATTCAGCCCTGCAGGAAATAACTTGTCCTGGAAAGGTTTCTTGCAGCATAGCCATAGTCTGTTGAGTCTTGTTGGAACCAATGTCTATTCATTTGCATGTTCCTGGCATGACAAAACCTTCTTATATCCTGAATAAATAGCCTGATCACCATGTTCCTATAGCATTCCTGGTTAACAGTAAGAGGTGCACCATCATCATTCTCTATGAAATACGGACCTAGCACACCATTTCCTGACACTGCACACCGAATCGCCACACGCACACTACTGGCCTACCAGACCTTCCCTTGCAGTGACACAATACACTACCCGTACGACGACTTTTTTAAACAATAGATAGGTGCTGGCTTATTGAAGTGTTCACGATAATGTTCTGCCACTAACTTTAAACTTGGCCCACCTAGATAACAGTTTTCCGTACGAGCAAAAATAATACTCCACTATAAACACTTTTTCCTCCGTCGTGAGACCCACTGACACTTCCAATCACAGAGGACAACGTTCTTTACACAACTAATAATTCATCATGGCAATGTACCGACATGCAGCCGCTCAGGCGTGCGCTTGTGCACTGAGCGAAAATGAGTACTGTATATTTTGGTGCATACCATAAATGAAGGAAATATGAAAATCGATTCAGAATGTTGAAAATCTCACTATACATCTATCCAAGGTCCTTCAAAATGTCTGCTTTAAAATGAGGAGTTGTTCAATGAAAACTATTCAGCAGTTTCTTACAATGTCCATTATCAGAAAAATGTCATCAAAATGTTAGATTACCTCAAATGCATTCACCTGCTCTGCTAACTCTGATTTGGGTTCTTCTTTCAAATGCATCTCCACTGATGTAATTTTATAATTGTCCTGTGGAAAAGTTAATATATTAGGCATGTTTTTCAGACACAAATGAATATTTAGTTATATATGAGTAGGCTTAACAAATCATAACTTCCCAGTAAATAAGTCAGTTTGAGTTTCAAATCTTCATTATACTTTTTCAGAAAATTTCCATGGTGTGTATCCTTAAGAAAATGACAAATAAGATACCTTCAGTAGTGGAAAAATGTCCTGTTTGAGTGCTCAGAGATATTTTTGAAGAGTAAAACACTTATATAATATGAAACCTTCTAAAATAACATTGAATGATCAGGAAAATGACAGACATGCTTACAAATAATCTGCTCATAATAAACAAACCAACACTGAATAATTAAGAACTTCTCAATTTATCACTGTTATCTTTCACACCCTGTACCATTCAATACAGCTCGATATGAAATACATATCATCAATATCTCCTGCTGCCTGTGAAATGTTCAGCCTGAAGGCAGGAAGGATCCTCAATATCTCTACCATCAGCTGCCACAGAGAGCTAGGTATCACTGAGAAGGCAAACTAAAGAAATGAAGAGTGAGGTAGTTTGCCATTGTTTACTTCTCCTAGCCAGAGACTGCGGTTACATTCCAGTCTCTCATGTTCACTGAAATATACAAACAGACTAACCATATGAACGTCAATTTCATACCCTTTTCTACAAGATCTGGCAGTATTAATAATGGTGTAACTAGCACTGGTCACATCTCAGTCACTTTCATATTGTCATAGTCAAGGATGAGACTGAGACATAAAATACAAGTGACTAACTTGTTCTGGGCCAATCTAGAAGTCGTCAGGCATTGGGCACACAGTATCTAGAGCAAGCCATCTCATATAAATTTGGAAAGGAAGTGATCAAGGACAAAAGCCCTTAAACATATGAACCATAAAAACAATTATTCCTACAGGTCATCTAAACCACAATGAGCTAAAATATCATAGAGGGGCTGTATACATGACATCAGCCGTCCTTGTGAAGGCATGAGCACAAATGGTCTCCTGACAGGGATATTGCAATTTGTTTTAAATAGCACTGACAAAAATAGGTCTTTTGGAAATGATGTGATAGGAAAGGGCTAGGGGTGGAAGGAATTGCCCATGCCCCTAATTAAGGCACTGACTGGCATGAAAACAGGTAACCACAGAAAAACATCTTCAGGGCTGCCGATAGTGGGGTTCAAACCTACCATCTCACGAATACAAGCTCACAGCGCCACGAACCTAACCTCCAGTATTCGGGAGATAGTGTGTTCGAACCCCATTGTCGGCAGCCCTGAAGATGGCTTTCCGTGGTTTTCCATTTTCACACCAGGCAAATGCAGGGGCTGTACTTAATTAAGGCCATGGCTACTTCCTTCCCACTCCTAGTCCTTTCCTGTTCTATTGTCGCCATAAAACCTATCTGTGTCGGTGCGACGTAAAGCAACTTACTAAGTTTTACAATATTTAAAATACTTCCACCGTTTTGATACTTTTTTTGCCTTTTGGCAAATTCATTTGTCAACAGTACATGTTTCGTTCCCTATTTAGGAACATCCTCAGCTGTTATTGTAGCTTAGGTGAATTGCTAAGATTTTAAACAAGTTAATTTGCAGGTAGATTGATTCACTTAAAAACTACTAAAAATACCAATTAAATTAAATGATATTAAAAACAATGTAGGGGTTAGTGTGTTAATGATATGAGAACGAATGATTACATAGTTGGTCAGCTTAAAAACTATGTCTATTCATTTGAATAGTTGTTAAAAATCTCATTTTGTTACATTAAAATGTCTGTTTATGGTTAAAAGTTTTAAAAATGTGACTTCATAACACTGTTAAAATTTATTGAATATTTTTTCTTCTGTTCCTTCCAGGTAAGTTGTTATATATTATGAGTTTGCTTATGGTGCCTTTGATTGAGTCTAATGTAGAACTTTGAAGCTGACTGCTGATCAATTTTTGTGAAGGGAGCTTCGATTCAATTTCTGAAATGGAATAAAATAAGGAAATG
The DNA here is from genome assembly GCF_040414725.1 of Anabrus simplex. Taxonomy (NCBI): domain Eukaryota; kingdom Metazoa; phylum Arthropoda; class Insecta; order Orthoptera; family Tettigoniidae; genus Anabrus; species Anabrus simplex. Next base: position 2,188,907 of record NC_090277.1, read on the forward strand.
GGAATTTGTTTAAAAAAACATGTGTCTTTACGTAATAACTAAATGTATAAAAAAGTTCTTTACCTTGCTATTGTTATACTCCAATTCTACTGTGACCCTGGAGGGACGTTTGTTGCTGCTTTGCGTCTTGTATAGTAATGGTGTGTGCGTTCCGTTGTATGCTCCTCCTTATGGGGAGGCAAGGTTGCGGAGAGGGGAGGGGGCATGTCGGTTACTGTCACGGCATCAACTTTAGAAGGGCTAGGGAGAGGGGATGTACAAAATGGCGGAGGTTCAGCCTTATTTATCCTTTTACTATTTGTAATGCGTCTTTTGCCTAAAGTTTCAAGACTTAATAGTGTCCCTTCAAATATAGGGTTTCTAATGTCAACAGTTTCATTTAGATTATTGTCCTGATTGCTTTTATGTTCTAAATAAATGTATAGATTTTCTAATGTATTAAGGAGAGCTCCTTTGTTTATTTTATGCAATATAGTTAAATCCTGTTCTATGGTTGTGAATTGATGTCCGGTTGAACTCATGTGTTGGCCCATCGCGGAAATTTTTTTATGTCTTTCAGCGTTGACATGCTCCTGGTATCTTACAGTAAAACTGCGCCCTGTTTGTCCGACATAACTTGTTTTGCATTGGTGACACTTCAATTTATAAACTCCTGATTCAGAATGTTTGTTTTGTCCTAGGGAATTAACACTATTGTAATTAAATAATTTATGCTTTGTGTTATTGCTGGTTGAATATGCGATCTTATAATTATATTTTCTAAACAAATTGGTTACTGTGTATAAGTTAGGGTTATTGAACGTGAACTTGGCGTATTTATCTTTCTTTTTTGTTTCGGGTTTTAGGTTAGTTTGTAATTTCTGTTTGAATTTACCGATTATTTTGTTTATTATTTTTTGGTTCAAAACCGTTGTGTTGGGCTTGTTTGCGAATAAAGAGCAGTTCTTTTTCTCTTTCTGTGTGTGTAAGGGGTATATTAAATGCTCTATATATGTAAATGTAATAAGCTGACCTTTTTTGCGATTCTGGGTGTAATGAGTAGTTCTTTATTGTTATGGGAGTAAAAGTGGGTTTTCTGTGTATCTTGAAGACAAACTCTTCCTTTTTCCCTATTGGCGGCATGGCCTGAAGTTTTCAGTGAGGTTACTTGGAATTTTGTATTGAATAGGAGGATGTAATACAGTCTTGTAACTGTATAATTCAGTGCTTTCAATACAGAGATGAAAATGATATTATGTAACACTGCAGATGATGCAAATACTGCACATATTTCTTTGATTTAGTGATGTATTTTACCACGCTGCTTGTGAGATAATCAGCATATAAGGGAAGGACTTCATAATTGTTGATATTATCTTGATCTAGTCTGGTAAAATCACTTTTTTTTTTTTTGGTGGAATTTACTGTACAAGATCAGGGTTCCATAAAATAGTACGGTACCTTTCAGAAACATATTAGAATTACAAGATGGTTCAATATGACCAGTGAGACACTCCCTGTATGCAGCTTTGAACTGAGCAGCATTTTTCCCCCTCTCTCTTCATCATCCATGAGAGGAATAATTCTAGGTGATCCTGGCTTAAGCAGCATGTGAGGAGGTATTTTAGTACAGAAACCCCTTTCCCAACATATGTTTCTGCAAGACCTTGCACACTTAAAAAATCAGAAATGATACCATTAATTGCAGTTATTTTCTAAGAGTTACGGATGGTCAGATCATCAATTAGCTAATATTATTAAGATAACTTATGCATTTTTCAATATCAGTACAATTTTGGCCTTGTTAGAAAATCTGTTTGCAGCCTTTGTTCGCTTACCCATAGTATGGTATGAATGTATTAAATCAAATGCAAAAGCAATGATGTATGCAAATTGGTACAGTGTAATGAGTCTCCGTGAAATATATATATTTCTTAACATCATGGTTGACATGCACACTAATGAAGATTTGGTACATTTATTGTTTTTTGCCTCGGTGCTCAAACATTCCCATTTTCCTACAGGTGCAGCTCAAAAAACCTGCAAAAGGCCACATTTATTATTATTATTATTATTATTATTATTATTATTATTATTATTATTATGAATGGCTAAGTTCAGATGAGAAGGAATAGTGCTTAAAGCTTTTGCTTGATGCTAATTCTAATAGCAAGACACTTCCTTAATGTGGCTCACTGATCAAAAATCATCACCACAGAGGTGATCTAAAAGTGAGCCAACACTCCAATCAGAGAGCATTTTTGTATATCATGTAATAAGAGCAATGAATGGATGTTTGTATGTAAGAATGCATATAGTATCTTGTACTGCATAAAGAATAGGGGAATCTTCTGGATAACTTCAGGCCATGCTGCCAAAAGGGGCAAACATGGACATGGTGCAATAGAAATCATTATCCATGAGTACATTAAGAAATGTCCTGTTAAAGGAATACAATAATACTTCTAACTTTTGAATAAGATCTCCTGAGTCAACACAGCTTTCACTCCCGAAAAGCAAAGTAAATTTGGTCTGAAAACACACCAATGTAAAGACAGTTTCATCCAGGAGCTGACTTCCTTCTTCCAGAATGCTGTTGATTACTACTCTCACCTCACTGCATTAACTTGATTCAAGTTCACTTACTACGGTATATTACCAGCCTATATTACACATGCTAAATATTTGAAATTATCTACCTGTTCCAACTTTGTATCTCCCTATCTGACCTACTGCACCTATTTTCAAGTTCCAAGATAGCAGACTGCAGGCTTTTGGCAAAATCTGCCATTAAGACAAAGTCATCGGCATATGCCAGATTGCTTACTAAATTTTCACCTTACTGAACCCCTCCCCGCCATTTTATACCTTCCAGTATGATACATGTAAACTATGAACAATAGCTTTTGGTACGTTTCCAGTAAGATTGGTGCATTTGAAATAAGCTTTGCGATGTACATCTTGTGAGAGAGTAAAATCACTGTTCCAGTCTTCCTATAAACCCCCAGTCAATACATGGATGTCGAAATGATATTGAACCTGAAAACTATCCATGGATAAGAGGAGTCTAAATGTGGGTTTAAATATATTCTGTAGTTTTTCAGTTACAAGAATTCAAACAACAAAAAAGTCAGGCAAGACTCCAAAGCTAAAAAATATGTAGGCATCATTTTTACACCTGAAATGGATAATTATAAGAAAATGTTGCCAAATTAATCAATGCATTGATACATAGATGTTACAATTTCATTTATGTAGATTACAGCCATTACTAAAGTGCTTGGCTTATCGGTCCATAGACTAGAATGATGCAGCTTTTCTTGTCACTTTATCCTGTCCCGCCAGTTTATTCTCTCACTTGTGCAGTGTTTTCCCCAGAAAGTTTGTCAGCTGGGAATCAGCAATGAGTGGCCAAGCAGGGGATACTGTGTACCAAAATAGATACAAGAAAAATTCAATTTATTACCCTCAGGGCATTCATATTACCAGGCAGGTAACATTAACTGCAAAATGGATCTATTTTAGTGTTATTATCATGAACAAGATAACTCATTATTTTGAACATGTCATGTTCTACTGCTCGTTCATAATCATTCAATACCGGGGATTACCATTCCATTGCTGTGTAGTGCCACAGGAGTTTGTGATGTCATGCAGAACTGCTAAACATTTAAACTCCGATGTAATTGATGTAATTATGCTGAAAATAATGATTGATCATTTAATTAAACAGTTTTACAGAATGTAATTAGTGCATATCTCAGTTATGCTAGAAGGGCGGCCTATAAAAATGACAGGGCAGTGCACCCATTAAAAGGTCATACGGACAGCACTGTAGTTAAACTTATATTTACTAAAATCCTTTTATCATACTAACATCATAGCCTGCCCCGTGACTCAAAACTTCTAGACTTGTTCCCAAACAAAAGTCCTGCAGGACTTTGCTTTGAAAAGAAAAGAATAATAAGGTTAACATTCCCTTAGTTGAAGTAGATTTCATAGAACATTAATACAGATGTTTCAGTACCTACAGCCACACAATCAGGTCATGTGATACCAGTGTTGTAATATAATCGTGAAAAAAGAGGGGGGGTTAACAATTTTGCCATTAAATGGTTCTTAAATGCACTATAAGGTGACTTTTAATTGAAATGGAATACTTAACCACCTCACTGTCCACATGAGCCCGGTGAATTCCTCACCCTAACAGGGAATACGAATAGTACCCCCAGAGATTGATCTACCTGTGCAACATCAAAAGCAACGGTGTAGGAAGCCTTACGAGTATTGTGACAGTTATGCCATACCTTGAAGCATTGCAGATGTAGCTATTATAATTCTTGTAGTTTAAAAGTTCCAACAAGTTGGGACTCCATCTTACCAATGATTAGAAGACGTATTGCTACCTGGATGAGTAACTCTCAGGATGCTGGATGGGACTCAGTACCGAAAACGACCTGGTGGATTTTACATATCATTCTAGGTTGCATAACATTTTTGGTTTGTTGTGGGGACATATTTAAGGCATTCTTTAAGTACCACTACTGGTTACTTACAACTGCAAGGACACTAATTGAACAAACTGCCAGAACTGCTCCATCCAGGAGTGCCATCAAGAGTTGCCAACAAGCCATGACCATCCTGAGCAAGCCATCAAGTAGAGGAGTATAAATAATCATCATCCCCTTCCCTTAGCATTCTTTTAACTTTGTTTTTCAGTGGCTTCCATGACTGTTAGATGTTCTGGTTGTTTTTCATGAATATAATTCACAAAATTTCAACAGAATGGTTCAGAGTAAAGTTAATATAGCTCTGATCTTAGAGATGCCTGTTCAAACTTTAAAATCAGGAAGTAAAAAAATGAGTGAATAAATTAATGATATCAACAGGAAAATGACAATATAAAATAAGTGGAAGCTGAGGGAACACAACACGAGAAACTGTACAAAAACAACTAAAACCTTGAAAAAATCACAACCAAAAATTCCCTCCATGAACACGCAGGCCCATTAATGAAATGGAAAATCCAATTAACTAAGTTGACCATCAATGTTATAAAATCTATTCAAACAGGAGAAAAGGTGAATAAAAATCAATGATGAGCAAACTCCCCATACACACATCAATATAAATCTGTTAGTGCAAAAGAGAATAATATAGGATAATCAATACTGCAATAATGAACTCGATCCTCTCAAAAGGACCCGACCAGCCACAATCAGTTATTTTTTATGTACAGTAACCTGAATCAGTAGTTTTATCAAATGAAGAAAAAGTCCATAGCACTCATAAGATCCTGAATCAGCACTAAGTTTCACGTACCGACATCTCAAACTCACTGTGTCTTACCGGGGCCCTGTAGGTAACATGAAGTTGCTCATTTTCTAAACAATAGGGCCTACTCATTTCATTTACACTGAAAGTAACCAATCATTAAACCTTCCAAGGGGAAAAATAATGACTAGAAGGTTCCTAAGTCAAAAACTATCCTCTATTTCCAATAACAATGAAGGGCATCCAGCATGCAATCAACACTCATCGGATGGCCATTGACAGCTACAACCACCTAGATATATCATGCTATGAAAGGCAAACACAATGAAAATCTGACAAATTACATTTTTAAAGTTGGAGAGTTTATGCCTCTTGTTATGTGCCGAACATAATCCCAGATAAAATACTTTGTAACTTATAGCTCCATAAAATGTTTTGAATATCAATTAAATTCTGATCACTATAAAGTAAACAGGAATAATACTTATGAGGGATGTACTTTCCGTGCATTTACGCCAGGCAGGTTCCTCCATGATCTCTATTTTCCAGTCCATTTCACATAGCAACAGGAATCTTTATATGAAAATGAGCCAAAAATTATGCCCTCTGAATTTTTCTAAAAAAAAGGTGCCAGAAATATATATTATTTTCATCATCATTAAGATCATAGTTTATTGACCAATGAAGTAAGCAGGCAGGCCTGTACCTCTCGATTATTTTCAATGTCTTTATCACAGCCAAACAGCCTCTAGTCCTCAATGGAAATCATATCACAGCGACAAAGCTTTTATTTCAAACATCCCACATGCACTGGCTGGGATTAAATGTTAGCAAAACACCTTTTTAAAAATGGAGAATTCAATTCTCCTTTAGCAGGTTAGCAATCCTTATTTGCTAACACTATTGGACTATGCAGCTGGTCTGCCACTGCTAAGCAGAGTCTCAGAGGGGCGTGCCAATCTAACGAAGGAGCCCAAGTGGCATGTCTGGGTGAAAATCTGCAAATGCACATGGCCTAACCACCCAAAATCTGGTCCTATTCCAAAGATTCTAAAATCTCTCCAACTTGATATTGACTGGCATTAGGAAAAGGGGCCTGTCTTTATATTGAAAACTCCCAATCTCTATTGTTAAGTTTGTTGAGTTTGCCGTTAAGGTAGAAACTCCTGAACTTGATTTTGAATGATGGTAGGAAATGTGCTCTGACATTATCATCAAAACTCCCCAACGCACACCTTCCATTGCAGACAGTGTATGGGGTCCTTCCCATTTCCTCAGATAGAGATAAGGGACATAAAATTTAATATAATCTTACTCACTACATGTACAGTAATTTACGTAGAAATCCATATACAAAGTAGAATACTGTAGTGAAGCACGGGTATATTAGGTAGTTTGTAATATTTCATCATGGAATGTTTGGGATAATGAAACCTGTGTGTAATCACATGCCACACATTTATTTTTGAGCTACTTGTTGCCATTTTTATTATTATCACTCTTTCCCTCCTGTATTTTACTGATTTTATGTTTAATGGGTAACTTATATTATCAAGGCAAACTTTTGTTAGCCTGGTACCAGCGGGTGGTGAGGGAATCCCTCAAACCTTGATTTTGTCATACTGCACAATTATTTTGCACCCATGTCTCTCCTAAGTATCTTCTGCATTAGTCTGCGACTCTTGTGTGATGGTGAAGGTTTCATTACTTTCGTTTGTAGTGCGTTGTTATCATCCTTGCAGTTCAGTGAGATCTTCCCTCACCTTGCACTTTGTTACATTAGTATTTCTGGCATTGTTGAATACTGTAAATATACTGATTATATTTGAAAATATTGAACTAGGGTTGTAGAGAAAGCACAGAAACTGTTACAATAGATACATCGTGTGGAAAATGAGATGAACAGAAATTAAGAAGCAGGTGAAGATACAGATTATGTAATTGACAGTTGCTATGATAATACTGAACGAATTAATCAAAGTTTTCTTGAATTGAAATGTAACCTGTGGTTAAAAGTTCTGACGAAAGGTATAAAACAGACCCAACACACACGGAAAGATGAAGGAACCACATGGGATGTACACTGCAGAAACAAGACACATAATTCTTGAAACAGGAATCTTCTGAGACATCTACGCAGTGTTAGATGAAAAGCATGAAGTGTAAATTCCACAGTGAAAGCATGGCATTTATTTTTCCCTGCAGACACTATAAAGCTAATTGTGCAGTATACCAATCTGAAATTGGCACAGATGCGAACAAGAGTCACACATGAAAGAGATGTCTATGATACAGATTAAACAACATAGAATACCCTACCTCCGTAACTAAAATAGTGTAAAAGTCCAACTACTATGAAAATAAATACAGAAAGCTTTCATTAACCAATTAAATCTAAAACTGTACTACCGTATAATGATTACTGTTTCATTTATTTCATGTATAAGGAAAGATCTTACCATGTGCCCACTTCTATCCCTATTAATCCCATTCCCTGTGCCAGGTTAAATAGTGAAATTATATACATTACAATCTCGATAATCCAAAGGTTGATTAATCCAGCATGTTTGATAATCCGGTGCTCTCGGGAAACATGTATCATATTGTCTTCCCTCCCTCCTCCGTACTCACTCTGTACGCTGCTTTCCTGTCATTACCTCTTTTGCCATTGTTATCTAGTTTACAACCTAGTGTATACTGATGGACTAATACATTCTTTGAAAAATTCAAACATTAGAAATGTTGTTTTCAATCTAGCTCACAGCTGGAACAAAGTTAAATGTGACACTGTCCAACGCACCCTGCTTTCAATTCTGAAGATGATAACACTTCTTCACAATTTACTTCCCAATTTTTGCAAGAGTTTTCTAACAAATGTGAAGTGGATGTTACCCTGACAAACGAGGATATCACCGACTGGCTTCACGGGACAAGCGAGGAAAATTTTCAGTCCCTGTCTGATGAAGAAATCCTCAGCCAAATTCGATCCCCGGATAACGAATCTAATGACGACTTGGAGGCTTAGACTCGGTGAACTGTGACCAACAGCGACGCATTGAATGCACTCAATAGGCAGAAGAAAATGGCATCGCAAGTGATGATGTCTGGTTCTTCAACGGTTACAAGAGTGCGTTTTTCATAAAATGTATAAATTAAAGAAGAAAAAACAATCAATGATTATTTTTCATAGCCATGACCTGTGTATTATTTTTTCCAAAAATATCTGTAAAATGTTTTATTTTTTTAACTCCCGATAATCCGAAATTTTTTGATAATCCGGCAGTTTCCCGGTCCCATATATGTGTAATACCAAAAAGTGTAATATAATAGTGTCATACCAAAGGAATGGAAGGAATCTATAATAATACCAATTCATAAAGGAATGGATGATAAAAGGAAACCGGAGAACTACAGACCAATCAGTCTGACCAGTATAGTTTGTAAAATACTGGAGAGTTTAATAGAAAAATCCATCAGAGGGATATGTGATGATAAAAATTGGTTCATAAGGAGCAAGTATGGATTTAGAAAGAAATTGTCTTGTGAGGCACAACTGGTGGGATTTCAGCAGGACATATCAGATCAGTTGGATTCAGGAGGCCAGTTAGGTTGCATAGCCATAGATCTTTCCAAAGCTTTTGATAGAGTGGAACATGGAATATTATTAAAGAAATTGGAGGAAATACGATTGGATGTAAGGGTTATATGTTGGATAAAAACATTTCTAAATTCAAGGGTTCAGAAAGTCAAAGTAGGAAATAATGTATCACAGGAAGAGAAAGTTTGGAAGGGAATTGCACAGGGTAGTATAATCAGTCCATTGCTTTTCTTAATACACGCAAATGATTTAGGGAACAATATAACATCAAAAATAAGATTGTATGCAGATGACAATTGTTTATAGGGAAATAAATAACACTGAGGGTTGTTCCAAATTACAAAGGGACCTTGAAAGTAACCAACAATGGGTTGAAGAAAATAAGGTTAATGGAGGCAAATCAACTGTTACAACATTTACAAACAGGAGCTTTAAAACTCAATTTGAATATACTTTGGATGAGGTAGTTATCCCAAAAGATGGCAAGTACAAATACTTAGGTGTGAGGTTTGAAAGTAATTTGCACTGGAAGGGTCATGTTGATGACATTGTTGGGAAAGCATACAGATCATTACATGTCATAATGAGGATACCTAAAGGATTCAACAAAGAATTAAAAGAGAAAAGTTACTTAAGTATGGTTCATCATTATTGGAATATGCAAACAGTGTTTGGGATCTTCACCGAGAATACCTAATAAAAGAAACAGATAGTGTGCAGAGGAAAGCAGCAAGTTCTATAACAAGGAATTTCAGGAGAAAAAGTAGTGTACCAGAAATGTTAGAAGAACTTGGGTGGGAAACTTTAAGTAAGAGAAGGGAGAAAACTAGACTTATAGGATTATATAGATCCTATACAGGAGAAGCATGGGGAGAAATCCATGAGAAGCTTCACTTGGAAAATAATTATATCGACAGGACTGACCAGAAGTATAAAATTAGTAGGAATTTTAGCAGAAGCGATTGGAGTAAATTTTCATTCATTGGGAAGGGCATGAAGAAGTGGAACAGTTTGTGATAGTATATATATCACACCCCCGAATTATATGTAGAAGTAAGAGATATTATTGTCAGTATTCGATTTATTATTATTATTATTATTATTATTACAATTATTATCATTATTATTATCAGTATTTCATTTGTGTATTTTGCCATTTATATTTGTAAGCTGGAAGATATCCACATATGTAGGTATGAGTAATTTGTTTTGCACGAGTGGGAAAACATTGCTTTAATAACTCTGGTAATTTGGATGAGTCATGTGGCTACCCCAGTGTTTGTTGTGATGTACTTGTGTCGGGAAATTCTACGAGTCATGTATATATCCCAGCCTGATGAGATGAGCTTGTTGTTGTATTAGGGAAGTTCGTTGACTCATGTAACAAACCCCAGAGTTTGTTTATCTCTTGGAAGCAAGGAGAAGTTCAGGACTTGGTCTTGACTAGAGATCACTCATGATTGGCGGGCAAGGACCAATCCAGACATATCATCTGAGAGGAAGGGGAATGCCGAAGTCTTTATATACTCCGACATCACAGCAGAAGAGAACTACTACAACTACAAGCTGTAACACTGTACGAAGGAACGACAACTGACACAATGTACGGGAAGGAAGTAGTGCTGATACACGGTACTCGAGTGACACGGCTGCAATGGACTGGACTTCAAACGTTCGTGGAGCGTAGTCTTGTTATGTTCGTGGAAAGTGGCTGATCAACAAATTGTGGAGGGCGTACACATTAAGTGTTGTTGTACTTGTGGAGGTCTAGCATTATATGTTGGTGAAAGCTATCTCAGACTTTCCATAATTTATGTTGAGGATCGACAGACGTGTGTATATATCTTTACAACAAGTGTTAAAATATGTGAACACAGTATTACAAGGTACAGTATCTGTGTGATGTGATAACTGCCCATTATGAGAATCGGTAAGTCGAACTGATACAGAGACAGTGAAGGGTATTTATCTTCATACATGTACGTAGTTAATCGGACTATCTACAAATGGTAGCTTAGTTCTCGCTTTCGTTTTCCCACGGTTTTCATTATTGTTATAAATATGGAGTCTTCCAGCAATATTTTATGTGTGTATTATATGTATAATGTTGTACGTTGATGAGGTGCTCATGCACGGATTTTGTTAAGAATATAGTTAGTTATTTTAGAATCAGTGGAGTTATTGATGAACCTAGGTGCAGTTCCTACCTATTTAGTCGTTTTCAGGAGGTTAGGTAAGGCCTGCAGCGGATGTACCAGTATGCAGCATTATGTACACGCCCTGGGATATAAAGTTTATCATGCTCTATCAAAATTCGAGGGATCCATTCTGGTGAACTCTGGCGCCCATACTATGGACACTTCGGTTAACTATTTTATTAAAGTATTCTATGAAGTTTTTGAGTAATGTTATTTACATATTTCTATTTATATATTCTTTTTCATGCTTTTATTTATTAGTATTCATCAATTTGTTACAAGTTTACCAGGGGTAGTGTTTGATCCTTTTCTAAAATCTGTACAGATATTCAAGAAGACATTAAACAGCAATAGAGAAAAAAAAATGAAATGTTAGAGAGCATTCGACCAGTGCAGATTAATGTAAATAAAAAATGCGTGTGAATAAATTAATTTCATCCCCTGGTCTATGGAGACTGGACAGCCAAAGTAGGGGACTGCCCGTAGGGGTGAAGTACAGTGGGGACTTAGAGGGCCCTCGGACCACTACGGTAGCTGTGAAGGTCCTTCAGGAACTCTGAAAAGCGGTGGCAAAAGGGGCTCTGGTTAAGACGCAGCAGGTCGTTATGCTACTTAGGTTCCAAAATGGGTAAAAAATAAATAAATAAATAAGTGCAATGTAAATTTTAATCTTACACCAGTTGTATAGTATTATTTGAATTAATTCCACATACTGTATAGGAGTTGAATATGCTTGTAAGTACAGGAGATATTATAAGTAGAATTTTGTAAAAAAAAAAAAAAAAAAATTTATTAAGGATGAGCAGTGTGTTTAATAGAAAAATTTGTTAGCGTAAATTGTATAATAATGTATTCTAGAAAAATTTTCTTCTTCTATTATTTACTGTAGTGCTTGACAGTAATGTATTTTAGTGTACCATTTGCCACTGTGGTAGACACCTCATTTGCAAATAAAGAGATCTTGATTCGATTTGATTGATATGGTGTTGGATTATCAAGATTGTGCTGTAATTAAGCTAATGAATCCCATGTAAGGCTTTTCAGTCATTCTGAAACTCCAATAACACTACGTTCTTATGATTTTCTTGCATTCAGCTAATGCGTCTCTTTATCATGTCTGCCCTTTTTTTTGGGGGGGGGGCTGTGCATAATATGTATCTGTCTTTCAATGTTATTGTATCCTATCCTCTTGAGTTTATGTGTGTAGATTGACATTTGTTTATTGAAAATAGATTCTTAATTGGGATTGATGTGTCTGTGATGGTTGGCATCAATTTAATTCTTAAATTGTGGGAAATGTTGGATGCTTTTTCAGGATTTATATTTTGAGAGCTTCTCTTGGTCATATTATTCTATTAAAATATTTTTTCTTCTAAATAACATTATTTATTTATTTGATCCTTATTCTATGTTTCAATGACTTAGGGCCATATTAAGGATTCTCTATTTTAATATTCATCAGATTCTAACCATGAGTTGTGAATTATGGTTAAATTCAACTGTCTTAAATTATATTTTATTAAGGGATCAATAATCTTTATTTTAATTTAAAGGAAGTTCAATACTTTCATCCTAATTATTAACCCATCATGAATCATGCACCGTTTTACCATTTCAAATGTACTATTCAAGTTATTTTAATTTATAAAACCTACCGTTAATGGTAATGGGTGTTCTCATATCTCCATTCAGACAGAGGTACATAACATATTACAATTCATTTTATATTCAATTTCATACCCTCTTTATTGTTCTCCAGGGAATGGGCCTGTTTTGACCATCACTTCAGTTGGGTATTTCTGGAGTTTGGATGCCTTCAAAAGGTAGGTCTGTTACATGATGTTCCTTGTACTAGTGATTTTCCTAGTTTTTTATGTTTAACGTGTGGTGATGAATTTCTTATGTTTTGAAGGGCTCTGTTTTGCTTCTCTTGCCTTATACTGCCTCTAAATAAGTTGCTTCCACACAGAAGCAGTAAGGGGTAACATAACCCATAGTGCTGGGGTGGTGCAAACTAATGCTTCAGCATAAGGGATAACAACGTGCTGAACTAATAAATATGATAAATCAATTATAACTTCTTACTGTGAAATATAAAAAAATTAACTATGCCTGTTTTCGTCCTTTACTACCAAGAAAATGTTTTGCTCAAAGCTGGTTGCCAGAGATAAATATCTTAAAAATACAGGTCAATGCATCAAAGTAAAAAATGAAAAGGCGTAGTAAATCTACCAACAGGGGCTGAGACCTTCAAATACCACTGGACTGAGCCTGAATCAAAACTGAGTCACTCAGCCCAGCATGAACAACAATAGCTCACAAGAAATGTAATATGAGGAAACTGAACTTGAGCTACACAGGTGGAAACAGTTACCGTAAGCTTCAGGTATCCAGGATCTCGCCTACAGACTGATTTTGGGCCAATGACCTTCGATGTTAGGCCCCTTAAAACAACAAGCATCATCAGCACAGACTGATGGTGGGATACGTGATGAACTGCGAAGTCGAATATGGGCAGCATGGATGAGATGGAGGGAAGTCACAGAGGTACTCTGCGACAACAGAAGTATGCTACAATGTCTTAAGTCCAAAATGTACCGCATGGTAGTACGTCCTGTTGCTTTATACGGTGTCCAATGTCAACCACCTGACAAAGCTACAGAGCACCAATTACACACTGTGTAAATGTGCATACTCCGCAGGTCGAACGGCATCACACTCCTGCATCATATCAAAAATGCCAGCAAATGGGCATTGAGAAGGCACTGGAAAAATGTCTCCAATGGTATGGTCATGTCCTGTGTGCTGCACCTGGAACAGTAGCCAATTTCACCCACACCTTTGAAATTAATGGGCAATGACTGCGCGGACGTCCAAAGCAGCACTGGCATGACACAATGAAAGGAGATATGAAGAGTCTGGACTTAATACCACACAATGCCCATGACAGTGCAAAATGGCAAGAAAATATTAGACCAGCGGACCCTGCACGGGTGGGAAAACGCTAGGAAGAAAAAGAAGATATTTTACCTTTATCTTACGTTTCTTCCCTCTTCTTGTATTAATCTGCCTTTCTTTTATCTTACATTTCCTGCATCAAGTGTGTAGAAATGTGAAGGTGGCCTCTCGATAAGTCCTGATGCCCTCCCTCCTGATGACGCTGAGAAACAGTAACCAGCTAGTCTGAGGCCGAAAAGAGAAGGATGTAGAATTGGACTGATGGGGAGAAAGCCTGTGGTATTGTATAAAAATGAGGAGATTATTGCCCTTTTGTGCTTTCATGTTCATCCTCATCTCCCCTTTCTGTGGCTCCCTTTTCCCACACTGTAATGTGATTATCTTCACCTCATTATATGTTCTTTTTCTCGTGACACTTGTTTGTTTCTTTCCAATAACTATTGTACCTTTTGCGTTTCTCCTGTGTTCCTAAACATTTTACCTCCTCTATTTTATCTTTATCCTGTATTCCTTTCCTATTTATCTTGCTTCCTGCTTTAAGACTGAAGATCTGTCAAGATAGCCCCTGAAGGAGTGTTAAAACACACCTTCATGGTGAAGCTGGGAAGGAGGACTCGTCGGGGACTGAGAAGAGATGGATATAGAACTGGGAATGATAAACTCTCCTATCATGTGTTCCTCTATTTATCTCTCCCTGTATGAGTTGATTTGACATTTTCTTATTCTTCCCGATGCTTATTCCTCCATCTTTTGATTGTTATAGGTTAGATTTGAGATAAACCACCAAGCAACTGCTCCTGCTATCCCTGTAGACTCCAAAGCAGCCATAACTGTCATCTCAAACAGACGCAGAATGCATGTAATCAGAAACAAAACCATTTGTATAAATAACCTCAATCACCTTCAATGGCTCAAACGGCAAGAGAGACTTTGAGGGAATGAAATAGCAGACCGCAAAGCTAAAACTGCACCCAGATACATAAATAGCATTTCCTATAGTTCAATATCAATGACAAGGTGTAGGAAGTTACTGAAACAATGAAAATCAATAGCCTGTTGCCAGTCATTCAACAGGGTCGGGAATGAAATGAATGAAGTCGCCATCTAGCGGCGAGGATAAGAAATGTGCTGGCTGCCAAAGCCTGTTGCCAGCCTCTGGGGTAATTATTAATGACTGACAGATGAAATGAAATGATACTGGAATGAAAGATTACAGGGAACACCAGAGTAGTGAGAAAAGAGCTTGTACATCCTATACCTTGTACTATAAAAGTGTCACATGGACTGACTGGTATTTGAACCACAGAACCCAGCGGTAAGAGGTCAGCATTCTGCTGCCTGAGCCATGGAGTACTCAACTATTCATTCCGAGTATCTCCCATAGACTTTCTGTATATTTTGTGCCTAATAATGTCCACAAGCAATTCTTAATAAACCCAGGCCGCTTAAGATCACACCTCCCCCCCCCCCCCCCCCCACACACAGAGAATGAACATAATAACTCCAGCACTGTGTGAAAGTCCTAAGAAAACAAAACAAATGGCTTACCATACAATGAAAGAATGTACCTTCTTTGCAAAGCAATATCCTACTGTACCACAGTTGCTTCACCCATCTCAAGAGCAAACATCACATCAAAACTCCCAGCATTTGAAAGCTTCACCATATCAATTCTCAGTAAGATTCAAGAATAACATGACTGCACTGTAATAACCAACTCTGTAAATACCACTGGTATATCAACATGTGGTGTCCATCTCCTGACAATATAACCTTATTAGAATATTATACTTTCAGCAATATCACATTTGAAATATAGCAGGTCATGGTTTCTGTAAAAAAAAATCACTGTCAAGTTGATATCATTATCGAAGTATAGAGAAAGGTCCACCTATTCAATACCATTAGATTAATAGTATATCTTATATAATTGGTACTAGTTTTGACCTTGCTACATTAGGTCATCTTCAGCCACGATCAAATTGGATATACATGCATACATATAACAACCAATAACAAATTACAAATTGATACGTCTTTAGTAAACCCTAAATTTAAAAGAGTGATGAAATGTCTGACTTCATATTTAAAACTTAAACCAAAATAACACATTAAAACTGTTGTGACTGGTGATGGACTACACCAATGACCTTATAATAACCAAGTATTATTGAGTCCTGGATTGATCTTGGAGCTGATATTCACTTTCTGTATAGTGGATCCATTTGATCTACAAACATTGCTTTGTTGAATAAAATATGAGTAACAGTTTATACAGGCTGTTTCTATATTTCCATTACAGATTTTGAGGGCTTGCAGTGGGGACCAAGATGGTTAAGTTTAGCATAAGAACTTGTATTTCTGAAATGTA
Source organism: Anabrus simplex (assembly GCF_040414725.1). Classification (NCBI taxonomy): domain Eukaryota; kingdom Metazoa; phylum Arthropoda; class Insecta; order Orthoptera; family Tettigoniidae; genus Anabrus; species Anabrus simplex. The sequence goes on from NC_090277.1 coordinate 2,205,285, forward strand.
CCATCTTCCCACTACCCGTAAAATACCACCAGAGCAAACGTTCAAATATCTCACATTTTTGGCGCCACTAACTAAGAGTATATACGCCATTGAACAATCATGTGATGCCCCATACCCCTACAGGTTTGTTCACATTCCATACTATTCAGTTGAGTGTGTGACGTGTTGTACCTGCTGTTGTACATGTGATTTTCGTTCATACTACAGTACAGCAGTAATTCTTTACTACGTACAGTAGTTCATCTACACCAAACAGTGGATAGGTCGTAGTGGTCCGATTGCTTGGCCTGCATGTTCACCCGACTTGACACCACTAGAATACTACCTGTGGGGTCATATGAAAAACTGATCAATGAGACCCCTGTGGATTCTGAGGACGCTCTACTGGCATGGGTTATGGCTGCGGCGGATGTTGGAGGACCAGGTATTGATGATCGTGTGTACGAGAACATGACACATAGGTACCGTCTGTGTCTGTGTTGATGTCGGTCGTCATCACATCGAGACCCGCATGTAGTTGGACCCAGACGACAAGCAGCAGAAGTTGGACAGAGCACCGAAAATGCAGGAGTTGTGAAAGTGTGCTGTGGTGGTTTTTTGTGGGTAGTGGGAAGATGGTATGTTTCTGGACACAAGTTCCTATGATAATCTAAACCGTCTTCGTCCCTACTGCAAGCCCTCAAAGTCTGTATTGGGAATTTAGAAAAACCCTGTATATAGCTTTGATAGGGACATTCACAAGATCAATAAGTGGCCTTTCCTTCAGATGTAATGATCTATGGTTTTAATTCAGTGTGATGTGAATGCCCCATGTTCCTCGTAATTTATGTGCACTCAACACAGACACCAACACCAGACTGGCTGCCAAGGAGAAGCAGAGGCATACGTATCTTTAATAATATTAATATGATGGTACTATTTGGACCTTTCTTTACCATTTGATGGTGATAATTTGTCAATACGGACCATAATGAAATTCATAACTTACAAGTTATTATCATTACTGGTTCTAAAATTCATAACTTACAAGTTGTTATCTCTACTGATTCTACGTCATGCAAACAAGCATTATAGACTTTGAAACAGTTAGATGACAGAAATTGTTCCTGCAAGAGGCTGATGTATTTAAGCACCTTTAATACAATCAGGGTAATAATGGATTTAATATGCCAAGTTGAAACCAGAACGCAAGCACTCCACAACCTAAGCTATTCACACTGCCATTTTTCCTGACAAGAGCTATAAAGCAAAGAGAGATGAAGAGAAAAACTCTTCTTCTGCAAAACCAAATGAATGAATTTCAGCTTTCAAACACGCTGTGCAAAACAAAAGATACATACTTGTAAATTCTGCATTCATGTAATCATTAAAAAAAATATTTAGTCAATTTGAGATCAGTATACAAATATATATGTGCCTTAAGAATAGACAGCAAGATATATATTTCCTGAACAACAGATGAAAGAAGAGTTATGTAACCAGTCAAACTCAGATGACTGTTAAATGTTTAATTGTAATCACTATAAAGTTATCCTTAATGATACTTACGAATGAAGTATTTGATGTTTCCTTAAAGCAGACTGGTTCCTCTTTGATTTTTACTTCCAAATCCATTTTGAATAGCGTGTGAAGATATAGACCGTTTTGGGATGTAGATTACTTCCCCAGACCTTGTACTGAAACATGAGTAACAAACACTATAATTGCTGTTTTGTAGTCAAGCCTGCAGTTTTAGGTGACTGTTGATATTGTGCTCATAGCCACAAGACCTCCAGTTTTACCTGGAAACAGAACCTCAGGATAAACATTTTCAAACATTTTCACTGACAGAACATACTACATCCACAGATTGGGATTAATTTGCACACAGCTTTTGAAAAGCCTGTGACTATCAGCCACTACACTGGGAGTGATGTACCTCCCAATACAACTCTATACTGTGACTATCAGCCACTACACTGGGAGTGATGTACCTCCCCATACAACTCTACACTGTGACCATCAGCCACTACACTGGGAGTGATGTACCTCCCCATACAACTCTACACTGTGACTATCAGCCACTACACTGGGAGTGATGTACCTCCCCATACAACTCTATACTGTGACTATCAGCCACTACACTGGGAGTGATGCACCTCCCCATACAACTCTATACTGTGACTATCAGCCACTACACTGGGAGTGATGTACCTCCCCATACAACTCTATACTGTGACTATCAGCCACTAAACTGGGAGTCATGTACCACCCCATACAACTCTATACTGTGACTATCAGCCACTACACTGGGAGTGATGTACCTCCCCATACAACTCTATACTGTGACTATCAGCCACTACACTGGGAGTGATGTACCTCCCCATACAACTCTATACTGTGACTATCAGCCACTACACTGGGAGTGATGTACCTCCCCATACAACTCTATACTGTGACTATCAGCCACTACACTGGGAGTCATGTACCACCCCATACAACTCTATACTGTGACTATCAGCCACTACACTGGGAGTGATGCACCTCCCCATACAACTCTACACTGCGACTATCAGCCACTACACTGGGAGTGATGTACCTCCCCATACAACTCTACACTGTGACTATCAGCCACTACACTGGGAGTGATGTACCACCCCATACAACTCTGTACTGTGACTATCAGCCACTACACTGGGAGTGATGCACCTCCCCATACAACTCTACACTGTGACTATCAGCCACTACACTGGGAGTGATGTACCTCCCCATACAACTCTATACTGTGACTATCAGCCACTACACTGGGAGTGATGCACCTCCCCATACAACTCTATACTGTGACTATCAGCCACTACACTGGGAGTGATGTACCTCCCCATACAAATCTATACTGTGACTATCAGCCACTACACTGGGAGTGATGTACCTCCCCATACAACTCTATACTGTGACTATCAGCCACTACACTGGGAGTCATGTACCACCCCATACAACTCTATACTGTGACTATCAGCCACTACACTGGGAGTGATGTACCAACCCATACAACTCTATACTGTGACTATCAGCCACTACACTGGGAGTCATGTACCACCCCATACAACTCTATACTGTGACTATCAGCCACTACACTGGGAGTGATGTACCACCCCATACAACTCTATACTGTGACTATCAGCCACTACACTGGGAGTCATGTACCACCCCATACAACTCTATACTGTGACTATCAGCCACTACACTGGGAGTGATGTACCACCCCATACAACTCTATACTGTGACTATCAGCCACTACACTGGGAGTGATGTACCTCCCCATACAACTCTATACTGTGACTATCAGCCACTACACTGGGAGTGATGTACCTCCCCATACAACTCTATACTGTGACTATCAGCCACTACCCTCAGAGTGATGTACCTCCCCATACAACTCTATACTGTGACTATCAGCCACTACACCAGGAGTGATGTACCTCCCCATACAACTCTACACTGTGACTATCAGCCACTACACTGGGAGTGATGCACCTCCCCATACAACTCTACACTGTGACTATCAGCCACTACACTGGGAGTGATGCACCTCCCCATACAACTCTATACTGTGACTATCAGCCACTACCCTCAGAGTGATGTACCTCCCCATACAACTCTATACTGTGACTATCAGCCACTACACTGGGAGTGATGTACCTCCCCATACAACTCTATACTGTGACTATCAGCCACTACACTGGGAGTGATGTACCTCCCCATACAACTCTGTACTGTGACTATCAGCCACTACAATGGGAGTGATGTACCTCCCCATACAACTCTGCACTGTGACTATCAGCCACTACAATGGGAGTGATGTACCTCCCCATACAACTCTGTACTGTGACTATCAGCCACTACCCTCAGAGTGATGTACCTCCCCATACAACTCTATACTGTGACTATCAGCCACCACATCAGGAGTGATGCACCTCCCCATACAACTCTGTACTGTGACTATCGGCCACTACACTGGGAGTGATGTACCTCCCCATACAACTCTATACTGTGACTATCAGCCACTACACTGGGAGTGATGTACCTCCCCATACAACTCTATACTGTGACTATCAGCCACTACACTGGGAGTGATGTACCTCCCCATACAACTCTATACTGTGACTATCAGCCACTACACTGGGAGTGATGTACCTCCCCATACAACTCTGTACTGTGACTATTAGCCACTACACTGGGAGTGATGTACCTCCCCATACAACTCTATACTGTGACTATCAGCCACTACACTGGGAGTGATGTACCACCCCATACAACTCTACACTGTGACTATCAGCCACTACACTGGGAGTGATGTACCACCCCATACAAGTCTACACTGTGACTATCAGCCACTACCCTCAGAGTGATGTACCTCCCCATACAACTCTATACTGTGACTATCAGCCACCACATCAGGAGTGATGCACCTCCCCATACAACTCTGTACTGTGACTATCAGCCACTACACTGGGAGTGATGTACCTCCCCATACAACTCTATACTGTGACTATCAGCCACTACACTGGGAGTGATGTACCTCCCCATACAACTCTATACTGTGACTATCAGCCACTACACTGGGTGTGATGTACCTCCCCATACAACTCTATACTGTGACTATCAGCCACTACACTGGGAGTGATGTACCTCCCCATACAACTCTACACTGTGACTATCAGCCACTACACTGGGAGTGATGTACCTCCCCATACAACTCTATACTGTGACTATCAGCCACTACACTGGGAGTGATGTACCACCCCATACAACTCTACACTGTGACTATCAGCCACTACACTGGGAGTGATGTACCACCCCATACAAATCTATACTGTGACTATCAGCCACTACACTGGGAGTGATGTACCTCCCCATACAACTCTATACTGTGACTATCAGCCACTACACTGGGAGTGATGCACCTCCCCATACAACTCTACACTGTGACTATCAGCCACTACACTGGGAGTGATGTACCTCCCCATACAACTCTATACTGTGACTATCAGCCACTACACTGGGAGTGATGTACCTCCCCATACAACTCTATACTGTGACTATCAGCCACTACACTGGGAGTGATGCACCTCCCCATACAACTCTACACTGTGACTATCAGCCACTACACTGGGAGTGATGTACCTCCCCATACAACTCTATACTGTGACTATCAGCCACTACACTGGGAGTGATGTACCTCCCCATACAACTCTACACTGTGACTATCAGCCACTACACTGGGAGTGATGTACCTCCCCATACAACTCTATACTGTGACTATCAGCCACTACACTGGGAGTGATGTACCACCCCATACAACTCTGTACTGTGACTATCAGCCACTACACTGGGAGTGATGTACCTCCCCATACAACTCTACACTGTGACTATCAGCCACTACACTGGGAGTGATGTACCACCCCATACAACTCTACACTGTGACTATCAGCCACTACACTGGGAGTGATGCACCTTGAGCCACACCCTCCCTAACTAAAGGACACACATAGTGAATCACGACCATCGTAGGGAAACAAATTTGCCGTGGATCCCCGATCAGGAAGGGCGAAATACATAGCCCTGAGCTGAAAACGTTATTCTCCTCAAACAATTAAAGCTAACAACTAACACTACGAGTAAAAATCGTTATAAATGATAGATGAGAATTTATTGTAATGTAACGTAAATCAAAGGGATTAATTAGATGAAATAACCAGTAATAATAACATGGTAATACATACACATTCGGCGTCAGCCCAAAAGATAATCGTACCAAGGTCTCGTGACCTCATCTATTCTTACATGCATAGGGCACAGTTACTCTTGAGATGATAACATTTATTCCACCACTGACCTCGCTACTAAACACTGCGAGCTGAATATCATTAACTCAATCTTTATTCAATCTTTTCTTCGGCGAGGAATAGAAACGCAATTCCAAGCGTGGGAGACATTTTCAATATCCACCCTTATTTTTAAACAATACCCTCTCATATTGATTCCCACACACCAAGGAGCAGATAAAATAATAAAGTGATTAAATCAGAAAACTGCCGGACCAAGGAAATAATCCACGAGGGGCAAAGACAATGCTCCATGGAGCAATGAACGCAAAGCAAAACAATAACAGAAAACATGGACCTGCACACGGCCATGAAATAAATAAACCAACATGGCGAGCTCCAGGTCGTAAACAACAAGGATGCACACCACACAAAATAAAGACTTCGCACCCAGGAGAAAAGAGCCACGATAGGGAAGAAATAGGCATAAATTCAACAGACCGATACGTCATCTTGGCACTCAGCTCATTCATCTACACATTCATACAATCACGCGATCCTTTTGCCCCCAAAGGCAAATAATTCCAGCAGATTGGTGCGAGTAAATAAAATCAAGGCAACTCGTGGAGCGCAGTTCAACATTTCATCAATAAGGTCTCACGTCAGTAGTAGATAATAGCCCACCTAGGGCAAATGACAGTAGGACGTTTGTGACCCCACGGTCACGCGTAGATCCATCACCTACATACTGCGTACGGCTAGAATAGACCTGGCCGACACACAGACCATACCTCCAAATAATGGCAAAATGTTTCATCGAGAAATTCATTCCAAATAATCAGAGACCAGATTTTGCACACCACAATCACTTACACAACTCATACACATGCCATTCTCGTTTCGAGTACCAAGATGGACTACGGTCGGCCATAATAAAAGAAAGATAATACAGCAAATAAATTTAAAACGTTACATTACCGTCAATATCATTCATCGAAGCATGCAAATGATGCAGCAGTTTTGCATAGATTTAAACTTATAAAACCACCATAAGAAAAGCAAAAACGCCGCTCCTGTGTGTGTGTGACACATCTCTTCTTTCCCCAGCATAAAAAGCCCAACATTACTTCAAGGAGAAGATATTAAAAAGGTCCCGCCGAGAAAAGATCCTTCACGCTCGCGACAGAGGGACCTGCCCTCTGTCGACAAAAGGTTGAAATACAATAACTATAGGAACAGCCAGATATCTACTCTTGGAGACATCGGTATAATCACATTAGAAACCATGCCAAATTAGCATGTTTCAACCTCCCCATACAACTCTGTACTGTGACTATCAGCCACTACACTGGGAGTGAAGTACCTCCCCATACAACTCTATACTGCGACTATCAGCCACTACACTGGGAGTGATGTACCTCCCCATACAACTCTATACTGTGACTATCACCCACTACACTGGGGGTGATGCACCTCCCCATACAACTCTATACTGTGACTATCAGCCACTACATTGAGAGTGATGTACCTCCCCATACAACTCTATACTGTGACTATCAGCCACTACACTGGGAGTGATGTACCTCCCCATACAACTCTGTACTGTGACTATCAGCCACTACACTGGGAGTGATGCACCTCCCCATACAACTCTATACTGTGACTATCAGCCACTACACTGGGAGTGATGTACCTCCCCATACAACTCTATACTGTGACTATCAGCCACTACACTGGGAGTGATGCACCTCCCCATACAACTCTATACTGTGACTATCAGCCACTACACTGGGAGTGATGTACCTCCCCATACAACTCTATACTGTGACTATCAGCCACTACACTGGGAGTGATGTACCTCCCCATACAACTCTATACTGTGACTATCAGCCACTACACTGGGAGTGATGCACCTCCCCATACAACTCTATACTGTGACTATCAGCCACTACACTGGGAGTGATGTACCTCCCCATACAACTCTATACTGTGACTATCAGCCACTACACTGGGAGTGATGCACCTCCCCATACAACTCTATACTGTGACTATCAGCCACTACACTGGGAGTGATGTACCTCCCCATACAACTCTGTACTGTGACTATCAGCCACTACACTGGGAGTGATGTACCACCCCATACAACTCTATACTGTGACTATCAGCCACTACATCAGGAGTGATGCACCTCCACATACAACTCTATACTGTGACTATCAGCCACTACACTGGGAGTGATGTACCTCCCTATACAACTCTACACTGTGACTATCAGCCACTACACTGGGAGTGATGTACCTCCCCATACAACTCTATACTGTGACTATCAGCCACTACACTGGGAGTGATGCACCTCCCCATACAACTCTATACTGTGACTATCAGCCACTACACTGGGAGTGATGTACCTCCCCATACAACTCTATACTGTGACTATCAGCCACTACACTGGGAGTGATGTACCTCCCCATACAACTCTATACTGTGACTATCAGCCACTACACTGGGAGTGATGTACCTCCCCATACAACTCTATACTGTGACTATCAGCCACTACACTGGGAGTGATGTATCTCCCCATACAACTCTATACTGTGACTATCAGCCACTACACTGGGAGTGATGCACCTCCCCATACAACTCTATACTGTGACTATCAGCCACTACACTGGGAGTGATGTAACTCCCCATACAACTCTGTACTGTGACTATCAGCCACTACACTGGGAGTGATGTACCTCCCAATACAACTCTATAGTGTGACTATCAGCCACTATACTGGGAGTGATGCACCTCCCCATACAACTCTACACTGTGACTATCAGCCACTACACTGGGAGTGATGTACCTCCCCATACAACTCTATACTGTGACTATCAGCCACTACACTGGGAGTGATGTACCTCCCCATACAACTCTATACTGTGACTATCAGCCACTACACTGGGAGTGATGTACCTCCCCATACAACTCTATACTGTGACTATCAGCCACTACACTGGGAGTGATGCACCTCCCCATACAACTCTATACTGTGACTATCAGCCACTACACTGGGAGTGATGCACCTCCCCATACAACTCTATACTGTGACTATCAGCCACTACACTGGGAGTGATGTACCTCCCCATACAACTCTATACTGTGACTATCAGCCACTACACTGGGAGTGATGTACCTCCCCATACAACTCTATACTGTGACTATCAGCCACTACACTGGGAGTGATGTACCTCCCCATACAACTCTATACTGTGACTATCAGCCACTACACTGGGAGTGATGCACCTCCCCATACAACTCTATACTGTGACTATCAGCCACTACACTGGGAGTGATGTACCTCCCCATACAACTCTGTACTGTGACTATTAGCCACTACACTGGGAGTGATGTACCTCCCCATACAACTCTATACTGTGACTATCAGCCACTACACTGGGAGTGATGTACCACCCCATACAACTCTACACTGTGACTATCAGCCACTACACTGGGAGTGATGTACCACCCCATACAAGTCTACACTGTGACTATCAGCCACTACCCTCAGAGTGATGTACCTCCCCATACAACTCTACACTGTGACTATCAGCCACTACACTGGGAGTGATGTACCACCCCATACAACTCTGTACTGTGACTATCAGCCACTACACTGGGAGTGATGCACCTCCCCATACAACTCTACACTGTGACTATCAGCCACTACACTGGGAGTGATGTACCTCCCCATACAACTCTATACTGTGACTATCAGCCACTACACTGGGAGTGATGCACCTCCCCATACAACTCTATACTGTGACTATCAGCCACTACACTGGGAGTGATGTACCTCCCCATACAAATCTATACTGTGACTATCAGCCACTACACTGGGAGTGATGTACCTCCCCATACAACTCTATACTGTGACTATCAGCCACTACACTGGGAGTCATGTACCACCCCATACAACTCTATACCTTGTACTATAAAAGTGTCACATGGACTGACTGGTATTTGAACCACAGAACCCAGCGGTAAGAGGTCAGCATTCTGCTGCCTGAGCCATGGAGTACTCAACTATTCATTCCGAGTATCTCCCATAGACTTTCTGTATATTTTGTGCCTAATAATGTCCACAAGCAATTCTTAATAAACCCAGGCCGCTTAAGATCACACCTCCCCCCCCCCCCCCACACACACACACACAGAGAATGAACATAATAACTCCAGCACTGTGTGAAAGTCCTAAGAAAACAAAACAAATGGCTTACCATACAATGAAAGAATGTACCTTCTTTGCAAAGCAATATCCTACTGTACCACAGTTGCTTCACCCATCTCAAGAGCAAACATCACATCAAAACTCCCAGCATTTGAAAGCTTCACCATATCAATTCTCAGTAAGATTCAAGAATAACATGACTGCACTGTAATAACCAACTCTGTAAATACCACTGGTATATCAACATGTGGTGTCCATCTCCTGACAATATAACCTTATTAGAATATTATACTTTCAGCAATATCACATTTGCAATATAGCAGGTCATGGTTTCTGTAAAAAAAAATCACTGTCAAGTTGATATCATTATCGAAGTATAGAGAAAGGTCCACCTATTCAATACCATTAGATTAATAGTATATCTTATATAATTGGTACTAGTTTTGACCTTGCTACATTAGGTCATCTTCAGCCACGATCAAATTGGATATACATGCATACATATAACAACCAATAACAAATTACAAATTGATACGTCTTTAGTAAACCCTAAATTTAAAAGAGTGATGAAATGTCTGACTTCATATTTAAAACTTAAACCAAAATAACACATTAAAACTGTTGTGACTGGTGATGGACTACACCAATGACCTTATAATAACCAAGTATTATTGAGTCCTGGATTGATCTTGGAGCTGATATTCACTTTCTGTATAGTGGATCCATTTGATCTACAAACATTGCTTTGTTGAATAAAATATGAGTAACAGTTTATACAGGCTGTTTCTATATTTCCATTACAGATTTTGAGGGCTTGCAGTGGGGACCAAGATGGTTAAGTTTAGCATAAGAACTTGTATTTCTGAAATGTACCATCTTCCCACTACCCGTAAAATACCACCAGAGCAAACGTTCAAATATCTCACATTTTTGGCGCCACTAACTAAGAGTATATACGCCATTGAACAATCATGTGATGCCCCATACCCCTACAGGTTTGTTCACATTCCATACTATTCAGTTGAGTGTGTGACGTGTTGTACCTGCTGTTGTACATGTGATTTTCGTTCATACTACAGTACAGCAGTAATTCTTTACTACGTACAGTAGTTCATCTACACCAAACAGTGGATAGGTCGTAGTGGTCCGATTGCTTGGCCTGCATGTTCACCCGACTTGACACCACTAGAATACTACCTGTGGGGTCATATGAAAAACTGATCAATGAGACCCCTGTGGATTCTGAGGACGCTCTACTGGCATGGGTTATGGCTGCGGCGGATGTTGGAGGACCAGGTATTGATGATCGTGTGTACGAGAACATGACACATAGGTACCGTCTGTGTCTGTGTTGATGTCGGTCGTCATCACATCGAGACCCGCATGTAGTTGGACCCAGACGACAAGCAGCAGAAGTTGGACAGAGCACCGAAAATGCAGGAGTTGTGAAAGTGTGCTGTGGTGGTTTTTTGTGGGTAGTGGGAAGATGGTATGTTTCTGGACACAAGTTCCTATGATAATCTAAACCGTCTTCGTCCCTACTGCAAGCCCTCAAAGTCTGTATTGGGAATTTAGAAAAACCCTGTATATAGCTTTGATAGGGACATTCACAAGATCAATAAGTGGCCTTTCCTTCAGATGTAATGATCTATGGTTTTAATTCAGTGTGATGTGAATGCCCCATGTTCCTCGTAATTTATGTGCACTCAACACAGACACCAACACCAGACTGGCTGCCAAGGAGAAGCAGAGGCATACGTATCTTTAATAATATTACTATGATGGTACTATTTGGACCTTTCTTTACCATTTGATGGTGATAATTTGTCAATACGGACCATAATGAAATTCATAACTTACAAGTTATTATCATTACTGGTTCTAAAATTCATAACTTACAAGTTGTTATCTCTACTGATTCTACGTCATGCAAACAAGCATTATAGACTTTGAAACAGTTAGATGACAGAAATTGTTCCTGCAAGAGGCTGATGTATTTAAGCACCTTTAATACAATCAGGGTAATAATGGATTTAATATGCCAAGTTGAAACCAGAACGCAAGCACTCCACAACCTAAGCTATTCACACTGCCATTTTTCCTGACAAGAGCTATAAAGCAAAGAGAGATGAAGAGAAAAACTCTTCTTCTGCAAAACCAAATGAATGAATTTCAGCTTTCAAACACGCTGTGCAAAACAAAAGATACATACTTGTAAATTCTGCATTCATGTAATCATTAAAAAAAATATTTAGTCAATTTGAGATCAGTATACAAATATATATGTGCCTTAAGAATAGACAGCAAGATATATATTTCCTGAACAACAGATGAAAGAAGAGTTATGTAACCAGTCAAACTCAGATGACTGTTAAATGTTTAATTGTAATCACTATAAAGTTATCCTTAATGATACTTACGAATGAAGTATTTGATGTTTCCTTAAAGCAGACTGGTTCCTCTTTGATTTTTACTTCCAAATCCATTTTGAATAGCGTGTGAAGATATAGACCGTTTTGGGATGTAGATTACTTCCCCAGACCTTGTACTGAAACATGAGTAACAAACACTATAATTGCTGTTTTGTAGTCAAGCCTGCAGTTTTAGGTGACTGTTGATATTGTGCTCATAGCCACAAGACCTCCAGTTTTACCTGGAAACTGAACCTCAGGATAAACATTTTCAAACATTTTCACTGACAGAACATACTACATCCACAGATTGGGATTAATTTGCACACAGCTTTTGAAAAGCCTGTGACTATCAGCCACTACACTGGGAGTGATGTACCTCCCAATACAACTCTATACTGTGACTATCAGCCACTACACTGGGAGTGATGTACCTCCCCATACAACTCTACACTGTGACCATCAGCCACTACACTGGGAGTGATGTACCTCCCCATACAACTCTACACTGTGACTATCAGCCACTACACTGGGAGTGATGTACCTCCCCATACAACTCTATACTGTGACTATCAGCCACTACACTGGGAGTGATGCACCTCCCCATACAACTCTATACTGTGACTATCAGCCACTACACTGGGAGTGATGTACCTCCCCATACAACTCTATACTGTGACTATCAGCCACTAAACTGGGAGTCATGTACCACCCCATACAACTCTATACTGTGACTATCAGCCACTACACTGGGAGTGATGTACCTCCCCATACAACTCTATACTGTGACTATCAGCCACTACACTGGGAGTGATGTACCTCCCCATACAACTCTATACTGTGACTATCAGCCACTACACTGGGAGTGATGTACCTCCCCATACAACTCTATACTGTGACTATCAGCCACTACACTGGGAGTCATGTACCACCCCATACAACTCTATACTGTGACTATCAGCCACTACACTGGGAGTGATGCACCTCCCCATACAACTCTACACTGCGACTATCAGCCACTACACTGGGAGTGATGTACCTCCCCATACAACTCTACACTGTGACTATCAGCCACTACACTGGGAGTGATGTACCACCCCATACAACTCTGTACTGTGACTATCAGCCACTACACTGGGAGTGATGCACCTCCCCATACAACTCTACACTGTGAACTATCAGCCACTACACTGGGAGTGATGTACCTCCCCATACAACTCTATACTGTGACTATCAGCCACTACACTGGGAGTGATCCACCTCCCCATACAACTCTATACTGTGACTATCAGCCACTACACTGGGAGTGATGTACCTCCCCATACAAATCTATACTGTGACTATCAGCCACTACACTGGGAGTGATGTACCTCCCCATACAACTCTATACTGTGACTATCAGCCACTACACTGGGAGTCATGTACCACCCCATACAACTCTATACTGTGACTATCAGCCACTACACTGGGAGTGATGTACCAACCCATACAACTCTATACTGTGACTATCAGCCACTACACTGGGAGTCATGTACCACCCCATACAACTCTATACTGTGACTATCAGCCACTACACTGGGAGTGATGTACCACCCCATACAACTCTATACTGTGACTATCAGCCACTACACTGGGAGTCATGTACCACCCCATACAACTCTATACTGTGACTATCAGCCACTACACTGGGAGTGATGTACCACCCCATACAACTCTATACTGTGACTATCAGCCACTACACTGGGAGTGATGTACCTCCCCATACAACTCTATACTGTGACTATCAGCCACTACACTGGGAGTGATGTACCTCCCCATACAACTCTATACTGTGACTATCAGCCACTACCCTCAGAGTGATGTACCTCCCCATACAACTCTATACTGTGACTATCAGCCACTACACCAGGAGTGATGTACCTCCCCATACAACTCCACACTGTGACTATCAGCCACTACACTGGGAGTGATGCACCTCCCCATACAACTCTACACTGTGACTATCAGCCACTACACTGGGAGTGATGCACCTCCCCATACAACTCTATACTGTGACTATCAGCCACTACCCTCAGAGTGATGTACCTCCCCATACAACTCTATACTGTGACTATCAGCCACTACACTGGGAGTGATGTACCTCCCCATACAACTCTATACTGTGACTATCAGCCACTACACTGGGAGTGATGTACCTCCCCATACAACTCTGTACTGTGACTATCAGCCACTACAATGGGAGTGATGTACCTCCCCATACAACTCTGCACTGTGACTATCAGCCACTACAATGGGAGTGATGTACCTCCCCATACAACTCTGTACTGTGACTATCAGCCACTACCCTCAGAGTGATGTACCTCCCCATACAACTCTATACTGTGACTATCAGCCACCACATCAGGAGTGATGCACCTCCCCATACAACTCTGTACTGTGACTATCAGCCACTACACTGGGAGTGATGTACCTCCCCATACAACTCTATACTGTGACTATCAGCCACTACACTGGGAGTGATGTACCTCCCCATACAACTCTATACTGTGACTATCAGCCACTACACTGGGAGTGATGTACCTCCCCATACAACTCTATACTGTGACTATCAGCCACTACACTGGGAGTGATGTACCTCCCCATACAACTCTGTACTGTGACTATTAGCCACTACACTGGGAGTGATGTACCTCCCCATACAACTCTATACTGTGACTATCAGCCACTACACTGGGAGTGATGTACCACCCCATACAACTCTACACTGTGACTATCAGCCACTACACTGGGAGTGATGTACCACCCCATACAAGTCTACACTGTGACTATCAGCCACTACCCTCAGAGTGATGTACCTCCCCATACAACTCTATACTGTGACTATCAGCCACCACATCAGGAGTGATGCACCTCCCCATACAACTCTGTACTGTGACTATCAGCCACTACACTGGGAGTGATGTACCTCCCCATACAACTCTATACTGTGACTATCAGCCACTACACTGGGAGTGATGTACCTCCCCATACAACTCTATACTGTGACTATCAGCCACTACACTGGGTGTGATGTACCTCCCCATACAACTCTATACTGTGACTATCAGCCACTACACTGGGAGTGATGTACCTCCCCATACAACTCTACACTGTGACTATCAGCCACTACACTGGGAGTGATGTACCTCCCCATACAACTCTATACTGTGACTATCAGCCACTACACTGGGAGTGATGTACCTCCCCATACAACTCTATACTGTGACTATCAGCCACTACACTGGGAGTGATGCACCTCCCCATACAACTCTATACTGTGACTATCAGCCACTACATTGAGAGTGATGTACCTCCCCATACAACTCTATACTGTGACTATCAGCCACCACATCAGGAGTGATGTACCTCCCCATACAACTCTACACTGTGACTATCAGCCACTACACTGGGAGTGATGCACCTCCCCATACAACTCTATACTGTGACTATCAGCCACTACATTGAGAGTGATGTACCTCCCCATACAACTCTATACTGTGACTATCAGCCACTACACTGGGAGTGATGTACCTCCCCATACAACTCTACACTGTGACTATCAGCCACTACACTGGGAGTGATGCACCTCCCCATACAACTCTACACTGTGACTATCAGCCACTACACTGGGAGTGATGCACCTCCCCATACAACTCTACACTGTGACTATCAGCCACTACACTGGGAGTGATGTACCTCCCCATACAACTCTATACTGTGACTATCAGCCACTACACTGGGAGTGATGTACCTCCCCATACAACTCTATACTGTGACTATCAGCCACTACACTGGGAGTGATGTACCTCCCCATACAACTCTACACTGTGACTATCAGCCACTACACTGGGAGTGATGTACCTCCCCATACAACTCTATACTGTGACTATCAGCCACTACACTGGGAGTGATGTACCTCCCCATACAACTCTATACTGTGACTATCAGCCACTACACTGGGAGTGATGTACCACCCCATACAACTCTACACTGTGACTATCAGCCACTACACTGGGAGTGATGTACCTCCCCATACAACTCTACACTGTGACTATCAGCCACTACACTGGGAGTGATGCACCTCCCCATACAACTCTATACTGTGACTATCAGCCACTACACTGGGAGTGATGTACCTCCCCATACAACTCTATACTGTGACTATCAGCCACTACACTGGGAGTGATGTACCTCCCCATACAACTCTATACTGTGACTATCAGCCACTACACTGGGAGTGATGCACCTCCCCATACAACTCTATACTGTGACTATCAGCCACTACACTGGGAGTGATGTACCACCCCATACAACTCTGTACTGTGACTATCAGCCACTACACTGGGAGTGATGTACCTCCCCATACAACTCTACACTGTGACTATCAGCCACTACACTGGGAGTGATGTACCACCCCATACAACTCTACACTGTGACTATCAGCCACTACACTGGGAGTGATGCACCTCCCCATACAACTCTACACTGTGACTATCAGCCACTACACTGGGAGTGATGTACCTCCCCATACAACTCTATACTGTGACTATCAGCCACTACACTGGGAGTGATGCACCTCCCCATACAACTCTATACTGTGACTATCAGCCACTACACTGGGAGTGATGTACCACCCCATACAACTCTGTACTGTGACTATCAGCCACTACACTGGGAGTGATGTACCTCCCCATACAACTCTACACTGTGACTATCAGCCACTACACTGGGAGTGATGTACCACCCCATACAACTCTACACTGTGACTATCAGCCACTACACTGGGAGTGATGCACCTTGAGCCACACCCTCCCTAACTAAAGGACACACATAGTGAATCACGACCATCGTAGGGAAACAAATTTGCCGTGGATCCCCGATCAGGAAGGGCGAAATACATAGCCCTGAGCTGAAAACGTTATTCTCCTCAAACAATTAAAGCTAACAACTAACACTACGAGTAAAAATCGTTATAAATGATAGATGAGAATTTATTGTAATGTAACGTAAATCAAAGGGATTAATTAGATGAAATAACCAGTAATAATAACATGGTAATACATACACATTCGGCGTCAGCCCAAAAGATAATCGTACCAAGGTCTCGTGACCTCATCTATTCTTACATGCATAGGGCACAGTTACTCTTGAGATGATAACATTTATTCCACCACTGACCTCGCTACTAAACACTGCGAGCTGAATATCATTAACTCAATCTTTATTCAATCTTTTCTTCGGCGAGGAATAGAAACGCAATTCCAAGCGTGGGAGACATTTTCAATATCCACCCTTATTTTTAAACAATACCCTCTCATATTGATTCCCACACACCAAGGAGCAGATAAAATAATAAAGTGATTAAATCAGAAAACTGCCGGACCAAGGAAATAATCCACGAGGGGCAAAGACAATGCTCCATGGAGCAATGAACGCAAAGCAAAACAATAACAGAAAACATGGACCTGCACACGGCCATGAAATAAATAAACCAACATGGCGAGCTCCAGGTCGTAAACAACAAGGATGCACACCACACAAAATAAAGACTTCGCACCCAGGAGAAAAGAGCCACGATAGGGAAGAAATAGGCATAAATTCAACAGACCGATACGTCATCTTGGCACTCAGCTCATTCATCTACACATTCATACAATCACGCGATCCTTTTGCCCCCAAAGGCAAATAATTCCAGCAGATTGGTGCGAGTAAATAAAATCAAGGCAACTCGTGGAGCGCAGTTCAACATTTCATCAATAAGGTCTCACGTCAGTAGTAGATAATAGCCCACCTAGGGCAAATGACAGTAGGACGTTTGTGACCCCACGGTCACGCGTAGATCCATCACCTACATACTGCGTACGGCTAGAATAGACCTGGCCGACACACAGACCATACCTCCAAATAATGGCAAAATGTTTCATCGAGAAATTCATTCCAAATAATCAGAGACCAGATTTTGCACACCACAATCACTTACACAACTCATACACATGCCATTCTCGCTTCGAGTACCAAGATGGACTACGGTCGGCCATAATAAAAGAAAGATAATACAGCAAATAAATTTAAAACGTTACATTACCGTCAATATCATTCATCGAAGCATGCAAATGATGCAGCAGTTTTGCATAGATTTAAACTTATAAAACCACCATAAGAAAAGCAAAAACGCCGCTCCTGTGTGTGTGTGACACATCTCTTCTTTCCCCAGCATAAAAAGCCCAACATTACTTCAAGGAGAAGATATTAAAAAGGTCCCGCCGAGAAAAGATCCTTCACGCTCGCGACAGAGGGACCTGCCCTCTGTCGACAAAAGGTTGAAATACAATAACTATAGGAACAGCCAGATATCTACTCTAGGAGACATCGGTATAATCACATTAGAAACCATGCCAAATTAGCATGTTTCAACCTCCCCATACAACTCTGTACTGTGACTATCAGCCACTACACTGGGAGTGAAGTACCTCCCCATACAACTCTATACTGCGACTATCAGCCACTACACTGGGAGTGATGTACCTCCCCATACAACTCTATACTGTGACTATCACCCACTACACTGGGGGTGATGCACCTCCCCATACAACTCTATACTGTGACTATCAGCCACTACATTGAGAGTGATGTACCTCCCCATACAACTCTATACTGTGACTATCAGCCACTACACTGGGAGTGATGTACCTCCCCATACAACTCTGTACTGTGACTATCAGCCACTACACTGGGAGTGATGCACCTCCCCATACAACTCTATACTGTGACTATCAGCCACTACACTGGGAGTGATGTACCTCCCCATACAACTCTATACTGTGACTATCAGCCACTACACTGGGAGTGATGCACCTCCCCATACAACTCTATACTGTGACTATCAGCCACTACACTGGGAGTGATGTACCTCCCCATACAACTCTATACTGTGACTATCAGCCACTACACTGGGAGTGATGTACCTCCCCATACAACTCTATACTGTGACTATCAGCCACTACACTGGGAGTGATGCACCTCCCCATACAACTCTATACTGTGACTATCAGCCACTACACTGGGAGTGATGTACCTCCCCATACAACTCTATACTGTGACTATCAGCCACTACACTGGGAGTGATGCACCTCCCCATACAACTCTATACTGTGACTATCAGCCACTACACTGGGAGTGATGTACCTCCCCATACAACTCTGTACTGTGACTATCAGCCACTACACTGGGAGTGATGTACCACCCCATACAACTCTATACTGTGACTATCAGCCACTACATCAGGAGTGATGCACCTCCACATACAACTCTATACTGTGACTATCAGCCACTACACTGGGAGTGATGTACCTCCCTATACAACTCTACACTGTGACTATCAGCCACTACACTGGGAGTGATGTACCTCCCCATACAACTCTATACTGTGACTATCAGCCACTACACTGGGAGTGATGCACCTCCCCATACAACTCTATACTGTGACTATCAGCCACTACACTGGGAGTGATGTACCTCCCCATACAACTCTATACTGTGACTATCAGCCACTACACTGGGAGTGATGTACCTCCCCATACAACTCTATACTGTGACTATCAGCCACTACACTGGGAGTGATGTACCTCCCCATACAACTCTATACTGTGACTATCAGCCACTACACTGGGAGTGATGTATCTCCCCATACAACTCTATACTGTGACTATCAGCCACTACACTGGGAGTGATGCACCTCCCCATACAACTCTATACTGTGACTATCAGCCACTACACTGGGAGTGATGTACCTCCCCATACAACTCTGTACTGTGACTATCAGCCACTACACTGGGAGTGATGTACCTCCCAATACAACTCTATACTGTGACTATCAGCCACTATACTGGGAGTGATGCACCTCCCCATACAACTCTACACTGTGACTATCAGCCACTACACTGGGAGTGATGTACCTCCACATACAACTCTATACTGTGACTATCAGCCACTACACTGGGAGTGATGTACCTCCCCATACAACTCTACACTGTGACTATCAGCCACTACACTGGGATTGATGTACCTCCCCATACAACTCTATACTGTGACTATCAGCCACTACACTGGGAGGGATGTACCTCCCCATACAACTCTATACTGTGACTATCAGCCACTACACTGGGAGTGATGTACCTCCCCATACAACTCTATACTGTGACTATCAGCCACTACACTGGGAGTGATACACCTCCCCATACAACTCTATACTGTGACTATCAGCCACTACACTGGGAGTGATGTATCTCCCCATACAACTCTATACTGTGACTATCAGCCACTATACTGGGAGTGATGCACCTCCCCATACAACTCTACACTGTGACTATCAGCCACTACACTGGGAGTGATGTACCTCCCCATACAACTCTACACTGTGACTATCAGCCACTACACTGGGAGTGATGTACCCCCCCATACAACTCTACACTGTGACTATCAGCCACTACACTGGGAGTGATGTACCTCCCCATACAACTCTACACTGTGACTATCAGCCACTACACTGGGAGTGATGTACCTCCCCATACAACTCTACACTGTGACTATCAGCCACTACACTGGGAGTGATGTATCTCCCCATACAACTCTACACTGTGACTATCAGCCACTACACTGAGAGTGATGTACCTCCCCATACAACTCTATACTGTGACTATCAGCCACTACACTGGGAGTGATGTACCTCCCCATACAACTCTACACTGTGACTATCAGCCACTACACTGGGAGTGATGTACCTCCCCATACAACTCTATACTGTGACTATCAGCCACTACACTGGGAGTGATGCACCTCCCCATACAACTCTATACTGTGCTCTATACAAGTGATATTTCTTTTCTTCTTTTATTTTACAATTTGCTTTTACATCACACTGACACAGGTAGGACTTATGACGTTATGGCTAGGAGTGGGACTGTGGCCTTGAGTAAGTTAGTCCCAGTATTTGCCTGGTGTGAAAATGGGAAAGCATAGAAAACTGTCTTTAGGGCTGCCACTGCCACTTCCTTCCTACTCCTAGCCCGTTCCTATCTCATCGTTACCGTAAGTCCTATCTGTGTCCTTGCGACGTAAAGCCTACTGAAGAAAAAGGAAATTCAACAACCAAGGCTTCAAAACTATTCATTTGTTGCACAATTTGCAGGGCAAATTATTTGCTTTTCACCACTGTGAAGACACAACCTGCCCACCCTGTCCCTCCACTGGCTGTATTGGTTATGTATATTCTGTACCGTTCATTATAAACCTTGCTGTCTTGACACCAGAGTCCAGTGGTGGTTCAGTTACAATACAAATTTGAAAGTCACTATTAGGACAGTTCTGATATAGTTCATTCAGTTTTGTTTTCAGTCCACAAATACTCGGATAGTAAATGGAGAGCCCATTGTTATTCATCACACTTACAATTTATGTAAAACATCCTGTATGTTAATGACAACTGTGTCTTACCTATTTCAATAAGACAGTTTCTTATACAGATTTAGGCATAGTTCTTGTCTCAACGCAGAGTCCTCACCTGGGCTAGGAGCCCTTTTAATAGCTACCATACAATATGTTTAACTCGGTAGCAGCTTAGCCAGATTTCTTATTGATCATGCAAATTATTTGACAGAGGATAGCCAGGTACTCATTGGCAACTTTATCCAAAAAGTTAAAGCCATTACTGATTATGTTACAATATATACTGTATGTTCATTGCAACAAACAGTTCTGAAGTGGCTATGAACTCCTTTATAAACAACAAACAGTTCGGAACTGTTAATGAACTCCTTCATTACAATAAACCGTTCCGAACTGGTTATGAACTCCTTCAATATCACCTTAATTAGCATATGTGAATAAGAATCCTTGCAGGAATGATTGTTAGTAATGGTTGGTTGGAATTAGTTAAACGAAATTATGAACTGTATCAACACCATCTACAAATTGTTACAAAACATTTGACAATGGAGGATGAAAACCTCACTATTCCAATGAGAAATACTGTAAGTTCTGTATGTAGTCACATCACTTCCTAGTCAAATTAAATTTGCATGTATAGAACACGCTGCCCCTGGTATTCAATGAGAACATAGGATATAAGCTTCATGGTTTTGATCCGTATTGAATTGTGATCACAGTAATAATTATTAAATTAATGTTGTATGGTCCACCTTTTTCAATACTATATTATGCAATATTATTGACTTACATTACTAAACTTATGACTAGTTTCGGCTTTGGCTGGCCATCTTCAGCCATAATGTAATACATCTAATAACTAAACAAATGTAAAAACACAAAACTGACTTGATAACTAATGTACAAACACACAGTTGATATTAAAATCTGGGATGAACTAAGAGTAAAATCTGAAAGATAAATTGGGCTCTAAATTCTTAGCTTCTGGTGTACACTCATCAACCAGACTCTTTCTTGTACTGATATTCATAGAATTGTTAGTTCCATCACTGCTAATCATTACAATTTCAATGTCAAAACAGGAAGTGGTGAATGTTGATTCTGTAGTCAGATCATCAATCACCAAATCTACTTGAGTGGTGTTAGCAGTATGCAGGCCACTGGATGCCACTGTAAATAACCACCAGCTGATGCAGAACTGCTAGATAGTGTTTCCACATCGACCAACGTAAATAAAATGACATGTTCCCGTAGTCCTTATTAAAGTCATGCTGAAATGCCGTAACGGCATGATTTTAACAAGCACTACGGGAACATTTTATTTACGTGGGTCGATGTGGAAACACCATATAACAGTTTTGCATCAGCTGATGTTTATTTACAGTGGCATCCAGTGGCTTGCATACTACTAACACCACTCAAGCAGATTTGGTGATTGATGATCTGACAACACAATCAACATTTACGAGTTCCCATTTCGAAATTGATATTGTAATGATTAAGCCGTGATGCAACTAACAATTCTATGAATACAAGAAAGAGTCTAGATGATGAGCATACTACAGATACTAAGAATTCAGAGTCTAATTAATTTGTCAGATTTTACACTTAGTTCGTCCCAGATTTTTATGTTAATTGTGTGTTTGTACATTAGTTTTCATGTCAATTGTGCATATTTACATTTGTTTAGTTATTAGATGTATTACATTAAGGTTGAAGATGGCCAGCCAAGGCTGAAACTAGTCCCTAGTTTAGTAATGTAATTCAATAATATTGCATAATATAGTATAGAAAAAGGTGGACCATACAACATTAATTTTATTATTCTTATTGTGATTCCATGAGAACTGCTGGCATTTGCTCTGAAATGGTTCTGAATGTCGTTAAAACAGCATGAATTCAGAACTCACAGTTCAGAACCAGTTCTGAATTTCTGTTGGAACATGTATACTACTGCATATTCAGAATCAATTCAGTACCATGTTGGGACAAATTTGCAAACATTATCACTAATAATGGTGGCTGGGTAATATTTAATGTAGACAGCCAACAGTCGGCTGAAAAAAAAGAATGATCTGCCGCTGTTCTTTTCTGTTTAATTACGAACTCAAAAATAAAGACCTTATTTCCTATCACAGACCATTCGATATGAAGTTCCTTATGGAGATGTAGAAGACTGAGACTCAAACTTTATTAGCAACTAGCTGATGTACCCGTGCTTTGCTACGGGATTCTCAGAAAGACTGACTTTCTGGTTTTCCTAACTGAAGTCAACATAGGTCATTGTAAAAACGTCAGGGGGAAAGTAGCGATTAAAAGCAAATATTATAGTATAAAATACTTGTTCAAACGAAAATCTACACATTTTCTCACTTTTAACAAAGGTTGCTACGGTGCTGATCTAACAGTCCAAAGTTCCAGAGCTGGAATGACCAGACTGCAGAGAGCTGTGAACACCGTCTGCCATTATTCCCTTAAATATGCATACTGTTCATTCCAACCAGTGCCTCAGAGTAGGGATTGAACAGCTTGAATGCTATGATGAATCAGTACGTACCCGTAGTATCAGAAAATTTATAAACCAGAGGAATGGCATGCTAAAGAAGAAAGTCATCTAATT
The DNA here is from genome assembly GCF_040414725.1 of Anabrus simplex. Taxonomy (NCBI): domain Eukaryota; kingdom Metazoa; phylum Arthropoda; class Insecta; order Orthoptera; family Tettigoniidae; genus Anabrus; species Anabrus simplex. The sequence goes on from NC_090277.1 coordinate 2,229,816, forward strand.
CCCCAGCTACTTCCCGCCAATATTCAGGCAGGCTGTTACACTCGCTACGACCATGCGAGATGGTCATGTGGTTAGGGGCACGCACCTGTCAGCTTGCATCCGGGAGAAAGTGGATTCGAGCCCCATTGTATGTAGCCCTGAAGATGATATTCCGTGATTTCCCATTTTCACACCAAGCAAATGCCAGGGTTATACCTTAATTAAGGGCAAGGTTGCTTCCTTCACACTCCTAACCTTTTCCTATCCCACCGACGCCGTAAGACCTATCTGTGTCGTTGCAGGGTAAGGTAAATTTTAAAAAATACTCGGTACGAAGCAGTAATCCGATCTATCGCAGATCAGTGGCAACAGAAGACACAAAGCAGATCACAACAAACAATGGTCAATGTAATGCTCTAAATCTAAATCTAGCCTTCTATATCCCTTAAGGGCAATGGCCTCCTGCTAAGCAGGGCTTCGCTCGGATAAACTCGTTAGGTGAGTATTCCCAAAGAGTGTGAAAGCATCATGTGGTGCACTTTTCTTTCCTGTTAGTCACACATACATTTCTAACCTATATATCTTGTCTCCTATGTATTCTTATTCATCTATCCAAGCACATACAAAATTTTCATTTACATTTATACACTTAGAGGAGTTCTTCGAGGGTCTTCCATTCTTCTCTGTCTCGTGCTCTTCTTGTCCACTGTGCACCAGTTATTTTCTCGAACAAATCAGCCCGTTGGATCCTCTATCTTCCTATGTTTCTCTTGCCGATTCTAGGATCCCACAATGTTAATCTGTGTGTCCACTTCTTGTGCTCCATTCGTACTATGTGGCATCCCCATTTCCACTTCAATCTGTCCGCTATGTTGAGTGAATCTCTTATACCGGTACTTGTGCGTATCTCCTCGTTCCTCATTCTGTCTTTCAACGTGATGTCCAGGATTTTCCTTTCCATCCTGCGATGACCCACTTGCAGCGTTTTTCTTTGCTTCGAAGTTAATGACCACGTTTGGCATCCATAAAGCATTACTGGTATTACACACTTCTGCGGTCTTCATACTTAGCTTTTGGGATTTGTCCCCTAAAATGAATTTCAGGGACCAGAATTTTGTCCACACTTGACCAATTCTTCTTTTAATTTCTTTCTCCATATTGTTGTGGGATGATATGTTCTGGCCCAGGTACAAGTACTGTAGTCCTGTACGTACTCCAATGGTTCACCATCTATGTGTATGGGTTTTGCTGTTGCATTGGTCAACAGCTTCGTTTTTCTTGGTTTCATGGATAGGCCAGTTTCCTTGCTGACCTTGTCTAGTTCCTTTAACATCTGTTCCAAGTCCGATGCTGATTTTGCTATTAACTTGACGTCATCTGCAAACCGCAGGTGTGTCAGTCTTAGTCCATCAATGTTGATGCCGTATTTAGTTTCCCATTTCAGTTTCCTGAACTAGTTTTCCAGCAGGCATGTGAAGAGTTTCACACCTCTCCCTAGCTCAAAGCTCCTACCCTCTATCTCTCTCCTCATTTTTGCCCGGCTGTTTTCGTAGATTTTTGCTTAAAGTCTGATATATCTTTTCTGAATGTTTTGGTTCTCTAGAACTTGTAAGATATATTTTTGTTCCATGCAGTCAAAGGCTTTGTTATAGTCTGCAAACGCTGTACATGCCTTGAGGTTGAGTTCTTGACTTTTTCAATGAGTTGGTTTACTGTTTATAGGTGGTCCACCGTGCTGAATCCTAGATCTAAAACCTACTAGTTCCATAGGTTGATTCTCCTGAAGTGTATATGACACTCAATTAGTTAGGATTTTTGTGAAGTTTACATAGATTTGGCAGTAGACTTATAGGTCTATAGTTGTTGATGTCATCTTTTGCTCCTTTTTTATAGAGTGGAATTATTGTGCTTTGTTTCCATTCCTTTGGTACATCTTTGGATTCGAGTACTGCAGTGAACAGTTTTGTGATGGCTACTACGAGTCCCTCACCTCCCCATCTTAAGTACTCATTGTATATACCATCGTCTCTTGGGCACTTTCCTTTCTCTGTTCCTTTTATAGCCACTCTCACCACGCCGGGGAATATTGGCGGTAGGTTCTCTTCTTGTGTGACCTCTGGATCAGTGTACTTTTGGATCAGATTTTCCTTCTCGAGGGTGCTGGAGTACAGTTTTTCGTAGAATTCTGTGACATGTAACATTATCTCTTCCCTTGAGGCTAATTGTTTTCCACTTACATCCTTCACTTCTAACATCGAATGTCTTCCATGTCTGCAGTGTTACTGTTGATCAATTTTATGACCTTTCTTTCACATTTAGTTTTCCTTCGACTCTGTGATATTAAGGTGTCTTACGAAATAATTTATAACATAAACTGTAGTTCCTTGTTCTCCGACTTTGCATACCGCCTTTCATTAAATTCTGTTTACACACTTTTTCGTGACTCGTCGCTGACATGGACTTCGTAAAAAAAAATCCAAATTCATAATTATCTCTGTGAGCATAGCTGATACGGTAACAATGTAAAAGACTTAAATGATCGGAAATTTAATACTTTATAACTTGCATTATGTAGTATTTATCGATACGATGACTAATAATATAATTATTTGAGAATTACATTTTAGGCCTTCCCCTAAACTACTATTTTTCTCAGCATGAATACAATTATTTATGGCCTAGATTGTAGCGACTTATTCCCCGACTTAATCTACTGATTCTCGTTAAGATATGACCACTTCGAATACTGATTTTCATAGATACGATCACTATTAACCGACAACAAACAAAAGAACCCTCGGCTACTTCTGTTCGCGCAGCTTGTTTCGGTTCATCCCGATGTTACGCGATGAATCAAGGACAAGCACACGCGCAGCTGGCTGACAGACATGCCGGTTAACACATACTGCAAGTAGCTGCAGTCAGGCTCTTCGATTGAAATTTTTCTTTCATTAAAGCCCCAAATGCAATGCAATTAAAAGAACAAAAGTAAATGTAAAGTGGCCTAAAGTATTAAGCATTGAGTTAAATGGAACTACTTACAATACTCAAGCTGTAAACCATATTTTTTTAAATGAAAAAATAAAAATGTACTGTTCCAATAAGCATACACACAGAGGACATAATATGAACAACACAAAATAACCGTCGAAGATACTCTCTGCTACAGTTATGTATCTTTTCCGATTTTAACACACGCTTCAATTTGTCCAGTGTAGGTACAGGTTTTTCATCACGTAAAATTCGCTTACATTCTGACATATCACATCTTTTTTGAAGTCTTCTATTTTGATCCTTTTCTTGTGGACTGTTTTCTTGCCATCAGGTGTAGAAAAATGCAAACGACCCTTGGCCATAGACGTCTTCCCTTCCGCTAAAATACGTTTCACCAGTGACTTTGAAACCCCTTGTTGAAGCCACTACATTATAATTCAGTTTACGAACTGTTTTCTGTTCTGGTAAGTGAGCAGTTACATTATATACTATTTCTCTGGCTTGTCCCCTTACAGGCCATCCAGATTTGCTACCAGACTTCGAAGAAGCAGCCATAACTACTGTATATTCAAATGACACTCTCACTAGAATAACATGGTACACAACACTATATAGCTGAAAGACTGGGCTGCCGTCAATTATTTCGCTGGTGATCGGCTTTAGATGTGTGTGTTAGCATACCAGTTGTGCAACTGCCGATACTTCTAATTCTGTTTTTTACACAGTCAAGAATTTAGTTTATGCACCTGGTTAATGTGCTCCGTAATGAGTAGTGACCCTTGAAGGTCGCTAGGTAACACTGTTCAACACTATATACATAAAATCCTTTACCAATACAGTGCACGCTACACGCGAAGGAATTATAGGACTACAATTATTATAGCTAAAGAAAGAAATGTGAATAAAACAGGCAAAACAACAAGAGCACTAAAACGGATACAGAAGTGACAGCGAAACTCTTGTGTAACCGCGCTTCACAGTGTGCACAGTACGGTGCCCAGACAGCATGTGACCCCCTCCACTACTCCCTATGATGTCAGATATCCACTCGGAGAGAATGCGCGGGGAAGTGAGCTTTGCGCAAGTTCTTTTGTTAGTTGCAGAGTAATAATAACATAAATATTTGAGAATTAAATTTTAGGCCTTCCCCTAAACTACCCTTTCACTCAATGTGAATAAAATTATTTATGACCCAGATTGTAGTGTACCGATTTCCATTAAATTCTCTTCAGCCGTTTTCTCGTGATGCGTGTACATACATACAGCCAGACAGAAAAATAAACGGAAAATTAAAAGGTGCATTTCCTTTTCACGGTGGACATGACTGACATAGAAATACCATCCTTTTTTAATTTCTGAGCAATGTAAAACGTAAGAAACTCCAATTACCTTATGAAGAAAATCTTAAGAGGAACAGCACAATCCACCAAACAAACCAGCATAAGCTGCCGCAATTTGGCTAAGATGCACAATACAAAAGAAATCCTTCAATAACAACAAACCAACCACTTCGAACATAAACTTGAATTAGCGAATAGCGCCTCTCAAATTTATAACTTCTTTTTTGATGCTTATGGACTCTTTTACTGTCGTCCAGCCACTATGCGAATAGTAAAACAAATCACACGCAAGGTAGAGTCTCTCTCTTCTTTCTTTCTTGATGCTTATGGACTCTTTTACTGTCGTCCAGCCACTACCAGTACGCTTGCTTGCTTGCTTGCTGATGCTTATGGGCTGTGTCTACGACATTTCACCCAGTCAATACTCGCTTACTCATGTAAACTCACTAGTATAGATGAAAAACTTCAGTTCAATAATGGATGCTTGAGCTTGCAAGTAGAAAACACAAAACACTGATCTTCACTATATCATATAATAACCCTAATTTGCTAGAGCAGACTGTTCTCATACGGGAAACTTCCAATCTTGCAATCACACTTCTTCTAAAGCTTCACCCACACGAATAATCCAAAATAGCACTCTCAAGTAATACACTAATGATATGAGGAATCACTCAAATGGAACCTTCAAAAGCATGAGCAATTCTCACCCTATATTACAGACAGAATTATAACACGATATTGGCTTCATCTAGAAACAAATTTAGCACTCTAATAATCTCGACTGTAGGATTACAGAGTAAACAAGAAACACTGGTTGGAAAAACCTGCTTGAGTCACTGGAGATTAGTCATAAGTTGTTTACGGGGGTTAGCATATAAAGAACATTCAAATAAAATGTGGTTGGAGTCGCCATTACTAATATTTGTACCACACAAACAGTTTGTATCCTGCGTTAAATGGAAACGTGATCTATATTGTGGTGTAAGGGCATGATTAAACCGTAACCGAATGATGTTAATAATGTGTCGTCTAGAATATGATCCTCGTACAAACCAAGGTTTAACCAAAAGTGTTGGTTGTAAATGATAATAGAAGTTACCTTTGACTTGTGCAGTCTGTCTCCAGTAGTTCTGCCATTCTTGACGCGCATCCTGTCGGATAACAGGTACATAATCAGAAGCAGGAACAATATTGTTAGTATACGGAACAGGAAGACGAGAAGCTTGTTTTGCAAGACAATCTACTTTTTCATTGCCCTCGATACCCACATGACCTGGTACCCATACTAAAGTTATGGAAATACCGACGTTGTCAAGCATATAAAGGAGACTCTTGACATTGTATATATACCAATTGTAGGATAACTCATACAAAACCAAAGATTGTAATGCACTCAGCGAATCCGTATAGATTGTAACTCGCGTATATCCCTGTCGCTGAACAAAAAGTAAAGCTTGCTGTATAGCGAATAACTCCGCCGTAATAATCGAACAGTCACTAGGGAAACCATATTGTTCTTTAACATTTAGAGAAGGTATATAATAAGCGGGCCCAACTCCATTAATGTTCCTTGCCCCATCTGTAAAAATGTTTATGCTTCGTGGAATATTAGAAAATTTCACTCGTTTAACAGGACAAATCTCGGTCCCCTGCAGACAAGTAACGTTAGTAGAGCCATTACGGAGAGGCCATATTATTTGAGGATTATAATAAGAAACCTAATAGGGTAAGGTATAGGGTATTAAATTGACACTGTGTATTAAGGTACACTGTTTCGACTTCAATGTAGCAAAAGCATGAAACAGTAGCCTACTGGCAATCTGCGTAAACCCTGACGCCGTACGGAATAATACTCGGAAAGTAACTGTAACTTCGGAATTAAAGGATGACTTGTTAAAGAAAACTTTTAAAGTAAATATTTCGTCGCAAGTATTTTTCTACGTACTTGTAAGGGAGCTTCGCAGGATTCGACTAAAAGTGCATTGGTAGGTGTGGACTTTAAAGCTCCAATACAGGAGCGTATTGCTTTATATTGACAAGTGTTAAGAATATTCAAGTTAGTATACGATGCCAAGTCAAAAATATGCGATCCGTAGTCCAATATCGATCGAATAGGGGTTTTGTACAAAGATAGCACCACAACGGGATCTGTCCCCCATTGCCTACGGGTTACAGCTTGTATTACCTGAATATACCGTTCACTCTTCGAACGCAAATATAAAAAATGATGTTTCCATGTAAGTTTTTGATCGATAAATAACCCAAGATATTTACACTACCGGTACGCGAATAGTAAAACAAATCACGCGCAAGGTAGAGTCTCGAAAGCATAGGATAAGTGAATAGTGAAGTTTGCACATATTAATGGAGGGGTGTAAAACTGAAGTCCATGAAATCAGTCTAGGTATTCACAGTTCACACACGAAAAAATCTTGCAGAGTTCATAATGGAAACCGGAAACATAGCAACCGAAGGTAGATAACAGAAGTAAGAAGATGACAAAAACATCAATCACCTGTAAATATGATCGAGCTGAGGACATATCACACAAATTCCCGTATGAAGCGAAAAGATTTTGAAGGTAGGGTGACAGGTGTAGAGGGGATCTCTCATGAGACTGTTGAATGAATACAACTATGTGGTAAGGAGGGTGGCCTTGTGGAGTAAGCAAATAAGTAAAAAGGGGAGGGAGACATTGGAAAAAGCACAGGGACACAAAGGTGCTAATCTTCACGCCGAAGTGACCCGTCTTGGCGTCTTTTTACTACTCAAACATGACCGGGTCTACAAGTGGGATAGACAAACCTGTAGGGTAGATTTATGAGGGGGAAAAAATAAAGAAATAAATAAAACTAATAGGAGGGTAAACATTGAAGGATTGAAGATGAAAATGAGATAAATACCTACCGGAGAGTGTAGTGTATAAATAAAAATACTAATCTAAAACAATAACACGCGATGTTTGATCTAGTTGACAAAAGAATAACGCACCGGAAGTACATACGATAGTATTTGAAGCACGGGTATTGGGAGTGACAAAAGACAGTAGCTATGTTCAGTAGCGAGCAGGGCAGTAGCAGCAGGAGTAAAGTCTAACGGAAAGCGGAAGAAAAATAAGACCAAAACAAAATGAGTGAATAAACTTACACCCCAGTGAAATAGGTCAGTAAAATAGTGTTGAACGAGGAAGGGTTATAGAACCAATTGAGTATCATCAAGAAATTGATTAATAACTGCAAAGATGTCAGGTGATAGATCAGATAATAGACAAGAAAGACTAGTAGCGAAGGGAGTTTTCATTCATGCCAGACTAGTGAGTAACTTACGACGGGAGGCGCCATAGACAGGACATTGAAAGAAGAGATGGTTACTATCGCCTTCTATATCACCACACACACAGTTAGACTGGTTAACTAAATGAAAACGAAATTTGTATTGCGGGGTAAGGGAATGGTTGAAACGTACGCGAATTACGTTAGTAATATGTCGGCGTGTATATGTGCCCTTGGAAAACCAAGGTTTTGTTGGAATGTATGGTTGCAGTTGATAATTATAAGTGCCCTTATAACGCGCAGATTGATTCCACTCATCTTGCCAGGACCGGTAGGCATTGTCTGTAAGACTAGGATAGAAGTCAAGAGGTGGTATAGCTACTGTGAGGGGGGGGGGAGTTGGAAAACGGCTAGCTTCTTTGGCGGCAAAGTCAGCTTGAACATTACCAAGAATGTTGGAATATCCAGGTATCCATACAAGTGTGATATATACGCTATTTCTTTCAAGGTGATATAGTAGAGATTTGACAGTATATATATATATAAGTTTAAGGAGGGGGTACATTATGATAAAGCCTGTAAAACACTTTTAGCATCTGTATAGGTGGTAGCTTTTGGAAAGGAATGTTGTTGTATGTAAATTAAAGCCTGTTGCATGGCAAATAGCTCGGCAGAAAATATAGAGAAAGTAGTCGGAAGGTGAAATCGCTCTACCTTGCTGGAGTCGCTAATAACGAAAGCAGCACCAACTCCTTGAGAATGTTTTGCTCCGTCGGTGTAGATGTCGACACCTCTAGCCGAGGGGGTTATGTGTAGTTTTTTCGACATGGGAAAGGGAACATCAGAAGTAGATGACGATCCTCAGAGTAAAGATTTATGAAAGAAAATAATATTGGGTGTGTAGTGTAGGCTAGTAAATGGAATGGAGTACATGGGTAGTGTTGGAGTCCTGAGAATCGAGGTGCGGGATCTGTATAAAGTAATATAAGCAGTATATATAGCTGGAAATCTTCCTGAACGAGGCGGACATTGTTGACAGTATTCCTGTAATAGCTGTAACTTTGGAATTAAAGGAGAAGACGAAAAGGCAAGCCTCTTCAGCAGATATTTTTATGCAAGTATTAGACGTCTAATCACAAGTGGGAATTCAGTTGTTTCTACTAGTAATGCGTTAGTAGGAGTAGTTGTAAGAGCTCCAATACAAAGACGTAAGGATGAAATTGTAGGGTATTAAGCGGTGTAAGTGAGGTGACTGATGAAATGTGAGCGTATAGTTGCAGTATTGGGGTCTGCGCCCCAACTACGACGAACGAGAGTTTTAAGAATTTTAAGAAATCCGTCAGCTTTTTGACATATTGATGTAATATGTCGCTGCAACGTGAGTTTCTGATCATAAATTATTCCGAAATATTTGTGATGAGTAGTGAGGGAAATACTGTATCCGTCAAAAGTAAGTGGAGGGCGATCATAAGAACGTTTGTGAGTAAAAATCATGGCCGCACATTTATCAAAGGAAAGCTGAAGACCATTATCCTGAAACCATGTATGTACGTTGCTCATAACATCACTCATCTGTTGCCGTGCGATATCAATGTTGTCATGCGATATGTAGAGTACTATATCGTCCGCGTAAATAAGCACCCGGGTATACGGTGAAATGGGATGTTCTAAATCGCTGATATAAATAGCAAATAGGATTCCGCTTAATATATCACCTTGAGGCAAGCCACTACAAGCAAAGCGGCTGGATACATGATGATATGAAGATTTAATGATTAATGAACGATATGTGTATAAGTTTTGTAGGATGACAACAAAGGCGGGAGGTATGCCTTTCGCAGCCAGTTTTTCCCAGAGAAAGTGGAGTAGCACTGAGTCGTATAAACTTTTGATATCCAGGAATACGGAAAGAGTACTCTGTTTTCGATGTTTGACGAGGAGCAGGTCTATATTAAAAATATTGATAGGATCTTGGGTACTTTTTCTTTAAGGAAGGCATATTGATACTTAGGAATTAATACTCTATAGTCCATAACAGCCTTTGTAGTAAGATTTTTAAGAACGTCTTACGAATACAGGATCGTAGAACAATACCACGATAACTGTTCGGATCCGTAGGGGACTTTTTAGGTTTTAGTACGGGTATCAGAAAAAATCCATTCCAATGGGGGGGGGGAATATGTGTACTAAGTAAGACATCGTTGTAAAGAGTAAGAAGCACATTCTGTGCACTCATATATTATATGTGATATAGTGTGGACCTGGGGTGGATTTAGATGCTGAATGAAGGACAGCTGTCAATTCGCTTAATTGAATGGGTGGTAAAAGGCTGGAGCAATGAGGGTGAGAATTATATGGGGGTAGTTCAAAATGTGGTACAGAATAATCAGGGGTCACAGAATGCAGAAAACTAAGAATAATGTCGCGTGGTATGACTCGTTGTGCTTGATGTTGAGAGGCACGCGACAGCATGCGAATGGCGTTCCATAAATGAAGAGCGGACATGTGTGAATTAAGTGAGGAAATAAACGACCTCCACGCAGCACGCCGTTTCTGATTGAAGATACGTTTAGTTTTAGCAATATGATATTTCAGTCGGAGATAATTATGTTCTGTTAAGGATTGGCGATACGTGCGAAATTAAGTCTTGCGAGTCAGAATCAGTTGGTGACACTCATTATCCCACCAATGGATATACTGGAAAGGTCGGAGGGTGGAAGTAAAAAAATGGTTTAAGGGGATGCTAATTATCTAGATACTGATTGAGAAGTGTAAATAGGGACGAGTACGTGATGGCGTGTTCCGAGCTGTGAAGTAGATGATATTGAGAATAGGATGTATATGTCTGATCATCGAATGATTGCATGGATCGGACATTGCTGGCTGGTAAAGAAGTGTGATTGGTGTGTACAGGTCTACCAACCCCATACGTAAGCCAAATAGGATAATGGTCCCTGTGATATGTATCAGAGAGTGTTGACCACGTAATTATGGGAGTCAAAGCTGAGCGATAAAACGTTAAATCAACCGCACTGGGTGGAGATCCGGGGAAAGTGAGGCGCGTGGGTGAACCATCATTTAGAAGGGTTAGGTTATGCTGTTGTGAAGCTGAGAGGAGATATGAGCCGCGTGGGGTATCGCTTGCGCCACCCCATGCTGTATGATGCAGATTGAAATCTCCGAAAATGAGAATATTTGATAGATGATTGAATTGTTGGAAAAATTGAGACCAATTCGAGCCCGAACTATGAACGTCAGGAAGACAATAAAGGTTAATAATGCGGAGTTATCGAAATAAATGCTGACAATAAAGATATGAGGGATGTAATAATGGACGGGTAATAATTGGTATGATATAGAAGAATGTATTATAAAAGGCAGCCCCTCCATACCCTGGGCCAACATGCCGTACCTGATTATATCCCGGAATTGTAAAGGTTGTTTGGTCGGAAAACCATGTTTCCTGTAACGCAAGAATATGCGCACGGGTTTCGTTAATAATTAATTGAATATCATTCCTTTTATTATGGACACTCCTAGCGTTCCATTGAACTATATTGATCATACAAGGTAAAAATATCGCACAGTCGGTCTCTCAGTTGATAAATAGCATGCTGGATAGAGGGGTGACCACCTACAGCTTGGAGCAGAAGGAAAATAATGCTATGGATATCTTTCTGAAGGTCGGCCTTTTGGCGATAAACGGGATGTTGTGTATGTTCTGAAGGTAGAATGAGGGAAATGACATTTGCTGTAGAAGTCGAGGGTTGTGGCTGTAGGAGGGGTGTGGGGGGACCAGTGACAGTCACAGGTGCATTAAGCGAATTAGGTGGAACTCGAAGTATAGCTCGATCGTACCCCGGTTGTGGTTGATGTCTTGGTGATTTCGTAATAATCTCTGATTTTCAACGGGGTGTGGGAAAAGTTCACTAGCGAGGGATGGAAAATGTTGCAGATGTTGATCAGGGCAATATGTCGGGGGTGAAACTTTTGAGTTTACTTCAAGGAAAGATATATGCTCAGTGCTCATTATTTTCTTAACAAGTTGTTGATGGTTGTGCTCAGGGCATGTTGGATGGTCTCCGTTACAATGTATCTGTTCGGTACGCCGCAGCGGAACGCCTGTGTCCGACACTGTCGGACAGTGTGGCCATAGCGTTGACATTTCTTGCAAATAATGGGATTGAAAATAAAAGGTTCAACATCAAGAAATACACTGTAAAGTGATACATAACGTGGAAGATGTTGTGAGCGGAAGACTACTTTGACCGATCCAGTGGGGATGTATTCAATAACTTCATTGACAACAGCTTTGCGTTGTAAACGCTGGACAGATTTGACCTATAATCAGATTTTAAATGTTGGAGGATAGACTCCTCAGTCAAGTTCTTATCTACCCCTCGTATAATACGAACCCGCAAAATGCTGGAGCTGGGTATATATGCTCGAGCACGAATAGTTTCCAGTAACGATGACACAGATATTCATTCGCTTGAACGGCATCATTGAATTCGACTTGAAAACGATTTCAGCCCCTACGTGTTATGGATTTTACGGGTAAATTCCTGTCATAAAAAGGCGTCCTGAGGTCATAGGGTGAAGTTGTCCGACATTTGTGTCTGCTACGGATTCAACGAAAACAATATATAGTCAAGAATGTTCCCGGGTATACACGTCCTGACTAACCGGAGGTGGTGGCTTTTGACTAATCTGTGTTGCTTGTTTGACAGGTACTGGATCTTGAGTACGCTGATCGTTAGAGTGATTATTTAGAGAATCATCTTCCATTTCCACTTCAACTTCATTATCAAGCGTTAACTGAGAATCGTCTAAAAGGCCCTCCCCTCCACTGGAGGCAGCCATCACAAGAAACGAACACCACACGACCACCAAGTAAACAGCTCACACACTGTACAACCTAACCGGTTCGTAGCACAGCGAAGACTGAAGACCAGTGCGTTGTTCCTCGACTGTATACAAATATCTACTAATAAGTACTTTACATGCATAGAAGTTATAAGTCGTTTGGGACTACCAAGACCAACCACAGCATGGCGAGCGTACCTACCGGCAGACGGGAGAAAAATGGGAATCCGAAGCGTACACCGCCAATTATGACTATGCACATACGCCGTCTCGCATACAAATTTTTCGTTATGCTTCACTTCCTTATAATGTTATAAACCTTGGGCTGCGGGATGTAAAGTTATACCTGCTTCTTCAGTAATGTAAATCTTGTGTTTGCAGCTTCGATATGTAGATGTTACGCTTGATGATGTTCGAATAGGGTGACCAACTCTAAATTTTCAAATGGAGGACAGACTCTTAATAAAAGGAGGACTTTTCATTAAAATGTTGTAAAAACGGAGGACAAATGGAATTTTAATATTTACATACAAAATTTAGTATTACATACCTTATAACTCTCATGTTGATGAAGATTTTGAATTTGTAGCTATTTTATGCTGATACCTATCTACTGCACTCACTTTCGACAGCAAAGATGACTTATTTCCTAGTAATAAATAATTCCAAAACTCTTCATATGACATGTTTTTAAAGTTGTACTTCACTATTATAATACCCTTAACCGACTCGGTCAGCAAACGGTTTCTTTCTTCTGACCACTGTGTATTAATCAGGGAAAACACTCTTTCAACGGTTGCATTGCAACCTGGAATAGCGAAACAAAACCGACAAATTTTAAGCAGCTCACTAAATGTATCAATGTCAGGGCTATATTTGAAAACTCACACCTCTGCTTATCTAATGCTGTATGTTTATCAATTTCGGAACTCTTACTGCAATGCTGAACATTGCAAAATTGGTCGAAAAGTTTAGAATCGTCTAACTCCACACCTTTGGATTGCAAGCACTCGAGACAAGGAAGAACGTCATCTTCAAACTGAATGTCTTTCATACTATGAAGCTTCATCCATTGGAAACACTTAAATTCTTCCATCACAGGGTTACACCACTCTAACAGGTACTGAATGCACGTTTCAACAACATGTTCTACAAGTGCAATGCGTTCTCTTTCGAACCCATTTTCGGTGAGGGATTTCAGAGACTTTATGACTTTAAGAGGTATGAATTTATTTTCCATCCTATCAAGTGTGGCCAGAGTTGAACCTATTATATCACAAACTTCTGCTATAGAGAGCGTCTCTTTTTTAAAGTACCCCGCCGAATGAAATTTTGTTGTGAAACATGTGCATAGCGGAATGAACAAACTACAGGTAAAGCTCAGAAAACTCGTTTTCAAAAAAAGGACCTAATTATAGCATGACCAGGATTTGAAGGCTGAGAAAGAAAGTGCGACTTTAGAGCTGCAAACAGTTTTAACATTCTTTCTACTGCAGGAAACAAACTTAACCATCTTTTTTGCTGTTACACAAAAGCTGTTCATAATTTATTTCAACAAACTCGCAGAATTCTTTGAGTTGTTCAGTGCGAATTGTATAGATATGGAAATAATTGAAGATTTTTAAAATTATACTCTCTACATCAACTGGCAGTACATCAGCACCTCGTTGAAAATAGGGTGACCAACCGTCCGGCATTTGCCGGACGTGTCCTCCTTTTGTTCATGCTTTTCCTCTGCCCGGCAGGCATTTATTATTTGCTATTAAATGTCCGGCTTTTTTCATATTGTATTCTTAGTCATTCAGTGTCCTATTGCTTTCTCTGTTGCAAAGCTATTTTTGTTACACTTCCTCTATCTCAGGCCATATTCTGGATACCCCTATCAGACTACGTCATTTACTCACTCAATAATAAATCACATCTTAAGTTAGAGCTGTCTGAAGGGCCTATCACCATAGTGGTGACACCGCCCGACGTGGTCCGAACGTGTTCGGTCGGGGCCGGGGAATTCTCGGCGGGGATTCACCGGTCAAGTAATGCCGGCTGCGGTATTACGTAGTTTTGTGGTTGTGCTAGTTGGATTCGGACATTCTGAGTGAGTGGAGTGTTTGTGATTTTATATGAAATTTGAATAATATCAGAACGTCATCGCTCAAAATTGGCGAGGCACAAAAGAGGAAATGTACGTTCTCGGAGAAACTGAAACAGAAGTAACCGTGTTTTAGAGAGGGACTAACGAAAGTGAGGCGAAATGTTATATTTGTGACTGTTGTGTAACTGTTGGAAAGAAGGTGCAGGTGATCTCGAGAGGCATATTGCTAGTGAAAAGCATGGAAAAACAATTAGAAGCAGTTCTTCTAACAGGAATATAGATTAATTTTTCCCGATTAAACATTCCCCACTTGACAGGAAAGTTCGGGCAACGGAGGCAACATTGGCATATCACACTGTTTCTCGCCATCAGTCGTATAGGCCTATGGACTGCACATCAAAGTTGGATAAAGTGCTGTTTGCAGATTCTGCAATTGCTAACAAAATATCATGGGCTAGAACCAAAACTGAAGCTATCATAAATAAAGTAATCGCCCCTCATTCCATTGACATTATCACTAAAACATTGAATAATAGTATTCCTTTGTTTGGAGTAGGTACTGATGTTAGCAACCACGGGACTTCTATTGTTATACAGTATTTCGTCTATAAGGAAAATGGTATTCAACTGTGGCCTCTAACTCAGATAGTCGGTAAGTTAGCTTTCACTGCTGAGTTATCTATGCAGTTTTTCCTCAACGAGTCATGTAAATATTTATTGATTACAACTCGGAGCATTCCTACGAAAGTAGTGAAACAAATATGCATCAGATAAGGATGTTTCGCATTGACAATAACAGGGAATTCCTTTGTGCTGAAGCAGGATACCGAGAGATGTGTTTCACCTAGCCACCGTGTCGAGCCCCATGATTGTTTGTCATCACAAAGTAGTCGCGGTCTTCCTCGGATCTTAATGCAACACTTGGAGAATCGTGTCAGCTGTTCCTTCCCACACATTTTCTCCTTCGTGGAACCAAAGATGCTAAACCAGCTCCCTATGGAATGCGCAGAGGTACACCACACATTCAGGAAGAATGGTTTTAGAAGCATTAATTCTCATGTCAGAATAGTCTGTCATCCAATAAATTGGACTCCAGTTTGGAGACCACTGTCTGGCAAATACAGAGCTTCTGAAATAAGAACCGTGTTTTCACCTTGAACAACGAATATTCCTGCCACTGAATATCCAACATTCGTATTAACACAAATAAAAATTCCAGGCAGAGAATATTTTGTAAAGTGATAGGTAGCATCCCGTAAGCATAACAGCATATATGTTGTTTTCATGACATCTGGTAACAAAAGCAGGGTGTCCACCGTTTCCCATGCATTTGACAGAAATGGTCTGAGATATATTTTATTAGCTGGTGGTCCTTCTTTCCATTTCTTCATTTCTTCCTCTACGGATTCCTGGTCTGTCTGGTTTTCTTTAGAATAATATCAGACGCTGCAATCATGCGCATATATGCATGTGTCTGATGGATATAAGGCCATATTAAAACAGCTTAACTGATGGTTTCCTGAAAATAATTGTTCCACAGCTCGCTCTAACGTTAAGGCGTTTTAATGTCCCGAAAAATGTGACTCCGGTAGTTACACAACGTTACTTCTGTTTCCTTCAGCCCTGAGTGGAACTCCTTGTTTATTTCTATTGATTCCTTGTGTGGTTGTAAATTGGTCCAGGACTTGTCGTCATGTAGAATTGAGACGTGCTGGTTTCAGCTCCTGAGAAACCTGTAAAATAAGAGGTCATCACATTAGAGAACTGTGTCAACATGAACTAGTGAGTCGCATTCACGTAAAATATATTTTTGTTTATATATTTTGCTCCACCCTCCAAGTATCCTTTTCAACTCTGAAATCACTGAAAAATCTTACACACTTGTAAGCCATCCATGATGCACAACCCAGCTGCTTTGTGTCTAGAAGGCACGTATTTTCCTTTTCTTCAAAATTGGATGATCATACTAATGAACATAAAAAGGGAATTATTACAATATAGATCAAACAATTTCTTAAGGATTCAGTTGAAATCATATTAAGTTCAGGTTTGTAATACTTTTACACCATCTGAAAGTTATAATTTGAGTATTTTTGCATCAAATCATACAGATGAAAAGACCTCTTGGTTCCCTGCTATAAGAGAATAAACACAATTACAATACAGGAACGGGAATAAAGTGAACACTTAAAGTGCTGTACTGAAAATGTTGAATAATTTTACTAGATTTATTTTCCCACATTATATATTCTGAAAATTATTTCATACATTCCACGCTGCTCTCTTCGCGTTTCTTTTAGTATTTAGGTACCCGAGAACGCAAAAGGGAAAAGACGACGTGAAAATCAATCTCTCTGTAACAGTTCATTTTTGTCTTCCACGAAAACCATACACATTCATCTGTAAAATAAATATTTAATTTGTAGTATAATGTGCAACACCTTCTGCATTAGGATGTCGACACAGACTAAATACAATATTGAGTTACATTCGTTTTGTATTTCATTTCTTCTTGTAGAAAAAGAATATCCTAGTGCACAAAAATTAACACTTTGAATAAATCAATTTATTACATCGTCGTTGATTCTGTATTCAGAAAGGTTTTCTTTTAAATACCGATCAAATTCACCATCCATGACTGTGTCAAATACTCTACTTTATTGGTTGTCCCCTGTGATCGATAAACCGCGATGAAGGAATCAGACGGGGGACCTTGGTTGTATAGTGCTGCTGGATGGAGGGGGAAGAGTACATTGGGCCACGATCAGGAGACTTCTAGATGGAGATGAAAGATAACGCCACGATATCTTGTTCTTGATCGAGGAGTCACGACATCAGTTCATTAAACGACTCAAGCCGGCAAACGGTACTGAATGAACTAGAATGGCGTTTAGTGCCGCGAGTGACCAAGGACACGTTCCACTCTGATTATCACTGTATCAAACCTCTTGAGAGATCTACTCGTCTAGGAGTGAGATGCTTATGATGATGATGATGATGATGATGAGGGTGAAACCTACTTTCACACATAGGCTACTCCTGTCGAATAGCAACAAAGGGATTGCTGAAGGCTTAATGTCTTCACCCGACGGACGAATCATCATCAACGGCGTTTTGTATGTCCTCGATCCATAAGAACACTGCTGAGAGCGTAGGACGGATTCCAGGCTTTTAGCACGCAAACTAGTGATAAGAAATTGCATTCACCACTTTCTCTACATTCTGATTGAAAATGTTTCCACGAACGGGACTCGAGCCAGCTAACCGCAGTGTCAGTCCAGAAGGACTGGCTGGCAACTCATTCACCACACACAACACTCGCAGATATCGTACAAGAGCTGCACCAGACACACCAAATTCTTATTAATAAGAAAGAAGAGAAGGACCCTGAGAAATTGTAAATCATTTATTTGTTTGTCATAAGTCTGTACAGAGTTCTCCTTCACATTCGACAGACACTATGCATGGACTGAATAACTGAATGGCTACATAAATGAATGAATTAATGAATCATTGCGTGACTGAGTTGTATTCATGCATGCATGAGTGAATAAACACTTCTCTCTCAGTCACGGATAACCATCAACTGAGGAGAGAGCCTTCCTAATTGAGTGAGTCGATGGATGAATGCATGGATAGATTTATGAATAAATGCATGAATGGGTGAATTAATTGCAATCGTTCTATAGCTACGAAACCATCACCGGCTACAGAGACACTATCCCATTCAGAGTGAATGAATGGCATTCATGCATGCATGCAAAACAAAGAAAACTCTTTACTCCCAATAACGGATAACCGGTAACTGCGGAAGGGAGCCCTCATTATTCAATAAATGAATGACTGTCTGAATGAATGGGTGGGGTAATGAATGATTGGATGAGTGAATGAATGTTCTCATTCTACAGCTGCGGAACACCAGCAGCTGAGGAGGGAACATTCCATCTGTTGGACCCTGACCCATACATTCAATTTAGCAATTACCGTAATTATATTTTGGAGTACTAATAACAACGGAAATACAGTGATACTAATACACATTATACTAATTACCACTATTAAGAGATTCGTAACTAACCGATTCATAACTGAGACATCCATCCGTAATCTACACTGCCCAGATTACAGTATCTTGCAACTTTCTTCCATATAAATGTCTAATTACAATTTGCCAAAATTCCTGTATAGAGTTTATTAGGGAGTCCAATAGTGTTATGTCTCTGTAGTTGGATTAGTTCCCTACCCACGCTTTTTGTAAATTGGACATATTATATCTCTCTGCCATGACTTACGAAATTCCGAAGAATCAAATACCTTCTTGAACAATTTTACTAATAATTCCTGCATTTGTTGACTTTTGACTGCTTCTTTCTTGAACTCATTTGTTATACCACTCAAAACCCCGCTTTCGTACTTTAGGCCTTTCTTGTCACTTCTAAAATTTTATATCCTAATATTTCTTCATCTAAGCAGGGGATACGTATCTCTAGACCCCTCGAGAAATCCATACACCTTCTATTGTTTATCCAAGTGGCATGACCTCCTAACGATTTGTGAAAATATTCAACCCAATCTCCGTTAGCAATTTTAACATTGGAATATCCTCTATCACTTCTACTTATTTTGTTAATTCTATTCCATACCTTATCACTATGACTATTTTTACAATCTATGTTTATTCATTTCGTCTGCTCCTGTTGCCATATCCTCTTTGTTCTACTAACAATACTTTGTAATCCCTTCTTAGTTCACAATACTGTACACGAACCTCAGGCTCACCCTCTTTCCTGATTGCCTTTACGGCTCTAATCACCTCCAATTTCTTAGTTTCACACATTTCACTATACCACCCTTTCCCTTATCTTCATTATCATTCTGCTTTATTTTAACATGATCTATGGCCTTGAAGGGTTTCTCTACTAGTTCTATCGCTAGGTATACGAGTGCATTACTACTCAATAACGCTACTTCTATTCCACTCTTAATTTTCTGAAATTCTTCTCCTCCTAAGTATGACTGTGTTCTTTTGAGGTATTCCCGCACAATTTATATTTATTCCTTATTCTAGGATCCTCTTTTTTCTTTCAATATTACGTTCCTCCTGCACTTTCCCATACAAACTTATGATAACAGATACCGGGCTATGATATGGTTCAGCACATTCTTTTATCTCTACTTTCTTTACCGTTTCTAAAATATCTCCTGTCACTGCCTACGTGCTTTGTGATGTACGTTAGCTTTCCCGTTTCATCTCCCCACCACGATCTGTTTACTATCTTCCAGCTTGAGCCTTATCCAAAGTACATCTTCCATATTGTTAGGTAATTCTTCTGTCTGATTAATAATCTCCTCTTTTTATGAAAAGTGATATCCGTCCAATAGTTCTTCCTCGTGCTCTTCTGTTTCTTTTCATTACACTTCTCGTAACATGTCCCTTCCACGGTAAGATGTTCCCTTCGGGCATTCATGCTTCTAAAAAGGCAAATATCTCCAAATTTTCCGAAGCTCAAACTCTCCATCGTTCCCAGCTTGCTTAACAAGCCTTCTAAAGTAACATATCCATTCTCAATAATAGTTGTTTCGCTTTTCTGTTACCAGAAACACTTCATGTTTTATTCGTGTGTTCATTGTTCTAGTTTGGACTATACTTCCACGAGGAGAGCTATAAATTCCATCTTCCCTTCCCATTTATTTCCTTTTCAACCTACGAGATCCCGCTTATTAGCCCACATGTCTTTCGAGTTGTGTCCTTGTTACTTTTCTTAATGATCTTCAGCTACCGGTGTACTACAGGTGCTAGCCGGCACGCATTCTCAATAGCTGTCGGCACCGTCATTCCTACTGCCGTGTTGTGCTGGTACTGCACCTTCATACATGAAAAAGTGATTTTCCCTATGATGTTACATTTGTCATGTTAAATGTTCGTATAATATGTACGTAATATTTTGTGTTAGCCAATAGCAGCAGTCCGGCTACTTTGGCCGCCATATTCCGGTCTGAGGATTGAAGTCGGTCTTGATATGATTATCGTCACGGTCACTCTTAGGTCGCGGGCGGCCAGTATGGAAATACTTCTACTTGATATTATGACAATGTCGGGTAATATTTTTCGGAAGTATCGGGACATTAGAAGTGGGAAAAATAATATTCACATTTATAATTTGAAGTTTTAACAATACTTAGGGAAAAGGCTGTTAACATGATGCGCAATAAATTAACAAGCGGAATGTGATTACCCGTGCCGTGTCTCCGGTATCCTCCTGTGGGTGGGGGCGGTAGAATACCACCCCCGCTAATCCCTGCCAGTCGTAGGGAGCGACTAAAAGGGGCCCCAGGGCTCTTAACTTGAGAGCACGGGTTCGCGACCGAGTGGCCCTGAGCTGAGTCTTGGCATTGCTTGTACCAGGCTCCTCACTTCCATATATCCTTACCAACCCCCCTTTGTCAATTCTTGGTCTTTTCCGACCCCGACCGTATTAAAGCACTCGACGCCTAGGGGGTCTTTCATTTTCACGCCCTTCGTGGGCCTTGTCTTTCTTTGGACGATACCTTCATTTCTCGAAGTGTCGGATTTCTTCCATTTTGTATCTCTGATTAGTGTTATATAGAGGATGGTTGCCTAGTTGTACTTCTTCTTAAAACAATAATCACCACCATCACCTGTCTCGGGGATACTCATTTTCTACAGTACTTAATGTAGGTTTAAAAGTAAAATGACTAAAATCATTAAATGTATGAAGTTAATACTAATATTCCTCCCACATGCAAGGTTATTCAGCAAAGTTGTCCACTTCAAATTACTCGTGATATTGACATTTAGTTTTCACTTTCAGTTATGGTACCAGAGAGCTGATGTACTGTGTCATGACGTTAATATAATCTGAAATCTTGGTTCTAACTTCGATTTTTATAAACGGTAACGCACTATTTTGTACACATAGCATTAAATCTACAAACATTACAAATTGAGCGCCATGTTTATTTTGAAAATCGGACAAGTACTTCTCGAAAAAAAATATTATGTATTCAAATATGCGTTATATGTCAGCTGAGGACTGATCTGTTCGATTCGCGCGACCGTGCTCACGATGATAAAATGTATGATTTAACACCTTTAATATCGCTGTCGCTAAATGGTAAATGATATAGACTTTGAGCTGCAGCAGATAACATAGCCCTGTGAACATGATCCAAGTACACAATTTAAACGGTATTTTGTCAAAGCGTATGTACTATATCGGTGACAAAATGACAGGCTGTGATTTATCGACCATCTCTAGACCTAGTATGATAGACTACATCTGAAGCAATGCCCAGCGTGTGTCCCGAGCGTTTGCCGGGCTCGTTCACCAGCCGGACACCAGCTTCTCTTGGCGCTACCTGTGTCCCTAATATAATAAGCTGCACATAACCCAACGCCCTCGTCATCAGTGTCCTACTGTAATAGGGGCAGAACTGTATTTAAGGGCCTGCAAGGATTAGTAACACGAGCCACCACCAGGTGAGAGGAACGACAATGCCGCCAGTGCTATACAGTGGACAAAATGCGATAGAAAGAAGCCTCTCGAAAGGGCCACTGTTCTCGTGACAGAGATTGGCCTGGATGTGCAAAAATACGTTGAAGCTAATAAATGGCCTTTATTTCTCATCGTAAACCTCGAGATTTAAGGAGGAATTGAGAAAGTGCAATGCTACCGTACGACGCCATGACAATTTTGAACTTCGCTGGCCACTTCATAATGTTTTTCCTCTAGAAAGGTTGGTAACAAAATGTTGGCCTCATCCTAGGTGTCAATGACGTCATCCTCTTCCATACGTGAAACAGTCACCGTTATGAACAATGGACTACGGCGTCTAAATCAGTATTTTTGGTTATAAAAGTAAATTTACCTCTAGGAACGGGTGGGTTGGCCCTTGGCAAGCGTATTGAACACATCTCTCTTCCACAATCATTTTAGGTGAGAACAGCAGCATTTAAAGTAACATTTTAAGTAATAATCCTTGCGGACCCTTATGTAAATTTCTACCCTATCTTATCACGGGCCCGTTACACAATCCCGCTAGGCCTATCTCCAATTCGGGTCTCAGAACTTTTTTTAATACCTAAAGGGGGAATTCTGCCATGTCCAAGAGAGGAACTTAGATGCGAAAATTATGATTTTTCGCCATTTCTAAGTCATTATTAAATGCGAATATTTGCCAAGCGCTCCGACACTCTCGCCATGGCAGCCATGTTTATGACGTTTCAACTTGTTTAAGGGCATCTGTGCTCTGCTTGTTGTTTTAAGGGGCCCAACATCTCAGGTCATCAGCTGTGGCTGATGAAACTATGACGTCACAGTAGTGATAAAAAGGGGACTCTGGGCCAGGGGCTAATGCGCAAGATGGCGGCCGCGCGCAATCCACCTCTAGGGCTACCGCGCAAGATGGCCGCCACGCGCAATCTACCTCTAGCTACGCGCTACCTTCAGACAATTGAATGTCGTCATCTTATGGAATACTGTCGAAAGAGGCTACTAAAAGGGGTACCTGACTTGGGAGAGCATGGGTTAGCGAACAAGGGGTGTTTAGCTGAGTCTAGGTATGATGTATGCTAAGTTGTTGTCTATGTAACCTCCCTTGGCTAACTCCTGTAGGTCACTTTATTCCGGGGGGGGGGGGGGGGGTTGATCAGAGTAAAGCTCCTCTAGGGGCACCGAGCAACCTGTGCTGTTGTTGTGTCTGCAATGGCGAACTTAGGTTTTTTTACCTGAGTCTAGCTATGATGTGTGCTAAGCCGTCGTCTATTTAACCTCCTTGGCCAACTCTTGTAGGACACTTCATTCTGATGTGGTAGGGTTCTAGCAGAGTAAAGCTCCTCCAGGGGCACCCTTGCCTTAGGTAGGAGCCGGGCAACCTGTGATGTTGTGCCTGTATTAGCGAACTCGGGTTTTTTAGCTGGGTCTAGGCGTGTTGTGTGCTAAGCTATCGTCTATCCAACCTCCTTGGTCAACTCTTGTAGGGAGCACTTCAGCCCTAGAGGAGCAGAGTAAATGCCACTCCTAACGATTCGAACGTGGAGTTGACATAAACTCAAAACTAAAGAGCTTAAGTGCAATTCAAATATCCTCACCCTGATTGAAATATGTGTACGATGTGTACTGACTACAGTAAATGTGGAGACATGTTCATCTCAGCAGAAAAAGAATGACTTTGCGAGCTAAGCTGTATTTTCCCCTATCTGGTGTAGTACTAAAAAATGTTGACAATGTGTTATGATGCGAGACACATGACTTTAAGAGAGAACGCGGAGTCTTCAGCTACAGGTCAAAGCTTGTTCGCGATGAAGTCACTACAGCTCTTGCTACCAAGATAACGTTACTCTTCGTAGATCTGAATTGTTTTATGAGGTAGGGTGGAGGGGTAGATTTTTATTAATGGTATACTGCTAGTCGTAAGGGTAACTAAAAGGCATGGGCTAACTCAGGAGAGAGCTATGCTAGGACATAGGGGGTAATTAGACATATACAGAGCCTTATAGACGCATTCTCTCATTTTCTTCTTTCTTTCTTAATCTGCTTACCATCCAGGGTTGGTTTTCCCTTGGACTCAGCGAGGGATCCCACCTCTAGCGCCTTAATGACAGTATTCAAGAGCTACAGACTCTGGGTCGGGGGATACAACTTAGGAGGATGACCAGTACCTCGCCTTACATGGCCTATCGTTAACTTCTTAAGACTTAGCTGCTTACCTGATTATGGTTAAGAGTGCTAGGTTAACCCGTGCATATGACGCCAGGCTTAACTTTACAAGGGCGTTACAGTCTCAAATTTGAGATTCGATCTTACGCTCAACCCAAATAGACGAGATAAGACATGATCCAGGGAATTGATGCTTGAGATTGGTGGAAGGACTAGGGATATGGTGTGAGGTGTAATACAAATGCTTTATTTACAGACGGCGTAATATTGGGGAGCATCTTCGAAGTTCTAAAAACGGAGAGCCTAGCATAACATAGAAGAAATAACTGCACGTGCAAGTTGACTAGCTTTCGATGTATTTGCTAACACATAGAATAAAAGTACTTTTTCCCTACAAGTTTGCATCTTAGGTACAATCACCTTACCTATCCTTGTACTGAATACCCAATGTAATACGTAAAATTAATGTGGTGCCGGAATATAGCTCTGCAGCATTTCGCGTATTATCAGAATTCCCGAATACAGAATAAAATCCTTACTTACACTTTAGGTTCGATACCCCTGCAGGCCTGACGTTGCGCTGACCACGCGTTAACCTCCTAGGCGATGGTGTAAGCCTTAATACATGACATGCTTCATTCATTGAGACGTAAGGCTGAAAAGCAACCTTAGGTCCAGGGGAGATGAGCGACCGCGCAAGGTATCAGCCAAAGAAAGACAAAGGCTACGAAAGGCGTGAAAATTAAAGATTCCTTAGCCTTCGTAAACCTAATAGCGTAAGGGTCGGAAAAGAGCAAGAGTTAACCGAGGAAGGTCGGATAGGATAGATAAAAGTGAGTGACCTAACACAAGTAAGTAGAAGCATGCGTATACATGGGCTCTTATGGCACTAACCCGGTGGAGGCTGTGCTAGGGCTTTTTGCCTTGTATCTAATAAAATCCATGACCCAGCCTGGAATTACCCTAATTCGAGGTTCTATCCTCCAAACCGGATACCCTCCTAACTTGCAACTCTCGGTGGAGTGATGTAGGAGGGTGATGGAATACTGCTGTAAGAAACGACTAAAAAAGGGGTGCTCGAGGGCTTTTAACTTCCGAGCGTGGTATTAGCGACAAGAAGACCTCAAGCTGAGTCTGGCATTAATTATAGTTATTTAACATTTTTGAATAGGAAATCGAAGGTTTAGTGACTCGAGAACAATCTTCTACTCATAACCACGAGGCTTTAGGAATCTGCTGACAGTGTAGCCGGTTACGCTATGTAAGCAACTCAGCTGTCGCAGAAATGCATGCCGTTACAATTGACATGAATGAAATATCTGACCCGCACACACTTCGACTCTTTGAATACAACTCTGCATCTGTTGGCACAAAGGGGTCTATAGCTGAGTCTGGCATAAGTCTAACTCTGCAGAGCTACTACAGGGTTTACAACTTGTAACTCATAAGCTATTAGTTTTTATTAGCTTAACATTCGGAACAAGGCTACTATGCAAGATAGCTGCTATACTTTATTCGTTTAGACTTAACTAGAGGGCTGCCTCATAGGCTGACAACTTGTAACTTAAGACCTCATGCATTACAATTGTGTCAAACACGGAATGTAGCGTACAGGACCTGTTATTTCTCTTTCTTCTCCTCCTCCTTAACCTTTTTCTCAATATATTTGGATTAACACGACGAAAACACATAGTTCGCAAGCCAGAAAACGTAATCGTGCACAGTTAAATTTATGACCCAGCCGAAAATTAAATCTAAGCCCTTGTTGATGTAGATGAAGAGAAGTTTATTACGACGGAAACACTTAGTTCTCAAGCCACAAAACATAATCATACGCAGTTAAAATCACGACCCGCCGGGCATCGAACCCAACGCCTTGTAAACTTAAGGTTAGTATGCTAATGATACAACCGAGGAGCCTTGTATCAAATAAAATCCATGACCCAGCCTGAAATTGCATCAGCCCTCGACAATACAAACTATTAAGTGAACTACGAGGGGTTATTAACTGCGTGTCTCTTATTACTCTTAGAAAATGTACATTTAAGCTCTACTGTTAAAATGTTAGTCTCTTCTATCTTTAAGGTCGCAACGATGTCGCAACGTTTATTGGTTAACACTTGGTTTCTTTCGAGCTTAACATTTAAACTATATAGGCTATACTCGTATATATAACCTGTAGAGTGCCTGCCTCTTACCCGGAGGCCCCGGGTTCGATTCCTGGCTAGGTTAAGGATTTTTACCTGGACTTGTGGGTTGGTTCGAGGTCTACTTAGCGTACGTGATTAGAATTGACGGGCTATCTGACGATGAGATAGCGGCCCCGGTCTAGAAAGCTAAGAATAACGGCCGAGAGGATTCGTCGTGCTGACTACACGACACCTCGTAATCCGCAATCCTTCGGGCTGAGCAACGGCCGCTTGGTAGGCCAAGGCCCTTCAAGGGCTGTAGTGTTATGGGGTTTGTTTATGTGTATATAACATTTTACTCTTACGTCTAATCTCTATTGATAAATTGTCGTTTTCTTCTGACTTCAAACTGGTTACCTATCTGACCTTTATTAATCCAAATTTCGTTTCTTCTAATGTTTAACTGCCTGCTGTCATTTATTGATAGATACAGTACTTTTGCATCCATCTCTTGGCACAGGCCAGAGTAAAGTGTAGCTTCCACCGAAGTCCCAGTCAAGATTCATGGCTGTGACAATATGGAAGTTGCTGGGGTATGGGTAGTGCTGAGTAATGACATTCAGAGCATGACTAGTGCATCTGAGTGTTATGAAAGGTGCTGCTCATAGGGTGATAAAAAGGGGACTCTGGGCCAGGGGCTAATGCGCAAGATGGCGGCCGCGCGCAATCCACCTCTAGGGCTACCGCGCAAGATGGCCGCCACGCGCAATCTACCTCTAGCTACGCGCTACCTTCAGACAATTGAATGTCGTCATCTTATGGAATACTGTCGAAAGAGGCTACTAAAAGGGGTACCTGACTTGGGAGAGCATGGGTTAGCGAACAAGGGGTGTTTAGCTGAGTCTAGGTATGATGTATGCTAAGTTGTTGTCTATGTAACCTCCCTTGGCTAACTCCTGTAGGTCACTTTATTCCGGGGGGGGGGGGTTGATCAGAGTAAAGCTCCTCTAGGGGCACCGAGCAACCTGTGCTGTTGTTGTGTCTGCAATGGCGAACTTAGGTTTTTTTACCTGAGTCTAGCTATGATGTGTGCTAAGCCGTCGTCTATTTAACCTCCTTGGCCAACTCTTGTAGGACACTTCATTCTGATGTGGTAGGGTTCTAGCAGAGTAAAGCTCCTCCAGGGGCACCCTTGCCTTAGGTAGGAGCCGGGCAACCTGTGATGTTGTGCCTGTATTAGCGAACTCGGGTTTTTTAGCTGGGTCTAGGCGTGTTGTGTGCTAAGCTATCGTCTATCCAACCTCCTTGGTCAACTCTTGTAGGGAGCACTTCAGCCCTAGAGGAGCAGAGTAAATGCCACTCCTAACGATTCGAACGTGGAGTTGACATAAACTCAAAACTAAAGAGCTTAAGTGCAATTCAAATATCCTCACCCTGATTGAAATATGTGTACGATGTGTACTGACTACAGTAAATGTGGAGACATGTTCATCTCAGCAGAAAAAGAATGACTTTGCGAGCTAAGCTGTATTTTCCCCTATCTGGTGTAGTACTAAAAAATGTTGACAATGTGTTATGATGCGAGACACATGACTTTAAGAGAGAACGCGGAGTCTTCAGCTACAGGTCAAAGCTTGTTCGCGATGAAGTCACTACAGCTCTTGCTACCAAGATAACGTTACTCTTCGTAGATCTGAATTGTTTTATGAGGTAGGGTGGAGGGGTAGATTTTTATTAATGGTATACTGCTAGTCGTAAGGGTAACTAAAAGGCATGGGCTAACTCAGGAGAGAGCTATGCTAGGACATAGGGGGTAATTAGACATATACAGAGCCTTATAGACGCATTCTCTCATTTTCTTCTTTCTTTCTTAATCTGCTTACCATCCAGGGTTGGTTTTCCCTTGGACTCAGCGAGGGATCCCACCTCTAGCGCCTTAATGACAGTATTCAAGAGCTACAGACTCTGGGTCGGGGGATACAACTTAGGAGGATGACCAGTACCTCGCCTTACATGGCCTATCGTTAACTTCTTAAGACTTAGCTGCTTACCTGATTATGGTTAAGAGTGCTAGGTTAACCCGTGCATATGACGCCAGGCTTAACTTTACAAGGGCGTTACAGTCTCAAATTTGAGATTCGATCTTACGCTCAACCCAAATAGACGAGATAAGACATGATCCAGGGAATTGATGCTTGAGATTGGTGGAAGGACTAGGGATATGGTGTGAGGTGTAATACAAATGCTTTATTTACAGACGGCGTAATATTGGGGAGCATCTTCGAAGTTCTAAAAACGGAGAGCCTAGCATAACATAGAAGAAATAACTGCACGTGCAAGTTGACTAGCTTTCGATGTATTTGCTAACACATAGAATAAAAGTACTTTTTCCCTACAAGTTTGCATCTTAGGTACAATCACCTTACCTATCCTTGTACTGAATACCCAATGTAATACGTAAAATTAATGTGGTGCCGGAATATAGCTCTGCAGCATTTCGCGTATTATCAGAATTCCCGAATACAGAATAAAATCCTTACTTACACTTTAGGTTCGATACCCCTGCAGGCCTGACGTTGCGCTGACCACGCGTTAACCTCCTAGGCGATGTTGTAAGCCTTAATACATGACATGCTTCATTCATTGAGACGTAAGGCTGAAAAGCAACCTTAGGTCCAGGGGAGATGAGCGACCGCGCAAGGTATCAGCCAAAGAAAGACAAAGGCTACGAAAGGCGTGAAAATTAAAGATTCCTTAGCCTTCGTAAACCTAATAGCGTAAGGGTCGGAAAAGAGCAAGAGTTAACCGAGGAAGGTCGGATAGGATAGATAAAAGTGAGTGACCTAACACAAGTAAGTAGAAGCATGCGTATACATGGGCTCTTATGGCACTAACCCGGTGGAGGCTGTGCTAGGGCTTTTTGCCTTGTATCTAATAAAATCCATGACCCAGCCTGGAATTACCCTAATTCGAGGTTCTATCCTCCAAACCGGATACCCTCCTAACTTGCAACTCTCGGTGGAGTGATGTAGGAGGGTGATGGAATACTGCTGTAAGAAACGACTAAAAAAGGGGTGCTCGAGGGCTTTTAACTTCCGAGCGTGGTATTAGCGACAAGAAGACCTCAAGCTGAGTCTGGCATTAATTATAGTTATTTAACATTTTTGAATAGGAAATCGAAGGTTTAGTGACTCGAGAACAATCTTCTACTCATAACCACGAGGCTTTAGGAATCTGCTGACAGTGTAGCCGGTTACGCTATGTAAGCAACTCAGCTGTCGCAGAAATGCATGCCGTTACAATTGACATGAATGAAATATCTGACCCGCACACACTTCGACTCTTTGAATACAACTCTGCATCTGTTGGCACAAAGGGGTCTATAGCTGAGTCTGGCATAAGTCTAACTCTGCAGAGCTACTACAGGGTTTACAACTTGTAACTCATAAGCTATTAGTTTTTATTAGCTTAACATTCGGAACAAGGCTACTATGCAAGATAGCTGCTATACTTTATTCGTTTAGACTTAACTAGAGGGCTGCCTCATAGGCTGACAACTTGTAACTTAAGACCTCATGCATTACAATTGTGTCAAACACGGAATGTAGCGTACAGGACCTGTTATTTCTCTTTCTTCTCCTCCTCCTTAACCTTTTTCTCAATATATTTGGATTAACACGACGAAAACACATAGTTCGCAAGCCAGAAAACGTAATCGTGCACAGTTAAATTTATGACCCAGCCGAAAATTAAATCTAAGCCCTTGTTGATGTAGATGAAGAGAAGTTTATTACGACGGAAACACTTAGTTCTCAAGCCACAAAACATAATCATACGCAGTTAAAATCACGACCCGCCGGGCATCGAACCCAACGCCTTGTAAACTTAAGGTTAGTATGCTAATGATACAACCGAGGAGCCTTGTATCAAATAAAATCCATGACCCAGCCTGAAATTGCATCAGCCCTCGACAATACAAACTATTAAGTGAACTACGAGGGGTTATTAACTGCGTGTCTCTTATTACTCTTAGAAAATGTACATTTAAGCTCTACTGTTAAAATGTTAGTCTCTTCTATCTTTAAGGTCGCAACGATGTCGCAACGTTTATTGGTTAACACTTGGTTTCTTTCGAGCTTAACATTTAAACTATATAGGCTATACTCGTATATATAACCTGTAGAGTGCCTGCCTCTTACCCGGAGGCCCCGGGTTCGATTCCTGGCTAGGTTAAGGATTTTTACCTGGACTTGTGGGTTGGTTCGAGGTCTACTTAGCGTACGTGATTAGAATTGACGGGCTATCTGACGATGAGATAGCGGCCCCGGTCTAGAAAGCTAAGAATAACGGCCGA
This sequence comes from Anabrus simplex, assembly GCF_040414725.1. Classification (NCBI taxonomy): domain Eukaryota; kingdom Metazoa; phylum Arthropoda; class Insecta; order Orthoptera; family Tettigoniidae; genus Anabrus; species Anabrus simplex. The sequence continues at coordinate 2,260,525 of NC_090277.1, forward strand.
GAGGATTCGTCGTGCTGACTACACGACACCTCGTAATCCGCAATCCTTCGGGCTGAGCAACGGCCGCTTGGTAGGCCAAGGCCCTTCAAGGGCTGTAGTGTTATGGGGTTTGTTTATGTGTATATAACATTTTACTCTTACGTCTAATCTCTATTGATAAATTGTCGTTTTCTTCTGACTTCAAACTGGTTACCTATCTGACCTTTATTAATCCAAATTTCGTTTCTTCTAATGTTTAACTGCCTGCTGTCATTTATTGATAGATACAGTACTTTTGCATCCATCTCTTGGCACAGGCCAGAGTAAAGTGTAGCTTCCACCGAAGTCCCAGTCAAGATTCATGGCTGTGACAATATGGAAGTTGCTGGGGTATGGGTAGTGCTGAGTAATGACATTCAGAGCATGACTAGTGCATCTGAGTGTTATGAAAGGTGCTGCTCATAGGGTCACTCGTGCTGCAATAGTACTTTCTGACCCAGTGAGGAAAGCAATGACAAACTACCTCACTCATCATCTTGCCTAGTACGCCTCATTACGGTGCTGCCATTGGTTTTTGGGTTTTCCTTATAGCCGCATAACCTTTGGTGGTGCAATTTGCGGATCCAACCAGCCTCTGGGCTGATGACCTAACAGACAGACTAATTTTTAAACTTGCGACTCGACGGAAGAACATTTAACGATTCAGCTGAAGTTGGTACATTTTTGATAGCAGCAACACCCTTATCGATTGTTATCTGCAAGAACGCTTCTACTTTGTTAGGAATAGCAAATTAATCTCTATTGGTAAATGGTTTATCTCTTCTAACTTTAAAACTCGTGACGATGTGTAACCTCTGTTGTTCATGATCAATGACTGTTCACAATGTACCTTACAGTAATGTAATCTATTCGTGTTGTGTATATCTGTGGTTATTCTTCAATAAAGAACTGCACTGGATGATCTACCAGACTTATGGTTTTTGTTATAGTCCTTTACTATAAGCAGTTACAACCTAAGCTTCTCAACATTGTGTATTATTCCTGCTAACGTACACGGGAAACTGATAAATGTCTGATTCTAAGAAAACGAAAAGTTTACCGTGCTAATGACAATGAGTTAAAACTGTGTGTTCAGAACCAAAAAGAAATTCGTGCTACACACATGATAGTGAACGGAACCCAGGGCTTACGTCTTATTATAAGGCAAAAGGGCTTCCACCTCGTAGCAAAAGAGCAAAAGGGCTTTCTCCTCTTATCAAAAGGGATCCTGCTCCTAGCAAAGGGGCTAAAGGGATCCTCCTCCTAGCAAAAGGGCCAAAGGGCTTTCTCCTCTTATCAAAAGGGATCGTGCTCCTAGCAAAGGGGCTAAAGGGATCCTCCTCCTAGCAAAAGGGCAAAAGGGCTTTCTCCTCTTATCAAAAGGGATCCTGCTCCTAGCAAAGGGGCTAAAGGGATCCTCCTCCTAGCAAAAGGGCAAAAGGGCTTTCTCCTCTTATCAAAAGGGATCGTGCTCCTAGCAAAGGGGCTAAAGGGATCCTCCTCCTAGCAAAAGGGCAAAAGGGCTTTCTCCTCTTATCAAAAGGGATCCTGCTCCTAGCAAAGGGCCTAAAGGGATCCTCCTCCTAGCAAAAGGGCAAAAGAGTTGTCCCTATCAATAAAGTACATGCATTATGCTTTACACTATTCTTTCTAGCCTTATCAATACTATGTGTAGCCGCTATGTCCCTATGTAAAAAGCATAAGTATTAAATCGTTTACAATTTTTCCTAGTCTCGTGTTACTGTTCCGTTTCAAGTTCAATTCTAGCCCTTTTGCTAGGAGCAGGATCCCTTTTGATAAGAGGAGAAAGCCCTTTTGCCCTTTTGCTAGGAGGAGGATCCCTTTAGCCCCTTTGCTAGGAGCACGATCCCTTTTGATAAGAGGAGAAAGCCCTTTTGCCCTTTTGCTAGGAGGAGGATCCCTTTAGCCCCTTTGCTAGGAGCAGGATCCCTTTTGATAAGAGGAGAAAGCCCTTTTGCTCTTTTGCTAGGAGGTGGAAGCCCTTTTGCCTTATAATCAGACGTAAGCCCTGGGTTCCGTTCACTATCATGTGTGTAGCACGAATTTCTTTTTGGTTCTGAACACACAGTTTTAACTCATTGTCATTAGCACGGTAAACTTTTCGTTTTCTTAGAATCAGACATTTATCAGTTTCCCGTGTACGTTAGCAGGAATAATACACAATGTTGAGAAGCTTAGGTTGTAACTGCTTATAGTAAAGGACTATAACAAAAACCATAAGTCTGGTAGATCATCCAGTGCAGTTCTTTATTGAAGAATAACCACAGATATACACAACACGAATAGATTACATTACTGTAAGGTACATTGTGAACAGTCATTGATCATGAACAACAGAGGTTACACATCGTCACGAGTTTTAAAGTTAGAAGAGATAAACCATTTACCAATAGAGATTAATTTGCTATTCCTAACAAAGTAGAAGCGTTCTTGCAGATAACAATCGATAAGGGTGTTGCTGCTATCAAAAATGTACCAACTTCAGCTGAATCGTTAAATGTTCTTCCGTCGAGTCGCAAGTTTAAAAATTAGTCTGTCTGTTAGGTCATCAGCCCAGAGGCTGGTTGGATCCGCAAATTGCACCACCAAAGGTTATGCGGCTATAAGGAAAACCCAAAAACCAATGGCAGCACCGTAATGAGGCGTACTAGGCAAGATGATGAGTGAGGTAGTTTGTCATTGCTTTCCTCACTGGGTCAGAAAGTACTATTGCAGCACGAGTGACCCTATGAGCAGCACCTTTCATAACACTCAGATGCACTAGTCATGCTCTGAATGTCATTACTCAGCACTACCCATACCCCAGCAACTTCCATATTGTCACAGCCATGAATCTTGACTGGGACTTCGGTGGAAGCTACACTTTACTCTGGCCTGTGCCAAGAGATGGATGCAAAAGTACTGTATCTATCAATAAATGACAGCAGGCAGTTAAACATTAGAAGAAACGAAATTTGGATTAATAAAGGTCAGATAGGTAACCAGTTTGAAGTCAGAAGAGAACGACAATTTATCAATAGAGATTAGACGTAAGAGTAAAATGTTATATACACATAAACAAACCCCATAACACTACAGCCCTTGAAGGGCCTTGGCCTACCAAGCGGCCGTTGCTCAGCCCGAAGGATTGCGGATTACGAGGTGTCGTGTAGTCAGCACGACGAATCCTCTCGGCCGTTATTCTTAGCTTTCTAGACCGGGGCCGCTATCTCATCGTCAGATAGCCCGTCAATTCTAATCACATACGCTAAGTAGACCTCGAACCAACCCACAAGTCCAGGTAAAAATCCTTAACCTAGCCAGGAATCGAACCCGGGGCCTCCGGGTAAGAGGCAGGCACTCTACAGGTTATATATACGAGTATAGCCTATATAGTTTAAATGTTAAGCTCGAAAGAAACCAAGTGTTAACCAATAAACGTTGCGACATCGTTGCGACTTTAAAGATAGAAGAGACTAACATTTTAACAGTAGAGCTTAAATGTACATTTTCTAAGAGTAATAAGAGACACGCAGTTAATAACCCCTCGTAGTTCACTTAATAGTTTGTATTGTCGAGGGCTGATGCAATTTCAGGCTGGGTCATGGATTTTATTTGATACAAGGCTCCTCGGTTGTATCATTAGCATACTAACCTTAAGTTTACAAGGCGTTGGGTTCGATGCCCGGCGGGTCGTGATTTTAACTGCGTATGATTATGTTTTGTGGCTTGAGAACTAAGTGTTTCCGTCGTAATAAACTTCTCTTCATCTACATCAACAAGGGCTTAGATTTAATTTTCGGCTGGGTCATAAATTTAACTGTGCACGATTACGTTTTCTGGCTTGCGAACTATGTGTTTTCGTCGTGTTAATCCAAATATATTGAGAAAAAGGTTAAGGAGGAGGAGAAGAAAGAGAAATAACAGGTCCTGTACGCTACATTCCGTGTTTGACACAATTGTAATGCATGAGGTCTTAAGTTACAAGTTGTCAGCCTATGAGGCAGCCCTCTAGTTAAGTCTAAACGAATAAAGTATAGCAGCTATCTTGCATAGTAGCCTTGTTCCGAATGTTAAGCTAATAAAAACTAATAGCTTATGAGTTACAAGTTGTAAACCCTGTAGTAGCTCTGCAGAGTTAGACTTATGCCAGACTCAGCTATAGACCCCTTTGTGCCAACAGATGCAGAGTTGTATTCAAAGAGTCGAAGTGTGTGCGGGTCAGATATTTCATTCATGTCAATTGTAACGGCATGCATTTCTGCGACAGCTGAGTTGCTTACATAGCGTAACCGGCTACACTGTCAGCAGATTCCTAAAGCCTCGTGGTTATGAGTAGAAGATTGTTCTCGAGTCACTAAACCTTCGATTTCCTATTCAAAAATGTTAAATAACTATAATTAATGCCAGACTCAGCTTGAGGTCTTCTTGTCGCTAATACCACGCTCGGAAGTTAAAAGCCCTCGAGCACCCCTTTTTTAGTCGTTTCTTACAGCAGTATTCCATCACCCTCCTACATCACTCCACCGAGAGTTGCAAGTTAGGAGGGTATCCGGTTAGGAGGATAGAACCTCGAATTAGGGTAATTCCAGGCTGGGTCATGGATTTTATTAGATACAAGGCAAAAAGCCCTAGCACAGCCTCCACCGGGTTAGTGCCATAAGAGCCAATGTATACGCATGCTTCTACTTACTTGTGTTAGGTCACTCACTTTTATCTATCCTATCCGACCTTCCTCGGTTAACTCTTGCTCTTTTCCGACCCTTACGCTATTAGGTTTACGAAGGCTAAGGAATCTTTAATTTTCACGCCTTTCGTAGCCTTTGTCTTTCTTTGGCTGATACCTTGCGCGGTCGCTCATCTCCCCTGGACCTAAGGTTGCTTTTCAGCCTTACGTCTCAATGAATGAAGCATGTCATGTATTAAGGCTTACAACATCGCCTAGGAGGTTAACGCGTGGTCAGCGCAACGTCAGGCCTGCAGGGGTATCGAACCTAAAGTGTAAGTAAGGATTTTATTCTGTATTCGGGAATTCTGATAATACGCGAAATGCTGCAGAGCTATATTCCGGCACCACATTAATTTTACGTATTACATTGGGTATTCAGTACAAGGATAGGTAAGGTCTTCCTGCGTGATTGTACCTAAGATGCAAACTTGTAGGGAAAAAATACTTTTATTCTATGTGTTAGCAAATACATCGAAAGCTAGTCAACTTGCACGTGCAGTTATTTCTTCTATGTTATGCTAGGCTCTCCGTTTTTAGAACTTCGAAGATGCTCCCCAATATTACGCCGTCTGTAAATAAAGCATTTGTATTACACCTCACACCATATCCCTAGTCCTTCCACCAATCTCAGCATCAAAGTCCCTGGATCATGTCTTATCTCGTCTAGTTGGGTTGAGCGTAAGATCGAATCTCAAATTTGAGACTGTAACGCCCTTGTAAAGTTAAGCCTGGCGTCATATGCACGGGTTAACCTAGCACTCTTAACCATAATCAGGTAAGCAGCTAAGTCTTAAGAAGTTAACGATAGGCCATGTAAGGCGAGGTACTGGTCATCCTCCTAAGTTGTATCCCCCGACCCAGAGTCTGTAGCTCTTGAATACTGTCATTAAGGCGCTAGAGGTGGGATCCCTCGCTGAGTCCAAGGGAAAACCAACCCTGGATGGTAAGCAGATTAAGAAAGAAAGAAGAAAATGAGAGAATGCGTCTATAAGGCTCTGTATATGTCTAATTACCCCCTGTGTCCTAGCATAGCTCTCTCCTGAGTTAGCCCATGCCTTTTAGTTACCCTTACGACTAGCAGTATACCATTAATAAAAATCTACCCCTCCACCCTACCTCATAAAACAATTCAGATCTACGAAGAGTAACGTTATCTTGGTAGCAAGAGCTGTAGTGACTTCATCGCGAACAAGCTTTGACCTGTAGCTGAAGACTCCGCGTTCTCTCTTAAAGTCATGTGTCTCGCATCATAACACATTGTCAACATTTTTTAGTACTACACCAGATAGGGGAAAATACAGCTTAGCTCGCAAAGTCATTCTTTTTCTGCTGAGATGAACATGTCTCCACATTTACTGTAGTCAGTACACATCGTACACATATTTCAATCAGGGTGAGGATATTTGAATTGCACTTAAGCTCTTTAGTTTTGAGTTTGTGTCAACTCCACGTTCGAATCGTTAGGAGTGGCATTTACTCTGCTCCTCTAGGGCTGAAGTGCTCCCTACAAGAGTTGACCAAGGAGGTTGGATAGACGATAGCTTAGCACACAACACGCCTAGACCCAGCTAAAAAACCCGAGTTCGCTAATACAGGCACAACATCACAGGTTGCCCGGCTCCTACCTAAGGCAAGGGTGCCCCTGGAGGAGCTTTACTCTGCTAGAACCCTACCACATCAGAATGAAGTGTCCTACAAGAGTTGGCCAAGGAGGTTAAATAGACGACGGCTTAGCACACATCATAGCTAGACTCAGGTAAAAAAACCTAAGTTCGCCATTGCAGACACAACAACAGCACAGGTTGCTCGGTGCCCCTAGAGGAGCTTTACTCTGATCAACACCCCCCCCGCCCGGAATAAAGTGACCTACAGGAGTTAGCCAAGGGAGGTTACATAGACAACAACTTAGCATACATCATACCTAGACTCAGCTAAACACCCCTTGTTCGCTAACCCATGCTCTCCCAAGTCAGGTACCCCTTTTAGTAGCCTCTTTCGACAGTATTCCATAAGATGACGACATTCAATTGTCTGAAGGTAGCGCGTAGCTAGAGGTAGATTGCGCGTGGCGGCCATCTTGCGCGGTAGCCCTAGAGGTGGATTGCGCGCGGCCGCCATCTTGCGCATTAGCCCCTGGCCCAGAGTCCCCTTTTTATCACTACTCGTCACGAATCAACATGTGACATTTAAATTTACATAAAACACAAACGAAGCACACCATGGGCAACACATCACATCAGGCATAGCGATGATGTAAATTCACCACTAAAACCACAATGAACGATTAAAATACTGGAAATTAAAAGCATAGGAAGAGCCTGAGCGCCCGATCCTATGGAACAATTTACGAACGCACGTGCAGGTTCAGGTATCAGAAAAGCATGTACGATACGCGAAGCAGTAATGAGGAGCGATACTACAAAACGGCTACATTACATTGCAAGTGCACACAGTAAGAAATGGTACTCACAGAGTAATTAGAATGTTATTCTTGTATCCATTGCACGTACTGCCGAAGTACTTAAATTTGAAAGCACTAACGAGGTTATTTCCATCGCATTTTGAACAACCCACATAAATACACACGGGATGTATGAATCATTCGTTACGGAGTTAAGCACACAGTTCCGCACAATGTTTATGTACGAACCATTAATTAAATCAATATCCGAAACGTGAATTGACAGTAAAGGCACATGTATCACGACCACGTGGTAATGGCGACTGGAGCTCCATGTAATCACCGCCCCACCTTCTTCGATCTACACATGCGTACGTGAAGTACCAACCTAACGAATGTAACCACTTGGCGATAGAGGACATGACGTCACGGATGATGGAACGGTGGGCTGTTTCAATAGTATGGACACACTATAATAAGCAGCTTACTCACCTTATTGAGAGTACCGCTCTGCGATATGGCGGAAAACCCCTAACAGCACTACTTACCTGTTTGTTGGCGAAGAGAGTACATCATATGATTATCGTTTCTCAAATATTTTTACTTAAACTATTCACAAGTTCTATACGCCATGGATATGAGTAGTATAATTGGACAGTTCTGCGGCCACCTCCACCTCAGGCTCCCAGAGGCCACCTCCACCTCAGCCAGAGGCCTCCCAGATGCCACCTCCACCTCCACCTCAGCCAGAGGCCTCCCAGAGGTCTCCTCCACCTCCCGCGGGAAATTTGAATTTGTAAACAAAGCCACGTGCTTTTTGACAGCTGTCATCGACAACAACGCAACGCTAACCTCAGTACTGCCATCTTGACGGGCCTAAACCTCAGTAGTGCCAACTTAACCTCACTAGCATGAGGTAAACAAAGCCACGTGTTTTTTGACAGCCACGTGCTTTTTGACAGATTTGTAAACAAAGCCACGTGCTTTTTGACAGACAACAACGCATCGCTAACCTCAGTACTGCCATCTTGACGGGCCTAAACCTCAGTAGTGCCAACTTAACCTCACTAGCATGAGGTAAACAAAGCCACGTGTTTTTTGACAGCCACGTGCTTTTTGACAGATTTGTAAACAAAGCCACGTGGTTTTTGACAGACAACAACGCATCGCTAACCTCAGTACTGCCATCTTGACGGACCTAAACCTTAGTGGTACCAACTTAACCTAACTAGCGCGAGGTAAACAAAGCCACGTGCTTTTTGACAGCCACGTGCTTTTTTGACAGCTGTCATCCGCCATCTTTAAACTACAGAGCACCGTGCTGCCCTCTTTCGTCACCTTTCATCGGCAGTGCTGCCATCTTGACGGGCCTAAACCTTAGTGCTACCAACTTAACCTCACTAGCTCGAGATAAACAAATCCACGTGCTTTTTGACAGCCACGTGCTTTTTTGATAGCTGTCATCCGCCATCTTTAATCTATAGAGCACAGTGCTACCCTCTTTAGCTACTTACCTTTGAAATGTGGTGGCGGATAATTTGAAAAATGCTTTTCGACAAGCAGCCATCTTTAATCCATAGAGAACAGTGCTGCCCTCTATGTGGTGGCGGCAAATTGAAAAATTCTACGTGCTCTTGTTTGAAAACAAACTCACGTGCTTTTTTGACAGCTGTCATCCGCCATCTTTAATCACAGTGCTGCCCTCTTTAGCTACTTACCTTTGATATGTGGTGGCGGATAATTTGAAAAATGCTTTTTGACAGCAGCCATTTTTGTGCACCATGCTGCCCTCTTTAGCTAGATACCTTTGAAATGTCGTGGCAGACAATTCCACGTGACAGCAGCCATCTTTAATCAAGAGAGCACCGTGCTGTCCTCTATGTGGTGGTGGTAATTTGAAAAATTCTACATTCTCTTGTTTGGAAACAAACCCATGCGCTTTTTTTGACAGCTGTCATCCGCCATCTTTAATCCAGAGAGCACCGTGCTGCCCTCTTTAGCTACTTACCTTTGAAATGTGGTGGCGACAAATTCCACGTGCTCTTGTTTGGAAAACATAGCCATGTGCTTTCTTGACAGCTGTCATCCGCCATCTTTAATCTATAGAGCACAGTGCTGCCCTCTTTATCGTAGTAGATGTAAATTCGTCACAGCTGTCATCCGCAGTGCTGCCATCTTAACGGGCTTAAACCTTAGTGCTACCAACTTAACCTTACTAGCGCGAGATAAACAAATCCACGTGCTTTTTGACAGCTCACCATCTTTAATCACAGTGGTGCCCTCTTTAGCTACTTACCTTTGAAATGTGTTGGCGGATAATTTGAAAAATGCTTTTTGATAGCAGCCATCTTTGAGCACCGTGCTACCCTCTTTTGTGGTGGCAGGCAATTCCACGTGACAGCAGCCATCTTTAATCAAGAGAGCACCGTGCTGCCCTCTATGTGGTGGTGGTAATTTGAAAAATTCTACATTCTCTTGTTTGGAAACAAACCCATGCGCTTTTTTTGACAGCTGTCATCCGCCATCTTTAATCCAGAGAGCACCGTGCTGCCCTCTTTAGCTACTTACCTTTGAAATGTGGTGGCGACAAATTCCACGTGCTCTTGTTTGGAAAACATAGCCATGTGCTTTCTTGACAGCTGTCATCCGCCATCTTTAATCTATAGAGCACAGTGCTGCCCTCTTTATCGTAGTAGATGTAAATTCGTCACAGCTGTCATCCGCAGTGCTGCCATCTTAACGGGCCTAAACCTTAGTGCTACCAACTTAACCTTACTAGCGCGAGATAAACAAATCCACGTGCTTTTTGACAGCTGTCATCCACCATCTTTAATCACAGTGGTGCCCTCTTTAGCTACTTACCTTTGAAATGTGTTGGCGGATAATTTGAAAAATGCTTTTTGATAGCAGCCATCTTTGAGCACCGTGCTACCCTCTTTTGTGGTGGCAGGCAATTCCACGTGACAGCAGCCATCTTTAATCATGAGAGCACCGTGCTGCCCTCTATGTAGTGGCGGCAAATTCTACATGCTCTTGTTTGGAAACAAACTCACGTGCTTTTTTCTGACAGCTGTCATCCGCCATCTTGCATCACAAACCTCAGTGCTGCGCTCTTTAGCTAGATACCTTTGAAATGTGGTGGCGGCAATTTGAAAAAAATCTATGTGCTCTTGTTTAGTAAACAAAGCCACGTGCTTTTTATGACAGCTGTCATCCACCATCTTTAATCAATAGAGCACTGTGCTGCAGGCAATTTCATCACCTGTCATCCGCCATCTTTAATCTACAGAGCACCGTGCTGCTCTCTGTAGTAGCGGGCAATTTGAAAAGTTCTGTTAGCTATCATCCGCCATCTTTGAGCACCGTGCTGCCATCTATGTGGTGGCGGCAAATTCTACGTGCTCTTGTTTAGTAAACAAACTCACGTGCTTTTTGTCAGCTGTCATCCGCCATCTTTAATCTATAGAGCTCAGTGCTACACTCTTTAGTTGAAATATGGTGGTGGATAATTTAAAAAGAAAAATTCTACATCAGTCCTCTCTCGACGCTAATTGCACAAGATGGTGGCTATACATGACTCCTTAAAGGTGCTTATGCAAGATGATCGCTATACATAGACGCCCTTGGGATGCTTGCGCAAGATGGCGGTTATACAAAGCTCCTTATGAGGGGTGCTTGCGCGAGATGGTGGTTGCTCTTATGAGGCGGCTTAAGGATCCATGGCTAGAGACGCCCTAAGGATGCTTGCGCAAGATGGCGGATGCAAGATGGCGGCTATACATAGCTCCTTATGAGACAGCCAGTACAACATGTGATCAGAACATTGATTGATGTGTTCAGAACACAAAATAAGTAGAATCGAACACTGTACTCGATACAACATGTGATTAAATCATTGTGTGGTGTGTTCAGAACACTAATCGAACGCTGTATTAGGGGATACCTTTGTTTAGATTGAAACATAACAAGACTAGAATTGAACACTGCACATTGATTGATGTGTTCAGAATACAAAATAAGTAGAATCGAACACTGTACTCGATACAACATGTGATTAAAACATTGGCTGGTGTGTTCAGAACACTACATAAGTAGAATCGAACGCTGTATTAGGGGATACCTTTGTTTAGATTGAAACATAACAAGACTAGAATTGAACACTGCACTCGATGTCGGAAGATCAGATTGAAACATAACAAGACTAGAATTGAACACTGCACATTGATTGATGTGTTCAGAACAAAAAATAAGTAGAATCGAACACTGTACTCGATGTCGTTAACTTCAACATGTGATTAAAACATTGTCTGGTGTGTTCAGAACACTACATAAGTAGAATCGAACGCTGTACAACATGTTAGGGGATACCTTTGTTCTAAGAAGATCAGATTAAAACATAACAAGACTAGAATTGAACACTGCACTCGATGTCGTTACATGTGATCAGAACAATGATTGATGTGTTCAGATCACGAAACAAGTAGAACCGAACACTGTACAACATGTCAGGGGATACCTTTGTTTAGATTGAAACATAACAAGACTAGAATTGAACACTGCACTCGATACAACATGTAATCGGAACATTGATTGATGTGTTCAGATCACGAAACAAGTAGAACCGAACACTGTACAACATGTTAGGGGATACCTTTGTTTAGATTGAAACTAACAAGACTAGAATCGAACACTGCACTCGATGTCGTTACATGTGATCCGATACAACATGTTAGGGGATACCTTTGTTTAGATTGAAACATAGCAAGCCTAGAATCGAACATTGTTTGATGTGTTCGGTACAACTTCAATGATTAACACACACACACACACTGTGCACATATCGCATAGCTAAAAACACACTGTGCACATATCGCATACCTAACACTTCAAATGATTTGCTTAGTACGAAAATAAAAATCTATACCGCGTAGCTAACTCGTTCATCACACTGCTAAGACGCTTAGTAATTGTGAATACACTCATACGAAAATCAAGAAAGCACACTGCGTAGCCAACTCGCTCGGCTCACTCGCTTAGTAATTGCAACACTCACGTATAAGAATGTTCCGAGATACTTACATGTTTTTTAAGGGGGGTGAAAGATCATAAATTATATGTACACACATGTTGTCTCCTCCAAGTTGTAAGATGAAATAGACGCAGTACTGCGAGTTTCCACTCTAGCTGGCGAACGGAAGTAGCATGATATCTCAGCAAAAAATAAAAATACGCGTGAGCTTGCAAGTCAGACACAATGATGGATACCGCGATTCAAATCCTGGCAACTTATGCCGTCGGGAAGGGCATCCGGCTAGATCATGCAATGACGATCGCACAGGTCCCTCGCCTAGCATTTACAGCTTCCAGTTCGAACCCGCTATCATCCGAAGTAGCGAGAATGATTGAAGAGTGTTTGAGTGTGATTCATTTGTTGGATGGAGGTGTTAAGCTGGCTTCTTCGGTAGGAGTAGGCTATGTCGGGACATCGATTTAAAATCCTAGTCAGGAAGGGCAACCGGCCGTATAAAGCTATGGTGTGAGGCGGGGTGTGCAAAAAAAAGCCAGCATTAAGTAAGGGTTTTTGATGGGGGCGTTAAACTTTGTGCAGACTCCTTCGAAAATGATTTTTGAGTACAAGAGTGTTGATGGTGATTCATCTGTCGGATGGAGGCGTTAAGCTATGTGCAGGCTTCTTCTAGTCGGGGTACGCGATTCAAATCCTGGCAACTTATACCGTCGGGAAGGGCATCCGGCTAGATCATGCAATGACGATCGCGCAGGTCCCTCACCTAACATTTACGGCTTCTAGTTCGAACCCGCTATCTTCCGAAGTAGCGAGAATGATTGAAGAGTGTTTGAGGGTGATTCATTCGTCGGATGGATGCGTTAAGCTATGTGCAGGCTTCTTCTAGTCGGGGTACGCGATTCAAATCCTGGTAACTTATGCCGTCGGGAAGGGCATCTAGCTAGATCATGTTATGACGATCGCGTTGGTCCCTCGCCTAACATTTACGGCTTCCAGTTCGAACCCGCTATCTTCCGATGTAGCGAGAATGATTGAAGAGTGTTTGAGGGTGATTCATTTGTTGGATGGAGGTGTTAAGCTGGCTTCTTCGGTAGGAGTAGGCTATGTCGGGATATCGATTTAAAATCCTAGTCAGGAGGGGCAACCGGTCGTATAAAACTATGGTGTGAGGCGGGGTGTGTAAAAAAAGCTAGCAATAAGTAAGGGCTGTTGATGGGGACGTTAAACCTTGTGCAGACTCCTTCGAAAATGATTTTTTGAGTACAAGACTTGACGGTGATTCATTTGTCGGATGGAGGCAATAAGCCTTGTGCAGGCTTCTTCAGTGGGAGTAGGCTATGTGTCGGTACCGGGATATCTAGTTATAAAACCCGCTACAACAAATTTATCGCGTATACTGCGATTTAAAATCCTAGTCAGGAAGGGCAGCCGGTCGTATAAAACTATGGTGTGAGGCGGGGTGTGCAAAAAGCCAGCATTAAGTAAGGGCTGTTGATGTGTTTTAACCTCTCCGTACAATCATGATAGTTTACGTTAGGAACTTACATAGGCTAAATGCTACACATTCCGTAGCAGAGCCGGGAATCGAACTCGGACCTCCGAGGGTAGCAGCTAATCACACTAACTACTACACCACAGAGGAGGACTATTTCAGAATATTTTACAACCTTAATTGGTACTGTGTTTTAAGAGCTTACATGAGCTGAATTGTACTCAGCTAAGAAGACCTTCGCGAGTTACAAGCTGCTTATCAGCATGCAGTGTCCACGTTCAAGGCCGAGCCGGAAGATACGTGTACAATTTCAGCTAACACACGCATTCCGCTGCTCGCTCTGCGCTGATACGACTTCATGGACAGTAGAACAAACCCATAGCCTACAGTATGCATGCCTCTCACCCGGTAGTCTCGGGTTCGATTCTCTTGGGAAAAAAAATGTGTTTAAATCGCAAGAATTTGTTGAGTTATCCTTCCTGATGCAAAACTAGCAGTATCTAACCTCTTACACTACGGTTTTCGGCTGGTTGCCCTTCCTGACAACTCGGATTTAGAATCTGTCGAGAATCGGGGGTTTTACAGCTAGATGTTAAATCGCAGTATCACGAACTATTGTTTTACTACCGGATGCCCTTCCTGACTAAGATTTTAAATCGCAAGAATTTGTTTTAAGACTCAAGTCTTGTTATGTTTCTTTCGTAATCTGCAAGTCTAAACAAGCATATCGCTGCACACTCTTGCCTTAGCGATGCGTGTTCGATAATTGTTTTCGACCGGTTGCCCTTCCTGACGCCAAAGAACTCGGATTAAGAATCTGTCGAGAATCGGGGGATTTTCAGCTAGATGCACTTCTTAGATTTTAAATCACGAACTATTGTTTTACTGCTGGATGCCCTTCCTGACTAAGATTTTAAATCGCAAGAATTTGTTTTAAGACTCAAGTCTTGTTATGTTTCTTTCGTAATCTGCAAGTCTAAACAAGCATATCGCTGCACACTCTTGCCTTCGCGATGCGTGTTCGATAATTGTTTTCAACTAGTTGCCCTTCCTGACAACTCGGATTAAGAATCTGTCGAGAATCGGGGGATATACAGCTAGATTTTAAATCGCAGTATCACGAACTATTGTTTTACTACCAGATGCCCTTCCTGACTAAGATTTTAAATCGCAAGAATTTGTTTTAAGACTCAAGTCTTGTTATGTTTCTTTCGTAATCTGCAAGTCTAAACAAGCATATCGCTGCACACTCTTGCCTTCGCGATGCGTGTTCGATAATTGTTTTCAACCTGTTGCCCTTCCTAACGTCAAAGAACTGGGATTAAGAATCTGTCGAGAATCGGGGGATTTTCAGCTAGATGCACTTCTTAGATTTAAAATCACGAACTATTGTTTTACTGCTGGATGCCCTTCCTGACTAAGACTTTAAATCGCAAGAATTTGTTTTAAGACTCAAGTCTTGTTATGTTTCTTTCGTAATCTGCAAGTCTAAACAAGCATATCGCTGCACACTCTTGCCTTCGCGATGCGTGTTCGATAATTGTTTTCAACTAGTTGCCCTTCCTGACGTCAAAGAACTCGGATTAAGAATCTGTCGAGAATCGGGGGATTTACAGCTAGATGCACTTCTTAGATTTTAAATCACGAACTATTGTTTTACTGCTGGATGCCCTTCCTGACTAAGATTTTAAATCGCAAGAATTTGTTGAGTTGCCCTTCCTGACATAAAACTGGCAGTATCTAGCCTCTTACATCATACACTATTGTTTTCAACCGGTTGCCCTTCCTGACGTCAAAGAACTCGGATTAAGAATCTGTCGAGAATCGGGGGATTTACAGCTAGATTTTAAATCGCAGTATCACTACAGCCGGATGCCCTTCCTGACTAAGATTTTAAATCGCAAGAATTTGTTGAGTTGCCCTTCCTGATGCAAAACTGGCAGTATCTAGCCTCTTACATCATACAATATTGTTTTCGACCGGTTGCCCTTCCTGACGTCAAAGAACTGGGATTAAGAATCTGTCGAGAATCGGGGATTTACAGCTAGATGCTCACCGGATACCCTTCCCGACGGCATAAGTTACCAGGATTTGAATCGCGGTATCCATCATTGTGTCTGACTTGCAAGCTCACGCGTATTTTTATTTTTTGCTGAGATATCATGCTACTTCCGTTCGCCAGCTAGAGTGGAAACTCGCAGTACTGCGTCTATTTCATCTTACAACTTGGAGGAGACAACATGTGTGTACATATAATTTATGATCTTTCACCCCCCTTAAAAAACATGTAAGTATCTCGGAACATTCTTATACGTGAGTGTTGCAATTACTAAGCGAGTGAGCCGAGCGAGTTGGCTACGCAGTGTGCTTTCTTGATTTTCGTATGAGTGTATTCACAATTACTAAGCGTCTTAGCAGTGTGATGAACGAGTTAGCTACGCGGTATAGATTTTTATTTTCGTACTAAGCAAATCATTTGAAGTGTTAGGTATGCGATATGTGCACAGTGTGTTTTTAGCTATGCGATATGTGCACAGTGTGTGTGTGTTAATCATTGAAGTTGTACTGAACACATCAAACAATGTTCGATTCTAGGCTTGCTATGTTTCAATCTAAACAAAGGTATCCCCTAACATGTTGTATCGGATCACATGTAACGACATCGAGTGCAGTGTTCGATTCTAGTCTTGTTAGTTTCAATCTAAACAAAGGTATCCCCTAACATGTTGTACAGTGTTCGGTTCTACTTGTTTCGTGATCTGAACACATCAATCAATGTTCCGATTACATGTTGTATCGAGTGCAGTGTTCAATTCTAGTCTTGTTATGTTTCAATCTAAACAAAGGTATCCCCTGACATGTTGTACAGTGTTCGGTTCTACTTGTTTCGTGATCTGAACACATCAATCATTGTTCTGATCACATGTAACGACATCGAGTGCAGTGTTCAATTCTAGTCTTGTTATGTTTTAATCTGATCTTCTTAGAACAAAGGTATCCCCTAACATGTTGTACAGCGTTCGATTCTACTTATGTAGTGTTCTGAACACACCAGACAATGTTTTAATCACATGTTGAAGTTAACGACATCGAGTACAGTGTTCGATTCTACTTATTTTTTGTTCTGAACACATCAATCAATGTGCAGTGTTCAATTCTAGTCTTGTTATGTTTCAATCTGATCTTCCGACATCGAGTGCAGTGTTCAATTCTAGTCTTGTTATGTTTCAATCTAAACAAAGGTATCCCCTAATACAGCGTTCGATTCTACTTATGTAGTGTTCTGAACACACCAGCCAATGTTTTAATCACATGTTGTATCGAGTACAGTGTTCGATTCTACTTATTTTGTATTCTGAACACATCAATCAAGGTGCAGTGTTCAATTCTAGTCTTGTTATGTTTCAATCTAAACAAAGGTATCCCCTAATACAGCGTTCGATTAGTGCTCTGAACACACCACACAATGATTTAATCACATGTTGTATCGAGTACAGTGTTCGATTCTACTTATTTTGTGTTCTGAACACATCAATCAATGTTCTGATCACATGTTGTACTGGCTGTCTCATAAGGAGCTATGTATAGCCGCCATCTTGCATCCGCCATCTTGCGCAAGCATCCTTAGGGCGTCTCTAGCCATGGATCCTTAAGCCGCCTCATAAGAGCAACCACCATCTCGCGCAAGCATCCCTCATAAGGATCTTTGTATAACCGCCATCTTGCGCAAGCATCCCAAGGGCGTCTATGTATAGCGATCATCTTGCATAAGCACCTTTAAGGAGTCATGTATAGCCACCATCTTGTGCAATTAGCGTCGAGAGAGGACTGATGTAGAATTTTTCTTTTTAAATTATCCACCACCATATTTCAACTAAAGAGTGTAGCACTGAGCTCTATAGATTAAAGATGGCGGATGACAGCTGACAAAAAGCACGTGAGTTTGTTTACTAAACAAGAGCACGTAGAATTTGCCGCCACCACATAGATGGCAGCACGGTGCTCAAAGATGGCGGATGATAGCTAACAGAACTTTTCAAATTGCCCGCTACTACAGAGAGCAGCACGGTGCTCTGTAGATTAAAGATGGCGGATGACAGGTGATGAAATTGCCTGCAGCACAGTGCTCTATTGATTAAAGATGGTGGATGACAGCTGTCATAAAAAGCACGTGGCTTTGTTTACTAAACAAGAGCACATAGATTTTTTCAAATTGCCGCCACCACATTTCAAAGGTATCTAGCTAAAGAGCGCAGCACTGAGGTTTGTGATGCAAGATGGCGGATGACAGCTGTCAGAAAAAAGCACGTGAGTTTGTTTCCAAACAAGAGCATGTAGAATTTGCCGCCACTACATAGAGGGCAGCACGGTGCTCTCATGATTAAAGATGGCTGCTGTCACGTGGAATTGCCTGCCACCACAAAAGAGGGTAGCACGGTGCTCAAAGATGGCTGCTATCAAAAAGCATTTTTCACATTATCCGCCAACACATTTCAAAGGTAAGTAGCTAAAGAGGGCACCACTGTGATTAAAGATGGTGGATGACAGCTGTCAAAAAGCACGTGGATTTGTTTATCTCGCGCTAGTAAGGTTAAGTTGGTAGCACTAAGGTTTAAGCCCGTTAAGATGGCAGCACTGCGGATGACAGCTGTGACGAATTTACATCTACTACGATAAAGAGGGCAGCACTGTGCTCTATAGATTAAAGATGGCGGATGACAGCTGTCAAGAAAGCACATGGCTATGTTTTCCAAACAAGAGCACGTGGAATTTGTCGCCACCACATTTCAAAGGTAAGTAGCTAAAGAGGGCAGCACGGTGCTCTCTGGATTAAAGATGGCGGATGACAGCTGTCAAAAAAAGCGCATGGGTTTGTTTCCAAACAAGAGAATGTAGAATTTTTCAAATTACCACCACCACATAGAGGGCAGCACGGTGCTCTCATGATTAAAGATGGCTGCTGTCACGTGGAATTGCCTGCCACCACAAAAGAGGGTAGCACGGTGCTCAAAGATGGCTGCTATCAAAAAGCATTTTTCAAATTACCCGCCAACACATTTCAAATGTAAGTAGCTAAAGAGGGCACCACTGTGATTAAAGATGGTGGATGACAGCTGTCAAAAAGCACGTGGATTTGTTTATCTCGCGCTAGTAAGGTTAAGTTGGTAGCACTAAGGTTTAAGCCCGTTAAGATGGCAGCACTGCGGATGACAGCTGTGACGAATTTACATCTACTACGATAAAGAGGGCAGCACTGTGCTCTATAGATTAAAGATGGCGGGTGACAGCTGTCAAGAAAGCACATGGCTATGTTTTCCAAACAAGAGCACGTGGAATTTGTCGCCACCACATTTCAAAGGTAAGTAGCTAAAGAGGGCAGCACGGTGCTCTCTGGATTAAAGATGGCGGATGACAGCTGTCAAAAAAGCGCATGGGTTTGTTTCCAAACAAGAGAATGTAGAATTTTTCAAATTACCACCACCACATAGAGGGCAGCACGGTGCTCTCTTGATTAAAGATGGCTGCTGTCACGTGGAATTGTCTGCCACGACATTTCAAAGGTATCTAGCTAAAGAGGCAGCATGGTGCACAAAGATGGCTGCTGTCAAAAAGCATTTTTCAAATTATCCGCCACCACATTTCAAAGGTAAGTAGCTAAAGAGGGCAGCACTGTGATTAAAGATGGCGGATGACAGCTGTCAAAAAAGCACGTGAGTTTGTTTTCAAACAAGAGCACGTAGAATTTTTCAATTTGCCGCCACCACATAGAGGGCAGCACTGTTCTCTATGGATTAAAGATGGCTGCTTGTCGAAAATCATTTTTCAAATTATCCGCCACCACATTTCAAAGGTAAGTAGCTAAAGAGGGTAGCACTGTGCTCTATAGATTAAAGATGGCGGATGACAGCTATCAAAAAAGCACGTGGCTGTCAAAAAGCACGTGGATTTGTTTATCTCGAGCTAGTGAGGTTAAGTTGGTAGCACTAAGGTTTAGGCCCGTCAAGATGGCAGCACTGCCGATGAAAGGTGACGAAAGAGGGCAGCACGATGCTCTGTAGTTTAAAGATGGCGGATGACAGCTGTCAAAAAAGCACGTGGCTGTCAAAAAGCACGTGGCTTTGTTTACCTCGCGCTAGTTAGGTTAAGTTGGTACCACTAAGGTTTAGGTCCGTCAAGATGGCAGTACTGAGGTTAGCGATGCGTTGTTGTCTGTCAAAAACACGTGGCTTTGTTTACAAATCTGTCAAAAAGCACGTGGCTGTCAAAAAACACGTGGCTTTGTTTACCTCATGCTAGTGAGGTTAAGTTGGCACTACTGAGGTTTAGGCCCGTCAAGATGGCAGTACTGAGGTTAGCGATGCGTTGTTGTCTGTCAAAAAGCACGTGGCTTTGTTTACATATCTGTCAAAAAGCACGTGGCTGTCAAAAAACACGTGGCTTTGTTTACCTCATGCTAGTGAGGTTAAGTTGGCACTACTGAGGTTTAGGCCCGTCAAGATGGCAGTACTGAGGTTAGCGTTGCGTTGTTGTCGATGACAGCTGTCAAAAAGCACGTGGCTTTGTTTACAAATTCAAATTTCCCGCGGGAGGTGGAGGAGACCTCTGGGAGGCCTCTGGCTGAGGTGGAGGTGGAGGTGGCATCTGGGAGGCCTCTGGCTGAGGTGGAGGTGGAGGTGGCCTCTGGGAGCCTGAGATGGAGGTGGCCGCAGAACTGTCCAATTATACTACTGATATGCATTATTTTCAATGTTCCATTTGTGCCATGGGTACGTACATATTTAGATGAACTAGGCTCTTCGGGACCGCGGGTGTTACGCCCCCTTTCCCCCGCGTGGAAGTGTTGGCAGGCCAGTCTGCCGTCACATTCTCGCAAGTGTACCACATGAGTTATTTACAGAGGAAGAGGGGGCTTCGTGATGTCGAACTTATGACGTCACGATAATTTTTCTCGTCCACGGCGAAAAGTTAATTAATTACATTCGTGGTGCATGCGCAGTATAAAAAATTCGGACTTAATTTTCGGATATCAATTCCCTGTCTCTCTCACACACCCTGTGACGTCAGGTATGACGTAATCAACCTGACGTCATCACCCCTCCGTCACCAAGTAAACACGGTCGCCATGTGCTCTACCAGTCCTATATAGTGTCCTCTTCAGTGTTGTATATGGCAGGTAATAGTACAAAAACCTAGTTCTATATAGCGTCCTCTTCAGTGTTGTATATTGCAGGTAATAGTACAAAAACCTAGTCCTATATAGTGTCCTCTTCATTGTTCTATATGGCAGGTAATAGTACACAAACCTAGTCCTATATAGTGTCCTCTTCAGTGTTCTATGTGGCAGGTAATAGAACAAAAACCTAGTCCTATACAGCGTCCTCTTCAGTGTTGTATATGGCAGGTAATAGTACAAAAACCTAGTCCTATATCGTGTCCTCTTCAGTGTTCTATATGGCAGGTAATAGTACACAAACCTAGTCCTATATAGTGTCCTCTTCAGTGTTCTATGTGGCAGGTAGTACACAAACCTAGTCCTATATAGTGTCCTCTTCAGTGTTGTATATGGCAGGTAATAGTACAAAACCCTTGTCCTATATAGCGTGCTCTTCAGTGTTCAATGTGGCAGGTAATAGTACAAAAACCTAGTCCTATATCGTGTCCTCTTCAGTGTTCTATGTGGCAGGTAATAGTACAAAAAACTAGTCCTATATCGTGTCCTCTTCAGTGTTCTATGTGGCAGGTAATAGTACAAAAAACTAGTTCTATATCGTGTCCTCTTCAGTGTTCTATATGGCAGGTAATAGTACAAAAAGCCTAGTTCTATATCGTGTCCTCTTCAGTATTCTGTATGGCAGGTAATAGTAAAAAAAAACCTAGTTCTATATCGTGTCTTCTTCAGTGTTCTATGTGGCAGGTAATAGTACAAAAAACTAGTTCAATATAGCGTCCTCTTCAGTGTTCTATATGGCAGGTAGTACACAAACCTAGTCCTATATAGTGTCCTCTTCAGTGTTCTATATGGCAGGTAATAGTACAAAACCTAGTGCTATATAGTGTCCTCTTCAGTGTTCTATATGGCAGGTAATAGTACAAAACCTAGTCCTATATAGTGTCCTCTTCAGTGTTCTATATGGCAGGTAATAGTACAAAAAGCCTAGTTCTATATCGTTTCCTCTTCAGTGTTCTATATGGCAGGTAATAGTACAAAACCTAGTCCTATATAGTGTCCTCTTCAGTGTTCTATATGGCAGGTAATAGTACAAAACCTAGTGCTATATAGTGTCCTCTTCAGTGTTCTATATGGCAGGTAATAGTACAAAACCTAGTCCTATATAGTGTCCTCTTCAGTGTTCTATATGGCAGGTAATAGTACAAAAAGCCTAGTTCTATATCGTGTCCTCTTCAGTGTTCTATATGGCAGGTAATAGTACAAAACCTAGTCCTATATAGTGTCCTCTTCAGTGTTCTATATGGCAGGTAATAGTACAAAAAGCCTAGTTCTATATCGTGTCCTCTTCAGTGTTCTATATGGCAGGTAATAGTACAAAAAGCCTAGTTCTATATCGTGTCCTCTTCAGTATTCTGTATGGCAGGTAATAGTAAAAAAAACCTAGTTCTATATAGTGTCCTCTTCAGTGTTCTATATGGCAGGTATTAGTAAAAAAAAACCTAGTTCTATATCGTGTCTTCTTCAGTGTTCTATATGGCAGGTAATAGTAAAAAAGCCTAGTCCTATATAATGTCCCCTTCAGTGTTCTATATGACAAGTAATAGTACAAAAATCTCGTATATTCACACCTCTACTCCTTCCTTGTACTCTAGTGAACATATCTAATAGCATATGACGGCGCCTACAAGTGAACTGGAAATAGCGGGCTTGTGTACCGTAACCCTGATTAGCGCTTGTCTTCAAGGAAACTGACTTGAGTTTCACTCGCGATGTCTTTATTTGTTCGACATTTGTAGAAACATTAGGTTTGCTTTATTAAAACGTTACGAAGTCTTACTTGACATTTATGTAGAGGAGGATGCGATTTGATTGAGTCCATAGTACTCACTGGTCAAGCGAATTTATAGGTTAATATTACAGTTAACGAAAAATTCTTGAATTGCGACGACAATTGATGGTGTAGGGTTTTGAACTAGAATAGCTACAGTTGTTGGGACTTGTAGTTTTTGCGATTTGAGGTTGTGTAAAAATATTTTTCTATGTGGGGTGAAATGGTAACATTGAAAAATATATGATTGACGTCGGCCATGCTATTATTACATGAACACATGAGTGAATACGTCAGTTTCGATTTGAATTTATAAGCAAAGTTAAGAGCGTGATTAAATCTTAATCTTATGATAGTAGTATTCGTGATATTTTGTTTTAGAAAACCATGGGTGACTAGGAATGCTCGATTGAATTTGATAGAAATATTTTCCCTTTATTTTTGCCCGTTGTGTCGAGTTGTGCTGCCACTTTTAATAGCAAATTTATTATATCGTGGTGTAATCTCTGAAAGGGAGGGCAATTGAAGCGTTGATACCTGTTCCATATGCAGCTTTTTACCATTTTATCAGCCTGATCATTTCGGGTCTTGCTCGAATGGCCGTTCAATCAATCAATCAATCAATCAATCAATCAATCAATCAATCAATCAATCAATCAATCAATCAATCAATCAATCAATCAATCAATCAATCAATCAATCAATCAATCAATCAATCAATCAATCAATCAATCAATCAATCAATCAATCAATCAATCAATCAATCAATCAATCAATCAATCAATCAATCAATCAATCAATCAATCAATCAATCAATCAATCAATCAATCAATCAATCAATCAATCAATCAATCAATCAATCAATCAATCAATCAATCAATCAATCAATCAATCAATCAATCAATCAATCAATCAATCAATCAATCAATCAATCAATCAATCAATCAATCAATCAATCAATCAATCAATCAATCAATCAATCAATCAATCAATCAATCAATCAATCAATCAATCAATCAATCAATCAATCAATCAATCAATCAATCAATCAATCAATCAATCAATCAATCAATCAATCAATCAATCAATCAATCAATCAATCAATCAATCAATCAATCAATCAATCAATCAATCAATCAATCAATCAATCAATCAATCAATCAATCAATCAATCAATCAATCAATCAATCAATCAATCAATCAATCAATCAATCAATCAATCAATACTGATCTGCATTTAGGGCAGTCGCCCAGGTGGCAGATTGCCTATCTGTTGCTTTCCTAGCCTTTTCCTAAATGATTTCAAAGAAATTGGAAATTTATTGAACATCTCCCTTGGTAAGTTATTCCAATCCCTAACTCTTCTTCCTATAAATGAATATTTGCCCCAGTTTGTCCTCTTGAATTCCAACTTTATCTTCATATTGTGATCTTTCCTGCTTTTATAAACGCCATTCAAAATTATTCGTCTACTAATGTCATTCCACGCCATCTCTCTGCTGACAGCCGGGAACATACCACTTAGTCGAGCAGCTCTTCTTCTTTCTCTCAATTCTTCCCAACCCAAACATTGCAACATTTTCGTAACGCTACTCTTTTGTCGGAAATCACTCAGAACAAATCGAGCTGCTTTTCTTTGGATTTCTTCCAGTTCTCGAATCAGGTAATCCTGGTGGGGGTCCCATACACTGGAACCATACTCTAGTTGGGGTCTCCTTTACATCCTTACTACAACCCCTAAACACCCTCAAAACCATGTGCAGATCTGTACCCTTTATTTACAATCCCATTTATGTGATTACCCCAATGAAGATCTTTCCTTATATTAACACCTAGATACTTACAATGATCCCCAAAAGGAACTTTCACCCCATCAACGCAGTAATTAAAACTGAGAGGACTTTTCCTATTTGTGAAACTCACAACATGACTTTTAACCCCGTTTATCAACATACCATTGCCTGCTGTCCATCTCACAACATTTTCGAGTTGCAGTTGCTACGTGTCTACAAACAGTGGTGTACTGCACGTGGTTCAACGTGTCTACAAACAGTGGTGTACTGCACGTGGTTCAACGTGTCTACAAACAGTGGTGTACTGCACGTGGCCACGTGTCTACAAACAGTGGTGTACTGCACTTGGCCACGTGTCTACAAACAGTGGTGTACTGCACGTGGCTCACAGTGTCTACAAACAGTGGTGTACTGCACTTGGCCACGTGTCTACAAACAGTGGTGTATTGCACGTGGTTCAACGTGTCTAC
This sequence comes from Anabrus simplex, assembly GCF_040414725.1. Lineage (NCBI taxonomy): Eukaryota > Metazoa > Arthropoda > Insecta > Orthoptera > Tettigoniidae > Anabrus > Anabrus simplex. The sequence goes on from NC_090277.1 coordinate 2,285,453, forward strand.
AAACAGTGGTGTACTGCACGTGGCCACGTGTCTACAAACAGTGGTGCACTGCACGTGGCTCAACGTGTCTACAAACAGTGGTGTACTGCACGTGGTTCAACGTGTCTACAAACAGTGGTGTACTGCACTTGGCCACGTGTCTACAAACAGTGGTGTACTGTACTTGGCCACGTGTCTACAAACAGTGGTGTACTGCACGTGGCCACGAGTCTACAAACAGTGGTGTACTGCACTTGGCCACGTGTCTACAAACAGTGGTGTACTGCACGTGGTTCAACGTGTCTACAAACAGTGGTGTACTGCACGTGGTTCAACGTGTCTACAAACAGTGGTGTACTGCACGTGGCCACGTGTCTACAAACAGTGGTGTACTGCACGTGGTTCAACGTGTCTACAAACAGTGGTGTACTGCACGTGGCCACGTGTCTACAAACAGTGGTGTACTGCACGTGGTTCAATGTGTCTACAAACAGTGGTGTACTGCACGTGGTTCAACGTGTCTACAAACAGTGGTGTACTGCACGTGGTTCAACGTGTCTACAAACAGTGGTGTACTGCACGTGGTTCAACGTGTCTACAAACAGTGGTGTACTGCACTTGGCCACGTGTCTACAAACAGTGGTGTACTGCACTTGGCCACGTGTCTACAAACAGTGGTGTACTGCACGTGGTTCAACGTGTCTACAAACAGTGGTGTACTGCACGTGGCCACGTGTCTACAAACAGTGGTGTACTGCACTTGGCCACGTGTCTACAAACAGTGGTGTACTGCACTTGGCCACGTGTCTACAAACAGTGGTGTACTGCACGTGGTTCAACGTGTCTACAAACAGTGGTGTACTGCACGTGGTTCAACGTGTCTACAAACAGTGGTGTACTGTACGTGGTTCAACGTGTCTACAAACAGTGGTGCACTGCCCGTGGCTCAACGTGTCTACAAACAGTGGTGTACTGTACTTGGCCACGTGTCTACAAACAGTGGTGTACTGCACTTGGCCACGTGTCTACAAACAGTGGTGTACTGCACTTGGCCACGTGTCTACAAACAGTGGTGTACTGCACTTGGCCACGTGTCTACAAACAGTGGTGTACTGCACTTGGCCACGTGTCTACAAACAGAGGTGCATTGCACTTGGCCACGTGTCTACAAACAGTGGTGTACTGCACTTGGCCACGTGTCTACAAACAGTGGTGTACTGCACTTGGCCACGTGTCTACAAACAGTGGTGTACTGCACGTGGCTCACCGTGTCTACAAACAGTGGTGTACTGCACTTGGCCACGTGTCTACAAACAGTGGTGTACTGCACGTGGTTCAACGTGTCTACAAACAGTGGTGTACTGCACGTGGCCACGTGTCTACAAACAGTGGTGTACTGCACTTGGCCACGTGTCTACAAACAGTGGTGTACTGCACTTGGCCACGTGTCTACAAACAGTGGTGTACTGCACTTGGCCACGTGTCTACAAACAGTGGTGTACTGCACTTGGCCACGTGTCTACAAACAGTGGTGTACTGCACTTGGCCACGTGTCTACAAACAGTGGTGTACTGCACTTGGCCACGTGTCTACAAACAGTGGTGTACTGCACTTGGCCACGTGTCTACAAACAGTGGTGTACTGCACGTGGCCACGTGTCTACAAACAGTGGTGGACTGCACTTGGCCACGTGTCTACAAACAGTGGTGCACTGCACTTGGCCACGTGTCTACAAACAGTGGTGTACTGCACTTGGCCACGTGTCTACAAACAGTGGTGTACTGCACTTGGCCACGTGTCTACAAACAGTGGTGTACTGCACTTGGCCACGTGTCTACAAACAGTGGTGTACTGCACTTGGCCACGTGTCTACAAACAGTGGTGTACTGCACTTGGCCACGTGTCTACAAACAGTGGTGTACTGCACTTGGCCACGTGTCTACAAACAGTGGTGTACTGCACGTGGCCACGTGTCTACAAACAGTGGTGGACTGCACTTGGCCACGTGTCTACAAACAGTGGTGCACTGCACTTGGCCACGTGTCTACAAACAGTGGTGTACTGCACTTGGCCACGTGTCTACAAACAGTGGTGTACTGCACTTGGCCACGTGTCTACAAACAGTGGTGCACTGCACTTGGCCACGTGTCTACAAACAGTGGTGTACTGCACGTGGTTCAACGTGTCTACAAACAGTGGTGCACTGCCCGTGGCTCAACGTGTCTACAAACAGTGGTGTACTGTACTTGGCCACGTGTCTACAAACAGTGGTGTACTGCACTTGGCCACGTGTCTACAAACAGTGGTGTACTGCACTTGGCCACGTGTCTACAAACAGTGGTGTACTGCACTTGGCCACGTGTCTACAAACAGTGGTGTACTGCACGTGGTTCAACGTGTCTACAAACAGTGGTGTACTGCACGTGGTTCAACGTGTCTACAAACAGTGGTGCACTGCCCGTGGCTCAACGTGTCTACAAACAGTGGTGTACTGTACTTGGCCACGTGTCTACAAACAGTGGTGTACTGCACTTGGCCACGTGTCTACAAACAGTGGTGTACTGCACTTGGCCACGTGTCTACAAACAGTGGTGTACTGCACTTGGCCACGTGTCTACAAACAGAGGTGCATTGCACTTGGCCACGTGTCTACAAACAGTGGTGTACTGCACTTGGCCACGTGTCTACAAACAGTGGTGTACTGCACTTGGCCACGTGTCTACAAACAGTGGTGTACTGCACGTGGTTCAACGTGTCTACAAACAGTGGTGTACTGCACGTGGCCACGTGTCTACAAACAGTGGTGGACTGCACGTGGCTCAACGTGTCACAAACAGTGGTGTACTGCACGTGGTTCAACGTGTCTACAAACAGTGGTGTACTGCACGTGGCTCAACGTGTCTACAAACAGTGGTGTACTGCACTTGGCCATGTGTCTACAAACAGTGGTGTACTGCACTTGGCCACGTGTCTACAAACAGTGGTGCACTGCACTTGGCCACGTGTCTACAAACAGTGGTGTACTGCACTTGGCCACGTGTCTACAAACAGTGGTGTACTGCACTTGGCCACGTGTCTACAAACAGTGGTGTACTGCACTTGGCCACGTGTCTACAAACAGTGGTGTACTGCACACGTGTCTACAAAGAGTGGTGCACTGCACTTGGCCACGTGTCTACAAACAGTGGTGTACTGCACTTGGCCACGTGTCTACAAACAGTGGTGTACTGCACTTGGCCACGTCTCTACAAACAGTGGTGTACTGCACGTGGCTCAACGTGTCTACAAACAGTGGTGTACTGCACCTGGCTCAACGTGTCTACAAACAGTGGTGTACTGCACTTGGCCACGTGTCTACAAACAGTGGTGCACTGTACTTGGCCACGTGTCTACAAACAGTGGTGTACTGCACGTTGCTCAACGTGTCTACAAACAGTGGTGTACTGTACTTGGCCACGTGTCTACAAACAGTGGTGTACTGCACGTTGCTCAACGTGTCTACAAAGAGTGGTGCACTGCACTTGGCCACGTGTCTACAAACAGTGGTGTACTGCACTTGGCCACGTGTCTACAAACAGTGGTGTACTGCACTTGGCCACGTCTCTACAAACAGTGGTGTACTGCACGTGGCTCAACGTGTCTACAAACAGTGGTGTACTGCACCTGGCTCAACGTGTCTACAAACAGTGGTGCACTGCCCGTGGCTCAACGTGTCTACAAACAGTGGTGTACTGTACTTGGCCACGTGTCTACAAACAGTGGTGTACTGCACTTGGCCACGTGTCTACAAACAGTGGTGTACTGCACTTGGCCACGTGTCTACAAACAGTGGTGTACTGCACTTGGCCACGTGTCTACAAACAGAGGTGCATTGCACTTGGCCACGTGTCTACAAACAGTGGTGTACTGCACTTGGCCACGTGTCTACAAACAGTGGTGTACTGCACTTGGCCACGTGTCTACAAACAGTGGTGTACTGCACGTGGTTCAACGTGTCTACAAACAGTGGTGTACTGCACGTGGCCACGTGTCTACAAACAGTGGTGTACTGCACTTGGCCACGTGTCTACAAACAGTGGTGTACTGCACGTGGCTCAACGTGTCACAAACAGTGGTGTACTGCACGTGGTTCAACGTGTCTACAAACAGTGGTGTACTGCACGTGGCTCAACGTGTCTACAAACAGTGGTGTACTGCACTTGGCCATGTGTCTACAAACAGTGGTGTACTGCACTTGGCCACGTGTCTACAAACAGTGGTGCACTGCACTTGGCCACGTGTCTACAAACAGTGGTGTACTGCACTTGGCCACGTGTCTACAAACAGTGGTGTACTGCACTTGGCCACGTGTCTACAAACAGTGGTGTACTGCACTTGGCCACGTGTCTACAAACAGTGGTGTACTGCACGTGGTTCAACGTGTCTACAAAGAGTGGTGCACTGCACTTGGCCACGTGTCTACAAACAGTGGTGTACTGCACTTGGCCACGTGTCTACAAACAGTGGTGTACTGCACTTGGCCACGTCTCTACAAACAGTGGTGTACTGCACGTGGCTCAACGTGTCTACAAACAGTGGTGTACTGCACCTGGCTCAACGTGTCTACAAACAGTGGTGTACTGCACGTTGCTCAACGTGTCTACAAACAGTGGTGTACTGTACTTGGCCACGTGTCTACAAACAGTGGTGTACTGCACGTGGTTCAACGTGTCTACAAACAGTGGTGTACTGCACGTGGCTCAACGTGTCTACAAACAGTGGTGTACTGCACTTGGCCACGTGTCTACAAACAGTGGTGTACTGCACGTGGCTCAACGTGTCTACAAACAGTGGTGTACTGCACTTGGCCACGTGTCTACAAACAGTGTTGTACTGCACTTGGTTCAACGTGTCTACAAACAGTGGTGTACTGCACGTGGCTCAACGTGTCTACAGACAGTGGTGTACTGCACTTGGCCACGTGTCTACAAACAGTGGTGTACTGCACTTGGCCACGTGTCTACAAACAGTGGTGTACTGCACGTGGCTCAACGTGTCTACAAACAGTGGTGCACTGCACTTGGCCACGTGTCTACAAACAGTGGTGTACTGCACTTGGCCACGTGTCTACAAACAGTGGTGCACTGCACTTGGCCACGTGTCTACAAACAGTGGTGTACTGCACTTGGCCACGTGTCTACAAACAGTGGTGTACTGCACTTGGCCACGTGTCTACAAACAGTGGTGTACTGCACTTGGCCACGTGTCTACAAACAGAGGTGCATTGCACTTGGCCACGTGTCTACATACAGTGGTGTACTGCACTTGGCCACGTGTCTACAAACAATGGTGTACTGCACTTGGCCACGTGTCTACAAACAGTGGTGTACTGCACGTGGTTCAACGTGTCTACAAACAGTGGTGTACTGCACGTGGCCACGTGTCTACAAACAGTGGTGGACTGCACGTGGCTCAACGTGTCACAAACAGTGGTGTACTGCACGTGGTTCAACGTGTCTACAAACAGTGGTGTACTGCACGTGGCTCAACGTGTCTACAAACAGTGGTGTACTGCACTTGGCCATGTGTCTACAAACAGTGGTGTACTGCACTTGGCCACGTGTCTACAAACAGTGGTGCACTGCACTTGGCCACGTGTCTACAAACAGTGGTGTACTGCACTTGGCCACGTGTCTACAAACAGTGGTGTACTGCACTTGGCCACGTGTCTACAAACAGTGGTGTACTGCACTTAGCCACGTGTCTACAAACAGTGGTGTACTGCACGTGGTTCAACGTGTCTACAAAGAGTGGTGCACTGCACTTGGCCACGTGTCTACAAACAGTGGTGTACTGCACTTGGCCACGTGTCTACAAACAGTGGTGTACTGCACTTGGCCACGTCTCTACAAACAGTGGTGTACTGCACGTGGCTCAACGTGTCTACAAACAGTGGTGTACTGCACCTGGCTCAACGTGTCTACAAACAGTGGTGTACTGCACGTGGCTCAACGTGTCTACAAACAGTGGTGTACTGCACTTGGCCACGTGTCTACAAACAGTGGTGTACTGCACGTGGCTCAACGTGTCTACAAACAGTGGTGCACTGCACTTGGCCACGTGTCTACAAACAGTGGTGTACTGCACGTGGTTCAACGTGTCTACAAACAGTGGTGTACTGTACTTGGCCACGTGTCTACAAACAGTGGTGTACTGTACTTGGCCACGTGTCTACAAACAGTGGTGTACTGCACTTGGCCACGTGTCTACAAACAGTGGTGCACTGCACTTGGCCACGTGTCTACAAACAGTGGTGTACTGCACTTGGCCACGTGTCTACAAACAGTGGTGCACTGCACTTGGGCACGTGTCTACAAACAGTGGTGTACTGCACTTGGCCACGTGTCTACAAACAGTGGTGCACTGCACTTGGCCACGTGTCTACAAACAGTGGTGTACTGCACGTGGCTCAACGTGTCTACAAACAGTGGTGCACTGCACTTGGCCACGTGTCTACAAACAGTGGTGTACTGCACTTGGCCACGTGTCTACAAACAGTGGTGCACTGCACTTGGCCACGTGTCTACAAACAGTGGTGTACTGCACGTGGCTCAACGTGTCTACAAACAGTGGTGTACTGTACTTGGCCACGTGTCTACAAACAGTGGTGTACTGCACGTGGTTCAACGTGTCTACAAACAGTGGTGTACTGCACGTGGCTCAACGTGTCTACAAACAGTGGTGTACTGCACTTGGCCACGTGTCTACAAACAGTGGTGTACTGCACTTGGTTCAACGTGTCTACAAACAGTGGTGTACTGCACGTGGCTCAACGTGTCTACAGACAGTGGTGTACTGCACTTGGCCACGTGTCTACAAACAGTGGTGTACTGCACTTGGCCACGTGTCTACAAACAGTGGTGTACTGCACGTGGCTCAACGTGTCTACAAACAGTGGTGCACTGCACTTGGCCACGTGTCTACAAACAGTGGTGTACTGCACTTGGCCACGTGTCTACAAACAGTGGTGCACTGCACTTGGCCACGTGTCTACAAACAGTGGTGTACTGCACTTAGCCACGTGTCTACAAACAGTGGTGTACTGTACTTGGCCACGTGTCTACAAACAGTGGTGTACTGCACGTGGCTCACCGTGTCTACAAACAGTGGTGTACTGCACGTGGCTCAACGTGTCTACAAACAGTGGTGCACTGCACTTGGCCACGTGTCTACAAACAGTGGTGTACTGCACTTGGCCACGTGTCTACAAACAGTGGTGTACTGCACGTGGCTCAACGTGTCTACAAACAGTGGTGTACTGCACTTGGTCACGTGTCTACAAACAGTGGTGTACTGCACGTGGCTCAACGTGTCTACAAACAGTGGTGTACTGCACTTGGCCACGTGTCTACAAACAGTGGTGCACTGCACTTGGCCACGTGTCTACAAACAGTGGTGTACTGCACGTGGCTCAACGTGTCTACAAACAGTGGTGCACTGCACTTGGCCACGTGTCTACAAACAGTGGTGTACTGCACTTGGCCACGTGTCTACAAACAGTGGTGCACTGCACTTGGCCACGTGTCTACAAACAGTGGTGTACTGCACGTGGTTCAACGTGTCTACAAACAGTGGTGCACTGCCCGTGGCTCAACGTGTCTACAAACAGTGGTGCACTGCCCGTAGCTAAACGTGTCTACAAACAGTGGTGTACTGCACGTGGTTCAACGTGTCTACAAACAGTGGTGCACTGCCCGTGGCTCAACGTGTCTACAAACAGTGGTGTACTGTACTTGGCCACGTGTCTACAAACAGTGGTGTACTGCACTTGGCCACGTGTCTACAAACAGTGGTGTACTGCACTTGGCCACGTGTCTACAAACAGTGGTGTACTGCACGTGGTTCAACGTGTCTACAAACAGTGGTGCACTGCCCGTGGCTCAACGTGTCTACAAACAGTGGTGTACTGTACTTGGCCACGTGTCTACAAACAGTGGTGCACTGCACTTGGCCACGTGTCTACAAACAGTGGTGTACTGCACTTGGCCACGTGTCTACAAACAGTGGTGTACTGCACTTGGCCACGTTCTACAAACAGTGGTGTACTGCACGTGGTTCAACGTGTCTACAAACAGTGGTGTACTGCACGTGGTTCAACGTGTCTACAAACAGTGGTGTACTGCACGTGGTTCAACGTGTCTACAAACAGTGGTGCACTGCCCGTGGCTCAACGTGTCTACAAACAGTGGTGTACTGTACTTGGCCACGTGTCTACAAACAGTGGTGTACTGCACTTGGCCACGTGTCTACAAACAGTGGTGTACTGCACTTGGCCACGTGTCTACAAACAGTGGTGTACTGCACTTGGCCACGTGTCTACAAACAGTGGTGTACTGCACTTGGCCACGGGTCTACAAACAGAGGTGCATTGCACTTGGCCACGTGTCTACAAACAGTGGTGTACCGCACTTGGCCACGTGTCTACAAACAGTGGTGTACTGCACTTGGCCACGTGTCTACAAACAGTGGTGTACTGCACGTGGTTCAACGTGTCTACAAACAGTGGTGTACTGCACGTGGCCACGTGTCTACAAACAGTGGTGGACTGCACGGTGCTCAACGTGTCACAAACAGTGTTGTACTGCACGTGGTTCAACGTGTCTACAAACAGTGGTGTACTGCACGTGGCTCAACGTGTCTACAAACAGTGGTGTACTGCACTTGGCCATGTGTCTACAAACAGTGTTGTACTGCACTTGGCCACGTGTCTACAAACAGTGGTGCACTGCACTTGGCCACGTGTCTACAAACAGTGGTGTACTGCACTTGGCCACGTGTCTACAAACAGTGGTGTACTGCACTTGGCCACGTGTCTACAAACAGTGGTGTACTGCACTTGGCCACGTGTCTACAAACAGTGGTGTACTGCACGTGGTTCAACGTGTCTACAAAGAGTGGTGCACTGCACTTGGCCACGTGTCTGCAAACAGTGGTGTACTGCACTTGGCCACGTGTCTACAAACAGTGGTGTACTGCACTTGGCCACGTCTCTACAAACAGTGGTATACTGCACGTGGTTCAACGTGTCTACAAACAGTGGTGTACTGCACGTGGTTCAACGTGTCTACAACCAGTGGTGCACTGCCCGTGGCTCAACGTGTCTACAAACAGTGGTGTACTGTACTTGGCCACGTGTCTACAAACAGTGGTGTACTGCACTTGGCCACGTGTCTACAAACAGTGGTGTACTGCACTTGGCCACGTGTCTACAAACAGTGGTGTACTGCACTTGGCCACGTGTCTACAAACAGAGGTGCATTGCACTTGGCCACGTGTCTACAAACAGTGGTGTACTGCACTTGGCCACGTGTCTACAAACAGTGGTGTACTGCACTTGGCCACGTGTCTACAAACAGTGGTGTACTGCACGTGGTTCAACGTGTCTACAAACAGTGGTGTACTGCACGTGGCCACGTGTCTACAAACAGTGGTGGACTGCACGTGGCTCAACGTGTCACAAACAGTGGTGTACTGCACGTGGTTCAACGTGTCTACAAACAGTGGTGTACTGCACGTGGCTCAACGTGTCTACAAACAGTGGTGTACTGCACTTGGCCATGTGTCTACAAACAGTGGTGTACTGCACTTGGCCACGTGTCTACAAACAGTGGTGCACTGCACTTGGCCACGTGTCTACAAACAGTGGTGTACTGCATTTGGCCACGTGTCTACAAACAGTGGTGTACTGCACTTGGCCACGTGTCTACAAACAGTGGTGTACTGCACTTGGCCACGTGTCTACAAACAGTGGTGTACTGCACGTGGTTCAACGTGTCTACAAAGAGTGGTGCACTGCACTTGGCCACGTGTCTACAAACAGTGGTGTACTGCACTTGGCCACGTGTCTACAAACAGTGGTGTACTGCACTTGGCCACGTCTCTACAAACAGTGGTGTACTGCACGTGGCTCAACGTGTCTACAAACAGTGGTGTACTGCACCTGGCTCAACGTGTCTACAAACAGTGGTGTACTGCACGTTGCTCAACGTGTCTACAAACAGTGGTGTACTGTACTTGGCCACGTGTCTACAAACAGTGGTGTACTGCACGTGGTTCAACGTGTCTACAAACAGTGGTGTACTGCACGTGGCTCAACGTGTCTACAAACAGTGGTGTACTGCACTTGGCCACGTGTCTACAAACAGTGGTGTACTGCACGTGGCTCAACGTGTCTACAAACAGTGGTGTACTGCACTTGGCCACGTGTCTACAAACAGTGGTGTACTGCACTTGGTTCAACGTGTCTACAAACAGTGGTGTACTGCACGTGGCTCAACGTGTCTACAAACAGTGGTGTACTGCACTTGGCCACGTGTCTACAAACAGTGGTGTACTGCACTTGGCCACGTGTCTACAAACAGTGGTGTACTGCACGTGGCTCAACGTGTCTACAAACAGTGGTGCACTGCACTTGGCCACGTGTCTACAAACAGTGGTGTACTGCACTTGGCCACGTGTCTACAAACAGTGGTGCACTGCACTTGGCCACGTGTCTACAAACAGTGGTGTACTGCACTTGGCCACGTGTCTACAAACAGTGGTGTACTGTACTTGGCCACGTGTCTACAAACAGTGGTGTACTGCACGTGGCTCACCGTGTCTACAAACAGTGGTGTACTGCACGTGGCTCAACGTGTCTACAAACAGTGGTGCACTGCACTTGGCCACGTGTCTACAAACAGTGGTGTACTGCACTTGGCCACGTGTCTACAAACAGTGGTGTACTGCACGTGGCTCAACGTGTCTACAAACAGTGGTGTACTGCACTTGGCCACGTGTCTACAAACAGTGGTGCACTGCCCGTAGCTAAACGTGCCTACAAACAGTGGTGCACTGCACTTGGCCACGTGTCTACAAACAGTGGTGTACTGCACTTGGCCACGTGTCTACAAACAGTGGTGTACTGCACTTGGCCACGTGTCTACAAACAGTGGTGTACTGCACGTGGCTCAACGTGTCTACAAACAGTGGTGTACTGCACTTGGCCACGTGTCTACAAACAGTGTTGTACTGCACTTGGCCACGTGTCTACAAACAGTGGTGTACTGCACGTGGCTCACCGTGTCTACAAACAGTGGTGTACTGCACGTGGTTCAACGTGTCTACAAACAGTGGTGTACTGCACTTGGCCACGTGTCTACAAACAGTGGTGTACTGCACTTGGCCACGTGTCTACAAACAGTGGTGTACTGCACGTGGCTCAACGTGTCTACAAACAGTGGTGTACTGCACTTGGCCACGTGTCTACAAACAGTGGTGTACTGCACTTGGCCACGTGTCTACAAACAGTAATGCACTGCACTTGGCCACGTGTCTACAAACAGTGGTGTACTGCACTTGGCCACGTGTCTACAAACAGTTGTGTACTGCACGTGGTTCAACGTGTCTACAAACAGTGGTGCACTGCCCGTGGCTCAACGTGTCTACAAACAGTGGTGCACTGCCCGTAGCTAAACGTGTCTACAAACAGTGGTGTACTGCACGTGGTTCAACGTGTCTACAAACAGTGGTGCACTGCCCGTGGCTCAACGTGTCTACAAACAGTGGTGTACTGTACTTGTCCACGTGTCTACAAACAGTGGTGTACTGCACTTGGCCACGTGTCTACAAACAGTGGTGTACTGCACTTGGCCACGTGTCTACAAACAGTGGTGTACTGCACGTGGTTCAACGTGTCTACAAACAGTGGTGCACTGCCCGTGGCTCAACGTGTCTACAAACAGTGGTGTACTGTTCTTGGCCACGTGTCTACAAACAGTGGTGCACTGCACTTGGCCACGTGTCTACAAACAGTGGTGTACTGCACTTGGCCACGTGTCTACAAACAGTGGTGTACTGCACGTGGTTCAACGTGTCTACAAACAGTGGTGTACTGCACTTGGCCACGTGTCTACAAACAGTGGTGTACTGCACGTGGTTCAACGTGTCTACAAACAGTGGTGCACTGCCCGTAGCTAAACGTGTCTACAAACAGTGGTGTACTGCACTTGGCCACGTCTCTACAAACAGTGGTGTACTGCACGTGGTTCAACGTGTCTACAAACAGTGGTGCACTGCCCGTGGCTCAACGTGTCTACAAACAGTGGTGTACTGCACGTGGTTCAACGTGTCTACAAACAGTGGTGCACTGCACGTGGCTCAACGTGTCTACAAACAGTGGTGTACTGCACGTAGTTCAACGTGTCTACAAACAGTGGTGCACTGCCCGTGGCTCAACGTGTCTACAAACAGTGGTGCACTGCACGTGGCTCAACGTGTCTACAAACAGTGGTGTACTGCACTTGGCCACGTGTCTACAAACACCCTACCAGACAAGGATCCTAGGACCTAATACAGAGTGCTTTTATCACACCGATTACGTTTAACGATCCGTGAACGAGTAGCCAACAACGAGGGAAGGCTTGGTTTGGTTTCTCAAGCGACGTAGACAAAAAGCAGAGAGAAACGCGCAAGCGAGACAGTCATAGAAATTTATCAACCAAAGCTTGTTCAAATTGTTCGGGGAAATACAATTACCAAAAGTGGGGGGGGGGGGAAATATGATATGCTTCAACGCTGGAAAACCCAACGAACTGATTTCTATGTACCACCGGTACCCGATAAGGGCGGAAAAAGGGCAAAACAGGCAAGTTATAATTACAGTGGTTGAGAACGAAAGAGTTTCAATTCAAACAATGAATTTTTGTGAATTTTCTGTGAATGTTTACCATATGCCGACCTATACAACCTCCGAAACGATAACAACGCAAAATCTTATGCATTCATTTTAGCAAACACTTCAAACAGTTTTCATTGTTCTGAAGTATGTCGCTTTTCTTACTTCAAGAGTCTAGCATTATGAGTTGTAACTCTTTTCCAGATTATAACAACCACGAAAGATCCGCGTACTCATCAGTTTTCTTAAAAAAAAAAAAAAAATTAACACTTAAAATTTTGAGCGGCATTGATGTAAACTGCTAAACTCTAAACTCTTCTCTTGGAAAGCATTGATTTTGAATTGTATCTCTTTCGTTCTGGGTCATCGAATTATACAGCCATGCCCAATCATGCATTAATTCGTCATTCTGGTAGAAGGTAGGATATTACAGCGAACCAATAACAGAAATTCGGTTGCCCAAAGAAAGAAATGTTTGTTAGACGGGCATATACCCCGCGTCGGTTGAGCGGGCCGTGACTTCAAAACATGAGGTTGCGTTGCTTCCCCTTTCTTGTGTCCAGAGCTGTTGCTAGAAGTGCGTGTCGCCTGTCGAGAAGTCCGAGCTGAAAACAAAGCTCTTTGTGTGTTGTACATTTTGCTCTTCGTTCAGAGTGCCTAGATAATAGAATCCAGTAATTAATGTGGAAAAATTTAAGAGGTGTGAACGGTGCATTTGTAAATAAATTCCTTAATAATTGCAACCGTTAATGTGGGCGCTGAACTTGATCAGCTTATAAAATTTGTACTAAAGAATATATACGTACGATTAGACGAACTAAGACCCTGATGATGATGATGATGATGATGATGATGATGATGATGATGATGATGATGATGTTCTTTAAAGGAGCTTAACATGTAATATAATCGGCCCCAACTAAGACCAACAGACTGGGGGGACGCGCATGAAATACATGTGCAAATAAAATAATTCACCAAACCACAATTTGTAAGGTACATAACTGAAATTTAGTACAGAGGTTAAGAATGGTTAAGTGGATCTCATCACTATTTTTGGTAACTTTAGAAAAGAAATTTAAGTGTTTTGCAATTTATTAATTTCATGGCCCCGTGATCAACAAAGGTACCAGTTCTCATAAACTTTTCAGCAAATTGTACAGTGTAACCTCAATAGGTATAGAAACAACTCCACAGAAGCATTTTAAGTACAATTATATTGAATTAATTTTATGTTTAATTATTTTGTAAACTGAAACGATATCCATAAAAATCTATATTATTTCTTGTATATCTCGGCGCACAGGAATGGTATTTAAATTTGGCCCTGTATATATGTTTGTTATACACACAGCAATGGGGATACCAAAAATAATGGCTCTGTCTTTTCCAGTTTCTGCGAAAGGTGTACTTTAATAATGAAAATGGTGATTCTGAGAAAAGGCAGTTTAAAGTTGAACTTACTTTTTCCGTGCAATTCTGGTTATTAAAAGGCTCCAACTCTGTAATGTGTCTCCTTCTTTCCTTGAAAACTTCTCTTTGGTCTTGTGTTCTTTAAAAGGTCCTCAATGGATTTCTTAGCTGCAGTTATACGTTGTGTGTCAATCCTTTTCAAGATGTCTCGAGTGGATGCTCCAATCTTGAAGCCCATTCTCTGCAAGGCCTTCATCCTTTCTGAGTTGCCACCATTAAACACAAGAACTGCTTCATAAACTGCAATTCTAAACAGTCGCTGTGGAAAATGTTGTTTTGGGGCAACGTTTCCATATAAGGGCATTCAGTAAATTCACTTATCATACTTCACACGCCATATAGAGGTGTGCCATCACATGAAACAACCAGGTCTGTTTTCACATCACTGTCATTATCATCATCTAAGGGATCATTCTATCTCACTGCCTCTAATGCTGCTGCAGACAAACATAATAAAGAATCTTCTCCAGCTCAGTATTTCTCTTTGTAAACCTAACACATTGTGCTGGCATATTAATCACCCCACACAGTAAATTTACTCTTTCCCTTCCTACACCAGTGCAACTTACACCATATGTAAACCTCATGTTAGCTTCATAATACCAATTATTTGATTTTGAATTTTGAAATGACGTATCAGCATCACAGTCCTTGCATAAAATGTGCAAATAACACACCACGCCTACTCTATTACCATCATCGAAGAATTCCAGATTCTTGCTGCCACATTTCTTACAGACACACGCCGAATTCTCTTCACTAGACTACAACTCAGTGTCAACCAACCTTTATCCAGTGCTATTCTCACATTCGTCAATATTATCCCTAATACATACACTTCTAATCTTCCGTCTTGAGCTTCTGGGTGGTGAGTGCACATGTTCAAAACACGTGGTCTCTTCAGACCTAACCCCGTTTCTATTACGGTACTGGTATTATTAGCGTGCCTAGAATGTATTAGATCACGCATACACTTACACAGCTTTTTATACACTTTTCGTGGTCATGGCATGATTTAAATAAATTGAAACAAACGGAATCAATACAACGAGAAGTTATTGAAAGAACTCGCGCAAATACAAGTAATCACACTTTGTAGACAAAGATTACGATTGTCTATTGTTTCCAAAGAGAGTATCCAGCAGTCACTGATGATACAAGTAGCAAAGAAAATGTACTTCATAGCCTTGCTGATGTTTCCACAGTGCGTTTGCTTGAAGGAAGTGCTCAGAAACACTGATTATATGATCAACACTGAAGGGTCTCTGGGCCAAGTGGGCGTGGAGGATGAACACGTTAGGGATCTAATGTTTTATGGCACTTGGATTATGAACCTATTGACAATGAGTTGTACCAATGAATAAAAAATAAATCGAAAAATGACAACTTCGGCCAATTTCATGTAACTCTTTTCCAGATTATAACAACCACGTAAGTTTCGCGTACACAACAATTTTCTCAAAAATTATTTAACACGTCAAATGTTTAAAAGGCAACGATGTAAACTGCTTAAACTCTTCTCTACAAACTCATAGATTTTGACCTCTAACTATTTCGTTCTTGGGCATCGATTTATACAGCTATGCCAAATCATACATTAATTCGTCATTCTAGTAGAAGCTAGGAAATTACAGCGAACCAATAATAGAAAGTCGGTTGACCAAAGAAAGAAATGTTTGTTAGCGGGGGATGTACCCCGCGTCGGTTGTGAGGACCGCGACTTCAAACATGAGGGTACGATGCTTCCCCTTTCTTGAGTCCAGAGCTGTTGCTAGAAGTGAATGTCGTCTGAAGAGAATTCGGAGCTGCAAACAAAGCTCTTTGTGAGTTGTACAGTTTGCTCTTCGTTCAGAGCGGTTAAATAATAAAATCCAGTAATTAATATGGAAAACTTAAAAACGTGCTAACAGTGCATTTGTAAATAGATTCAATAATAATTGCAACAGTTAATGTGGGCGCCGAACTAGACCAGCTTATAAGTACTAAGGAATATGTACCTACGATTTGACGAACTAAGACCATGATGATGATGATGATGATGATGGTAATTATTTAAAGGGGCTTAACATCTAAGATCATCGGCACCAACTAAGACCAATAGGTGTTATCTAATATCTGCTTAAGGATGGACGGACTAATATAAGACAGGCATGTAAGCACACCTAACACTTACTGGTACTTTTTCAAAGCTAGAGCCCTTGAGTTCGAGTTTCGCGCGTGGTAAACGCGTACCATAACTTTCGTGCGGCCCACTAGTCCGGAGAAGGGTCAAGTGAACAATTACTAAATAGCCCAATGTTTTATGTAGCAGTGACGCATTTTCCAACCCATCAAGAGTAATGCCTGGCTAGTTTCGTGGTGAATATCACGAAGGGACAAATGAACTTCCCTGAAGTCAAATTTATCGCCATGAAACACTAATCACTAATGGTGGACTCTACGAGGCTGATGTTCATCACAAGATCGAAACCAGGTAAGCAGCCACCATTTTCATTATTTTATTTAGTAGAGTAGCAACCGCACACGGTCATCTACATAAATATGTAAATATCATTCATTAACGACTATTTGTGGTGATTTTAATATCCCTAATCACTTTGGATATAATTGGCTTAATGCATTACTTTTTATGTTTGATGGATTGCCTAAAGGAGTATTAGTTAATGCCGTGTACATATTAGTAATCGCGAGTTTACAGATGTATTTTCTTAATATTCAGTCGACCGTAAATTACATTAGTTCAGAAAATATTATAACTAATGTAGAAAAATTCTGTTTATATTGTCATAGACTATTCATTGCCTGATCATAAACGTCTCTGGCTTCAACTATCATGGGAAAACTATCAGCATGGTAACACTAACCGAATCAAACATTCCATGATGATCAGGCAGAAAAATATAAGAGCTTTAAAGTATAATCTCAGTGGAAGAAGGAAACTCAGGAACACTTTAATATTTTAAGACTGAGTTATTTAAAGTTAATTTAAGCTCTTCCCCAAAGGAAAGCTGCCCAGAAAAACTAAGGTATTAAATATACCCATAGTAATAGAGTAAAAAAGCTAAATTCCTGATCTTGCAAGTAATCAGAAAGGAAACTGTTTAATTGCATAGCTAAGCAGGATATTTATGAAGGAAAAGGGCATTAGAAATCTAGCAAAATGTTATATGGACGGGAAATATAAAAATAAATGCCAACGACAAAATTACTCGAGATCTAAAATTAATGTAACACTGCTTGTGAAATAATAAATAATGAAACTGCTAGGAAGGTAATAAAAGGGTCAACAGCCATTCACCAGACATCCTGAATTACTTCTTTGTAAACAAGTTCAAACTGGAAAATAATTAGATATTCTTGAGGAGAATTACAATTTACCTCCTGATATTTTGAGTTACCATCAATTACAGATGTAATTATATACATTTTTTTGTGTAATGAAATTACATTTAAGATGCCTGTCCAGGATAACTGGTATATTCATGAATTGTGTAAGACTAGTGGCAAGTAAATATTAATAATATCCTTGTGTTTAATTTCTATTGCTCATTTAACTCAAGTTGACATCGCATTTGTGTTGCTTTTCTGCACATGAATTCCAATTCTCTAATATGATGAGACTTCAGACATGAACATATCTGCACATTGAATACAAGGGTGTAGGCATTCTATAAAATCCTTTCTATGATTTAGAATTCCAGAAAATAACGTTGAAAAATACCATATAACAACGTGGGCGTTACCGATAGTGTCTAAATATGTGTTCTTTACGACTGTACGTACAGAAAGTACAAATAACCAATGATACATAACATCAGTGTAGATGTTTAGTAAGGTGAGCTACCAGGTCTTGTGGGAAAACGTTTTCAATTCATTTATTAAAATGGCTTCATCGATCTGCAGTGATAGCGGGCGAGGAAACCTACTAGCGCACTTATTACACAGACGCAGCTATTCTGCAAACTAAGTGAGCGGGTGTTTGCAAAAATTACCACATAAGTCACATGACTGAGAGAGGTACCACAATATTCTTCAGAAGAACGTCCCAGTTCGACACCACAAGTCAGCACATATAGTTTGATTGCATGCTTGAGAAATTTTACAATCATATTGACATCAACAGTATGACCGTAGATTGGCAATATGTTTTCCAAGACTAGCCTTTTCCCTAAAGCTTTTATCTCATTAGTAATAACAGTGTGAACATTTTCCGTTATAAGTAACCTGGTGCATGCGAATATTCGATTTCTTGAATAACTTACTACCGCATTCTTTACAAATGTTTAGGCGCCCAGCAGTATGCATGGGCAGATGTGGTTGAAGAAGAGATATCAGAGGAAAAGCTCGCCACATATATCCGGAAACTCCACAATATCTTCAAGCGATCGCTCAATAAGCATGCACTTTTCACGAAACCTTTTACCACATTAGTTACGGGAGTATGGGCGAAATTTCAATATGGATGAGCAGGTGTTTCAGGAAACTATATTTGCAGAAAGCGCACTAAGACCGTCGAGGAAGGAGTTATATCAGGCGAAACGTTCACCACAGGACTACGGAGGCTTATAAATTTCTTTCAGTAGTTACCTATTAGGTGTGTTCTTTCCCCGGAACATTTTACCACATTACTTTCGACAGTTTGGGCGACAGATCTTTCCGAAAAACACATTGACGGAGAACGCACTACAACATTCAACACGGGAGTGTGACCAATATCCAGTGTGTGTGTTCGGTGATAGTACATATATCACACTCTCGCACTGTATTCAGAAGTCTGAGATATTATAATGTCAGTATTCGAATTATTATTATTTCACTTGCATATTTATTCCTAATATTTTAATTTGGAAGTTATCCATTTGTGATACGAGTAATTAGTTTTGTACAAACGGGTGGGAAACAGTGCTAATTACAACTTGGAAATTTGTATGAGTCATGCGGTCATCCCAGAGTCCGATGAGGTGGCCTTGTTGATGTGTAGTCGGAAAGTTTCTATGAGTCATGAGAATAGCCCAGAGTCTGATGAGGTGGCCTTCTTGATGTTGTCATGAGATCCGGAGGGGATTAAGGGCTTTGCGTTGACAGGATCTTCTACTCATGATTGGTTGGCCAGAATCAATCTAGACGGATCATGTAAGAAAACGGGGAAGCTGAGGTCTATATAAGCATGTTATTGTAATGGTATGACAACTGCCATCCATGACTGTTAATATGTGCGGAATTTAAAATGTATCATTTATCAATGCCCCATGAACTGCTAGACAGCAATTGGCTGCAATTTGTTGACTGTAGAACGTCTAATAACTTGATTGGACGACGTGGAGTAATTTCTACGCTTTTATTCCTTGAATCCGCTTCGCGTTTGTCAACTGTCGACCTGCCTAGACCTCTGTGAACAGGCGGTCGGAATCTGACCGTCCCAAGGTTGCTATATTTGAAGAGACACTCTGTCTAGCAATTATTGCTAAGGGAAATGATTACCGTCCACCCTAGTTAAGGGACTGAATTGGCTGTGGAGTCTCTTACTTATCAGATCCTATCATGATAATTCATCTGGTTGTTTCAATTTACTCATAAAATGGCTGACTAATGCTGTGTAACACAAATTCTTTCTGTAAACTAACAGTGTGTGGTAATACTATTTTATAATACGTGCCGAAGACGATTACTACCGACCTCTTTGTGGACAAGGTAGCTCGTCTACCGTGACTGTGTTAGCACAAGGAGTTTCCACATGTCTAACTGAAATATTTGCTATAAAGCGCAAAGGCGATGCGTTGATAGTTCCTGTAATATATTTTTGAAAATGCCTCAAATTTGGTATTCATCGGTCGAAATTATATTCGAAGCAGTTTAAATGTGTTCCCTCTAAATTTCAAGGTGATATCCGGTATGTAATTTGGTGGCCTTAAAACCAAAACGAGCCTGTGGTCTCCGTAATTAAATGTTCTAGTATTATATTTAGGCTCAGCTAAGGCCTAGTAGCATATTTTTATCATTGTTGATATTTAAATTTGTCGTTCGCAGATGTGTTCTACTTAACTTAATTTTCTTGATTTATTATTGTTATTATTATTATTATTATTATTATTTATATTAATAAGATTTCTGGGTAGCTAAGCCATTAATTTTCTATGTAATATTGAGGTATGTATTAACCTTTTTTGGAGTTACTCTTTTCTTAACGTTATAGTTTTATTCTGTTCCTTGTAACCTTAATTCTTGCTATTGTTGTTGATGTTCCATCTTACAACGGGTATGCCATTGTTTTGTACAGATCATAGGTATTGATGAGGGATGATATTATTTGATAAGAATTGCCTCACCGTCACGAGTTCATTCTTTCTCGAGTAGCGCTGAGGATCAGACGATTCTGTGGTGTAATGGTCAGTCAAGACCTGGTTGAAAATTACTGTATATTAAGTAACAGTGGCGATGAGATTTAAGGAATGTGAACGCTACGATATTTCTTCGATTTAACATGAGATGTGATTTTGTGAATTTAATTATTTTGGTGTGAATTTTTCGTGTTTTGACATGTCGCCGACTTGTAAATTTTACATCGCCTTCTACCACTTTTGGTATTTTGAATTTGTTGGATGGGATGTATTTTCATCCCCTCTAGTTTATCTTCTAAATTTTATTTCTTGTGTATTGATATTTTCAATGCTCTGGTAGAAAAAGTTTGTCCAGTAAAACGGGTACCCCGTTCTTTTAAAATAGGTTAATTAAGAGCTCTCAAACCTGTATAGTCATATGACCATTGATTTAAAGTGTTTCGTCTTACCATTCAAGGAACTATATTTCGCGTGCAAAATATTTTTTAAATTAAAAGAATTGTGATTTAATATGGTTCCAGTGAATGAATTGATACCTTCCTATATTTTATTTAACATATTATTCAAAATTTCTTGTTTTTAACATTTTAAGAATTATTTATGGGTGTTAGGCTACTCTCATTTTAAATTATTATTATTTATTAAATACGTTTGTGGTTAAAACGATTAAGTGTTTCATGATAATTCACATGAAGCGTTCTTGTCGATTCCCCTCGATCCACCCTCTGTTGAGGCTTTTTTTACTTTTGGTTATGCCCAGATTCCATCGTTTCCCAGTCCTGTGTCTTGTATTTTGATCGAGGCGTACCCTAAGTATTTGGCGTGATTTCGCGCTGAGATGGCCTCTTGTCTCTCTTGTGGTAGTACTGGCAATCGAACTGAGTTTTTGCGGTCTTATGCCGTCAGTTAATTCGCCGTTCTTGTGTTCGATTGTTGGTACGTCACAGAGAGTAGTTGTAAGCAGTGATAGCGTAATTTTGACTACGTTCGTTGCTATGACTACCAAAGATAACAATATATCAGTTGATAAATGAATATCACTAAAATTCCGTAAATGGTGGTATGCTCCTCATTCCTCTGTATCGTGTGATTTCCTCGCCCATATCCTTTGTAGAGAAATTTATTGTGGGTAAATATGTATATTTGTATAATATTCATTTACTGGCCATGTTCACTCATTTATATTCTGGTAACATATGTAGCGTATTCATCCACGATGCCTGCCAGACCAGTACCCGAACCTCGTATGCTGAGGCATGCTGAGCTCGATCACGAGCTGAAGATTCGCAATTTCAGCAGCACGGGTACCAATTCTTCTGATGTTGTATTGCTGCCCGGTGTCGGGCATACGCATATTGATATTACTTAACTTAGCCCCGAGGATAACATGAAGATGTTTTTAGATTCCCTAGTGTCTCTGTTGATTTAACTCGAACGGCCAGTGTGTTTGACATGGACCATAAGGGTACCTTGTATACAAATATTCTTGGTGCATTCAAACATGAAACTCAACTTCTACCAATAAATTTCACGATGTGATTCTGCGAAATTACATTCCAGTTGAGGCGTTAAGAACCTTGATTCCTAAGTACTGCTTCTGGTTCCAAGCGATAAATGAGACAATTTCAACCTATATCCCCGATTTGTGTTTTTATTGTGAAGTGTTCAAGGTGTATTTTCCGGAGTCTGCAATAGTTGATGTAATTTTAGAAGGTATATCTCCCCAATATAGGTCGTATTTGTCCGTCCTGAAACTATTGCTGAACGTAGAGCTTTGTGCATTAAGTGTGCAGACGCCTCACGTGTAATTTATGTACCACCTCCTACCCTTGCTGAAACCAGTCATGACCGTCTTCTGATTTTATTCCAGCCTAACCCTGCATATGAAGTGTTATGCATATGGTGCGCCGGGCAACTTGCGCAGTGATTGCTCTAATGATCGGCGACAATTCTAAAAGATATCATTGATGACATGCTCCGCGATGGCATTATTCGACCCTCCAATTTAACATGTGCCTCCCCAATATTTTTGGTACCGAAACCCTCTAGCGGTTTTCGCCCGATCATTGTTTATATACAGTTGAACAGAAAGGTAATGATTAATCTGTACCCCTTCTTGACCTACACTCATATTTCGCATGGTTTCATGGTGCTAAATTTTGAGCGCGTTTGATTTGAATAAAGCCTATCATCTGACTCTCCTCGACGAACAAAGCAAGCATCTCACAGCCTTCTGTGTGGATTGGAACTTGTATGAATTCAATCGTTTGCCCTTTGAGCAATGTTGAAAATGGCTTTGTCTAACGCTCCAGTTTTGGCTATTCCTGACATTTCCAAAACATATGTTATTCAAACTGATCCCTTTTCAGATAAAGTAGTTGCCGCTGTACTATCTGGATGATGTCATTATGTAGAGTGAAACCTTTGAAGATTATCTCTTACATATCAAAGAATGTTAGAGCGATTCACGAAGGCTGGATTAACTGTGAACATTTCCAAGGTTAACTTCTCTCGTAGTCAAATATCATCTCTAGGTCACATTGTATCACAAAACTGTGTTGTCAGTCGATCACTCTATAACAAAAGCTATTCAGTATTTCAAGCCTCGTAAAGATGCAAAAGGTGTAAGAAGATTTATTGGCATGGCTGGATTTTTCCGAAAGTTCACCCCTGAATTTGCGGATATTGTTGCAACCTTAAATTTACTTCGTAAGGAGAACCAAAAATTAATCTGGGAGGAACCCCATCATCTCGGACATCTCAAGGAAGTGTTACAGCGATTCAGCAAGGCTGGATTACCTGTCAAACTTTCCAAGATTAACTTCGCTCGTAGTCATACCTCATTTTAGGCCACAAAGTAACAAAAAACTGTGTCTCAATCGATCATGCTAGAACAATGTTGAAAATTGCTTTATCTAACGCTCCAGTTTTGGCTACTCCTGACTTTTCCAAAACATACATTATTCAAACTGATCTCTTTTCAGATAAAGTAGTTGCCGCTGTACTATTGCAAGACTCCGATCTCGGTGGTAGAGTAATCGCGTATGCTTCTCGATGCTTGTCATCGTTGGAAAGTAAATATTCCATCTATGAATTGGAGGGATGTGCAGTCCCTTTCGCCCTGGAATGTTTCGGATGTATGTCGAACAAGTCCACTTAGAGGTTGAAACCGACAGTATAGCATTTCATGGGTTCTCAGTCGACCACGTAGTTCCGGTAGGTTGATTCTATGGGCTATTAGGATCTCTTATTGTAAATTCACTGTCCGGCAAATCAGAGGATCATAAAGCATTGTTGCCGATGGCTTGAGCCGCATGTTTGTCGTTCATCGCGATAAACCTGATTCAATTCCAAGTTTCCTAAATTTTCCTCAAACTTGTGCAGGCACAACTGTCCCTATGAATGCCATTCTCACTGATTTTCCGGCTCTGTATCAGAACATTAGTAAGTGTCAGGCTAGTGATCCAGAGATCAAGAATATGATTGATCTAAATTCCACTGGTACTATCGTCAAACCCTATTCTCTTGCCAATGGTGTTCTGTTTTGCAAGTCACGTAGGGACATGAAGTTCAAAATTGTTGTTCCACCTGATCACATTCCAACTACCTTCAAATATTACCATGAATATGTTGGTGGAGGATACCTTGGTGTATTTAAAACCCGTCAAAGTACCAGATCCTGTTTCATTTGGTAGGGAATGGATGTTGAATTTCGTGAAAGGGTTAAATCTTGCAAAATTTGTGCAATAAGCAAACCTAATCTGAATATTCGTGTTGGTTTCCTGTCTTCTTCACCTGCTATACGCACTATATAGAGGTTATACATCGATTACGTGGGTCCATTCCCAAATTAAATATTGGGTCACCAGTACACTCTCGTGTGGGTAGACAGCTACACTCGCTTTTGCTGGATCTTCCCAACTCACCTTGCTAACGATCAGACCACTATATCTAAGTTGGCGTCCTTGTAAGTTCATTAATTCTGATAACGCTAGAGCCTTTCGGTGCAATACATGTAAGAAATTCTGTTTCGACCTGTCAATCTCCCACGTCACGACTACCGCCTACTAGCCTTGTCCCTCCCTTGCGGAGAGAGAGAATCACAATTTAAGGTCAGCACTCATTGTAAACTATCACTCCGATGAATCTAAGTTGGACACCATTCTTCACTGGTTGCAGTATGCCTTCAGCACCGCTGTTCATGAATCCCACATGCAATCTCCTGTTACCATGATGTTGAGTTACGAACCATATTCACCATTTTCCAAAGCATTGAAACTCGATGAGATTCTTCCAGAAAATATGTGCGCTCATAACATGCGCAAAGTGTGGGATAGTGCCAAGGCTAGATTAGCTGTGTCATATGAGAATGTGCGTAAATAATATGGTAAAGGTCGTAAGCCATGTGGTATATCCGTAAGTGATCAAGTCTTTGTTAAGGCTCATCCTTATAGCAAAAAAATTGAAAAGTTTCCGGCCAAATTAGCGCCTCGGTTCAACGGTCCTTGCACCGCGTTACAATTTTTGATCGCTGTCCCTTTGTCAGTGATCCTGTTGCTAGAAGAATAAAGACTGTTCATCTGAGCCAGGTGAGTACTATGTAAACTCATCAGCAGTTTAAACTTCATGTAACTTAAGTCATGTTATATTTCCCACTGTATAAGTGTCAGGGAATATCGGAACTACAGTGTTTTCAAAGATTCATTTCTCAAAGGTCTAATACTACAGTGGTGAAATGACATTAATGTAAAGTAACCGTATGGCACACATATCTTTTAACGGATTGATGTTCCCCAGTGCAAAGTACCCATGTTACCCCTGGTACTTCTGCTCTCATAAAAATGCTTCTGCAACGTGCGTACGTGACTCGATGGTTTCGAGGAAATCTCCATCATCTATGCTGTAATGTGAGCGAGGTAACCCTTCTACTGTGCTGTGTGATGATAGCCATTGTCTGTGCTCCCATCGACTAAGTGAGAACAGCATACGAATGGCAGTGTGAATACAATGCTGGCCACGCTGTGCCCCTACTACTTCTGTCGACGAAATTGACTCTGTGCTGTTGCCATTACATCATTAAGCAAAAGACTGTGAGAAACCTCCACCTCAATGAGTATTTGCCCTGTGACACTTTTATTCATTCTCGACAATATGTGTGAAATGCCATGCTTCGCCAGTAACTAACTGTATTAACCCATATACTCAAACTGTACTTATCGCGCTACCCTGGTGTGTTCTTTCGGAGGGTGAGGCTGTAGCGGTATAATTTCAAGGGGCTTTGTGTAACTACTGCCGTCTATAACTGTTAGTAGGTTGTAATTCAAAATGTATCATTTAAGAATGTCGCATGAACTGCTAGACAACAATTGGTTGATATTTGTTAATTTGGTATATCTTATACCTTGATTTGACGACATTCAGTAATTTCTACACTTTGTTCCTTGACACCGCTGCGCGTTTGTCAACTGTTGCCCTGCGCTGACTTGTGGTCCTACTCTGTGAACAGGGAGTCGGCATCTCATCGTCTCCAAGATGGCTGTATTTGAACAGACACTCTCTCTAGCCATTATGTCCAAGGGAAGTGATTACCATACACCCTAGTTAAGGGATTGAAGTGGCTGTGGGGCCTACCACATATAAGTATCTACCATGATACGTCATCTGGTGTTTTAAATTTACTCTTACAGTGTCTGACTAGTGCTGTGTAATATCGGTTCCTTCTTAAACTAAAAGTGTGTGGTAATACTATTATATAATATGTGCCGAAAACGATTATTACGGGCCTAATCTTCGGTAAGTTTCGTAAACTTCATACCTTGGACAAGGTAGCTCGTCTATCTTGGTTGTGTTAGAACAAGGAGTTTCAATGAATTCATGAATGTCTGAGTGAAATATTAGCTACAGAGCGCAGAGGCGATGCGTTGAAAATTTCTGACGTATTGCGTGAAAATGCCTCAAATTTGGTATTCATCAGTTTAAGAGTGTCCCCCTCTAAATTTCAAGGTGATATCCAGTGTGTAGTTTGACGGGCTTAAAACCAAAACAAACCTGTGGTGTCCGTAATAAACTGTTCGAGTATTATAGTTAGGCTCAGCTAAGGCCTAGTAGCATATTTTTATCACTGATGATATTTAAACTTGTTGTTCTCAAATGTGTTCTACCTAACTTAATTTTCTTGGATTATTATTATTATTATTATTATTATTATTATTATTATTATTATTATTATTATTATTAAGTTTTCTGGGCAGCTAACTGATTCGTTCTCTATGTAATATTGAGGTGCTCTTATTCTTTTGTGGAGTTCCTCTTTTCTTAACGTTATAGTTTTATTCTGTTTCTTGTAACCCTAATTCTTGCTATTCTTTACTTGTTCCATCTTACAACGGTTACGTCATTGTTACGTCAAGATGATGGATATTGATAAGATATAATTTGTTAAGCAATGCGTCACTGTTACGAGTTCATTGTGTCTCCGGTGACGCTGTGGATCAGACGCTTGTGTGGAGTAATGGTTAGTCAAGACCTGTTTGATAATGACTGTGGTTTACTCTACTCACATTGGCGACCAGATTTAAGGAATGTGACCGCTACGATATTTCTTCGGTTAAACGTGTGATGCGAATATGTTGTGTTTTAACATGTCGCCGACTTGTAGTTTCCTACTTCGCCTTGTATCACTTGTGGTATTTTGTATATGTTGGTTGGGATGTGTCTTCTTCCCTTCTGGTTTATCTTAATTATATTTCTCGTGTTACCTTTAAATAGTTTCGTTATTTTCAATAATCTTCAATATTCTAGAAGAAAACATTTCTCTACTGAACAGGGGTACCTCGTTCTTTTAAAAGTGGTTAATTGAGAGCGATCACTCTAGGATAATCATATAACCATTGATTTAAAGGGTTTCCTCTTATCACAAGGGAACTGCATTTCGCGCGCATGTTTTTTAAAATGAAATGATTTTTGTTTTAATAATGTTCCAATGAATGAGTTGATTTCTTCTTACTCTTAAATTTTGTTTTTAATGTTATGAATTATATATGGGTGTTACCCTCCATTCTTTTAATATTAATTTCTATAAAATGTTTACGTGGTTAAAAAGATGTAGCATCCCAAGGTATTTCACATGAATTGCTCTATCCTATTCCATCATCTGTTGGGGTTCTCTTTGAGCTTTGGTTCTGCCCAGATTCCATCGCTACCTAGTCCTGTGCCTTGTGTTTATATCGAGGCCTACCCTAAGTAGTTGGCGTGATTTCGCCTTGGGATGGCCTCTTTTTTCTCTTATGGTAGTACTGGTAATCGAACTGAGTTATTGCCCTCCTGTGCCGTCAGTTGTTTCGTCGTCCTTGCGTTCGATTTTCGGTAAGTCACATGATCAAACGGCGAGAAGTTTACGGGTCTTGGCTACATACTGGAATGGACTTAAAAGTTTGGTGGAGAAAACTTGACTTGATATAACAGAGAAGAAGTAATGTAATTATTGTGGAACCTGGTCTTATTGTGTTTGTGAAGTATTAACCTACAACAGAGAAGTGCTTAGACACATCGTCTTGTACCACTTGTGGCGGCTTGGTATTATATGTTGGTGAGGGCTACGGAGTGCTGTATTTCAGACTTTCCATAATTTATGTTCCAGAATAATAAGTGTGTGTTGCACGAGTAATGTACCTTTCAACCAAATGTTAGAGTCAAGTGTCAATAGTTAGAATAAGCTAGTTGTGTTGATACACAGTGACAATGAAGGGTACTTATCTGCATATATGTACCTTGATCACCAGGCTGAGAGCAAATGGTGGCTTTTGGTTTCCCACTGTTTTTGTTGTTGTCGATTATTGTGTAAATATGGATTCTTCCAGCAATATTTTGTGAGTATATTTTTATGCATATTTTGGTGTGTTGATTAGGTGCCAACGCACGGATATCGCTCGGAATACCGTTGATTATTTACAATCAGTGGGGTTATTGATGAACCTAGGTGCAATTCCTACCTATTTAGTCGTTTTCGGGTTAGGTAAGGTCTGATGATGTACAAGGACTCAAACGTTTTGTACACGCCTTGGGATAGAAAGAAGCATCACGCTTTACCCAAATTTGAGGGATCCCTTGTGGTGAACTCTGGAGTAGATACTACGGACATTTCGGAATTTTATTTTATTAGTTTATTTTTGTTAGTTATCCAAATAGATTTCATTTGACGCCAAAGCGTGAAGAGATTAGGTATTTTATTCATATTTGATAATACTTTCACCATATTGGAATTGTTAATTATTAACATTATGTTACAAATGGCGCACAGCGTGAGGCAATCAAGTATTTTTTATTCATATTTGTTTGTTTTAATCATATGGCAATGGTTATTAATTATTTTAATTGTTATTCACACATTTTACAGTCTGTAAGATTCTGTATATCCAGTTTATACCCTTCATGAAACTTCTTCTCACATTAATTACAACAATCCAGGCGGCATCCATTAATGGTAAAAATGTGTTGCCAAATATTAAATATTGAAATATTACCGCAGTGAACACAATGATGCGGAAGTGTCTAACAAGCGCTGTCTTTCTTCACACGCTACGATATATATCCAACTCAGACTTTTGAGCAACATTGTTACACACATCGATCTCAAAATGTGGGCGAGCTGAACAATATCTTACTTGTGTTCTCAAAGATTAGACTTGGTAAAATGCTAATTATCGCACTCATTACCGAAATGAAGACGTTCCCCTGTAACGGTAGCATGCGTTGTCGAAGAACTTCTTTCCCTATGAAATTCTACCCACAGTCATCAGAAGAATATCGACACTCACCAGCATGTGCAGCCAGGTGGTGAGAGAGACTGTACATATGAGATAAAGCTATAACCGCAATGATCAAACGAATGTATGTTGTCGAAGAACTTGTTCCTCAGAAGACTTCTACCCACAGTCATCACAAGAAAGTGGATGGGTACCAGTAGAAATAAGCAGCTGTTGCCGGATATTCGACTTACGAGAAAACTTAGTTCGACAGCGATCACAGGAATTGGGACGCACACCAGCATGTGAAAGCTGGTGTTGCCAGAGAAGCGACTTGTGAGAAAACTGTTTACCACATTGATCAACGTAATGTCGACGCCCTCCAGTATGCATACCAGGTGATGTTGAAGAGTGGATTAAAAGAAAAACAACCACAATAATCACAAGAATATGCACGCATACTAGTATGGGTAAGCAGGTGCCTCCGTAGATCAGACTTTTGAGGAAAGGAATTACCAAATTGAATGCCAGAATGAGTAGTATGCAGATGTTGCAGAAGATCCCACCTCGGGGAAAAATAATTATCACATTCATGTCAAGAACATGCAAGCTCGCCAGTATGTGTACGCAGGTGTCGCCGAAGTTGTGATCTGTTAAAAAACTTCTTACTACACTGATCACAGGAATGGCGACGCTCATCAGTATGTGTAAGAAGGTGTTGTCGAAGATTCGAATTCCGAGAAAATTTGTTACCACAACCAAGACAGGAATATGGGCGTTCGCCAGTATGTACAAGTAGGTGACGCCGAAGATGTGACCTGTTAACAAACTTCTTACCACATTGATCACAGGAAAAACGACGCTCATTAGTATGTGTAAGTAGGTGTTCTCGAAGATTCGACTCCCTAGAAAATGTATTACCACATTCATGACATGAAAATGGACGCTCACCAGAATGTATAAGTAGGTGTCGCCGAAGATCGGTCACTAAGGTAAACGTCATACCACATTGATCACACATATGTTGTCGATGACCAGTATGCGAAAGCAGGTGCCGTGTAAGATGCGACTTCTGGTAAAACTTCTTACCACATTGACCACAAGCATGTCTACGTTCACTGGTATGTGTAAGCATGTGTTGGCGATAATTCGATTTCCGAGAAAATTTTCTACCACATGTATGACAGGAATAGGGACGCTCACCAGTGTGTATACGGAGGTGTTCCTGAAGAGTCGACTTCCGAGAAAATTTATAACCACATTCATTACAACAGAGTGTTTGTTCTCTAATGTGATGGATTGGGCTTGCTTCAGAGTCAGAGAAAACTTGTATGTTGCATTCATTATGAGTGGGCAAAATGCACATTACGTCACTCCCTTTTTTCAATATCTTGCAATTACTGTTGCATGTACCTACCGGACCTCCCCTTAATAATGCAACGTTCCCAAACCTAGAAAACAGAATACAAAAGGTTATTAGTTTTTACGAGTAAACTAACGAAATCAAACACAATATCCAAAAGCAAACGCAATATATGTCCCAAAATTACTTCCTATCGCATTACGTTGCACTCCAAATCCCAATAATTTTATGAAAAGGATCTGACAAATAAGCCTATATAATTTCCAATTGCGACATAGAATACATGACAAGTTTACATTCAACAAGAGCACATTAAAGCAATTCAAGAGGAACCAATATGGAAACAATGATTGTGAATGCTTCCCTTAGTGATATCCTTATGTGCATTAATCACGTTTATTTGCAACTGAAACTCATCACATTTAGGATGCCGAATAATCTCTAATAGCTTCATCCTAAGTAGGTTACATGTTGACAAGGTTTCTCTGTCACCCATAGGGACTTTGGCAAGGGCTACCAGACAATTTGACGTCCTATTTCTGATACACATGTATGTTATAAAGCCGGGAAGTAATTCCTGACTGAAGCTATTGAGCTACTTCAGCTGAGCTAGTACATGTCATCTCGTCGTCCACATAAAAACAAGAAGACGCAATAGGGAGAGATTCTGTGTACTCGTCAGCAAGTTGAACTAAAAATCTCGGAGCAAGATATGGGCAGAACTTATAAGAGTAGTGGAGTGGCAGTCCTTGATCTCTTCATCAGAGGATTCATGCCTCCCAACATTCAGAAGACTCCTGTGGTCGAGATGTATTAATACACATTTTTACATCTTAGCAATATCAGCTAAAGGAGTAACAATATATGTTTTGAAACTTGAAAGAATAGACAGGAAGTCAGGTTGAATTTGAGAGTCAACCATTGACGAGTTCAAAGCTAACCCATTTCAAGATTCACATCTGTCAAACTGAATTCTTGGCTTGATTGTCATGCTAGAATCTTTGAACACACAATGATGGGGCATACAAAAGCGTAAAGAGTTAGAAGCCTCAAGGGGTGCAATTTTCATGTGTCCCATTCCATTGTATTCACGCATGAAAATTAGATACAGCTGTTTCCAGTCTGGAAATGTAGCGAACGTATTTTCAATGGGTTTAAGCGTTTTAACAGCATTATGCCTAGGCTGACCTACAGGTGACACTTCACGACGAATAAGAAATTTGTCAACAAACCTGTAAGAATCGTCCATCTGACCATTATTCAAGAAAATATTCTTCAAATGCTCTTTCTTCAGGAGTAAGAAATGGATGATAGAGTTCTTCGAGCTTTTTTGTGTAAAGAGAATCAAGATTTATAAGCCTCGCACACCGAACCTTAACAAAAATCTCCGGGATAGTGCCTGAGAATTCCCTAGCAAATTCAGTCACCTAAAAAGTTGGGATAACGGAGCTCGATAGCTGCAGTCGCATAAGTGCGGCCAGTATCCATTAATCTGGAGATAGTGGGTTCTTGGTAGACTTCAGCTATTTTTTTTTGCTAGGGGCTTTACGTCGCACCGACACAGATAGGTCTTATGGCGACGATGGGATAGGAAAGGCCTAGGAGTTGGAAGGAAGCGGCCGTGGCCTTAATTAAGGTACAGCCCCAGCATATGCCTGGTGCGAAAATGGGAAACCACGGAAAACCATTTTCAGGGCTGCCGATAGTGGGATTCGAACCTACTATCTCCCGGATGCAAGCTCACAGCCGCGCGCCTCTACGCGCACGGCCAACTCGCCCGGTAGACTTCAGCTATTAGCATGATACAAATAGAAGAATGCTGCTTAAATATACTAACACATAAAATGACGTCACAAGCAATATATCAACTGGGACAATCAATTTGGTGTCCAGGAAGTTACCTGGTGGTTGTATTCACGACTGAACAGTTCAACCTCAATGTACAATCTGACATTATAGCGTAAGAACCAAGGTTGCATTTGGATCTTCCAGGCGATACAACAGTATTGCCTATACCAAATATAGGTAGCGAACAAATCTTAGTACAAATGCCAAGATTCATGACAAAACTACAAGACACAAGACACTAAGAATAAATGATTCCCCCAGTTCAAAAAATCTTTATCCAGTACAATGACTCCGGAACTTCTTCAATGCTTCACAAGCTGTGCTTAGCTAAATATTTCAGTGGGTGACACAATTGCAGTACTTCTAACATTTATATCATTATTGAGAATTGCTTGTTCTTTACAAACCAAGAAGGTGTGGGGTCCAGTGAACCGGGGGCACTTGTGTCGCTTACACTATTGAGGTACATGAGAAGCAAAAATATAGACACCAAAGGTTACTTTCTCTCACAAACTTGGGCGATAAACAATGTTGTTTGTTTGTTTGTTCGCTTGAACTTAGTACAATCAGAATTGCTATGATTATCAAATTTGCAAGACAGTAGTATAATTGGACAGTTCTGCGGCACCTCCGCCGCCGCACGCCTCCGCCCGCCTCCTCCTCCGCCGCCTCCGCCGCCGCCTCCGCCGCCCGCGGGAAATTTGAATTTTGGCGGGAAATTTGAATTTTGGCGCGAGATTTGAATTTGTAAACAAAGCCACGTGCTTTTTGACAGCTGTCATCGACAACAACGCATCGCTAACCTCACTGCTGCCATCTTGACGGGCCTAAACCTCACTAGTGCCAACTTAACCTAACTAGCATGAGGTAAACAAAGCCACGTGTTTTCTGACAGCCACGTGCTTTTTGACAGACAACAACGCATCGCTAACCTCAGTACTGCCATCTTGACGGGCCTAAACCTCAGTAGTGCCAACTTAACCTAACTAGCGCGAGGTAAACAAAGCCACGTGCTTTTTGACAGCCACGTGCTTTTTGAGAGATTTATAAACAAAGCCACGTGCTTTTTGACAGACAACAACGCATCGCTAACCTCAGTACTGCCATCTTGACGGGCCTAAACCTTAGTGGTACCAACTTAACCTAACTAGCGCGTGGTAAACAAAGCCACGTGTTTTTTGACAGCCACGTGGTTTTTTGACAGCTGTCATCCGCCATCTTTGAGCACTGTGCTGCCCTCTATATCGCAGTAGCTGCAAAATTCGTCACCTGTCATCGGCAGTGCTGCCATCTTGACGGGTCTAAACCTTAGTGCTACCAACTTAACCTAACTAGCGCGAGGTAAACAAAGCCACGTGTTTTTTGACAGCTGCCATCCGCCATCTTTAATCTATTGAGCACAGTGCTGCCCTCTTTAGCTACTTACCTTTGAAATGTGGTGGCGGATAATTTGAAAAATGCTTTTTTGACAGCAGCCATCTTGCATCGCAAACCTCAGTGCTGCCCTCTTTAGCTAGATACCTGTGGTGGCAGACAATTCCACGTGACAGCAGCCATCAAAGCCACGTGTTTTTTGACAGCCACGTGCTTTTTTGACAGCTGTCATCCGCCATCTTTGAGCACTGTGCTGCCCTCTATATCGCAGTAGCTGCAAAATTCGTCACCTGTCATCGGCAGTGCTGCCATCTTGACGGGTCTAAACCTTAGTGCTACCAACTTAACCTAACTAGCGCGAGGTAAACAAAGCCACGTGTTTTTTGACAGCTGCCATCCGCCATCTTTAATCTATTGAGCACAGTGCTGCCCTCTTTAGCTACTTACCTTTGAAATGTGGTGGCGGATAATTTGAAAAATGCTTTTTTGACAGCAGCCATCTTGCATCGCAAACCTCAGTGCTGCCCTCTTTAGCTAGATACCTGTGGTGGCAGACAATTCCACGTGACAGCAGCCATCTTTAATCAAGAGAGCACCGTGCTGCCCTCTATGTGGTGGCGGTAAATTGAAAAATTCCACGTGCTCTTGTTTGGAAACAAACTCACGTGCTTTTTTGACAGCTGTCATCTGCCATCTTTAATCAACAGAGCTGCACTCTATGTGGTGGCGGCAATTTGAAAAATTCTATGTGCTCTTGTTGGGAAACAAAGCCACGTGCTTTTTTGACAGCTGTCATCCGCCATCTTTAACCAACAGAGCACTATGCTGCGGGCAATTTCGTCAGCTGTCATCCGCCATCTTTAATCCAGAGAGAACAGTGCTGCACTCTATGTGGTGGCGGTACATTCTACGTGCTTTACAAACCTATGCGCTTTTCTGTCATCCACCATCTTTAATCCAGAGAGAACAGTGCCGCACTCTATGTGGTGGCGGCAAATTCTACGTGGAAACAAATTCTACTCGCTCTTCAGCTATCATCCACCATCTTTAATCAAAAGAGCACCGTGCTGCCCTCTTTGTGGTGGCGGATAATTTGAAAAAAATTCAGCAGCCATCTTTAATCCAGAGAGAACAGTGCTGCCCTCTTTAGCTACTTACCTTTGAGGCGGTTAATTTGAAAAATTCTTTTCGACAAGCAGCCATCTTTAATCCAGAGAGAACAGTGCTGCCCTCTTTAGCTACTTGCCTTTGAGGCGGTTAATTTGAAAAAAATTCAGCAGCCATCTTTAATCCAGAGAGAACAGTGCTGCCCTCTTTAGCTACTTACCTTCGAGGCGGTTAATTTGAAAAATTCTAGCTGCCATCTTTCATGAAAAGAGCATCGTAGTGCTATCTTGCGAGTAATATTTTACGTCACAGCTGTCATCCACCATCTTGCATTGCTAACCTTAGTGCTGCCCTCTTTAGCTACTTACCTTTGACAAGCTGTCACCCGCCATCTTGCATCGCAAACCTCAGTGCTGCACTCTATGTGGTGGCGGATAATTTAAAAAAATCTTTTTGACAAGCAGCCATCTTTAATCAACAGAGCACCGTGCTGCCATCTTTAGCTACTGCCATCTTACATCGCTTACCTCGCTGCTGCACTCTATGTGGTGGCGGCTAATTCGAACAAGTTTAATCACGCATCGGGCAAGCTAGAGTAAGCACGTGCTGTTGTGATGACGTCATCATGCATGTTTAGACCTGATCGTTTTTCTTAAGAGTAAGTCGGAGTAAACCAATGCAATAAGTACAACATTTTTGAATGCGATCAAATATTTATTTACAAATGTACTACAACAGTGTTCGTTTTTTGCTGCTGACAAGGTTGGTGTGCTTCTTAACAACGTATGCTTCTGAAATGCCTCCTGCAACATTCAAATTAAACAAAGCATTTAGAAATATATTATACTAAGTATGTTATGCTTTACAGAGAAGATCATGTACTTCTTACCTTGCTGTTATCCCTTTTCGGAATCATCATCATCATCATCATGAAGTACTAGAGAAAGTTCA
Source organism: Anabrus simplex (assembly GCF_040414725.1). NCBI lineage: Eukaryota > Metazoa > Arthropoda > Insecta > Orthoptera > Tettigoniidae > Anabrus > Anabrus simplex. The sequence goes on from NC_090277.1 coordinate 2,321,324, forward strand.
TTCATACACTGTGTACAGTGTTCAATCCTCGGATTTGGTCCATCCCAATCATCATCACCATTTTCTCCTCGATGCTTGTTCACAAGTTCTGCATAAAGCTACTTCGATTGACATCTTACTGTGTAGAGGAAGGATGTCCCAAGAATTATGTACGTAAGAGGCAGCGTACGTATATAAAAATCCTGGTGGTAAGTATTGAATAAGATGTTTCGGCATCGACGATCTACGTTTATAGAACATCTTAATAGCCTCACTCACTCGTGAAACATAAATAAGATGTTGCGTATGAGCATGCAAACAGCATGCACATTTACAGTTTTGTTCCATAGCGTACGATGTCGAAGCACACACTAATGAAAATGATAAAGATCTATTCTTATTGATAGTCTCGTAACAATATTCGTTAGCGGATGGTAAGTAACATCGCTCATATGAATAATAAGACAATAGGCTGCTGTGTTAGCAGGAATGTTTTCAGATGTTTCAAATTCTAAACGAATATCAACTGGAGATTCTTTTATAGATTCTTCATGATAAGAGCAGTCTATAACTACAATCGGTGCTTTATTTTTAAATTCTTGAGGTGTAAATAGCGGACGATCTTCTTTCTGATAATACGATGATTGAAATTTACAAAACATGTCATAGAGCATCCCAAACTTATTTTTCTCAAAGTTAATGTCGATGTTTTCGTAGGGATACGTAATTCCATTGAGATATAGTCTAACGTGTCTTAATTTGCAGTGATCAAACAGTGAGCTATCTTTTTCGTGATTGAATTTACGATTAGTTTGAAATCCAAAAATAATGTACAAGGGCTTCTCAGTAAAACGTGATGTTTTAACAGCCCAGCTATGCTTGTTTGTAGGTGGTAACATAGGATATTCATGCAGCTCCCAACTTCTAAAACGTATAGGTAATGGTGTATCATTTTCTACAATCTTGAGCAATCGAAGTTTTTCACGATCAGATAAGGTTACATGTGGGATCCGCCACAGTATACGATGCAGTGTTATTTTCGATTCTACAGGTGTTTCTACTGCTTTAAGAGAATTGTAATCACTTCGATCACGGATTAGAATAAGCTCTTGTTTTACGTTGATTATAATACGTGTAAAGTCTTCTGCGAATCCAAAAATATGTTTCAGTGATAACATACCCGTAAAAGTTCCATCCTCATTAATCATCCAGTTGTTAGTAGCTTTTGGACACCATCCAGCCATCCGCAAAAGATTACTTTCTTCATCACAGAAAGAAGGGTAGAGTTTAATTGCGCTTGTAATACCAACATTCTTCGTTCGATCTATTTCAACATTCTTTACTTCATATCGCGCTTCAGAAAAGAGAAAAGCTAGAGCATGGTTGTTTAGTTGTGAAGTGCTTGGTCCACTTCCATCAGACTTTTCTAATCGTCCTTCAATATAGAGGTAGCTTTCGTGTGGTAAGGTGTAAACATCTTGTTGATTAATAATAAAATGAATTTCATCATTGTTATTTAATCCAAACGTAAAAGGTTGATAGGAATGAAGCTCACTTCGTACTACACCTTCACGACTTTCTACTGTATTCGTAATGTCTAGCATTTCTTCCATTCTGTTGTAGTAGTGTATATCCTAAATCTTGGAGTATCTGCTTATGGGTATCTGTTAACTCGATGAGTCTCTGCACACATGTAGTATGTCTTCGGAATGTACACCGTGTTTTATAGATGGTTTTCATACTGGTTTAAGATGTAGTTTGCAAGCTACGTACGCGTGCTGATCTAAATGAATAAGCTGATTATGTTTATTTACAAGTCTAAGAGTAATGTTGCTAATGTGTTTTACAGACACAGGATGATAAAGAACTACTGCTGGTTTCTCACAAATAGTATATCCACGTTCCTCTGTAACAATAAAGTCGTGCAGGACGTGCGAAGGTTGTAGATTACTATTCAAGTCTGTAATAATATTACAAGTAATGTTCACATTATAATCATCGAAGAGTTTTATAGGTTGATCAGACTCGTAACGTACCTTCGGTAGGAGCTCCCTCGATGAAAATCCAAGCAGTGATCCAATCGAATCAGGTTGTGATTTGAAGTCAATCTTAAATGATGATTCAATAACACATTTATGCGTAATGTTGCTTATAGTGATTGAGAACTTGTAATTATGATTACTAAAACTATCTTCCCCAAACTGATCAATTAACGTACTTTCAATATAGTCGTGAATATCATCTACTGTATAACTACCTGAGGGTAGTGTTAGCACATACTCATCGTAATAGAACTTGTTTAAACCATCACGCACATTATAGATTTTATTGTAGCTTTCAAACGATACTAGTCCAAGACTATGCGGCTGATAAGCAAGTTCGATTGGCGGATTAAAATAGATGGTTGTTTCAGGTCCTTCTCCACGTACAGCAAACGTTCTTTCACTGTTCGTCATCACGTAGATACTAATACACTTTCTCTACTGTCTGGGTTTGATATAAGAACATAAGACATAATCGTCCGCACATGCGTGTATTAAAGTTTTGCACACGGTTTTTATTGTAAACAATGTCTGCACTGCTTCCGAAATAACGTATGAGCTCAAAAGGAGGAGGTAAATCTCCACAGCTATCAAAATACCATACTTTAGATTTACGTTTTACATAAGCAACGTAATGAGTTCCAGGTCCACGACTGTCGTCCAAGTTAATTACGGCACTTTCACGTTCACGTGGACGTGCTGGTAGTTGATCGCGCATATACACTCCTCGAAAATAATGAATTCCTAGTTGTTTAGCAAACGTAAAAACTTCATCATGCGTTACAGCTCGATATGGCAGTGCATTCAGTAGACGTTTTTTGGAGAAATGTAGATACCAAGCCCTTTCTTGTATGGCGCTAGCTTCATGTTCACACCTTTGCCTCGTAACGCAATTGCCTCCATCGTCTTGTTATGACGTTCACTCTCTTTCAACTGTTGTTTCGCTTCTTCTACAGCTTTGACAGTTCTCGCTACAGCACTAGCACCACCTAGCAATGACCCTAAAGCTGCTAAGCCAGCAAACAGCGCAGGAAGAAATCCTCCTCGTTTTGGTACAGGAATAATTCGCGCACGTTTACTAAATATTGCTCTGCACTTTGGAGAAATTCTCGCTCTTGCTGCGCGTAACGCCTTAGTAATAGCTACACGAGGATTGTATTCCCCTCGAATAGCTTTTTGCGCAGCCTTTATAACATCTTTCCATCCAACAGTTTTTACTTTCTTCTTCTTCTTCATGTCGTTTGGATATCGTTGTTTCACCATGCTGGACACGACTTTACTAGTCAAGAGCAAATCATAAACTAACCGTTGCCTCTTGTTTCGTTTAATATATATATATATTACTATTACGTACTTTATGATTCAGTTATCATGAAGATTATAAAGCAGCAAGACACACTACCTGTTACCGACATTGTACCACATCTCTTACCTAGTTCTAGTACAACTACAAGAAAACGTCATGGAACGTTGTTTCCTTTTACTGTTCGATGTATTATATCAGGTCCGTCGGGATGCGGTAAAACAAATCTTTTACTCACACTTATTACTTCTGTAAATGGTGTACGCTTCGAGAATATTTACGTTTTCGCAAAGTCACTCTATCAGCCGCTATATACTATTCTACAAACTGTAATGCACGATCTAGTTAAAGATGGAATAAGATATTTTAAATTTAATTCACATGAGCAAGTACCATCACCAGACGATGTGCTTCCTAATTCTCTAATGATCTTTGATGATGTCGCAACAGAACAGCAAAACGTTATTCGTGCATTCTTTAGTATGGGTGGACATAAATATGTTGACTGCATCTATTTGTGCCAAACCTATTCTCGTGTGCCCAAGCAGTTGATACGCGACAACGCAAATGTTATTGTGCTTTTTCGGCAAGATGAGCGCAACATGCGACATGTGTATAACGATCATGTTAACACTGATATGACATTCGATGACTTTAAACGTATGTGTGCTAAATGTTGGTCATTACACCGTTACAGCTTTTTAGTTATTGATAAAGAAAGTGATGTACAGCATGGACGATATCGCATGGGTTTCGATCATTTTATATGCATTAACACAGAATTACAGTAACTACTTGATTAAAAACCACCATCATGTTAACATCTAGCAAGGAGATCACAAAACATATCATCCAAGCTCGAAACAATATTCGACGGAAATTTAAAGAGCTTAAACGTATTCAAGCAGACACGGATTTATTTTTAAAAACACAACTAAGTACACCCCTCAAAGAAATTTTTTATTCTACTTCATTACCGCAGTCTACTTCAAGTTTTGCTTCTATGCAAACATCATATCATAAAGAGAAGCATGAAGAAGAAAAGCATGAAGAAGATACGGAAGAGAAGAAGCAGGATGTAGATCAAGAAGAGGAAGATAAGGAAGAAGAAGAAGAAGAACTTAATGATGCATCACCATCTAAGCGTGTTGAGTTTTTAACTACAGATGTTATTGCAGAAACACCTACTACATCGACGCAAAATCTACCATCTTTGTCTGAGGTTATGATTACACCAGAGTATCGCAATCAGTTTAGAACTTTTATTCAAGATACCTATGGATCTCTCTTTGCACCTTATATAGAAAAACTTTTTACAGGACAAACTGACACTACCTATGGTATTCGCTACGAAGATGACTGTTTCCGGATAGGAAATTCAAATGTTAAGATTAATAGCAACAAACTCATTGTAAAAGGTGTCACCTATAAACCTACGAAAGGACTCTTAGAACTTCTTTTCTCACGAATACCTGACAAGGATATAATTTTACAAGATGATCTTAAAAAGTATAAAGCAATACTTTTTGCTACCGATGCAACACGACGTAATTACAAGAGAACAGAAGCTGTAAATGCGAATAAGAGTTACAAGTATCGTGAGTTTATTTCTAAGCTGTTTCCGACTGCACGTAGTCTAGACGTTATCTACAAGCCTTTGTTGCCGTATGTGGATGTAAGATACTGGAATGACCCAAACTTACTCGTTGAACGATTACAACTTTTAAGAGCATCGCAAGAGGCTGGTCACACTGGTCACGGATCAGAAATTCTAGAAATAGAAAGAGAACTACGTTATGCCGGTATTATTTTGTAATGGCTCGTCAAGAGAAGATCTCACCTGTAAAGGTAAACATCGCACATGAGTTACATAAACCAGCACGTCGCACCTACTGTCGCAGACGCGTTATTACACGAGGAAAAGATGATCTCTGGCAAGCAGACTTAGTAGAAATGATTCCATATGCTTCTAGTAATAAGGGCTATAAGTATCTACTTACTGTTATCGATGTGTACTCAAAGTTTGCTTTTGCACAACCCGTGCGTTCTAAAACAGCAGCTCAAGTTAAAGAAGCATTTAAACATATTGTTGAAGAATCGAAACGCTGCCCAAGGCTTCTTCAAACTGATCAAGGTAAAGAGTTTTACAACAAGGATTTTTCTTCTTACCTCAAGTTACTTGGCATTCAACACTACTCTACGTTCAGTAATCTCAAGGCAAGTGTTGTAGAACGCTTTAATCGTACACTCAAAACAATGATGTGGCAAGAATTTACAGCGCAAGGTTCATATCGTTGGATTGATCTGCTACCTAGACTTTTATCTACCTACAACGATACACCTCATCGCACTATCGGAACAAAGCCACGTCTTGTTACAAAGAATACACCTCGTCTAGATGCTATTCATCTTGTAATCAAAACAGCTGATCCACGTCGCTATCGCTTTAAAGAAGGTGATTTCGTTCGCATCAGCAAACACAAGTCTATCTTTGCAAAAGGATACACACCTAACTGGAGCACTGAAATTTTTCAAATCAGAAGTGTTAAGCTTACTAATCCAGTTACGTATTTACTTCGCGATCTCAGAGGACAGCCTATTGAAGGAGGATTCTACATCGAAGAACTGCAGAAAACAAAATATCCTGATCACTATTTAGTTGAACGTGTTATTCGACGTCGTGGTAATAAACTGTATGTTAAATGGCTTGGTTTTAATAACAGCTTTAATTCATGGATTAATAAAGAGGATGTACTTTAAATATTATGTGTGTTTTCTTTTAATCCTCTACGTTTCCTTTCTTCTAAGTCACTAGGACATGCTGTAGGATTAAACAACACCTGTAATATGTTTTGACAATTCATATTTATTTTAGAATATATATACATACATTTTTATCCTTTGTTTATGTTACGGTCTTTGACACTCAGTTTTCGTTTTATTGCACCAACAACGACAAGTGCTGCTATATTCTTCTGAGCAGCTAAAGCACTAGGTAATAACACACACACACACACACAGCATAACTTTACGAAGCAGATTTTAACAGCTACACTCTATGCAGGCAGCATGTAACTACGTATCAGGCGAATGTGTTCTAGGGCTGCAGGGGAGATGAAGCACGAAGAAAAGAAGATCAATCACTCTATTGATGAGTCCACGCCCAACATGCTTCCTCATCTTTCTCCCAGCACGTTTCTTCACCTTTTCCTTGTTTACTCTCTCCACAGCCATGATAAGTGTTTATAAGCGAAGACAACTCGTTAGTTTTAGGTCCGTGATACAGTTTAATTAGTTGACATGTACGGCACTGTCTCACAGAAGGTCTTCTAGCTAAACTCACGTGTTCATGATGTAAACTACACGTTTGAAGCTCTGACAAAACAGGATCTTGAGTCCACTCACGGGGCACCTTTTCCCAAATCTTCTTTACAGCATTCGCAGCTACATTAACCAAAAATGCCTTTGGTAATGCATTTAACTCTTCTTCAGTAAAAGTGTTTAGTTTCTTTTTGCATGCATAAAACTTTACGATCGCCTTTTCAACTGCGTTACACTTAGTATCTGTTAGAAATGACATGATGTCTTTACTCTACAAATGTTTCTTTTACACTAAGGTTATTTCGACACTGCACTTTACATATGTTGTTCACTTCCCGGCATGCACTGCGACACAACCAATCAAAGAGCATACCTACATGTTGTAAAGACTGTTTACTTGTTTCTCTGCTATGCTCTTTCGGAAGAGTTTTAAATGATGGGCACCCCAATTCATGCATGTCGATAACTTCACATGATGATGGTAGAAAATCACGCAATCATTCTTTCTTTTCACAACCCTTTAAAAGAACAAGATCTGCTCTTGACAAATGTGTATTCATCATTAAAGGTAGAAAACGATAAGGTATTCCTTTTTCTTCCCACTTCAAACCTAAATTGTTTTCAATCCACTGAGTCTGCTTTTTATCTTCATCTGTTTGCAAACAGTAAGGGAACGGTGGACTAAATACTAAACTAACAAGTTTTGGTGCCCACAACACACTGCAATCTAACACAGCCACCTCTTTAAACACAAATTTGTTTCCGTTTACTTTAAAGCCTTGCACATCAACTATTAATGTTTTCGTCATGTTTGCACTCTACACTCTATCACTGTTTCTCGAAGACTAAAGCTTTTAGTCAACGAACTGGTTTAAACATGCACAATGACGTCATCACAACAGCACGTGCTTACTCTAGCTTGCCCGATGCGTGATTAAACTTGTTCGAATTAGCCGCCACCACATAGAGTGCAGCAGCGAGGTAAGCGATGTAAGATGGCAGTAGCGAAAGATGGCAGCACGGTGCTCTGTTGATTAAAGATGGCTGCTTGTCAAAAAGATTTTTTAAATGATCCGCCACCACATAGAGTGCAGCACTGAGGTTTGCGATGCAAGATGGCGGGTGACAGCTTGTCAAAGGTAAGTAGCTAAAGAGGGCAGCACTAAGGTTAGCAATGCAAGATGGTGGATGACAGCTGTGACGTAAAATATTACTCGCAAGATAGCACCACGATGCTCTTTTCATTAAAGATGGCAGCTAGAATTTTTCAAATTAACCGCCTCGAAGGTAAGTAGCTAAAGAGGGCAGCACTGTTCTCTCTGGATTAAAGATGGCTGCTGAATTTTTTCAAATTAACCACCTCAAAGGCAAGTAGCTAAAGAGGGCAGCACTGTTCTCTCTGGATTAAAGATGGCTGCTTGTCGAAAAGAATTTTTCAAATTAACCGCCTCAAAGGTAAGTAGCTAAAGAGGGCAGCACTGTTCTCTCTGGATTAAAGATGGCTGCTGAATTTTTTTCAAATTATCCGCCACCACAAAGAGGGCAGCACGGTGCTCTTTTGATTAAAGATGGTGGATGACAGCTGAAGAGCGAGTAGAATTTGTTTCCACGTAGAATTTGCCACCACCACATAGAGTGCGGCACTGTTCTCTCTGGATTAAAGATGGTGGATGACAGAAAAGCGCATAGGTTTGTAAAGCACGTAGAATGTACCGCCACCACATAGAGTGCAGCACTGTTCTCTCTGGATTAAAGATGGCGGATGACAGCTGACGAAATTGCCCGCAGCATAGTGCTCTGTTGGTTAAAGATGGCGGATGACAGCTGTCAAAAAAGCACGTGGCTTTGTTTCCCAACAAGAGCACATAGAATTTTTCAAATTGCCGCCACCACATAGAGTGCAGCTCTGTTGATTAAAGATGGCAGATGACAGCTGTCAAAAAAGCACGTGAGTTTGTTTCCAAACAAGAGCACGTGGAATTTTTCAATTTACCGCCACCACATAGAGGGCAGCACGGTGCTCTCTTGATTAAAGATGGCTGCTGTCACGTGGAATTGTCTGCCACCACAGGTATCTAGCTAAAGAGGGCAGCACTGAGGTTTGCGATGCAAGATGGCTGCTGTCAAAAAAGCATTTTTCAAATTATCCGCCACCACATTTCAAAGGTAAGTAGCTAAAGAGGGCAGCACTGTGCTCAATAGATTAATGATGGCGGATGGCAGCTGTCAAAAAACACGTGGCTTTGTTTACCTCGCGCTAGTTAGGTTAAGTTGGTAGCACTAAGGTTTAGACCCGTCAAGATGGCAGCACTGCCGATGACAGGTGACGAATTTTGCAGCTACTGCGATATAGAGGGCAGCACAGTGCTCAAAGATGGCGGATGACAGCTGTCAAAAAAGCACGTGGCTGTCAAAAAACACGTGGCTTTGATGGCTGCTGTCACGTGGAATTGTCTGCCACCACAGGTATCTAGCTAAAGAGGGCAGCACTGAGGTTTGCGATGCAAGATGGCTGCTGTCAAAAAAGCATTTTTCAAATTATCCGCCACCACATTTCAAAGGTAAGTAGCTAAAGAGGGCAGCACTGTGCTCAATAGATTAAAGATGGCGGATGGCAGCTGTCAAAAAACACGTGGCTTTGTTTACCTCGCGCTAGTTAGGTTAAGTTGGTAGCACTAAGGTTTAGACCCGTCAAGATGGCAGCACTGCCGATGACAGGTGACGAATTTTGCAGCTACTGCGATATAGAGGGCAGCACAGTGCTCAAAGATGGCGGATGACAGCTGTCAAAAAAGCACGTGGCTGTCAAAAAACACGTGGCTTTGTTTACCACGCGCTAGTTAGGTTAAGTTGGTACCACTAAGGTTTAGGCCCGTCAAGATGGCAGTACTGAGGTTAGCGATGCGTTGTTGTCTGTCAAAAAGCACGTGGCTTTGTTTATAAATCTCTCAAAAAGCACTTGGCTGTCAAAAAGCACGTGGCTTTGTTTACCTCGCGCTAGTTAGGTTAAGTTGGCACTACTGAGGTTTAGGCCCGTCAAGATGGCAGTACTGAGGTTAGCGATGCGTTGTTGTCTGTCAAAAAGCACGTGGCTGTCAGAAAACACGTGGCTTTGTTTACCTCATGCTAGTTAGGTTAAGTTGGCACTAGTGAGGTTTAGGCCCGTCAAGATGGCAGCAGTGAGGTTAGCGATGCGTTGTTGTCGATGACAGCTGTCAAAAAGCACGTGGCTTTGTTTACAAATTCAAATCTCGCGCCAAAATTCAAATTTCCCGCCAAAATTCAAATTTCCCGCGGGCGGCGTCGGCGGAGGCGTGCGGCGGCGGAGGTGCCGCAGAACTGTCCAATTATACTACTCAAGACTTAAAATTAAAGGAAGTGCCCTTGTTGGTATTGTGAGGTAAAACCTAAAACGAATGACAGTGACAAAATGACCGTGAATCCAAAACAATCAGTGGATCCAATTCACAATGCCTTATTTTCTGAGATAATGCTCGTTGTTCGAAAGGGTCCAAAATCCATGTCACTCCCCCTTGCAATAGTACTAATTACTGGTAAAGCAGAACCATGGCAATCCTACACCGGTAATAATCACAGATATTATAGGCACATGGCATGTCACACATAATGGCACCAATCACAGGTGACACAGACCAATGGTGTTCTGCACATTAGAGTACTACTCACAAGCAATGCAGACTAATGGTGTTCGTGACACAGTGGGACTAAACACGGTCACCGACTACATGATATTTCTTGTTACAAAGGCTACTACCCGCTAGGTAACCAGACCCTATTGGTACGGGGTGCAACAAAATGAAATGATAATTAAAACTTCAACATGTATTCATTGACAAGAATCTAAAATGATTGATGATTACAATTTGTATGGGATCTGATTGACAATGCTTTAATGTCTTCACTAGGCAGGGTAAGATTTGAAAGAACTTTAGGATAAAACACACAACTTAGCTTGGAGTTCCAATGCTCGAAGCATCATCAGCCTGTGTGCATCCCGGAGTTGGCGTGCTTTCCTCCTCAACAGAGCGAATTTGCTGCATGGTTTTTAGTTCCTATGGCCAAGAACATCCACTTAAGGGATGGTATGTTTGAATCCGCAGCTTAGAGGATAGTTTTAAAGTGGTTTCACATTGCAATACATAGTTAACATAACTTTACTGCAATGCGAAACTCGTTCTCCTCAAAGACTTAGTAGCACATGACCTCCTCTTTATAGACAGAGTAGTTTATGACTTTCTTCCTACTCAGTACTCATTTCTGTTACAAAGTTGAGTAAACCTCAGATATATATCTCGGACCTCTTAGCAGACTATAACAATTACACCTGTATCGAATAGACCTAAATGAAATGCTGTTAAAATTTGTACGTCATCCATTCAGACTAAAATAAACGCCTTCCTCACCACCACCATTAAGAATTAAACCCTGAATCTCTCAGTTCTGAGATAGAGGCTTGAAACCAAAAAACTACAAATTTCATAGCAGATAAATGTGTTAACACCCGTATTCACGTAGCAAACTGGTATTCATATAATCTTTTGACCGGGAATCGGTTCATCACAAGATGTGACAATTGAGCGGTACGAATTAAAACCTCCAACCTGTTTTCCAGTCATTGACACGATCAGGAATGGAATGAATGAAGGCCCATCATGCGGCAAGGATAGGAATTGTGCCGCCTGCTGAGGCCTGTCGCACTCCTGTGGGGCAATGATTAATGACTGACAGGTGATATTAGTGAGTGTTGCTGGAATGTAAGATGACAGGGAAAACCTGACGCCCCTCCACGTTGTCCAGAACAAATCTCACATGAAATGACCGGGATCTGAACCACGGAACCCAGCGGTGAGGGGCAGACATGCTGCTGCCTGAGCCACAGAGGCTACTAATGAGTAGTATCACTCCTATAATTAAACTTATGTTTTAATGGTGCACCATTTGAATCCTATATTATGTAATGTGCATAGACTATATAGTATTGAAAAGGTGGACAATTAAAACATAAGTTTAATTATTATTGTAATCACAATTAAATACGGATCATAACCATGAATTTTCATCCTATGATATTGAGTAATATGGCAAGGCAACTATGAGCTGCGACATGACAACTTGAACAGAAACCAACAGAGAGCACCATCAGTAAGAAATATACCACCTGCACGAATAGCGTCTATGGTGTCTGGAAATTCTACACCACCACCTCCACCATGGGGACAACAAACTGCGATAGAGGAGAATGCAGCGAAGCAGGCTAGGAGCCTAGAAGACAGTGATTCTCCAAGCCCAAATCATTGCATGTAGCTTGCTGTTGCTCCTGAGGAATAAATCTCACTTGCATTGACTGGCAGAACACACACACACCACTCTCAATCAGGCGGCACATCACCTCTCAACATCAGAGTGATATTCTAGCACAGCTCCATTTACCAGCTGCGAACCGCTCGTTACATATCAGGAGCCAAGCAGTGGCACGGCAATAAACACTGGTCTTTCTTCCCGATTCTAGGTAGTGAAGATGAGAAACCTGAACCCGGATGTCAACAACTCGCTCCCAATCTACAATATAATTACCAAGCTTCTGCCCAATGCAACACGAGATTATCTCCTAGAAATTGAGTAGAGCCACATTATCACAACTTCTAGAAATGTTTACACAGATCTAGTCAACAAAATAAGACTGGCGCATTTTGAACACATGCCGCAGCACAGAACCTGGCTCAACAACGCAGCGCAACTAACCGCTTTTGCGTTCAGACTCAACCTGATCAGTGGTGGCACATGGAGTTGATAGCAGTACACGGAGGACGTTTTCGCTGGCCATCTTCAGAAACAAAGACATCAATTACTCCGGGCCATTCAGATTCGAATTACTAACGTACACACCTCGCTGATGCGTATCCTTTCCCGGAATATGGCAGCAATGAACCAGCTTCTGAGGGATGGCTTGATGATCTACGTGAAGCGACATCATGTGGAGGCCTCTTGGTCATCTTGACAACAACGCAGACACTGCGATCGCTACCAATTCTATGATCATCCTGCTATTGCTTCCTTCAAAATATATGTGCGATTTGTAGTGGTCAACACACCTCAAGTGCTTGCAGGAAAATGGAATCACACAAATGAAATACCTGCAGTGAAGATCATCCACATTTCTCAGTTAAATGCAAGGGCAAACGTCAACCTTCTCCCACCCAGCCAGAAAAAGTGTTACCTATCACACCAACTGACATCGCTACCCCACTGTCCCCTTCCACTCTACCACTCCAACTGAAAATATTCTGACAATCATCACTACTTAGCTCCAGAATATTCTCCCATTCCAACGTCCTGATGTTCTGTACCATATCTAGCTAGCGGCGCGGTTGATCATCCAGACTCACTTTGACGGAACGTTCTCTGGGATGTGAAAGGAGTGTGCATTATTTGTCCTTGATCCTAGTCTACTGTTGTAGTAAATGAAAGTTTATTACGATAATGTGTGCATTTTAAGGGTCAACAGATGTCGGGGAGGGTTAGCATTTAGTATTCATAAATCCACCCTTCCAGAACATTATCATTCTTTAAATGAATGTCTATCTGAAAACATAAAAATAGAAATTACAATTTGAAATAAAATAAGAGCTTTAGCAACTATTTATATACCTCAGAAATTTGTACAATATACCAATCATAAATACAGGACTTATATCATGATCTCAGATTTTTAAAATGACGTCATATACACAACAACAAGCTATTTACGATCAACTATCACATGATATCCAAAGTGTTGAATTATCCTTCCCTACCCCCAACCCGCCCCACATCAAATACGAGCCCTGAATTTCTGATCCTCAGCCTAACCTAGCAACGATCTGTGACACCACCATGCTACCTCCTATGGGAAATGACCATGTCCCTGCCCTACTAACCATAAACATGACCAACTTTCACCAACAGTCATACGGTATACACGAACCTATTGGGTAGCATACAAACCATATCAGACATAACAAGCAATACTGAACCACCTACATCACAGCAAGAATTACAAGATAAAGTTAAGAAACTAGAATTCCCACTAACTACTGTCAACCGACTCCATATTCCTCACCACACCTTCCATCCTCCAAAACCTCCCCAAACACCCTAGGCACTCCAAATATTCAAATATTCCCATGAACATTACAAGGCATACCTTCGAACCTGTGACCCAAAGAATTAGAAATACCGTTAGAGATGCTTGATCATTCATCAAGGGCATTAAAAGAAAAGCATGGGCAAATACCTGCGCTGAATTATCTAACACAACCGACTCTCGCAAATACCAGATCCAAGTTAAAGCAACTGGCAGACATAAAGCAATCTATCCCTATTATCTAATAATACATAACAAACCTGCACTCAGTGATAATAAAACAATGACTGACATTTCTGCAGATCATTATTAAGTAATTTTCTCACCATCTTCCGATCCCAATATCTACCATCCTGACCACGATGCAATATCGGAATATTTGGGTATCACGAAAAATCCTCTTTGCCCCACCTTTAAATCCACTCAAGCTCTTGACTCTCAACATCTCCTAAATGCTCCTCTTACAGTCTAACCGAGCTCGATAGCTGCAGTCGCTTAAGTGCGGCCAGTATGCAGTAATCAGGAGATGGTGGGTTGGTACCCCACTGTCGGCAGCCCTGAAGATGGTTTTCTGTGGTTTCCCATTTTCACGCCAGGCAAATGCCGGGGCTGTACCTTAATTAAAGCCGCGGTCACTTCTTTCCCATTCCTAGGCCTTTCCTTTCCCATCGTCGTCATACCACCTTTCTGTGTCGGTGCGACGTAAAGCAAATAACATTATAGTCTAAGATATAAAAGACACAATCAGGACTAAAACGAACACAGCACCTGGACTCGATCAAATGACTTATCGACACATAAAAGAAGCTCCATATCCCTTCCTACAACTCCGAACAAAGTGTAAACCATAATTCTCCATACTGGATTCTTCCCCTCCCCACACCCCAAACTGGGTACATGCCAAAATGTTATTTTGAAAACCCCCAAAACTACCATCCCATTTAACTTCATATCGTCCCCCACAAGTCTTCTAACAGAGTGTTCTAAAATCTTAGAAATCATCTTAGCTTACTGTATATTCACTTATCTCGACTACCTCCACCTCATGACACAGTAACACGCCAATTTTTGTCCTCAGCACTCCATTCATGACCATGTCTTTCATATCTCTGTATCCATCACAAAATATTTACCTACAAAAATATGTGCAGCCCTTACCAGTCTCAAATGTTGAGAATGCCTTTCAACGGACTCATATATAAACTACATCGCCTCCCAGTTCCAATGATAATCACACATTTCCTATCCAAAATCAGTATCCATCACACATTTACCTACACCTTTCCAAATAAAGTAGGAGTACCACAAGGTACCACCATTTTTGCATGTCCTGTTTAGTATCAATATCACCCAACCTATACCCCCACCCTGATTGTGTCAGTTTGCCAAACACACAGCAATACTGGCTGTGGATTTCAATACCCGAACCTTGAAATACAATCTCCAAACCAATTTAAATGAACTCGAACAATGACTCAATCTTTGACAAATCATTATTAATGTAAGCAAAACATTTTTCCTAATCGTATATGTAGACGCCGTCTCACGAACAAACTCTAAATAATCAACCACTTGCTGTAACGACCACACTTACCTACCTAGGCCTGATGTTTCAAAATATTTTTCAACGGAATGTACATTTGGACCAAATTTATAAAATGGCACCCCACAGGATTCACCTTCTCCCCTGGCTGTTAGTTCAAACCTGGGGATTAAAAGCCATACAAATCAAACCTCCTACAAAGCATCGCTTACAAATTTCAAGTCAGAGAATAAAGAAATTTAAACTCAAAATGGAATTAGAACAAATACAAAGCTCTCTGGGTGAGGTTCTTTTTCTTATTTTTCTTTTCCTCAGAAATTATGACAACTTGGCTTATTCACATGGACAAGAATTGCTTAATAATTTTATGTCATCAATTGTATACTTAAATTTTAAAAATATATAAATATACCTAAGTAAAAATATAAAACAAAAATACTTAACATGGTTTTACTTCGAGAAAAACAATATTTTCCGTTCTGTCATTATGTTTGTAGTGATACTTTAATAAGAAAGCTAGTTTAATTGCTGACAACGTGTTTCACAAAAAAGAAGATTTTTAAAATTTACTTCCACAAAACGTGCGAAATTGGTACAAAACCATAACTAAAACAACTACATCTACGTGTAATTGGCCAAAGAGTCCATTTGTTAGACTGATGGCTCATTCCCGTAGTGGGGAGAATTAAATAATTATTAAACTAAAGAGATTCATCTTCCCTCTTTGCCTCTCTCTGCTATTAGGAAAATATCTACCATGATACTACCTACCCCGAGTTCTATTTGCAAAGATTGTGGAAGAACCTTCCTCTGGGGATACAACAAACACGTCATAAGATATCGTGTAGTGCAATTTTTCGCTGCAAACAATGTAAGAGTCTGTTCAAGAACCCTTCCAATGGCAAACATCATGAAGAAGCTTGTAGTGCAGCTTCATCGAGAAAGAAGTTTAAAGAGCTCAAACGTAATCTACCAGATAATAATTTATTTATGAATAGTAAAGCTTTACAAAACATTTCAAACTCTACTTCACTGTCTAGATTTACAACAAGTTCTCTTCCTATGCTCACATCTCAAGAGAAAGAGAAGCAAGATAAAGAAGAGGAAGAAAAAGAAGATCTCAATTGTAATTACCATCACAGTTTTCAATTTTATTTCATTGCCTAAGCCTACTAAATGTTCTTTCGCAGTCCAAACATCTAAAGAAGAAGAGCAGCAAGATGAGGTACAAATTGAAGAAGGCGACGAAAAAGAAGACGACCGAGAAGGTCTCGACGCCCTTTTACCAACAAAGGAGGTTAAATACAGTTTTTACATATCAACTGTCTTATTGTAGCCCGAAATGTTAACAACAAGCCTTTTACCGTATGTAGATGTAAGAGCCCAACCTACTCACAGAACGCTTGTAACAGATAAGAGCCGATCAAGATTGTCGTTACACAAAGTATGAAGCAGAGATTCTAGAAATAGGCCATAACTAAAGATGTAAAACATGAGGTATCTAATAATTTTTGGCCAACTTGAGTTTTCGTACAGGCTATATTAACACAGATATTCATTAATATAAACTTAATTGAGTTCCATAAAATGTAAAAATAAATGATGTAATGCTCACCTCATTAATTCACACTAGTCACTGCTCATTAGCCCGCACTCATTAGTAACTGCTAATAAGCCCTTGCTCAATTGCCCCCTGATCGTTTGCAATTGCTTCTTATACATTGCTCATTAAGTCATGCTTAATTGACACTTGCTGATTACTGACTGCTCATTGCCGATGACAACACAGTTTTCAACAGTCTTACCCCTCATCTAGGCAGTTAACTAAACAGGGAAGATGGATGGGTGTTTGTATCATATTTAGAATTAGATGGCATCTTCTCTGCCTAAGTTAGTCTATATAAACTTCATATGCTACTAAGTTTTTAAATTCACTTCTATCATTCTTAGATCAGCCTTTGTAACCTGAGCTACTCAGCCTAAATTAGTCTACAAAGACGTGAAATGCTGCTATATTTCAACATCACCTCTGTCCAGTGATCCTTAGTTCAGCCTTTTAGGCTGACGACACTGCATATTCAAGACTCGAAAAGCTACACAGACATGGTAGCTATTTTCAACACAGTTCTGAACACGAAGCCTTAATCACTAAGTAATGTAAACATTATGGTATGCGATTAGAAGTCTCTAGAGTTCAAAACTGTAAGCTCAAAATGCTAAATCAACAAGCGAGTGACTCCGTACTCGCTCAGCTCTGCGACCCTGAGATCGACCTCCATTACGTCCATATAAGAATTTCAAATGTGTTAAGCCTTCCACCATCTCCTTAGCCCCATATAAAGAATGTATAATCACTATTTTATGTAGAACTACAAGTTCAACTACAAGTCCCTCAGGTCGCCTTCCATTACGCCGTTATCAGTATCAAAATTTACACCATCTCCCTAGTCCCATTAGCAAAATGCGTAGCCACTATCTTGTTCCAAGTCCAGCACAGAGTCCCGAATACACCCTCCAATATTTCCCCACTAAGAGTAAAGCATACGAATTGAGGCTTACACCATGTCCCTAGTCTCGTTAGTACAATGTGTAGGTGCCATTTTATTCCAAGGTCTGCTCCGAGGGAGCTAGAGCTTCTACACATTGCACAAAGATAACTGGAGGTATGTTGTCAAGGTCGGAAGCACCATCTGGTCGAATATTTTGAAGGCTGTTAATTAACTCGATCTCTGTGAAGAAAGGATGGAGGGGGAGAGTGGTAATGGCTTAGCTGTGTTTGGGTACATATTTGTACTTTTCCCTGGCTCATTATTGCCCCCTTTGAATTTCTCACTGAACGTCGAGGCAATGGCCTCGGGGGGGCAACTATTGTCATCAGAGTAGAATGCACTTTGTGCTGATTTCGCGTGTTTACTATCCAGGTATTAACACATGCCTTTGCTGTTGTTACTTGTCATGTTTATGTAGTATTGGTATGCTTCGTGGATGAGTTCCTTGGCATTCCCCACGCATTTTTATTTGCCTCACATAACATTGCTTTTATCCTGTTTCCGTTTCCTGTAAACCATATTCTTTTGGGTATCATTTGGACTATTTTTTGTGATCCATGGAGAGGTTTTCTTGGTGGTGATGGCTGTTTAGAAGTTATGATACCAGTTCCCAGCCAGATTTTTGTAGTAACAGACTTCTCTATTACTTTCCTTTACTGGTGGTTCCTTGTATTTTGTGGCTAGGTGTTTGGAGGAACCGAGGATTACTTTTCATTTCAGTACTGCGGATGGAGGGTTAGTAACGACAAGAGTTTCCATTATACGTGTTCAAGGAACAACAAATGTTGCTGCTGATGGGAAGGAGCAGGGTGTAAGGGCGAACATTTCCAAAATAAAATCAACAGCCTTCTACATAGTTTTCAATCAATGTTGTATATTTTGTACAAGGCTTAGAGACAGCAGTAATTCACCGGGGCGGGGAGGGTTGGAGCTCGCTACATGGATACCAAAAGGAACTTGCTTCCAGTGCATGTCAATTCCACCCACACAAATTGTCTTTGTTTCCAGCTGCGCAAAGCGCACAGTTGTTGAATTCGAGTTTCATTGCGATAAGTGTTCCTCCCCCGGAGGTTTCCTGAACACTGTGTATGACTGAGGTACCACTTGTGTCATAGAGTGACGAATTTACTCAGGATTCACTAGCTCACACAATTAGCAGCAAGAGTGGCCAAAACTGCCTGTTTACGCTTCACATATTTTAGGCTGTGAGCATTAAATCAATATAAAGTAAATGTTCTGTTATGTGCAGTCAAATATTCTGAATTGCTAACATCACTATTTGCACTACTTGATGTCATATTAAAAATGATTCTAAGACTGAGGACTACATTTCCAACACGACCATGTCTGCACCCCGAGTTAATTTTCTGCAGAAGAGATGCATTAATTATTGCGCATATTCTCAAGGACTGGTGAGAAAAAAATGTACACATCACAAATAGTTGATCCACATGATGTTTAGAAGTACACACGTTACACAGGCATTTGAATTAGACTTCAGAGTTTTGTGGTGGGTTCAATTCCACATCTCCACTAAGAGCAACTGAACACATCAAAAAGTGGAGAAATGATATGGGCGGTTTGGCAACCTTGCTCCCTCCAGCAACCTGCCAACCCCCAGACGTCCAATACCCATTCCTGCAGTAGACTGCAGACCTTCACTTCTATTGCATACCCAAGAATTAATCTCACATTTAGATACTCTAATAAGCGCTTATTAATTTCTAAATCTCCATACAATTCTCTGTTTGTCAATGAGTACTTTGATACTAATTTTTCAGATGTTACTACATTTTATACCATTAAAAACAAGACACAATCTCCGATAAATCGTATCACTAAGGAGATGCTTGCCACCATCATGAAGTATTTTCTGGTTATATTGTTGTGATGAGCTGCAGATTTAAATATTCGAGAATAGCAGTCTTGCAAAACCAAACCTATCATTCCTCCACTTTTATCCAACAATGCCAGACAAGAGGCAGTGTTGCCAAAAATTCCTATCACAGAATATACTTTCCACCTGCCTGAACACTGAGGATGCCAACGCCAAACTCTCGCTATGAATCAACCCCCACTTATACCTTTGTTTACTCAATTTAACCATACCAGGATGCATTTCTCAAATAGGTTGCTTACCAGTTGCTCATGACCATATTTCAGTTTTATTGATTTGATAGTACTCGGAATATTTTGATGAGTGAGTCAGTGGTGTTTTGCATTTCTACCATACATTGCCCGTGATCACCAGATTGTGAAGAAATCAGCTGCTACTTACGCTGTCAGATGTAAGAACAAAGATTGGGAAAGAGCAAGTTGAATGTCGGACCGCAATAAAGATTTGACGTTTAGGCAATTAAATTCTTGCAAATTGCATACAGCAGTGTTTATAATGAGGTGATAGAGGTGAAGAAGAATAAACGAAATACAGATGACGGAATATAACACACCAGCCCCTGTGGATCATTGCTGGATTTTCAGCCTGTCTGTCCCAAGATCAAATTTTCAAAGGAGAGAATAAATTCTGGTTATGGAAAGCAAATTGAGTACATCAGAACATGGTTATCTAACTGCAAATAATTAGGCCTTGAAATATTAAAAAAAAAATCCAGGCAAGTATCTGATGTTATTCTTCCATCTGGAACAACATTAAAAATATGTACCTAACAACAAGATAAAAATCTGCAATGCCATCATAGGAGCTAGAGTATTCTATGGCTTCAGCGACAGTAAATATATTGATATCACAGGAAGAAGGTATTTGCGAAGTGTCACTAATGAAAGAAATTGGGGTCTCGATAGAAGAATGCAAGGATGTACAGAGGTATGAAATGAGACTGTAACGATCTCCATTACATATTCTGCATTTTATCCTACCTTCAGCCGCCGTATATTTTTCGACTGCTTTGCTGCCATCGTCTCTCTTCAACATGTGACCATGACGTCATGTCCATCTGACGTTGCGACATTCGCCGCCTATTGCCATGCGTGCTGCACACATCTCTGCGGACACGTGATTGTGATGCGGCGCTTCTCGAACATGCTGGCATTTTATTCTTACAAACTTGTAGACTTTTCCTTGCTCCTTTATATACACAGGCTCCACCCCTCCCTTCTAGCATGGGAGTGGTGCAGCACCGTACACCTGCTGTGTCGTTGGTGATCATTAGGCTATCTAGCCTTCACTGGTCTTTATTCTTGCCACATTACACCAGACTCCACTCTTTTCTATGTTCAATATGGATTTTACCCAGGACTATGAGAACTGTCAACAGTCTTCTTTAAGTGTATTACTATTCCACGCCTCTGAGACTACCCCGGCGAAGGGAACCCATTTCCCTGCTCCCTCTTTGTTTTTATCCTTATCCTACATTAGTGTTCACACTGTACTGTTCAAGTTTCTCATTTTCATTTCGAAATATATATATTCCTTAATATTGCAAATGTGGGATATCTTTGCTCGCTTCTTCCTTTTACTATTCCTCTTATTGGATGTCCTGTATCTTATCACAGATGTCAAATAATTCCTCTTGTTGATTGTTAATATGTATTGCCTTTTTTATATTGGTTTCCATTTTCTTGCCCTTTTCACTCACTCTAGGTGATCTTTATTTACTTGCTGCGCGCTTCTTTTCTATGCACTCTGCGTTTCTATGTAATCACCTAATTGCTTATCTTCTGCTTTGCGTTGCACAGTGACGTGTCAAATAGTGCTGCTGACCCTTTTAATATTCGCTGATTACACTACTCTCTCGGCCCATTTTGAGTTTGGTGTGCAGTCCATTTCTTAGTTTGGCATTGGACCATTACAAGTTTGGTAGCAGACTATATATATTTATTATATATTTTTTGTTTATTCTTACTCCTTCGTTTGTCTCCATTTGCCTCTTCATCATGGCCTACTTTTCAGATAATTTTTCCCTTATCAGACTGATACTTTCCCTACATCTTTTTCACCAGCTTTCAATTTATCGGCCCCAAATCCGCGTTGTTATTATATTGTATTGTTCCGTACTTCTGCTATTGATTCTACTTTGTTTTCTGATCCGCCCTCTTATGTTACCTCTTCTCCGCAAATTGAACCCTCTTTTGCGTACACAACCTCACTTTCTGAGAGCAAACCAAATATATATGTCACTCTCCTCCTCCTTCGCTCAACCCTTTCAAACCCGCTTCTCAAGTTGATCCCACACCACCACCCACCCCTCCTCCACGATTTCTGTATGAATCTCCGATCGCTTCTCCCACTTCTTCCCATTCCCAAGCCATAAATTTTCATCTTATAAAAATGTTTAGATTTTGTTCCTCAACTTACTTCCTCCCATCCCAAAGATTTAACTCTTTGGTTGTTTGCCGCTCGTAAATTTCTCAAAACGAACTTAGCTCCATTTTCTCAACTACTC
The DNA here is from genome assembly GCF_040414725.1 of Anabrus simplex. Taxonomy (NCBI): domain Eukaryota; kingdom Metazoa; phylum Arthropoda; class Insecta; order Orthoptera; family Tettigoniidae; genus Anabrus; species Anabrus simplex. The sequence goes on from NC_090277.1 coordinate 2,343,608, forward strand.
TTATATTCAAAAACTTCTGGCCATTTCAGTCATTTCCTTTTACAGCATATGTCTGAATTTCATGACTGGCTTCAGTTTCGTTCTGTTTTGCACAATTATTTTTTTACGATATGAACGCCGTCAGTAGTTAAGCTCGCTCTTCCATCGCCGCCATCGACGTTCTGATGAATCTACTTATGACATTTTAGATTGTCTCACTGGGTTTGCTGATGTTCTACCGATATCCGGACACCTCCAGGAACTTACCTCACTTGTTTGCTTTTATTCCGATCCCCCTTTCCACCAGTTAATTAATACTTTCTCTCCTCCCACCTCTACTTCACATTTATATCACATAACTCAAATGGACACTTTTAATTCTTACAGTAATGCTTCTTACGAGTATTGTGCCTCTATTCCCCCCTACTCCTACATTTTCTGTTTCTCCCCCTCGCTTTTCCCCTTGCCCTTCCCCTCAATCCCACTCCTTCCTTTCCTTCTTGTTTTCGCTGTTTAGGTCGTGGTCATATTGCCCGTAACTGTCCCATTCCACGCTTCTTCCCGCCGTATGTAGGCAGATTTCGGTCTGTTGTGCAAAATCTGCCAAATGAACCTTTCTTATTCATCATCTATCTCGCGTGTTCGAACTGCTTACCTTATTTCTACACACCAGAATGTCCCTACTCTTGCTTTATTGGACTCGGAAGCCTCTGTTTAACTCATTAGTCTTTCCTTTTTCAGGAATTACTACTTTTTCATCCAACCTTCAATTAAGATTTTCTAACTTATTAAGTACTTCAGTTTCCCGCCACCCTTTACATATCCTTGGTCTAATTACCCTTACTATAAAGATTTCTACATTTTCATGATCTATTCCCTTTTATTTTGCACAAGAACTGCCCATACCTCTTATTCTTGGATTCGATTTTTTCACACACTCGTTTAACTCTTCACGCTCAGACTTATTTTGTTTCTTTTTATTTTGAACTCACAGTTCAGATTCCTTTGATTAATCCTTCTGATTACCCTACTTCAAAACATCTTTCTGCGTCGCATATTTGCGTTATTACTTTTCAGATGTTGGCTTTGGATTCTATATGTCGGGATATTTGATGTTTTGATGTTGGTCATGTTTTAGTGAAGTGTAATTGTAACCTTAAAAACAAAAGAAGTGCAGGTCGACCATTCCTTGCAAAATTGTAGTATTCGCGAGTCTTAAGTACTGCATTAAATGGATTTAAGATACCTAATTATTACACAACATATGATATGATATGTACAAACATTAACATCTGGCGACCGTGGCAGGACAGTGCTGGCCGTGTAATAATCCTATGAAGGTAAAATAAGAGAAAAATTGCTTCACGGTACACCTTTCGATTTCGATCGACGTAAAGACATGGCTGCTTTAAATGTATTATAGGAAGAAAGAACACAGTTACGTCGATTATTTACAAGAGCGTTTAACATATTCCAGAACAAGATTGCTGAGGAAAATGTGACGCAGGAAGATTTTCACCAGTTTAAGGTACTCGAAGATAAGGCCGATCGACTGTTTACACTTGATGAGATAATCCATGAAGCTTGGCATACCAATGAAGGCACGGACGAAGATGTAGCTGCGGAATATGAAGAATTCGAATCAAATCGAGATAAGTGGACAACAATGAAATGTAAGTACGAGAAATTCAATGAATGTCAAATAACGTGTGATGCTTCTTCCATAAGCTTGAGTGTTTCTCAGAGTAGTAGATTGGTTAATAAATTGCCGAAGTTATCGCTTGTCAAGTTCTCAGGAAATATTAAGCAGTGGTTATCAATTTGGGCACAGTTCAAACGAATACACGAAAGTAGCGAACTGGATGATGCAGAAAAGATTCTCTATCTAAGAGAATCTATGTCTCCTGGGACAAGGGCTTATGTTTTCCACCTATTCCTGAAAATTATAGTAAAGCTGTTCAGTTGTTAAAAACACGTTATGGTCGAAAGGATTTATTAATAGAGCTTTACGTAAGAGACATTATAAATCTGGTGACTGAAAAACCTTCCCTGACACAGTAGTATGATCGAATTGAGGTTAATGTTGGGTCGCTAGAATTAATGGGTCTAACTACTGACAACTATGCTGCATTATTATTTCCTCTCGCGGAGTCTTGCTTGACTGATGAATTGATCCGTGTGTGGCAGAGGCGAGGAGATAATATGCAAGAAGCTGAGTCACAAGAAAAGCTCAAAGGACTGTTAGAATTTCTGAAATCTGAAGTAGAAAGTGAAGAATATTTGCAGCTAACTAGGAATATCAGTGATATTACTGTGGGTAAAGCTCAAACATCAAAACCTTTGAGAAAATCTGACGTTCCAACTGCTCAAGGTTTGGTTTACACTGGTGGTGTAGGTAATGCATGTGCTTTCTGTAAAGTAGAGACTCATGCATCATCGCAATGCCAGCAGGTAAAAAATATGACTCTCGAAGAAACGAAAGCTAGGCTCTCCCAGAACGGTGCATGCTTCAAGTGCTTCAAGGTTGGGCATGTTGCAAGAAAATGTTACGCTCGCCTCTCTTGCAATGTGTGCGAGCGGCAACATTACCCGGTCATGTGTGATCTTTCAGAAAGGAAAGTTGGGAAAGAGTCACAGGCTTCACCTCAGTCTAGGTCAGTAACTAATTTCTGCATTAATTCCTCGTGTGTCTATCCTCAAACTGTCTTGGTTAAAATAGTGCATGGATATAATCAGGAACTTGTGCGTGTCCTTCTGGACTCTGCTTCGCAGCGTTCTTACGTGAAAGAACTGGCAGAGAGATTAGGTCTTCAGGAGATTAGAAAAGTGACTATGAGCCATGCTGTGTTTGGTGGTATTACTGGGTCTCCTGTAGAACATCGTGTATTTGAACTTGATCTTCAGAATCTTGATAATTCTAATCAGTTGAAACTGACTGCTCTTAGCCAGCCTGTTATTTGCAGTCATGTTCCTCGCCTTACAGCAGAACACGTTATGCAACTGGGACTGTCACACCTAGATGTGGGGGGAGATAAAGAAATAAATATCCTTATCGGAGCAGATTTCCTAGGGTCAATTGAATGAGCGTAGAATATTGGGAGATTTGATGGCAATGTTGACCACATTAGGGTGGACGGTATTCGGTAGAAATTAGCGCTCATGTTGTGGTGAGAGGGAAGCGACACCTATTCTGCTGAATATAGAGAAAGTGAATGACCTGTGGGAACTGGACGTTTTGGGGATAAAAGATCCTATCTCTGAAAAGAAGAAATATGTTCGTCTAACCAATGTACTCCTTACGGCACAAGGCGTTCTGTTTCATTTCGCTCCTGCATGAGCTACAAGCTTCTAACCTATGCGAACAGACTTTAATGATATGTTTCCGAACCGATATTTCATGTTACATGTTTATGCGATAATTTGTTCGAATGGTAGGGGCTTAAATGTAAGCAATGTATTCCTTTTAGCGCTAAGCGAACTGTTTATTTCACCTTCCGCATGAGCTACATGCTTATATCCAACGCCAACAGTTTCAAATAGTATATTACAGAAACGAAATTTTAATTTACATGTTTATCCGACAATTTGATTGAATGCTAGGTGCTTAATTGTAGCCAATGTATTTCTTATGGCACAAGCCATTCTGTTTAATTTCGCTCCTGCATGAGCTACAAGCTTATAACCTATGCCTTGAGAGTGATATGATGTATTTCTGAACCGATATTTCATGTTACATATATACACGGTAATTTGTTCGATTGCTAGGGGCTTACATGTAAGCAATGTATTTCTTATAGAGCTACGCGAACTCTTTATTCCACTTTCTGCATAAGCTACATGATAATAACCCACGCAAAAAGATTCAAATAGTATATTTCCGAACTGGAATTTCAAGTTACATGTATATCGAGAATTTTTTCGACTGCTGGGTGCTTAAATGTAACCAATGAAACCGTTATAGGACTAGGCGTTCAGTTTCATTTCGCTCGTGCAGGAGCTACAAGGTTATAACCTATGCCGATAGATTGTAATGATATGTTTCCGAACAGAAATTTCAAGTTACATGTTTGTCCGACAATTGGTTCGACAGCTATGGGCTTAAATGAAACCAATGTATTCCTTACGGCACTAGGTGTTCTGTTTAATTTCGCTCCTGCATGATCTACAGGCTTATAACCTGTGCTAACAGACTGAAATGATATGTTTTCAACCGATATTTCATGTTACATGTTTCTGCGATAATTTGTTCAACTGCTAGGGGATTAAATGTCAGCAATATATTTCTTATAGCGCTATGCAAACTGTTTATTGTACTTTCCGCATGAACTACAACTTACAACCCATGCCAACAGATTCAAATAGTATATTTCCGAACCGAAATTTCAAGTTGCATGTTTATCAGTGGCGGCTGGTGGTATATGAAGCTGGGTGTTGCACCAAAATTTTCAATGTTGCAATTTTAAATGAGAATCTTACAGAAATAGCAAGAATCCCTAGTATGTAATGAACTGCATTCCTATTAAAACTGAAATATAACTAGCAATTAAAACACAGGAAATAATAGGCTATTTATACAGTATAACTACAGTTATTTTTACCTCACTTGAATTGAAAATTTGCCCTCCTGTTTTTCATGGATGCAAACTTGTCAGTCACCCGTTGATTGAAGTCTGCGATTTCTATCACCAGATCTCTTTCTATAGAAAGCATTGCCAAGGCCAACAATCTTTTCTGGGTAATAGAGTTCCTTAAGAAAGTTTTTATCCTATTCAAAGTAGAAAAACATCTTTCTGCTTCAACAGACGTCATAGGAATTGTAAGAACAGTTTCAAGCACTCGCTGAACGTTTTCTCTAGGTTGTTGGTTATCATAAACTCTACTAGACTAACAACACCCGACACTGATCTGCATTCTTGTGCTAAATAGATGGACGATAGTTCATGGAGTAGTTTTAGTTTGTCCAAAAACGTATACACTGAACACACTGCCTGTAAGGTACCTTCAGGGAACAAGGAGTTCTCTGGAAGAAACAACGATGAACCTACAAGATGACCTGAGAAGCTAAAATGATTTTTAGCCTGGGAAATTATCACATCGCACACTTCCTTTGCTTCTCTTTTCCATTCAGTCTTGTTCAATTTCTTTTTCTTCAATGAGTAATCGGTAGGTACATTACCGCTCGTGAGGTCAATTTCTTCTCGAATCTTGGAGATGATTACTTCAAATGCTGAAATGGCCTTATGTGCAGAACCCGCATCAGTGTCTCCATGTTGTAGCTGACCGAAGAGAACTTCGACTAGTGGCATAACTTTAAGGAAGAATTCCAGCCAAAAATTGAAACTTCAGTAGGAAAGAACTTTTTTATGACCAAGAGCCTGACAAATTGTAGTTTCACTCGTTAGAGAGTATATGTGGTTCATACACTCAATAAGGTCTTCCTTGCGGTCATACACATCGTGATTGAAAGTTCCACCTGGCAGGGAAGCCTCACTCCCTCATCCGCTGTGGGCTGTTGGAGAAGAATGCACAAATTCCTTGCCGCCTTGCTCATTACAAGATTAACTTGAATGGCATACCAATGCACATATTCTGCGTTGGGATAGGATTTTTTTACAATAGCTTGTACCCCACCAGAGGAACGAGCCATAACGGATTCCCCGTCATATGACTGTGCAATTAACTTTTGGGGAGTTTCATTTACTTTGTGCTTCTTTAATTCTTCCAATAAACACGCAGCTAATGTCTGTGCGTCATGTTTTGCAGGAAACAGGAAACTCCAGAACCTTTCTATTGGTTTGCCTCTTACTACGTAACGGTACACAACAGCCATCTGGAATATATTGGAAATGTCACTGGTTTCATCTGCTATAAGAGCTAAAAATTCTGATTCCCTTATTTGTTTTGATATTTCTTCCTGGAACCCCTCCAACATAATTTTTAAAAGTTCATTTTGAATTGTTTTGGATGTTCTTTTGAAAACAGTTGCCTTTTCCAAATGACCTTTTAGCACGGAATCCAATTCAGCGCTAAAATTAATTAGTCCTCTGAAAACACCTGGGTTTGATGATGATTCAGTTTCATCATGCCCCTTTAGGGCCAGTTCAAAAGAACCGCAAAAACGAATCCACTTTATTAAAATATTTAACACATATCTGTTATGCCTAAACTCCGCAATTTTCTTTCTATACGCGCTATCGAATTGTGCAGCTACCTTGACAGTTCCAGAAAGTGTCAGTCTTAAACAGTTCTGAATGTGAACAGCTGAAGATTCATGTTTAAACTATCTACAACCAAAACACTCAGTCACCTGAAAACACACCAAGACCTACAGAAACACCAACAACTCCATGTCGCAATAGTCCAGCCGTTTGCCAACATGTGACAATGTTGGCACAAAGCTCGTTTTACGGCTGACAAAAGTATAATATGAAGTTATGCTGATGAGAAAACGTTTCCACCGAAAGTATATCCTCAAAACAAATTTTGCGATTTAAAAAATAGTCATGATTGCCCATGAAATACAAATGTTGGTAACATTGTGAATGGTGCGGTACAGCTTACCCTAGTGGCGTGGGAAAGAAATTACCGTTGCGAGTTGAGAGAAAGCAGGGATGAAGTCATCTCTGCAGAGTGGGGCAATCTAACGGAGACATTTTCGTTAGGGGACTTGCTGTTCTCGTGCAACTCCCTAGGACCGATACTGGCGGGCTTGCTACCTGATGCTATGCTTAGGTTCGTCCCTGCTGTGCGCTAGGGACTTGCTGGTGTCGTGCAACTCCCTAGGACCGATACTGGCGGGCTTGTTACCCGCTCGTCCCTGCTGTGCGCTAGGGAGTTGCTGTTCTCGTGCAACTCCCTAGGACCGATACTGGCGGGCTTGCTACCTGCTCGTCCCTGCTGTGCGCTAGGGACTTGCTGGTGTCGTGCAACTCTCTAGGACCGATACTGGCGGGCTTGTTACCCGCTCGTCCCTGCTGTGCGCTAGGGACTTGCTGGTGTCGTGCAACTCCCTAGGACCGATACTGGCGGGCTTGTTACCCGCTCGTCCCTGCTGTGCGCTAGGGAGTTGCTGTTCTCGTGCAACTCCCTAGGACCGATACTGGCGGCCTTGCTACCTGCTCGTCCCTGCTGTGCGCTAGGGAGTTGCTGTTCTCGTGCAACTCCCTAGGACCGATACTGGCGGGCTTGTTACCTGCTCGTCCCTGCTGTGCGCTAGGGAGTTGCTGTTCTCGTGCAACTCCCTAGGACCGATACTGGCGGCCTTGCTACCTGCTCGTCCCTGCTGTGCGCTAGGGACTTGCTGGTGTCGTGCAACTCCCTAGGACCGATACTGGCGGGCTTGTTACCTGCTCGTCCCTGCTGTGCGCTAGGGAGTTGCTGTTCTCGTGCAACTCCCTAGGACCGATACTGGCGGGCTTGTTACCTGCTCGTCCCTGCTGTGCGCTAGGGACTTGCTGTTCTCGTGCAACTCCCTAGGACCGATACTGGCGGCCTTGCTACCTGCTCGTCCCTGCTGTGCGCTAGGGACTTGCTGGTGTCGTGCAACTCCCTAGGACCGATACTGGCGGGCTTGTTACCTGCTCGTCCCTGCTGTGCGCTAGGGAGTTGCTGTTCTCGTGCAACTCCCTAGGACCGATACTGGCGGGCTTGTTACCTGCTCGTCCCTGCTGTGCGCTAGGGACTTGCTGTTCTCGTGCAACTCCCTAGGACCGATACTGGCGGCCTTGCTACCTGCTCGTCCCTGCTGTGCGCTAGGGACTTGCTGGTGTCGTGCAACTCCCTAGGACCGATACTGGCGGGCTTGTTACCTGCTCGTCCCTGTTGTGCGCTAGGGAGTTGCTGTTCTCGTGCAACTCCCTAGGACCGATACTGGCGGGCTTGTTACCTGCTCGTCCCTGCTGTGCGCTAGGGACTTGCTGTTCTCGTGCAACTCCCTAGGACCGATACTGGCGGGCTTGTTACCTGCTCGTCCCTGCTGTGCGCTAGGGACTTGCTGGTGTCGTGCAACTCCCTAGGACCGATACTGGCGGGCTTGCTACTTGCTCGTCCCTGCTGTGCGCTAGGGACTTGCTGGTGTCGTGCAACTCCCTAGGACCGATACTGGCGGCCTTGCTACCTGCTCGTCCCTGCTGTGCGCTAGGGACTTGCTGTTCTCGTGCAACTCCCTAGGACCGATACTGGCGGGCTTGTTACCTGCTCGTCCCTGCTGTGCGCTAGGGACTTGCTGTTCTCGTGCAACTCCCTAGGACCGATACTGGCGGCCTTGCTACCTGCTCGTCCCTGCTGTGCGCTAGGGACTTGCTGTTCTCGTGCAACTCCCTAGGACCGATACTGGCGGGCTTGTTACCTGCTCGTCCCTGCTGTGCGCTAGGGAGTTGCTGTTCTCGTGCAACTCCCTAGGACCGATACTGGCGGGCTTGTTACCTGCTCGTCCCTGCTGTGCGCTAGGGAGTTTGGCGTAGGAAAGTCAACCCCCTGAGTTTGATTTGAAGACGGCGGAGTTTAATGGTCCGTTATGAAGCATTAGTACATCGAACGACAAAAGATGGTTACTTTTAACACATTTTAGAGTACATGTTAGGTTTATTAAACTGCAAAATAGGAAGAAAAGACGAACATTGAAGCGAAAATTATTGGGAGTTGTGCAACCCTGCAACAATACCACGCACCGCCCTTGATGTTTATCCGACAATTTTTTCGATTTAGTCGCTTAAATGTAACCAAACCATATCTTACGGGACTAGGCGTTCTGTTTAATTTCACTTTCCACATGAGCTACATGCTTATAACCCATTTGACGAATATAGGAAGTTACGAAACAAGCCAACACAACAAATAAGGAAAGCTAAACTGCGGCACGCTTACAGTTTCATTACGCCTAACGGTAGAACAGCGACAACATTGTTGAAATCTATTAATAACCTTGGACTTACGAAGAACAAAAACAAAGACGAAATTACAGTACCTCTCGAGGCTCTTAACGAGTACTTTATTGCTAGTTCCTCCGCAGTACGACCTGTCGACAAACAGAAACTTATGAACCATTACGATACACACCCCACCCCTGACAGAGATAAATTCTGTTAGAGTCACGTGACACCCCTCCAAGTCAAGAAAGCAGTCCTTCGGGTAAGCACAAAAGCGAAAGGAATTGATGAGATTGGGACTGACATGGTCAAACAAATTCTTGATTTTATATTACCAACCTTAACCCATATAATCAATTTCTCTCTTCTATACTCCACATATCCAACTCTCTGGAAGAAGGCTATTGTGCTACCTCTTCCGAAAAGTCAAACGCCTTCGAACGAGGAAGACTATCCTCCAATATGTATTTTATCAGCTCTATCTAAAATCTTAGAATATATAGTCCATAAACAAATGTCAAAGTACCTTCAAACGCACAATCTCCTTAATCCTTTCCAGTCCAGTTTCCGACAAGGACATAGTACAACTACAGCCTTACTCAAAGTGACTGAGGACGTTCGACAAGCAATAGATAGAGGACGAGTCACAGTTCTTCATACTACTAGGTTACAGTAAAGCTTTTGAGAGCATAGACATTGACATATTACTTTACATTTTTCTAAGAGTACTATTGCTTGGATGCATTCCTATCTTCACGGACGTCAACAATGTGTGAAAAGTAATAATGGAATTGTTTCATCGTGGCGCCTCGTGAATAGAGGATTCCCTCAAGGCTCTGTACTTGGACCTCCTCTTTTCGCACTCTTTGTGAATGACATATCATCGAATTTAAGACATTGCAAATACCACATGTACGCTGACGATCTTCAACTCTACACAGACTCTACAACACAAGACCTTCAGGAAAATATAGACTTACTAAACATTGACTTACAAACTGTTAGTGAATGGTCTGCTGCCCACGGCCTGCAACTGAACCCTACAAAGTCAGAAGTAATCCTTCTTGGAAATCAAAATCAAATGGCAAGTATTAATAAACGCCCATTGCCGAGAGCAATCCTTCAGAATGTTGCAGTTCCTTTTGTACCACAAGTGAAGAACCTCGGCGTTACCATAGATGAACGCATGACTTGGTCTGGACATATCTTACATGTCTGCCAAAAGGTTTCCTCTGCTCTTCATTCTTTATATAAATATAAATACAGATATCCAATAAAACTTAAGCAGAAATTAATCGAGGCTCTTCTAATGCCACATTTCCACTATTGCGATGTTGTTTTCAATGATGTGAGGCCACTGCTGTCCCTAAGGCTACAACGCGCTCAAAACGCATGTGTGAGGTATATATGCAATCTAAGAAAATATGACCACGTGTCATCATCTTTCCTAGAACTAGAGTGGTCGCGACTCCACGTTCGCCGTAATCATCATACTCTGTCTCTCCTCCACCAAGTCCTTACTACATCTTCCCCATCTTACCGTTCTTTGCATTTTCATTATTTCTCAAATGTGCATAAAAGAGATACAAGGGCTCAAACATCAAACCTGCTTGTCATTCCTCACCATCGAACTGCAACATATAATAACTCATTTTCTGTGTTTGCCGCCCGAGAATAGAATCGCTTACCGGATGACGTCAGAGGAATACCAACCACAAGGTCATTTAAAAGAGCGTTAAGAGGTACAGCAGGATATGAATGAACTGTGCATTTCTAGTACTTTACTGATGGTGTTAGTACATTATTACCACTAGCTATTATTATTATTATTATTATTATTATTATTATTATTATTATTATTATTATTATTATTAGACCTATTATTATTGTTGTTGATGTAAATGTGTATACCTCACTGGGGTGGAATTTTATTTCTGTTATAAAGTATTTAGATTGTCTTAAACTGTGCTATTCTTAGTATTAATTATGGTAGTGTTAATTTTGATTCTATGTACAATTGGTTTAGTGTAAGAGATGGCCTAATGGCCTTAACAACCCCAATAAAGACATTTATCTATCTATCTATCTATCTATCTATCTATCTATCTATCTATCTATCTATCTATCTATCTCTCTATCTATATTTACAAACCGAAATTACAAGGTACATGTTTATGCGATAATTTGTTTGACTGCTAGGGGCTTAAATGTAACCAATGTATTTCTTATGGCACTAGGCGTTTTGTTTAATTTCGCTCCTGCATAAGCAACAAGCTTATAATCTATGCCAACAGATTGTAATGATATGTTGCCAAACCGACATTTCATATTACATGTTTATACAATGATATGTTCGACTGCTAGTGTTTTAAATATAAGCAATGTATTTTTTATTTCACTTTCACATGGGCTACATGTTTGTAACCCATTCCAACAGATTCAAATAGTATGATTACGAACAGAAATTTCAAATTATATGTTTGTCAGATAATTGGTTCGACAGCTATGGGCTTAAATGAAACCAATGCATTTCTTATGGGACTAGGCATTCTGTTTAATTTCACTTTCCACATGAGGTACATGCTTACAACCCATGCCAAAATCTCAAATAGTACATTTCCGAACCGAAATTTCACGTTACATATTTATCTGATAATTTGTTCGACTGATAGGGGCTTAAATGTAACAAATCTATTTGTTACGGCATTAGGCGTTCTGTTTTATTTCGCTCCTGCATGAGCTACAGGCTTATAACCTGTGCCAACAGACTGAAATGATATGTTTCCAACCGATATTTCAAGTTACATGTTTCTGCGATAATTTGTTCAACTGCTAGGGGATTAAATGTAAGCAATGTATTTTTTATAGCGCTATGCGAACTGTTTATTTCACTTTCCGCATGAACTACATGCTTATAATTCATGCCAACAGATTCAAATAGTATATTTCCGAATTGAAATTTCAAGTTACATGTTTATCCGATAATTTGTTCCACTGCTAGGGGCTAAAAGGTAAACAATGTATTTCTTACGCGACCAGGCGTTCTGTTAATTTCATTTCCTACAGGACCTAATTGCTTATAATCCAAATCGAAATTACAAAATTGCAAAAGGATTCAAATAGTATATTTAGGAATCTAAATTTCAAGTTACATGTATATCGATAATTTTTTCGACTTCTAGGGGCTTATATGTAACCAATGTATCCCTTATACCACTAGGCGTTCTGTTTAATTTCGCTCATGCATCAGCTATAAGCTTATTACCTATGCCAACAGACTGTATTAATATGCTTCCGAACCGGTATTTCATGTTTATGCGATAATTTGTTCGACGGCTAGGGGATTAAATGTAAGCAATGCATTTCTTATAGCGCTACGAGAACTGTTCATTTCATTTTCTGCATGAGCTACATGCTTATAACACAAGCTAACAGATTCACATGGTATATTTACAAACCAAAATTACAACGTACATGATTATGCGATAATTTGTTTGACTGCTAGGGGTTAAATGTAACCAATGTATTTCTTATGGCACTAGGCGTTCTGTTTAATTTCGCTCCTGCATAAGCAACAAGCTTATAACCTATGCCAACAGGTTGTAATGATATGTTTCTGAACCGACATTTCATGTTACATGTTTATACGATGATATGTTCGACTGCTAGTGGTTTAAATGTAAGCAATTTATTTTTTATTTCACTTTCACGTGAGCTACATGTTTGTAACCCATGCCAACAGATTCAAATAGTATATTTCTGAACCGAAATTTCAAGTTACATGTTTATCCGATAATTTGTTCGTCTGCTAGGGGCTTAAATGTAACCAATGCATTTTTTATATCACTACGCTAACTGTTTATTTCAACTCCTGCATGAGCTACATGCTTATAACCCATGCCGCATGATTTAAATGGTATATTTCCGAACCGAAATTTCAAGTTACATGTTTATCTGATAATTTTTTCGACTGCTAGGGGCTTAAATGCAACCAATTTAATTTCTTATGGCACTAAACGTTCTGTCTAATTTTGCTCATGAATAAGCTATAAGCTTATAACCTATGCCAACAGATTGAAATGATATATTTATGAACCGATATTTGATGTTACATGTTTATACGATAATATATTCGACTGCTAGTGACCTAAATGAAAGCAATACATTGCTTACTTGACTTTCCCCATGAGCTACATACTTATAACCCATGCCAACAAATTTAAATAGTATATCCCCTAACCTAAATTTCAAGTTACACGTTTATCCAATAATTTGTTTGACTGCTAAGGGCTTAAATGTAAAAAATGTATTTCTTATAGCACTAGGCATTCTGATAAGAGCCCATGTAAAGCCGCCATCTTGAGCAATCACTCATAGTTGTCATATTTCTCTATAAGAGAGCATGTATAGCCACTATCTTGTACAATCGCCCATGGCCAGCATCATTCTCCATAAGAAGCCGTGCAAAGCCACCATTTTGTGCAAACGCCCATGGCCGTCATCTTTCTCCATAAGAGCCAATGTATAGCCGCCATCTTCTACAATCGCCCATGGCCCACATCTTTCTCTATAAGACGCCATGTATAGCCGCCATCTTGCACTATCACCCATGGCCGGCATTGTTTTCCATTAGAAGCCGTGTACAGGCGATATCTTGCATAATCGCCATGGCCGTCTCCTTACATACTGGTCTATGACTTAAAATAGCGTCGGGAAGGGCATCTAGCCGTTAAACTCCATCCTGTAAAGTTAGGCCCCTCCAAGATAGCAGCTGTGAGGTTAGGCTTGCTCTCTTGGGCGTTAAAGTGAGCTTAGACCCCTCAAGATAGCGACTGTGAAGTTAGAGTCACTCTCTTAGGCAAAATCCGCAAATCGACATTGCACACCGACTATACTAGGGGGTCAATGAACTTGCACTGCTACACTACTAGATCTCGGGTGCTGACTCAGCAAAAAAGTGCTGACTCAGCGATTTAGAATCTGCTTTGCCCCACTACTCAGCTCAAACCATTTTCATTGATCTGGTTGGACCTCTTGTTCGCTCACTGCATGGTAATACCTACATTTTCACCTTACTATAGGTGGGCCGGCACAAGGTTGCACTTGACGGTTGTAAGTCGTGTTGGCACCACTACAAAAATGAAATGAAGAATGTCACCCGTCAATCAGAATCACCAATCTACTACTTTTTATGTCGGACATAGTTACGCATTTTATTCATGTTAATTCATATTTATTTCCGCATAGTGCTTATAATCTTTTATTTGCTTACACAAATATGAGCATTTAAAAATATGTTATCAGGTTTAAGCGAGCCACAAAATAAATACGAACTATTTTCAGTTGATTGTTGTTGGCAATATGGGTAGTATAGTGGTGCCATCTATAACTAGCTTGACTACTGTATTGAAGTGTTGCCGTTTTGTCTGTCGCCGCTAGCACATGGTCAGGTGTGATTTGCGCGTTTATGAAAGTTTTGTTTTCCTTGTGAGATAATTGTGAAATTATATTTTAACGAATGCAGTGCGATGTATCGGAAACGACAACATAGTCATGAAGCGCGAAGTGATAATTCTTTGCGCCGCGGAGTGTCCCTTTATAGTCAGGCATTAGAATCAGTGCGGAGAACTCGTGAGTTTTACGAGAGGGAGAGGAAATTTTACGCTTGTATAGTCGTCTCTCTGTTCCTGCAGGCTCGTTGGAATTAATTGAAATAAATAAATGAATGAATGAATGAATGAACGTATATGTCAAACATTAGGGCTTTCAGAGCTACTGTTATTCAGGGAGGTGTTCGCCCCCGAGAACAGAAGTAAACAGGGACTGGAGTAAAAGCAATAGCGGAAACGGGGCTGATAGTCTGGACTCGTTTCACAGCACTTCGGGAAATAAACGACTTAAGCTATCTCCTATAACAGGAATTAATTATTTCCAGGCTGATGCAATACGAAGACACGGTACGATTATTACAGCTCAAAGTCCCTTCCGTCACTGTTATGGACAATGCACCTTACCGCTCTGTAATAATGGACAAGACCCCTACTTAGAGCGCCCGTAAAGAACTGTTAGTGGAATGGCTGCAGTAAAGAAATATCGCAGCGCACATGTGTATGACTAAATAAGTCGACGAGGTAGGGAAGGAACAAGGGCACGAGGTTATTAGGTTGCTGCCATACCACTGTCACTTCAACCTCATTGAGTTGGTACGGTACAGGGTGAAGTAAAACATTACGTACGCACTATTAATAATAACAAGTCCTGTACAATTACCGAAGTGGACGGACTGTTCCAGGAGATTATTGCTCGAATGGATGCGGCTTTGTGGATGAGGAAAGTTAGCCATGTCGCAACATTCATTAACTCGGCAATGGCAATACATGGCATCATCAGTAACTGTCAGGAATTGATTTTCTGCCTAGGCGATGATGACAATGACAACGAAGGCGACAGTAGTGATGGCAATGATCTGGAGGGTATCGAGCCTCTACCTTTGTGAATCAGGTATGAAAATAAGGTTTCTGAATTTTCGTAAATTTTATAGATTTTACTTGAAACCTTTTGTGTTAGCACCGGTGTATATTATTCTAACATTTATTGGTGTATTTAAAGTGAGATTTTTATCGGCCGATTTCTTCCGTATTTTCTAACATCGCAATAATAAGAACTTCATAGTATATTTATCTCATATGATTTTGTGTGATGAATAATCGGTGAGCTGAAAGATCAATTTTTGTCGGCAGATTTCATTTGTATTGTGTATCATCGCGATGACTTTAAAAACATTTCTCCCATGTTTTTAAAAACACATGTGTTGTGCAATCAGCTGTTGTTGCGGCGGCAACATCGCTTCGTGCGCCATTGCAGTGTGACCAAAATTGTGCGCAGCTGTCATGTGCAACCTTACGCCGGCCCACCTATAAGTGGTTTCTCTAAGCTATTGCTTCTTCATCCTTTACGTAAAATTTCTACCCACATTATTATTAATCTTCTCTCTACTACCGTATTTCCCCTTCTTGGACTACCTTTCAATTTGGTCTCGGATAACGCCTCCATTTAAACTTCTCCGTATTATCCCAGGCAAACAACGTTGAATGTTATCATCGTTCCCTTAATATTTCTCTTTCTATTTTCCATAAATCCTACCATAAACTTTGGGGTGTAAATCTATCTGCTCTCACCTTTTCTTTCTTCTCTAGCATTAATTGTGCTACTCGCCAAACTCCTGCTAAACTGTTTTTTGGCCCAGATCGTCTTCTCCTTTATCTCTAAATTGGGACCTTCACACCCTCTTTGAATCTGATGATTCTAACTCCATTTAATCTCTTTGGATTGAAGTCCTTTCGCATCTTCGCTCTGCTCAGCTTATTTCTTAGAAAGCACATGACTGTCATCATGTATCTTCTACTTTTAAATTGGGTGTCATGGTCCTTCTTCATAATCACCCACAAAGCTTTTCCACAGAACGGTTTTCTGCTAAGTTAGCTCCTCGTTGGATAGGCCCCTTTAGCATTATTTGTCTGCCTAACCGTACTAACTCCCTTTCACAACCCCCTTCTAATTTTCATGATGTTAAACGTGTTCATCTTTCTCAACTTGGGAAATTTCAGTTCCCTAATCCGGTTACCTAATCTGTTTCCCTTTCCCCCTCCTTTTTTAAATTTTTGTTTGTTTTCCATTCTGGGGAAAGATTTTCTTCCCGGGATAGTTGCCCTGCCCCATGAATAATTTCTAGTTCTCTTTCCTGTGTTTTTCTTCTACCAAAAGTTTAGTATTTACTTTTCTGGCTCACCATGTTCCCTCCACCACTTCGGTTCGTCACGGGCTCATAGCCTTTGTACTTTGCCTCATGGAATTTAATTTTTCAGACACTCTTTTATCGTTACTTTTTTATATATCTATGCAACATAATCTGTTCTCTATATTTTACATATATTATACTGTATTTGTACTTGTTTGTACAGTATTATCACTGAAATTTTGAAACTCCTCCCTTTCATTTGTATCTCCTTGTTTCTTGGACCGGTCCAGTTTTCTCCTACTTCCTCCATTTGTTCCATTTTGTTCACTTTACATTTCTTCCTTTTTTCTTCCCCCCTATTGTTTTGGGCACATCATCTCTCTTGTCCATCTGCTTTCTCCTTCCAGTTTGATCTTCGCTCTTCCAAGTTTGCACCTTTGAGAAAACAAGCGATCATCGCTGCACTTTCATCCATGCTTCCCTGTTTGCTGGCACGTGGGAATATTATAATGAACTCCACTACATGTTCTGCATGTAATCCCACCTTCGGCCGCCGTATTTTGATGATGATGATACTTGTTGTTTAAAAGGGGCCTAACATCGAAGGTCATCGGTCCCTATCCACCGTATTTTCTTCGACTGCTTCGCTGCCATCGTCTCTCTACACTGCCGCGTCCGCCTGCTGCCTTCAACATGTGACCATGACGTCATGTCCTTCTGATGTTGCAACATTCGCCGCCTATTACCATGCGTGCTGTACACATGATTGTGATGTGGCGCATCTCTAACATGCTGGCATTTTATTCTTACAAACTTCTAGACTTTTCCTTGCTCCTATATATTCACGGGCTCCACCACTCTCAATTTGAGTCTGTTCTCGCATCGGAGTGCTGCAGCACCGTACATCTGCGTAACATCTGCTGTGTCCTTGGTGATCAAGAACTATGAACTTATTACTTCATCTTTATATTCATTAGGCTATCTAGCCTTCACTGGTCTTTATTCTTGCCACATTACGCCAGTGTTTACATTACGCAAACAGACTCCACTCATTTCTATGTTAAATATGGATTTTACCCAGGACTATGAGAACTGATATCTGCATAGTTATACAGTCTTTTTGAAGTGTATTACTATTCCATGCATCTGAGACTTATACGACATACTACCCCAGCGAAGGGAATCTTTCCCACAGTTTATCCTTATATCCATTTCCCTGTCCCCTCTTTGTTTTTATTCTTATCCTACATTAGGGTTCATTCAATTTCACCATATTGTACTGTTCAAGTTTCTAATTTTCATTTTGACATATATATATTCCTTAATATTGTAAAATGTGGCATCTCCTTGCTTGCTTCTCGAGATTTTTCCTTTTACTATTCATAGGCAATACTCATATTGGGTGTCCTGTATCTTACACAGTTGTTAAAATATATCCTCTTGTTGATTGATAATATATATTTATTGCCTTGTTTATATTGATTTTCATTTTCTTGCCCTTTTCACTCCCTCTGGGTGATTCTTATTTACTTGCTGCGCGCTCCCTTTCTATAGACTCTGCGTTTCTATGTTATCACCGTTTATACATATAATGACTAAATGCTTATCTTCCGCTTTGCGTTGCTTAGTGACGTGCCAAATATTCTTACGTGGTGCTCACCCTTTGTAATATTTGCTATTTACACTACTATCTCGGCCCATTTTGAGTTTGGTGTGCAGTCCATTTCCTAGTTTGGCACTGGACCATTACAAGATAGATTCAAGTGCCTACTTCACACCAGGTTGATTCTCTGGACTGGTCTGAAGAATGCCAAACAGCAAGGTCATGCCAACCAGACACCCCAAGGAAACAACTATTACAATATGGAGAAAAGAACTGGGATGGTAATATTAATTACCATTTTACTGGCTCAGATACCGAGTGATGCCAAATAGGTGGCCTGCTGATCGCTAGAGCTATAGGCTGATTTATTTTAATTTTGTGGAATTTTCTCATGAGCCACAATCAAACCAACAGGTTCAGACCTTGAGTGAAATACAGGAGACAGAATTCGAGAATGATCTGAATGGACCTGTGATCGCACTGAACCCAATATACTGGGATATCGATGACTTCATTCCACCTCTTGTCTGCAGAGGGAGCTACTGAACACATAAATAGCAAATTCCAATTTGTCGAGGGTTAGGGGTGTAAAATCTAATTAAGCTAAAGAGTACTTACTTGTCGTCTTCTTTGAAACCATCGACCGACTGTCCAACTGTTTGTTCATCTATGCATATTTCATCCTTAATATCAGTGGAAGGCTGTAAGCAACAAATATGCAAAATAAAGTAAGAAATGTAGAGTAAACAAATAACTTTTTTTTTTGCTAGTTGTTTACGTCACACCGACACAGGTCTTATGGCGATGATGGGACAGGAAAGGGCTAGGAGTGGGAAGGAAGCGGCCGTGGCCTTAATTAAGGTACAGCCCCAGCATTTGCCTGGTGTGAAAATGGGAAACCACGGAAAACCATCTTCAAGGCTGCCGACAGTGGGGTTCGAACCTACTATCTCCTGAATACTGGATACTGGCCGCACTTAAGCGACTGCAGCTATCGAGCTCGGTAAACAAATGACTAGAGTAAAAGTTTATAAATAGACATGACATAGCTGACACAATAAACTGCATAGTTGCACAATAAAATATCAATTTATTCTCCCAATGTAAAAAGGAAACAAACAAACAACGGTCAAGTCAAAATGATATGAAGAACAGGAACATGAAAAGGAACTCATAATGGGATAAAGAGGACAGCACTGGGAAAGAGATCAAACGGAGAAGAAAAACATGAAGGATAACAATAATCTCTGAACTTTTTCTTCTCTTCCTACAACTCCCTGTCATCATATTCATCCTATTATGTGTTTTTAAATGACAGGTCAGTTGTTTGTTTGTCGTGTTCCCACAGATGACTCTGACATACATTGGATCAGTTCTTGGACTTTTCATAGACTCTCAACAATCTGTAGGCTTTATCGATATAGACTTACAACATTTACATTCAGAATTTGAAGAGCAATGCTGGGCAAGTTTTCTACAGATAGCAAGTACAATGCATTCCCGGAAGCCCCAGAATTGATTCTCGGATAAGTCAGAGATTTTTACCAGAATCTGACAGCTAGTTGATGGTCCAGTCACGCTATATGAGAACAATGAAGGTGTTAATTGACAGAGAGGTAGAGCCCTTACTCTTAAATTCAAGAATAATGGCCAAGTTAATTTGTTGTGCTCATCACTCATCAACTCATCAGGCTGAGCAGAGGAGGCTGTAGAGTGACGGGATTTGGTTTGGTCTTAAAAGGACTACGCAGTATGTTTTCTAGGCATGAGCAGTAGTAGCGGCAATTAGGGGGTTGGAGGGGGGCAGTCACTATCCCCACTTTGTGGAGAAAAAATTAATTTTTATTCCATTTTAGCCAACAGAAACTGGGAATTATTTAAAAAACTATTTGTATAAACCCTGTTGTTTTTCAGCTAATTCTTTCCTTTAATTCATTCAATTATTAAGAAAACTACTCGGTGATAATACGAAGAAAATGTCGTTCTTCGCAGCCCACCGAATTGTACAGCGTTACAGCAAGTAGTGAAGACCTGCGGAGCGAAGTGTAACATGTTCTGTGACGAAGGGTAGCAGGGGTATATTTTTGCCAAGGTCGCATGCTTGTTGTGCGCATTTGACACTGTGGCAATCTCACTCAATATGTCTGTGTAGTTCTACCTGGTGTCTTTTACCTTGTAAGTGTGTAGTCATACACTAAATTACTTTTAAATTGTATCATCAGGCCGTACTTCTATTTAATTGTAATACATACGTAACTATTGTTCATCTGGTGGAAGTTTTACTGTATAGTATGATTATTACCGCACTTAAGTTAGTTCACTGTCACTCTGAGTGGTGTCCTTTAAAAGTAGGAAAGATCATAATAAGACAATAAAGTTGGAATTCAAGAGGATAAATTGGGGCAAATATTTGTTTATAGGAAGGGGAGTTTAGGATTGGAATAACTTACCAAGGGAGATGTTCAATAAATTTCCAATTTCTTTGAAATCATGTAAGAAAAGGCTAGGAGAAAAAAAAGATAGAGAATCTGCCACCTGGGCAAAAGCCCTAAATGCAGATCAGTAGTGACTGATTGATTGATTTATTGTTTGATCGATTGAACCTTTACATCTCTATTGAAATTCACTCAGAAAGCAACAAAAGTCATTTTATAGCAATTTTTTCATTGTTGATGTCTAACCCTCCCCCAGGCTATATACATTGGAAACAGGTCTTTCGGTTTCCATACATTTTGCACTCCCCACTTTTAATTCCCAATCGCTGCTACTGATGAGCAGAACAGCCTAACATATTAAAAATTTTCATTCAACTGACGTAGCCTACATTTGACTTTGTATGCAATGTTAGATAAATGTTAACTCTCAATTCTTTGAAAGTGAGAAACCGTACACTTTGCTTCCTCACAAGTGTACTTCCCACTGTTCTAACAAAGGTGAAAATATTCAATTTAGTTAACTGTCATTGAGTATTTCATCAATAGAGCAGTATTCCAATGAATACATCAATCTAAAGCTCACTAATGAAAGTTGAAGGATCATAACAAACATCGTATAGTTTGAAAGTAACAACCAGCAAAAGAGAAGAACTCCCATTTTCTTGTGTAGCAAATGCTACAAAAAGAAATCAAGGATCCAAAGTACATGGGTAACACCGGCCTGGAAAATCTCAAGGCTCAATTCTTCTCAGATGAGTCTCTTCAGAATCAGTTGCATCTATGGATATGCCACGTAGCACATGCAGAATTATATTGACTTAATGTAAAATTTTATACCGGAAAGGCAACTCCATTTGTTCACAACAACAAAGCTTTAAACAACAATCTATATTAACTTCATGAGAATAAATATGATTGAAGGAGGCGATTCTCCAGATATATCCATAAAATATTTTCAATGGACTGGTCATATGATGATTAAGTAGGCCACAAGCAGATGAAAACAGAAATTATGTTCAATTAGGTCTAGAAAATGAAGGCAAACTGAAGTATGGGAGATAAGATCGTTGGAACTTTAACAGTGAAAACACTGATTCAGAGATGCCATAAAATGGAATCTAATAATGTCAGTGACAGCACACGTTAGTTGCATACCTACCGTATCACACGCATGCAAACTGGCATAATGAACACAGCCTCGGGGTGGCTGGCAATCTAGGACAGTGTTGTCACGATGTTTTTAAAACAGGAACAACGAAATTGGACGATGTTTGAACGTGCCAGATATCGTACAGCACGACAGTGTCCTCAAGGTCTTCGAGAAGCTTGCAGCGAAACTGCATAGCCTTACAGACAGTGGCACAGTGGGTAAAAGCTTCCAACGAGGAACGTCAATAAGTGGCAGAGGTCATCCTGGTGTTAGTGAAGGAGAAGTATTAACGGACACTGGTCGACGTCATATGATATGTGAGCTGGCCCCAGACACTGGGTTAGCAAATATGACTGTGCTTTATATTAGAAGAAACATCTGGGCATGAGAAAAACGGCATCAAAATGGGTTCAGCAAGATTAAATGGAAATTCAGAAATGATTATGGTATGATGGTGCTCGTAACAATTTGGAGTGCTGTCAGTGCTGGATGAGTACAAACCACAGCTGAAATGTTGATCAAAATAGCATCATTACAAAGATTGAGAGTTCATCAGAAGTTATTGTTATACTCAGGTATGACTGTGATGTTTTTATCTTAATGCACTATGTTTCTCCACAGCCACATACAGTGCAAACTTGGCTGATTTGTTCAGTTGATGGGGCTGGGAATTGCTGTACCATATCCTATAATCCACAGATTTAAGTCGTTGTGACTTTGACTTCATTCACAAAAAGGAACCACTTCGGGGCCTTTGCTCTATAACTGTTTCAGAGATGGTCAGGCAGTAAACTGCTCGAAGCAGGAAGCTACCCTACTTGCACATAGTCCAAGTGAGGATCTCTCCTCTAACGGGTTATCGACCACCGGTGAATTGTATAGTCCTAGCCTCCTGAGCACAAGGAGGGCCATGACTCAGAATATGTCCGAGATGCCAACTCCCATTCCATAGCAACTGGTATCCCGATTCTCAGGACCATTTACTAGGCCACTCAGCCGTTGCCCATGGTTCACGAACAAGGAATTGACTACAGTAACCCACAAACATGAACCATTAACATATTAATCAACATAAACAAGCCTGTCCAGTGCAGTTATTAAACAGACTGTATTTAAGCCAAACATGGTCATACTGTATTACACCTTCCTCCATATCATCCAGACTTGAATCCCATTAAGCTGATATGGGTATGTGTCAAGAATGGCATTTATGAACATAATGTGATGTTCAGAATGGAAGCATTACTATAATTTATGGTGACCAAATTGCTTCCATTACAAATGAGGACTGCAAGTAAAATTTGTGAGCATTTAAAGACATTTGAAGATCTATAATTTCAGGTGAAAGTTTATTGGACCACGGTAAACATAAATGTGGGAAGTGAAAAGGACTGAAATAGTGACAGTGACAGAAGCAATACTGAAACCGCAAGAGGAAGTGATAATAAAACCATAGACACTGCCAGCGGAAGTGAAATGGGCATGGATACAGAATATGATGAAACAGTGGGAAGGGCATTCTCTAAGAGATTTACTATGCCTAGCAATAGTAACAGTGAATGATCCATAGTCTTCTATCAAGTGATTAACGTACAGAGTTATGTGTAATGTGCATTTGTGTGTGTAATTATTGGAAGGATTTGTGAAGGTTTTCTTAACAGGAATACTAAAATTTACAATAAGATTGTATGTTTTATAAGGCATGCATTATACAGTATCCTCACTTATACACTCCTATGTATGCTCGAACCTAGTCCTCATCACATTCCACTATAGCCCTCTTCCTGTCCTGCACTTAAATGAGTATTCTCCACAATTAGCATAAGCTGTACCCAAAGATTGTGACTTTGTCCCCAACACAACCAAAGCAAAGTAAAAATGAATCCAACATGGCCTGAAATCTTTCCGATGTACAACATACAGGCAGACTGGGTAAGAAATATGGTATATCTAGGGAGTAACATAGGACCATTGTGCTGAAATCAAATGCTGGATAGAGAAAGCAGACTCCATCTTCATTAGCAGGTGGCAACTGCTATCATGAAAAAATCTCAAAATAAAGCTCAAAAAGAGAATAACAAAGTGCTGTGTCTTCTCCACCCTACTAAAGAGTGTAGAATCCTAGAGATTTTATTACCCACAGAAAAGAGAATCCAAAATTTTAAGATCTGGATATATAAAACAGCAAATTGTATAATTCCTGTGGGTTATTTTCATGTCATGAAAACAGAGTTAGGTCTTCTGCTGACAAAAGGAGTAGAAAGGAAGCAGCCATGGCCTTAATTAAGGTACAGCCCATGCATATTACTGATATGAAAATGGGAAACCACAAAAACCATCTTCAGGGCTGCCGACAGTGGGGTAACCAACACAATGAGCTGTTGACCTCAGCTTATTAGGACAATTAACTCAAGAGGCTGAAATACATGTATCACATTATGAGGACTCCTAAAAAGGACAGTCTGTTACAAGTAATATTTTTAGGAAAAAATTTAGGCAAAAGGATTCACAGAAGAAGACGATCATTTTGGATCAATATTTTGAAGAAATTGGTTGGAGCTCTTTGACACATGACAAAAGGGAGATAGACATACTCATGGCCTAAATCTGGTTAGGATAAGGTACCAGTAACAGTGAAGAAACCAGCCACCAGATGCCATGCATTGGAGGGACTTTGAACAGTAATAGCTGCTATATATTACCTAGCATAAAATTATGAACTATATGAAGAAAATATAAAAGTTGTTCCAAAATATTGGAAACATCTTTCCGAGGATCCTCAAAATGTGTGCTTTACAACGAGGAGTTGCTCAATGATGTCTATTCAGCAGTTTGTTACAATTTCCATTACCAGAAAAATGTCATGAAAATATTAGATTACTTCAAATGTGTTCACCTGTGTTTCTCTTGGCTCTGCCAACTCTGATTTTGGTTCTTCTTTCAAATGCATCTCTTCTGATATAATTTTGTAGTTGTCCTGTGGAAAAGTTAATATATTAGGCAAATTTTTCAGACACATCCGGAAATGTAGTTATATACAAGTAAGCTTAACAATTCAACATTTCCTAGTAAATGAGACAGTTTCAGTTTCAAATCTTCATTATCATTTGTAAGAAAATATCCATGTCAATTATCCATAAAAGCATGACAACTAAGGGACCTTCAGGAGTGGAGGAATGTCCTGTTTGAATGCTCAGAGATATTTTTGAAGAGTAAAACAATTATACAATATAAAACCTTCTAAAATAATACTGAATGATCAGGAAAATATAGACATATTTACAAATAATCTGCTCACTATAAACAAACCAATTCTGAAATATTGAGAACTTCACCATTTATCACTGTTATCTTTCACATCCTGTACCAGCAAATACAACTCAGGAGTAAATATGTATCTTCCATATTCCCTCTTGTATATGAAGTGCTCAGCCTGAAGATAGGGAGGATCCTCAACAGATTTACCATCAGCTGTTATAGAGAGCTAGGTGTCACTGAGGAGGCAAACTATGGAAATGAAGAGTAAAGTAGTTTTCATTGCTTTCCTCATCCAGCTAGACAGTGCTGTTACATACCAGTCTCTCACATTCACTGAACTGCACACACAGATCACCTATAAGAACGTCAATTTCATGCCTTTTCCTATAGGATCTGGCTCTATTATGAATGGTGTTACACATACTGCTCATATCTCAGTCACTTTCATATCTTAAGAGTCAAGGATGAGACCGAGACCCAAAATACATGAGACAAACTAGTTCTGGCAGAATCCAGAAGACAACAGGCATTGAGCACAAAGAATCTCATCAGTGATGGATTAGGGCAGGCCACCTCATATGAAATTTGGAAAGGAAGTCATCAAGGACATAGGCCCTAAACAACATGAAACATACAAACCATTATTCCTTATCTGCAATATCATAAGGGCCTATATGCCTGACATCAGTGCTCCTTGTGAAGGCATGAGTAGGCCTACATATGGTCAGATGACAGGGATACTGCAATTTGTTCCACGTTGCACCGACACAGATTGGTCTTTTGGCAACGATGGGATAGGAAAGGCCTAGGAGTGGAAAGGAAGTGACCGTGGCCTTAATTAAGGTACAGCCTGGCGTGAAAACAGGAAACCATAGAAAACCATCTTCAGGGCTTCCAACAGTAGGTTTGGCCCACTACTTCCCGAATACTAGCTCACAGCTGTATGACCCTAACCGCATGGCAAGTTGCTCAATACAGATATATTGTGCAATGTGACTGGACTTCATATATATTGAGAAGCAAAAGGTCAGATTGTTGTCTCAAGAATGCCAGCCCTATATTCAGCATATGGCTGCACTAATCAGTAGAACTAATCCAAGGATACATTTTGTTTTAACGAAGTGTTACTGAATTATAACTGACATTGCTTTTGTAATTCCTGTTTGATATTAAACCCATTTTAATGTTTAAACAGAGGAAGTACTGTGAGACACAGTTATTATTTATTTGATCATGTTTCTGATTTCCTTTTAAAAGACCAAGGAATTAACTCAACAATGGGTTGTGAGGATGAAAAGAGACAAATGGTATCCCAGCCCAAGACTATCATTTATGCTCTGCACTTCGAAGATAAGAACATGTATCAAATAACCAGTGGCTATTACTGCCAAAGATGGTTCTAAGCATTTTATTTTCGTTCACATTTACAAACAAATTTAGTAGAGTCCTCACTGCCAAGAAAACATAACAAAGAAAACCCACCAGAGGCAACCTGTTAAAATTATAGTATATAAAGTGGGGACTATAAAATAGTTTTGAATTTTTTTTTCCTAACATTTTCTGCTCCCATTTATCAATCAATTTAAAACTGTAGTAATTGGAAGGACATTGTTTTGAAATTGTTTTAATTTTATCTTTTAAATCACCAAAACTACAGCTTTTGTCTCATCTCTAAGAAATTAAAGCAGCAATTGGTACAGGCAACCAGAAAAATAAAACGGCTGAAATCATGGCAAAGCAAACAAAGAGAAATGGGAGGAAAGTCTTCCATCAGCAAGAAATCATTGAAGGTCTTCACAAGAAACATAATGATTCAGGTCTCAATAATCTGGGTAGCTATTTCCAAGAGGTGATCCAAGACCTTGTCAGGCTTCAGGCCAACCCAACTGTGCATCGATATCCCCAGTATCCCTATTGTTACCTTAGGGAATTTTTACACCACCACATCTTCAAAATCTTTGTCACTAGACAAAATCTATTGATGGCAGTCCAGGTTTTACAGAGGAGAGTTTAAAAGAAACAATAAGTTAGGGATATTTCACAATCAATCCTCGGAACATCGATGTTTTATGAAACAGCTCTTAAGAAGAACTTGGTGTGGGACAATAAACACTTTTGCATCTATGTTGACTTAGTTCAGGGATATTTAGACACTGGTGAGTATGAAGAAAGCAATAGACTTTATGGTGGCAGCACTGAATCATCATCGGTCTGTTTACTCATTGCTGAGCATCATGATCTCATTTCTTCACTTCATTAGTAACTGCATCCTTAACAAGGTTTTCCCATCCTGAGCAGACTTCAGGTCTTCTTAAGATATTGTACAGAGGTAGACCGGCGATCATCTTCGCTTGGTCTACTTGTTGTTTTGCCTCTTGGTCTGGTGCCTTCAGTTTTACCTTGCAGAATGGTATTTTCTAAACTCTCTCCCTCTGTCCTCAAAATGTGTCCCAGGAACTGGAGGAAACTTTCACTAATGCGGGAAGATAAACCTTTTGTGTTGCTCAGTTCTTCTATAATGGAGGCATTTGTTCCTCTTTCTGTCTATAGTATACAGAGGATTCTCCACCAACACAACACCTCAAAGGCATCCATTCGGTTGGTTCTTATCACCAGCCTTCACAGTCCAGGTCTCACAACCGTACTAGAAAACAGAGAACACCAGTGATTCAACCTATTGTACTTTCACTATTTTAGATAATGCCCGGTTCTGCCAGATCTTTGTAAGTTTAACCATTGCAGCACAACCTAGGGCAATCCGTCACTTTATCTCTTTATCACAATTTCCCGTGTTACTGATTATGGAGCCCAGATATACACAATCATTCACCAACTCCAGATCTTCCAGGCATCCTGTTATTTGGATTAGGATTTGACTTTGTCGGTTGATAACCATAAGTTTGGGCTTTTTCACGTTCATTTCCAGACCAAAATCTAAACTAAGATTGTCACGTTGCTAGTGGCTTTACATCTTATGGCAACAAACATATGTCTGGGGAGAGGATTCTGTACAATGATATCTCCTCACATGGAGGTTAAGCCACAATCACCTCAACTCAAAGTTGCATAGAGGAAGTGTATAATTTCTGATTTGTTAAGTGTGCAAGGTCTTGCAGAAACGTATGTCTGGGGAGAGGAATCTGTACCTCCTCACATGGAGGTTAAGCCACAATCACCTGGAACTCATCCCCTCATGTGTGAGGAACAGAGATGGAAATAAAATTCTGGTCAACTCAAAGCTGCATACAGGAAGTGTCTCACTGGTCAGATCGACCCATCATGTAATTCTCATATGTGTTTTTGAAAGGTACTGTTTTATTGAGCCCTGGTCTTGTACAGACAATTTAACAAGAAATTAATTTTGTCAGATTTGATCAAGTTTAAGTCACCAATTATGTAGTCCTTTCTCTATATTCCTTTCAGACCAAGAAGTTCAAGTTTTTTTTTTTTTTTTTAACTTTCAATGCTTTTCTCACTTTTGTTCAAACAAACAGTGAATGTTAGAGTACAAAACTCATGTGTTGTAATTTTCTATATACTAGTTGTCTATATACACAATTGTGTAGTCTAGGAATGACCAAAGGAAGAGGATTTTTTACCAGAATGGAAACCTTTCTTGAAAAATCTTAATTATTATGAATTTATATCAATGAGAACATTCAGCAAAATGTAAGGGCTACGTAAAGGAAAGAAGGTATATATAGTTTGTTTTCAATCTCGCTTTTGGTTATATCTCTCAAAATAAGTAAAAATTACACAATGTTTAACTTGAAAATTCTCTGGCTACTCTCATTGTTACGTGTGAAACACTCTAAAACAGTTTTTGTCCTTAGTTAAACACAAATACATGTTGCATTTTACACATCGCACTCTTGATCTCGAAGTACAACCTTTCACTTGGCAAGCCCTGGCTGTTGACAGGTAATCAACAAATGGTCAGTTCTTATAGCCATCTGTTCCTTTGTCCTCACCAGGTAAAGGTGCTTGCCAGTTTTGAGGTCTGCTTCGTGGAGACGAATTTGGGTTTCCTTCATCGTCCAAAATTTGTCTGGGATGATCAGTGCTGCAGAGGAGAGCATTAGCTAGGTCCACCCTGAATTTGAGCAAGTCAATGGTTCTGAAATTTGGAATACCACTTTTCTTGATATCTTCATGGTACTTCAAACAGCTGTTGACAACAAGATCAAGGTGGTGCAGTATGACTTTGAGTGCCCACTTTATTAGTTTTTATCCATGTTCTATAACATTCTAACAACTAATTGAAGAGATCCCATATACTTATTATATTTTGTTACAAGGGCAGGGTAGTTGACATCAACATAAGCACCTTGTAACCACACCAATTGGAGAACATCCAGTCACTGAGAATAGAAATAGAGAATAGAATACGATTAGGAAGAAAAGTAACCATGACGTCATGTCCACGCGCTCTTGTTTTAAACAAAGCCACGTGCTTTTTTGACAGCTGTCATGCGCCATCTTGCATCGCTAACCTCAGTGCTGCCCTCTTTACGGCACTAAACCTTACGGGCGGGACATATGAATTCCACGTGCTTTCTTGACAGGTGACAGCTGCCATCTTTAAACAACAACGCCTCGCTAACCTCAGTGCTGCCATCTTGACGGGACTAAACCTTATGGGTGCTACCTTATGCACGTAGTAGCGGGCAATTTGAAAATATCTGTCAGCTGTCATCCGCCATCTTGCATCGCTAACTTCAGTGCTGCCCTCTTTACGACACTAAACCTTACAGGCGGGAAAATTCCACGTGTTTTTGACAGCTATCATCTGCCATCTAACATCAGTGCGGGCATCTTAACAGAGCAAAATCCTCATGGTTGCCACCTTAGGCTAACCTAATTATGCTTTATTGACTTTGGGAGGGGGGTATAGGGCGTCCGCTTTCCACTACCTTCCCTTACCAAAGATGAGGGATGGGTGAGTGAGAGATGTGCTCTCTCTAGAAATCCACTGCCGTAGCGAAGGCTTCTGTACCAAAAATATTGCTCTGGGAAGGCCAGGGCACGGCCGCCTCTTACGAGGCAAGCGACGGATACACCGACTTACACTTGTATTTATACCTATTAACCATTGAAATTGATCTTGGTACTTCTGGAGTGAGAGAATAAGCTGTCTAGAAAACGTCCTAGTCCGTTGCCCAGGAGACAGCTGGATGTATAACAATACCACATGCAAATACACCCTACTAGGAGGTTTCTCTCGTGAACATCAGCCACCACCAGCTCGACTGAAATCCAGGAAGAGATTTCTACAGTCTTCTGCTCCACTTGATTCTGACCCAAAAAGGCCAGGGTTAAGCTATGGAAACAAAGGTACCAAGATCATCCGGAACGTATTGAAATTGAAGAAAAGCTGCCACCTGGTCACGAAGAGGGATGGTGTATATGGAAGTCGTTAAACAGACTGCGGACCGGCGTTGCAAGATCTAAGGACAATCTTGTGAAATGGGGCATCGTGCAAGGTGGGGACTCATTATGCGAATATGGAGAGGAACAGACCGCTACGCAGCTCTTGCACTGTCGTCTACGCCCAGACTCATGCACAGGGTTAGAAGTGGCACTGGCTGGAAACAATGCCATCAATGTAGCCAAATACTGGTCACAACTTGTGTAGATATTTTCATGTAATACTTCCTTTCTCCTTTTTTTATTCTTACAATTCATTTGTTCATATGTCTTTCATTTTGAGTGATTAACATACTTCATATATTTATTATTTAATTTTTGAATTGAATTTTTGAATCGATCTGCGCACACATGCGATTAACGCACGCTCTGGCGGAAGAATTTTAGTACGATAGTCGATGCAAGCATTATCGATAGGTGTGTGCGCAGACATGCGATTAACGCACGCTCTGGCGGGAGAATTCTAGTACGATAGTCGATGCAAGCATTATCGATATGTGCGCGTACACGCTCTAGCGGTAGAAAATAAAAACATACGTTTACATGATATCGCTTGCAGCTATCTCGACAGATTCTAACCTTATTGCTACAACACGTGTTTAGTTTACTGAATGAAACATAACAAGACAAGAATCGAACACTGTACTCGATGTCGAACGTGTGTTTAAGAATAGAATGGAACACGATACTCGGTGTCGTTACTTTCAACATGTTAAGGAAAATATATCGCTTACTGCAATATTAACAAGACTAGAAATCTGAACAGCTTGCGCAAGATAGCGGCTGTTGTAACCTCCTCCGCCGCCGCTACCTCTTCCCGCTCTGAGACATATCTCTATCGAACATACAACGCGATCTTATACATAAGGCAGTGCATATAATATTTCAATGATTTGGCTTATCTTGTGTGAAAATCAAAAAATGATACTGCGTAGCTAAATCGCTCAGTAAACGATAAAGCAAAATTACATCTTTCAATGATTTGCCTTGTTTTGTGTGAAAATAAAAAACATACCGCCTAGCCAACTCGCTCACCGCACAGCTAACACGCTTAGTGATTGCAAATACACGCCTTGCGAAAATCAAAAACCATAGTGCGTAGCTAACTCGCTCACCGCACAGCTAACACGCTTAGTGATTGCAAATACACGTCATGCGAAAATCAAAAACCATACTGCGTAGCTAACTCGCTCACCGCACAGCTAACATGCTTAGTGATTGCAAATACACGTCATGCGAAAATCAAAAACCATACTGCGTAGCTAACTCGCTCACCGCACAGCTAACATGCTTAGTGATTGCAAATACACGTCATGCGAAAATCAAAAACCATACTGCGTAGCTAACTCGCTCACCGCACAGCTAACATGCTTAGTGATTGCAAATACACGTCATGCGAAAATCAAAAACCATACTGCGTAGCCAACTCGCTCACCGCACAGCTAACACGCTTAGTGATTGCAAATACACGTCATGCGAAAATCAAAAACCATACTGCGTAGCTAACTCGCTCACCGCACAGCTAACATGCTTAGTGATTGCAAATACGTCATGCGAAAATCAAAAACCATACTGCGTAGCTAACTCGCTCACCGCACAGCTAACACGCTTAGTGATTGCAAATACACGTCATGCGAAAATCAAAAACCATACTGCGTAGCCAACTCGCTCACCGCACAGCTAACATGCTTAGTGATTGCAAATACACGTCATGCGAAAATCAAAAACCATACTGCGTAGCTAACTCGCTCACCGCACAGTAATTGCAACACGGGTTACTGATACACGTGAGTCTTGTTTTGAAACATGTTGCGAGGTAGCACTTACACACACACGTAACGGGGTTATTCAATTTATAATTGTTTGCATGTAAAGGCAAATGAGAAGAGTACTGCTACACATGATTGATACTGCAATTCAATATCCCGGTCCTAGCGTCAGGAAGGACATCCGGCCGTAAAACAGATTCTTGCTGAGCAGGAAAGGTAGCAGCCCCCCCAGCACTTGCCTGCAGAGCTGACAACCGTGTAGTTTGAACCCCGCTACTTTATAACGCTGTTTATCGTAATAGGCGTACACTGTTTGCAAATCCCGGCCTTGGCGTCAGGAAGGACATCCGGCCGTAAAACAGATTCTTGCTGAGCAGGAAAGGTAGCAGCCCCCCCCCCCAGCACTTGCCTGCAGAGCTGACAACCGTGTAGTTTGAACCCCGCTACTTTATAACGCTGTTTATCGTAATAGGCGTACACTGTTTGCAAATCCCGGCCTTGGCGTCAGGAAGGGTATCCGGCTGTAAAACGGATCTTGCGACTTAAAATCCCAGTCCTAGCGTCAGGAAGAGCAACCGACCGTAAAACAGATTCTTGCGATTTCAAATCCCCCGGTCTATAGACTTTTGGCGTTAAGAAGGGCATCCGGCCGTAAAACAGATTGTTAAGAAGAAAGGGCAGCGATCGTAGCCACCTCCCTAGCATTTACACTGTAGTTCGAACCCCGGTATTTAGGCTATGTGCCAGCACCGGGTTTCGAATAAGGAGTAGGCTATGTTCTAACACCGGGTTAGAGATGCGTAAATCCCCCTTGCCAAGAAATACCATAGGTGTGTGTTTTACAGAAAAGTTGTGAGCTTCAAGGTGGCAGCAAGAATCGGCTTAGCGCGGGCGCAGGAATGCGATGAACTAGCAACTCTCTTCCGGTACAATGTCTAACCCGCTCGCTTGCTAACTGTACCATAAGTTAATTACACGCACACAGCTCTAAAGTGTTGTTTTCGGGCCAGTCTGAGTAGCCCAGAGGCGCTGCCCTTTTATCATAACGGGTTAAATCGCGGCACAAATACGTCCACCTCGTTTCTACTGGCAGAACTTCTAAATTGCGGCACCTCGGCGTCTCGTGTTGTTCTTACCCTAGCTCAAAGCTCGCTAACAGGCAGGGGATACCGTAGATGTGGGCTTAGCTCAGTGCCCGAGAATCGCTTCTACATAAAACTCAGCTCAGCGCCCCTGTCTACCTACCGGCAAGGGATACCGTAGGTAATGACTCCCTCTCATTTTGCTCAACTCAGCGCCCCGCTAAGCTCAGGCAGGGTATACCGTAGATGTGGGCTTAGCTCAGTGCCCGAGGATCGCTTCTACATAACACTCAGCTCAGCGCCCCTGTCTACCTACATCCAAGGGATACCGTAGATGATGACTCTCTCTCTCTTTTTGCTCAGCTCAGTGCCCCGTCTAAGTTCACAGGTCGAGGATCGCGCGCTGGCCTTCTAACCCCAGGTTCGATCCGCTAGTATAATACATTAGCCTGCAGAACTCCTAAATTCGACGTCTCTGAAAACAGCAGGTTCGATCCTGGCTCACTTTGGTGGTGCTCAAATACGTTAGCTTCGTGTTGGTGGCAGTATTCCTAAATTCCGGCACCTTGGCATCTCCAAGTTCGATCATAGCTCAGTCTAAAGGTACACGGTAAATTTACAGAGAACTCTTGATGCATAAACGTTTTGTTACAACTGTAGTGCACACGTCTGCACCTTCCATAGCCCGCCTAGTAACAAGTCTGTGCGAAGCGCAGGCAGTTCTCCGTGTGTGTGCATGTACAATTCCTCTACTTTATCGCCTACCGTCTAGTGTAAAACAAAAGGTAAGATTAATTATCTGATTATTATTATTATTATTATTATTATTATTTACGATTTCTTTTTCCTTTGTTTTTAGAAAATCACCGTCTGCAGTGAATATTATTCCAGTAACCATTCTTCAGTTTGCAAGCCTTCAACTTTAGGTAGGCCTAAACTGTTGGTTAGTGTTTGGATTTTTGTTCGAAAGCAACTTCTACGCTAGGCAATAAAGATCTGTGTAAAGATAGCTAGGCTAGCTGTTGACCAACGGACTTTCCCTTTCATATCCTATCATCACTATGTGCGATGCAAGTGCTTCGACGCTAGGTAATAAAAATCTTCGAGTTGCATGTTTGTAAAGATAGCTAGGCTAGCCAACTTGCCCTTTCATATCCTATTATTAATATGTATGAGGCAAGTGCTGTGTATGAAAACATAACAATGTGCCAACGCTACTTTCAGACAGACGATATTTATAACAGGTTAGCTGTTAACAAACCAAGTGACTTTTGTAGCCCTTTCCTATCCTATCAACACAAGTGCTTCTATGCTAGGCAATAAAAATCTTCGTGTTACATGTTTTTAAAGATAGCTAGGCTAGCTGTTGACCAACCGACTTGCCCTTTCATATCCCATCATCACAGTGTGCGACGTAAGTGCTTCTACGCTAGGCAAAAAATCTTCGTGTTGCATGTTTGTAAAGATGGCAAGGCTAGCCGACTTGCCCTTTCATATCCTATCATCACTATGTGCGATGCAAGTGCTTCTACGCTAGGTAACAAAAATCTTCGAGTTGCATGTTTTAGCACAGTAAAGAAGGCTAGGCTAGCTCTTAACAAACCAACTTACCCTTTCATATCCTATCATCACTATGTGTGATGCAAGTGCTGTGTATGTAAATATGAGAATGTGCTAACGCTACTTTTAGGCAGTTAGATGATATTCATAACAGGCTAGCTGTTGACAAATCGACTTACTCTTTCGTATCCTATCATCACTATGTGCGATGCAAGTGCTGTGTGTGCAAACATAAGTATGTGCTAACGCTACTCTTAGGCAGTTAGACGATATTCATAACAGGCTAGCTGTTGACAAACCGACTTACCCTTTCCTATTACTATGTGCGATACAAGTGCTAACGCTACATTCATTTTTTTCTAGGTACATCAAGAATTATCGTTACAGGGAATTCAAGAAGATTTAGGGTTTTACCAAGAAACTGAGGATGTAAGTGTGTAGTAATGAGGTAGCATTTAAGAATAAAACTGTAAATAGTTTGTTATTCTAAAGCTGCACAATCGTAAAAGACTACTAAAAAGTCCAGGGAGGGCTCTAAACTTGGGTGCACAGACGAGGACGTTAGCTGAAAGTTGTACTGTTGCAATGTCTGTGTAATAATGCTACAGCTAATGCTACATCTAGAGCTGTAGAATGTTTTATAGCTAATATTAAAAACTACGCATGCAGGAAAAAAAGCGTAAGTTAGCTAAAGTCGTGGCATTTAATAAAAATAAATAATGTACATTCTTTTATTTTAGATTGGGTATTACATTCTCCTCCTCCCGCTCCTTATTTGCAAGATAAAGTTTTGTTCAATACTATATCACTCGAAGAAGAAGAGTAAATATGTCAAGAAAGAAGGTATTGAGCAGATTCGTAAGTATGATATCGTCTTAGAAGAGCAGCTCAGTAAGTACGTTGAGAAGAAATTTTTTTGAACAGTATTTGATTCTAGTCTTGCAATGCAGTGTTCTACATCAACGAACTATAGTATGTGATTCTAGTTGTAATATGTTTCGAACAGCAGTATGAGTTCAAGTCTAAACATGCACAATGATGTTATCGCTGCAGCACGTGCACACTCTTGCTTTTGCAATGCATGTTCGATAGATATGTACCTTGACAGAGGAGGAGGAAGAAGAGCAGCTTAGAAAGTATGTTGAGAAGGATTTTTTTCTAAACAGTAGTCGATTCTAGTCTTGCAATGCAGTGTTCTACAACATCAAACTATAATATGCGATTCTAGTTGTAATATGTTTTAAACAGCAGTATGTGTTCAAGTCTAAATATACATCGCTGCAGTTACGCGATATGCATAAAGGTATCTTCAGACATGTTGTATCGTGTTCTAATCTAGTCTTAATTACTTATTTAGTGTTTTGAACACATCAGTTAATGTTCTAATTACATGTTGAAGTTAACGATACCAAGTACAGTGTTCGATTCTAGCCGTGTTATGTTTTAATCTGATCTTCTTAGAACAAAGGTATCCCCTGACATTTTCTAAACACACGTTGTATTGAGAACACTGTTCTATTCTAGTCATGATTACTTATTTAGTGTTCTTAACACACCAATCAATGTTCTAATCACATGTTAAAGTTAGGAACATCAAATGTAGTGTTCGATTCTAGTCTTGTTATGTTTTAATCTAACCTTCTTAGAACAAAGGTATCCCCTGTCATGTTCTAAACACATGCTGTATCGAGCACAGTGTTCGATTCTAGTCTTAGTAACTTATGTAGTGTTCTAAACACATCAATGTTCTAATCACATGTTGAAGTTAACGACAACGAGTACAGTGTTCGAGTCTAGTCTTGTTATGTTTTAATCTGATCTTCTTCAAAGATATCCCCTAACATGTTCTAAACACATGTTGTATCGAGTACAGCGTTCGTTTCTAGTCTTGATCACTTATTTAGTGATCTGAACACACCAATCAATGTTCTAATCACATGTTGAAGTTAACAACAACCATTACAGTGTTCAATTCTAGTCTTGTTATGTTTCAATCTGATCTTCTTAGAACAAAGGTATCCCCTGTCATGTTCTAAACACGTGTTGTATCGAGTACTGTTCGATTCTAGTAATGATTACTTATTTAGTGTTCTCAACACATCAGTCAATGTTCTAATCACATGTTGAAGTTAACAACATCGATTTTAGTCTTGTTATGTTTCTTTTGTAATCCGGAAGTCCAATCATACACGATGATGTTATCGCTGCACACTCTTGCCTTCGCGATGCGTGTTCAATAAAGCTATGCCTTGACAGAGGAGGAGGTGGAGGGAGAGAAGGCGGAGGAGGTAGGGGAGGAGGAGGAGGTAGAGGAGGTAGCCATAACAGCTACCGCTATCTTGCGCTAATTAGCGTCGGGAAGGCCATCTTGTCGTAAACTAAGGATAGTCTCCTTCAAGATGGTAGATGAGATGTTAGGTTCGCAAATGCATTAAAGTTGATGATAGCTGACGGATTTTTATTTTAAAATTATCCGCCACCACATTTCAAAGGTTTGTACCTAAAGATAGCAGCACGGTGCTCTGTTGATTAAAGATGGCAGCTTCTCCAAAAGCACATTTCCCTCTACCACATGATAAAAATATGTAGCTAAATATAACAGCACGATCCTTTGCTGATTAAAGATGGTCGCAGCTGCACGTAGAATTGTCCACTACTGCAATAAAGATAGCAGCACGGTGCTCTGTTGATTAAAGATGGCAGCTTGTAAAAAAAGCACATAGAATTTGTTAAATTGCCGCCACCACATTTCAAAGATATGTAGCTAAAGATAGCAGCACGGTGCTCCCTTGATTACAGATGGCGGATGACAGCTGTCAAAGAAGCATGTGGATTCTAAATTACCAGCAGTAGCGTAAAGTGGGCAGCACTAAGGCTAGCGAAGCAAGATGGCGGATGACAGCTGTCAACAAAGCACGTGGCTTTGTTTACCATTTCAAATCTCACGCTAGTAATAATTAGTACCGTAAAGAGGGCAGCACTGAGGTTTGCGATGCAAGATGGCGGATGACAGCTGTTAAAAAAGCACGTGGCTTGGTTTACCAATTCAAACCTCGCACTAGTGAGGATTAGTGCCGTCAAGAGGGCAGCACTAAGGTTAGCGATGCAAGATGGCGGATGATAGCTGTCAGAAAGCACGTGGCTTTGTTTACCAATTCAAATCTCGCGCCAGTAAGGTTTAGTGCTGTAGCGAGGGCAGCACTAAAGTTAGCGGTGCATGATGGCGGATGAAAGCTGTTAAAAAAGCACATGACTTTGTTTACCAATTCAAATTCTCGCGCTAGTAAGGATTAGTGCCGTAAGGAGCACTGAGGTTAGCGATGCGTTGTTGTCGATGTCAGCAGTCAAAAAGGCACGTGGCTTTGTTTACCAATTCAAATCTCGCGCTAGTGAGGTTTAGTTGGCAGCATTGAGGTTTAGGCCCGTCAAGATGGCAGCAGTGAGGTTAGCGATGCGTTGTTGTCGATGACAGCTGTCAAAAAGCACCTGACTTTGTTTACAAACAAGAGCACGTGGCTTTGTTTACAAGCAATAACAGGTGGTGATGACGTCTCGGTCACGTGGTCATGACGTCATGGGGTCAATCACCTTGGCCGGGGTCAGTGACTTCGGGTGCTAACTCAGCAAAGAAATGCTGACGAGGTGGTTCAGAATGCCCACTGTCCCACTACTCGAGTTATTCCTCGTAAAGTAATATTGATAAATGCACAAATACGGTATTTAAGGTTATGCATCATAATTTGGAAGAGAATTGTTCAATGTAAAGGAGCATTTACTTACAGAAGAATGTTATGTCTCAGTAGTTGCAAATAATATGAAGATGGTTAAGAGTGATGATAATAGATATTGAGAAAGTTGAAATGGAATGAATTGAAAGTTAAATAAGATAGGAAGAAGTTATATGAGTTGATTTGAGTATAATAATGTGCGTCTTGGTAATTTCGAGACATATATATGAATGATAGACGTTAAATATGAATCAGTTAGACGATGCAAGTACTGGAAAAGAAATACGCCGCGGGAGTGACTGAAATACGGTATGGATGGTGAATATTCGTATGTAGTTGAGATTTGAGAGGTGAAGTAGTAACAAGTACGAATTCTCAAAATAGGCGAAATGTGAGGTAGGCAAGAAGACGTATAAACATAGTACCGAGATATCATACCGCAGATACTTGTTGAATTACTTGCACACGCGATATATTTCAGTTAAACTTAACGGATAAATGCATATCGAGCCGAATTGCAATAAATTAAGAATTATGTAGATAGAATAGGGAGATAGATTATTTTATATTATGAATATTGTTTTATTATTTATGCTAGAATTTTAATTGAGAAGATATTAGATTTGGAGATGTGATTTAAGAGGCAGTAGGGATGGAAACCTTAGCACGTCAGTCGTCGTAATACAGTTCTTCAGAATGATATTCTACATTAACGAATTCAGATTTATGAATTAACGATATATAAATTATGAGAAGGAATTCCAAATTTTCCTAATGCTAATGTAATTGTGTCACATTGATGCATGTGAATGATTAATTTAATTTTTCAAGGATGATTATGGATAATTTGACTTCATTTCAGAAATATTAAATTCATAATATCATGTTATTTTATTAATAAGCCAGCGCTGACTTAAACATTGAATTTCACGGATTATTATTTATTTAAAACAACAATTATGGAAGTTCATAATGATACTAGTTCTCATTTCTTTCGAGTTTTTCTTAATTTAATAAATATGTTCCTTCATTATTTTTTAATTCAGTGAGTGATAATTTATAGTGGTAGTTAAAAACTGACTTAGTTTGTAGGTGATTTTCATGTGGGTTGCATTAAGAAATTGTGATCGATGATGAATTTACTATTTTATGCGGTAAGATGGAGACGTTCATTGGAAATTATCGCGTACGGTCGCTACGCCTTTCTCGGAATTCACGTAATGCCTACCTATAGAAAAATTAAATATTTTCCTTATTCGATGAGGTACCCTGAGATTACATACGACTGTCGGAAAATAATAGCTGTGTCGTACCTGGACGCGGGAAGGGCTCATAACTGATGATCGTATGTAAGAAACACATTTAGTATTTTGTACTGCATGAAGAATAGAGGAGAGGAATCTTCCGTTAAACTTCAGACCATGCTGCCAATAGCGGCAACCACGGACACTGTGCTAATGCAAATGTTATCAATGAGCACATTATGAAATGTCCTGTTAAAGGAATGGATACATACATACATACATCTCCATTATAGACCGTTATTCCTTTTGGTGTTCAGTCTGCAAGCTTCTGTGAATGTACTAATCACCACAACAATCCCCTATTTCAAACTAGTTCTACATCTCTTATCTTTAAATCATTAGAAACTGAGTCTTATCATCATTGTCTTTGCCTCCCCGTATCCATTACCCTCCATGACTGACTCCATATCTCTCCTAGGTAACATCTCCTGCTCCATTTGCCTCACAAGACCCCACCACGAAATGCTTCATGACTACAGCTCCACCCATTGAGTTCAATCCTAACTTAGCCTTTATCTCTTCATATAAAATACCCTCCCGCCATTGTTCCCACATGCTCTTACCAGCAATCATTCTTGATACTTTCATGTCTGTAACATCTAAGTTGTGAATACGTTATCCTGAGTCCACCGAACTTTCACTCCCGTAAAGCAAAGTTGGTCTGAAAACAGGAAGAGAAAGTTCGGAAGGAAATTGCACAGGATAGTATAATCGGTCCGCTACTTTTCTTAATACACGCAAATGATTTTGGGAACAATATAACATCAAAAATAAGATTGTATGGAGATAACGTAATTGTTTATAGGGAAATAAATAACACTGAGGATTGTTCAAAATTACAAAGGGAACTTGACCGTAACCAACAATAGGTTGAAGAAAACAATAAGAACCATAATGGAGGCAAATCAACTGTTACAACATTTACAAACAGGAGCTTTAAAACTGAATTTGAATATACTTTGGATGAGGTAGTTATCCCAAAAGATGGCAAGTGCAAATACTTAGGTGTGAGATTTGAAAGTAATTTGCACTGGAAGGGTCATGTTGATGACATTGTTGGGAAAGCATACAGATCGTTACATGTCATAATGAGGCTACTTAATGGATGTAACAAAGAATTAAAAGAGAAAAGTTACTTAAGTATGGTTTGTCCGTTATTGGAATATGCAAACAGTGTTTGGGATCCTCACCAAGAATATCTAATACAGGAAATAGATAGTGTGCAGAGGAAAGCAGCAAAATTTGTAACAGGGGGTTTCAGGAGAAAAGTAGTGTATCAGAAATGTTAGAGGAACTTGGGTGGGGAACTTTAAGTAAGAGAATGGAGAAAACTAGACTTATAGGATTATATAGAGCCTATACAGGGGAACAAGCATGGGGAGAAATCCGCAAGAGGCTCCAGTTGGAAAATAATTGTATCGGCAGAACTGACCACAAGTATAAAATTAGAAGGAATCTTAGCAGATGCGACTGAGGTAAATTTTCATTCATTGGGAAGGGCGTGAAGGAGTGGAACAGCTTACCAGGGGTAGTGTTTGATCATTTTCCAAAATCTGTACAGATATAAGAGAATAAACAGCAACAGAGAATATAAATGAAATGTTAGAGGGCATTCGACCAGTGCAGGTTATTGTAAATAAAAAATGTGTGTGAATAAATTAATTCCATCCCCTGGTCTATGGATTTGGACAGCTGAAGTAGGGGACTGACTGTAAGGGTGAAGTACAGTGGGGATTTCGATGGCCCTGGGACCGCTACGGTAGCTGTGAAGGCCCTTCAGGAACACTGAAAATCGGTGGCAAAAGGGGCTCTGGTTAAGACGCAGCAGGTCGTTATGCTACTTAGGTTACAAAATGGGTAAAATATATATAAGTAAATAAATGCAATGTAAATTTTAACCTTATTCCAGTTGTATATTATTATTAGAACTAATTCCACATACTGTGTATGAGTTGACTATGTTTGTAAGTACAGGATATATTATAAGTATAATTTTGTAAACAATATATATTTATTAAGGATGAGCCATGTGATTAATAGAAAAAAATGTTAGCGTAAATCGTATAATATTGTATTCTAGGAAAATTTTCTTCTTCTCTTGTTAATTTAATATTTAGTGCTTGACAATAATGTATATTAGTGTACCATTTGCCACCGAGGTAGACACCTCATTTGCAAATAAAGAGATTTTGATTTGATTTGATTTGAAACACGCCTATGTAAAGATAGTTTCATCCAGGAGCTGACTTCATTCTTCCAGAATACTGCTGATAGCAACTGTTAGCAGACTGCATTAGCTTGATTCAAGTTCACATAACTTATTGCCATCCTGGGAGTATATACATACTAAATATTTGAAATTATCTACCTGTTCCAACTTCATATACCTTCTGTTTTGCTAGTGGCTTTACGTCGCACCAACACAGATAGGTCTTATGGCGACGATGGGATAGGAAAGACCTAGCAGTTGGAGGGAAGTGACCGTGGCCTTAATTAAGGTACAGACCCAGCATTTGCCTGGTGTGAAAATGGGAAACCACGGAAAACTATCTTCAGGGCTGCCGACAGTGGGATTCGAACCCTCTCTCTCCTGGATGCAAGCTCACAAACGCGCGCCTCTAACCGCTCAGCCAACTCACCCACTCATCCCTCATCTGACATTCAATTATTAGAAAGGCTAATTTTTCATACCATACTCATTGCACCTTTTTTCAAGTTCCAAGATAGTAGACTGCAGGCTTTTGGCAAAATCTGCCATTAAGATCAAGTTGTCAGCATACCCCAGATTGCTTACTAAACTTCCACCTTACTGAATCACTTCCTGCCACTTTATACCTTTTAGCAGATGATGTATGTAAACTACAAACAAAAAAGGTTTTTTCAAAATTCTGATGAATACAGAAAACACGATCCTGACAGCCCCTTTATGCTCTCAAACCACACTGCTTTTCATCCTACTTCCTCTGAACCACTGATCTCACCCTGCCTTTCAAGTTGCCAGTGAACACCTTGCCTGGTATATTGATAATTAAGATACCTTGATAATTGTTGTAATACTTCCACTTTGCTTGCTTATAGGTAGGTGCGATTACAGCTTTCATCCAATCGGAAGGTACCTTACTAACACTCCATGATAATTGTATTTTATTGAAGACATTTCAACCCTTCCTTCCCAATATCCTTCACCACTTCAGGTCTAATTTCATTTTTTCCTGCTGCTTTATGACAATTGAATTCATCTACCATTCTTTCCAATTTCTTAAGAGTAATTTCACCAACACCATTGCCCTCCTGACCCAAGAGTTGAGAAACAATAGGCATTGCAAGTAATATATGACACAGTGATGTTGTAGAAAAAAGACTATGTTCTATAACTGAGAAAAATTATTCGTGGGAATGAATTTGAAGATTATGATTCTGTACTGCTAGATTGGCCTAAAGGTGGTATTGCTGAAGAAAGACATTATGAAGGGGCTAGAGGTAAAGGCTACATCCTACCTCATCGGGGTGTATTTAAAGAACACAACACAAAAATCAAGTTGCCTCAGAATCAAAGAGTGTATCGGACAGTGTTCAACTATATATTTGCATTTGCTGTGCGCCGCTCCGCAGGCCGGTGAACTAAGGAAACACGAGTAGCTGTGATGTCACTGCGCTGTAAGTGCTGAGTAAGCCATCCAGTTGATTACTGCAGTATGTGCCCAGCCGCTCTTCCGTTTACTTGAAGTGTTGTTTATTATAATAGTGCAGTGACTGTTTGTCGAAACGCCTTCCTGTAGTGTGTACGGCTGTAACAACACA
This sequence comes from Anabrus simplex, assembly GCF_040414725.1. Lineage (NCBI taxonomy): Eukaryota > Metazoa > Arthropoda > Insecta > Orthoptera > Tettigoniidae > Anabrus > Anabrus simplex. The sequence goes on from NC_090277.1 coordinate 2,387,309, forward strand.
ACAAGTAGAAACTGAAAGTGTAGAGAGAAAGAAATACATTTCCGTAGGTTTCCAAATCGAAGTAAGTTGCCTTGAAGGTTTAGCAGTTGGGTACAATTTTGCAAGAGGAAACAATTTTCTCGCGGCAAGGGAGCTACTGTGTGCTCAGTGCATTGGAAAATACAGACTATGATGAAGCGGAACTTTTGACAATGAAGGTGATGCCTGAGGAAAAGCTGCAAGGTCCGAAACTGAAGCCAGGGTCTGTTCCTTCAATAAGATATCTGGCATCGACAGATTGAGATACTTCTCAGGCATGAATGTTAATTCACACGGAAGCCGCTTCACAATATACACTGTGGGAGTACTCATCAGAAACTAAAAAGAGCAGGACGGAAAGGTATGAGGCTAAAAGACGAAGGGAGTTTGTTGACACATTATTAAACGAAAGTGATAATGTTCAGAATGATATGCGTGAAAATATTTTACCAGACAGGCACGAATGTAGTGTAGAAATACAGTGTGAGTTAGGAAGTGAAATAGCTAGAAAATACTTCGACGTTGCAACTTCCGACATAGCCTTGAACAGTGACGTAATGGGAGAACAGTTTCTATGTACCAGATGAAAGTGACAGTGAAAGTTATATTAGTGATACTGATAGGACGATGTACATATTACTTTGTAGCAGGGACAAGTGTGCTCACACTCTTTGAAATTTGTTCCATTTGTAAAAAGTGAAAAACATTTCACATTACATCAAAGGGACTATGTTGTGCATAAAATCACTTTGCGATTGTGGTAATAAAGTCCGTCGGTATTCTCAACCTATGGAGTGAAAGAAACCGGAAGCAAATGCCCTAATATCATCGGCATTATTGTTGTCAGGCATTCTGCTTGAACCTTTTTGGTCATTCTGCAAGTCCATTAACTTACATATGATGTCACGAACTGTATATGATAGAATTATTTATAGAGTAACTGGTCCGATAGTGGAGGGTGCTTGGGATCAAGAAAGGACTGATGTTATTCATTGTTTGAAAAGCAGTGCCAAACCCATTTGGTTGGCCAGAGATGGCCAGTACGATTCTCCCGGCTTCTCAGCCAAATATTTAGTGTACTCACTAATGGATATAAATACAGGCCGCATAGCTCATTTGGAACTTGTTCAGAGAGTGATGTTGAAAGGTGATCTTGAAAGGGCTGCGTGTGAAATCGCGGTGAGAAAGATTGTACAGGAAGAAAATTGTAATATAAAACTCTTCCTTTCCGATAGACACAAAGGAGTACGGTATTTACTGAGAACGCAGTATCCTGATGTTGAACATGAATTTGATGTTTGGCACATATCAAAAAGTCTAATGAAAAAGATGAAAGCTCTCGATAAAAATCATCCAGAAGTTCAAGCGTGGAAGGCGAGTATAAATAATCATTTATGGTGGGCAACACAAACATATAATGGAAACAGTTCTGTGTTAATCGATAAATTTACGTCAATTTTGCACCACGTAAAAAATGAGCATAAGTGGTTAGAAAGCGGTGAATGGAAATCCTCTGAGCACGATACATTAACGGAGCAGGAAGAGAGAAAGAACATTTGGATCAAAGGAAATTCAAGTTCACACCGGAAGCCTAGAAAGTTATCACAACCTTCGTTTGAAATACGCTCCTTAAAGAGTTTGTTTCTTGTACAGAGGCTAGCTCAGGTAAGTGATTGCTGCATTGGACTATAATTGGAACATCAAAAAATTGAAAGCTGGTATCAAAACTCAGTACTCAAAATCAACAGGAACCTGGGTGATAAAACAGAAATATGAGGCGTCAAGCAATGGATGGAAGAAGGCAATAATGAACAAAATAAATCTCTTGAAAACTAACTATAGTAGAGCCTCACCTGAAGATCAAGCAATGGATCTGTCACTGCCTAAAAACATCGCTCCAATATCTCGACCTTCCAATGACGATCTGATCAAGAAGCACTTCTCACGATTTCACTCGCAACAATAAATGAGGTACCGTACTTCATGTCAAAATAATACACTATCTATATCATACAAACAAGCTTAGGAAACTCTTACACAATTCTACTGTTTTAATTTCATCTTTTCATTTACAACTTGAAGCCCACATAGGTGCAATTGGGTTCCGGAAACGTGTTCCCTATAGTGGTGACAACACATGATGTTCCTTTTACCAATCGCAGTCCATGAATTTACCTATGAAGTGAACTGTTTGTAATAAATAAAACGGCAAGTTCTATTTGATGGATTTAAAGCTGTCAGTAAACGTTTCCTTGCCATGTTCTTTCTTATTAAGCTTATGTTATGCCTTGTCATTGTCAATACCTCACGGTCTAATATAAGCCTTGTAAATGATTGATTTCTCGTTATATACATACATTTCTCAGATTTCACTGCTTTAACAATGTCTAATTCACAACAGCATACACTTTCTTCATCTGTATCCATGATGGTACACTCATTACATTTACATCAAATTCGCGTGCCGGCACGGCCTGTAGTGTTTAGCATATCCATGTCAAGATTGCTATCTGAATGGACATCAGCAAACGTTGTTCGTTCTGGCTCATGCAGATACAGACGAATGATATTTTATCCATTATACATAAAAATAAGCCCACTAACACTGGCAACAGAAGAACACGGCAGTAGCAGATGGAGTCCGGGATAAGACTGCGCGAGTTTACTCCCAGCGTCAAGCGTGTGAGGTAGACTCAACAGCGCAGTGACGTCACGACCAGTTACTAATTACGCACATAACTTGAGAATGGCTGGACACAGAGACACCGGATTAACGGCATGTTTATTACATTCCCAAGATACATATTTCACAATGAATAACGAAATATGTGTTTTTGTGTTGTGTTCTCCTTTAAGGACAGTGCAACTATGTGAATTAGGCCCATAATCGATGCATCCGTAAGAGGAAGAGGGAGTTGTCACTGAATGACTGTATGACAAAGGTCCGAACTTAATCGAACTTATTCTCCCTGTTCTGTTCAGATTTACAGACAGGCCAGTGGGTGTGATCTTGGACATAAGAAAGACATTCTTACAAGTGTAAGTAAAGAGGGTTGATCAATTTCTGTGATCGGAAGATCATACTCATACGAGCTTCAAGGTTATTCGTCATTATCAAGTGGATGGGAAAGTAGCACGCATTGTTCAGGGACAGAAGACTCAGTCTCTCCAGTACTGGGACTGCTACGTCTTGTCACAAAAAGATGCAAAATTTATAACAAATCTGTAACAACATGAAGTATTTTATCTATCTCTGTCCCCATTGGTTTCCACTGTCCTGTGTCTCCGATGCTGAAGGTTCGGTTGCAAGACAGTTGATATCAGAAAATATGTTGGGACACAGAGGTACTATCAGAAACAAAAGACATCTTCATAAAGTGGAATGAACAATTGACTGGATAAGCTTGTATCGCTATAATGAGACGATTTACCTCATATATTCTGTGATGCAAGTAAATATACTAATTTTACAGTTGTATCGTCAACAAGCAAGCATCACGATGAAATCAGTCTGCAGCTAATATTTGCAAAAGGGAGGGTGCACCATTTAAGAGAACTACAACACCTCAACTAGAATTACTTTCCTGCCATATTGGTGTTTGAATGTTAGAAACAATAAAAGACAGTCTGATGTTCACTGCTATCTTTGGACACTGCATTGATATGGATAAAGAAGAGTGTCTTTGTACAAAACAGAGTGAAGGAAATATTGACTTTCTCCCACAGAGCAGAGTGGCAGCATTTATGGGGAAGAATTTATCCAGCTTATTTGCCTTCACGAGGATGCAACTTGGATGAGTTTCTTGAGGAATCCAAGTCGAGGAAAGGTCCTGATAAAGCTGGGAGAAGAAAAGCGGTGAAGCTGCCATGTAAGAAGAGGAAATTGATCATAAAAAAGATAAGGAAACTGTGACTTATGCTGTCCCCTCTGTGGAGCCTCCACGATACCTGGAATATTCTTCTTCTATATCAAGACTGCCAGAATGTTCACATGGATGTTGCAAAAGAAGGAATGCAAGAGAAACACACATGGGTGAGACAACGATGGATGAAATAAAGGAATCAGGAAGGTTACTCATTTGATTAGTTCAAGAAGAAGTTTCTGGGGGAGAGGGGATTTCCAGCTGGAATTCACTTTGCACAATCTAAAATTTTAAGACATTTGTGAGTAAAACAAAGGTCATTGAAAGGAAAGATAGTGAGGACTTCAGAAGCCCTACAGTAATAACAAATAAACATCATCTGGTGCAACTTCTAATCCATGAGGAACATGTTAGAATATTACACGTTACCACTCGCATGTTACTGTTGCACTTGCGAGAAAGAGTTTTGGTTATACAAGGATGAAGGAGCAGCCAGGCCATTCTGTCAGGATGCGTGAGATGGAAAATGGCAAGAAGCTAAGAAGGCGTATGCTGATTCCGAAACCGCATCTGAAAACAGAATAAAAGATGCTGCGGTATTTGAGGTGACAGGTGTAGACCTTGCTGTGCTCTTGATACTGAAAGTAAAAAGGAAGGGATGAATTATGCTCTTTACATCTGCCTTGTATAGGGCAGTGCATTTGGAACTGGTCAGCAATTTTATAACAACTGGACTGTTACTGACTTTTCGAATGTTCATCACTCGACGGGAAAGACCAAGAGTGTCTACAACAATGGAACATATTTCACTGGTACAGATTTGTTTTGAACCACCCAGAAATGGACTCCACAATGCAGCAAATACAGTAGAGGATTAACTGTGCCACAGCAGGCTGGTGGGGTGGTTGGTGGCAAAATCTGATTCAGATAGTAAAGAGAAATTTGAGATGTGTCATCGAGAGAGCTTTACCGTGTTATAAAAAGATTATAACACTAGTGTGTGAGTGTGAATCCATACTTAATTCCTGCCCTCTTACCTAATTGCCTGAGAAGCCTGAAGACCTCAACCAAATTTCACGTTCAAGTATTTTGCAAGGCAATATTGCATGGGAATACTAGATTTAGATCAACAGGATTCTGTGAACATATCAAGGAGATTTTGATTTCTACTACAGTTACAACAAGAATTTGAGAAGAGTGCCTAAGTCACTTGATCCAGAAGCTTGTTCCAGCTGATAGGAAGAAATGGATTGACTGGCCATTAACACAGGTGCTGGAAGTGTATCATGGGAAAGAGTTAGACGAGTTCTGAGGTTGAAAACATTGTCAGGTGTCGTGACTAGCCCACATCAGTGACTTCTGAAACTGTGAAGGAGCTATCCCAGTAGCTTTCACTCTCATGAAGAGTCTGACTCATCAGACTCCTCAAAGTGGTATTATGACAGCACATCTACTGTTTCATGTAAATAAAAAACTACTAAATGTAAGTGATTTATAATATGTGAATTTCCCTTCAGCTAGAACGAAAGTTTCTCACAGGCTATGTGCTTTAGGAATTAAGACTGTAAGACATTCTTAAAAGAAATCTCCCTCATTGATCCTCCTATCAGAATAGTATTCATGAGCAGAAAGTTTTAAAAATAGATTTCCAGAAATGTTGTTGGATTTCAAATAAGGTTGGCCATGTATATTTTTTGGGAGACTAAAATCACTGTTTCAGTTTTTACATAAATCCCCAGTCAATTCATGGATGTAGAAATGATATTGAACCTAAAAACTATCCATAGGCAAGAGGATTCTTAATGTGGGTTCAAATATATCGAGTAGTTTTTCAGTTACAAGAACTCAAACAACCAAAAGAAAGGCAAGGCCACTAAGCTAAAGAATATTTAGGTATCATTATTACACACAAAATTGATAATTATAAGAAAATGCTGCCAAAATAATCAATATATAGATACAAAGTTGTTAAAATTTTATTTATATAAATTACAGTCATTATTAATATGCATGGCTTATCAATCCATGGACTAGAATGATGTAGCTTTCCATGTCAATTTATCCTGTCCTACCAGCTTCTTCTCTAACTAGTTCAGTGTTATCCCCAGAAATTTTGTCAGCCGGGTATCAGGAATGAGTGGCCAGGTGGAGAATACTAAGTACTAAGACGGATATGAAAAAATTTCAATTTATTCCCAACAGGGCATTCATATTAACAGACACGTAACAATAACTGCAAACTTGAGCTATTTTAGTATTATTACCATGAACAAGACAACAGAGGATTTTGAACTTCTACTGTTGTACTGCTCATTCATAATCATTCAATAATGGGGATTACTATTCCATTGCTGTGGCTTGTGACATCATGCAAAACTGCTAAACATTTAAACTCTGATGTAATTATGCTGAAAATAATGATTGATCATTTAACTAAACAGTTTTAGAGTATGTAATTAGTGCATATCTAGGTTGTGTTAGCTAGGTGGTCTGTAAACATGTAGGGCACTGCATCTATTAAAGAGGGAGAGCACTGTGGTTGAATTTATATTTACTATAATTATTTTATCACATTAACATCATGGCCTGTCCTATCACTCTAAACCTCTACACTTGTTCTTAAACTAAATTAATGAAATCCAGCAGGAATTTGTTTCTAAAAACATAACAATAATAAGGTTGGTGTAACTTTCCTTCATTTGTGGTAGATTTCATAGAACATTAATACAGTTGTTGCAGTACCTTCAGCCACACAATCAGGTCAGGTGACACCAGTGTTGTAATATCATGGTGGAAAAAGAGGTGGTCAACTGTTTTGCCATGAACTGGTTTTTAAATGTAGTTTAAGGTGACTTCTCATTTCAGTGGAGTACTTAACCATCTCACTCTCCACATGAGCCCTACAAGTTCCTCACCCAAACAGGGAATAAGTATAGTACGCCCTTAGATTTATCCATCTGTGCAATCTCAAAAGCAACACTTTAGGAGGCCTTATGAGTATTGTGACAATGGAAAATTCAATTATCAAAGTTGATCATCAATATTATAAAATATCTTCAATCAGGAGAAAAGATGAGTAGAAATCAATAAAGAGCAAGCTCCCCACATAAATATTAATTTAAATATGTTGATATCAAAGAGGATAATATAAATTATCAATACTGCATTAATGGACTTGATCACCTCATGATTTTAGGTGAAGGAACCAACCAGTCACAATCCAGTAATTTTATCATGAACAGTAACCTAAATGACACTGTAGCAGTTTTACCTAATGAAGGGAAAGTCCATAGCACTGATGGGATCCCGAATCAGGACTAAGTTTCAGGTACTGATATCTCAAACTCATTGGAAATCTTACTGGGACTTTTAGGTAAGATCAAGGTGCTCATTCCCTAAAGAATATCGCCTGCTCAGTTAATTTACACTGAAAATACTTAGTGTTAAGTAACCAATTGTTAAACTATCCATGGGGAAAAATAATGAATACAAGGTTCCAATGCCAACAACTATCCACTATTTCCAATAACAATGAATGACATCCAGCATATAATATACTACGGGTGATGGTTTGGTCCACCCTGTCAATATATTATCACTTTCCAATTTTGGACAATTATTTCACCCCAAATCCCTTCATCAGCGAGTTCTACATCACAACTCAATATTCCCCATATCTTTAGATCTAACATTATTCAGCTATACATAAGACATCATCAATGTATAACATTATTTTTAACACATACACACATAAAGACCATTTCTTGATAATGTCTGTTGTAATGGAACACTTCAAAACATAATGGAATACTTTAGAACATTTATAAAAAGTTCAACTGATTAATTTTATGTAACACATTAAAATGTTTATTGCTATGTCAGATTATTTCCTTAGTAAAATCAATCAAGGATAAAATGTTTCTTTCTACTGCTTGTTCTGTTGTAGCCCACTTAAGTGTAGACCTATAAAAAATTAAATATTATACTAGAAAATTTAATATTTTTGCCTTGATATTGTTAGAACACTTTCTAGAATGATCTGGTTTACCACTGAATTATTTGTCTCGTTAAGATCTAAACATGTAATTCATTACATCATGTCAGATGCAATCTCGAAATCTTCGTGTTGGGCAGGAATTTTGACATAGTGGATCAAAACTCTCATCATGTCCTTGATTTTGTGGATGTTATTTGCTCTTCTTACTGTAAATGATCAAAGCGGAGGAAGACTACCCACACACCAGCCTAACACTTATTGATTCTATGTTGTGCAAACTAGCTTTAATGATTTTGAAACACATATTACAGAAATCGTTCCCGCAAGAAGCTAATGTATTCAAGCACCTTTAATACCATCAAGGTGATAAAGGATTTAATATGCCAACTTGAAACCAGAAGGCAAGCCCTCCACCACCTGAGCTACTTAGATTGCCATTTTCCCGGACAAGAGCTACAAAGCAAAGACAGATGAAGAGAAACCCACTTCTTCAAAACCTAAAGAATGAACTCAGATTTCTGACATGCTGTGCTATATAAAAGGTGCATACCTTTTTAAATTCTGCATTCATGTAATCTTAATATATATAGTCAATTTGATATTAGTACACAAATATATATGTGCCTTAAGAATAGAAAGCAAGATGCTCATCAAATAACAGTTATGTAACCATTCAAACTCAGGCAACTACTAAAGGTTTAACTGTAATCACTATAAAGTTACCTGGAATGATACTTACACATGAAGTATTTGAGGTTTCCTTAAAACAGATTGGCTCCTGCTTGATCATTACTTCTGATTCCATTTTACATAGTGTGTGAAGGTATAGACAGTTTTGGAATGTAGATTACTTCCACAGACCTTGCACTGAAACATGAGCAACAAACACAATTATTGCTGTTTTATAGTCAAGTCTGTAGTTTCAGGTAACAGCTGGTATTGTGCTAAAAGCCACAGGACCTCCAGTTTTGCCGGGAAACTGAAACACAAGGATAAACATTTTCAATGAAAGAACATCCCACATACACAGACTGAGATTAATTTGCACATCCCTTGTGAAAAGCCTAAGACTACCCTGGGAGTCTAATGACTCCTTTAATGTACCTCCCCATACAACCCTATCCGGTGCTATGTTGTAGATGTACTCTAATCTGTTCATAACATTTTGTACTTTATACTACAACTGATCTCCGTTTCTTTTTTTACAATTAGTTCTACATCACACTGACACAGGGAAGTAAGTGACTGTGGCCTTGAGTAAGGTAAAGTCCGGACGGCCCCGCGGTGTATGGAGCAACGTGTCCGCCTGTCACCCGGCAGCCCCGAGTTCGTTTCCCGGCCGGGTCAGGGGTTTTTAATTGTAAATGATTAATATCCCTGGCCTGGGGACTGGGTGTTTGAGTTTTCCTTCACGTTCCTTTCCTCACATTCAACACTTTACTTCCACAATTTCCAAATACATGCAGGTTCTTAACATATGGTTCAATGTGTGGGCAAAAGATCTTCTTAGGTCGATGGCCTGAATAAAGAGCATTAAAAAAAGAACAGTCCAGTTATTTCTTTGGTGTGAAAATGGGAAAACACAGAAATCTGTCTTTAAGGCTGCGAGTCCATTACCATTCCTAGCCCTTTCCTATTCTATCGTTACCATAAGTCCTATCTGTGTCAGTCTGATGTACAGCTAATTCCCAAAAAAAAAAAAAAAAAATTTCTACAACCAAACCTTCAAAACTATTCATATCTTGCTCAGCTTGCAGGGCAAATTATCCGCTTTTAACCACCATGAAAACACTATAGCCTATCCATGCCTTATCTCTCTGCTAGCTCTATTGCTTGTGAATATTTTGTACTGCTCAATATAAACCTCACTGTGTTTACACTAGAGTCTGGCAGTGATTCAGAAATAATATAAAATTGAAAAGTCACTACTAGGAATGTTCTTGTAAAGTTCATTCAGTTTTGTTTCCAATCCACAAACCTTTGGATGGTAAGTGAAGAGCCCAGTCTTATTCATCACACTTACAAATAAAACATCCTGGATGGTAATGAAAATTGTGGGCAAGCCCTGTGCCTTACGTATTTTAATAAGCCAGGTTCTTACAGAGATATATCCATACCTCTTCTCTCAATGCACTGTCCTCACCTCGGCTAGCAGCCCTTTTAAGAGCTACCATGCAATACGTTGAATTCAGTAGCAGTTTAGCTAGATTTCTTATTGATCAAACAAATTATTTGATGGAGGATAGCCAGGTACACATGGGCAACTTTATCCAAAAAGTTGAATCCATTACTGATTATGTTACAATATATACTGGATGTTTGTTACAACAATCGGTTCAGAACCGGCTACGGACTCCCTTGTTACAACAAAGAATTCCGAATTTGCCATGAACTATTTCGTTACAACAAACAGTTCCGAATTGGCACGAACTCCTCCAAAATTATCTTAATGAGCATACCAGAATCAGAATGCTTCTAGAACTGATTGTTTGTTGGATTTAGTAAATAGCATTTGTGAACTGTACGGATTGTTACAAAACATTCAACGATAGAAGGCCTCTCTATTCCAATGAGTAGTACTGCATGTAGTCACGCCATTCACTGCAGTCCCTGGTATTGAACGCGAACTGCCCTGAAATGGTTTTGAATGTAGTTAGAACAGCATGAATTCAGAACTCGCAGTTCAGAACCAGTTCTAAATTTCTGTTGGAACAGCATGTATACTACTGCGTATGAGCAGGCTATTCAGAATCAATTCGCTACCATGTTGGAACAAACTTGCACGTATTATTACTAAGAATAGTAGCTGGGCTATATTTAAGGTAGACAGCCTACAGTCGGCTGAAAACATAAATATCTGCCGCTGATCTTTAATGTTTAAATACGAACTGAACGATAAAGCTTACCTTATTTACTATCACGTAACGTACGATATAAAGCTCCTTATGGAGATGTACAAGACTGAGACTCTTTTGGACGTAAGAAACTGCAATTACCTGATTTAGAAAATCTCAAGAGATACAGCACAATCCACAGAATTAACCTGCACAAGATGCACAGTACAAAACAAATTCATTCGAACATTAAATAACGACAAGCCAACCACTTCGAAAGTAAAGCGAAAATAGCGAATACGGCTTCTCACGAATTTATAACCAGTGCGTCATTCCTCAACAGTATACATACACACCCGGTATAATTTACTTATCTCCAGCTAACTACTGCACATGGATAGAAGTCAAAAGTCATCTGGAACAACCAAGACCAACCATTAAACTCAGACCACAGGACAGAAAATACATGGCCTGCGTACCTACGAGAGACAGGAGACGAACGGGAATCAAAAGCGTACATCACCTATTACCACCATGCTCATAGGCTGTCTAGCATACAAGTTAGCCGTTACGCCTCCTTATCTTCGATATGTAGATTGTGAATCAATCAATCACTACTTATCTGCAGTTAGGCAGATTCGCTATCTGTTATGTTCCTAGCCTTTTCTCAAAATATTTGCAAAGAAACTGGAAATTTATTGAACATCTTCCTAGGTAAGTTCTTCCAATCCGAAACTCCGCTTGCTATAAACGAATATTTGGCCCAATTTGTCCTCCAGAACTCCAACTTTATCTTTCCTACTGATACCTCCGAACATACCACTTAATCGATCAACTCGTCTCCTTTCTCCCAAGTCTTCCCAGCCCAAACTTTGCAACATTGTATATTATGATTGATATTATGATTTTGTCATTGATATTTCACGGCCCGTACTTATAGACAGTTCAGAACCAGTTCTGAATTTTTGTTGGAACAGCATGTATACTACTGCGCATGAGCAGGCTATTCAGAAACAATTCGGTACCATGTTGGAACAAACTTGCACTTTGGGTAATGCCCTATTTCCTAGACACAGCATGAACATAAAAAAATACCAACATAGTTGATCCGTCATTGGGCATTATGAATTTTCCAGCTAACTCATTCCTTCTTGCCAGCGTTTCGCCCTAGTTTGCTAAGTTAGGCTCATCAGTTGGTAAATAGCACATACACACCAAGATGCATGGCTAGTGCATACCGTGAAGCCTTCTTTTTCTTATTCTTCTTCTTCTCCTTCGCTTCTCCTCCCTCCTTCAAGGTAACGCCTTCACTCTGGCCAGGAGTTTCGGCTGGTTGGGGAAGAAGCATTCGTGTAAAGAGGAGGGTAAGTTGAAGTGATGAATGAGGAGGTTTGCGCTGATGTGAAGGATAGAGAACGTCCTCTAGGAGTGAAGTTTAGAGAAGGGTACCAGGATGGAGATGGTGGGTTAGGAGGTGCAGGGTCTTAGTGATATGACAGAGGGAAGGTGTTATGAAACGTATGATTTCGTACGTCGGAGGCGGGGAGGAGAAGAAACTAGTTAAGGGAGGTGGTGGACAGGCAGGTTGACCAGGTTGAAAAGGAGTGGTAGGCCGGGTGCGACGATGAGGATGGTGGGTAGGATGGCAAACAGGATGTGGTAGGGAGATTGATGGCTCCACTTTATGGCGGTTACGATAGATGTATACTCCGTTGTTGATAAGGTGCAGTCGGGAGGTGTATGCGAACCATGTACGTTGGGCCCGTGGAGTTCTGGATTCGGAAGACGCGACGAACTGGTACGCCTTCAGCTTGGAGAATGGTGCGGTTCGATAGTGGAGGATCCACACCGCGGACGACACAGTTGTACATGTTGTGGAGAGTGGGTGGTGGCTGCGTAGTAGACGGTTCGGCGGCTGCTGTTTCGTCGGCAGGTGAAGATGGCGAAGGCGGTTGTGCGGCTGTAGACTCGGATGTGTCGTCAGGCAGGGACTGGAGTGGTGGCTGTTCAGGGGTGGAGGAAGGAGGTCATGAGTGTTGAAGGATGGCGCGTTACTACAGTCGTAATGGGAACCTGAGAAAAAGTAGACGTCGTGACGGTCTTAGTGACCATGGTGGTGGGGTATTGGTGATGGGGGTAGGGTAGAAATGAGACGAAAACTGTTGTTGTGGTATCCACTGTTCTGGTTCGGCTGCTGCGGCGTCGAAGTACGGAGGACTGGGTTCCACACGGTGTCGCTGACCGTTAGGGTAGACTCCGTTGTTGATGATTCGCAGAAGGGCGCCTGGCCGATACAGGCGAACAAGGACTCGACGTGTAAGAACGAAGTCCTGCAGTATCCTGGATACGCTGTCAGCTGGGATGCCTTTCCGTTGGAGTTGAGTGAGAATAGCGTGGTCGGAGAGAGCGGGATCAACGTCATGGAGCACGCAGCTGGACATGATGGGGGCTGACTTCCCACTAGGTGTCAGGCTGTGTGCTTCGTTGCAGTCGGCAAGGTAGCAGATTTTAAAGATGGCGAGCACACGGCCGAGAAAATCTAAAGGAGGTGCTTCGGAGAAATGCAGCCCTGCTTAGAGAGGTCGATATCGATCTGTCCCGCTGTGGAGGCCACTGCGTAGGCTAATTGGAGCCACCGGCAGTGCCAATGCACTATGAGAGGCTTTGTCTCATTTTCAAAAATTGATGCCTCCCTGGCCAACATTCGGGACAAATATTTCAGATTCCATATGGGAGTCAACATGTTTATCATAAGCCCAAAAATCTATATCATGTCGATATTACAATTGATGGTCTTTGAAAGACTTATTTCTTTGAAGAACATTATCTTCCTTCCATCTGATGCAGACTTACAAACCGTAGGTCGCGGTATCGCGTAGTTGGGTATCGGAGGCCTGTGTGTTACATTTATGTGACACTTCTCACTTCGTGTCCATTGCTGCGCCCAGTGATGTGGTGGCATCTTCAATATCTCCATCTTCCACATGACGAATGCAGTGCACCTCTAAATTACTTCACCTCGAATATTCATTCGTCCGCCTCTGTGTTGTAATTAGCTGCCACCCCCGGAGGCCCGGATGTTCCACGAAATTTGAAAATTGGTACGAGAACTGGAACGGGATCCACTCAGCCTCGGAAGGTCATTTGAGTAGAGAGGGTCCGATTCCCACCTCGTCCTTCCTCGAAGTGGTTTTCCGTGGCTTCCGACTTCGTCTCAAGACCACGGCCGCTTCTTTCCCTCCCCCTTGCCGTTCTATTCCATTCCCCACAAGGCCCCTGGTCAGCATTGCAGGATGGCCGCCTACTACCCTGTCAAGCGCGCCGACTTCTGGTAGGCTAGGTGTTGGAGGGGGGGCATAATTACCTTGAATGATGAATAACTATTAATGAAAACATTTCTATATAACAATATTTCAAACTAAGAGAAAACAGACCAGTAGTAGCAGCCGTTCCTCAAATAGATTTTTTGAACAATTCTTATATTTTCAATGATATTCACAAGTAAGCAGAAAGTAAACAGAAACAATTTATTTGGTTCCTAAATACATACCAGTGTCTTATGTAGGTTTGCAGAAGGACCAATTAATATAATATCTGCTGTCCATTTGTTGAACGCAAAGAATTCTGCATACCTTTAAGTCCTGAGGAGGAGCCTTCAGCAGCTGAAGTTGTCACGGAAATTGTCACCACTATTTTCAGAAAGTAGAACACTTTTCTGGAAAAATCATTAAGGACGAAATACTTCTTGAAGTGGCCTCTAACAATTAATCTTCCTTCGTTCGGCAGCGACCCATGGAACGTTTCTATGAGAAGCAAAGGACGATTAGAGCCTATAAAATTGTATTTTTGTTTGTATCACTACCAAGTAGAAACTCCTCGACTTCAAGCAAGAAATTGTAAGATGTGTCAAAGCGGTCTTGTCTGCAAGGACGAAAATCTTTTTTTTTGCTACTTGCTTTACGTCGCACCGGCAGCCCTGAAAATGGTTTTCCGTGGTTTCCCATTTTCACAGCAGGCAAATGCTGGGGCTGTACCTTAATTAAGGCCACGGCCGCTTCCTTCCCACTCCTAGGCCTTTCCTATCCCATCGTCGCTATAAGACCTATCTGTGTCGGTGCGACGTAAAGCAACTAGCAAAAAAATCCTACAACTGTGGAATACCTAGGCACTTGGTATTGTCTAACTTGTGGCGGCTTGGTATTTATGTTGGAAAGAGCTATGGAATGCGTTATTTCAGACTTTCCATAATTGATGTACTAGAACAACAAGCGTGTGTTGCTCGAGTGATGCATCCTTAAACCAAGTGGTAGAGTCCGGGAACACAGTATTATAAATGTACAGTATCTGTGTTGTATAACAAGTGCCAATAATAAAAATGTGCAAGTTGTAGTGATACACAGAGACAGTGAAGGGTAAATACCTACACACCTATATATGTGTGCTTTTTACAACGGATTGACTGCGGATGGTGGCTTGGTCCTCGCTTTTGGTTTCCGATTTTTATGTAGTAGTTGATTATTGTGTAAATGTGGAGACTTCCAGTGATATTTTGCGAGTTTATTTTATGTATATTTTGGTGTGTTGTTGAGGTGTCCGTTCACTGAAATTGCACGGAATGCAGTTAATTATTTTAGAGTCAGAGGAGTTATTGTCAAACCTGGGTGAAGTCCGTACCTATTTAGCCATTTTCAAGAGGTTAGTTAAGGCCTGCCGAATATATACTAGTACGTAACATAGTGTACACGCCCTGGGAAAGAAAGTATTATCCTGCTCTACAAACATTCAAGGGATTCATTCCGGTTAACACTGGCGCCCTTACCACGTTACACTTCGAAATATTATTTTATAAAGTATTTTGTTTAATTATGTTCGTATTTTATTCAGATAGATTTCTTTTGACGCCCAAGCGTGAGGCGAATAAGTATCTTATTCATATTTGATATTACTTTAAACGTATTGCGATGGTAAATTATTAACATATTAACAATGGCTCCCAGTGTGGGACGATTAAGTATCTTGCTTTATTCACATTTGATTAGTTAATCATGTGGCAATGGTTATTAATGATTGTGTGTCTAAGATACTGTATATCCAGTTCGTACTCTTCATGAGACTTCATAACACATACATTGGACACTATCCAATAATCGGAAAAATCGAATATTAGGTTTGGTTGAAATATACCACATTGCAACAATGATGTGGACGTGTCTAGAAATGGCTGTCTTTTTTCACGCAACTACGATGTATGTAAGCAAGTGCACATTCGACCAAAACTGTTACACACATCGTTTTCAACAATGTGGGCCTGCTGCAAAATAACTTATATTCTGTTTTCGAAGGTTAGACACGGTAAAATTAATTATAGCATTGATCACATGAATTTAGACGCTCCGCAGTATGGGAAGGCATATGCTGACGGGTGACATCATTCTTGGAAAATTTCCTCACAGTGTCATCGCAGAAATGTGCACGCTCAGACGTCTGAGAAAACTTATTACCGCATTAAATACATGAGTATGTCGACACACCAGTAACCTTTACCAGGTAACTCGAAGATTAGCCTTCTGTGGGAACTTTTTACTATATTGATCACAAGAATTTAGACACTAACCAGTATGGGTAAGCAGATGACGCCGAAGATGCGACTTGTGTGAAAACTTACTATTACATAGATCACAAAAAGGGAGACGGTCTCCTGTATGGGTGAGCTGTTGTTGCGGAATATTCCACTTGTCAGAAAACTTTCTATTACACTGATTACAGGAATGTGGACGCACTTGAGAATGTGTAACTAGTTTGTTGCCGGAGGCTCCACTTCCGGGAAAATTTACTACCACATTCATAACAGAAATATGGACGTACGCCTGTATGAGTGAACAGTTGTTGACGAAGAGCAGATTTGTGAGTAAACTTATTATCACACACCTGTCGACGGTAGCATTATGTGTAAGCACGTGATCCCGAAGAGCCCACTTGTTTGCAAACTTATTACCACATTCTTCACAGGAAATTGGACCCTTTCTAGTATGTGTAAGCAGGTGTCGTCGAACATGAGACTTCCGAGAAAACTTGGAACCGCATTCATTACAACAAAGTGCCCATTGTGTTACGGGATGGATTGGCCTTTGATCAGTCACAGAACACGTGTAGGTTGCATGCATTATTAGTGGGCAAAATGCGTATTTCCTCACTTCCTTCAATATTTTGCAGGTACTGTTACATGTACCCGCTGGACTTTCAGTCAACAATGCAGCATTCCCAAATCTACAAAACAGAAAAAAGTTATTACATGTTACAAGTAAGATAAAAAATCAAATACAATATCCAAAAGCATATGCTATATATGTACCAAAATTGCTTCTTATCACATCACATAGCACTCCAAACATCAATAATTTTAGATAAAGCCTCTAACAGATAAGCCCATATAATTTCCAATTGACAAATAGAATACAGTATATGATAAGATTGTACTTAACGAAACGATTCACGGAAGTCCAATATGGAAGCAATGATTGTAAGAATGCTTCTCCTTGTGAATTATTTACGTGCATTTATCGAAGTTTATTTGTAACTGAAACTCATCACATGTAGTATGCCAAATAATAACTAATGTTTAATAGCTGCATACTTAGTGAGGTTACAGCTTGACAAGTTTTATCTATCATCTACAGGGACATTGGCGAGGGCTTCTGGACAATTTGACGTCCAATTTCTGAGATCACATGTGTACAATAAAGTCAGGAAGAAATTTCTGACTGAATTTCCTCAGCTACTGTACTTCAACTGAGCAAGTATCTGTCAACAAGTCGTCGAGGTATAAACAAGAAGATGCAACAGGGTGAGATTCTATGTGTCCGTCTGCAAGTTGAACTGGAAAAATCGGAGCGAGGAATGGAGCAGACGTTGTAACAGTAGTAAGGTGGTAAACCTTCATCTCTTCACCATAGGAATCATGCACTGCAATAATCTGAAGACTCCTGTGGTCGGGATGTATGAACACAAATTTGTACGTCTTAGCAATATCTGCTGAAACAGTGTAACAAAGTAGGTTCTGAACCTTAAAACAATAGACAGGAAATCAGGCTGAATTTCAGGGTCAACCATTTGCAAAGTGTTCAAAGCCATCCCATTTCAAGATTCACAACATCTGTCAAACTGAACTCTTTGGTTGGTTATCATGCTACAATCTTTAAGCACATAATGATGCGGCATCTAAAAGCTTAATGAGTTAGAAGTCTCAAGGGGTGTATTTTCCATGTGGCCCATTTCACTGCATTCACGCATGAAAATTTCATACAGCTGTTTCAAGTTCGGAAACATAGCAAGCTTATTTTCTTTGTGTTTGAGTGTGTTAACAGCATTATGCTTAGACTGAGCTACAGGTGACACTTCAGGACGAGTAGGAAATCTGCCAACAAACCTGGCAGAATCATCCATTTGATCATTGTTCAAGAAAATGTTCTTCACATGCCCTTTCTTCAGGAGTCAGTAATGGTTGATGGACTTCTTCAAACTTTCAAAATCTTTGCAAATTTTTGTAAAGAGAATCAAGATTTACAAGCCTGGCACATCGAACCTTGGCATTATTCTTAACACAAACTCAGGAATGGTGCGATATATGAGTACTGCCTCTACCAAATACAGGTAGCCAAGAAATCTTAGTACAAATGCCAAGCTTCGTGACAAGACTACAAGAAACTAAGGATAAATGACTCCCAAAACAAAAAACTTAAGTAGTACAATCCTCCTGAATTATTCTTCACTGCTCCACAAGCTGTGCTTAGGTGAATATTTGAGTTGGGGACACAATTGCAGAACTTATAACATTTATACCATCATTGGGAATTGTTTGTTCTTTACAAACTTATAAGGTGAGGGGTTCGTTGTATCGGGGTCACGTGTGTCGCTTACACTGCTTAGATACATGAGAAGGAAAAACATAGATACCAAAGGTTGTTTTCCCTCGCAAACTTTCGGCGATAATCAATGTTTTTTTGTTTGAACTTTCCACAATTAGGATTGCTATCATTATCAAGTTTTCAATACTTACAATTGTATTGTAAGTAATTGTATTGTAAGTATTGTGAAATAAAATCCAAAATGAATGACAATGACAAAATGACTATGAATCCAAAACAATCAGTGGATCCAATTCGCAATGCCTTATTTTCAGAGATAATGCTTCTTGTCCATAAGGGTCCAAATCAAAGTCACTGCCCCATGCAACAGTACTAATTACTGGTAAAGCAGAACCATGGCAGTCTTGCTACAATGGTAATAATCACTGGTATCATACTCATGGCATTTCTTGGATGGTGGTACTAATCACAAGTAATATAGACATATGGGACATATGGCATGTCACACATAATGGCACCTCTCACAGAGAACAGAGTCCAATGGTGTTCCCCGTATTAGGGTACTAGTCGCAGGCAATGTAGACCGATGATGTTCATCACATAGTGGTACTAAACACGGGCACCGACTAGATCAATGATGATGAGCATGCTGTGGACTTATGTTCATGTTGCAAACCCGACGGGGCCTACCCGCTAGGTAACCAGGCCCTTTGTGTACGAGGTGCAAAAAGATGAAACGATAATTAAGACTTCAACATGTATTAATTGACAAGAATCTAATATGAATAATGATGACAAATTAGCACAAAATCAAAACAATAAGCGGATCCGATTGGCAATGCTTTAATGACGCCACTATGCAGGGTAAGATTAGAAAAACTTCAGGATAAAAGTTACAACTTAACCTGGAGTCCCAACGCCCGATGCTGCATCAGGTTGTTTGCATCCCGGAGTCGGCGTGCTTTCCTCCTCCACAGAGCAAGTTTGCTACATGGTTTTTAGGTCCTATAGCCAAGAACGTGCACTCGATGGATGGTAAGTTCGAATCTGAAGCCCTAAGGTAGTTTTTAAGTGGTTTCACATTTTCATACCAAGCCGGTTAACATAACGTCACTGTAGTGTGAAACTCCTCCTCAAAGACTTAGTAGCACTTGACCTCCTCCTTATAGACAGAGTAGTGTATGACCTCTTCTTACTCGATACTCATTTCCGTTACAAAGTAGAGTAAACCTCCGATATCCTTCGGACCTCTCAACAGACAATTAATCTTACAACTTTATTAAATAGATCTGCAAGAAATGGCTGTTAAAATTATACTTCATCCATTCAGATTAAAATAAATGCCTTCTTCTTCACCACCATTAAGAAACAAACCCTGAATCTGTACGTTCTGAGGCAGAGATTTGAACCCCAAGAGCTGCAAATTCCATAGCAGATAAACGTGTTAACACTTAGCAAACTGGTATTCATATAATATTTTGACAGATAATCGGTTCATCACGAGATTCGACTATTGAATAGTATCACTAATATAATTAAACTTATGTTCTAATGGTCAAAATTTTCAATTCTATAGTATGCAATATGTATAGACTATGTAGCATTGATAAGGTGGACCATTAAAATGTAAGATTAATTATTAATTTGACCACAATTCAATACGGATCAAAACCATGTTTACATCCTATGGTATTGAGTAGTATGGCAAGGCAACAATGAGCTGCGACATAACGACTTCAACAGAAAAAACAGAAAGCACCATCAGTAAGAAATACACCAGCTGTGGGGAAACTTCATCCATTAAGCCTGGGAATTCTACACAACCATGAATACAAGAAACTGCGATGGAGAAGAATGCAGGAAAGCAGGGTAGGAGCCTGGAAAACAGTGATTCTCAAAGCCAAAATCATTGCATGTAGCTTGTTGTTGCTCCAGAGGAATAAATCTCACTTGCATTGACTGGAAGAACACACACACCACTCTCAGTCAGGCGGCACATCACATCTCAACACCAGAGTGATATTCTGGCAGAGTTTTATTTACCAACTGCGAACCGCTTATTGGTATTTATGTCATTAAATATCAGGAGCTAAGCAAAGGAAGCAAAGAACCAGCACTGATCACACAAGGTACACCAACGCAGTGTCAGAACAACAAACACTTGTCTCCCTGGCCCATACTACATAGTGAAGACGAGCAATCTGAACCCAGATATCAAACACTCGCTCCCAATCTACAATACCATCACCAAGATTCTGCCCAACGCCACGCGAGATTATCTTCTAGAAATTCAGTAGAGCAAAGACGGCCACGCCATCAAAACTTCTAGAAACTTTTACACAGTCCTAGTCAACAAAATAGGACAGGCGCATTTTGGACACATCCTGCCGCACAGAACCAGGTTCAACAACGCGGCGCAACTAACCACCATTGCGTCCAGCCTCCACCTGGTAATTTGTGGCACATGGGGTTGATAGCAGCAACACAGGACGTTATCTCAGGCCATCTTCAGAAACAGGGACATCTAATATTCCGGGCCATTCTGAGCCGGTATTCTAACGTACAGACCCCGCTGATGCGCATCCTGTCCTGGAATATGGCAACAATAAACCAGCTCATGAGGGATTTGATGATCTACGTGAAGCGACATCATGTGGAAGCCTCTTGGTCATCTTCACCACAGCGCGAACACTGCGATCGCTGCCAATTCTATGATCATCCTACTATTGCTTTCTTTAAAATGTATGTGCGACTAGTAGTGGTCAACACACCTCAAGTTCTTGCACGAAAAGGGATCACTCAAATGCAGCACTTGCAGTGAAGATCATACACGATTCTCAGTTACATGCAAGGGTAAACGCCAACCTTTTCCCAATTTGCCAGAAAAAGTATTACCTATCACACCAACTGACACACCTATCCCACCCTCCCATTCCACTCGTCCGCTCCTTCCACGGAGAGCATTCTACAATCCACCATTATGGAGTTCCAGAATATTCTCCCATTCCAATGTCCTGATGTTCTGTATCAGATCCAGCTAGCGGCACGATTGATGTTCCAGACTCACGCTGACGGAACGTTCTCTGGGGCGTGAATGCACTGCGCATTATTCTTCCTTGATTCTAGTCCACTGTTGTAGTAAATGAAAGTGTGTTCTTTAAGCGTCAAGTGACTGCTGCCCCAACAGATGTCGCGGAGGGGTAGCAATTAGTGTTCATAAATCCATCCCTTCTGAACAACAATATTATTCTATAAATGAATATGTATCTGAAAACTTAAGAATAAACATCAAAATTGGAAATCCGATAATAGCACTAACAATAATTTATATACGTCTTGGCTTCTCCCACACCCCAGAAATTTGTAGAAAATACCGATTGCTAATACACTACTTTGATCACGATCATAGATTTTAATATTAGCCATATACATAACAACAAAAAGAAGATATTTACGATTAACTATTAAATAATATCGAGGGTGTTGACTTAATCTTCCCATACCCCAACCCGCCCTACATCAAATAAGAGCCCTGATTTTCCGATCCTCAGCCCTAACCTAGCAACGAACTCTGACATCATCATCACCTTCAATGGGTATGAACATGTTCATGCCCTACTAACAATAACAAATGTACTAAAAACCCATAGCAACATAACGAACGTTCCCCAAAAGTCATACGGTACACGCGAACCTACAGGGTAGCATACAAACAATATCAGACATAATATGCAATAATGAACCACCTACTTCACAACAGGAATTACAAGATACAGTTAAGAAATTAGAATCCCCAATAAATATTGTCAACCGACTCCACATTCCTCACCACACCTCGCATCCTTCTAAACCACCCCTCCCAACCGAAGCACTCCAAATAATGAAATGTTCCCATGAACTTTACAAGGCATACCTTCGAACCTTTGATCAAGATATTCGGAAACACTCCTAAGAGATACTTGGCCATTCGTCAAGGCTATTAAAATAAAAGCGTGGGCAAATGCACTGAATTATCCAACACAAATGACACACGCAAATACCAAAAAAGTTCAAACAACTGACAAACATAAAACAGTCCTACCCCTATTATCTAATCATACATTAAAAAACTGCACTCAGTGATAATAAAACAATGGCTGACATGTTTGCAGATCATTGTAATGTAATTTTTTCACCATCATCCGATCCCAATATCTACCATCTTGACCGGGATGCAATATCAGAATATTCGGTATCACAAAAAATTATCTTTGCCCTACATTCGAATATCCTCCTGCTCTTAACCTTCAACGTCCCACAGATACTTCTATTGCAGTCTAAGATATAAAAGACGCACTCAGGACTAAAAGGAACACTGCCAATGGACTAGATCAAATTACTTACCGCCACACATCCCTTCCTACAACTCCCAATTAAAGTGTACACTATAATTCTCCATACTGGATTCTTCTGCTCCCCTCCCCCGAATTGGGTACATGCTAAAATTTTGTCACTTTGAAAACCCCCGAAACTACCATCCCAATAAAATTCATATTGTCCCATGAGTTTTCTAACAGAGTGTTCCAAAATCTTAGAAATCATCTTAGCTCACTGTATATACACCTATCTCGACTGCCTCCATCTCACACCTCAGTAGCACTCCAGTTTCTGTCCTTAGCACTACATATATGACCATGTCTTTCATATTTCTGTATCTGTCACAAAATATTTACCCACAAAAATATGCGCACCGCTTACCAGTCTTGATGTTCAGAATGCATTTCAACAGACTTATATATAAACTCCATCACCTTCCAGTTCCAATGACAATCAACCATTTCCTTGCCAAAATCAATATCCATAACACATTATCTCACACCTTTCTAAATAAAGCAGGAGTACCACAAGGTTTCCCTCTGACACCACTTTTGTATGTCCTATTTTGTACCAATATTACCCAACCTATACCCCACCTTAATTGTGTCAGTTTGCTGAACAAACAACAATACTGTCTGTGAAATCCAATAGCTGATCCTTGTAATCCTGTCTCCAAATATATTTAAATTAACTCGAAGAATGGCTCAATCTCTGATAAAGCAAAATTAATGTAATCATCATAAATATAATCATAAATATAGATGCTGTCCGACTAACAAATTCTTTCTAACCTTAAATAATCAACCCCCTGCTGTTACGACCACACTTAACTACCTATCTAGGCATAACGTTTCAAAATCATCTTCAATGGAACGTACATTCGGACCAAACTTATAAAAAGGCATCCCACAAGTTTCACCTCCTCCCCTGGCGGTTAGGTCAAACCTGGGGATTAAAAGCCATAAAAATCACACCTCCTGTCAAACACCACTTCTAAGTCAGACCATAGATAAATTTAAACCCAATATGGAATTATAGATACCGTAAATACAGATAACATATGTCTGGGCGAAGCTCTTCTTGTTATTTTTCATTCCCTCAGGAATTATGACAATTTAGCTTAACACATGAAGAAGAATTGGTTAATAATTTTATGTCATCGATTGTATACTTATATTTAAAATCTAAGTAATCTAAGTAAAAATATAAGATATATATTTAACATTGCTTCACTATGAGAAAAACAATGTTTTTGTTCTGTTATTCTGTAGTGTTTCAATACTTTAATAAGAAAACGATTTTTATTTCTGACAATGTGTTTCACAAAATTAGAATAAAACATTTTTTAATTCACTTCCAAAAAACGTGTGCAATTAGCACACAACCATAACTAAAACAAATATCTGTAAATGTAATTGGCCAAAGAGTCCATTTGTTAGAGTGATGACTCGCTCCTCTGGTGGGGAGTATGATATAACTATTAAACTAAAAACATTGGTTCACCCCTCTTTGCCTCTCGTCGTCATTAGGAAACTATCTACCATGAAACAACATACCCAGGTTATATTTGCAAAGATTGTGGAAGAACCTTCCTCTAGGGTAGAACAAAAGTCTCATAAGATGATGTGTAGTGCAAACACTGTAAACGTCTGTTCTAGAACACTTCCAATGTCAAACATCATGAAGGAGCTTCTAGTGTAGTTTCATTGAGAAAGAAGTTTAAAGAGCTGAAAAAAATTCTACCATATAATTTAACTTATTTATTTCTTTACTTATGAATAGTAACCCTTTACAAAATATTTCAAACTCTCCTTCATTGTCTAGATTTACAACAAGTTCTGTTTCTATGCTCACATCTCAAGAGGAAGAAAAGCAAGATAAATAAGAGGAAGAAAAAGATCTCAATGGTATTTACCAAAAGAGTTTTAGATTTTATTCCATTGCCTAAGCCTATTAAAACATCTATCGCAGTGCAAACATCTAAAGAAGGAGAGAAGCAGGATGGGGTATATAATGAAGGGAGGCGATTATAAAGAGTACAGCTGAGAAGCTCTCAACGCCCTTTTACCCACAAAGCAGGTTGAATACACTTTTCTACATATCAAGAGTCTGCACTTAGTCCGAAATGTTAACAACAAGCCTTTTACCGTATGTGGATGTAAGAGCCCAACCTACTGGTAGAACGCTTTTAACAGATAAGATCCGATCAAGATTGTCGTTACACAAAGTATGAAGCAGAGATTCTAGAACTAGAGCAAGAATTAACACTGTGTGGGTATTACAGAGTAACAGCTTTTACAGTACTGTCAGTAAAGTACCTTCCTTTCTTCCTAGTAAACAGTTGCCTACATCCCTTACGGTGTTATCCCTAGAGCAGGTCTCAAGCAAGAAAGACGCCCGAAGTAGCAGGCTAGCAGTGTTAGTAGTCGTTCTATTGATAAATGCTACATAACATTTCTAATCATTTTTGGCCGAACCTGAGTTTTTGTACAAGCTATATTACCACAGATATTCATGAATTAAAACTTAACTGAGTTGTAAGAAAATGGTTGGATTAAGATGTAAAAACAAACTTGTAATGCACATCTCACTAATCCACACATTTTAGTCACTGCTCATTAGCCTGCAATCATTAGTAACTGCTAATAAGCCCTTGCTCAATTTCCTCCTATCATTTGCAATTACTTATTAGACCCTGCTCATTAAGTCATGCTTAACTGACCCTTGCTCATTAGCGACTGCTCATTGCTGATGACCACACAGTTTTCAACAATCTTACCCCTCACCTAGGCAGTTTACCAAATTTAGAATATGGATGGGTGTTTGTACCATATTTAGAATTAATAACAATAAAAATGTTATTGGCTTTAAATCCTACTCTTACGGCTTTTGAGATGCCAAAGTGCCGGAATTTAGTCCTGCAGATCTTTTATGTGCCAGTTAATTTACTGACTCAAGGCTGACATATTTGAGCACCTTCAAACACCACCACCAAGTTGGGGTCAGAAGGCCAGCACCTCAACCATGTTAACCACTCAGTATTTAGAATTAGATGACATCTTCTGAGCCTAAGTTAGTCTATATAAACTTGATATTCCACAAAGTTTTTATGACCACTTCTATCATTCCTAAATCAGCCTTTTAGGCTGATGGCAGTGCAGTTTTCAAGACTCGAAAAGCTAGCAATCAACTCCTAAGTTAGTTTTAATAAGTATACATAGACTTGATAGCTATCTTTCAACACATTATTTAAGTTCTGATCCCAAAGCTTTAATGTCTAACTGATGTAAACATTATCGTATGCAATTAAAAGTCTCTAAAGTCAAATCTATAAGGTCAAAAACTTAAAACCAACAAATGAGAGGCTCCGTGGTCACTAATCTCTGTGACCCTGAGATCGACCTCCACCACGTCCATGCAAGCAATTAAATTTTTTAGATCTTACACCCCCTCCGCAGTCCCATATAAACAATGTATAATTACTATCTTGTACACAAGTACAACACTCGAGTCCCTCAGGTTGCCTTCCATTACGCCCCTATCAGTATTAAACCTTATACCATCCTCCTAGTCTCACTAGCACAATGCGTAGCCGCCATTATGTTCCAAGGTCCACGCCGAGGGAGCTAATGCTTCTGCAAATTGTAGAAAAATAATTGGAGTAATGTTATCAAGGCCGAAAGCAGCATGTGGTCGAGTATTTTGTAGGCTCTTAATTACCTCGATCTCTGTGAAGTAAAGGATTGACAGGGAGAGTGGTAATGGCTTGGCTGTGTCGGGGTACATATTTGTACGTTTCCCTGCCTCATTATTGCCCCCTTTAAATTTCTCACTGAACGATGAGGCAATGGCCTTGAGGGAGGCAACTATTTGTAATTAGAGTAGAATGCACTTTGTGCTGATTTGGTGTGTTTGCTATTAAGGTATTAAAACATGTCTTTGCTGTTACTTATCTTGTTAATGTCGTTTTTGTGTGCTATTTTGTTTTATGTCGCACCGACAGAGATAGGTTTTTTGGTGACGATAGGACAGGATAGGCCTGGAAAGGAAGTGGCCGTGGTCTTAATTAAGGTCCAGCCCCAGCATTTGCCTGGTGTGAAAGTGAGAAACCGCGGAAAACCATGTTCAGGGCTGCCGACAGTATGTTTCGAACCCACTACCTCCCGGATTCTAGTTCAGAGCTTCGCGCCCCTAACCGCACGGCGAACTCGTCCGGTCGTTTCTGTATGCTTTGTGGATGAGTTCCTTGGTGGTATTCCTCACGCATTTATATTTGTCCCACATAAAATTGCTTTTATCCTGTTTCCGTTTCCTCTAAAGCATATTCATTTTGCACATCATTTTAACTATTGCTTATGTGATATGGAGAGTTTTTCTTGGTTATGATGGATAGATGCCTTCTTAGAAGTTATGATAGCAGTTCCCAGCCAGCTTTCTTGAATTCTATTACATTCTTCTTTGCTGGTGGTTTCTTGTGTTTTTTGGTAGCTGTAACTGCCAGGTGTACGGAGGAACAGAGGGTTACTTCTGTTTTCAGTACTGAGGATGGAGGGTAGGCAAGGACAAGTGTTTTCATTATACGGGTTGGGTCAGTAATTAATTGTTCAAGGAACAGATAGATTTCTACAATGAATGTTGTTGCTAATGGTCCGATGGGAAGAGGCAGGAGGTGAGGGCGATCATGCTGCCAGAACATTTCCAACTTAAAATCACCAGCCTTTTAAATACTTGTGAATCAATGTTGTATATTTTGTACAGGGCATAGGGACAGTAGTAACTCCTTCCAGCGCATGTGAATTCACACCAAAGAAATACTTTCTTCGTTTCCAGTTGCTCATAGTGCACAGGGTTGAGTTCGGGTTGCATGGTAATAAGTGTCCCTCCCCCTGAGGCTTCCTAAATACTGTGTATGACTGAGGTACCCCTTCTATCTCATAGATTGATGAATTTAGTGAGGATTCACTAACACACACATTGGTGGGTCTAAAGCAGCAAGAGTGGCCAGAACTGCCTGCTTACGCTTCACGTATTTCAGGTTGTGAGCATTAAATCAAAAGACAGTAACTGTCCTGTTATGTGCAGTCCAATATTCTGAGTTGCTAACATCACTATTTACACTGCTTGATGTTTCAGAGATTGAGGAGAATTACATTTCAAACAAGACCATGTCTCCACCTCCGAGTTAATTTTCTACAGTAGAGATGAAGTAATCATTGCACGTGTTCTCTGGACTGCACACGTCACAAAGAGCTGATTCACATGATGTTTAGAATTGCACATGTTACACAGGCATTTGAATGAGATTTCCAAGTTAGGTTCTGGGTTCAATTCCACATTTCCGCGAAATGCAACTGAACACACCACAAGGTGGGCAAATGATAAGGGCATTTCGGCAAGTTTGCTCCCTCCAGCAACCCTCCAATCCCCAAGACGTCTGATACCCATTCCTGTGGTGGACTGCAGACCTTCACTTCTATACCATGCCCAAGAATTAATCTCACATTTAGATAGGCCCTACTACTAATATGCGCTTATTAATTTTTAAATCTGTATACAATTCTCTGTTTGTCAAGGAGTAAATAATAAAGATAATAATCGTATGGCCTCAGCTACCGTGTGCAGACATTTCAATTTGACGCGCTCTGGTTGTCTGCTCGTCAATTTCGACGTTCCGTTTCACTCTAGGCCCCCACTAGATGGCAGACCGAGTAAACCGTAACTCTCTTGGGCGTCTATGGCTGAGATTTAATTAATTTTGTCGGGTAAACACCAAATGTGTCACCAGAGGTCTTTTACATGCCGACATCGTACGTCATGGAGTGTCGAATGGACTTTTTTCCGCCCTTCAAAAGTCCGACTACCTCTCCCGGGTTTGAACCCGCTGTCTTGGGATCCGGAAGCCGACACTCTACCGCTGATCCACAGAGGCAGCTTGTCAAGGAGTATTTTCATACTATTTATGCAGATGTTAGTACACTTCGTACCATTGAAACACGACGGAGCGCGCGGCTGTGAGCTTGCATCCGGGAGATAGTAGGTTCGAATCCCACTATCGGCAGCCCTGAAAATGGTTTTCCGTGGTTTCCCATTTTCACACCAGGAAAATGCTGGGGCTGTACCTTAATTAAGGCCACGGCCGCTTCCTTCCAACTCCTAGGCCTTTCCTATCCCATCGTCGCCATAAGACCTATCTGTGTCGGTGCGACGTACAGCCCCTAGCAAAAAAAAAACACGACGGAAACTCGGAGAAATCGTATCACTACGGCAACGCTTGAACTATTTTCTGGTTATTTTGTTGTGATGAGCTGCAGATTTAAATTTTTCAAGAATAACATTCTTGCAAAACCAAACATTTGATTCCTTCACTTTCATCCAACAGAGCCAGACAAGAGGCAGTGTTGCTAACATTTCTATCACAGAATATACTTTCCACCTGCCTGAACACTGAGGCCAACCTCTCGCTCTCAAACAACCCCCAACTTTGCTTTTGCTTATTCAGTTAATTTATCTGTACAAGGACGCATTTCTCAAACAGGTTGCTTACCTGTCACTGATGACCGTATTTAAGTTTTATTGATTTTATAGTCCTTAGGATGTTGTCATGAGTGAGTGAGTGGTGTTTTGCATTTCTACCATACATTGCCTGTGATCGCCGGATTGTGCAGAAATCAGCTACTACTTACAATGTCAGACGTAAGAACAAGGACTGTGAAGCTGCAAGAAGAATAGGCTAAATTAAATGTCACAGAACAATTAAGACTTGGCACGTAGACAATTAAATATCTCCAAACTGCATGGTGCAGTGTTTATAATGAGGTGCTGGGGTGAAGAAGAATAAACAAAATTCAGATAATGTAACACAACACACCAGCCTCTGTGGATCATTGCTGAATTTTCAGCCACTGGATCACAGGATCAAATTTCCAAAGGTCAGAATAAATTCTGAGTATGGAAATCAAACTGAGTACATCAGAACATAGTCATCCAGCTGCAAATAATTAGGCCTTGAAATATAAGAAAGATTCCAGGAAGCAGTGGCGGCCCGTGGCGGGGCACAACAACAAACAGTCAAGTAGAAAGTTAAGGTGTCGGTTTAACACTAGTGCGCACTAACAACTGACTTGTAGATCAGCTTATCCTGTTTACAGTTAGATATTAACACCAAGGAAAAAGACAGTGAAAGGTGGGGTTAAAGGATCAGGGACACGAACCCGTGACCTCTCCATTTCCGGTCAAGTGTTATTTCACTGAGCTAAATGGCCAGGGATAAGCAGATCCACATTTCATGTGTAACCTTTTCCCTACAAGTCAAGTAATAATGAATACACTAACCTTCTTATTTATAGATGAAGTCCATTCTTCGATCCTTTGCTTGAGCAAATACTTCGATAACTCGCTGGTTGAAGTCGGGAATCGAACGTGCCATTTTACTTTCAATTGAAAGCATCGCCAGGGCCGTTAGTCATCGTATTCCTCAAGAAAGTCTTTATTCGATTTAGAGTAGAGAAACGCCTTTCACATTCCACTGTCGACATCGGGATTGTAACAATGATGCTAACGCAATCATTGAACGTGTCTTGCATGGCGCCGCAGCACCATCTGCCGCACGCACGTCTACCCTGGAATATAACACTTGAAGTTCGGTCCTGAGCCTGGCTTTGTTCACTTTCGGGTACGTGATTACGGTTGGCGCGAAATCTTTTTCCGCAAAGCGAGTACAAAATTCTCCAAAACTTGATACCCCAAAAAGGTTGGCAGCTGCTAAATGGCCTGTGAAACGAAATATTTCTTCCTCATGTAGTAAAATAGTATCACATGTTTCCAAAGCAGCGATTCGTTTTCGTTGCTGGAAAGTTCGCTGCCGCATAGGAGGAACTGGAGCTTCGCAGTCATCAGTTTCCTCTAAATCAGAGCGAATGCTTCTGTTGCAAACAAAGTTCGCTGGGAATTCAGATACCAAGACAGGGTCAATATTACCCATCTGAATTAGGGACAACAGTATATCAACATGAGGCATAACTCCATGGAAGAAATTCAGCCAATATATGAAGTCAGCGTCAGTAGTATAATTGGATGGTTCTGCGGCCTCCTCCCGCGGGAAATTTGAATTCTGGCGGGATATTTGAATTCTGGCGGGAAATTTGAATTCTGGCGGGAAATTTGAATTGGGCGCGAGATTTGAATTTGTAAACAAAGCCACGTACTTTTTGACAGCTGTCATCGACAACAACGCATCGCTAACCTCACTGCTGCCATCTTGACGGGCCTAAACCTCAGTAGTGCCAACTTAACCTAACTAGCGCGAGGTAAACAAAGCCACGTGTTTTTTGACAGCCAAGTGCTTATTGACAGACAATAACGCATCGCTAACCTCAGTACTGCCATCTTGACGGGCCTAAACCTCAGTAGTACCAACTTAACCTCACTAGCGCGAGATAAACAAAGCCACGTGCTTTTTGACAGCCACGTGCTTTTTTTGACAGCTGTCATCCGCCATCTTTAAACCACAGAGCACTGTGCTGCCCTCTTTATCGTAGTAGATGTAAATTCGTCACCTGTCATCGGCAGTGCTGCCATCTTGGCGGGCCTAAACCTTAGTGCTACAACTTAATCTCACTAGCGTGAGATAAACAAAGCCACGTGAATTTTTTGACAGCTGTCATCTGCCATCTTTAATCCATAGAGCGCAGTGCTGCCCTCTTTAGCTATTTACCTTTGAAATGTGGTACGTCACAGCTGTCATCCGCCATCTTGCATCGCAAACCTCAGTGCTGCACTCTTTAGCTAGATACCTTTGAAATGTAGTGGCGGTAATTTGAAAAAATTCTTTATGCTCTTGTTTGTAAACAAATCCACGTGCAGCTGCCATCCGCCATCTTTAATCCAGAGAGCACCGTGCTGCCCTCTTTAGCTACTTACCTTTGAAATGTGGTACGTCACAGCTGTCATCCGCCATCTTGCATCCGAAACCTCAGTGGTGCACTCTTTAGCTAGATACCTTTGAAATGTAGTGGTGGCCATTTGAAAAAATCTTTATGCTCTTGTTTGGAAACAAAGCCACGTGCAGCTGTCATCCGCCATCTTTAATCCAGAGAGCATCGTGCCGCCCTCTTTAGCTACTTACCTTTGAAATGTGGTACGTCACAGCTATCATCCGCCATCTTGCATCGCAAACCTCAGTGGTGCACTCTTTAGCTAGATACCTTTGAAATGTAGTGGCGGCAATTTGAAAAATTCTTTATGCTCTTGTTTGGAAACAAACCTATGCGCTTTTCTTGACAGCTATCATCCGCCATCTTTAATCCAGAGAGCACCGTGCTGGCCTCTATGTGGGGGGGGGGTAAATTCTACGCGCTCTTGTCTGGAAACAAACCCATGTGCTTTTCTGACAGCTGTCAACCGCCAGAGAGAACCGTGCTGCCCCTACTTGTGCCGGTGGCAAATTCCACGTGCTTTTCGACAGCTGTCATCCGCCATCTTGCATCACAAACCTCAGTGCTGCACTCTTTAACTGAAATGTGGTGGCGGCAAATTCTATGTGCTCTTGTTTGGAAACAAAGCCACGTGCTTTTTTGACAGCTGTCGTCCGCCATCTTTAATCAATAGAGCACTGCACTGCTATCATGCGGGTAATTTCGTCAGCTGTCATCCGCCATCTTTAATCCACAGAGCACCGTGCTGCTCTCTGTAGTAGGGGGTAATTTGAAAAGTTCTGTTAGCTGTCATCCGCCATCTTTAATCAAGAGAGCACCGTGCTGCTACCTTTAGCTAGATACCTTTGAACTGTGGCGGCGGCAAATTCCACGTGCTCTTTTTCAGTAAACAAACTCACGCGCTTTTTGTCAGCTGTCATCCGCCATCTTACATCGCAAACCTCAGTGCTACACTCTTTAGTTGAAAAATGGTGGCGGATAATTTAAAAAGAAAAATTCTACAGCAGCCATCTCTCGACGCTAATTGCACAAGATGGTGGCTATACATGACTCCTTAAAGGTGCTTATGCAAGATGATCGCTATACATAGTTTCTTATGAGACGCCCTTGGGATGCTTGCGCAAGATGGCGGTTGCTCTTACGAGGCGGCTTAAGGATCCTTGCACAAGATGGCTAGAGACGACCCCCTAAGGATGCTTGTGCAAGATGGCGGCTATACATAGCTCCTTATGAGACAGCCTAGGGGGTGCTCGCACAAGATGGCGGCTACTCTTATGAAGAAAGCTAGCTGAGAGGCTACTGCACAAGATAACGGTTGCTGTTATGCATGCGGTGGAGACCAAATTGAATTTCTATGTGCTTAATCAACAGAGCACCCTGCTACCCTCTTTAGCTGAAATGTGGTGGTGGATAATTTGAAAAATTCTTTTGACAGGTGTCATCTTTAAACAATGACGGCTATACATAGGCTGTTAAGACCTTATGATTCTCCTCCTCCTCCTTCTCTACCTCCGCCTCTTATGTCAAGGCATAGCTTTATATCGAGCAAGTTTAAACCTGCATCGCGAAGGCAAGCGTGTGCAGCGATAACATTATTGTACATGTTTAGACTTGCGAAACATAAGAAGAGTAGAATCAAACGCTGTACTCGATACAACATGTGATCAGAACATTGATTGATGTGTTCAGAACACAAAATAAGTGATCAAGACTAGAATCGAACACTGTACTCGATGTCGTTAACTTCAACATGTGATTAAAACATTGTTTGGTGTGTTCAGAACAGTACATAAGTAGAATCGAACGCTGTACAACATGTTAGGGGATACCTTTGTTCTAAGAAAATTAGATTGAAACATAACAAGACTAGAATTGAACACTGCACTCGATGTCGTTAACCTTAACATGTGATCAGAACATTGATTGATGTGTTCAGATCACTAAACAAGTAGAACCGAACACTGTACAACATGTTAGGGGATAGCTTTGTTCTAAGAAAATTAGATTGCAAAATAACAAGACTAGAATCGAACACTACACTCGATGTCGTTAACCTTAACATGTGATCAGAACATTGATTGATGTGTTCAGATCACTAAACAAGTAGAACCGAACACTGTACAACAAGTCAGGGGATACCTTTGTTCTAAGAAAATTAGATTGAAACATAATAAGACTAGAACCGAACACTGTACTCGATACAACATGTTAGGGGATACCTTTGTTCTAAGAAGATCAGATTGAAACATAACAAGACTAGAATTGAACACTGCACTCGTTGTCGTTAACCTTAACATGTGATCAGAACATTGATTGATGTGTTCAGATCACTAAACAAGCAGAACCGAACACTGTACAACATGTTAGGGGATACCTTTGTTCTAAGAAAATTAGATTGAAACATAACAAGACTAGAATCGAACACTGCACTCGATGTCGTTAACCTTAACATGTGATCCGATACAACATGTTAGGGGATACCTTTGTTCTAAGAAAATTAGATTGAAACATAGCAAGACTAGAATCGAACACTGTAAGAACATTGTTTGATGTGTTCAGAGCTAAAGTACAACTTCAATGATTTACCTAGTGTAAAAATCAAAAACACACACTGTGCGCATATCGCATAGCTATCTCGCCTATCACTTGCCTAGTATGAAAATCAAAAACACACTGTGCACATATCGCATAGCTAACTCGGCAACACTTCAAAATGATTTGCTTAGTACGAAAATAAAAAAATCTATACCGCGTAGCTAACTCGTTCATCGCACTGCTAAAACGCTTAGTAATTGCAAATACACTGATATATGTCATACGAAAATCAAGAAAGCATACTGCGTAGCCAACTCGCTCGGGTCACTCGCTTAGTAATTGCAACACGACTAGAACACTGATACACGTTACTCTTTTTTCTCGAAACTCACACACACACACGCGGATAAGAATGTTATGAGATTCTACATACTTACATGTTTTTTTAAAAAAATAGGGGGATGAAAGTACATAAATTATATGTACACAAGTTGTCTCCTCCAAGTTGTAAGACGAAATAGACGCAGTACTGCGAGTTTCCGCTCTAGCTGGCGAATGGAAGTAGCATGATATCTCAGCCAAAAAAAAAAATACGCGTGAGCTTGCATACACGCAAGTCAGACACAATGATGGATACCGCGATGCAAATCCTGGCAACTTATGCCGTCAGGAAGGGCATCCGGGGAGCATCTAGCTGTAAATCCCCGATTCTCATGTTAGAAAGGGCAACTTGTTGAAAACATTCTTAATCCCAGTTCTTTGACGTCAGGAAGGGCAACCGGTCGAAAACAATAGTGTATGATGTAAGAGGCTAGATACTGCCAGTTTTGCGTCAGGAACGGCAACTAGTCTTAAAATAAATTCTTGCGATTTAAAATATTAGTTTTGCGTCAGGAAGGGCATCCGGCTGTAAAACAATAGTTCATGATACAGCGATTTAAAATCTAAGAAGAGCATCTAGCTGTAAATCCCCGATTCTCGTGTTAGAAGTTGTAAAACAGTTTCTTAATCCGAGTTCTTTGACGTCAGGAAGGGCAACTGGTCGAAAACAATAGTGTATGATGTAAGAGGCTAGATACTGCCAGTTTTGCGTCAGGAACGGCAACTAGTCTTAAAACAAATTCTTGCGATTTAAAATCTTAGTTTTGCGTCAGGAAGGGCATCCGGCTGTAAAACAATAGTTCGTGATACAGCGATGTAAAATCTAAGAAGAGCATCTAGCTGTAAATTCCCGATTCTCGTGTTAGAAGTTGTAAAACAGATTCTTAATCCGAGTTCTTTGACGTCAGGAAGGGCAACCGGTCGAAAACAATAGTGTATGATGTAAGAGGCTAGATACTGCTATTTAAAATCCTAGTTGGGTATCCTGTTGTAAAACGGATTCTTGTGATTTAAAATCTCGCGTCAGGAAGGGCAACCGGTCGTAAAACAAATTCTTGCGTTTTAAACTCCTGCGTCAGGAGGAGGCACTCGGCTTTAAAACATATTTTTAATCCCGGCCCTGCTACGTTAGGAATCACATCCAACTGTAAAAACAGGAGCTTCAAACATGTACAGTTTTAAGCTTTAGGAACGGGTTATGGGTTACATTTTCTGTTCTACTACATAGAACACTATCTTTAAAGTTGTATCGGCGCACTCATTCAGAGCGAGTTGCGGAATGTATGTGTTGGCTGAAATTGTACACTCGGCTTCCGGCTGCACTAACCTTGAACGAAGACACTGCATGCTGATAAGCAACTTGTAACTCATAGAACGTCTTATTGCTAGATTATAAGCGTATTAAGGTTGTAAAATATTCTGTTCTGTAAGACTGAAATAGTCCTCCTCTGTGGTGTAGTAGTTAGTGTGATTAGCTGCTACCCCCGGAGGCCCGAGTTCGATTCCCGGCTCTGCTACGGAATGTGTAGCATTTAGCCCATGTAAGTTCCTAACATAAAATATCAAGATTGTACGGAGAGGTTAAAACACAGTGCCAGCATATAGCCCACTCCTATCGAAAGAGCCTGCACGGCGCCGGCATGTAGGCTTCTCCTGTTGAAGGAGCCTGTACAAGGTTTAACACCTGCCATCAACAGCCCTTACTTAATACTGGCTTTTTTGCACACCCTCGAAACTGCCTAAGAATGTAATATACTACCGTAGGGAGAGGGTAAAACCCGGTGCCGGCACATAGCCTACACCTACCGAAGAAGCCTTCACACAGCTTAACGCCTCCATCCGACAAATGAATCACCCTCAACACTCTTGTACTCACAATCATTTTCGAATGAATCTGCATAAGGTTTAACGTCCCCATCAACAACCCTTACTTAATGCTAGCTTTTTTGCACACCCCGCCTCTTAGATCATACACCATAGTTTTACGACCGGTTGCCCTTCCTGACTAGGATTTTAAATCGCAGTATACGCTATAAATTTGTTATAGCGGGTTTTATAACTAGATATCCCGGTACCGGCACATAGCCTACTCCTACCGAAGAAGCCTGCACACAGTTTAACGCCTCCATCCGACAGATGTAGGCTTCTCCTGTTGAAGGAGCCTGTACAAGGTTTAACACCTGCCATCAACAGCCCTTACTTAATACTGGCTTTTTTCACACCCTCGAAACTGCCTAAGAATGTAATATACTACCGTAGGGAGAGGGTAAAACCCAGTGCTGGTACATAGCCTACTCCTACCAAAGAAGCCTGCACAGCTTAACGCCTCCATCCGGCAAATGAATCACCCTCAACACTCTTGTACTCACAATCATTTTCGAAGGAGTCTGCATAAGGTTTAACGCCCCCATCAACAGCCCTTACTTAATGCTAGCTCTTTTGCACAGCCCGCCTCTTAGATCATACACCATAGTTTTACGACCGGTTACCCTTCCTGACTAGGATTTTAAATCGCAGTTTACGCGATAAATTTGTTATAGCGGGTTTTATAACTAGATATCCCGGTACCGGCACATAGTCTACTCCTACCGAAGAAGCCTGCACAAGGCTTATTGCCTCCATCCGACAGATGAATCACCATCAACGTCTTGTACTCAAAATCATTTTCGAAGGAGTCTGCACAAGGTTTAACGCTCCCTATCAACAGCCCTTACTTAATACTGGCTTTTTTGCACACCCCGCCTCTTAGATCATACACCATAGTTTTACGACCGGCTACCCTTCCTGACTAGGATTTTAAATCGCAGTATACGCGATAAATTTGTTGTAGCGGGTTTTATAACTAGATATCCTAGTACCGGCACATAGCCTACTCCTACTGAAGAAGCCTGTACACAGCTTAACGCCTCCATCCGACAAATGAATCACTCTCAACACTCTTCAATCATTCCCGCTACTTCGGGAGATAGCAGGTTCGAACTCCTACTGTCGGAAGCCGTAAAAAATAGCAAATGCTAGGCGAGGGACCTGCGCGATCGTCATAACATGATCTAGCCGGATGCCCTTCCTGACGGCATAAGTTGCCAGGATTTGAATCGCGGTATCCATCATTGTGTCTGACTTGCATGTATGCAAGCTCACGTGTATTTTTTTTTTGCTGAGATATCATGCTACTTCCGTTCGCCAGCTAGAGCGGAAACTCGCAGTACTGCGTCTATTTCGTCTTAAAACTTGGAGGAGACAACCTGTGTACATATAATTTATGATCTTTCATCCCCCTATTTTTTTAACATGTATGTAGTATCTCGGAAAATTCTTATCCATGTGTGTGTGTGTGTGTTTTTCGAGAAAAAAAGTAACGTGTATCAGTGTTCTAGTCGTGTTGCAATTACTAAGCGAGTGACCCGAGCGAGTTGGCTACGCAGTATGCTTTCTTGATTTTCGTATGACATATATCAGTGTATTTGCAATTACTAAGCGTTTTGGCAGTGCGATGAACGAGTTAGCTACGCGGTATAGATTTTTTTTATTTTCGTACTAAGGAAATCATTTTGAAGTGTTGCCGAGTTAGCTATGCGATATGTGCACAGTGTGTTTTTGATTTTCATACTAGGCAAGTGATAGGCGAGATAGCTACGCGACATGCGCACAGTGTGTGTTTTTGATTTTTACACTAGGTAAATCATTGAAGTTGTACTTTTGCTCTGAACACATCAAACAATGTTCTTACAGTGTTCGATTCTAGTCTTGCTATGTTTCAATCTAATTTTCTTAGAACAAAGGTATCCCCTAACATGTCCGACTCGTTGGCTGAATGGTCAGCGTACTGACCTTCGGTTCAGAGGGTCCCGGGTTCGATTCCGGCCGGGTCGGCGATTTTAATCGCTTCTGATAATTCTTCTGGCTCGGGGACTGGGTATTTGTGTCCGTCCCAACAATCTCCTCTTCATACTCACACAACACACTACACTACCAACCACCACAAACACACGCAATAGTGATTACATCCCTCCATATATGGTTGGCGTCAGGAAGGGCATCCGGCCGTAAAACAGGGCCAAATCCACATGTGCGACGCAGATCGCACCCGCGACCCCACCGGTATGGGAAAAGCGGTAGGAAAAGAAGAAGAAGAAGAAAGGTATCCCCTAACATGTTGTATCGGATCACATGTTAAGGTTAACGACATCGAGTGCAGTGTTCGATTCTAGTCTTGTTATGTTTCAATCTAATTTTCTTAGAACAAAGGTATCCCCTAACATGTTGTACAGTGTTCGGTTCTGCTTGTTTAGTGATCTGAACACATCAATCAATGTTCTGATCACATGTTAAGGTTAACGACAACGAGTGCAGTGTTCAATTCTAGTCTTGTTATGTTTCAATCTGATCTTCTTAGAACAAAGGTATCCCCTAATATGTTGTATCGAGTACAGTGTTCGATTCTAGTCTTGATCACTTATTTTGTGTTCTGAACACATCAATCAATGTTCTGATCACATGTTGTATCGAGTACAGCGTTTGATTCTACTCTTCTTATGTTTCGCAAGTCTAAACATGTACAATAATGTTATCGCTGCACACGCTTGCCTTCGCGATGCAGGTTTAAACTTGTTCGATATAAAGCTATGCCTTGACATAAGAGGCGGAGGTAGAGAAGGAGGAGGAGGAGAATCATAAGGTCTTAACAGCCTATGTATAGTCGTCATTGTTTAAAGATGACACCTGTCAAAAGAATTTTTCAAATTATCCACCACCACATTTCAGCTAAAGAGGGTAGCAGGGGGCTCTGTTGATTAAGCACATAGAATTTCAATTTGCTCTCTACCGCATGCATAACAGCAACCGTTATCTTGCGCAGTAGCCTCTAAGCTAGCTTTCTTCATAAGAGTAGCCGCCATCTTGTGCGAGCACCCCCTAGGCTGTCTCATAAGGAGCTATTTATAGCCGCCATCTTGCACAAGCATCCTTAGGGGGGCGTCTCTAGCCATCTTGTGCAAGGATCCTTAAGCCGCCTCATAAGAGCAACCGCCATCTTGCTCAAGCATCCCAAGGGCGTCTCATAAGAAACTATGTATAGCGATCATCTTGCATAAGCACCTTTAAGGAGTCATGTATAGCCACCATCTTGTGCAATTAGCGTCGAGAGATGGCTGCTGTAGAATTTTTCTGTTTAAATTACCCGCCACCATTTTTCAACTAAAGAGTGTAGCACTGAGGTTTGCGATGTAAGATGGCGGATGACAGCTGACAAAAGCGCGTGAGTTTGTTTACTAAACAAGAGCACGTGGAATTTGCCACCGCCACAGTTCAAAGGTATCTAGCTAAAGGTAGCAGCACGGTGCTCTCTTGATTAAAGATGGCGGATGACAGCTAACAGAACTTTTCAAATTACCCGCTACTACAGAGAGCAGCACGGTGCTCTGTGGATTAAAGATGGCGGATGACAGCTGACGAAATTACCCGCATGATAGCAGTGCAGTGCTCTATTGATTAAAGATGGCGGACGACAGCTGTCAAAAAGCACGTGGCTTTGTTTCCAAACAAGAGCACATAGAATTTGCCGCCACCACATTTCAGCTAAGGAGTGCAGCACTGAGGTTTGTGATGCAAGATGGCGGATGACAGCTGTCGAAAAGCACGTAGAATTTGCCACCGGCACAAGGAAGGGCAGCGCGGTGCTCTCTGGCGGTTGACAGCTGTCAGAAAAGCACATGGGTTTGTTTCCAAACAAGAGCGCGTAGAATTTACCACCCCCACATAGAGGCCAGCACGGTGCTCTCTGGATTAAAGATGGCGGATGATAGCTGTCAAAAAAATGCGCATAGGTTTGTTTCCAAACAAGAGCATAAAGAATTTTTCAAATTACCGCCACTACATTTCAAAGGTATCTAGCTAAAGAGTGCAGCACTGAGGTTTGCGATGCAAGATGGCGGATGACAGCTGTGAGGTACCACATTTCAAAGGTAAGTAGCTAAAGAGGGCAGCACTGCGCTCTATGGATTAAAGATGGCGGATGACAGCTGCACGTGGCTTTGTTTCCAAACAAGAGCATAAAGAATTTTTTCAAATTGCCACCACTACATTTCAAAGGTATCTAGCTAAAGAGTGCACCACTGAGGTTTCGGATGCAAGATGGCGGATGACAGCTGTGACGTACCACATTTCAAAGGTAAGTAGCTAAAGAGGGCAGCACTGTGCTCTCTGGATTAAAGATGGCGGATGGCAGCTGCACGTGGATTTGTTTACAAACAAGAGCATAAAGAATTTTTTCAAATTACCGCCACTACATTTCAAAGGTATCTAGCTAAAGAGTGCAGCACTGAGGTTTGCGATGCAAGATGGCGGATGACAGCTGTGAGGTACCACATTTCAAAGGTAAATAGCTAAAGAGGGCAGCACTGCGCTCTATGGATTAAAGATGGCGGATGACAGCTGTCAAAAAATTCACGTGGCTTTGTTTATCTCACGCTAGTGAGGTTAAGTTGGTAGCATTAAGGTTTAGGCCCGCCAAGATGGCAGCACTGCCGATGACAGGTGACGAATTTACATCTACTACGATAAAGAGGGCAGCAGAGTGCTCTGTGGTTTTTAAGATGGCGGATGACATCTGTCAAAAAAGCACGTGGCTGTCAAAAAACGCGTGGCTTTGTTTACCTCGCGCTAGTTAGGTTAAGTTGGCACTACTGAGGTTTAGGCCTGTCAAGATGGCAGCAGTGAGGTTAGCGATGCGTTGTTGTCGATGACAGCTGTCAAAAAGCACGTGGCTGTCAAAAAACACGTGGCTTTGTTTACCTCACGCTAGTTAGGTTAAGTTGGCACTACTGAGGTTTAGGCCCGTCAAGATGGCAGCAGTGAGGTTAGCGATGCGTTGTTGTCGATGACAGCTGTCAAAAAGCGCGTGGCTTTGTTTACAAATTCAAATCTCGTGCCAAAATTGAAATTTCCCGCCAGAAATCAAATTTCCCGCCAAAATTCAAATTTCCCGCGGGAGCAGGCCGCAGAACCATCCAATTATACTACTAGCGTCTTTCAGTAATCTGATAAATCCAGAAGCTTGTCCTACAGTGTTTTGATCTGTCTTTATTTCGCATATTGTTTGGAAGCATCCAATCAGGACGTCTCTGATTTCAAACACTGTATTGACAATGCGGGTCTGAAAGTTCCAACGCGTTGGGGCTGCTTTCGGCAAGCGGCGTATTACAACAGTATCTAGTAGTTCGCTGCGTTTACTAGAGCGACTGAAAAAGGAGGAAATTCCCTGAATATCACTGAAAAATATCTTCACTTCTTTTATATTGGACGTGGCTTTCTGCATGATCAAATTTCCTACATGAGCATAACAATGAACAAAATTAGCTTCATTATATACTTCGTTTATGCGTGCTTGTACACC
Organism: Anabrus simplex; assembly: GCF_040414725.1. Lineage (NCBI taxonomy): Eukaryota > Metazoa > Arthropoda > Insecta > Orthoptera > Tettigoniidae > Anabrus > Anabrus simplex. The sequence continues at coordinate 2,429,484 of NC_090277.1, forward strand.
AGTCTGCGCACCGCTCATTACACTAGCCCCATCAAATGTTTGACAAATTAGTATTTCAGAGGTTTTATCAATACCCAACTTACTTAGTTCACTAAAAATCACAGAGTTTATACCTTCAGCTGTATGACTGGATGCCAGAAAGAAACCCCAAAACCGCTCATGATTTCGCCATTTATATGATAGCGAAATATAAGCACCACCTGCATTTTCGTTGCATTGTCGGTTGTTTCATCTGCTTGGATGGCTAAGTAATTAGCAGCACTAATTTCTTTCGTTATAAAAGTATGACATACTTCGAGCATAGCATCTAGTATATCGTTCTGTATCGTCTTCGACGTACCCTTCAAAACTGTTGCAGATTCTAAATGTTCTTTCATTGCGATATCCAAGCTAGCTACAAAGTCAACTAAACCGCGAAATATTCCAGGATTGTTTGAATCGGTTGATTCATCATGACCGCGGAGCGCAAGTTCAAACACACCGCAGAATTTTACACAATCAATCAGACGAGATAAAATTTACCTATTTTTGTCGACGTGTTCATGCTGTTTACGAAGTTAAAGTCTGTACCCACTATCAAGTTGCATCCTTATGTCCAGCTCACCTAGAAGTGCGAGATCCATTTCGTTGTTTAAATGTTTTTTTCGATTCACTGTGTTTTCTCAGTTTTTCGTTCAAATGGTTTAAATCTTTGACACCTGTTGTGCTCCACGCATCGTCACCGCCTAATAGAATGCAAGAAAAGCAAAAAAATGAATTTCTCTCTTCGCATCCACATAACCATTTCGCTTTAGCATACATACCACTATTAAATTTTCTGTTGAAATTCTTGTTTTCTCCTTCCGTCTGCTGCACAATAATCATATCAGGTCGTGGTGGTCCTAAACTCTTGGCACGAACTCTGGTCTCAAAATTTAAATGCTTTCCAATTAACTCACTGACTTTATTCATTTTGAAATAAACAAGCACACAAATACACAAAATATAACACTGAAGAGATTTCACGTCACACCCAGTGTTATTGTAACTAACTTATCAGCAGCACCTCGAGCAAGAGAGAACGCGTGCAAGTGCCGGAACAAAATGTTAGGCTACTGTTGCTAATTATTGGTCACTTGGTTATCTGATGTAACTTATATCAGATATAGAAACACGGTAACCTCATGTAAGATAACTTATTTTAATAATTCAAACATCTGAAAACAACTAAATCCCTGCAGGAGCGATATGAACGCATTTTTTAAATAAACAAGACTAAAATATTAGATTTACTTTAGTTACAGAATTGGTGAATTGGCTACACTGATATTTTAAAGCGTGGATATTTCTCGTGATCTGTTATTTGCTCTATGCGCATGCGCTGCAGAAGGTCTCAGTGATCTGAGTGCCCAACCAGAAGCCCTCCCCGTCGCCCGATCTGAACACAAGCCCACAGCCCAGTCACTGAAGGCGACAGTAAATATATAAATATCACAAAAGGAAAGTGCTTTCAAAGTGTCACTAATGCAAGAAATTGGCGTTTTGATAGAAGAATGCAAAGATGTACATAGGTATGAAGGGAGACATAATCAAGTGCCTAATTCACAGCAGGTTGATTCTCTGGACTGGTCATGTTGCAAGAATGCCAAACAGCAAAGTCATGGTCAACCAAACACCCCAACAACACCTATTACAATACGGAGAAATGAACTGGGATGGTAATATTAATAATCATTGTACTGGCTCACATACCGAGTGGTGCCAACTAGGCGGCCTGCTGATCACTAGGTGCTACAGGCTGACTTATTTAAAATTTGTGGAATTTTCTCATGAGCCACGATCAAACCAACAAGTTCGGACCACGAGTGAAGTACAGAATTCGAGAATGATCTGGATGGACCTGTGCTCGCCTTGAACCCAAGATATTGGGATATTGAGGACTTCACTTCACCTCTTGTCTGCAGAGGGAGCTACTGAACACATAAATATCAAATTCCATATTGTTGAGGGTTAGGAGTGTAAAATCTAATAAAGCTAAACAGTACTTACTTGTCTTCTTCCTTGAAACAAGTGACCAACTGACCAACTCTTGGTTCATCTACACTTATAGAAGAATGCAAAGATGTACATAGGTATGAAGGGAGACATAATCAATATTGGTGGGAGGCTGCAACGAACAAATATGCAAAACAAAGTAAGAAATGTAGAGTAAATGTTTATAGACATGACATAGCTGACAAAGTAAACTGTATAGTTGCACAATAAAGATATCAATTTCATCTCCCAATGTAAAAAGGAAATAAAGAAGTGTCAAGTCAAAATTATATGAAAATCAAGAATACGAAAAGGCATTCATAATAGGATAAAGAGGACAGCACTGGGAGAGGGAACAAAAGAAGAAGAAAAACTTGAAGGACAACAATAATCTCTGCAATTTTTCTACAGATTCCTACAACATTCTCTCATTGTGTTCTTAAATGACTAGTCACGTGTTTGTTTCTGTCACACAGACATGCATTGGGCCTTAACATGTCTACCATGTTCAAGTTCGTACACATATAGTCAGTTGTTGGACTTTTCATTGATTCTAGACAATCTGAAGGCTTTATCAGTATACATTTACATTCAGATTTTAAGGGACAATCCTGACCGTGTTTTCTACGGATAGCAAGTACACCGCAAACCCGGAAGCCCCAGAATTGATTCTCAGACAAGTCAGAGATTATTACCAGACTCTCATGGCTAGTTGCTGGTCCAGTCAGTCTATATGAGAACAACGAAGGTGTTAATTGGTAGAGAGGTAGAATTCATAGTCTGAAAAGCCAAAAATAATGACCAAGGAAATTTGTTCTCCTCACCACACATCGACTTGTAAACTGCGTGCCATCATTAGGCTAAGCAGAGGTCGTTTGGTAGGGTAATGCTCAATAGAGCTGTAGAGCCACGGGTGTAGGTTTGTTCTTAAAACGACTCCGTTCAGAGAGTTTAAAACTACCTGATATGTTTCCTGGACATGAGCAGAACAGCCTAACATTTTTTAAAATTATCATTCAACTGACGAGTCTACACTTGACATAGTATGCAATGTTAGATTAATGTTTTCCCTAGGGTCTTTTGAAAGAGAGAAACCTTACACTTTGCTTCCTCACAAGTGAACTTTTCACTGTTCTAACAAAGGTGAAGGGATTCAATTTAGTTCACTATCCTTGTGTATTTCATCAGTAGAGCAATATTCATACGAATTCATTAATCTAAACCTTAGTAATGAAAGGTGAAATATCATAAATAATGTCTCATATTCTGAAAGTAGCATCCACCAAAAGAGAATTTAAGTATGGGAGATAAGACAGTTGGAACCTTAATGAAGACAACACTGCTGTAGTAACGCCATGCAATGGAATGTTCCTTTTCTTGCTACTTGCTTTACGTCTCACCGACACAGATAGGTCTTCCGGCGACGATGGTACAGGAATGGCGCAGGAATAGGAAAGATGCGGCCGTGGCCTTAATTAAGGTACATCCCCAGCATTTGCATGGTGTGAAAATTGGAAACCACGGAAATCCATCCTCAGGACTGCCGACAGTGGGGTTCGAACCCACTACCTCCCGGATGCGAGCTCACAGCTGCGCGCTCCTAACCGCACGGCCAACTCGCCCGGTGCAATGCAATCTAATAATGTCACTGACAGCACACGTTAGTTGCATACCTACCTTACCTCAGAGCATAGGTTCTCGCATCACGTGCGTGCAAACTGGCATATAGAACACAGCCTCGGGCTAGCAGGCAATCTAAGAAATTGTTGTCACGATGTTTTTGAAATAGGAACAATAGAACATTGGATGAAGATTGAATGTGCCAGAGGTCGTACAGCACGCCAGTGTCCTCGAGGTCTTCAAGAAGCTTGCAGCGAAACTACATGGCCTTACAGGACTGGCACGGTGGGTAAAAGACTTCACCGAACGATGCCATTAAGTTGCAGACGAGTGTCAGCCAGCTCATCCTGGTGTCATTGAAGGAGAAATGCTTGCTCCTGCCGTTTTAATGGACGTTACTCGATGTCATGTGACATGTGAGCTGGGTCGAGAAACTGGGCTAGCGAATACGGCTGTGCTTCATATTGGAACGAACACATGGACATGAGAAAAATCTCACCAGAATGGGTTCAGCATGATTCGAGGGAAATGCATAAATGAATACGATATGATGCTGCTCGTAACAATTTGGAGTATTGTAAGTATGAAAAAGAGGCCTTCTAATGACATATTGTTACACTGGATGGGACATGGGCTAAACTGTATGAGCCACAGCTGAAGTGCTGATCGAAATAATTGCATAATTGCGAGAAACCACAAAGATTGGGAGTTCATGAGAAGCCCAGCCATGTGAAAGTTATTGTTATACTCATGTAAGACTGTGCCGCTTTTATCCTAACGCACTATGTTCCTCCACAGCAACCGCCAATGAGAATCACCCATCATTTTCCACGACAACGTTCGGCCACATACAGTGCAAACGTGGCTGACATGTTCGGTGGACGGGGCTGGGAATTGCTGTACCATATACTATAATCCACAGATTTAAGCCGTTGTGACTTTGACTTGATTCACAAGATGAAGGAACCACAGTAGTATAAATCAGAGTTCTGGAACCACCGCCAACTCCGGTTCTCGGGAGAGGCCTCCATCTCATTGACTGCGCTGGCTAAGACTGCATGCTTAACCTCACATCCGCCATCTTGGAGAGGCTTAACCTTTTTACGCGTAAGAGAGCAAGCCTAAACTCACGGAGGGACCTGACGTCACTTTTACGGCTTGATGCCCTTCCTGACGCCTATGAGAGCGAGCTTAACCTGACAGACGCTATCTTGGAGAGGCTTAACCTTACTTCTTTCGCGCAAGACAGCAAACCTAACCTCAGTTTTACGATCGGATTCCCTTCCCAACGCCATCTTAAGCAGTAGGGCAATGGGTATTCTCGAGACGTTATCTTGAGTAACAGGGCAATGGAGGCTAGCATAAGAGAGCACAACTAACCGCATGGAGGAGCCTAACCTCAGTTTACGGACGGATGCCCTTCCCGACACCAATTGCACAAGATGGCTGCTGTACTTAGACTCTTATGAGACGCCCTAGGGACGCTTGCGAGAGATGGCTGCTATACACAGGCTCTTATGATGAAAACCACCTTAGTGGGTACTGCACAAGATGGAGGCTGCTGTTATGAAGAAAGCTAGCTCAGAGGCTACAGCACAAGATGGCGGCTATACATAGGCTGCTATGGCCTCCTTCTACTCCTACTCTGTCAAGGCATAGCGTTATGTCTCTATCGAACTAATTTAAACATGCATTACTATAACGACGCGGAGGCTAGAGTGAGCACGTGCTATTATTCTGTTTTTAACCTGCAGCGATGACGTCATCATAGTTGTACATGTTTAGACTTGATCGTTTTCTCGAGTTTTTATAGATAGAATGAGCAGGTGTAAGGAATGCAATAAGTACAACAATTTTCGTTTTGTTGCTGACAAGGTTGCTATGCTTCCTAACAATGTTTCGTGAAGAGGTCGCGTGTTTCCGCAATTGTAATGCCTCCTGCAACATTCAAATCAAACAAAACATTTAGAAATATATTATACTAAGTATGTAATGCTTTACAAAGAAGATAATGCACTTCTTACCTTGTTGTTATTCACGTGGTTTATTCCTTTTTTGAATCATCGTTATCAGGTACTGGAAAAAGTTCATCCATACATTGTGTACAGTGTTCAATCCTTGGATTTGGTCCATCCCAATCATTATCACCATTTTCCCCTCGATGCTTGAAATGACGCTGACAGGTTCTGCATAGAGCTACATCGATTTATATCTTACTGTGTAGAGGAAGAATGTCCCAATGTACGTAAGAGGCAGCGTACGTAGATAAAAATCCTGGCTGTAAGTATTGAATAAGATGTTTTGGTATCTCACATAAGGTTCTATGTTGATAGAACTTCTTAATAGCCTCACTTACTCGTGTGAGATAAATAAGATGTTGGGTATGACCATTTACAGTTTTGTTTGTTGTACTCTTTCTGTTCCACAGCGTACGATGTCGAAGCACACACTAATGTTGATGATAAAGGGATATCCTTATTTATAGTCTGGTAACAATATCCATTAGCGGATGGCAAGTGACATCACTCATATGAATAATAAGACAATAGGCTGCTGTGTTAGCAGGAATGTTTTCAGATGTTTCAAATTCTAAACGAATTTCAACAGGAGATTATTTTATACATTCTTCATGATAAGAGCAGTCTATAACTACAATCGGTGCTTTATTTTTAAATTCTTGAGGCGAAAATAGCGGACGATCTTCTTTCTGATAATACGATGACTGGAATTTACAGAACATCTCATAGAGCACCATACATTTATTTTTCTCAAAGTTAATGCCTATGTTTTCGTAGGGATACGTAATTCCGTTGAGATATAGTCTAACATGTCTTAATTACAGTTATCAAACAGTAAGCTATCTCTTTCGTGATCGAATTTAGAATTGGTTGAAATCTAAAAATAATATACAGTGGCATCTCAGTAAAACGTGACGTTTTAACAGCCCAGCTATGCTTGTTTGCAGGTGGAAACACAGGGTATTCACGCAGTTCCCAACTTCGAAAACGTATAGGTAATGGCGTATCATTTTCTACTACCTTCAGCATTCGAAGTTTTTCACGATCAGATAAGGTTACATGTGGAATCCTCCATAATATACGATGAAGTGTAATTTTCTGCTGCTTTTAGAGAATTGTAATCACTTTGATCACGGATTAGAATAAGCTCTTGTTTTGCGTTGATTATAATACGTGTAAAGTCTTCTGCGAAGCCAAACATATGTGTCAGTGATAACATACCCTAAAAGTTCCATCCACATTAATCATCCAGTTGTCAGTAGTTCTTGGACACCATCCTGCCATCGGCAAAAGATTACTTTCTTCATCACAAAAAGAAGGGTAGAGTTTTATTGCACTTGTAATACCAACATTCTTCGTTCTATCTATTTCGACATTATTTACTCCATATCGCGCTTCAGAAAAGAGAAAAGCTAGAGCATGGTTGTTTAGATGTGAAGTGCTTGGTCCACTTCCATCTGACTTATCTTGACGTCCTTCAATATAGAGGTGACTTTCGTGTGGTAACGTGTAAGCAACTTGCTGACTAATAATATAGTGAATTTCATCATTGTTATTTAATTCAAACGTAAAAGGTTGATTAGAACGAAGCACACTTCGTACTACACATTCACGAGTTTCTACTGTATTCATAATATCTATCGTTTCCTCCATTTTGTTTCTGTAGCGTATAACCTAAATCCTGGAGTACCTGCTTATGGTTATCTGTTAACTCGGTGAGTCTTCGCAGACATGTAATATGTCTTCAGAATGTACACCGTGTTTCATAGATGTTTTTCATACTGGTTTGAGATGAAGTTTCTAAGCTACATATGCATGCCGATCTAAATGAATAATCTGAATATGTTTATTTGCAAGCCTGAAAGTGATGTTACTAATGTATTCTAAAGACAATTGATGATAAAGAACTACTGCTGCTTTCTCACAAATAGTATATCCACGTTTCTCTGTAACAATAAAGTCGTGCAGGACGTGCGAAGGTTGTAGATTACTATTCAAGTCTGTAATAATATTACAAGTAATGTTCACATGATGATCATCGAAGAGTGTTACAGGTTGATCAGACTCGTAACGTACGTTCGGTAGGAGCAATGGTCCAATCGTATCAGGTTGTGATTTGAAGTCAATCTTAAATGATGATTCAATAACACATTTATGTGTAATGTTGCTTATAGTAATTGAGAACTTGTAATTATGATTACCAAAACTCGCTTCTCCAAACTCATCAATTAACGTACATTCATTATAATCATGAATATCGTCTACTCAATAAATTCCTGAGGGTAGCGTTAGCACATACTCATCATAACAGAACTTGTTACACCATCACGCACATTATAGATTTTATTGTAGCTTTTAAACGATACTAGTCCAAGACTATGTAGCTGATAGCCAAGTTCGATTGGTGGATTAAAGTAGACGGTTGTTTCAGGTCCTTCTCCACGTACAGCGAACGTTCTTTCACCGTTAGTCATCACGTAGACACTAATGTTCTTTCTCTACTGTCTGGGTTTGATATGAGAACATAAGACATAATCGTCCCCACATGCGTGTATTAAAGTTTTGCACACGGTTTTTATTGTAAATAATGTCTGCACCGTTTCCGAAATAACGTATGAGCTCAAAGAGAAGAGATAAGTCTCCATAGCTATCCAAATGCCATACTTTAGATTTACGTTTAACATAAGCAACGTAATGAGTTCCAGGTCCGCGAATATTGTCTAAATTAATTAGGGCACTTTGTCGTTCACGTGGGCACGCTGGTAGTAGATTGTGCATATACACACCTCGAAAATAACAAATTCCTAGTTGTTTAGCAAACGTAAAAATTTCCTCATGCGTTAGAGCTCGATGTGGCAGTGCATTGAGTAGATGTTTTTTGGAGAAATATCGATTGCAAGCCTTTTTTGCATGGTTCTAGCTTCAAGTGTACACCTTTGCCTCGTAATGGAATTGCCTCCTTCGTCTTGTTATGACGTTCACTCTCCTTCAACTGCTGTTTCGCTTCTTCTACAGCTTTAACAGTTCTTGCTACAGCACTAGCACCACCTAGCAATGACCCTAAAGCTGCTAGTCCAGCAAACAGCGCAGGAAGAAATCCACCTCGTTTTGGTACAGAAATAATTCGTGCACGTTTACTAAACATTGCTTTGCACTTTGGAGAAATTCTCGCTCTTTCTGCGCGTAGTCCCTTAGTAATAGCTACACGAGGATTGTATTCCCCTCGAATAGCTTTTTGTGCAGCCTTTATAACTTCTTTCCATCCGACAGTTTCCTTCTTCTTCATATCGTTTGGATATCGTTGTTTCACCATTCTGTATATGACTATACTCGTCAAGAGCAAATCATAACTAACCGTTATATATATAATATTAATGCCTACTTTATTTTTCAGTTATGATGAAGATTAATAATAATAATGTTATTTGTTTTACGTCCCACTAACTACTTTTTTAAGGTCTTCGGAGACGCCGAGGTGCCGGAATTTAGTCCCGTAGGAGTTCTTTTGCGTGCCAGTAAATCTACCGACCCGGGGCTGTCGTATTTGAGCACCTTCAAATACCACCGGACTGAGCCAGGATCGAACCTGCCACGTTGGGGCTAAAAGGCCAGCGCCTTAACCATCTGAGCCTCTCAGCCCGGCATGATGAAGATTATAAAGCAGCAAGACACACTACCTGTTACCGACATTGTACTACATCTCTTACCTAGTTCTAGTACAACTACAAGAAAACGTCATGGAACGTTGTTTCCTTTTACTGTTCGATGTATTATATCAGGTCCATTGGGATGCGGGAAAACTAATCTTTTACTTACACTGATTACCTCTTTAAATGGTATACGCTTCGAGAATATTTATGTTTTCGCAGAGTAACTCTATCAACCGCTATATACTATTCTACAAACTGTAATGCACGATCTGGTTAAAGATGGAACAAAAAATGTTGAATTTAATTCACATGAGCAAGTACCATCATCGGACGATGTGCTTCCTAATTCTCTTATGATCTTTGACGATGTCGTAACAGAACAGCAAAGCGTAATTCGTGCATTCTTTAGTATGGGACGACATGAATATATTGATTATCTACCTCTGTGGATCAGTGGTAGAGTGTCGGTCTCCGGATCCCAAGATAGCGGGTTCAAACCCGGCAGAGGTAGTCGGATTTTTGAAGGGCGGAAAAAGTCCATTCGACACTCCATGTCGTACGATGTCGGCATATAAAAGATCTCTGGTGGCACATTTGGTGTTCACCCGACAAAATAATTAAATCTCAGCCATAGACGCCCAAGAGAGTTTCGGTTTACTCGGTCTGCTATCTAGTGGGCCTAGAGTAAAACGGAACGTCGAAATTGACGAGCAGACAGCCAGATGACGTCAAATTCAAATGTCTGCACACGGCTGAGGCCATACGATTATTATTATTATGTTGATTGCATCTATTTATGCCAAAACTATTCTCGTGTGCCCAAGCAGTTGATACGCGACAACGCAAATGTTATTGTGTTTCTTCGGCAAGATGAGAGCAACATGCGACATGTGTATGACGATCATGTTAACACTGATATGACATTAAACGTGTGTGTGCTACATGTTCGTCATCATATCGTTACAGCTTTTTAGTTATTGATAAAGAAAGTGATGTTCAGCATGGACGATATCGCATGGGTTTCGATCATTTTATATGCATTAACACAGAATTACAGTGACTATTTTACCGAAAAGCATCATGTTAACATCTAGCAGAGATCACGAAACATATCATCCAAGCACGAAACAATATTGGACGGAAATTTAAAGAGCTTAAACGTCTTCAAGCAGACACAGATTTATTTTTTAAAACCCAACTAGGTACACCACTCAAAAAAAGTTTTAATTCTACTTCATTGCCGCAGTCTACTTCAAGTTTTTCTTCAATGCAAACATCATATGATAAAGAGAAGCATAAACAAGAAAAGCATAAAGAAGAAGAGAAGCAAGATGGGGATGAGGAGAAGCACGATATAGATCAAGAAGAGGATAAGGAAAAAGAACTTAACGATACTTCACCATCTAAGCGTGTTGAGTTTTTAACTACAGATGTTATTGCTGAAACACCTACTACATCGACACAAGATCTACCATATTTGTCTGAGGTTATGATCACGCCAGAGTATCGTAATCAGTTTAGAACTGTTATTCAAGATAACTATGTATCTCTCCTTGCACCTTATATAGAGAAACTCTTTACATGACAAAGTGACACTACCTACGGTATTCGCTACGAAGACGACTGTTTTGGATAGGAAATTCAAATGTTAAGTATAATAGCAACAAACTTATTGTAAAAGGTATTACATATAAACCTACGAAAGGACTCTTAGAACTTCTTTTCTCACGAATACCTAACAAGGACACAATTTTACAAGATGATCTTAAAAATATAAAGCAATACTTTTTGCTACTGACGCAACACGACGTAATTACAAGAGAACAGAAGCTGTAAATGTAAATAAGTGTTACAATTATCGTAAGTTTATTTCTAAGCTGTTTCCAGCTGCAGGCTTGATGTTATCTACAAGCCTTTGTTGCCGTATGTAGACGTTGTTGAGTTTGTAACATATTTGAAATTAAATGTAATATGATGGGGTTGGCAGTAGAGAGAGATGTCTGGGTTGGAGAGTGTGTGTGGGTGTTGAAAAAAAAGGTGAATGGCTGACATAGAGAAGTGCTTGTTTTTTCTTCTGAATAAAAAGTAAAAATATATGACTTCGGCGGGGTGTTTTCTGATTTTTAATTGGTGAACCTAACATTTATTGGCGACCGTGACAGGATATCATTAATAAAGGAAGACCCCCGTGAAAATAAAAAAAGATGGAAAACCTCACGAAAGCAAGGACCGTAAAGCGGCGGTTATTTACACGAGTATACAACGAGGTTATGTCGTCGTTACAAGACGGTGAACCAGACACAGAAGAAATTCAGGTACAACTAGAAATCCTTCAAGAAAGGTATGATACTATCGCTAATTTAGATGGATTGGTATTTCAACAGATGATAGATGATAATTGTGAGGTTGATCAAATAGCAGATGAGGAAGAATCAGCTGATGAATATAGACGTAAATTCTTGAGCTGTAGGGCTAAAGCAACAAGATTTTTGAATACCACTGTGCCGGCTTCCTCTACCCAAAGTGTAGTAAATGAAAATGTAGCTGAAAGAAAGAAATACAGGCTTCCAAAAATAGAATTGAAGAAGTTTTCTGGGGAAATAATTGACTGGTTATATTTTTGGAGTCAGTTCCGTAAAATACACGAAGATGAGGACATGGGGGAGGAAGATAAATTCCAGTATCTCATTCAAGCTATGATAGAAGGTTCTAGAGCGTACGAGTTAGTCACAAGTTTCCCTCCGACAGCCGACAATTATCATAAAGCGATAGACAGTCTTCAAGCTCGATTTGGTAGGGAGGACTTACAGGTAGAAGTTTACGTTCGTGAACTACTGAAGCTAGTTTTAAACAATGCAGTAAATTCTACAGAAAAACCAACACTTAGTAGTTTATATGATAAATTAGAATCACATCTCAGGTCTCTGGAAAGTTTAGGAGTTACTACAGAAAAGTGCACTGCAATGCTATACCCCTTAATTGAATCATCCTTGCCAGAAGACTTACTAAGGGCCTGGCAAAGGAATACTTCTTTCAGATGTGATTCTGTCTCCAAAGATCGTTTGAAACAGCTCATGGCTTTTCTCCAAAGTGAAGTTGTTAGTGAGGAAAGAATTTCATTAGCAATGAAAGGGTTCAACATTAATACATCCCAAGGGCTCAAGATTAAGGGAGGCAAAAAACCAAGGGAAGCTGCTGAACCAAATATCCCCACTGCTTCTGCCTTGTTATCTACTGATATTTCTAAAAGACAGGAGTGTGTATTTTGTCTTAAACTTCATTCAAGTTCAGAATGCATTAAAGCTCAACAAATGACTGTGGAGGAAAGAAGGAAAATCTTGAGTAACAAGCACTGTTGTTTTAATTGTTTAAAGAGAGGTCATCAAAGTAAAGCTTGTAAATCCATTATTAGATGTATTGTTTGTGGTGGGAAGCATGTGGTACTAATGTGTTATAAACTTGGTAACAAAGACAAAGAAAGTGTTTCAAAAAATAATTTTGAGGGAGAAAGAAAGTCGATTAGTGAGGATGCCACTCATGTAGATAAGTCTATGGCTAACGTCTCTTGTTCTCCTGAGGTATATTTACAAACTCTGGCGGTTGTTGTTATGGGTAAGAGTAAACAAAAAACAGTGCGAGCGATCATTGATACCGGGTCTACTAAATCTTACATTGTGCGTGGCTTAGCTGAACAAATGGGGTACCAGTCAGTCGGAAAGGAAACTCTAATACACTCTTTGTTTGGGGGAGTACGTTCCCAAGAGGTAAAGCATGATTGTTACAACATAAGTTTAAGAAGATTAGAGGGAAACTATTCCAAGGAACTGCAAGTTTTGAGCCAAGAAATAATTTGTGAAGATGTTCCATATGTTAGAAATGGTGCTTGGAGTAATGAGATAAAGGATCTGAAGATTTGTTTAACAGACGTACAAGACCGAGGACCCATACAGATTCTACTGGGGGCAGATGTCGCAGGTGAATTGCTTACTGGAAAGACACATCAACTAAAGTGTGGTCTAGTTCTAGTAGAGACTGTTCTAGGGTGGACACTAATGGGAAAAATTATAAGTAATAAACCTAGAAGGGATGCAGCGTCACTGTTGGTGACATCATTGTTTTCAAAACAAACAAAAATTTGTGATCTCTGGGACTTAGAAATTCTTGGAATTACTGATCCTGCAGAAAAGGAATCTACCGTCGAGAAGAATGAACGAGTTAGGAAGAATTTCCTTGAGACTGTGAGGCTGAATGAAGACAACAGATATGAAGTGTGTCTACCTTGGAGCGAGCAACATCCACCTCTTCCGGACAATAGCGAAATAGCTCAGCGCAGATTGGAGACAGTCACAATGAAACTACAAACTGAGCAACATTATGGAGGATACGATGGTGTCTTACGAGATTGGATGGGGCAAGGAATTATTGCAATGGTATCCGAAGAAGAGCTGGCGAATGGCGGACACTATTTACCACATCGACCTGTCTTGAAAGAGAACAGCACCACCAAGATAAGACCTGTATTTGACGCCTCTGCGAAACAGAGGAACGCTCCTTCTCTAAATGATTGTATTGAAAAAGGACCTAACCTTATAGAGTTGATTCCTAGTTCATTACTCAAGTTCAGAGAAAATGATATTGGAGTCATCGCAGACATAGAAAAGGCATTTCTCCAAATAAGCGTCCATCCTAGAGACCGTGACTTTCTAAGATTTTTTTGGTGGGATAAGGAAAGTACAGAAAAGATGAAAGTGTTTCGTCATAATAGAGTTGTTTTCGGTCTTGCATGTTCTCCTTTCTTGCTGTCGGCAACAATAGAATTCCATTTGAACAAGATGAAGAGAGAAGCAGTTGATAACAATCCCTACTTGGTTCCGACAATAGAAAGACTGAAAGAATGTTTCTACGTAAATAATTGTACTACAAGTGTTAACAATGAAGCTGAGCTCAATTCATTCATGAAAGAGGCAAAAATAATTATGGAGAAGGCATCTTTCAACCTGCGAGGGTGGGAGTATTCTCACGACAAAACAACTGAAAACCTATCACAAGTGTTGGGACTCGTTTGGAATAAAGAAAACGATACTATGGAGTTGAATCTGGCACATGTCATTGATATCATACCTGATGTAATAACAAAGAGGACAATACTAAGAGCTGCTCATAGATTATTTGATCCTATTGGTTTTTCATGTCCTGTATCTCTCTGCCCTAAATTAATTCTGCAGGAACTTTGGGCTTCTGAGCTGGACTGGGACACTGAGGTAAATGAATCGACAAAGAAAAGGTTTCTGAAATGGTTGGCAGAACTACCTCTCCTGGCTGAGATTAAGATTCACAGATGTCTGATTGGAAGGCTGCAATCGGTTGAAGATATCTCTATACATATATTCTGCGATGCTAGTCAAACCGCATATGCAGCAGTTATATTCTTGCGAGTACAGAGGATTGATAACGTGGATCTACGGCTTGTACAAGCAAAGGCACGAGTGGCACCCAAGAAGAAGATCACCATACCACGTCTGGAATTATTAGCAGCTACCATAGGTGTTAGACTTGCCACATCAGTGTTACCATCATTAAGGTCAAAGGAAATTATTGTTCATTATTGGAGTGACTCATCGACAGTGTTATCCTGGATAAAATTAGACGAACCTTGGGGAACATTCGTATGGAATAGAGTTCAAGAAATCCGAAGATTATCCAGAACTGAACAGTGGCGACATGTTCCTGGAACCATGAATCCAGCTGACCTGGCATCAAGAGGATGTGATCCAAAGCATTTACTGGAACAGAGATGGTGGGAGGGTCCGAAATGGCTGAAACAATCCCCTACTCAATGGCCCTGCTCCGAAGTTACAAGAAACGATGAAGAAGTGTTCGAAGAAAAAAGAAGAAAAGTCAACACTATGACCGCAATAGAAAATAAGTCAAATACGCAAGAGTGGCACCTCGACTATTTCTCGAGTTTTCGGAAAACAGTTCGCATGATGGGGTGGATCTTGAGATTTCTGCACAATTGTCGACAACAAAAATTAACTAGGATATACGCAGAACTATCAGTTGAGGAGACGACCAGAGCGGAGAAAATTGTGATGAAGTTCATACAAAAGGAGTGTTTTGTAGATGTAAAGGACGAGAGATTTAGCACACTCTGTGTTTTCACTGATGACGAGGGAGTGATGAGACTGAAAACAAAGATAATAGCACGTCGGGATGATTACGCTTTCCGCTGTCCTATTATCCTTCCTGCAAAACATGCTTTAGTTCGTGCTCTCATTAGGGAAAAACACAAAGAGTTATGTCATGCTGGTACACAGATTCTGCTCAGCGGGCTCCGACAGAAATACTGGATCCTCGGTGGAAGAAGAACTGTGAAGAGTGCAATTGCATCATGTGTTGTCTGCCGAAGATACCATGGAAAACATCTTGAAGCGGAACAGGCTCATCTACCCGTTGACAGAGTGAGAGAGGCTTCGGTTTTTGAGATATCAGGGGTAGACTTTGCAGGACCTTTGATTTTGAGAGGAGGAGAGAAAGCCTGGGTCTGTTTGTTCACGTGTGCTGTTTTTCGTGCGGTCCATCTGGAGCTTGTGACATCTTTGGCTACCTCAACATTCCTAGAAGCCTTTCGACGCTTTGTATCCAGACGTGGAAGGCCAGCGATAGTCTACAGTGATAATGGGACGAATTTTCATTGCGTCTGTAATGCCTTGGAGACGATTCAGTGGGATAAAATTATTGAATATAGTTCTGCAAATGAAATTGAATGGAAATTTAATCCTCCCGCTGCACCATGGTGGGGAGGTTGGTGGGAGAGATTGATTGGTGTTCTCAAACAAATGCTCAGGAAAGTTCTGGGAAATTCGTGCTTGTCGTACCAAGAAATGATGACAGTCTTGTGTGACATCGAAGCTGTGATGAATTCTCGGCCGCTTACCTACCTGTCCAATGATGGAAGTGACCTGATGGCAATAACCCCTGCAATGTTTCTGCAAGAGGTCAAGGAGGTTGGAATGCCCGATATCGACATGATAGAAAATGTAAGATTCGACAAAAGATACAGATATAGACAGAAAATAAAAGAAACTTTAAGGTTGAGGTTTAGGAATGAGTATCTTGGACAACTAATTCAGAAGAACCACCATACAAAAAGTCAGTACAAACCCTTCGTGGATGAAGTAGTACTAGTAGACAATGACAACCCCAAGAGACTGAATTGGCCGTTGGCAAGAGTGATGGAAGTTATCCCTGGCAAAGGTGGTGTTGTGAGACTTGTTCGTCTGAAGACTGAAAGAGGGGTACTCGTGAGACCGGTGCAGAAGGTATACCCACTCGAAGTGACATCTGCAGAAGACCATGTCTTCAGACAATTTAAGCTGTGTGAAAAGAAAGAAAGTGACCGAAGGACAATTAAATCATCGACCGATAGCTCCAAACTGAAAACTAGTAGTGGGAGACTGGTGATTAAACCCAAAAGATTTGAGGATTGAGTGATATTTTTTCACAAGTGTTCATTTATTCTATGTGATATTTATCTCAAGTGTTTTTATTTATTTTGAGTTCCAAAAGAGACAAGAAAAGGGGAGAGGTGATCTTGCTGTTTTGTATTGTGTATAGTAAATTCAGTTTTGTATTGTTATGTGGATAAATGATGTGTTGAGTTGTTCCCACAACTCAAGGTGGGAGGATGTTGAGTTTGTAACATATTTGAAATTAAATGTAATATGATGGGGTTGGCAGTAGAGAGAGATGTCTGGGTTGGAGAGTGTGTGTGGGTGTTGAAAAAAAAGGTGAATGGCTGACATAGAGAAGTGCTTGTTTTTTCTTCTGAATAAAAAGTAAAAATATATGACTTCGGCGGGGTGTTTTCTGATTTTTAATTGGTGAACCTAACAGACGTAATATACTGGAATGACCCAAACTTACTCGTTGAACGATTACAACTTACTCGTTGAACGATTACAACTTCTAAGAACATCGCAAGATGCTGGTCACACAGGTCACGAATCAGAAATTCTAGAAATAGAGAGAGAATCGCGAGATGCCGGTATTATTTTGTAATGGCTCATCAAGAGAAGATCTCACCTGTAAAGGTAAACATGAGTTACATAAACCAGCACGTCGTATCTACTGTCGCACACGCGTTATTACAAGGGGAAAAGGTGATCTCTGGCAAGCAGACTTAGTATAAATGATTCCATATGCCTCTAGTAATAAGGGGTATAAGTATCTACTTACTGTTATCGATGTGTTCTCGAAGTTTGCTTCTGCAAAACCTGTGCATTCTAAGACAGCACCTCAAGTAAAAGAAGCATTTAAACATATTGTTGAAGAATCGAAACGCTGCCCAAGGCTTCTTCAAACTGATCGAGGTAAAGAGTTTTACAACAAGGATTTTTCTTCTTACCTGAGGTTTCTTGGCATTCAACACTACTCTACGTTCAGCAATCTCAAGGCAAGTGTTCTAGAACGCTTTAGCCTAATCGTACACTCAAAACAATGATGTGGCGAGAATTTACAGCACAAGGTTCATATCGTTGGTTTGATCTGATACCTAGACCTGTATCTACCTACAACGGTACACCTCATCGCACTATCGGAACGAAGCTAATTGTTACATGAATACACCCCGCCTAGGTGCTATTCATCTTCCAATTAAACAGCTGATCCACGCTGCTATCGCTTTAAAGAAGGTGATATTGTTCGCATCAGCAAACACAAGTCTATCTCTTCAAAAGGATACACTCCCAACTGAAGCACTGAAATTTTTCAAATCAGGAGTTTTAAGCTTACTAATCCAGTTACGTATTTGCTTTGCGATCTCAGAGAACAGCTATTGAAGGAGGATTCTACACCGAAGAACTGCAGAAAACAAAATATCCTGTTCACTATTTAGTTGAACGTGTTACTGGACGTCGTGGCAATAAACTGTATGTTAAATGGCTTGGTTTTAGTAACATGGATTAATAAAGAGGATGTGTGCGTTTTTAATTCTCGATCCTCTACCTCTCCTTTCTTCTAAGTTAACATCATTACTAGGACATGCTCTAGGATTAATATTAAATAACACTTGTAATATGTTTTGACAATTCATATTTAGTTTTGGAATATATACAGGGTGGCCCACTTAAACGTTTCACCGCAGATATATCTGGAACAACAAGAGATATTGAAAAATGACTTTCATGGGCATGAAGGCAGGGAAGGGGCTAATGAAAGTAAATACTATGAGCCAGTCTAAAACGTAGGAAAATAGTATTTTCAACATCAACTTACGTTTTTTGAAATGGACATCCTGTATTACTTCGTGCGCAATCGTTAACATGAAAAATCACATAATTAATGGCGTTTGTTTCATCGCAATAGATCAATTACATCCCGAGATGTTGCAACGCGAAGTTGACGCTTGAGATAAATGAAACGCGCAGCAGTTGCACATCCCGAGAGTCCAGCGCGAACCTCACAGTCCTCCTACCCGCGATATGATTGGCGTTCTACGATGCGACAGGCGCCGTACATAATGTTATTTGCACTGTTATCAAGAGGGATAATAAGAGTATTTCGTCACAGTAACTTTGCTGTACGAATTATGTACATTCTGAAGTAGTGCAAGACAGAGTACTGCACTGTACTGTGTAGGTAAATAAAACACGCAAGGGAGAAACCGTTATTTATCTATCCTTTTGCTGTGGCAGGAAACCCTTCTCTTACTTTCATCCCTCTTAATAACAGTGTAAATAACATTAAGTACAGTGCCTGTCGCATCGTAGTACGCCAATCATATCGCGAGTAAGAGGACCGTGAGGTTCGCGCTTGACTCGCGGGATGTGCAACTGCTGCGCGATTCGTTTATCTCAAGCGTCAACTTCGCGTTGCCAATATCTCGGGATGTAATATTGATCTATTGCGATGAAACAAACGCCATTAATCATGTGATTTTTCATGTTAACGATTGCGCACGAAGTAATACAGGATGTCCATTTCAAAAAACGTAAGTTGATGTTGAAAATACTATTTTCCTACGTTTTAGACTGGCTCATAGTATTTACTTTAATTAGCCCCTTCCCTGCCTTCATGCCCATGAAAGTCATTTTTCAATATCTCTTGTTGTTCCAGATATATCTGCGGTGAAACGTTTAAGTGGGCCACCCTGTATATACATTTTTTCTTCAAGTAAATGTGTTTTATCCTTTTTTATTTTACTGTCTTTGCCACTACCTAGTAACAGTTTTTCTTTTATTGCACCGACAACAAGTGCTGCTATCTTCTCAGCAAATGAAGCACTAGGTGGCGACACTCGCAGCATAGCTTTACGAAGCAGATTTTTATCAGCTACACGTCTCAGTTTAGGATAGTTTTGTCGATAAGCAAGGTCATGCACTTTGCAGGCAGCATCTAACATATTAATACCAGGAACACCGCGTGCCAAGTCGTGTTTTAGAGCCGCAGTACTCGTAACTAGGAAGATGAAGCTCGAAGGGAAGAAAGTCAATCAGTTTATTGATGAGCCCATGATCAGCATGCTTCCTCACCTTTCTTCCAGCACGTTTCTTCACCTTCTTCTTGTTTATTCTTTTCGCAGCCATGATAAGTGTTTATAAGCGAAGACAACTCGTTAGTTTTAGGTCTGTGATACAGTTTAATCAGTTAACATGTACGACACTGTCTCACAGAAGGTCTCGTACATAAACTCACGTGTTCATGATGTCAACTACACGTTTGAAGCTCTGAAAAACAGGATCTTGAGTCCACTCACGAGGCACCTTATCCCAAATCCTCTTTACAGCATTCGCAGCTCCATTAACCAAAAATGCCTTTGGTAATGGATTTAACTCTTCTTCAGTAAAAGTGTTTAGTTTCCTTTGCAGGTATAAAAATTTACTTTTGCCTTTTCAACTGCGTTACACTTAGTACCTGTTAGAAATGAAATTATTTCTTTACTCTACAAATGTTTATTTCACACTAACGTTATTTCGACACTGCAATTTACATGTTGTACACTTCCCGGCATGCACTGCAACACAAACAATCAAAGAGCATGCACACATTTTTTAAAGACTGTTTACTTATTTCTCCACTATACTCCTTCGGAAGAGTTTTAAATGAAGGACACCCTAATTCATGCATGTCGACAATTTCACCTCACACAATCATTCCTTCTTTACACAACCCTTTAGAAAACAAGATCTGCTCTTGACAAATGTGCGTTCATCATTAAAGATAGAAAACGATAAGATATTCTTTTTTCGTCCCACTGTAAACCGAAATGTTTTTCGATCCATTTAATCTGCTATTTATCTTCATCTGTTTGCAAACAGTAAGGGAAAGGTGGGCTAAATACTAAGCTAACAAGTTTCGGTGCCCACAACACACTGCAATCTAACAAAACCACCTCATTAAACACAAATTTCTTGCCGTTTACTTTAAAGATTTGTACATCAACTATTACTGTTCTCGTTATGTTGCGCTCTACTCTCTATCACTGTATCTCGAAGACTAAAGCTTTCAGTCAACGATCAAGTCTAAACCTGCACAACTGTGATGACGTCTTCGCTGCAGGTTAAAAACAGAATAATAGCACGTGCTCGTTCTAGCCTTCACGTCGTTATAATAATGCATCTTTAAACTAGTTCGATAGAGATAGAACGCTATGCCTTGACAGAGGAGGAGGAGGCCATAACAGCCTATGTATAGCCGCCATCTTGTTCAGTAGTCTCTGAGCTAGCTTTCTTCATAACAACAGCCGCCATCTTGTGCAGTAGCCTCTAAGCTGGCTTTCATCATAAGAGCCTGTGTACAGCCGCCATTTTGCACAAGCGCCGCTAGGCCGTCTCATAAGAGTATGTATAGCCGCCATCTTGTGCAATCGCCCATAGCAATCTCATTAGAGCCTATGTATAGCCGCCATCTTGTGCAATTAGATAGCCGCCATCTTACGCAAGCGTCCCTAGGCCTTCTCATAAGAGCCCATGTATAGCAGCCATCTTGGGCAAGCGCCCGTAAGCCGTCTCATAAGGAGCTGAGTATAGCCGCCATCTTCTGCAATTATCGTCGGGTATGGCATCCGGCCGTAAAACTGAGGTTTGGCTCCTCTATGGCGATAGGTGTGCTCTCTTATGCTAATCTGCACTGCCCTACTACTCAAAATAAATCCTCAAGAATACCCATTGCCCTACTACTCAAGATGGCGTCGGGAAGAGCATCCGGTCGTAAAACTGAGGTTAGGCCCTTCCATGATAGCGGCTCTGAGGTTAGGCTTGCTGTCTTGCGCGTAAGAAGTAAGGTTAAGCCCTTCCAAGATAGCGTCTGTGAGGTTAAGCTTGCTCTCATAGGCGTCAGGAAGGGCATCTAGTCGTAAAAGTGAGGTTAGGCCCCTCCCTTAGGTTAGGATTACTCCCTTACGCGTAAAAAGTAAGGTTAAGCCCCTACAAGATGGCGGATGTGCGGTTAAGCATGCGGTCTTAGCCAGCGCAATCAATGAGGAGGAGGCCTCTTCCGAGAGGAGGTGGCGGTGGTTCCAGAACCCCTGACTTATACTACTAACCACTTCGAGGCCTTTGCTCCAGATCAGTTTCAGAGATTTGTCAGGCAGTTAATTGCCACCAACATATCAGGTGCTGCAATAGACTTACAACTAGATGTACACAGTGCTGGTGACTACTCTGAAGCACAGTAACATTCATATCTTTTGTATGAGTTGTAATTGAATATTTGCTACTATTAAAGTTCCAACCCTTGTATATGTTCAATAAGTTTCTATTTACAAGTTGCTTCGTGGTGTTTCAGCACAGACAGGAAAGGGGTAGGAGTGGGAAGGAAGCAGCCTTGGCGCCGACTTACGAAACCGTTCCATACGCGCCAATTTGGACCGAACTATTCCGTACCAACCTACAAACGTTTCTTGTTTTGGTTACTAGCAAGTGATACGTCTTGCGTCGCATGTAGATTACTCCTTGAAGTTCAGTGAAACTTCTAAATGGAATCCACCCTTCTTAGACCGCAGAATACTGTATAAAAATTACTATCTGCTTGCACTTGTTAGTAAACAAACATGGCTGATGATTATGTAGATATCTTAAAGTGGTTAGAATATGATAATGAATTATTTTTCTTCAGAAGATAGTGCTATTTCTTACACTAATCATGAGATTGTTAGGGACAATTATTCTAGTGATGACGACAGCATGGACGATGTAAACGAAGACCGAGGTGGCGGGACTGCTTTACGACATGGATCTTCAACATGGAATTGGTCAAACATTTCCAATACACCGAAAACAATTCCATTCACTGGCGTTTCTGTTGTCAGTGCCGTTGTTTTGAGAATGTGTATTTGATGTGTGTTCAGAATTTCATGAGGATGAGTATGGGAAATGATTGCGACAGGAACCAATGTATATGCTCCCTTCTAGGCGAATACGTTGATAAGAAAAATCTGAAATGAGACAGTAAGTGGTATACTTGCACGGCTGATGAGATAAAAGTATTTTTTGCTTATGATTCCCTTCAGTCAGATAAGATAACCTAAGCTCACGTTGTGCTGGTTTAAGAGGAAGGTTCAGAAAGTAAATATTTTCAGAGGCTATGACAGTTGAACCATTCTGTCAAATTTCACGATTTCTGCACTTCTCTGATGACATGTTTGTAGATCCAAATGACCGTCTAAGAAAAATCAGACCAGTTATTTCATATTTAAGAACAAAATTTAAGAATATCCACAATCTGACATAGATATAGGTATTAACGACATTTCTAGGTAGGCGCCTGGTTTTTTCAATACAATCCTTCCAACAACAGCAAGTTCGTTATTGAAATCCATTTACTCTATGAAAGTGTTTGTGGATACTGTTCCCAGTTCAAATTTTATACCACACAAGACAAAGAGGGTGTTATTTCAGCAACAAACGCAGCAGTGTTGGAAGCAAACTTGAACCACGGTCATGTATCTTGATAACTGGTATGTTTCTCCTGAACTTTTTCGCACCTTGTTGGAGAATGGAACTCATGCTGTGGGTATCGTATGTTGTAACGGGAGGAACGTGTCAATAGAGTTCCGCACAGTAACACTGACGAAGGGTTAGGCTATTAGTATGACAGCTAATAATATTCTTACCATAAAATGGAAAGACAGAAAGGATGTGCATTTACTTTCAACTGTTGATAAGGACTTGGACTTTGATGTGGAAATTCAAAGTAAACGAGGTGGAGGAGAGGAAGTAGTGAATAAACCCAAGGGTATTACAGGATACAACAGGAAAAATAATGTAGTACATCGTCAAGACCAGGTCCTTGCATGTTTCCCCGTAACACGTTGGGACCCGAAAGATGGTGAACTATGTCTGGCCAGGACGAAGTCAGGGGAAACCCTGATGGACGTCCGTAGCGATTCTGACGTGCAAATCAATCGTCGGAGCTGGCTATAGGGGCGAAAGACTAATTGAACCGTCTAGAAGCTGGTCCCCTCCGAAGTTTCTCTCAGGATAGGTGGTGCTCGAACGAGTCTCATCCGGCCAAGCGAATGATTAGAGGCCTTGGGGCCGAAACGAACTCAACCTATTCTAAAACTTTAAATGGGTGAGATCTCCGGCTTGCTTAAAACATTTTTGAAGCTGCGAGAGATTTATTTCTAGGATCGGAGTGCCAACTGGGTCACTTTGGTAAGCAGAACTGGCGCTGTGGGATGAACCAAACGCAGAGTTAAGGCGCCCATGGACTACCAAGGGTTAGAAAAAGATAATGCTATATCTATTGGATATGGCTATCCTCAATTCATACGTTGTGTTCATGGAAGTTACTGGCAGGCGGCTGCATTATAAACTTTATCACAGCATTTTCTGAGTGATTGCTGCAGAGTATTACTCTCCCGCCTACGACAACAAAAGGAAGAGCGCCCAGTCAAGACAGCCACCGGCGGCTAAGGCGACATTCTCCAGTGCCTATTCTTCCAACAGAAATAAAGAAACATACCTCTAGACCTCGTAAAGTCTTGAGTTTCATAAAATAAGGTCCGAAGTGAAGTTGCTGTGTGAAAAATGTTGTGTTCCACTCCATCTGGAAAGCTGCTTCCAAAAATATCACACGATGATTCACTACTAAAGACTGAGAAATAATTAATGAAGAGTTAGGCATTGATCTGTAATGTATATAGCTAAAAATGCCACTTTTGAACAATAAACAATATTCATACATAATTTTCGAAAATAAATATAGTTTTCTGTCCCGGCAGGTTAGACTATTAGTTTCAGAAATCGCCTGGTTTAAAAGTGGGAAGCCACAGAAAACCATCTTTGAAGAATGGCTGAAAGAGAAGTGCAAGGATGTTCAATGTTTTATGGTCCTAGGAAAGGTAGAAACTGATTGCAGGAAAATCAAGGAAGCCTTTGGAGAAAGGAAAACTGGGTGAGTAGTGATGGGTGACACGACAGTGCCGATGGATTGGATATGGAGGAACATAGTCAACAGCTTGCTGATAATCCTATGAAACTGCAGTCCAACGACTGGGCTCATTTCATATGTGCATCTTTCCCAATGCATCCAAGCAAGTCCCCTCAACGAGAGCTCAGATGGAAAAACTTATAGGGAAACAAGACAAAGCAGAACTAGGACGAGAAGATATCCAACAATATCAAAGTAAAGAAGTAGGTGACAAGTTCTGGAACAATAAGAGGCTGTTGGTGCCGATGAAATGAAGGCGCCAAACTTGAGGTCAGAATTCGAGAAAGTTTCGAAAGACCTAAGTATAAACAAGGCACCAGGAATTGATGACATACCCTCAGAATTACTGACTGCCGTAAGAGAAACCAGCATGGTGAGGTTATTCCGTTTAGTGTAAAAGATGCATGAGAAAGGAGAACAGCCATGCGAATTTTGGCAGAGTGATGTTATATATATCCCCATGAAAGCCGGTGCTGACAAGTGTGAAAACTATCGCACCATTAATATAGTATGGTTTGTGTTACTGTAGTCACGTCCTAGTTCGTGAACCATGGGCAACGGCTTAGTGGCCTAGTAAGTGGTCCTGAGAGTCGGCATACCAGTTGCTATGGAATGGGAGTGGGCATCTCGGACATATTCTGAGTCGTGGCCCTTCTTGTGCTCAGGCGGCTAGGACTATACAATTCACCGGTGGTCCATAACCCGTTAGAGGAGAGATCCTCATTTGCTCTATGTGCAAGTATGGTAGCATCCTGCTTTATGAATTTACCGAGCTCAGAACATTTTAAGCAAGCCTCGGACCTATGGGAGTAATGGAGTCCCACTCCCATTTGACAAGCGAGGGACTCCTTGGAAACAACTTGGCGAACGAAATGGAATTCGATGGGGAGCTATCAATATTAATGGGACTTATGGAAGAAAGAAGGTAGAACTGGCTGAGTCAGCAAATAGGGTGCATCTGGATGTGCTAGGAGTAAGTGATATTCGGGTAAGGGGAGATAACGAGGAAGAGATAGGAGATTATAAAGTGTACTTGACTGGTGTTAGAAAGGGAAGGGCAGAGTCTGGGGTAGAGCTCTATATCAGGAATACCATTGCACGCAACATAGTTTCTGTTAGGCACGTAAATGAGCAAATGATGTGGGTAGATTTGTCAGTTGGAGGAGTTAGGACAAGAATTGTGTCCGTGAATTCACCATGTGAGGGTGCAGAAGAGGATGAAGTTGACAAGTTTTATGAAGCATTGAGTGACATCGTGGTCAGGGTCAACAGCAAGGATAGAATAGTGCTAATGGGCGATTTCAATGCGAGAGTTGGGAATAGAACTGAAGGATACGAAAGGGTGATTGGTAAATGTGGGGAAGATATGGAAGCTAATGGGAATGGGAAGCGTTTGCTGTACTTCTGTGCTAGTATGGGTTTAGCTGTTACGAATACATTCTTCAAGCATGAGGCTATTCACCACTACACATGGGAGGCTAGGGGTACCAGATCCATAATAGACTATATCTTGACAGACTTTGAATTCAGAAAATCTGTTAGGAATGCACGAGCTTTTCGCGGATTTTTCGATGATACAGACCACCATCTGATCTGTAGTGAACTAAGTATCTCTAGGCATAGGGAAGAGAAAGTGAAATCTGCAAACGAATAAGGGTAGAAAATCTCCAGGACGAGGAAATTAGACAGAAGTACGTGGATATGATTCGTGAGAAGTTTCGAACAGTAGACAGTAAGCAGGTTCAGGATATAGAAAGTGAATGGGTGGCATACAGGGATGCTATAGTAGAAACGGCAAGGGAATGCCTAGGAACAACTGTGTGTAAAGATGGGAAAAGGCGAACATCTTGGTGGAATGATGAAGTTAGAGCAGCCTGTAAACGTAAAACGAAGGCTTATCAGAAATGGCGCCAAACAAGGGCCGAGGCAGACGGGGATTTGTACGTAGATGAAAGAAACAGAGCGAAACAAATAGTTGTTGAATCCAAAAAGAAGTCATGGGAAGATTTTTGTAATAACCTGGAAAGGCTAGGTCAAGCAGCAGGGAAACCTTTCAGGACAGTAATAAAGAATCTTAGGAAGGGAGGGAAAAAGGAAATGAACAGTGTTTTGAGTAATTCAGGTGAACTCATAATAGATCCCAGGGAATCACTGGAGAGGTGGAAGGAATATTTTGAACACCTTCTCAATGTAAAAGGAAATAATTCTGGTGGTGTTGCAAAGAGCCAAGCTCATGGGGCGGATGACAATGATGTTGGTGTAATTATGCTTGAGGAAGTGGAAAGGATGGTAAATAAACTCCATTGTCAAAAGGCAGCAGGAATAGATGAAATTAGACCTGAAGTGGTGAAGTATAGTGGGAAGGCAGGGATGAAATGGCTTCATAGAGTAGTAACATTAGCGTGGAGTGTTGGTAGGGTACCTTCAGATTGGACAAAAGCAGTAATTGCACCTGTCTATAAGCAAGGGAACAGGAAGCATTGCAACAACTATCAAGGTGTCTCATTGATTAGTATACCAGGCAAAGTATTCACTGGCATCTTGGAAGGGAGCGTGTGATCAGTCGTTGTGAGGAAATTAAGTGTGGAAAGTGTAAAAGCGACAGACCACCTCTTTTTGTACTATGAAAATTTCTGAGACCTCTGTTGGACAACATTGCTTTGAGCCACTCAAGTAGAAGAGAGAAAGTTATGAAACTTCAATGACATATCCATGCCAATGCAGCACCGCTCTATGAATAAAGTACTGTCAATACTCACAAAAACATTCAGTTCTTTTTATTTAGGATATACTTTACTTACTGACATATGCGGCCATGCGAATACAAGGGGACAAGACCGCGATCCTAGCGGCTGGATGATGAACTAGGAAGCAACCCGTTTCCACGAGTGCATTTCAAGGCCTTGTATTATAGCATAGGCATCGCCCTCTACTATGACTGCGGTTATACGCCTTCTCATTCGCCCAGCCACACATGTAAACGAGCGAACACGGCGTAGTTACCAGTTCAGGCGCTTGGAGCGCTAAGAAGCTGGCATTAGTCTGCTTGACGAGACACGCTCAGTGATCATTGCTAAGAGTGCAAGTGTAATTTGAACCTGTGTTTACCTTATTTGGCTAGTTTCGTTGGTCGTGAGCAGTTTTAATATTTATGTACATAATATTGTTTACGTACTACTGTGTGTCTTAATATAAAATGAAAAGCAGATCAGCAAGTGGGATTTCGTTTCATAAACTTACTTTCAACGAGTAACAACGTCATAAATGGTTAAATGTTACGGTACTTCAAAGCAGAATTTCTCGCCGAATTTTAATTTAAGACCATCAAAACGATGTATTTGCCACACCGAATAAAACCACATTTTCACGCTACGTAGGAGATATAAACTGCGAGACTGGGATAGCATTCTTAGTAAAGGAGCGCCTCTTAGCAGAAAGTCAGTGCCTAAATGAAGAAGAGAGATTGTGATTGTTGGTAGTCCATCGAACGGTAGATCTTATACGACAAGAAACTCGACGCCTTCTTTCAACAGAACGACGCTTCAGTCATTCCATGTTGAGCGAATAAAAACTACTCAATATGACTGTCATGCAAGCGAAAGTAGAAATCGAATTACCTTAGTCAATAAAATTTTCTGTTTTATAATTTCTGCTGTGATTACAAAATAAACGTTACAGCAGCATTTTTTCTTCTTTAAGAGGCTTTTAGGTACAGAGCTACATACTTTAACACTCAAAACGATAAAGGAAGTCGAAGATTACGGTTTTTTCGTATTGCGCATTGTGAGTGACAATCATAAGACTAATGCTAGCAGGATAAGAAGAATGTCTTCTTCGAAACATATTAAACCGAAGATCTGTCATCCTGTTGATAGTGAAATGCCTCTTCTTGCTTTCGACAAATGGCACATTCTGAAAAGTAAGATTTTTTTTTTACTGAAAAATCTATGTTTGTTGGTCACCACGATATAAATGGTGATTTCATCAAGAAACTGTGTCAGATGCTATCAAATGAAACTGTGAAACAGGTTCGTTTTTCTTACATGCAAAAAAATCGAGCCGTCTGAGTTTAAGAAAATTAATGTGTTGCGCGTGAAATATATTTTCGCGACTGAAGTGAAAACAACCCTATAATATTCAAAAGAACATTCGTATACAGATATGCACGATTTTTAATGCAGGCAGCACTGTCAGATACAAGTTGTCGATAAAAAATGGATTCGACATACGTGTCAGTAGCACAAATGCAGCAACATTGTAGTCGGACAAGATGCTTGATTCTTTTGACAAGACCAAGGTGTTCTACAGTCCTAATGGACTTGATTTATAAAAGAGATTAAAACAGCAGGCTGCAGTACCCATCTGATTTGCCACTGTGGATTTTGAAAGTTATTCAAGTTATTCATGATTTTATATTGAAAGCACAACCATTTGTGCTTGAAAATCCTGTTGCTTCTATTAGTGACTATTTAGTGCATGTGTTGCGTGATTTTCCTCACTTCAGTTGTCCTGAAATTGGACATTCATAGTTATTTGCGAGTGTGCTATTCCTGTATTCTTAAATAACATGGCGACATAAATAACAGAGATCTTTGAAAGATTTGAACGCGAGAACGCGAAACACTTAAATAGAAAAGTGTATAAATATATTTATTTTCTACAGTATTTACTACCTGCCGTTAACATTATTTTGTACAGTTTTCCGCTGCGGAGGGGTACGTTCTTCACATAATTTCTTTATTAAGGTGTAAGGTGTGATTCAAATACGTTTGTTGAGTAATTTGCTATATATTTGAACAGAAATATACTAAACACTTAACGGGTGATGTAATGACCAATCGTGTTTCAAGGCCAGCGAAGCAGCGCTTGGTGGTAGAAATGGGAACTAGGCCCATATCGCTCATATTGCTGTATTGGGAAGGCGTATTAGCGCAGACATGAGCCAAGCGCTCGCAGTGAACACGTCGAAGAGAGCCAAGCACCAGCCGAGCCAGCACTCTGTACAAGCGAACTCGCCTACCGTCAAGTCTCTCGCCAAGCTCCCGCTCTGACTACCAGCCAATCAGAGGGCAGCACCACGACCGGCAGCCATTATCAGCCAACCAGCCTGCCAAACCTTGTGCGGGCCCACGAGCAATTTGTCTAGTGCTCAGTGTGGTTATTAGTTCGTATCTTGTCTTGGCGTGATCCAATTTAAAACTAAACCTGATACGACTAGTGCCCACTGAGTACGCAAAGTAAGACGCAGGTCCTCAGTTCGAGTTTGACCGTTTCCAGTGCTTCACAGCACCACTGACCCAATCAAGCACTAACCAAGATTTCGACTACATGCAAGCCTTTGCTGACCTAGCAGCCTCACTTTCCAATAGTACTGAACCCCGTTCACCTTCATCCCAGGTATGTATGGATAATCCTGGTGGATCGAGTAGCCAGGACCCATACAAATCCCCTCAATATCCTGAACCAACAGAAGAAGAAGATACTTATGAAAACCCGTACCATTACCTAAAATATGACTCCCCCTTCCCAATCTCTCCAAAGTGCAAATCAATCATCCTTCCACTCTCAAACCCAAGTCCAGTACCTGTCATGCGCCGTCTAGTCATAGAAGCCCTAGAACCACTCATTTTCCGCTACATTGCCATAATAGAGGAAACACATAACAACCTACTAATAATAACCCCATGCAAGAATATATTTCTCAATACCATCCTGAACAGCCTCACGAATCCAGAATTTCCCACCCCAATAATCATCAATCCATTAAATAGCACCTCAAACCAACCACCATCTACCGAGTCCACACCTACCAAAACCTCCCCAATACCAACCTCCAGGACAACCGAAACACAAACGAACCCACCACCACCCACCGAGTCAACAGAAGTACAAACCAATCTGCTCCCACCCCCACCACTTCCACCACCACCTGCCAAATCCACCTACGCACAAACCAATCAGCTACCACCTAACACAGAATCTTACGCTCAGACAGACAGCAGGCGTAAAAAACCAGCCTCTAAACCACGCACTCACAAAACACCTTCAACAACACCAGCCCGCACGCTCCCACGCCCCTCCTTAATTACACAGTGCTTTAATTGCCTTCAATTAAATCACACAGCAGCCTCATGCTCTGCAGATACCCGCTGCAATAGGTGTGGTGGTAATCACCGACACACTGATTGCAAGGTACCTAAGGCCCAACCGAGGTGCGCCAACTGCCACGGCAGCCACGCGGCCTCATTTCCTGGTTGCCCTTTCATTAAACAGGCAATTAGGGCACACTACAGACAATCCAGCCACCTACACCCAAACCCAACCCCACCATCACTCCTTAATCACCCAGTCTCTTCACAAACACCACCGAACCCACGACCCGTCACAACCGCAACCACTCCAGACACAAACACACTCCTACAATTACTATTACTGAACCTACTCTTTAACCAGATTAACCACCCAACTCCCAGCTACAACACGTGCCCCACCCTGACCCCCAACCAAGCATAAACCCCCACCAAGTCCCATAAACCCCCCACCAAGTCCAAGAAGAACATCAAGTCCTCACTTCCTATTAAATAACTAGCAGCCTTCTAGCCTTGTAACATCCACACCAACATAACAAAACCGCAACAACCTGCCAAACCTCACCGCCTACTACAAATCCCACAAGCAAATAAATCCATACCCAAACCACAGAAGCACTGGAAACAACTGGACGCCGAGGCGGGTCACACAAAAAACTGCCAATTACGATGCTATTTAGTTCAAAATTTACAGTGCAGCTAACAACTCGCACACGCAATAAATTAAGTTGCGTGCACAAAAACGACAGGGCCCTCTGGCGCTTACACTGACAAATTCAACAGTGAAGCAACATTGGGCATGGCTAGTACCCGGATGGGTGACCGCCGAGTCAGCCACCTGTCCTTGAAACAAATATTAACAGAAACTATCCCACAAGCCATGGTACGATACCTCAAATTCGCACGCCAATTATACTCAATTTACTTGACATTTATTATACGAAATTAAATATTTCAACATATCTATTATTATTATTATTATTATTATTATTATTATTATTATTATTATTATTATTATTATTATTATTATTATTATTATTATTATTATTATTATTATTGTACCGGGCGGTACACCTCCACTCCGCTAATTTAAAAAGTGCGCCTGTGGAAATTCCTCTGCTGGAGGAAGTCTGAACTTTATTTACCCTATTAATTTTCTAGTTTCTCAGAAGATGTCACCACCTGGAAGTTTTTGAGTTTGTGAACTGTGTCATTTTCGACGTACTTTTGTTTTGCTTGTATTAAGAAGTGTGAAATTTCTCTTCTAGAGGACACTACTGAAGATCAACCATAGTGCACCCTAGTGCGGAGTCAAAGAACTATTTTTTTGGAGAAGTTCTTATTTCAGAAGTTTGTTTCTTGTTAAATTTCTTTCTGTTATTGTTTAAGTTGGCTGCATACCCCTCCTTTTCCCCTTGTTTTAGATTTATCCAATCCCGAATTTCTTTGAGTTATTTCTGACCAATCCGATGTATCTTCCCCCATCTTGGATATGTTTCTGTACCCTAGCCAATAAAGTGATTGTGGGCGGGTGTTTTCATTCCCCTAACGCCTAGAACCTTCTGCGAGAGTATTTAAACTGCTGATTTTAGGGTCTCCGGGCCACTTCTGTTCCATCTTTCAGTGTATTAAGTACATAGCAGGAGGCGGGAAGCGCCTCTTTCTCCGGCAGCGGTCAACAACAAGGTAATGGCCGATTAATAAATTATTTCTTTGCTAGCTCAGCAGTTTAACTTTCGGGGCGGGTTCGAAGCGTTCCACTATGTAACCTTTTCCTAAAATGTAACTACTCCTTTCATCTATTCTCTTGTAAAGCTACATTCTGGGATAGAGAGTGCTAACCCTCTCGAGCTCCCACTCATATTGTTTTGAGGTGAACTTATTTTTTTCCAACCTATTCTTCGTTAATCTAAAATAATTTGTTCTCTTCTTAAGTCACCTCTTTAGTATGGGATTAGCCCTTGTATTAACGGCCTAGCGCCAAGTAGGTCTTAATCAAGTGTATTAGGAGTGCAAGTTCGCCTCCTCTCAAATTGTTATTTTGGAGGTCATTTAATTAACATTCTTTTCGTCTAATAGACCTCAGTAGATTGGGTATTGTACCCCTGTGTTTATGTCCGTTGAGGACAGCTTGAAGGTGGAGTTTGGTGTGGCCTGGGAGAGGCTTAAATTTGAGAGCGAGTGGCTCTTTTGAAATGGAGTGTTGTCTGCCTCGAGGAGGCTTTTCAGTGTAATTTGGAGCAAGGGCTCCTGGGTATGAATGGGGTTTTCTGCCCCTCTGTTAAAACTTGTGTTTGGGGTAAAACTGAGCTGATTGCCCAAGCATTGTGAATTCGGGGTGCGAAGCCCAAATTCTGTAAATATTGTAACTACCTTATTTGACTTGCTATTCTGTACCTGCCATGCTTGTTACTTATTTATTTTGAAAAGAAAATATAACCGTATTAAATTTTAAATTCAGTTTACATGCACTATAATTTCGTAGCTTGAGATCCATTCACACCCGCACCTTCTTTCACCTCTACCTACCGCTAAAACACGGTAACAAGTGGTAGCAGAGCGTGGTTGAATGGGTCTCAATTTAGCCCCTTTTGACGGCTACACATTGTTTTGATCCGAACTCTAACCATTTTCTCAGTTGCTGGAATTTTTTGACTTTTTCAAAATTGTTCTGTCATCATGCCCGGCCCTCGCGATGTTCTCCTCCTTAACTATTTGCGCAAAGAGGAGTTGATATACGAGTTAACTATCAGAAACGTGCAATCTGGAGGCACGGTTGCAATAGACACTAACAAGCTTAGAGAGTCCCTTGATTTGCCCATTTCCATCCCCAATTTGGGAGAGAAAGAAATTGATGACTCTCTTTCCACGATCGTCGAGAATATTACTGGGCTAGCATCTGTAGTTAGTTTTTTTGATGAAAATGATCCGTCTCCTAATCAAATTAAGCGTGTGCAAGGCAGACTATATCACTTTTCAAATAGAGTTAATGATCTGTTGTCTCTAAAGGTGAATGACGTTCAGAGGAAGGAAGCTAATACGCTCCTTGAAACTATTTCTGAATTGTCTAGTAAAGTCACTCAATTGTTAACTGGGGAAATTCCTCCCAAATCTGATCAGCCCACCATAGTGAATGTAGGTAGCGAGGAAGAACCTGCTAAGGGAGAAGTAAATAGGAAAACCATCGCTGCTCAAACTATCTCTGCCCCATTGGACAACGAGTCTGAACGCCGTGCATCGTTGAGTAACATCCGTTCTGAATTAACTTCTTTGCCATTGAAACCTTTACCTACTATGTTACCCGGGTTTAGTAGCTTGCCTCATCCATTGGCAATGTTGCTCAGAGGTATATCTAAGTTTTCCGTTAATACCACCAGTGACGTAATTTCATTTTTAAGATTTCTAGTGGAATTTCAGGATCATGCCCTTGTTTTTTCTCTTTCTCCATGTCAAATCTTGCAAATTATCTATCCGTATGCTATTGGTATTCTCTCTGATAAAATCGTAAGAGCCATTGCCGAGCAATCATCTATTGAGGATTTCCATGCCCACTTGCTAGCTAACTTCATCCCTGCTAGGGCCAGGTCCTCCCTTATTCAGAAGTACTATTATCGGGTACAGCGCTTGGATGAAAACTTGGCAGACTTCATCCAAGATATTAAGTTTTATACTAGGGTGTTTGCTCTTAATTTCCCTGAGGATCAGATTGTACAAGCTATAGTGGAAGGGATTTCACCACCCTATAGGTCATATTTGTGTTTCGCGGCGTGCCCGCAAACTTTCTCTGAACTTGAAGCATTGGCCGTCTCAGCGGAAGGGGTTAGATACGCCGATTCTTTGCGTGTCGCGAAAGAACCCCCGCCTTCCTTTAGTAACACTCGGCCTCCACCTCGCCGACCAGTCAATCCCCGTAAATGTTATGCTTGTGGGTCGCCTGACCATCTGCGCAACAAGTGTCCACTGATCAAGTCAAGTGGGACAAGGAATGGAGCCGGGTCATCACAAGGCTGTTTTAAATGTGGGGCTTTCTCACATATTGCCAAGAATTGTCCCAATTTGAATAGCACCCCCTCCTGCTCAACTTCTGGTGCAAGTTCCACCTATGCCAATAATAAAAAGTGACTAGTGGCTTCGGCTGAGTCGACTAATCCATCTTCCCGAGACTCAGCCCCTGGTAAACAGGTTGTAAATTCAGGGAACAAGCAATTTTCAAATTCATCTTTTGAAGGTCCCAAAGAGTGTCTTAGGATTGCGGCGGATTCCCCCGCACCGGTCCCCTTTCTCAAAATTGAGTTAAATAACGAGGCTATAACAGCTCTCTTAGATTCAGGTAGTGTTTGTTCTATTATTTCGTCTGATTGGTATTCAAAATTGAAATCTGTTTGTAAGCTTCCTAACTATTGTTTGTCGGCGATCCAATACGTTTCGGCTAATTCCTCTCCATTAGAAATTCTCGGTTCCTTATATGTCAAAATTCGTATTTTTAAATTTACATGGAAAATCAAACTGTTTGTGGCCAAGCACCTGTCTTGCCCCATTATATTGGGAGCTGACTTTATTTCTCACACTGGTCTTGTGCTCGATCTTCAGAGTAGGTCTTGCACTTTCAAATTTGCCTCTAATTGTAATATCCCTCTATTAAAGTGTAATTCTGCATCATGTCCTTCTATTTCGCCTACCCAGGATGAGATGTTGTTAGACCTTAGACATCTACCTGAGGAGCAGGCTGATAGTATTCGCAAACTGTGTCAGTCGTTTCCCGAGGTGTTCTCTGATACTGTTGGTGTTACTGACCTTATTGAATACAAAATTGAGGTCACGGATTCGATTCCTGTCCGTTTTCCACCTTATAGGCTATCTCCACCTAAAATGAAGGCTCTGAAAGAAATTATCGATCAGATGTTGAAGGATGGTATTATTAGGCCCTCTAAGTCGGCGTATTCATCGCCTATTTTTCTAGTCCCGAAACCCCAAGGAGGCTTCAGGCCTGTCATTGATTACAGGGCTCTCAATCGGAAGGTGGTGTTGCAATCTGTACCCCTTCCTGACCTTCATTCTTGTTTTTCATGGTTTCGTAAGGCCAAGTTCTTCACCATCTTGGACTTGAATCAGGCCTATAATCAAATTCCCCTTGCCGAAGAGTCTAAACATCTTACAGCGTTTGCCACGGACTGGAATTTATACGAATACAACCGCGTGCCTTTCGGGCTCCCCACGGGAGCAGCTGTGCTCACTAGACTACTAGATAGGGTCTTCTCCGACATCAAATTCGAGTACTTATATCACTACTTAGATGATGTCGTATTTTCAGAGACTTTTGAAGAACATCTAGATCATCTGCGAGAAGTTCTCGATCGCCTTCGTAAGGCTGGGTTAACTGTTAAGTTGTCCAAGGTTGCCTTTGCTAAGCCCTCTATGTCATTCCTAGGGCATATTGTGTCACCCGATGGTGTAGCTGTCGATCATTCTAGAACACAGGCCATCCGTGATTTTAAACCTCCCAAGGACATTAAAGGTATCGCCAGGTTCATTGGTATGGTGAATTTCTTCAGGAAGTTTATTCCTAACTTCGCTAATAGAGCGGCGCCCTTAAACCTTCTTCGTAGGAAAGGCATCAAATTCGAGTGGGGACCTTCTCAACAAGCCGCTTTTGAAGACCTTAAATTAGCTCTCTGTAATGCCCCTGTACTTGCTATGCCTGATTTCTCGAAGAAATTCATCGTCCAAACCGACGCGTCGTCGTCGGCGGTAGCTGCAGTCCTTCTCCAAGAGACTGAACTAGGGAGGCGCCCCATCGCCTATGCATCTAGGACTCTCTCGGCTCAAGAAGCAAAGTACTCCATATATGAGCTTGAAGGTTTGGCAGTCTTATTCGCCTTAGAAAAGTTCCGTCTCTATCTGGAACACGTCAAATTCGACCTGGAGACAGATAATCAAGCCTTAAGCTGGGTCTTAGGTAGACCGCGTCGTACTGGCCGTATAGCCCGTTGGGCCATCCGTATTTCTGCCTTCCAATTTGATGTTAGACATATCAGAGGTACCGAAAATGTTGTTGCTGATGGACTCAGCCGTATGTTTTCTAACGACGTCGAGACCCACAAACCGGTCGACAGTTCATCA
Organism: Anabrus simplex; assembly: GCF_040414725.1. Lineage (NCBI taxonomy): Eukaryota > Metazoa > Arthropoda > Insecta > Orthoptera > Tettigoniidae > Anabrus > Anabrus simplex. Next base: position 2,466,429 of record NC_090277.1, read on the forward strand.
CCTTCCGAGTCCATACTATCTGAGGTTAATGCCATCCTAACAGATGCTCCCATGCTTTTTAGGGATATCGAGAAATACCAACGTGAAGATCCGACGCTGGCTCCGATAATGGAAACCCTTTCTTCTGGGGAACATGTTGTCCCTTATGTTCTGAGGAATGGGGTTCTATGTTGCCCTTCGAGGCATGATAAGATGATGAAAGTTGTTGTTCCAGCGGTTCTTGTACCTATGATCTTCAAGTATTATCATGAGACCCCATTGGGGGGGCATCTTGGAATCTTTAAAACCCGTGAAAAGATTCGTGAAATGTTCATCTGGAAAGGTATGGACGGTGACATTCGTGAACTTGTAAAACCTTGTAAATCTTGTTTGCTTAGTAAACCGACCATGTCCACCAAGGTAGGCCTCTTGTCTTCTCAGCAAGCGTCGCGCCCCATGGAACGCCTGGATATTGATTATGTAGGACCCTTCCCCCAGTCGAAGGGAAATGCCAACAAGTTCATCTTTGTGTGTGTAGATGGTTTTACCAGATTTTCTTGGTTATTTCCGACTAAGCTGGCTACCGCTCAGTCCACCATTACTTGCTTAAATTCTATTTTTGCTTCTTTTGGTCCGTGCCAATATATGGTATCTGATAATGCGAAGGCTTTTACATCTAACTTATTTCGTAAATTCTGTTTTGACTTGTCCATCTCTCATGTAACTACTTCTGCTTATTACCCTCAACCATCTCTGGCTGAACGGGTTAACCGTAATCTCAGGTCCGCACTTATTGCCTATCATCATGAAGATCCTTCCAGGTGGGACACGTCCCTGCATTGGATAGCTTTTGCTTTGAATTCGGCGGTTCATGAATCTCACAAGTTTACTCCAGCTTCTTTGATGTTCAAGTTTGTTCCCAACACGCCGCTCTCTAACCTCTGGTCTCTGAGTGACATTCTACCCGAGACAATAGATCCGGACAACATTAAAGATCTTTGGAAGAAGGCTAAAGCCAATCTTAAAGTGTCTCATGAAAAGGTTAAGGAAAGGTATGATCGTGGACGGAGACCCACCCCTTTGAAGGTAGGTGACCAGGTTATGGTCAAGAATTTTGTTCCCGCGGGCAAGCTTGCCCCCAGATTCCATAGGCCGTGTGTCATTCTCGATTTCCTTACGCCGGTTACATTGTTAGTAAGCAATCCAGCCACCGAGAGGATATTTAGAGTTCACCTGTCCCAGGTGAAACCGGTGTAAATTTTGTGTCAACTTGCTTCATATAATTTGATAGGAATATGAAGGTTATATTTTTTTTTTTGAGTTCCACTCTTAAGGCATTCTGCCCCTTCTATTTTGTTTTATATGTAAGCATTTGTGTGAAACCTCCCCCGAGTTGTTAAACTGCCATCCTGTCCTTGCCACGGCCATTACCACGCTCCCGTCTCCTGCTCCACTACGCACAGTGGCTGGCTTAGATGAAATGCCATGGATATCTGCACGCCGCTGGCCCCTCAATCTCTCTACAAGCCTGTGCCCTCAAAGAAACATGATGGTCCAACACAATTCTGCCGCCTAGTTTTAATGTTTCAGTGCCCCCGCAGCCTCGCGGCGCCGTGCCGCACCTGGGTTCGTGGAAGGGCCCCCTCGGCCCCAGCGAGGACGACATGTGCACGGCGAGCCGGAGCTCTCCTCCCGGCCAAGGCTGATGTGCGGCGCACGACCTGCTACTTGCCCGTAACCTGTATATGTTCACCGCGGGCGCGGCGTGCTTCAACACCTCTGCTCCCCTCATAGTGCGGGCGAGCGGTATCTCAGGGTACTTGAGGGTTCCGAGCGGCTTTCTTTGGACGCAAGCTGTAACGGCCGGTCTGGCCATCCAACTTAGCCTACATCAACTACATAGACATTCCTGTTCAACCTTAATACCGTTTCATGGGAATTCAACAGCGATATTTGGTGGACATTGCAAAATTTTTCTTCACTTTTAAGTATTAAAAGTTTATCTTCAGAATTCAACTACTACAAACAGAAAGACTTTACTTCACCTGCAACAACAAAATTTTGAAACTGAAACAAACCAAATTAAGAAAATCCCATAAATGCTTCTGCAATCTATCTTCATATTCACATCATAACTTGGAACTTGTTTCAAACTGACTTCATGTGTCACCCCTGGAGGAACCTTTGGGGGGGGAGGTCTGTACCGGGCGGTACACCTCCACTCCGCTAATTTAAAATGTGCGCCTGTGGAAATTCCTCTGCTGGAGGAAGTCTGAACTTTATTTACCCTATTAATTTTCTTGTTTCTCAGAAGATGTCACCACCTGAAAGTTTTTGAGTTTGTGAACTGTGTCATTTTCGACGTACTTTTGTTTTGCTTGTATTAAGAAGTGTGAACTTTCTCTTCTAGAGGACACTACTGAAGATCAACCATAGTGCACCCTAGTGCGGAGTCAAAGAACTATTTTTTTGGAGAAGTTCTTATTTCAGAAGTTTGTTTCTTGTTAAATTTCTTTCTGTTATTGTTTAAGTTGGCTGCACACCCCTCCTTTTCCCCTTGTTTTAGATTTATCCAATCCCGAATTTCTTTGAGTTATTTCTGACCAATCCGATGTATCTTCCCCCATCTTGGATATGTTTCTGTACCCTAGCCAATAAAGTGATTGTGGGCGGGTGTTTTCATTCCCCTAACGCCTAGAACCTTCTGCGAGAGTATTTAAACTGCTGATTTTAGGGTCTCCGGGCCACTTCTGTTCCATCTTTCAGTGTATTAAGTACATAGCAGGAGGCGGGAAGCGCCTCTTTCTCCGGCAGCGGTCAACAACAAGGTAATGGCCGATTAATAAATTCTTTCTTTGCTAGCTCAGCAGTTTAACTTTCGGGGCGGGTTCGGAGCGTTCCACTATGTAACCTTTTCCTAAAATGTAACTACTCCTTTCATCTATTCTCTTGTCAAGCTACATTCTGGGATAGAGAGTGCTAACCCTCTCGAGCTCCCACTCATATTGTTTTGAGGTGAACTTATTTTTTTCCAACCTATTCTTCGTTAATCTAAAATAATTTGTTCTCTTCTTAAGTCACCTCTTTAGTATGGGATTAGCCCTTGTATTAACGGCCTAGCGCCAAGTAGGTCTTAATCAAGTGTATTAGGAGTGCAAGTTCGCCTCCTCTCAAATTGTTATTTTGGAGGTCATTTAATTAACATTCTTTTCGTCTAATAGACCTCAGTAGATTGGGTATTGTACCCCTGTGTTTATGTCCGTTGAGGACAGCTTGAAGGTGGAGTTTGGTGTGGCCTGGGAGAGGCTTAAATTTGAGAGCGAGTGGCTCTTTTGAAATGGAGTGTTGTCTGCCTCGAGGAGGCTTTTCAGTGTAATTTGGAGCAAGGGCTCCTAGGTATGAATGGGGTTTTCTGCCCCTCTGTTAAAACTTGTGTTTGGGGTAAAACTGAGCTGATTGCCCAAGCATTGTGAATTCGGGGCGCGAAGCCCAAATTCTGTAAATATTGTAACTACCTTATTTGACTTGCTATTCTGTACCTGCCATGCTTGTTACTTATTTATTTTGAAAAGAAAATATAACCGTATTAAATTTTAAATTCAGTTTACATGCACTATAATTTCGTAGCTTGAGATCCATTCACACCCGCACCTTCTTTCACCTCTACCTACCGCTAAAACACGGTAACAACTATTATTATTATTATTATCAACCTACAATAAATTTTTATTATTCTTAAATTTATTTCCCAAACAGCCCTGGTGAGGATCGGTAAAGCGAAACCGGTACTGGGATTATAAGTAACTTACTGCTCAATCTGGTGCGTATTAGCGCAGTCATAGCAGAGGGCGATGGCGTCGGCAACGGGTGTGAATGTAGTTAGCTGGAAATTGCATTATACAGAGTGTGTATGTATACAGTGTAGGAACTACGCACTGGTTAAACAGTTGTGTGAAGCGCTATTCATTTTTCTCGTTTACTTTCGAAGTGGTTGATTTGTTGTTGTTGAATGTACGTATGCATTTGTTTTGTATTGCGCATCTCGGACATATTGCGGCAGCTTGTCCACGTTTGTTCTGTGGATTGTGCTGTTTCTCTTAAGTTTTTCTTCATCAGGCAATTGCAGTTTCTTACGTTTTACACTGTGTCTAAAGCTTTGAACACATTGCTAGTAAAGTTGGAGAGTCAGTCTTCTACATCTCCATAAGGAACATAATATCGAACGGTACATGATAGCAAATACGGTAAGCTTTATTGTTCATTTCGTATTTAACACGTTTGCTCTCAGGGTATTTTCACCAGTCATGCCCAAAATACTCAGGGCTTTCTTCATGATAATGCATGTTAAAATATAAAAAATTGCCGTATAAAGAAATCTCCTGATATAACATTGAAAGAAATCACAATAGTATACAATTCAGTATAATTTTAGGAAAAATATCCTATAATTGTTCATGGCATTTTTTCAAAATTAGAAAATATATTACAAAAAATAAAAGCCGGTTTTCAAATACTAAAAATGTAATCTGTTATTTAGTGATATTGTTGATCAGCCATTCTGAAAATAAGAGCAGTTACTTCTGTATAACTTGATATAATTTTGTATTTGTATTCTTATTTAGTCATTAGTTCTAGCACCTGACGTACATGCACCGTTTGGAGTCCGCATTTGTGGTTTGGAGAACACTCTCCATGCAGACACTTGTTAAACCTTGTACATACTGTTGGGGCCCTCCTCCTCTTTTCCTTTGTGCTGTATACAACACAGTTGGACTCCTTCTCGGGAAGCCTCCTCACTCCCTTTGGTCCTCCGTGATCATGGATGGCACTTAATTTTATGGTAATCCACTCCTTCCCAAGGCTCTCAATTATTGATACTGTATAGTGCAGTCTAGATTTTTTTTCCCTGATCCCTTATTGTTTTCCTTATAAAGAATGTAGCTGTTCAGTTCCATTCTGGAATGATATTGAAAGCAACCTTTTCCAGTACCGTACACTCTGCCTCTCATCAAGGTAACTGTATAACATCTCGTTTGTGGTGTCAATCCCACCCGTGAATTTATTATAGGATGTTATTAATGCTGGTTTAGAATTGCTGTTGGCACTGTTGTGGTTGCTGGAATTTCCTGTTCTTGGGCTATTGCATAGTTAGATAGAAGATTGACTGGGTTTTTCTGGGACTTCTTATCTTGGAATGCACATGCTAACATTGGACCTGACCTGTCCAACAGAAATTTTATTTTTAAAATTCTGAGGAAAGTATGTCCTATTTCTCCTAACTGTTAATGTTACATATGTAGCAAGAAGTTAGAGAGGGTGCACAAATGGTACAGGCATGAAATAGTTGTCATCAAGGACATGGTAACCCTTGTTGTGGCAACCACCTATCACTAGGAGCTTTTTCACAATTATGTATCCCAAACCATGTTTTATAATATTGTCCCTATATTCTTGAGATTTGACACCCATGTAGGTAAGAAAAATCCCAGGCAGTAATTGAGAACAGAATCACACAACATCCAAAATTTGATTCCCCAGTGGTGGTGGTATTTGTTGGGCAGGTATTGGAGAAGGCTGGTTTTATTTTGAGTTCTTACATGATACTCATCAATGCTAATCTCCTGATAGTGGTGCCTAAATATCCCGTTGGCATGATCCACTAATGGTTGATACTTTGTACAGGGATCATATCCTGTTTCTCCTGGCACTGGCAATTATTAATTGTTTGCAGGATGAGAGAACCGCAGTAAGTGGGAGAAACTATGTTTAGTAAACATTTTAGGGAACCATGGGTTGAGCTGAGAAGGCAATTGAGACCAATAAGAGGCAGTGGTTGGTTTTCTGTTGATATCCATGCTAGGAAGACATGCAATAAATCCTTTCATTTCAGACAGTGTGATCCTGACCCATTTTGCAGAGAGGCGGGAACATTATCTTCCTTACTTGTGTTGAATTGCTGGGCATATAAATTAGTTTCTTTCACCATAAGTAGGCTATTGGAAGAGACTCAGGAGGTGGCATGTGTTTGGGCCCAGGTAATTCATGATTTTGAAATGGGAGAGGAAGAGGATTTTCAGGTGATAGAATCTCCCTGTAGTCTTCATCATCCATGTCATCATTGTCATCACTGTCAGATACACTGTGAGCATTTATTGGGGTTGTTTCTGAAGCATTACCATCACTGTCTATAAGATACGAATAACTCTCAGCTATAAAGTCACTGTCATCATCTAAAGCATCTAAATAATCCATAGCCTAGAACTTGGCCGAGACATTTAAAAGAAATTAGGCCTACCTGTGGCACAAAAACTAATAACATGAAATGTTAAACTAAACTTCACTTCAGAACACCAATAAATGTTGAATAAAACAAAATATAACAAACAATAAACTACTAATTAAAAAAACAATATAATGAAGGAAAGCATGTATTTTTGAACCTTAAATAAGACTATACTCGCAAGCAGCACACTTCAACTCACCATGCGGTAAACATACGCGGTTTGATTATTTATTTATTTTCAAACAGATTAGTTTAGTGTGTCTGTCTCTTGAGAAAAGTGTAAACCAAATCCAAAAGCTACTATTGCTTTCTCTTCCTGACACCTGGGAGTCCATTAAAGTACTAATACAGCCATCCGAACACAGAGCCGATAGATTGGCATGCTGAGTTTTTTCAGCAATTTCACTAAAGCTGATAGATTGGCTCGCTGAGCTTATAAGAAAGCTTTGAACATGTTGCTAATAAAGTTGGAGTCTCAGTCTTCTAACACTCAATAAGGATCTTAATATCAAACTTTACATGATAGCAAATCAGGTAAAGTTTATTGTTCATTTCATATTTAAACACAAAAGAGCAGCGGCAATAATTCTGTTCTTGGGCTATTGCATAGTTAGATAGGAGATTGACTGGGTTTTTCTGGGACTTCTTATCTTGGAATGTACATGCTAACATTGGACCTGACCTGTCCAACAGAAATTTTATTGTAGACTGTAGACTGTCTACATTAAATATTACCCAGTTAGAGTTTTTAGTGATAATATGGTACTGAATTTATTCTGAATAGCCTGATCATGCGCAGTAGTATACATGCTGTTCCAACAGAGACTCAGAACTGGTTCTCAACTGTGAGTTCTGAATTCGTGCTGTTCTAACTATATTTAGCACCATTTCGGAGGGGGAGGTTGTGTCTTAACAGTCAGATCATTTGCCCTGCAAGTAGTGATTGGTGAATGATACGGAAGTTCGAGCAGGCTCGAGTCGGCCCGATACGCTACGTAGGCCCGATGCCGTATCGAACCGGTTCGAACTGTCAGGCGACACTACACTTCGACTAAGCGGAGCGCGGACGGACCATTCGTCGTATTAGATTACTGCTAGGTACACTCAGTATATTTATGTGTGTGGGGTGGTGAACACAACGTTCTCAGTGAACGGAAAGAGCATTTGTTTAAGCCTTTCTGGCAGTACGAAAAAAGCAAAAGCAATTTTATGGGAAGCTATTTATTTCGTTAATATGTACCTTTACATTTTGTCCGCTCTTCAGAAATGCGTTTCTGTATAACTTTGTCGTATTTTTCAGGCTTAATGTTGTTAATCATTACTTTCAAGTACCGATAGTTAACATGTTTTTCGTATGCTACGAGTTATTATTTTCTCACTAATAATTAGATATAGACGAATTTGTTATTACTTCAGACAGAGCAGAAAATGGCCGACAGAAAAATCTCATTAATAATTAGTAATAGATGAATTTGTTATTACTTCAGACAGAGCAGAGAATGGCCGGTAGAAAAAGGTCATGGACTTGGGACTACTTCGAAGAGCTTCCAGACAAACGAGTAAAATGCACACGATGTGATAAAATATTTTAAAAAAAGATAGTAAAAATACATTGACGATAAGACACTTCATTTATAATCATAATTCATAATCTTCGTCCTTCGTCGAATGACACCATTCCAAATGAGGGGGAGACATCTCCACATAAAACGACGTCGACATATGCAGGTAAAATATTCTTAATAGACTCCGTTTTGTTTTTTATGAATAGCACAGTGGACGGCTGCTCGCATTAGACTGGTGAAAGGCTCAGATGTCCGCCTGGACAGGGTCTACAAAGTTACTCTACTGTTGAGGTATACAGTTTATACCGATTTCACGTGCGTAAGCATCACGTTATGAAACCATCAATTTATTCATTGATTGGCAGTTAGTCCGCCTCTGTGGTTTAGTGGTTAGTGTGATTAGCTGCCACCCCCGGAGGCCCGGGTTCGATTCCTGGCTCTGCCATGCAATTTGAAAAGCGGCACGAGGGCTGGAACGGGGTCCACTGAGCCTCTGGAGGTGAACTGAGTAGAGGTGGGTTCGATTCCCCCCTCAGTCAGCCTCGAAGTGGTTTTCCGTGGTTTCCCACTTCTCTTCCAGGCTATTGCCGGGATGGTACCTAACTTACGGGCACGGCCGCTTCCTTCCCTCTTCCTTGTCTACCCCTTCTAATCTTCCCATTCTCCCGCAGGGTCCCTGTTCAGCATAGCAGGAGAGGCTGCCTGGGCAAGGTACTGGTCGTCCTCCCCTGTTGTATCATCCGACCCTGAGTCTGAAGTTTCAGGACACTGCCCTTGAGGCGGTGGAGGTGGGATCCGTCTGTGTCCGAGGGAAAAATCGACCCTGGATGGTAAACAGATTAAGACGAAAAAGAAGAATAATAAGATGGGCAATTAAAGAAAACTATGCCGAAAACCGAAAAGTAGCTAGTGGGTCGTAAAGCCAATAACGAACAATGGAGTACTTTACTTCTATGGTCATGGCCCCAAACAGGAAATAAACACCTCTTACATCCACGCTTTAAAGCGCTGGGGATATCGGGCTGGAAAAACATCAGAGCCAAAAAAGAATAATAAATTTATTGGCTTTTCGTCCCACTAACAACTTTTACGGTTTTCGGAGACGTCAAGGTGCCGGAAGTTAGTCGGCTCGATCCCTCTCGGACACGGGTATCATTTGCCCATCACTACTGATAACGAAGGTGCATGCTTTCACAAATTACTACATTCAGTCATTGCCGTATATCGTATGGGGAATAAAGATTGCCCATAAAATTAGAAGGCTTAGATTATGATAATATGCAATGAAAAGGGCAAAGCATGTATCCGTAATATTCCCCGCGTATTAACAGAAGTATTTCCTCCCAAGGCAGTACTTGTGTGCCTTGTAACAACAGTTTGTTTCACGCAATATTATCAGTAAAAACCAAACCAACAACTCCCATGGCGCAACAGCCGCGAAGGGCCATGGCCTACCAAGCGACCGCTGCTCAGCCCGAAGATCTGCAGATTACGAGGTGTCGTGTGGTCAGCATGACAGATCCTCTTGTCTGTTATTCTTGGCTTTCTAGGCCATTCAAAATTGTGAATACGGTAATATTATTCTTACAATGTCATGCTTTGGGCGGCTTAGACAGCTGTGCAGCTCGACAGGCGAGGTTCTCCTTCTGTCCTCAATGTTGGGGGGTTTAATCCACTCCTTGGGAGAGAATTACCCTTTTTCGCGTATAGAAGAGTTTGAGTAAAAAAGGATTGACATCTCATCAATCGTGTACACAAATACATGTATAAATATTATTATGCAGCAATGTTACTGTCTGATTGCGTGAAATATATATGTAAATCAAACCTGACTCGAGATTTCAAGCTGTATTCTTTACCATAATTCAGGTCAATCGGTCCAGTAATTTTCGAGCCCATCTGGAACAAATAAAACAAGACAACATCTTATGGTGTTAAAAATCCTAACCCTGCCGGGTATCGAACCCGGGACCCCTGTGACCAAAGACCAACACGCTAACCATTGAGCCATGCAGCCGAGCGAGAAATGTGTCAACAACTGAAGATAAGATATCATAAATTTATAGTCTTATAACCATTCAAATATGTAACTATTACGACACGTGTAATGGTTTCATTTTCCTGTATTTATACGGCCCAAACAACACATTTTTGTAGACAGTTGGTTTATTCAGATGGAGGCATTTGTAACGAATCATCGCACAAACACAAATTTTGATTGTCTCCAATATATATAAGTATGGGTCAAATTTTATTATCTACAAAAGACACGGAAGTAACAGTAAAGAGGACGAACCGGTACTGTCCAGCATAATACTCTTACATATCCTTCTCAAGTTTGCTGGGTGTTAGTAACAGCAAGGCGCTAGGTTGCGGCGCGTACAAAAGCTTGAGCAAAGCTGGAACTTGCTCGAATTCTGGCGTCATCTGTTCGAGCAGCTCGAGCCGGGCTCAAGCACATCACTACCTGCAAGTCTACCAGTAAGTGGTGCGACTACAAAGAATATTTCTGATTGGAATGGTGAGGTCTTCTGTCATCATTTGTTAAAAGTTTTGGAACAATTCGTAGATGGCTTTGATATAGTTCACAGTTGCCATTTGGTAATTCCAACAATACATTATTAACAATCAATTCTGAAAGCATTCTGATTTGCATATGCTCATTAAGATAATTTTGAAGGAGTTCATAGCCAGTTTGGAACAGTTCGTTGTAACGAAGGAGCTCAGAACGAGTTTGGAACTGTTTGATGTAACAAAGTAGTTCATTGCCAGTGCAGAACTCTTCGTTGGAACAAACATACAGTATATTTTGCAATATAATCACTAATTGTTGCAACTTTTTGGATAAAGTTGCCAGTGAGTACCTAGCTATCCTCTGTCAAATAATTTGTTTGACTGGCTAAACTGCTACTGAATTCAACATATTGTGTGCTAGCTATTAAAGGGGGCTGCTGGCCCAGGTGGGGACTGTGCATTGAGAGAAGAACTGTGCCTATACTTGTGTAAGAAACTGGCTTATTAAAATACATAAGGCACAGGGCTTAGAAACAATTGCTATGAACATCCAGGATGATTTACATAATTTGTAAGTGTAATGAAAATGGCTGGGCTCTCCATTTACTCTCTGAATATTTCTGGATTGTAAACAAGACTGAATGAACTATATATGAACATTCCTATTAGTTACTTTCATATGTATATTGTAACTGAATTACTGTTGGACTCTAGTGTAAAGAAAGTACAGAATGTACATAGCCAATAGAGCTTAGTAGAGTGACAGTGTGGGAAGGTTGTGTCTTTACAGTCAGATCATTTGCCCTGCAAGTTGAGTAAGAAATGACTAGTTTTGAAGGTTTGGTTATAGAATTTTATTTTTACAATTGGAGTTATGTTGCACCAACACAGATAGGACTTTTGGTAACAATGGGATGGGAATGGACTAGGTGTGGTAAGGAAGTAGCCATGGCAGCCCTGAAGACAGTTTTCCATGCTTTCCCATTTTCACACCAGAAAAATGCTGGGTTTGTGTCATACTCAATGCCACTCTCACCACTCCTAGTCATAATGCCGTAAGTTCTATCTATGTCAGTGTTATGTAAAACAAATTGTTTAAAAATGGTCAGTTGGGATATAGAGGACAACAGATCAGAGTACATCTACTGCATAGCTCAGGATATACAGAGGTACATCAAACCAATCATTAGACTCACAGTGTAGTGGGCGATGTGTAAGTTGAATACTCCCAGGTTTTTCACAAGGTGTGTGCAAATTAATCTCAATCTGTTGGTGTGGGATGTTCTGTCAGTGAAAATGTTTGTCCCTGAGGTTCAGCTTCGAAGTAAAGCTGGAGGTTCCGTGGCTATGAGCACAATATCAACAGTCACCTAAAACTACAGGTTCTACTAAAAACAGCAATAATAGTGTTTGTTGCTCATGTTTCAGTGCAAGGTCTGTGGACGTAATCTACATCCCAAAACAGTCTAAACCTTTGCACACTATTTAAAATGGACTTGGATGTAAAGATCAAAGAGGAACCAATCTGCTTTGAGGAAATATCAAATAATTCATGCGTAAGTATCATTGCAGACAACTTTATAGTGATTACAATTAAACCCTTAGTGGTTGTCTGAATTTGACTGGTTACATAACTCTACTTTTATCTGTTGTTGAGAAAATATATGAGTGTCTTGCTGTCTATTCTTAAGGTACATATACAGGGTTATTCACCCATTATGTTACATGGAAATAACTTCTAAATCATTAATGACATTAGTATTCTGTTTTCATATTCGAAAATGGTACCCAGGTTCTTGTAACAAGCTACTTATTCTCATAGGGTGATTAATAACTGGGATGTTAATACTAATTCTGTATTCTTAAATGGAATGGCAGGAATGCTTAGAGGTGGCTTAAAAGTTCATCTGTATACAAGTTCGTATATCTAAGTATTTTCAAAATCAGACAGTTACTTTTGGAGTTAACAATAAGAATGCATTTGAGCTTTTACAGGCTGCACCAGACAGTATACTGTCAGGCAAGGATGTATTGGCACGCAGGCTGCGTACACATAATGTGATGTACCGTAACATACCCTGGGTGGGTAATGTTATTGTATGACTGGTGAACACACAAAGGGAAAGGGGAATTATTCAAACATTATTAATTTTCTCTACTAGAAGGAGCTCTTCCAGTGTCCTGTATGATTTTTAATTCTCAATTCATACAGCAGTATGTACTGTATACTCAAACCAGTGTCAATTATAGCTTTCATTATGTTCCTTTTGAAGTCAAAGTAATTATTTTATTCCTTTTAAAAACATCACACCTCCCTGTCCTGTCATGAGCTTGCCTATCATACACACTTTGCAAACCCACTACATGTGTACGATATGCTTACATTCATGTTATTCATTCTGTGGCTGGAATCACACCCAACAACCTGCTTGTGTGTCAATATGTCCTTGCCAGACTTCACGCTGTCTGATGCGGCATGCAAAACTGCGCATTCTGTTCTCATTGATGTCTCAAGAACTAACTCTCCAATTTTGAAAATACTTACATATTTGAACTTGTACGCAGATGAACTTTTAGACCGGCTGTATGAATTTGGGCTATTCTATTTGAAAATACGGAGTTAGTGTCAATATCTCAGTTATTAATCATCCCCTGAGAATACGTAGCACATTATTTTATGAGTTACCAGGTGAGTTGGCCGTGCAGTTAAGATCGCGCAGCTGTGAGCTTGCATCTGGGAGATAGTAGGTTCGAATCCCACTGTCAGCAGCCCTGAAGATGGTTTTCCGTGGTTTCCCATTTTCACATCAGGCAAATGCTGGGGCTGTACCTTAATTAAGGCGACAGCCACTTCCAACTCCTAGCCCTTTCCTATCCCATTGTCACCATAAGACCTATCTGTGTTGGTGCGACGTAAAACCACTAGCAAAAAAAATGAACTCCTAGGTATCGTTTACGAATATGAAAACAGAATACCAATATCATTAATGGTTTAGAAGTTATTTCCGTGTGACTATTTATGTGAGTAACCCTGTATATTTGTATACTAATCTCAAATTTACTAAACAAATTTTTTATGATTACATAAATGCAGAATTTACAAGTATGCATCTTTTATTTTGCACAGTATGTCCGAAAGCTGAATTCATTCATTAGGTTTTGAAGAAGAAGTGGGTGTCTCTTCATCTCCCTGTGCTTTGCAGCTCTTGTAAGGCGTTAGGGCTGAGCAGTGGTCACTTGGTAGGCCATGGCCCTTCGGGGCTGTTGAGCCTTGAGGTTTGGTGTTTTTTTTTTCTTTTGTGAGAGAAAATGGCAGCCTGAGTAGCTCAGGTTGTGGAGGGCTTACCGTCTGGTTTCAAGTTGGCATATTAGATCCTTTATCACCCTGATAGTATTAAAGGTGCTCAAATACATCAGCCTCTTACAGAAACAATTTCCGTTATCTTAGTGTTTCGAAATTCATTAAGCTAGTTTGTATGACAAAGAATCAATAATGATAACAACTTATCAGTTACGAATTCCATTATGGTCTGTATTAACAATTGATCACTCTCAATGAGTAGAGGAAGATCCACCTATTCAATACCATTAGATTAATAATATTAAAGATAGCTATGTCTCCACTCTCTCTTGGCAACCTGTCTGGTGTAGGTGTCTGTGCTGCGTGCTCATAAATTATGAGGTACATGGGACATTCACTTCACACTTAATTTAAACAATAGATCATTACGGGTCGAATTCATAGACACCACTTACACATAAGTGCCCTTTATAATAAGGCTCTATAAGATGGGTATGCTTAGCCGCCATTTTGGTTCATACGTGCGCAATGGGCCATGTGATCAAACTCTAGTTTCTCCTACAAACGCTCGCTTCGTCACATTGAACATGTTGCTTTAATCACCACGTGCATGACAGAATTGTGCAGTATTTGTGCGGATATTTATTACATAATGGTGGGTTGTTCTGCACCTAATTGTAGTAATGTCTCTACTGCGCCATACAGGTTGTGAAGATTCCCTTCTGAAAATTCTAGGAGAGCAGTCTGGCTTCAAAACTGTAGAGGTGACACGTGGAAACCAACATCAGCTTCGAGGTTATGAAGTTATGAAATATGAATTTGTAACCGTGAGGTCTTCTATAGGGATTATAATCATTATATATTGCAAAATGTTGGAAATCTTGTAATGGAGAAAATTTCGAATGAAAATATCCAGTAGCCTATATGTTTTCCAACGTGCGGTATTTAAAAAAAAAAAATTAGACACTTCTTCAAAATTCGATTCTATGCTGTTGTGGACGTTAACAAGAAAGCATGGAAACGGGGTGAAATGTATAGGCCTGCTTGGGAAAAGAAGAGAAACATGTAAACAAGGAATGGAATGTTATTGTTTTGTAAATGCTGTAATAAAAAGAGACAGTAAGTTTGTAAAATATTACTTAAATTTCATATTTAAAAAAAAGTGCTGCGTGAGCAAATTAACCAATGTTGCGACCCTTTGAAGTTTTATAAGGTAAGTCGTGCTGATGATTTATACTACTTCTCCTCAAACCAGAGGAATCTCTGTAAAAAATGTACTGTTAACTTCAAAGTAAAAAAAAATTACAATGTTCTCCACAGCTCGTGGGTGACTCCCCTTACAAGTCATTGGTAACTGATTTTATCAGTGCAATACTTCAGGTTGGAAGAGAAGATTCAGCTATAGAAGTAGTTACTCTATTCCTATTTTCTTCCTGAATGTAATTTGTAATAAAATTTGTTTCATGAATGTTCGGTTGAAGAAACTAAAATTCTCTGTTTATTACAACTGCATACGCTGATAAAATTCATAACACTAACCAAAAATTAAGTTTAATTTTCACATAGAAGGTCTGGTTTTAAATACTGGTAAATAAGGAACGGGACTAAATTTTAGAGAAATAAATAAGCCTAAAAATCCCAGTTACTTGGGTGTGTTCGTCATTGTACATCACATTTTTGGTGGTAGATAGAGGTGAAAGAAGGTGCGGGTGTGAACGGGTCTCAAACTACGAAATTAAAGTTAATGTAAAATTTAACAAGGTTATATTTTCTCTTCAAGATAAAGTAATAACAAATAGAACAGGTACTTAGTAGCCGAAAACACAATTTGAAATGTACAATTACAGAGATTACAGAATTTGGGCTCCGAGAGCCAAACACACGATTCTTGAGCTAGAAGCCCAACCTTACGATATACAAAATTCAACAAAAGGGGCAGAAGACCCCAATCATGCCCTGGAGCACTAGCTCCTCTTTACACAGACAAGCCTCCTCGAGGCATACAAAAATCAAGTTCCAAAAAGAGCAATCTGCTCTCAAAATTTAAGTCAATCAAAGGCCACACCAAACTCGACCTTCAAGCTGTCCTCTGAGGACCTAAACACAGGGGTAAAAGACCCAACCTACTGAGGCCTATTAAGAGAGAAAAGAATAATTACATGGCCTCTAAAATACCAAGTTGAGAGGAGGCGAACTGCACTCCTAATACATTTTGTTTAAAACCTACTTTGGCTCTAGGCTGTTAATGCAAGGGCTAATCCCATACTAAAGAGGTGACTTATGAAAGGAACAAATTTACATTACGTTAAGGAAGAATTGGTTGTGAAAAAATAAGTTCACCTCAAAACAATATGAGTGGGATCTCGAGAGGGTTAAGCACTCCCTATCCCAATATGTAGCTTTAAAAGTGAATAGATGTAAAGAGTAGTTACATTTTAGGAAAAGGTTACATGGTGGAAACGCTTCGAACCCGCCCCGAGAGTTAAACTGCCGACCTAGCAAGAAAAGAAGTTATTAAGCTGCCATTACCTGGTGTTGAACTGCTGGTGAAGAAAGAGGCGCTTCCCGCCCCCTGCTATGTACTTTACACACGAAAGGATGGAACAGAAGTGGCGCAGAGACCCTAAAATCAGCAGTTTATATGCTCTCGCGGAAAGTTCGAGGCGTTTCAGGAAGGAAAACACCCGCCCACAATCATTTTATTGGTGAATAAAGAGAAACCCCTACACAAGATGAAGAAGAAACACATTATTGGTGGAAAATTAATTTAAGAAATTCGGGATTGGCTAGATTCAAAACAAGGGGAAAGCAAGGGTTAATATTGCCAACTTAAACAATGACTGAAAGAAATTTAGCAAAGAACAAACTTTTGAAATTACATTTTCTCCAAAGAACAGTTCTTTCATTTCGCACTAGGGTGCACTATTGTTGATCTTCAGTAGTGTCCTCTAGAAGAGAAAGTTCACACTTCTTACTACAAGCAAAACAAAAATACGTCGAAAATGACACAGTTCAAAAACTCAAAAATTTCCACGTAGTGACATCTTCTGAGAAACTTGAAAATCAATATCGTAGATAAAGTTCAGACTTCCTCCAGCAGAGGAGTTTTCACTGGCGCACATTTTAAATTAGCGGCGTGGAGGTGTACCGCCCGGTACAGACCTCCCCCCCCCAAAAGTTCCTCCAAGGGGTAACACAGAAGGACATAAACTTTTGTTTGAAAATAAGGTCCAAGTTTTGATGTTGATATTGAGATTAATTGCAGAAGTATTTATAACATTTTCTTAATTGGGTTTGATTCAGTTTCAAAATTTGGTAGTTGCTGGTGAAGTAAAGTCTTTATGTTTGTAGAAGTTGAATTCAGAAGGAAAACTTTAATTTTTAAGGTTGAGGAAAATTTTCTAAGTCCACCAAATATTGCAGTAGAATACCCAAGAAAAGGTAGTAAAGTTGAACTGGAGTGTCCATATAGCTGGATATGTACTTCAAACGTTGATGATTTTAACGGCCAGACCAGCCGCCACTGCTTGCGTTCAGAGGAGGTCGCCCGGGCCCCTCAAGTACCCTGAGATACCGCTCGCCCGCACTATGAGGGGAGCAGAGGTGTTGAAGCACGCCGCGCCCGCGGTGAACATATACAGGCTGCGGGCCAGTAGCCGGTCGTGCGCCGCACATCAGCCTTGGCCGGGAGGAGAGCTCCGGCTCGCCGTGCACATGTCGTCCTCGCTGGGGTCGATGGGGCCCTTCCTCTACCCCAGTCGCGGCACAGCGCCGCGCGGCCGCGGGGGCACTGAAACATTAAAACTAGGCGGCAGAATTTTTGTTGACCAGAATGATTTTTGAGGGCACAGGCTTTGTGGAGAGGTTGAGGGGCCAGCGGCGTGCAGAAATTCATTTCAGATGCGAGCCACTGTGTGTAGTGGAGCAGGAGACGGGAGCGTGGTAATGGCCGTGGCAAGGATAGGATGGCAGTTTAACGGATCGAGGAAGGTTTTACAAAAATGCTTACATATAAAACAAAATATTATAGAAGGGGCAGAATGCCTTAAATGTGAAAACTCAAAAAAAATATAACCTTCATATTCCTTTCAAGATAATATGAGGCAAGGTAGCACAGAAATTATACAGGTTTCACCTGCGACAGGTGAACCCTAAATATCCTCTCGGTGGCTGGATTGCTTAGTAATAATGTGACCGGCGTAAGAAAATCGAGAATTATGCATGGCCCATGAAATCTGGGGGCAAGCTTGCCCGCGGGAACAAAATTCTTGACCATCACCTGGTCACCTACCTTCAAATGGGTGGGTCTCCGTCCACGATCATATCTTTCCCTAACCTTTTCATGAGAGACTTTAAGATTGGCTTTAGCCTTCTTCCAAAGATCTTTAATATTATCTGGATCTATTGTCTCGGGTAGAATGTCACTCAGAGACCAGAGGTTAGAGAGCGGCCTGTTGGGAACGAACTTGAACATCAAAGAAGCTGGAGTAAACTTATGAGATTCATGAACCGCCGAATTCAAAACAAAAGCTAACCAATGCAGGGACGTGTCCCACCTGGAATGATCTTCATGATGATAGGCAATAAGTGCGGACCTGAGATTACGATTAACCCGTTCAGCCAGAGATGGTTGAGGGTAATAAGCAGAAGTAGTTACATGAGAGATGGATAAGTCAAAACAGAATTTACGAAAAAGATTTGATGTGAACGCCTTAGCATTATCAGACACAATATATTGGCACGGACCAAAAGAAGCAAAAATAGAATTTAGACACGCAATGGTGGACTGAGCGGTAGCCAGCTTAGTCGGAAATAACCAGGAAAATCTAGTAAAACCATCTACACACACAAAGATGAACTTGTTGGCATTTCCCTTCAACTGGGGGAAGGGTCCTACATAATCAATATACAGGCGTTCCATGGGGCGCGACGCTTGATGAGAAGACAAAAGACCTACCTTGGTGGACATGGTCGGTTTACTAAGCAAACAAGATTTACAAGCCTTTACTAGTTCACGGATTTCACCGTCCATACCTTTCCAAATGAACATTTCACGAATCTTTTCACGGGTTTTAAAGATTCCAAGTTGCCCCCCTAATGGGGTCTCATGATAATACTTGAAGATCATAGGTACAAGAACGGCTGGAACGACAACTTTCATCATCTTATCATGCCTCGATGGGCAACATAAAACACCATTCCTCAGAACATAAGGGACGACATGTTCCCCAGAAGAAAGGGTTTCCATTATCGGAGCCAGCGTCGGATCTTCACGTTGGTATTTCTCGATATCCCTAAAGAGCATGGGAGCATCTGTTAAGATGGCATTAACATCAGATAGTATGGACTCGGGAGGTGATGAACTGTCGACCGGTTCATGGGTCTCGACGTCGTTGGAAAACATACGGCTGAGTCCATCAGCAACAACATTTTCGGTACCTCTGATATGCCGGACATCGAATTGGAAGGCAGAAATACGGATGGCCCAACGGGCTATACGACCAGTACGACGCGGCCTACCTAAGACCCAGCTTAAGGCTTGATTATCTGTCTCCAGGTCGAATTTGACATGTTCCAAATAGAGACGGAACTTCTCTAAGGAAAATAAGACTGCCAACCCTTCGAGCTCATAGATAGAATACTTGGCTTCTTGAGCCGACAATGTCCTAGACGCATAGGCGATGGGTCGCCTCCCTAGTTCAGTCTCTTGAAGAAGGACTGCAGCTACTGCTGACGACGACGCGTCGGTTTGGACGATGAATTTCTTCGAGAAATCAGGCATAGCAAGAACACGGGCATTACAGAGAGCTAATTTAAGATCTTCAAAAGCGGCTTGTTGAGAAGATCCCCACTCGAATTTGATGCCTTTCCTGCGAAGAAGGTTCAAGGGCGCCGCTCTATTAGCGAAGTTAGGAATGAACTTCCTGAAGAAATTCACCATACCAATGAACCTGGCGATACCTTTGATGTCCTTGGGAGGTTTAAAATCACGGATGGCCTGTGTTCTAGAATGATCAACGGCAACACCATCAGGTGACACAATATGCCCTAGGAATGACATAGAGGGCTTAGCAAAGGCAACCTTGGACAACTTGACAGTTAACCCAGCCTTACGAAGGCGATTAAGAACTTCTCGCAGATGATCTAGATGTTCTTCAAAGGTCTCCGAAAATACGACGACATCATCCAAGTAGTGATATAAGTACTCAAATTTGATGTCGGAGAAGACCCTATCTAGCAGCCTAGTGAGTACAGCTGCTCCCGTGGGGAGCCCGAAAGGCACGCGGTTGTATTCGTATAAATTCCAGTCCGTGGCAAACGCTGTAAGATGTTTAGACTCTTCCGCAAGGGGAATTTGATTGTAGGCCTGATTCAAATCCAAGATAGTAAAGAACTTGGCCTTACGAAACCATGAAAAACAAGAATGAAGGTCGGGAAGGGGCACAGATTGTAACACCACCTTCCGATTGAGAGCCCTATAATCAATGACAGGCCTGAAGTCACCTTGGGGTTTCGGGACTAGAAAAAAAGGCGAAGAATACGCCGACTTAGAGGGCCTAATAATACCGTCCTTCAACATTTGATCGATGATTTCTTTCAGAGCCTTCATTTTTGGTGGAGATAGCCTATAAGGTGGAAAACGGACAGGAATCGAATCCGTGACCTCAATTTTGTATTCAATAAGGTCAGTAACACCAAGAGTCTCAGAGAACACCTCTGGAAACGACTGACACAACTTACGAATACTATCAGCCTGCTCCTCAGGTAGATGTCTAAGGTCTAACGACATCTCATCCTGGGTAGGCGAAATAGAGGAACATGATACAGAATTACACTTCAATAATGGGATTTTACAATTAGGCGCAAATTTGAATGTGCACGACTTACTCTGAAGATCGAGCACAAGACCAGAGTGAGAAATAAAGTCAGCTCCCAATATGATGGGGCAAGACAAATGCTTAGCCACAAACAATTTAATTTTCCATGTAAATTTAAAAATACGAATTTTGACATGTAAAGAACCTAGAATTTCTAATGGAGATGAATTAGCCGAAACATATTGAACAGGAGATGAGTCATAGTCAGGTAGTTTGCAAACAGATTTCAATTTAGAATACCATTCAGCCGAAATAATGGAACAAACACTGCCTGAATCTAATAGAGCTGTTATAGGCTCGTTATTTAACTCAATTTTGAGAAAGGGGACCGGTGCGGGGGTATCCGCCGCAATCCTAAGACACTCTTTAGGGTATTCCAAAGATAAATTTGAAGACTGATCGTTCCCTGAATTTACAACCTGTTTACCAGGGGCTGAGTCTCTGGAAGATGGGTTAGTTGACTCAGCCGAAGCCACTAGTCACTTTTGATTGTTGTTGGAAGTTGCACCAGAAGTTGAGCAGGAGGGGGTGCTATTCGAATTGGGACAATTCTTGGCGATATGTGAGAAAGCCCCACATTTAAAGCAGCCTTGTGATGAACCAGCTCCATTCCTTGTCCCACTAGACTTGATCAATGGACACTTGTTCCGAAGATGGTCAGGCGACCCGCAAGCGTAACATTTACGAGGTGTGACTGATCGGCGAGGTGGAGGTCGAGTATTACTAAAAGAAGGCGGGGGTTCTCTCGCGACACGCAAAGAATCGGCGTATCTAACTCCTTCCGCTGAGACGGCCAATGCTTCAAGTTCAGAGAAAGTTTGCGGGCACGCCGCGAAACATAAATATGACCTATACGATGGTGAAATTCCTTCTACAATAGCCTGTACAATCTGGTCTTCAGGAAAATGAAGAGCAAATACCCTAGTATAGAATTTAATATCTTGGATGAAGTCAGCCAAATTTTCATCCAATCTCTGTACTCGATAATAGTATTTCTGAATCAGGGATGACCTCGCGCGGGCAGGAATAAAATTTGCAAGTAGATGTGCATGAAAATCTTCAATAGATGACTGTTCGGCAATAGCTCTTACTATTTTATCTGAGAGAATACCAATAGCATAAGGATAGATTATCTGCAAAATTTGACATGGAGAAAGAGAAAATACAAGGGCATGATCGTGAAATTCAACTAAAAACCTTAAGAAAGAAATAACTTCACTGGTGGTGTTGACGGAAAACTTCGAGATACTTCTGAGCAACATTGCCAATGGATGAGGCAAACTGCTGAACCCAGGTGACATAGTCGGTAAAGGTTTAAGTGGCAAAGAAGTTAATTCAGCACGTACATTATTCAATGAGTTACGGCGTTCAGACTCGTTGTCTAATGGGGCAGAGATAGTTTGAGCAGCGACGGTTATCCTATTGACTTCTCCCTTAGGAGGCTCTTCCTCGCTACCTGCATTCATTGTGGCGGGTTGATCAGATTTGGGAGGAACTTCCCCAGTTAACAATTGAGTGACCTTACTAGACAATTCCGAAATATTTTCAAGCAGCGTACTAGCTTCCTTCCTCTGAACGTCATTCAACTTTAGAGACAACAGATCGTTAACTCTATTTGAAAAATGAAACAGCCTGGCTTGCACACGCTTAATTTGATTAGGAGACGGATCATTTTCATCAAAAAAACTAACTACAGATGCTAGCCCAGCAATATTCTCGACGATCGTGGAAAGAGAGTCATCAATTTCTTTCTCTCCCAAGGTGGGGATGGAAATGGGCAAATCAAGGGACTCTCTAAGCTTGTTAGTGTCTACTGCAACCGTGCCTCCAGATTGCACATTTCTGATAGTTAATTCATAGATCAACTCCTCCTTGCGCAAGTAGCCAAGATGGAGAACGTCGCGAGGGCCGGGCATGATGACAGAACAATTTTGAAAAACTCAAAAATTCCAGCAACTGAGAAAATGGTTAGAGTTCGGAACAAAACAATGTTTAGCCGTCAAAAGGGGCTAAATTGAGACCCATTCAACCACGCTCTGCTACCACTTGTTACCGTGTTTTTGGTGGTAGATAGAGGTGAAAGAAGGTGCGGGTGTGAACGGGTCTCAAACTACGAAATTAAAGTTAATGTAAAATTTAACAAGGTTATATTTTCTTTTCAAGATAAAGTAATAACAAATAGAACAGGTACTTAGTAGCCGAAAACACAATTTGAAATGTACAATTACAGAGATTACAGAATTTGGGCTCCGAGAGCCAAATACACGATTCTTGAGCTAGAAGCCCAACCTTACGATATACAAAATTCAGCAAAAGGGGCAGAAGACCCCAATCATGCCCTGGAGCACTAGCTCCTCTTTGCACAGACAAGCCTCCTCGAGGCATACAAAAATCAAGTTCCAAAAAGAGCAATCTGCTCTCAAAATTTAAGTCAATCAAAGGCCACACCAAACTCGACCTTCAAGCTGTCCTCCGAGGACCTAAACACAGGGGTAAAAGACCCAACCTACTGAGGCCTATTAAGAGAGAAAAGAATAATTACATGGCCTCTAAAATACCAAGTTGAGAGGAGGCGAACTGCACTCCTAATACATTTTGTTTAAAACCTACTTTGGCTCTAGGCCGTTAATGCAAGGGCTAATCCCATACTAAAGAGGTGACTTATGAAAGGAACAAATTTACATTACGTTAAGGAAGAATTGGTTGTGAAAAAATAAGTTCACCTCAAAACAATATGAGTGGGATCTCGAGAGGGTTAAGCACTCCCTATCCCAATATGTAGCTTTAAAAGAGAATAGATGTAAAGAGTAGTTACATTTTAGGAAAAGGTTACATGGTGGAAACGCTTCGAACCCGCCCCGAGAGTTAAACTGCCGACCTAGCAAGAAAAGAAGTTATTAAGAGGCCATTACCTGGTGTTGAACTGCTGGTGAAGAAAGAGGCGCTTCCCGCCCCCTGCTATGTACTTTACACACGAAAGGATGGAACAGAAGTGGCGCAGAGACCCTAAAATCAGCAGTTTATATGCTCTCGCGGAAAGTTCGAGGCGTTTCAGGAAGGAAAACCCCCGCCCACAATCATTTTATTGGTGAATAAAGAGAAACCCCTACACAAGATGAAGAAGAAACACATTATTGGTGGAAAATTAATTTAAGAAATTCGGGATTGGCTAGATTCAAAACAAGGGGAAAGCAAGGGTTAATATTGCCAACTTAAACAATGACTGAAAGAAATTTAGCAAGGAACAAACTTTTGAAATTACATTTTCTCCAAAAAACAGTTCTTTCACTTCGCACTAGGGTGCACTATTGTTGATCTTCAGTAGTGTCCTCTAGAAGAGAAAGTTCACACTTCTTACTACAAGCAAAACAAAAATACGTCGAAAATGACACAGTTCAAAAACTCAAAAATTTCCACGTAGTGACATCTTCTGAGAAACTTGAAAATCAATATCGTAGATAAAGTTCAGACTTCCTCCAGCAGAGGAGTTTTCACTGGCGCACATTTTAAATTAGCGGCGTGGAGGTGTACCGCCCGGTACAGTTTTGTTCGAAGAATATTTATTTTATTATTTCGTTAACATTGCAAATAACGCTAAATAATTTGCACGCAAGTATGAAATACCGACTGAGGTCATATGGTATCAAAATCTTCCATCAAAATTTATATATCTTCGACACTGACCGATTATCACGTCAAATTCCACGATTTAAGAATGAATGTAGCCTACATCAACACCACGGAATACTTCATTTCATTTGACGGTACCGCGGCGCATAGCTTACGGACAACCTATTCTACTTAATAATAATAATAATAATAATAATAATAATAATAATAATAATAATAAACAGATTTATTTGTAAGCTATTTTTTTATAATATTTCTCCAGTGAGAATACATGCCTAGTTTGTTTGTTAAAAGGCAAATTATCAACGACCTTGCTATTCGTACAATCACTGTCTCGAGTAAAAATTCCACAATAATGAACGAAATACAGTATAGCCCACTAACATTTACAGTATGTTGAGCAACCGTTTGAATAATACTGATAATGAGTATTTTTACATTTAGTTTAGCATTATTTTCTAGGTTGGAGAACAGTAGAAAAGAGGGATATGCAAGACTGGGGCGGTCAACTGTCTTACCAACGTAGTGCAGGAATGAACCATAATGGCGGGCGAGCATACCTAGCTTTTAGAGAGCCCTACTTTATAAGCCAGGTTTCATTTCATATTACCTACTTAAGTGGCCCACTTATTGCTATAAGTGGACATTCCACACACACTTAAATGACTCACTTATGTTGCAGCAAGATGGAGGATAATGATTTTACTGAATGTTGCATTTCATTGACAGAATGCTTTCCGCGCACATAGTTTGGATGAAAAATCCTGTCGAAATGTAATGCGACAACAGTTTAAAGAAGGTTTTGTTTTAGTAAAGTGAGAGTTAAGAATATTCTTGTTCCTTCGATTGAGAGAGTGAACATAACCTTTAGAGGACTCACTATCTAACCATTAATGAATATATTGTTTTGAGACTTTATGCCACCTCTTAATTTCAGGTTATTATTGTTATTATTATCATCACCATCATCATTACCGGTATTTCACTTAATTAGTTGCAAACGTATTTCAAGTGGATAAGTTATCAAGACTGTAGGCCTATGGAATAGTAGAGAACTATGAACTATAATTCTTATGAAAAATAAACGTGTTGCACTACCATAATTTATTTTAAGATTGATTTGTGCTAATTATGTGAGGTTAGTCAACAAATCGTTTGCTGGAATATATCAGAAGTTTCAGAAATTATGGCATCGCACAACAAAACATACTATTTAAGTTTGATTGGTGAATTAATTAGGCCTATTACAACGTAACGACTACGGATATATTTGTCAAATCATTAAAAGCGTTGTCAGGCTAGATATTCTACATTTTATGAATATTTATATAGGATCGAGTACCTGAATAGCTATAAAAATATTAAGAAGAAAATTAGACTCTGGGCATTTTCGTAGTTTGCATTGTCCACAAGTTTTCCCCACGTCATTCATATTCTGACGTGAAACTGCGTCGGTCTGCTTGTTCTATATTATGTGCATATACTGTACTTTGACACAAGTTCTTGCAGGTGCCGTCTCAGCTCGCTGTTTTATTATACATTCCGATAATCAAATGCAATATAGACGATCTTTTAACCTCAAAAATGTAGCGCGCGCGGTCGTGTGATGTCCTTTGTAAGCAAAACACGATAGATCATCCCACTATTGGGTAGCCAGAACTACACGATCCAGGAAGCATGGGCATAATATATAGCATTGCCACATCTCCAGTGAATATTTACTGTATCAATGAGTTAGCTCTTTAAGTGCTGTCTATGAAATGTAAACTCATATAACTGAATACTTATTATAAGTGATCCCTTATTACTTAAGGTTCCACTTATGTATAAGTGCTGACTATGAATTCGACCCTACATCTGATGAAAAGACCACTTATTCAGGTTGTGAATGTCCCCTTCAATGCCATATATAAACTGTTCACCGGGCGATTTGGCCATGTGGTTAGGGGCGCACAGCTGTGAGCTTGCATCGAGGAGATAATGGGTTCAAACCCCACTGTTGGCAGCCCTTAAGTTGAGTTTTCTTTGGTTTCCCTTCTTCACAGTTTGAGATTGGTAAAATGCACAATTAATTGTGTAGTGTCTGCAGGGAAAAATAAATGCCATGCTTCCATTGCAGAATTCTGTCTGTCCCTCATCTTTCCCTACATATATAATCTGTTTTGTACCTCTTGGTCTGAATTTGTTCAACATTATAATAGCAACTATCAATCTAAATCATCACCTGCTTCTTCACTCCTGTTCATCTCATTTTCCACTTGATCTAGCCATTATAATGGTGTCTGCGCTTTCTCGACAACCATACTTTGATATTTTCAAATATAGTCAGTATATTTACAGTATTCAACAAAGGCAGAAATACTACTGTAACAAGTGCAAGGTGAGGGAAGATCTCACTGAACTTCAAGAATGCCAGCAACAGACCACAAGCAAAAGTAACAAACCTTCAACATGCAGCAGTCACAGACTGATGCATAAGATAATGCTTGGAAGGAGATACGGGTGCCAAATAATTGTGCAGTGCGACAAAATAAAGTATTGAGGGAATCCCTCACCACCCACCAGTGTCAGGTTAATGAAAGATTGCCTTGATAAAAATACAAATTACCCATTAACCAGAAAAAAAATAAGGAAGGAAACAATGATAGTAATAATGACATAAAATGGAAACAAGTACCTCCAAAAAAAACTCTGTGTGGCATACAATTACACATGTGGTCTCATAATCCCAAACATTCCTTGAAGAAATGTTATAACCTAGTTAATTTACCCATGATTCACTATAATCTACTTTGTATGCAGATTTCTATGTAAATTATTGTACACGCAATTTTCAATATGAAGAGAGCACCCTATTCATGATGCCAGTCACAATCAACTTGGAGAGATTTTAAAATTTCAGGAATAGAACCATCTTGTAGGGTGTGAGGCCGTGTGTGTGTGTTTGCAGAGTTTCATGTAGACATGCCATTTTGGGCTCATCAGTTACATTGGCATGCCCGTCGAAGACTCTACTTGGCAGTGACAAACCAACTGTGTGGTCCCAAAGTTATAGCAATTAGGGATTGCTACCCAGCTAAAGTGGAAGTGAATTCTCTGTTTTCAAAAATATGTACTGCATACAGTCAGTCCCAGCCAGTGCATGGGGGACGTTTGAAATAAAAGCCTGTCTCTGTGATTTGATTCCCATGGAAGACTAGAGGCTGCTTGGCTGTGATAATGACTTTGAAAATATTGGAGAGCTACAGGCTTGCCTGCTTACTTCATTGTTCAGTAAACTATCCCTAATGATTATGATAATACTGATATATATTTCTGGTACCTTTACCTTTTCAGTAAAAGTCACTGGGAATAAATTTTGGCTCATTTTCATATAAGGATTTCTGTTGCTTTGTTAATGGACCAGAAAATAGAGATCAAGAAGGAACCTGTGTGGCTTGAAGACACGGCAGGTGCATACTTTGTAAGTATCATTCCTGATTACTTTGTAGTGATAAAAACTTAATTGATATTCACAACATTTTCAGAGCTATAAGTTACAAGGTATTTCATCTGGAGTTATGTTCTGTGCAGAACAAGAGCATAAATTCTCCAAATTTCAAAAAGTACTTTGTCAGACGTTTTATTGTGTTCTCCTTTCATAGCATGACAAATCTAGGTGGTAGTCTGGTAGGTGTGCTGTATGTTGTTGTTGCCAATGGTGAAGGCATACTGGATGTCTAATTGTTGTATGAAATAGTGGATAGATGTTGACATTCATTATTTTTCCCCATTTATTGTTTAATGATTGGTTACATAACTCTAATGATCAGTATAAATTAACTGGGCAGGCCCTATTCTTTAGAAAATGAGCACTTTCATCTTACGTACAAGGCCCTTGTAAGATTCCCAGTGAGTTTCAGATATAAGTATCTGAAACTTAGTGCTGATTCGGTATCCTATCTGTGCTATGGACATTTTCTTCATTTAGTGAAACTACTATAGTGACATTTAGGTTACTGTTTATGACAAAATTACTGATTGTGACTGGTTGGGTCTTTTCACCTAAAATCTTGGGAGGATGAAATCCATTGTTGCAGTATTAATCATCCTATATTATCATCCTCGTTGGGAACAACATATTTATATTGCCAATTATTGATTTTACCCATCTTTTCTCCAGATCGAGTAGATTTTATAACATTGATTCTCAACATTAATAATTGGATTTTTCAATTAATTATGTAATGGGCCTATGTGGTCATGGAGGGAATTATTTGTGATTCTTTTCTATTTTTTATTTTTTGTTGTTGTACACTTTCTCGTGCTATCTTCCCTCTCCTTCCACTTCATTTATATTCAACACTTTTTATTGATATCAATAATTTATTTATGAATTTGTTTACTTCCTGATTGTAAAGTTTGTACAGCCATATCTAAGGTCAGACCTACATTAACTTTACTATGAATCATTCTGTTGAGTTTTTGTGAATTATATTCATGAGAAACAAGCAGAGTATCCAACAGTTGTGGAGGTCACTGAAAAACAAATTAAAGAAAGCTATGGGAGGAGATAACCGTTATTTATACTCCTCTACTTGAATAATCGATGGCTTCCTCAGGATTGTCACAGCTTGTTGGCAATGCTGATGGCATTCCTAGATGGAGCAGTAGGGGCAGTTTGTGAAATTAGTATACCTGCAATTGTAAGTACTCAGGAGTGGTACTTAAAGAATGCCTTATATATGTCCCCTCAACAGAAAAAGTGTTGCAACCTAGAAGGATATGTAGACACCACCAGGTCGTTCTCAGTACTGAGTCCATTCCAGCGGCCTGAGAGTTCCTCATGCAGGTAGCAGGACAACTTTTATTCATCAGTAAGGTGGAGTCCCAACTGATTGGAACTTCAGAATTATAATAACTGCAACTGCAATGCTTCACAGTATGGCATTACTGTCACTAAGTATTCCACTGAACTGAAAAGTCACTTTACACTGCATTTAAAAACCAGTTAATGGCAAAATTGCTGACCACTTTTTTCAGCATGATATTATGACATTGTTATCGCCTGACCTGATTGTGTTGCTGTAGGTACTGCAACAGCTGTATTAATATTCTGCAAAATCTGCAACAACTGAGTGAATTTTGTAACAACCTTATTAATGTTACCTTTTTGAAAAAGTCCTGCAGGACTTCAGCAATTTAATTTGTGAGCAAGTCTAGAGGTTTATAGTGGTAGGGCAGGCCATGACATTAGTATAATGACAGGATTGTAATAAATATAAGTTCTATTACAATGCTCTCCCTAAGACCTTTATAATGGGAGCACTGTCCTGCCATATTTACAGACTGCCCTTCTAACATAACCTAGATATGCGGTAATTGCATACTGTAAAACTGGTAAATTAAATGATCTATCATTATTTTCAGCATAGTTACATCAGTTCTAAGTTTAAATGTTTAGTCGTTCTGCATCACGTCACAAAACCATATGGCACTCCACAGCAAAGGAATGGTGTTCACCGGTATTGAGTGATTATGGACAAACAGTAGAACATTAGAAGTTCAAAATACTCTGTTGTATTTTTCATGATAATAACACTAAATTAGTTCAATTGTTCAGTTAATATTACTTATCTGGTAATATGAATGCCCTGAGGAAAATAAATTTAAAAAATTTCATATCAATTTTGGTATGCAGTATTCCCTGCCTGGCCACTCGTTCGTGATACCCGGCTGACACAATTTCTGGGGAAAACACTGCACAGGATAAAGTAACATGGAAAGCTGCATCATTCTACTCCATGAACTGATAAGCCAAGCATATTATAGTAATGACTGGAATCTATTTAAAAAAATTATAACAACTGTGTATCCATACATTGATGATTTTGGCAACATTTTGTTATAATTATCCATTTCAGGTGTAATAATGATATCTACATATCTTTTAGCTTAGGAGTCTTGCCTGTATTTTTTGTTTTTGAGTTCTTGTAGCTGAAAATCTGCAGAAAATATATTTGAACCACCATTTAGAAGCCTCTTATCCATGGATAGTTTTTATATTCAATATCATTTCAACATCTATGAATTGACTGGGGGTTTATAAGAAAAGTGAAAGAGTGATTTTACTCTCCCACAAAATATAAATGGCCAGTCTTATTTGAAATCTACCAACCTTACTGGAAATCTATTTTCTAAAACTTTCTTCTCATGTACATTATTTTGATAGGAGGATAAATAAGGGAGATATCTTTAACAGAATGTCTTACAGTCTTAATTTTTAGAGCACATAGCCTGTGAGAAACATTCTTTCTACCTGAAAGGATCTTCCCATTTATTGTAAATCACTTAGATTTGATGTTTTTATATTCACATGAAACTGCAGACATGTCATAATATCAAGAAATACATGATCACGGTGCATAAACTCATTGAGAGTAATTCCAAGCTGAAAAAATATAATATTTACAACATTTTTTTTTAATCCTCCCCAATTTTGAATGAGTGGCACAAATCAAAATTAAGCACTATGGGCATCAAACTATCTATCAGGTAATTTTAGTCATTCACCTAGAGAATCTACAAAAATAAGATATTAAACATTTAAGGAATTCACAAACTTAATTTATAAGGTTGTTTCACTTGTTGACCACTCCTGGTTATCACTTTGAGGAGTCTGATGAGTCGGACTGTTTATGGGAGTGAATCACAGAATCCAGTTGATCTACAGTAAATTTAGTACTCCCATGCAGACATCATCTTGCAAAAAACTTGAAGGTGAAAGTTGGTTGATATCTTCAGGCTTCTCAGGCAGAAAGATAATAGTATGTGAATTAACCATGGCTTCACACCCTCACAGTAGGGTCATCATCTCTTTGTACACAGTGAAGCTCCCCCGAGGACACATCTGAAAATTTTCTTTATTACATGAATCAGATGTTGGTACCAACAACCCCACCAGCCTGCTCTGAAAGGGTTAATCCTCCACTGTATTTGCTGCATTGTTGATTCTCTTTCTGTGTGGTTTAAATCGACAGTTCAAAACAAATTATCTGTACCAGTGAAATTTGTTCCATTGTCATTGTAGACAACTTTTCATATTTCTCATGAATCGATGAACCGTCAAAAACTCAGTAAATATCCATTTGTTACGAAACTGCTGCACTGCCCTATAGATGGTAAAAGTAAAGAGCATAATTCATTCATTCGTTTGTACTTTCAGTGTCAATTATACAGTGAGGTATCTGTCACTTCAAATACCAAAGCATCTTTTATTCTATGAATATTGAATTTTCACGACCGCATTGTAATTGAAACAGACTTTCAACGTATTAGGTCGTGTTACGTACATGTAGTACGTGTTAAAGAGATGTTACGTACTACATGTTACGTACTACATGTATGTAACGCAACCTAATACATTGAAACATCTTTTATTCTGTTTCCCGATAGAGTTCCAGGATGAGCATCTGCCTTCTTAGCTTCGTGCCATTTACATCTCACACATATTGACAGCATGGCCTGGCTTTTCCTTCCTTCTTGTATACCAAAAATCTTTCTTGCAAGTGCAACAGTAACATGCGAGTGTCAATGTGTAACATTCTAACATGTTCCTCATGAATTAGAAGTGCACCGGATGATGTTTACTTGGTGGTACTGTTGGGCATCCAGAAACCTCACTATCTTCTCATTCAATAATGGTTGTTTTTACTCACAAATTTCCTTCACAATCTTTGAATGTGCGAAGTGGCTTCCAGCTGGAAGTCCCTTCTCCCCTGAAACTTCTTCTTGATCTAATTAAATTAGTATCCTTTCTGATGTCTTTATTTCATCCATCGTCTCACAAGTGTTTCTGTCGCATTCCTTCTTTTGTTATTGGTAAACTGCAACATCCAGGTGACCATTGTGGCAATCTTGATATAGAAGAAAAATATTCCAGATTACAAAGAGGCTCCCCAGGGGGAACAGCATAAGTCAGAGTTTCCTTCTTTTTCATGATCGACATCCTCTTCTTGCACAGCACCTTCACAGCAAGGCCACTTTCCTTCACCAAGCTTCACCAGGGCAGGACCTTCCCACCACTTGGATTCCTCTAAAACTCATCCACGTTGCGACCTCATGAAGGCGAATCAGCTGGATCAATTCTTCTTCATAAATGCCACCACTGTGCTCTTTGGGAGATAGGCAATATTTCCTTCACTCTATTTCATACAAAGACACCCTTATTTATCAATATACCGAGCTCGATAGCAGCAGTCGCTTAAGTGCGGCCAGTATCCAGTATTTGGGAGATAGTCGGTTCGAACCCCACTGTTGGCAGCCCTGAAGATGGTTTTCCGTGGTTTCCCATTTTCACACCAGGCCACGCCCGCTTCCTTCCCACTCCTAGTCCTTTCCTGTCCCATCGTCGCCATAAGACCTATCTGTGTCGGTGCGACGTAAAGTAACTAGCATAGCATATATAATATTTATCAATTTCAATGCAGTGTCCAAAAATAGCATTGCAGGTCAATGAGCCTGAGACTGTCTTTTACACCGCTTAAAATTCAAACCCTAATACTGCAGGAAAGTAATTCGAGTTTGGGGTTTTGTAGTTCCCTTAAATGGTTCTACCCTCCTTTTTGTGATTAGTTGCAGACTGATTTCATCATGATGCCTGCTTCTCAACAGTAAAACTGCATCATAAGTGTATTTACTGACATCACAGAATGTATGAAGTTAATAAGACCTCCTTACAGTCAGCCAAGGTAAATCGTTTTGGTATAGCAATACAAGCTAATCGAGGTAATTGTTCATTCCACATTATGAAGGTGTCTTTTGTTTCTGGTAGTACGTCTGTGTCCCAGCTGATTCTCTGCTCTCAAATGTCTTGCAACAGAACCTTCAGCATCAGAGTCTCAGGACATGAGAAACCAATGGGGACATAGAGGCCAGGATGGATAGATAGAATACTTCGTCTTGTTACAGGTCTGTTATGAATTTTGTAGTTTTTCATGATAAGACCTAGCAGCCCCAGTACTGGAGAGACTGAGTCTTCTGTGCTTGAAGAAAGGATGCTACTGTCCCACCCACTCGCAAAAACGAAAGACCCTTCTATGAGTATGATCTCACCACAGAAATCGATCAACTCTCTTTACTGACACTTGTTGGAATGCCTTTCTTATGTCTGAGATCACATCCACTGGCCTCTTTCTCAACCTGAACAGAACAGAGGGAATTAGGTCGATTAAGTTCAGACCTTCGTTCGTACAGTCATTCAGTAACAACTCCCCCTTCCTTTTTCTGGATGTGTTGAATATGTGTCTAATTTGCATAATTGCACTGTCCTTAAATATATCTCAAAGAGGTAAAATGTGGCCTTTACCTCTAGTCTCTTCATAATGCCTCTCTTTAACAATACCATCTTTAGCCCATTTTTGCAGTACAGCAATTGAAATTGATACTCACAAATAAATTTCTCAGTCATAGACCATAGTCTTTTTCCTGCAACGTCCCTGTGTCATATATTATTTCTAATCACTACTGTTTCTCAACTTTTATGTCAATTGGCAATGATGTTGGTGAAATTACTCTTAATGAAGTGGAAAAGTTGGTAAATAAACTTCATTGTCATTAAGCAGCAGGAATAGATGAAATTAGACCTGAAATTTTGAAGTATAGTGGGAAGGAAGGGTTGAAATTACTTCATAAAATATGATTATCGTGGAATGTTAGTAACATACTTTCAGATTGTATGAAAGCTGTAATTGAACCTAACTATAAGCAAGCAAAGAAGAAGGATTGCAACAAATGTTCAGGTATCTCAGTGATGAGGCAAGGTGTTCACTGGCATCTTGGAAAGAATGGTGAATTCAGTGGATGAGAGGAAGTGTGGGGCTGTGCAGGATAGCATTTTCAATAAGCACCAGACAAAGTTTTAGCTACCCAAAACATTGAAAGCTCAATCATTAAGTTTCTTGTTAATTCCTTCCACGATTTCTTGCTGATGGAAGATTTTCCTTTTACTCTTTGTTTGCTCTGCCATTACTTCAGCTGTTTTATTTTCCTGAAGGCCTGTAGCTATTGCTGTTTGCTTTTCTAAGGGCTAGACAAAAGCTGTAATTTCGGTTGTCGTTTCGGTGATTTAAATGATAAAAGTAAAATAATTTTAAAACAGTGTCATCCAGTTAGAGGTTAAACAATTCATAATGGGTTGTATTGAACTGGGATTACAATAAAAATAGGTATAGTTTGGTTCCACCTTGTACCAAAAAAATTCATAGGAAAAGGGGCATGAGACTGGTCTAAGGGAGTGTTTAGTTCTTAGAAGCCAATACAGAGAAAGGTGTTCACAGTGCGAAATAATAGATATTATTTTTAAAATGTTAAATTTATTTAACTTGTAGATGGCATAAATAACTCCTTCATTATTTTGCATTTGAAGAAAGAAATTAAATTTAAATTTCTTCCATTGGATTTCCTGTTGCCTGATTTAGGCAATATTATGAATCTTAGTGAATGTTTGCAACAAATGAAATTTGAAAATAAATCATTTCTTTTTATTAAGTTCATAGAGTTTGCGAACTAAATATCATTTCACTTGGAAAAGTAATTCTCCTAAAGTATTTCTAGAATATTCTCATTTCATATTCCTAAAGTTTTTCTAAAGTTAACACTTGGAATTCCTACAGTCTTTCTAAAGTTCACACTTGAGACGAAAACATGAAGTCTATTATTACTCCATAATTTAAGAGAACTCTTTAACACTTTGAAAATTACGTCAATTATGTGACTTCAAATTGGTAATGAAAGTTTGTTGAAAATGGTGTACTCACTGTCTGTACCGTTCAAACATTGAGATAAACGTTTGTTGGTAAATGCACTCCTATCACCCGAATAGTCTTGATGCCAGAACTGGAAAATGCGAACAGCATTTGGAATTCCTGTCATGTCGTGTTGTCCACCATAGTACCACGTACCATCTCCCACGATGTACTACGTTAATTCCCACGCTGTACCACGTCTCGAATATCAGGTTGATATGAGGTAGACACTCGGTCAGGGTTTCTGGTGTCACTAATGACTTATGCAAACACGAGAAAGTGCAACTGACTGTATAAGTTACAAGTGTCGGATAAGCACGATTTGATTAAGTGAAGAATGTTAAGTCGTTAGTAGAAAGTAATGAGAATCACAGTTCGAACCACAGTTTATCATGCACAGTTTGAAAATTAGAAGCGACGAACTTACTAAGTTCGAGACCCGTACGCGGAGACAGCAAGACGACCTGTCATAGGTGATTTGCGATTTGTAACTGCCTATACCTCTTTTTTTTTACGGGGGGGGGGCCCGTAGCCTGCTCCCCCGGCATGGCATTCGGCACAGTCTACATTGCCTCCGACATACTATTAGTTTCTGAGTAGAAAAGAGATAGCAGGGAGAGTGGGAAGTGATACAAGGAGTATCTGCCGGTTTCCGAGTTAGACCCGCTACCACGGCAAGAGTTTGTATTGGTTAGGTGGTGTTGAGGTATGGTATTGAAGGGTCAGGGAAAACCACATAGGCAGAAAGAAAGAAGAAAGAGCCTACATGTAAAACCTGACGTATTTTGATAGCACATGCAAGGATGTGGGCTGGAAAAGTCCAGAGGTTGTGTTAGTTAAGAATATGTGTCATGCAATCATAACCATTTCCTTGCCATTTTCTGTTATTATGGGGACCAGTCCTTCTTGTCACTGCCGGGTCGGATCGGGTCTGCTAGCGTCCTTGCTTTGGGCCACAGGTTCGTCCTATTGTCCAGCAGCCATCAGTCCCTGGTGCAGAGTCTCCTTTTGGAGAAGGGGAATTAGAGCCAATCCATACATGCAAGGGGTTATCTTCTTCTGCCTGTCGATGTCCCTCTATGCGGTGTTGTTGGAACACACGTGTCACTGCAGATCTAAAAGTAAGGTCCTTTTGTACAGAATATCGAGGTCATTTGCTTGTCCTCGCGGAAAAACGAAATTTCTTCTTAGCTGAATGTTTCGACAATCCATGATCCGATTTACATGAAATTTTAGCATATTAATATTTAAATAACGAGCTTCACAATGATATTCTTAATTTCTCAATACCTCAAAGGATTTAGAAGATATAAAAACCCTTCTTGTACATTCTAGATGATTAGGTGAAGTTCACGTGATGATTGCGTCCTCCTGCATGCTTGCAGCCGGTGACGTAGCTTGCTCGCTTTTGGCCTGCGGCTCTGTGCCGTCCTGTTACCTCGCGCGTTCTACTGATGTGTTTGAGCTGTTCTATTGCAAATATCCTTCTAATTAAAAACTATGTTCCAGGTCATATACATTCCTAGTACAGCCTTTTTCAGTATAAATAATTTTTTATGTGAATTACATCGCACGTTGTTCAAAAATAGGTGGCACTAGTTCTGACAACAAGTCTGTGTCATCTTCAGCCAGTCATATAAAAGGGAGGCTACAAGTTTCAAATTTCTAAAATCAATATAAAAACAAGAAATGTACAATAGCTAATGTTAAGTTAAAATAAGAATGATGATTTGCCGCAGAACATGACTTGTGAGTGAGGTGCATTAGACCGTTGTGTTAAAAGCCTTTTTATGATCTACATGTTTAGTCTTAATACACACGTATATGGTGCATTAGCTTGAGGAATCTAAGCCTATAAATGTATTAAGGCTTCTGTGTTGTTACAAGACAATAGTTAAAATAAATCGTCTATGTGATGAATAAAATTCTGTTTTATGACAATAGTGGTGTTCGACAGTGTCATAAAAGTCTTTGATCTGGTGGTTCCTGAGGTATTCGTGTGAAGGTCATACATTTTATAGAGCCATATTAAGACTACCCATCTACATCATAAGAAGACTTCTAACACAATGGTCTAATACACCTCACTCATAATTTGTGCCAAACTTTTATCATTCTTATTTTAACTTGGTATGTTTCTTGTTCTGTGTTTTTATATTGATTCTAGGAATTTGAAACTTGTACCTCTTATATCACTGGCTGAAGATGACACAGACTTGTTGTTGAAACTAGTGCCATCTATTTTTGAACTGCTTGTGATGAAATTCACATCAAAAACCATTTGTATTGAAAAAGGTGGAACCAAAATATACCTATTTTTACAGTAATGTAATCTGGATCGCTACTGTTTTATATTGCACGTTAAATAGGAGTAGCAAATGATTAAGTATAAATAAAGTGAAATTATTTATTAATCCTCACTTTATATACCGGTACTGTAATTTTAACACAATATTCCTCATTCAGTTGCCTCTGGTGGGTTTTCTTGGTTATGTTTTATTGGTATTGGGCACTCTAATTTCTTTGTTTTCAAATGTGAGGGATAATAAAATATTGTTAGAAGTGCGTTTGGCAGTAATCGCCACTGGTCATTTGATACTTGTACTCATATTCAAAGTGCGCTAAGCATAAATGACTCTATTGGGTGGCTTTCTATTTATCCCTTTTCATCCTCACAACCCATTGTTGAGTTTATTCCTTGGTCTTTAAGAAGGAAATCAGAAACATAATGAAATAAGTAATTACTTTGTCTCAGGGTACTTTGTCTGTGTAAACATTAAAATACCGGGCGAGTTGGCCGTGCGCGTAGAGGCGCGCGGCTGTGAGCTTGCATCCGGGAGATAGTAGGTTCGAATCCCACTATCGGCAGCCCTGAAAATGGTTTTCCATGGTTTCCCATTTTCACACCAGGCAAATGCTGGGGCTGTACCTTAATTAAGGCCACGGCCGCTTCCTTCCAACTCCTAGGTCTTTCCCATCCCATCGTCGCCATAAGACCTATCTGTGTCGGTGTGACGTAAAGACCTTAGCAAAAAAACACATTAAAATGGGTTTAATTACGAACAGGAATTACAATAGCAATGCCAATTGTAATTCTGTAATACTTAGTTAAAATGTATTCTTGGATTAGTTACAGTGATTATTGCAGCCATATGCTGAACATTGGGCTGGCATTCTTGAGACAACAATCTAACCTTTGCTTCTTAATACATACGAAGTCCAGTTACCGTTCTCAGTATCCCTGTATTGAGCAATTGACCATGTGGTTAGGAATGCACTGCTGTGAGCTTGTATTTGGCAGATCGTGGGTTCGGCAGCACGGAAAATGGTTTTCTGCAGTTTCCCGTTTTCATGCCTGTCAAATGCTGGGGCTGTACCTTAATTAATGCCAAGGTTGCTCCCTTTCCACTCCTAGCCCTTTCCTATTCTGTCATTGCCAAAAGACCTATCTCTGTTGTAAAGCAAATTGCAATCTGTCAGCTAACGATATGTTCACATGCCTTTACTAGGAGCGCTGATGTCAGGTATGCAGCCCATCTATGATATTGTGGTTTGTTATGGTTCAGATAACCTATAGGAATAATTGTTTTTATGGTTCATGTCGTGTAAGGGCTTTTGTCCTTGATGACTTCCTTTCCAAATTTCATATGAGGTAGCCTGCCCTAATTCACGTCTGGTGAGGTAGTGTGTGCCCAATGCCTGATGACTTCCGGATTGATCCAGAACAAGTTTATCACTTGTATTTTGTGTCTCAGTCTCGTCCTTGACTCTGATAACATGAATATGACTGAGATATGAGCAGTGGTAGTAAGACCATTCATAATACTTCCGGATTGTATAGGAAAGGGTATGAAAGTGATGTTCATATGGTTGTTGTGTGTGTACATTTCAGCAATGGTTTGTTTATTATGAGCAGATTATTTGTAAGTTTGTCTTACATTTTTCTGACTTTTAAGTTTTATTTTAGCAGGTTTCATGTTATATAATTGTTTTACTCTTCAAAAATATCTCCGAGCATTCAGACAGGACATTTCTCCTCTCCTGAAGCTGTCTTGATTGTCATATGATTAAGGATTCTCGACATGGAAATTTTCCTGAAAAATGATAATGAAGATCTGAAAGTGACTTATTTACTAGAAAATTATGAATATTTAAGCCTTCTCATGTATAACTAAATTTTCAGATCTGTCTGAAAAATGTACCTAATACATTAACTTTTCTGCAGGACAATTATAAAATTACCTCAGAGGAGATGCATTTGAAAGAAGAACCCAAATCAGAGTTGGCAGAGCCAGGAGAAACACAGGTGAATGCATTTGAGGTAATCTTATAGTTTGATGACATTTTTCTGATAATGGATATTGTAAGAAACTGCTGAATTTTCATTGAACTACTCCTCATTTTAAAGCAGACCTTTTGAAGGTCCTCGGAAAGATTTATAGTGAGATTTCCAATATATTTGAATCAATTTTCATATTTTCTTCATGTAGTTCAAAATTTTATGCTAGGTAATGTATAGAAGTATACCGTTCCTGCATTCAGGGTGGGTCATAAGAAATCCAGATTAGCTTCTTTAAGTCTAATTTTTAATGAAAATCTATCTTCTTGTCATGGATTCAGATAAATTGCAGATGACAATATCCCTGACAGATATTTCCTCTATTGATATTGCCGATGGCCGTCTCCACCATACCGACTATCCTTTCTTGTTAAAAGTAATTCTGCATATCTAAATCTAATGATGCACGGCCACTGCAGTATATAAGCGCTGACAAGTTGTGACTTGCTTACTACGGCGAGAGCTATGCCACGGTACAGACGTGCACATTTTCCTCTGTATAGGTCTCCTCGTCCTGTAATGAAGAAAAGTATGATTCATATTGATAACTATGCTAATGGCAATGGCTATCATGCATTTTATTGTATAAGCCAGAAGAATTACTAGGTTGGAGGCTGAACATGTGTGTTTACAACTTACGTGACAAAGGCAAAGAATGTTTGAATAT
Organism: Anabrus simplex; assembly: GCF_040414725.1. Classification (NCBI taxonomy): domain Eukaryota; kingdom Metazoa; phylum Arthropoda; class Insecta; order Orthoptera; family Tettigoniidae; genus Anabrus; species Anabrus simplex. The sequence goes on from NC_090277.1 coordinate 2,506,369, forward strand.
TTATATGTGTGTGTTTCAGGATGAAATTCCTAAAATTGACAATTTGTCTGATATTGATGAACAAATTATTGGTATTAACTTGCTTACTGCTTATGCGTCACAGGATGCAATGACTGTCGCTAACAAATTATGTTGGTGTTCTAAATAGAAAGTTAAATCATGGATGAGATACGTACTGTGTGTTGTTATAAATATTAAATCTGAAGAGAGTTCATTAAAATTAAATATTTTTGGTAATGCAATACTATACTTTAAAGTATATTTGGTATCAAGAACAACGTTGTATTGTAAATTTACTCATTCAGGGCAAATCATATGATGGCCATGCAGGCATCAGTTTTTGGTAATGAGACGAAATCTCTCATAGTGCATTGGCACTGCCGGTGGCTCCAAGTAGCCTACGCAGTGGCCTCCACAGTATGCACTAGCCATGCGTCTTGGTGGATGTGCTAGATACCAACTGATGATCCCAACCTAGCACACGGGGGCAAAACGCTGGCAACCAGGAATGAGTTAGCTAGAAAATTTATAATGTCCAATAACAGACCATTTGTATACGTATTATCTCTACACTTTTCGATGTCAGCTTAATGGTATTCATTTCTGGGTGATATGGAGAAATGTGTAATACAGTATGACTGTGTTTGACTTAAATACAGTCTATTTTATATGTACACTGGAATGGCTCAGGTTCTCAGCATGTCTTCTTGAAAAGGAAATCCACTCTCCAATTTCTCACTTGTTATTGTTTGAGTTATCAGTCCAAAAACTGGTTTGATGCAGCTCTTTGTGTGAACTATCCTGTGATATCCTTTCCACTTCTTGATAACTGCTACATCCTATATTTGCTCTGATCTGCTTTTCATATTCATATCCTGGTCTACCCCTACTCTTCTTACCGACTACACATCCCTCAAAAACCAACTGAACAATTCTTGGGTGTCTTAAGATATGTCCTATTATTCTCTCCTTGTCAAATTTAGCCAAATTCATCTTACTTGTCAGTTCAAATAACACACGCGGGTGAAGATGAAAATGACAACATCATCAACGAAAAGAAACAAGTAAGAGGAAGGTAAAAAGAATACTGTAAAAAGCTGATTTGCAGAATAAATAACATCAAAGAACAGGAACATTCTGTAAAATATAACTTGGAAACTGAAATTTTATGCACTGAAACATAAGTTTTTGTAAAACATCTGGAGAACAGGAAACCCACTGGTATTGATAATATTTTATGAGAAATGCTGAAAGTGAAGGGAAACAGGGTCATATGTGTCTTATATTCAATATGCGATTAAGTTTGGACAGCAATTGAATAAGGGCGAGTTGGCCATGCAGTTAGGGTTGTGCAGCTGTCAGCTTGCGTCAGGGTGTTAGTGGGTTCAAACTCCACTGTCGTTGGCCCTGAAGACGGTTTTTCATGGTTTCTCATTATCACACCAGGAAAATGCTGGGGCTGTACTTTAATTAAGGCCACAGCCACTTTCTTCCCACTCCTAGGCCTTTCCTATCCCATCGTCGCCATAATACCCATGTGTGTTGGTGCAACGTAAAGCAAATAGCAAAAAAAATGAATAACCTAAAGACTGGACAATATTCATGTTAATCCTCCTTTACAGGTCAAAGTGTAGCTCATGCCAAAGTTCCATTTTAATTCCATGCCTGTGACAATAAGGGAGCTGCTGTGGTATGAGTGGTGGTGAGTAATGACATTCGGAGCATGACTGGAGCATCTGAGTTTTATAAAATGTGTTACTCACAGGGTCAAACATGCAGCAATAGAACTTTCAAGACCATCAATTTAATTCCGTAACACATCTTTCGTGATTCAGCTTACCAACCTCACCTTCAGCATTACATTTCAAGAGCCTCTACCCTCCATTTTTCCTGAGCTAGTTATCGTCCATGTTTTACTTCCATACAGTGCCATGCTCCAGGCAAAAGTTTTCAAAAACACCTAAGTAATTTGTTTATCAATGTTCAAAGAGTGCACATTTCTTTTTTGAAGGAGGGCTTCCTTTGCTTGTGCTAGTCTGCAATCAGCATTTTATTTCCTCCTTACTTCTGCTGTCATTAGTTAATTTATTAGCCAAGTAACAATATTCATCTACTTCCATTAAAACTTAATTTCCTAATCTAATATTTCCTACATCAGCTGACTTCATTCCACTTCACCCGATTACTTTTGTTTTGGATTCATTAATTTTCATCTAGTACACTTTCCCCAACTCTCTGTCTATACCATTCATCAAATTCTCCAGATCTTCTGCAGACTGATATACGGTAACAATATCATTGGCAAACTCCAGGGTTTTGATTCCATCTCCGTGCATTGTAATTCCCTTTCCAAATTCGTCTTTGATTTTCTTAACCGTCTCTTCTATATGAACATTCAAAAGGAGGGTGAACCTGCGGCCTTTCCTCATTCATTTATGGAATGCTGCTGCCTTCTCAAAAGTCTTCAATTGTTATCACAGCAGACTGATTTTTCTACAGATTGTAAATAATTCTTCTTTCTCGGTATCTGATACCAATCACCGTCAGAATCTCAAATACTTCGGTCCGATCAACAATACTGAATGCCTTTTTGTATTGTACAAACAATATTGTACCAGGAACATAGGTACGAATAAGGAGCATGAGAAAGGTCTTAGGTAGTGTACAGTTCTAGGAGCCGGTACAGAGAAAGGTGTTCGTTGAGCAAAATAATAGATGTTATTTTGCAAAACTTAAATTTATTCAATTTGCTTGGTGCATAAATGACTTCATTATCTTCTCACATTGAAAATGGGAAATAATTGGATATATCCTCTGTTAAATTTATTCTTGAATGTTTCAATAAATGTTGTTAATCCTGTAAAATTATTGTGATGAATGAAATTTGAAAATAAACTATTTCCCTTCAAAAATTCATAACGTAAATATCGCTTCATAATTATGTATAGTTTTCAAGAATTATCACTTGTAGTGCCTATAGTCTTTCTAGTTTATTCACTTGTAATGCCTCCAGTCTTTCTAGAATATTCACTTGTAATGCGTACAGTCATTCTAGATTATTCACTTCACATCATTATTTAAAATACCTACGGTCCTTCTAAATTAATATTTATCTAAATTTCTTAAAGTATGTTTAACTTATCACTTGAAGTTAAATTAGCACTTGAAGTTAAATAGCACTTGAAGTCAAATTAGCACTTGAATAGAATAAAGTGACTTTTCATGGAGTTTGAAATTGTCTATTAATGATTTCAAAGTAATCACTGCCTTTAACAGTTCAAAAATTTAATGGTAAGTGCACTCATATCACCTGAATGTTCATGTCGCTGGAACTGGGGAATTAGGTTCCACAAACAGCATCTGGAACTACCTTGTACCATGTACCATCTCCCACGTTTTACCACGTTCACTCCCATGATGTACTACGTTCAATCCCATGCTGTACCACATACCATCTCCCACGTTGAGTCAGGTGTTAGGTTGATATGAGGGTTAAACACTCGGTCAAGATTTCTGGTGTCTCGTATTAGTTGTGAAGACATGAGAGAGTTCAATTGATGGTAAACTGTAAGTGTTGAAAGAGCCTGATATAATCAAGGGAATATTAGTTAATTACTAGTAAACATTATTTGAAATTGCACTTTGAATCACAATCTGTCATGTTAGAATTCAAAACAGTAATCACACTTTGAGATAATTATAGCTTAAGTGAAATTAAAGCACAGTCTGAAACAATTTATGGTTTCGAAGTACATAACACTATTCGAAAGATTATACTTTTAGAAGCACAGTTTTAGGTAACCACAGTTTCGAAGTACAGCTCAATTTGTAATAGTTTCGAAACACTTCAAATAAATCATACCATTTACACTTGAGAAAAATGTTACTGTCAATCACAACACGTTGTACTCAGTTTAGAATAAAACCTGAAGTTTAAAGCTTATTAAGTTTTCAAGTGCCTGTTCAGTCCATTTACTACACACGTAAAACATATTCAGCTTTGCTAATTATTCATGACACAAAGACTAAGGAAATGTTATGTGTTATTCAGCTTCATTTGAGTTAATATTTCATGTAATTGCCACAAAATGTCTGTAGGATTCACTAAGTCAATGAATAATAAATGATAATAATCGTATGGCTGCAGCTACCGTGCGCAGACGTTTCAATTTGACGCCATCTGGCTGTCTGCTCGTCAGTTTCGACGTTCTGTTTTGCTCCAGGCCTGCTAGATGGCAGACCGAGTAAACGGAAACTCTCTTGGGCGTCTGTGGCCGAGATTTAATTAATTTTGTCGGGTAAACACAATTGTGTCACCAGAGATCTTTTACATGGCGACATTGTACGACATGGAGTGTCGAAAGGACTTTTTCCCGCCCTTTAAAAATCTGACTACCTCTGCCGGGTTTGAACCTGCTATCTTGGGATACGGAGGCCGACACTGTACCTTAGATCCACAGAGGCAGCTTATAAGTTAATATATACCACTGTTCAAAAACAAGTAATATTTGGAAAAATTTGTCCATACTCGGTTACGACAAATAATAAGTTCTGAGTTCTTGAAATATCCCAAGTTCCGATCTGTCACAGTCCTGTGTTAAACACTCATGCTAGCACACGCTGAAATTTACAAGTTCAGAGATATTACCGAAAATATTAGCGTTCGTCTTAGCACACGCCAGATTTTTCTAAGTCCGTAGCACTAATGAGATTTTGTAAGTATGACTACTAGTTTTGCACCGAGCTCGATAGCTGCAGTCGCTTAAGTGCGGCCAGTATCCAGTAATCGGGAGATAGTGGGTTCAAACCCCATTGTCGGCAGCCCTGAAAATGGTTTTCTATTGTTTCCCAGTTTCACACCAGGCAAATGCTGGGGCTGTACCTTAATTAAGGCCGTGGCTGCTTCCTTCCCATTCCTAGGCCTTTCCTATCCCATCATCACCATAAGACATATCTGTGTCGGTGCAACATAAAGCAAATAGAAAAAATAATAATTTTGCGTAACACGACAAAGTTCTCAGGATTGACACCGGCACACGGCGACAGTACGATGACCTGTTATAGGAGTTGTAGATTGCAACTGATTGTACTTCTCCAGTCTTCACTCTCTTATACACACAGTCGAGGCTGGCTGCCTGCTCCTTGTGCTTTCTTTCCAACTCAATATCTTGAGATTCCGTAGGCTGTTTTACTTGAAATTTTGGCAAGGTTACGTTTAAATTATGGCCTTCACCATGATGTACCTTATTAATTCGTATCTGGAAGGGTTTAGAAGGTATAAAAAACACACTCGTACATTCCAGACTAGTGAGCCGGCTGCACGTGGAGATTACATCATCCTGCATACTTCCTGCCTGTGACGTAGCGTTCTTTCTCACACACGCAGCTTGCAGCTCCTTCTCAAACCTTTACCTTGCACGCTATATTCAAGTGTTTGCGAATTAAAAACAAATGTTCCAGGCAGTATGCATTCCTGGTACATGTCCCTCCCGCTCTGGACAATAAGGATCTTCTTTACTGATTATTTACTCTTCTTTTTCAATATACTTCTTAAAGTTAGAAGCATTGTATATTCCTTCTATAGTACCATCTATACAGGCAATTTGATATGCACTATTTCGCAATATGATGTGAATGCAATATGGTCTAATGAACAAATGGCAGAACTTCGCAGAAATTCGTCGTTCAAGATCGGAAGTTGCTAGTCTGCTGATTAAAACTAAATCTCCTTGATTTAAGGGCTGTCAAAATTTCCTGTCACGTTAACGTCGCTCCCTAATGGTGGCTGGATGTCTTAATCACATTAAGGCTTTGTCAATTTTGGTTTGTTGAAAAGTGGTAACGTCAGGTGGAGGTGGGAGAATTCCATCCCTTGGTCTGTCTGGTCTAATCCCACGATGAGGGGAATGTCATTGGTAGATTCATGAACTGTGCAGTTTACTATTTGCTGCATAATAGGCAGTACTTCAATCCATTTCCAATGATGGTCACTATAATATATCCGACAGAATGTAGCTAGTTCCTTCATAATCCTTTCTGTGGGTTTAGCCTCGGGATGTCTAATAGAATTCATTATATGGCATATCCCCATTTCGTCTATGGCATGTTGGAATTCAACACCAAGCTCGATAGCTCCAGTCGCTTAAGTGCGGCCAGTATCCCCACCATCGGCAGCCCTGAAGATGGTTTTCCGTGGTTTCCCATTTTCACACCAGACAAATCCTGGGGCTGTACCTTAAATAAGGCCACAGCCGCTTTCTTCCCACTTCCAGCCTTTTCCTGTCCAGTCGTCGCCAAGGGACCTATCTGTGTTGGTGCGACGTAAAGCAACTTGCTTGAAATTCAACGGATGTGAATTGTGGTCCGTCAACAAGTATTCTGGTTTCCCCATCTCGGCAAAGACGTTTCTTTTCAATCGTCTTAAGATGTTCCCAGCGTTAGCTTTTTTGTGGGTAATAACGTAATGTATTTTGAGAATACATCTACAGTCACAACAATGTGCTTTTCCCTCAGATCGCATTGGGAGCAGACCATATATGTCGAGTGCCATGATCTCTCCGGGTTTCAACATATCCTGATACTACCGTTTGGCTTACGTATTTTTGGCCTGGAATTGATGTACGTTGTTACGCAGGGTGACATTATACCATCTTTCATTTTATGAATAAGACTCCTGGTTTTGTCTCGGATTTTTTCTGGAATCACATAAGGTTTCTTCTTATAGGGTGAGTGGTCTGTTACATTTAAATGATGCTCATAACCCTTAATCTCTCCTGGTTTATCATTAAAAACATGGGAAAACGTGTTGAGAACCTCTTGCTTTGCCTTTTCCAAGTAGACTGAATTCGTGGTCTTCAGCTACACTGGTTACAGACATAAAGTACTCTGGGCCAACTATGGAATCCTCATTAACTATGGACTCTATTCCATCCTCTACAGGATTACCCTCTCTACTCATTGCTTCGGCTGGTGCTCCCTCGCATTCAGCAGGTATAATATTGTCACCACCAGCTTCTTCTATATTGGTTCCAGTCTCTTGAGCTTCCAAGTCTCCTCTGTCCACCAGCTGTAGCTCTACAGAATCAGCATTGTTCAACCTTACGAGATTGGCATCATAGTCAATAGTTCCCCTGTGCTTTATCATAAAGTCTGATCCTAAGATTAAGTTGAAATGGAGACACGATACCAACAAGATATGTTTGAATAATCTTTCATTGATTCAAAATTCCACAAAAGCCTGCATTTTACATTTTCTGCTTTTTCAGGAACAATTCCCTTAACTTCAATTTGTGCCACTGGCAGAAGTAGATTGTTAATGTGTCTGAAATAAGAGACGTTTGAGCTCCAGAATCAATAACAGTTATGACATTCAAATCACCAACATGTACTGTAATTACAAGTAGTGATCATAATATTAGAGGCCTAGGTGATTGTACGTCTTCATATAATAGTTCAGTATCATAAATACGCCAGTACTTAATAACAGCTGTACAGGTGTTCAGTAGCTTGTTCTCTCCTCGATTTTCAGACAGTCTCTTTATTGTGCATTTGGAGTTTTTCATCCCAGTTAAGTTGGTATCAGGTGCCGGTCTACTTTGGGATTCATAATGTCTCTGATATTCTAGAGAAATAGCTCCTGGTTCATCTTGAGTTTGGTTTTTCTTTCACATATTCTTGAGTATCCTTCCATCTTCTCTCTAGCTCTTCTCTCCTTGAATCCTGATATTCTTCTGGAGTTTTCTCCTGTCTTCTCCAAGGAGTTCTATAGGGATTCCTATATTGATTTCGTTGTGTCCGAAATACTCGAAATAGAAGTTGGAATGGATTGATTAACTCTACTCTCTTCCCTTGGCCTGGGATCATCTCTTTCTAGAGGTTTCACGTAAGTGGAATTAGCACTTATATCTTTAACTCAGCTATTCTTGGAAATAGAACGGGTATTTGCGGTGTCTAGTCTTCGCAATGTAGCGTCCAAGTGTTCCAAGGTCTTACTATTTGCAGCAACCAATATTTCCTGCACATCGTCAGCAGCCCTGAGGATGATTTTCCGTGGTTTCCCATTTTCACTCCAGGCAAATGCTGGGGCTGTACCTTAATTAAGGCCATGGCCGCTTCATTTCAACTCCTAGTCCTTTCCTGTCCCATCATCGCCATAAGGCCTATCTGTGTCAGTGCGACGTAAAGCAACTTGCAAAAAGAAAAAAATTATTTCCTGCATGTGTGAATGTGTAATGAAATTGTAATGTTACGATCTGAATTAATTCTAGATCAGGCAATGGAGGATCTAAGAACTGCATAAAGAAATAAACAGAATACCCTAAAGTATTGACAGATGTGTCATACTTTCTAAGGTAAAGTTGCATATTTGCCAAGTGCTGGGTTTCAGAATCCCGGAAACGTTTTAAGAGTGCCAGTTTGAATCCATCATACATCTTAAAACTACTTTTGAATGCAATAAACCAAGACAAAGGTTTACCTTCCAATAATTTAGCTACAACATGGAGTTTTCTATCTGCTTCAACTCTGAAGATGCAGCCCTGAGGATTCTCTAAGATTGAAAATAATCTTCAGTATTCAAGATAAATTCTTGAGCAGTATATTCATCACGTCTTGAAAATTTAACGGGTTTATCATCTTGGACCTTAATGAGTGTTGTATTGTGAACATCCTTTAACATACCCAGATTTATGGTGTCTGTTTAAGAACCTCTTAGTTCATTTTGAGTTACTTCTTCCAAATTTTTTTTCTATTTTTGATTGCATGGCAGCATCCAAACCCTTGATTTCCGCTTGTAAATCAGTTTTATATCTTGCACGTCCTTACAAAAACAGTTATTGGAGTGTGTGTACTGTCCATTTGTCCAGAAAAAAACACTTATCCAGTTCTTCCTGAGTAATTTTAATAAGTGCTATTTCACTCTTAAGGTTACTAATATCAGCCTTCAATGAATCTCTAAGATTTTCTTGGACTTCTGCCATTTTAACATTGAGAGATATTACTATGTGACTCTTGAAATTCGGTTCTAACTTCCTTTAAATTGGCAGCGAATGTCTGTATAAAAGGAATAACTGCCCTAAGATCTTTATCAATAGATTCTACTACAACTTGAGTTTTGATTTCCTCTTTAAGTTTTTCCACATTTTCAACAAATTGCTCCTTTATTTCATTGAGTTTAGCCTCTACTTTTATGCTTGAGTCTGCAATTATTTTTTCCATGTGGACACCTGCTTCTTTATATCATTGCTCCAGCATAGCATTCGGTTCAGCAAGCCTATTATTAATGGTTCTATCAGCCTCAGCAAACTTCTTGTCTAAATTTGATTGAGCTTCACTAAACCTGGCTTCCAAAGTTTGATGAAGGTTATTGGTTAATTCTTCAACTTCAGCATTAGTTAGATCAATTTTAGCATTTGATTCAGCATCTGCATTTGTAATTGAGCACTAGATTCAACCATTTCCGTATTAATTCTGTTGATCTTCACATTCTGATTGTTATTTGCTGAGTCTAAGTGCTTCGATGGCAGCTATTAGATTATCCATGATGGTGAAATTTATCTAAGTCGTATTTTAACACAGTTAAATGTAAGTTTTGTTGATTGAAAGATGCCTTGAGATGATTGAATTTATAAGATTTATGAGATTTTAAGTTTTGTGCTACTCCCTTCGAAACATTAAGATCCTTAAATGTTTGGCACATTTACTATAATTTTACATAGCATCTTCAATCAAGACCTATGCGCGTTGTTGCTTCTGTTACTATTACTTGATATATTGGTGTGGCTCCAGTCTATGCCCATTTACATCCGTATCATCTATTACTTTACCTGTGGCTAAAATTTAAGCCCTTTTGCATGTGGGCACCATTTATTAAATTATCGTTGGCTCTGATGTAGGCCCTTTCACGGCTGGGTGCCACCTATTACTTTATCTCTTTCTCTGTACCAGCATGAAAATGGCTTTATGTAGTGTATGTTTCCTGTGAAGCGGTACAGAGAAAGGAGTTTGCCAAGCAAAATAATAGATGTTATTTTGCAAAACTTAAATTTGTTCAACTTGCTTTGTTCATAAATAACTTCATTATTATCTCACATTGAAAACTAGAAATTAAGTGGAATATCCTCTGTTAAATTTATTCTTGAATGTGTCAATAAATGTTGTGAATCCTGTAAAATTCCTGTGATGAATGAAAGTTGAAAATAAACTATTTTCCTTCATAAATTCATAAAGTAAATATCACTTTGTAATTCTCTATAGTTTTCAGTAATAGTCACTTACTTTCTCTCTGGTATATTCCTTTGTAATGCCTACAGTGTTTCTATATTATTCACTTTATATTATTATTTAAAATACCTATAGTCTTTCTAAAATAATATTACTTTAAATTTCTTAAAGTTTGTTTAAGTTATCACTTGAAATCAAATTAGCACTTGAAGTTAGATTAGCACTTGAATAGAGTAAAGTGACTTTTCTTGAAATTTGTAATTGTCTTGTGCTATTAATGATTTCACAGTAATCACTGCCTTTAACAGTTCAAAAAGTTTAATGTCAAGTGCACTCCTATCTCTTGAATGTTTATGATGCTGGAACTGGGGAATTAGGTTCCATGAACAGCATCTGGAACCCCTTCGATGTTGCGAGCACCACCTTGTACCACGTACCATCTCCCATGTTGTACCACGTTCACTCCCACGATGTACCACGTTCAATCTCATGCTGTACAACGTACCACCTCCCATGACAAGTTAGCTGTTAGGTTGATATGAGGGTTAAACACTCGGTCAAGGAAGTTCAATTGAGTGTTGAAATAGCCTGATATAATCAAGGGAATACTACTCAATTACTAGTAAACAGTATTTGAAATTGCACTTTCAATCACAGTCTGTCATGTTAGAATTCAAAATAGTAACCACACTTTGAGATAATTAAGGCTTGAGTGAAACTAAACCACAGTCTGGAGCAAGTATGGTTTTGAAGTACATAACACTGTTCAAAAGAAGCACAGCTGTAGGTAACCACAATTTCAAGTACTCTTCAAGTTGTAATAGTTCCGAAACACTGTTGAAATAAATCATACTATTTACACTTGAGAATAATGTTACTGTCAATCAGAATACATTGTATTTGGTTTAGAATTAAGCCTGAAATTTAAAGCTTATTGAGTTATCAAGTGCCAGTTCAGTCCATTTACTACACACGTAAAACGTATTCAACTTTCCTAATTATTCATAACACAAAGACTAAGGAAATATTGTGTGTTATTCAGCTTCACATGAGTTAATATTTTATGGAATTGCCACAAAATGTCCTTAGGATTCACAAAATTAATTGATACCACTGTTCAAAACAAGTAATATTTGCAAAAATTTGTCCACACTCGGTTACTACAAATAATAGGTTCCGAGTTCTCGAAATATCCTAGGTTCCAATCTGTCACAGTCCAGTGTTAAACACTCATGCTAGCACACACTGAAATTTACAAGTTCAGAGATATTACCGAAAATATTAGCGTTCGTCTTAGCATGCACTGGATTTTTCTAAGTCCGTAGCACTGCAGAGATTTTATAAGTACGACGACTAGTTCTGCGTAACACGGATAAGTTCTTGGGTTCGACACCTGCACGCGGCGTCCGTACTTGACCCGTCATAGTTGAGTTGTAGATTGAATCTGTTTGTATCTCTCCAGTCTTTGCTCCTTTATACATGAAGTCGAGGCTGGCTGCCTGCTCCTCTTGGAAAATGTGTTGATTATCCGCAGGCCATTTTACTTGAAATTTTGGCAAGGTTACACTTAAATTATGGGCTTTACCGTGATGTACTTTATTATTTCATATCTGGAAGGGTTTAGACGATTTTAAAAACATTCTCGTACATTCCAGAACAGTGAGCAGGCTGCACATGGAGATTGTTATCCTGCACACTTCCTGGCTGTGACGTAGCTCTCACTCACACACACACACACACACACACACACACACACACACACACACACACACACATAGCTTGCAGCTCCTTCTCGAACCTTTCCCTTGCACACTGTATTCAAGTGTTTGTGCCTTCATGTCATAAATAATTTGCGAATTTTAACACAAAGTTCCAGGTGGTATGGATTCCTGGTACAATATATATGTGTCATTTTGAACCCCCATATGAAACACGTATTCTGAAAAATAGAACAAGTAAAAACACAGGCGTTGTTCGACACTTAAGTCTTGGGAGGGCCAAAAGTTTTGAAAATGTGCTTAGATAATGTACAGATCATGACATTGGTGTTAATTTTCTGGACTGAAAATAGCCACATGAATTTTGAGAAAGCATCAATGACACATACTATAACAATATTCCCATCCCGGGATCTATGTATTGGGCCAAAGAAATTGATAAATAAATTCTCCCCTGGTGGGTTTGCAATGAAGGCGAAGTGTTTACCGACTTGACTGTTTCGAACAGGTTTAGAGTTTTGACAAATGTCACAACTTCTGATATTCAAAGACATCCCTCTTTTAATTTGACCAATAATAATTTTTGGCAATTTTGTGAAAAGTTTTATATTGATGAAGGTGGGCACCTCAGCATGAATCATAATAGTAATTTAAAATCATAGGCCTCAAATTACGGGGAATAAACATTTTAGAAGACTTGTTTCAGGGCATTTACAACACAAGAGACCTGTCTTTGTCTCGACGGACACCTGGTTTGAGGCATTATTGGAAATTCCATCTAATACCTTAACACATTCATCGTCCTTTTTCTGAAATTCAACCATATCAGTAAAGCTCCAGTGGCAAATTTTAAGAATGTTGACCAAAAAATTGCAATCAGGACTACATTTAATGCTATCCTCCTGTTCTTTCACACCATCAAATATATGTGACAGACAGTCAGCGACAACATTGTCCTTTCCTCTCACATGAACCATGGTAAATTTATAGGCAGACAAGCGAAGAATCCATTGAGCTGTTCTCCCAAACTTTTTGAAATTAACGCTCATCCATATTAACACCTGATTATCAGTTTTGCTCCAGAAATGATGTTCAAGGTATTAATGGAAATGTTCAATTCTGAGAACGACAGCTAAATACTCCTTCTTGTATGTGGAATACCTAAGTTCTGCCCCGTGAAGCATCTTGCTGAAATACATTATAACGGCTAAGTTTGCATGTACAATAAAGTCAAATGTGGCTATGATACCAAAGTCAGTGATTACATATATGAACAGAGGGCATGCAGTTCATCTGAAAAGTGAACCAGATAAGGATAGGCCGGGATATGGCACACTTGTCCTTCTGAATTCAATCCCCTAGTTTCAGACGTAAAGTCAGGATTGCTTCACGTGTTCTTAAATTTCTTCCGAAGCACAATTAATGTCCTCCAACTTGATTTAAAATTGGCTTTTCATACTAAAATTAATGGTGCAATAGTTTTCACACTTGTCAACACCAGCTTTCATGGGGAAAGGTATAACATCATTCTGCCAAAAATTAGGTGGCACTTCTCCTCCATCATGCATCTTGCACACTAAATGAAATAATTTTGCCATGATGGTTTTTGTTAAGGCAGTCGCTAATTCTGAGGAAATATCATCAATTCCTGGTGCCTTGTTCATACTTAGGTCTCTCAGAACTTTGTCAAATTATGAACTCAAAATTGGGACTACCATTTCATCAGCATCAACAGCTTCTTTTTGTTCCAGAACCGTTTCTACTTCCTTACCTTGGTACTGCTATTGGATGTGTTCCTGCCATATTTCTGTTTTGTCTTCTTTCCCTAGAAGTTGTTATCTGAGCTCTTGTTGAGGGGATTTGCTTGGTTACAGTGGGAAGGATGCACACATGAAATGAGCCCAATCCTTGGACTGCAGTTTCATAGGATTATAAGCAAGCTGTTGACTGTTTTCCTCCATATCCAATCCTTCAGCACTATCATATCTCTTTCTTACCAAGTTTTCCTTTTTCCAAAGGCTTCCTTGATTTTTCTGTATGCAGTTCCTACTTTCCCTAGGACCATAAAGTCTTGACATCCTTGCACTTCTCTTTCAGCCATTCTTCCAATGATGGTTTTCCATGGTTTCCCACATTTAAACCAGGAGAAAGTCAGGAACTCTGTATCAATTAATGCCAAGGCTGCTTGCTTCCCACTCCTAGCCCTTTCCTCTCCCATCTAGGACCTATGACTGGTGTGCCGTGAAGCAAGTGATAAATTGAAAGTTATTGAACATATACAAGGGTTGGAACTTTAGTAGTAGCAACTATTTAATTACAACTCACACAAAAGAGATGAATGTTATTCCTTCTGAGTAGTCACCAGCATTGAGTACATCCTGTTACCAGTGATGCAGAAGTCATAGAATATATGGGTATGTTTTGCTGCACCTGTTGTGTTGATAGTTTGAATGGAGCGGATTACTGCCTGACAAATCTCTGAAACAGTTCTGGACTAAAGGCCCTGAAGTGGTTCCTTCATCTTGTGAATCAAAGCAGAGTCACAAGGGCTTAAATTCGTGGATTGTAGTGGATGGAGCAGTGATTCCTAGCCTCATCAACTGAACAAATCAGCCACGATTTGCACTGTATTTGGCCGGGCGTTGTGTTGGGTAATGATGGGTAATACGCATTGATGGTGCGCTGTGGAGGAAAACAAAGTGCATTAGAATAAGACCATCACAGTCATAAATGAGAATACCAATAACTTTCACGTGGCTATGGTTCTCATGAACTCTCAAACTTTCTGGTTTCCCGTAATGATGCTATTGATCCATCGGCATTTCATTGCGGCTCATACAGTTTAGCCCATGTCTATTCCAGCGTAATGATATGGCATAAGACAGCCTGTTCTTCAAACTTATAGTTCTCCAAATGGTTATGAGCAGCATTGTATCGTAATCATTTCTGCAATTCTGTTGAATCATGCGGAAGCCATTGTGATGAAATTTTTCTAATGGCCAGGTGTTCCTTCAAATATAAGCAGAGTCATATTTGCTAATCCTTTTTCTCGGTCCAGCTCACATATCATGTGACATTGAGCACTGTCCCTTCATATGCACTTCTCCTTTACTGACCCTAGGATAACCTGGTTGATGGACAACTGCTACATATTGGTGTCCCTCATTGAAGGCTTTTACCCACCGTGCCACTGTCCTGTAAGGCAATGCAGATTCCCCACAAGCTTCTTGAAGCCCTTGGTGACACTGTTGTTCTGTATGACCTCTGGCAAATTCTGCCTTTATTCAATTCCATTGTTCTTGATTCAAAAACATTATGACAACACTGTCCTACATTGCAACCTAACGTGAGGCTGTGTTCATTATGCCAGTTAACATGTTAGTGATTTCAGAAGGAAGAGTACATATGCTCTGAGGTAAGGTAGATATGTAACTAAAGTGTGCTGTCAGTGACATTATTAGATTCCATTGCATGACATCTCTTCAGCAGTGTTGTCACTATTAATGCTCCAACCATCTTACCTCCTATACTTCTGTTTTCCTTGATTTTCTAGGGCTAATTAAACATCATTTCTGCTTCCATGCACCTGTGGCCTACTTAATCTTCATATGCAAAGTCCATTGAAAATATTTTATGAATATATCTGGAGAACTGCCTGTTTCAAGGAAGTGATTTTTTCATAAAGTTAATATAAATTGTTTGTTGAAGCCCTGTTGTTGTGAACAAATGGGTTGCCTTTCCAGAGTAACATTTTACAATAAAGTGAATATAATGCTGCATGTACTATGTGAAATATCCATAGATGCAGTCGATCCTGAAGAGACTCGTCTGAGAAGAATTGAGCCATGAGAGATTCCAGGGCAGTTTTATCCACGTAGTTTGAATCCTTGATTTAATTTTGCAACGTTTGCTACACAAGACTTTGGGATTTTCTTCTTTTGCTGGTTGTCAGCTTCAAGATATACAACATTAGTTACGCTCCTTCAGCTTTCGTTAGTAAGGTTCAGATTGATGAAATCATTTGACTATTGCTCTATTGGTGAAATACTCAATGACAGTTAACTGATTTGAATCTTTTCACCTTTGTTAGAACAGTTGAAAGTTGACTTCTGAATAAACAACATGTAAGGTTTCCGGAGTAAACAACATGTAAGGTTTCCGGAGTAAACCACATGTAAGGTTTCTCTCTTTCTAAAAGTCAAAGAGATAACATTAATCTCACATTGCATACCAAGTCAAGTGTAGATTGCGTCATGTGTAGGAAACATGTTAGGTAGTTTTAAACTCCCTGAACAGAGTCATTTAAAGACCAAAGCAAAACCCAGCACCTTACGATTCTGATGTGCATTACACTGCCAAGCAACCTCTGCTCAGCCTGATGGCCTGCAGTTTATAAGTCAATGTGTTGTGAGCACAACAATTATTCTTGGCCATTATTCTTGGCTGTTTACTCTACTTCTCTATCACTTTACATCTTCATTGTTCTCATGTAGTCTGACTGGACCAGCAACTAGCCGTCAGACTCGGGTGATAATCCCTGACTATTCCGAAAATCAACTCTGGGGCTTCCGGGAATGTGGTGTACTCACTATCCATAGAAAAAAGTCCTTAATGTCTGAATCTAAGTTTTTAGGTCTATATTGATGAAGCGTTCAGATTGTCTAGATTCCATGAAAATCTAACAAGTGAGGTAGGCAGGAGTTTGACTGTTCTCAGGTTGAGATGCAGTGTATGTCTGTTTGACAATAAGAGTCATCTGTGGGAACCAGGAGAGAAACAAGTGACCAGTTGTATAAGAACACATAATAGGAAGAACACAATGACAGGGTGTTGTTAGAAGAGAAGACAAGAGATGTGGAGATTATCCTTGTCCTTCATGCTTTTCTTCCTCTTTTGTTCCCTCTTCCAGTGCTGTTCTCTTTATCTTATTATGAGTTCCTTTTCATGTTTCTATTCTCCATAAAATTATGACTTGACACTTGTTTGTTTGTTTCTTTTTTACATTTGGCAAATAAATTGATATTTTTATTATGCAACTATTGATTTTGTCAGCTATGTCATGTCTGTTTATAAACTTTTATTCTAGTTATCTGTTTACTTTACATTTCTTACTTTGCTGTGCATATTTGTTCCTTATAGGCTTCTATTGATATTAAGGATGAAATATGCATGGATGAACACGCAGTAGGTCAGTTGGTTGCTTGTTTCAAAGAAGAAGACAAGTAAGTACAGTTTAGCTTAATTATATTTTACACCCCTAACCCTGGAGAATATAGAATTTGCAGTTTATGTGTTCAGTAACTCCCTCTGCAGATAAGTCGTGGAGTGAGGACCTTGATATCCCAATAAGTAGCGTTCAGAGCGCGTACAGGTCCACCCAGATCATTCTCGAATTCTGTCACATGTGCTTCACACATGGTTCAAACTTGTTGGTCCAATCATGGCCCTTGAAGAAATTCCACAAAATGAAATAACTCTGCCTGTATTATCTGGTGATCAGCAGGCTGCCTAGATTGCACCACTCTGTTCTGAGCCAGTAAGATGATTGTGAATATTACCATGTAGTAATAGGTGTTCCTGGGGTGTCTGGTTGACCATGACTTTGCTGTTGGCCATTCTTGCAACATGATCAGTCAGTGAATCATGCTGTCTTGAATTAAGCACTTGATTCTGTCTCCTTTCATATCTCTGTACATCTCTGCATTATTCTAGCAAACCCCAATTTTTCTCATTAGTGACTCTTTGCAAATATCTTTTTTTTCTATGATATCCATATATTGACTGGAACTTTCTGTGGCTTTGTAACTTTCAAAGCCATAGAATACAGTGGCTCCTGTGATGACACAGTAGATTTTTATCTTCCTGTAGGTAGGTATATATATTTTTTTAAATTGCTTCAATGGAAGAATAACATCAGAAACCTGCCTGGAATCTTTCTTCTATTTGAGGGCCTGATTATTTGCAGTTAAATGACCAAGTCCTGATGTACTCAATTTGCTTTTCATACTCAAAATTCATTCGGAACTTTGAAAATATGATCTTGGGATCCAGTGTCTGAAACTCCAGTAGTGATCCTGGAGTGTTATATTCGTCATCTGTATTTTGTTTATTCTTCTTCACCTCTATCACCTTATTATAAATACTGCTTGATGCAGTTAGGAGATATTTAATTGATTAAATGTCAAGTCTTTATTGGTCTGTGACTTTTAACTTAGCCTCCTGTTGCTCTTTAACAATCATTGTTTTCATATCTGTTCTGGTAAGTAGTAGCAGATTTTTGGAAAATCTGGTGATCATGGGCAATATGTGGTACAAATGCTAATTACCACTCACTCACTCATCAGTATATTTAATGAATAATCAAATCAGTAACACTGAAATATGGTCGTGAGTAACAAATGAACAACCTATTTGAGATATGCATCCTGTTAGGGTTAAATTAATTGAGTAAAAAATAAATAAACAAGGGGCATGATCCTGAGCAATAGGTTGGCCTCAGAATCCTCAGTGTTGAGGCAGGTGGAAAGTATATTTTGGGATAGAAATGTTGGCCACATTGCCTTTTGTCTGCCTGTGGTGGATGAAAGTGAAGGAATCTAATGTTTGGTGTTGCAGGAATATTATTCTCGGATATTTATATTTGCTACTCATTACAACAAAATAACCAGAAAACAGTTCAAAATGTGGGCAAGCAGCTCTCTAGTGATACAAGTTCTTCGGGTCTATATCATGTTCTTAATTCTAAAAAGTGTAATAACATGCGTAAAAATGGTATTAAGTACTCCTTAACAAACAGAGAATTGTGTACAGATTAAGAAATAAATAAGCGCTTGTTGGTTATATCTAATGTGAGATTAATTCTTGCACTTGGTGTGGAAGTGAAGGTCTACAGTCCACCATAAGAATGGGTAAAGGACATCTGAGTGGGGTAGAGTTTCAGAGGGAGGAAGGTTGCCAAACCACTCTATTCTTACTCCACATTTTGATGCGTTCAGTTGCTCTTAGTGGAGATGTGGAATGGAACTCAGGACCAAAGTCAGAAGTCTCATTCAAATGCGTGTGTAATGTATGTATTTCTGAAGGTCATGTGAATCAGACATTTGCAATGTGTACATTTTGCCAGTCATCAGCTTGGAGACTATATGCAATCTGTACTGTGCAAAATTAGCTGAGGGGTACAGACATGGTCATGTTGGAAATGTGGTTTTTCTCCATCTCAGAATAATTTTTTTTAACATGATATCATGGTGTGGATATAGCATTCTTAACTCAGAATCTTGGACTGCAGGTATCAGGACAGTAATCGTGTTTTGCTTTAATGCTCGCAGCCTGAAATATTTGAAGCGTAAACAAGCATTTCTGGCCACTCTTGCTGCTTTAGACCCACAAGTTGTATGCATTAGTGAATCGTTGCTAAATTCATCAATTTGTGACATAGAAGTGGTACCTCAGTCATACACAGTATTTAGGAAACCTCAGGGGAAGAAATATGTATTGCCATGAAACCCAAATTTAAGCCTGTGTGCCTGTGCATCTGGAAACAAAAGCAGAACTTGTTTGGGTGGAATTCATGTGCAATGGAAGCCTTAAGTTCCTTTCAGGTTCCATGTCCTGAGCTCAGAACTCCCCCGGTGACATCAGTGAGGAATTACTACTACAGTGCTGTCAAAAAGTTTAAGGACACCTGTCAAAAGCCGATAATCATCTACAGGCCGTAAACATTGTGCTAACATATATTTTTTGGCACTGGAGCTGAAAGTACAGCAGAAATGCCACCCATAAATGAAAACCAGATATCTCTAGCTCCACCTGTTCCCAATTTAAGGTAGTTCTTGTAAGTTAAGGCATGCTTAAAAAAAGCCATATATTTATAACAAAATAAATAATAACTTGAAAACGGTTTGAGCCAGTTTTCTGAAATTTGTTATACAAGCAGGTGTACCAGGTAGAAATCAACCAGTTATTACTAAAAGTCATGAAAAAAAATGTGTATTACAATTTTAGGGGTGTTGAATGTTTGCTAAATTTTATGAAAAAGAGATAAAACGTAGCAAGAAGAAAAATAATTTTGAATTTCCCTCCATATAATGGCCATGTAGCCAAAGACTTTCTAGCACACTGCAGTGACCCAAGGAGAGATGTTAGGTGATGGCTACATGGCCATCATATGGAGGGAAATTCAAAATTATTTTTCTTCTTCCTACATTTTATCTCTTTTTCATAAAATTTAGCAAACATTCAACACCTGTAAAATTGTAATACACATTTTTTTTCATGACTTTTGATAATAACTGGTTGATTTCTATCTGGTACACCTGCTTGTATAACAAAATTCAGAAAACTGGCTCAAACCGTTTTCAAGTTATTATTTATTTTGTTATAATTATATGACTTTTTCAAAGCATTCCTTTACTTACAAAAACTACCGTAAATTGGGAATGGGTGGAGCTAGAGACATCTGGTTTTCATTAATGGGTGGCATTTCTGCTGTACTTTCAGCTCCAGTGCCAAAAAAGTATGTAAGCACAATGTTTAAGGCCTGTAGATGATTATCTGCTTTTGACAGGTGTCCTTAAACTTTTTGCCAGCACTGTATTTCTTAGCCATATACAAGTTATACTACATTGATTGAAAGGTATCTACAGGGCTGGTGAGTTTATCTTGGAAATGTTCTGGCAGCATGATCGCCCGCATGTCCTGCCTATTTCCATCAGTCCATTAGCAGCAACTTTCATTGTAGCATTCTACAACATGTCCCTGGATCAATTAATTACTGAACCAACCCATATAATAACCCTCCATTCTCAGTACTGAAGGCAGAATTAATCTTCACTTTCTCTGAACACTTAGCAGTTATAGCTACCATAAAATACAAGAAACCAACAGTAAGAAAATTGAATAGAGAAGTGTATAACTACATAAAAAGCTGGCTGGGAACTGCTATCATAAATTCTAATAAGCCATCTACCCATTGTTGTCAAGAAATACTCTCCATAGATCACAAAACATAGTCAAAATGGTATGCAAAAGGAATATGCTTTACAGGAAATAGAAAGAAGATACAAGCAGTCTTATGTGGGGCGAATATAAATACATGAGGAATATGACCAAGAGACTCGTCCACAAAACATACAAAAACTACATAAAGAAGATAAGTAACATCAGCAAAGACTTGTTAATACGTTACTAGTAAACACTGCAAATCAGCACAAATTGCAATAGTTGCCTCCCCCAAGGCCATTGCCTCACTGTTCAGTAAGAAATTTAAAAGGGGCAATAATGGGGCTAGGAAAAGTACAAATATGTTCTGGAACACAGCTCAGCCATTACCGCTCTCCTTCTCCAGCCTCTACTTTACAGAGATCGAGGTAATTAACAGCCTTCAAAATACTCGACCACATGCTGCTTCTGACCTGTATTTATCTAAATGCAAAACACAGCAGCATTAGCTCCCTTGGATTAAAATGGTCGCTACACATTGTACTATAGAGGCTAGGGACATGGTATAAGGCATAACACATATGCTCTACTCATAGAGACATAATATTACAGGGTGGTCTTGAAGACTCTGAGCTGCACTGGAAAGAAGATGGTGGCTATACATTGTACCAATGGGACTAGGGAGATGGTGTAAGGGTTAGTACGTACTCTTACTCATAGGGGCATAATATTGGAGGGTGATATTGGGGGCTCTGAGCCTAACTTCAAAGAAGATGGTGTCCACACATTGTACCAATGGGGCTAGGGGGATGGTGTAAAGCTTAGTACATGTTTTTAAATCATAGGGGCATATCATCGGAAGCAGCTGTAGGGACTTGGTGCTGGATTTGGAACAAGATGGTGGCTAGCAGATGGTGTAAGGATTAATAATAACAGCTAAATGGAAGGCGACCTGAGGGACTCAGAGCTGACTTGTAGTTCTGTACAATATGGTGACTCTACATTGTTTATATAGGACTAGAGAGGTGGCGACTTCTAATTGCATACCATAATATTTACATTACTTAAAGATTAAAGCTTTGGGTTCGAGTAGCTCAGGTTGGCAGAGCACTGGCTTTTTTAGTCTTGAGAAACTGCATGGCCATCAGCCTAAAAGGCTGATCTAAGAAAGAAAGAAAGATAGAAGTGAAGGTAAAAAGTTAGTAGCATATCATATTTATAAAGACTAACTTAGGCTGGGAAGATATCATCTAAGTAACACCCATCCATCTTCAAGTCTGAAAAAATGAGTAGGTGAGGGGTGAGCCTGTTGAAAACTGCATGGTCATCTGCAGTGAGCAGTCACTAATGAGCAAGGGGCAATTATGCATGTCTTAGTGATCAGGGGGTAATGAGCAATCGCAGATGATCAGGGGGAAATTGAGCAAGGGCATATGAGCAGTTACTAATGAGCAGTGAAAAATAAGCATGGATTAATGAGATGTGCATAGCAAGTTTTTTTAACATTTCATGCAACTATTATCTTACAGCTGAGTAAAAGTTTAAATTCGTGACAATCTCTGTTAATATTGCCTATACAAAAACTCGAAATCTCATGTTTGAACAAAAATGATTAGAAATGGTTTTACACCTTTAGTAATGTAGTAGTTTTTGATAGAACCTTGACTAACGCTGTTATACATGTATTAAATTCTATACTTCCCCCTAAACTACCATTTTAGCTAGCCTACCATTTAGGGTGTCTCCCTTGCTTTATCCAGGTTTTAGACCTGCTCTTTCAATAGAGTTTGAGTTAGCACCCAAAGAGATAGAGGTTATTTAAGAGTGTGCAAAATGATAGTGAACTGTATGCTACAGTTTAAAGCATAGGTTTAGGAAGGTACTGTACTGACTGTACTGTAAGAGTTATTACTCAGTCGTACCCACACTATGTAATTCTTGCCCTATTTCTAGAATCTCTGCTTCATATTTTGTGATCAGCTCTTAGTAGTTAGAAGCATTCTACAAGTAGGTTGGAATCTTACATCTACATGTGTTAACAGAGGCCTATTTTTAACATTTCAGACAACGTGCAGATAGTTAAAATGTAGAAAACTGTATTTAACCTGCTTTCTTTGTAAAAAAAAAAAAAAACCATTGTGATTTCTAAGATTTTAAAACACACTGTTAGAAGACTTACAGGTCAATATGAATTTATTGAGATGGTTGTTGGCATGTACGCAATTGGTGGGGGGGGGGGGGTGAGGGAAGAATCCAGTATGGAGAATAATGGTAGGTACTAAATTTTGGAGTTGTTATGTGCCGGTAAACAATTTTATCTAGTCCAGGGGCAGTGTTCTTGTTAGTTCTGTGTGCTTCTTTTATATCATGTACTGTAATAGGAGCATTTAGGTGGTGTTGTGAGTCTAGAGCTGGAGGTAATTTAAAGGTAGGGAAAGAGGATTCTGTGCGATATCCAAATATTCAGATATTGCATCGTTGTCAGGATGGTAGACATTGGGATTGGAAGATAGTGAGGACATAACTTTATAATGTTCTGCGAAAATGTCAGTCTCTGTTTTATTATCACTGAATGCAGATTTGTTATGTGTTACTGGATAATAGAGGTAGGATTGCTTTATGTTTGTCAATTGTCTCTGAAAACTGTAAAAGTAGTTAGTGGGACATAATTCAAATAACATTATTATGTTTGTCAGTTGTTTTAATTTGGTGCGGTATTTGCGAATGACAGTCATGTTGGATAATTCAATGAATGTATTTGGCCAGGCTTTTTTAAATAGCCTTGATGAATGATCAAGCATGTCTAAGGGTGTTTCTATGTTTGTGGAGAATATTTGGGTCACCGGTTGGAAGGTATACCTAGTAAAGTTCATGGGAATATTTTAATGATTGGAGTGCTTAGGGTGGGAGGGCAGAATTTGATGGATTGGGGTTGACAATAGTTAGTAGGGTTTCTAATTTCTTAGCTTCATCTTGCAATTTGTTCAGTGAAGTAGGTGGCTCAGTATTGCATATTAGGCTACCCAATTGGTTCACGTATATTGTATGACTCTTGGGAGATGACGCTCTTGTTGGCATTGGTTTGTTAGAACATTTCTTTTTGTTAGTAGGACAGGGACATGGTAATTTCCCATTGAATGAAGCATGGTGACATCACAGTTTGTTGTTAGGTTAGGGTTAAAGATCAGAAATTCAGTGGTCATCCTTGATGTAAGGCAGCTAGGGGAAGGGAAGGGTAAGTCAACAACCCAGGTATCGTGTAATAGTTTATCATAAATAGTTTGCTGTTTTTGTGTATATGGCATGTAAAAATCTGTGATAATGATGTAAGTACTGTTTTTATGATCAATATATTCTACAAATTTGTGGGAGTGATATAGCCAGGTGGTATATAAATTGCTGCTAAAGCTATTATTTGATTTCCTATCATGGCTTCTGTTTTTAAGTTTTCAGTTAGATATCATTTACAGAATGATAATGTTGTTGTGATGGGATGGATTTATGAAGACTAAGAGCTACCCCCATGATATCCTCAAAGAACACACCTTATCATAATAACCATTCATTTCCTACATTAATGAACTAGGATCAATTGGAAAAAATGCACAGTGCATTCTTGTCCCAGAGAACGTTCCGGAAGATGGAAGATCAGTTGCACCACCAGCTGTATCTGATAGAGAACATGAGGACACTAGAATGGGATAAAATTCTGGAGCAGCATAGTGACTATTTTCAGAATGTTCTCATTGGAAGGAGGGGGGGGGGGGTGAGATTGGAAGGGGAAGGTGGGGAAGTGTGATCAACGGGGTGATAGCAACACTTTTTCTGTTTGAGTGAGAGAAGTTTGAGGTTTATCCTTGCATTTAACTGGGAAGGATGGTTGAGGTTCGCCGAAAGTGTTGCATTTGAGCGATCCCTTTTTCATGCAAGCACTTGAGGTGCACCGACCACTACAAGTCGCACGTACATTTTCAAGAATGCAATAGTAGATGGTCATAGAATTGGCAGCGATTGCAGTGTCTGCGCTATGGTATACATGACCAAGAGGCCTCCACATGATGTCGCTTTGCATAGATCAGCACACTATCTGTCAGCAGATTGTTCATTGTTGCCATATTCGGATCAGGATATGCATCAGCGAGGTACGTCCATTTGAATTCTGGATCTGAATGGACTGGAATATTCGGTGTCCCTGTTTTTGAAGATGGGCTGTTATAATGTCCTCCATGTAGCTGCTAATGACCCCATATGTCACCACTGACTAGGCGGAGACTGGACGTGAAGGTGGATGGTTGTGCCACATTGTTGAGCCAGGTTCTGTGCTGCAGCATTCGTCCGAAAGTCGCCAGTCCTCTTGTTTACTAGGAATGTGTAAAAAGTTGTGGAAGTTTTGATGGTGTGGCCATCTATGCTCCACTAAATTTCTAGGTGGTTATCTCATGTGGCGTTTGGCAGAAGCTTGGTGTTTATATTGTACGTTGTTGTAGGGTGGTTGATATCCGGGTGCAGATTTCTTAACTTCACTATAAAGAATGGGGTAGGAAGACAGGTGTTTGTAGCTCTGCCATTGTGTTGTTGCATTTTGAGTGGCAGTGCAGTGTTTATTGTTGCCTCTGCTTAGCTCCTGATATTTAACAGCATAAGTCCCGACGGGCAGTTCACAACTGTTAAAAAGAACTATGCTAAAATACCACTCTCTCTGATGTTGACTGACTGACGGTGGTGTGCATTTAGTGCCGGTTGATGCAAGTGGGATTTATTCCTCTGGTGCAATAGCAACCTACTTGCAATGATTTGGTTTAAGAGAATCACTGTCTTCAAGGCTCTTATCCTGTTTAATGCATACTGCTCCATCGCATTTTTTTTTTCCTCATAATGGTGGTGGTGGTGGTGTGGAATATCCAGACACCTTGGAGTAAGCTTTTCCCACAGGTGGTAGATTTCTTACTGATGGTGCTCTCTGTTGGTTCGCTGTTGAAGTTGTTGTGTTGCCGCTCATCATTGATTTGTCATACTACTCAATAGTTGAATCTTATGATGAACCAATTTTCCACCAAAAGATTATATGAAAACCAGATTGTTAATCAAATATGTATATTAACACATTGTTTTGCTGTTTGTTTGGGGCATTGACCTGTGGAAATCTTTTGCCCCTGCTGGCACCATATATGAGGAATCTGTGTGTATTATGTAATGACAGAAGTGTAAGGTGTTGAATGTGAGGAAAGGAAGGTTAATGACATCACGAACACCCTGTCCCCAGGCCAGGGGAAGTAATCATTACAATTAAAAACCCCTGATCCTGCCAGGAATCGAACCTGAGGCCTCCAGGTGACAGGTTGATGCATTGCCCCCTACACCAAGGGGACCGCTCTGTTAACACATTGATCTGCAAACCATTTTGTCTTTTTGGGGGTTCAAATCTCTATCTCAGAACACAGAGATTCAGTGGTTGGTACTCAATAGCAATGACAAGGAAAGCATTTATTTTAGTCAGAATGGATGAAGTATGAATTTTAACAGGAATTTTGTTACGTCTGTTGAAGAAAGTTGTATGTTTGATTGTCTGTTAAGAGGTGAGAGTGATATATCTCAGGTTTACTCAACTTTGTAACAGAAATGAGTACTGAGTAGGATGAGGTCATGCACAACTCTGTCCATAAGGAGGTAAAACACTACTAAGTCATTGAGGAGGAGGAGTTTCGCGCTACAGTGATGTTATATTGACCAGCATGGTGTGATAATGTGAAACAACTACAAAACTATCTTCAGAGCTGGGGTTTCGAACTTACCATCCCTTGAGTGGAAGTTCTTGGCTATTGGTCGTAAAAAGCATGTAGGTAACTCGCCCTGTGGAGGAGGAAATCATGCCAACCCTAGGATGCAAACAGTCTGATGCAGCATCAAGCACTGAGACACCTAGCTAATTTCTATGATTTATTCTAAAGTTCTTCCTAATCTTACTGGGTGTAGGGAAGTCATTAAGGCATTGTCAATTGGATCCACTCATTGCTTTGTGTTCACAGTCATTTTACATCATCATTCATTTTATATTCTTGTCAATGAATACATTTTGAGGTTTTAATTATTGTTTAATTTTGTTGCACCTCATACTAAATGGGCACATTACCTGACTGGTAGGCATCTTTAAAAAAAATACATCATCATAAACATTTACCTAGTCGGTGACCATGTTTTGTACCACTATTTGTGTAATACCATCAGCCTGCACTGCATTTGAGTAATACCCTTATGTGAGGAGTATCATTGGCTTCTGTTATCTGCGAGTGGTGCCATTGTGTGTGACATGCCATGTGTGTACATTACCTGTGATTAGTACCACTATATGAGGAAGGCCATGGTTCTGCTTTACCAGTGAAGAGTACTGTTATAAGGGGCAGTAATACAGATTTTGGAAACCTTTGGACAACAAGTATCATGTCTGGAAATAAAGCTTTGTGAATTGGATCAACTGATTGTCTTGGATGCACGATCATTCTGTCATCATAATTTATTTTAGATTTTACTTCACATTACAAACAAGAGCACTTCCTTCAAATGTAGGTTTTGCAAACTTGATAATCATAGCAATTCATATTGTAGAAAATTCAAACAAGCAAAGATTAATTATTGCTGCAAGATTGTAGGGGAAAGTAACCATTGCTAACTATGTTTTTCCACTTCTCATGTTTCTAAACAGTGTAAGTGCCCCCAGGATAATCGACCCCTCCGCTTATTGGTTTGTAAAGAACAAACAATTTCCAATAATGATATAAATGTTAGGGGCTGTGCAATTGTTTCACCCACTCATATATTTTGCTAAGCACATCTTGTATAACAGTGAAAAACAGTTCAGGTTAGATTGTGGTAGTTAAGGATTTATTGAGACTAGGGAGTTATTTATCTTTAGTGTCATTCGGTTTTGTCATGAAGCTTGGCATTTGTACTGAGACTTCTTGGCTACTTATAACTGGTTTAGTCGATGCTGATATATCGTGTGAAAGATTCACATGCAACTTTGTGTTGTTCTGTAATGTGTCAGATTATACATTGATGTTGAACTGTGTGGTTGTGAATACGACCTCAAGCCAACTTCCTGCACAACAAATTGATTGTTCCAATTTTCATATTGCTGATGACGTCATTTTATGTTCTACTACAATTAGTCAGCCTTCTATTGTTGATATCTTGCTAGCAGCTGATGTCTACTATGAAATTGTGTCTTCTAATATCTTGCATAAGAAAAGTTATCCCACCTTGATAGGTAGCCGAATTTTGTTGGGTATTGTCGGGCACCATCCCTGACGTTTTTGTCAAGATTAACACCATGGTTCGGGGTGCCAGCCTTGCAACACTGTTGGCAAATTTCCTATTCAGCCTGATGTGTCACCTGTAACGGAGTCTAAGCATAATGTTTATAAAATGCTCAAACACATTGAAAATAAATTTGCTAGATTTCCAAACTTGAACCAGCAGAATGTAATTTTCATGTGTGAATACAGTGAATTGGAGCACGTGGAAATTGTATCCCTCGAGACTTCCAACACATTAAGCTTTTACATACCTCATCATTTTGTGCTCAATGATCATGACATGACAACTAAGCAAGGAGTTGAGTTTAAGCGAAGTTGTGAATCTTGAAATGGGATAGAATTGAATTCTTTGTTATTTGTCGACCTTAAAATTCAATGTGACTTCCTGTCTATTGCTTTAAGGTTCACAAGTTGCTGTTTCAGCTGAAATTGTTAGTATGTACAGAGTCATCACCGTAGAGTTTAGGAAATTGTGTGGCATGAATCCTCTGATGAAGATATCAAGAACTTCCTACTGTTTACAATTTTTTACCCCTTCCTCACTACAAGATTTCTAGTTCAGCGTGCTGACGAACACAAAGAATCTCACCCCATCTCATCCCCTTCTTTTACATTGACGACCTGTTGACAGGTGCTAGCTCAGTTGAAGAAGCTAAGGATCTTCAATCAGAACATTCTTCTGTGCTCATAGTACACATGTACATCTTGGAAGTGGATGTCAAATTTTCAAGAAGCCCTTGGCAATGTCCACGTAGATGGTAGAGAAATATCGTCAACTTTTCAGATTGCTAGGAATGAATCCATGAAAGCATTAGGTATCATTTGGCATCCTAAATATTATGTGTTCCGGTTACAAATAATGAATAAAGCCTGTAAAGAAATCACTATTAGAAGCATTCTCTCAATCATTGTTAACATGTTCGACTCTCTTGAATTGTTCGCATGTGCTATGGTTACTTGCAGTCTTATGCAGCTGCTTTGGCAAGTCTGTTAGAGACTTTTATCTGAAATTATTGAAATTTGCAGTGCTATGTATTACCTTGCAATATGAACAGAATCAAATTTGATACATATCTAGAGCTTGCTTCTGTTTGCTGTATTTGATTTATTTATCTTACTTGGAACATGTCATAACTTTTGTGTTTTTTGTTTTCTAGACATGAGATTGTTGCATTATTGACGGCAGAACACTCTGATGACAGGTCAATCTATCCCTCTAGGAATAAGGTTTCTTCCAAGCCGAGTCTTCAAAAACAAATCCTTACCCAATCTAGTGAGAGTCCTAAGGCCTGTGACTTATGTGGTAAAACGTTTGCTTCCAAGTCGAGTGTTTGGTATCACCGGCGTACACACACGCGTCCTCATTCATGCAATGTTTGTGGGAAGAAGTTCTCTTTCCTACATGTTCTTCAAAGGCACCTACTTATTCATACTGGTTTGCGCCCACATTCCTGTAGTACATGTGGCAAGAAGTTCTCTACCCCGGAGAATCTTCGAAGACACATGCGTATCCATACGGCAGAACGTCCATATAAATGTGATGTATGCGGAAATACGTTTTTTACCAAGCAGAATCTTGCATACCACCTGCCTACCCATACTGACGAACGTCCACATTCTTGTAAAGTATGTGGTAAAATGTTTTCCACCATGTCCAATGTTTCACACCACCTGCGTACACACGCGGGTCCTCATGCCTGTGATATATGCGGTAAGAGGTTCTCTGCCCCGCAGAAACTTCAAACACACATGCGTTTCCATACAGCAGACCGTCCATATACCTGTGACGTATGCGGTAATAAGTTTTCTGCTAAGCAGTATCTTCATCGCCACCTGCTTACCCATACTGACGAACGTGCACATTGTTGTAAAGTATGTGGTAAATTCTTTGCTACGAAGTTCAATGTTTCGCTACACCTGCGTACACACGCGTGTCCGCAGGTTTACGTTGGTGACGCGTTTCCGCATTCCTGTAATGTATGCGAAAAGAAATTCTCTGACCCAAAGAAACTTCAAACACACCTTCTCACCCATACTGGTGAGCACTTAGATTCCGAAGATATTTGCGGTTAAAGGTATAGGAAGAGTGCGAGCTTTCGGCGACTTTTGCTGGTGAGGGTCTACATTCCAGCTCTGATCGTGGGGATAAGTTTTTCACAAGTATTATTTCGAAAACACGTTCTATGGCGTACTGCAGGTCGCCAAATTTTTTGAGAACGAAGTGGTAATGGGTTTTACGTAAATCTATAGATGTAGTTATGCAATGTCCTATATACACAATAGATCGTACTAACCGTAGGTTGCATGGAGATGACCACGCTTATTTAAAACTTACTTACATGTACATTGAGCGTCTACATTATTGTGCTCCATGTAATAATATTCTCCGAAATTTAATCCTTGGAAACATCCTTCTTTCGCATGTTGATGAACGCCCACATTATTGTAATGGATGACGTAGGAGGTTTCTTCAAGAAAGGAACTATATATACAATTCCTGAACATGCTGGAAAGTTGTAACGCTCATGTGTTGAATGTGGTAACGCGTTTGGCGCGGATATATATTTCGGAGAGACCTCTTCATCCATATTGGGTGTCGCCCGAACTCTTGTAAATGTTGTGGAATGTTTCGTGAAAGTCCGCGCTTGATGAATCAGCTGCTTAAAGATATTTTAGATTCTCCGCACTCATGTGGTGAACGTTTCCCTGATATATCATCTTCAAACACGCCTTCTCTTGGCGCCTAGAAATTTGTAAAGAATGCGGTAGCAAGTTATTCAGCAAATCTTATCTTCGACCCTAGTCACTTATACTGGAAGATGTTCACCCTTGTTGATGAAAAGGCTTGTCGTGGCAAAAACCCGGCGAATCGTCCCTAGCTACGGTCACAGTATTGACATCAGTGCGATTGTAAATTTTCTGAAACGTGCAATAAAACTACATACATACGTATCTTTATTGCCCACCGTAGTACACACCATCAGCTTACAGATAATAAAGACCGAAATATAAAAATAACCACTACATCTCTCTTAAAACTACATAACTAGATTAACTACCTCTACATCTAGTCAGTATCACCCCACACGTGCGCAGATGGCCAGCACACATGCAGGATGCTATCACACTACAAACTACTCTAATCACCTAACTTGAACCCACCACCTGAAAAATAATAAAAACATATAGTAAGCTGGTCGCGGTGTCAGCCCCGGCAAGGAACACAAGCCAACCAACCCTTTGACACCGCCGCCGGCCTCGCCAAATGAGAGCGGATATTATATCTTACTTGTCCTTGCTGACAATGTGTTTCCTGGCAAGCCACCTGCGGCGGAAACCGGACCACCACGTGTCCTGCCACACTGTTTCGCCCGATGTGCATGACACGCCTACACTGATCTATTGTCAGCACACATTCTGCTCTCTCCTTTTTCTTCACATGCAGACGTGCTTAAACCTAACTTCCTTGGGATTGGTCAAGCCCATCTCTCCCCCTTCTCTATATACGTTACACTCTGCTCTCTTGCTCTATTCCTGTAAGCTACATCCCACATTAATATATCAGCCCTTCTTTTTTAACTCTCAGTAACATACTTTCACTATTTTCATTGTACCAACCCATTCTACTTTACTACACTACCCGCTTCAGCTCATAATTTTTTCCATACAAATTCACTTGCACCACCCCTTCAACACATAAACTCCTAAACAAAACCCTTCTTCCACCACACCACACTTACACACATGCCATTCCAAGTCAGCACATTCATTCAGACTTCTCACAGTTATGCTCATCATGTTTACCTTATGACTTACACCTAAACAAACGGACAATCTACACTTCCACACATCAAACCATTTTCTTACCCAGACAGTTTGTTCACTCAGTCTTCTCCCAGATCTTTTCATCTCATTAAACTTAAGACTTAAACATCAACTACCCATCATTCCATATCCCTCATACTATTACATACTTCCACAGTTTCCATACTGCCAATATTTTCTCCTTAAACTACACTACCCACTTTGTGTGCTCTTGAGCTCGGTTCTTATCAACATCTCTGTTCACTGTGTGCTGCTCAGCTCAGTTCTTCTCAACAACTCTGTTCATTGTGTGCTGCTCAGCTCAGTTCTTCTCAACAACTCTGTTCACTGTGTGCTGCTCAGCTCAGTTCTTCTCTACAACTCTGTTCATTGTGTGCTGCTCAGCTCAGTTCTTCTCAACAACTCTGTTCATTGTGTGCTCTTGAGCTCAGTTCTTCTCTACAACTCTGTTCATTGTGTGCTGCTCAGCTCAGTTCTTCTCAACAACTCTGTTCATTGTGTGCCCTTGAACTCAGTTCTTCTCAACAACTCTGTTCACTGTGTGCTGCTCAGCTCAGCTCTTCTCAACAACTCTGTTCACTGTGTGCTGCTCAGCTCAGCTCTTCTCAACAACTCTGTTCACTGTGTGCTCTTGAAATCAGTTCTTCTCCACAACTCTGTTCATTGTGTGCTCTTCAACTCAGTTCTTCTCCACAACTCTGTTCATTGTGTGCTCTTGAAATCAGTTCTTCTCCACAACTCTGTTCATTGTGTGCTCTTGGGCTCAGTTCTTCTCCACAACTCTGTTCATTGTGTGCTCTTAAGCTCAGTTCATCTCAAAAACTCTGATCACTGTGTGTTGCTCAGCTCAGTTCTTCTCCACAACTCTGTTCATTGTGTGCTCTTAAGCTCAGTTCATCTCAAAAACTCTGATCACTGTGTGTTGCTCAGCTCAGTTCGTCTCAACAACTCTGTTCATTGTGTGCTGCTCAGCTCAGTTCTTCTCCACAACTCTGTTCATTGTGTGCTCTTGAAGTCAGTTCTTCTCCACAACTCTGTTCATTGTGTGCTCTTAAGCTCAGTTCTTCTCCACAACTCTGTTCATTGTGTGCTCTTGAACTCAGTTCTTCACCACAACTCTGTTCATTGTGTGCTCTTGAACTCAGTTCTACTCAACAACTCTGTTCATTGTGTGCTGCTCAGTTCAGGTCTTCTCAACAACTCTGTTCATTGTGTGCTCTTGAACTCAGTTCTTCACCACAACTCTGTTCATTGTGTGCTGCTCAGCTCAGGTCTTCTCAACAACTCTGTTCATTGTGTGATCTTGAACTCAGTTCTTCTCAACAACTCTGTTCATTGTGTGCTCTAACTTTGTAAACCTTGTCCGTTTAATTTTCTGGGATTGTAGAATTGTCATCGATGTGTAACATGGTGAGTATGTTACTAAACCTCTCAGGCTCATTGTTCTAATTAGCGGGATTCCTATGTCTTCACTTTTTGACCAGTATTTTTTCCATTAAAGAAGCTTATGATAACCCATAAAGATATTAATGCCTAAAAATGCTAATAGTTCCTCTTTTTAGGTTTAGGGGCTAACCCTTCTGCGTTGCATACAAACTGTTCTGAAATATCACATTTTCAATTACCGCTCAAGCACGGCTATTATATCTGTTGCTGTTTCACATGAAGAAAATACTTCCTCTGTTGGACCTGGGGAGGAAAGACGTATTATTAGCATACAAGCAACAGTACGAAACAATACAGTTCATTGGTAGTTCACAATAATGTACAAACCTTTATTCATACTGTACTGTGGAATACTGGTTTCCAAATCTCGTTTTCTCCTTTTTCTGTCAATATTAATTATTGATTGTGTTGTCACTGTAAGCAAATGACATTTTGATTGATTATTTCTTAGCTCCTATTGGTACATTCGACCTGCAAGTGACCTTAGTACATGTAATGCAATAAAATACTCAAATTGATGAAATTTTCAATTGGTGTGGATATAGCTAGTAAGTAGCGAGGTACTTAGAAGCACCGTCAGGCCATATGGCATCCAATAAAGTAGAGCTATTGGTCGTAACTGCACCCGGATCATCTTCTTCTTCCTCCTCTATATCAGTATTTTCCGAATCATCTTCCGGCAAGTCCTCTATTATTATCTTACAGATATCGTCATCAGTCAACCTGGCTGCTTTTTCACACTTATTGAAAACCTGTAATGTAATAGATATTAGTACTTTTATTTGAGATGCAGTACGTCTTAATTTTTGGAGAAATGTTCTTAAATTATTGAAGAAAACTTCATAAATGCCGAACAGTTTGCATCAGTAAAGCATTACTTTCAGTTTTGGATATGACTAACACGAGACCCTCCATATGGCCTGACGGTGCTTCTAAGTACCTCGCTACTTACTAGCTATATCCACACCAATTGAAAATTTCATCAATTTGAGTATTTTATTGCATTACATGTACTAAGGTCACTTGCAGGTCGAATGTACCAATAGGAGCTAAGAAATAATCAATCAAAATGTCATTTGCTTACAGTGACAACACAATCAATCAATCCTGATCTGCATTTAGGGCAGTCGCCCAGGTGGCAGATTCCCTATCTGTTGTTTTCCTAGCCTTTTCTTAAATGATTGCAAATAAATTGGAAATTTATTGAACATCTCCCTTGGTGAGTTATTCCAATCCCTAACTCCCCTTCCTATAAATGAATATTTGCCCCAATTTGTCCTCTTGAATTCCTACTTCATCTTCATATTGTGATCTTTCCTACTTTTAAAGACACCATCCAAACTTATACGTATACTGATGTCTTCCCACGCCATCTCTCCACTGACAGCTCGGAACATACCACTTAGTCGAGCAGCTCGTCTCCTTTCTCCCAAGTCTTCCCAGCCCAAATTTTGCAACATTTTTTATAACGCTAGTCTTTTGTCGGAAGTCGCCCAGAATAAATCGAGCTGCTTTGCCTTGGATTTTTTCCACTTCCTGGAACCATACTCTAGTTGGGGTCTCACCAGAGACAAATATGCTCTCTCATTTACATCCTTACTACAATGCCTAAATACTATCATAACCATGTGCAGAGATCTGTACCCTTTATTTAAAATCATATTTATGTGATTACCCCAATGAAAATCTTTCCTTATATTAATACCTAGGTATTTACAATGATCCCCAAAGGGAACTTTCACCATTGCCTACTGTCCATTTCACAACATTATCGAGGTCATTTTGCAGTTGCTCACTATCTAGTAACTTATTTATTTCTCTGTGCAGAATAACATCATCTGCGAAAAGCCTTATCTCTGATTCCACATCTTTACACATATCATTGATACATATAAGAAAACATAGAGGTCCAATAATACTGCCTTGAGGAATTCTCCTCTTAATTTTTACAGGGACAGATAAAGCTTCACCTACTCTAATTCTCTGAGTTCTATTTTCTAGAAACAGAGCCACCCATTCAGTCACTATTTTGTCAAGTTCAATTGCACTCATTTTTGCCAGTAGTCTCCCATGATCTACCATATCAAATGCCTCAGATAAGTCAATTGCAATACAGTACAATTGACCTCCTGAATCCAGGATATCTGCTATATCTTGCTGGAATCCTACAAGTTGGGCTTCAGTGGAATAACCTTTCCTAAACCCAAACTGCCTTCTATCAAACCAGTTATTAATTTTGCACACATGTCCAATATAATCAGAAAGAATGCTTTCCCAAAGCTTACATACAATGTATGTCAAACTTACTGGCCTGTAATTTTCAGCTTTATGTTTATCACCCTTTCCTTTATATACACGGGCTACTATAGCAACTCTCCATTCATTTGGCAAAGTTCCTTCATACAAACAATACTTAAGCAAGTACTACAGATATGGTACTATATCCCAACCCACTGTCTTAAATATATCCCCCAAAACCTTATCAATTCCAGCTGCTTTTCTACTTTTCAACTTTTGTGTCTTACTGTAAATGTCATTGCTGTCATCGGCAAATTTTAATACTTCTTTAGAATTAGTCACCTCCTCTATGTGGACATTATCCTTGTAACCAACAATCTTTACATACTGCTGACTGACTACTTCTGCTTCTTGAAGATCCTCGCAAACACACTCCTCTTGTTCATTAATTATTCCTGGAATGTCCTTCTTGGAACTTGTTTCTGCCTTAAAGTACCTATACATACTCTTCCATTTTTCACTAAAATTATTGTGGCCACCAATTATGCTTGCCATCATGTTATCTTAGCTGACTTCTTTGCTAGATTAAATTTCCTAGTAAGTTCCTTCAATTTCTCCTTACTTCCACAGCCATTTCTAACTCTATTTCTTTCCAAACTGCACCTCCTTCTTAGACTCTTTACTTCCCTCTTATAATATAGTGGATCTTTACCATTCCTTACCACCTTTAGAGGTACAAACTTATTTTCAAATTCCTCAACAATTGCTTTAAACCCATCCCAGATTCGGTTTACATTTTTATTTACCGTTTTCCACCGATCACAGTTACTTATTAAAAACTCCCTCATGCCTGTTTTATCAGCCGTATGGTACTGCCTAACAGTCCTACTTTTAATACCTTCATTTCTTTCACATTTATTTTTAATTACCACAAAAACAGCTTCGTGATCACTAATACCATCTATTACTTCGGTTTCCCTGGCTTTACCTGCACCACATCAAGAATATTCTTCCTCTAGTTGGTTCCATCACTTT
This sequence comes from Anabrus simplex, assembly GCF_040414725.1. Lineage (NCBI taxonomy): Eukaryota > Metazoa > Arthropoda > Insecta > Orthoptera > Tettigoniidae > Anabrus > Anabrus simplex. Next base: position 2,543,105 of record NC_090277.1, read on the forward strand.
CTGAATCAGGTGCATTTCCCATATTAACTTATTTGCCATTTGTTGGCCATGCTTCCGGTCGTTCGCATTACCTTCCCAATTGACATTTGGTAAATTGAGATCACCCGCTACGATCACGTTCCTTTCCTTATTGTTTCCCACATAGCTTATCAAATAATTCTGGATCAGCATCTGCGCTACCCTGTCCTGGTCTGTACACTCCAAAGACGTCAAGTTGTCTATTATCTTTAGAAATTAGCCTTACCCCTAGAATTTCGTGTTGTTATCTTTAACTTTTTTGTAGCTTACAAATTCTTCTTTCTCGAGAATGAATACTCCCCCTCCTACCATTCCTATCCTATTTCTACGATACACCCTCCAGTTCTGTGAGAAAATTTCTGTATCCATTATATCATTTCTCAGCCATGATTCAACTCCTATTACAATATCTGGTAAGTATATATCTATTAAATTAATTCTATTCCTTTCTTAACAATACTTCTACAGTTGAGCACTAAGAGTTTTATGCCATCCCTACTTGATTTCCACTTCCCTGTCCCCTTAACACCGCTCCCTAGCGCACCCTGTTTCCCTGAATGTACCTCCCTATAACCCTTCTAAACAAATTTCCTAACTTATATGTACCACTGGGGTTTAAGTGAAGGCCATCTGAGCGCAGATCTCTATCTCCTACCCACCCATTAAGATCTAGAAATTTCACTCCCAGTTTCCCACATACCCACTCTATAGTCTCATTTAAATCCCCAATCACCTTCAAGTCAGTATCCCTCCTACACAGTATTCCACTGATAACAATCTCCGCTTCCTTAAACTTCATCCATGCTGCATTTACCACGTCCGACACATCCCCAACTATGTTGGTACTTATACCTGCTTGTCTTACGCTGTTAGTACCAACGTGAAACACTACCACCTTCTCCTTTCCCTCCTCCTTCTCTTCTACTTTCCTCAACATCTGCCTTAACCTAATTCCTGGATAACACTATACCCTGGTACCCTTTCCTCCACAAACTTTCCCGACATGTCTAACGATAGAATTCCCCATGACCAGAGCCTCAACCCTACCCACCTCATTTCATCCCCTCCCCTCCTGGTCAGTCCTATCTTTCCTGACAGCTGCAGAAGCTACTTCCTACTCCATTTTCTCCAACCCATGATGCTGTTCCACCTGTCTTTTCCTATCCACTACTCCACATTGCCCTTTCCTACCTCTTCCCTTTCTCCTACTTCCAAACTTCTCAGCAAGAGTTCCCTGTTTCTCATCTTCCCTCGGTTGTTCTACCTGCAGTGACTCGTACCGAATTCTCATCGACACCTGTCCTGAATTTTGATCCTGAATGGAGCCCTTAGCCTGCAGTCTCCTTCCCCTTAGAACATTAGACCATCTGTCTTCCACAATTCCTCCCCTCTATTACACCTACTGTATCCTGTACAATGTTTGGAGGCCTACTTTCCTTCCTGTCCTCTGAGAGAATCCTAATTATCTCCCTCAAGCTCTCCAACTCCTCCCTCATACTCCTTAATGCCTGGCCACACCCACAGTTCATACACTCGCACTGCTTAGCTATTTTTTACTAAATAATGAAAAGAAAAGGAAAAATAAGATAACTTATTCTGTGTAAAGTAAAAATGAAAGGAAAGAAATATTGTCTAGGTTAGTTTACAAAGAACACACGACCGTAAGTCATTTAATATAGGTTACTACTACACTACAATACTACTTAATTGTACTATTTTTATTCCTACAACACGCTAACACGATGAAAATTGCTGTTAATTACTGAAAACAGAGAATAATACACAAGAATTACACAATTCTTAACTGCAGTTAAGTCTACCCTACACTCCTAAGAATAAAACCATCTCCCACGTTTTTCATCAATACCAACCTCAAAAATGAAATATCTCTATTTCAAGACTTAGGTACTTGGAAGTACCATGAGGAAAATACAAGGGTAGGATTTACTGAATAATTCCAAAGCCATGAAATATGAGATGGTACTTTAAAGCACCGTCAGGCAACAAAGGGTTATGAGGATATTGGTAATTGGCGGTGTACGCTTCTGATTCCCATTTGTCTCTCGTTATTTGCTGCTGAGGCTTTCGCTATCAGATAAGGTTTGCTCTACATAAAACATCACCAAATTACAAAGGCGATACCTTTTACAGATTCCTTAAGTATCCTTCATAGTTTAATGTCACACAAATCATGTAGAAATTGGTACATCTACAACATTCTTCGACTATTATTTGTATTAGAACAACTTGACTAGGATATAACTTTAGTGTGGATAAACGGCCATTCGAGCAACACCCGAAATGATCAGGCTGATAAAATGGCTAAAAAGCTGCATATGGAACAGGTATCAACGCTTCAATTGCCCTCCCTTTCGGAGATTGCACCGCAATATATTAAATTTGCTAAAAATGGCAGCACAACTCGACACAATGGGCAAAAATAAAGGGAAAATATTACTATCAAATTCAATCGAGCATTCCTAGTCACCGGTGGTTTTCTAAAACAAAATATTCACGGATACTACTATGAACAGATTAAGATTCAATCACGCTCTTAACTCTGCTTATAAATTCAAATCGAAACTGACGAATTCACCCATGTGTTCATGTAATAATTGCATGGCCGACGTCAATCATAATTTTTTTCAATGTTACCATTTCACCCTACGTAGAAAAGGATTTTTACACAATCTGCAATCGCAAAAACTACAAGTCCCAACAACTGTAGCTAATCTAGTTCAAAACCCTACACCATCAATTGTCGTCGCAATTCAATAATTTTTGTTTAACTGTAATATTAACCCATAAATTCACTTGACTAGTGAGTATTATGGACTCAATCAATTCGCATCCTCCACTACATAACTTTCAACTAAGACGTCGTAACGTTTTAATAAAGCAAACCCAATGTTTCTACAAATGTTGAACAAATCAAGACATCGCGAGTGAAACTCATGTCAGTTTCCTTGAAGACAAGCGCTAATAAGAGTTACCGTACACAAGCCCGCTATCTCCAGTTCACTTGTAGGCGCCGTCATCACTATCAGCCATATTCAATCGTTTTTACGATGTGGCCTCTGTAAGTCCGAAGCAAGGTAGGTTTTCATGAGGTCTCTCCATCTGGGACGGTCTTAAGCGATGTTCTGCCAATTGATCCCAGTAATCCTACGGATGTCTTTATCCCATCTGTCCGGTGGTCTTCCCCTAGTTCTCAGATGATCTTTCGGACTCCACTCAAGCACAAGCTTTGTCCACCTACCATCAGTTCTCCGAGCAACATGTCCTGCCCACTGCCATTTTAGGGTAAACACACTTTCTAAAATGCACTGACCTTTGTGACTGACCTGATGTAATCTGCTCTCTTCCTGTCCTTCTTCGTGAAGCCTAGCAAGAACCGTTCTATAGCTCTTTGGGCTGTTCTGAGTTTTTGCTTGACAAACTCGCTCAATGTCCAGGTTTCACAACCGTAAGTCAGTACAGGGAGAACACTCTGGTCAAAGACTGTCTTCTTCAGGTGGGTTGGCATGTTGGATTTGAAGATTGAAGAATTTCTTCCGTGAGTTTGCCATCCTAGTTTGATACGTCGGAAGATTTCCGGTCTTAAGTCCCCTTTCATGTTTACAAGCTGCCAAAGATAGACAAACTCACTGACCTGTTGTAATGTGGAGTTTCTCACATGCAGCTCTCCTGCTGGGGCCCATTTGTTGAGCATTACTTTGGTTTTAGAAAGGTTCATGGATAGTCCCACTTTTCGACAGGCTGAGACAAGATCTTGTATTAGACTTTGTAGTTCATCGATGTCCTTGGTGATGTCGTCTGCAAACCTTAAATTATTCAGCCTTTTCCCATTGATTTTGGTTCCTGTACTTTGCCAGTTGATTTTTGATATGGCCATTTCTAATATTGCTGAGAACAGCTTGGGAGATATGGGGTCGCCTTGCTTTCCACCTCTTTGAATGGGAAAATCCGTGGTTGGCACCTTGACGTTCACGGAGGCTGAAGAGGTTTCGTAGATATGCTGGAGTACTCTTATGTAGGCAGCATCGACGCAGTGTTCGTCTAAGGCTTGCATAACAGCAGCGTGGCTCACCGAGTCAAAAGCCTTTTCAAAGTTCACAAAGGCTAGACAGAGCGGCATTTGATATTCATTACTTCTGCTGATAACTTCACGAAGGGTGAGTATGTGGTCGATTGTTCCAAAACCTCGGCGGAAACCTGCTTGTTCAAATGGCTGGGCAAAATCAAGCGTTGAACTGATTCTATTTGTCAGTACCACGGTGAAAACATTGTAAAGGACAGAAAGCAAGCTAATAGGACGATAGGTTCTGATGTCATGTACGTTCACTTATTTGCGCAGGAGAATTATCATTGCTCTGTTCCAAGATGGAGGGATGAATGCATTGCGTAGACAAGACGTGAATATTTTTGCCAAGTGGCTTAAAGTTTCATCACCAACAAGTTTGAGAACGCTAACTGAAAGGTTATCGCTACCTGCGACTGATTATTTTTTCATACTGTTTATAGCATGTCTGATCTCAGATGGGGGAATTTCCGGGACTTGGGAAATGTTGGATAAGTCAGGCAAGGACAGGTTATCATCAGCCTTCTCGTACAACTTGCTATAAAAGTTCCTGATGAACTCAAGGAGTTCTTCCCTATCAGTATCGTCCGTTGTCCCCATCTAATGCAACTAATTGCTTCTTACCGATCTGTAGCTTCCTTTTAGCAGACTTCAAACTTGTTTTTTCAGATAAGCAAGTTCTTGGAGTATCTTCATTGAATTTCTTTAAGTCGGTTTTAATTCTCTTTCTTATGGTTTTGCACAGCTCAGAGTACTGTATTTTGTCACAGTCAGACTGAATTTTCATTTCACTCCTCCTCTTTAGCAGGTTCCTGGTATTGTCACTGAGTTTCTTATCCCGAGTGTTATTTTTTTCAACCCTCCAATTACTTCAGCCGTATCCATTAGCATTTTTGCCAGATTTTCACCAGTTGTTTCATGTGGGCTTTGTTGAAGGACTTGATGGAATTTCTCTTTATTTTCTTGTAGATGTTTAAGATTCATCCGTTTCTTTTTCTCCCGCACTAGTTTAAGTCGATGTTCCCTAATGTTTAACTCGGCTGTAGCCCTTATTAGGCGGTGGTCACTGCCAGTATTGAATCTGTTGAGGACTGATACATCTTTAATGACTTGAGGGATGTTAGAGAGAACAAAATCGATCTCATTGGTGAATTCAAAATTGGGACTTCTCCATGTCCATTTACGTCCTGGGTGTTTCTTAAAGAATGTGTTCATTATACGCATGTTGGTGTATTCGGCAAACTGGACCAATCTCTCCCCTCTCCCCACTGAAGAGGACACTATATAGCACTAGGTTTTTGTACTATTACCTTCCACATAGAACACTGAAGAGGACACTATATAGCACGAGATTTGTGTACTATTACCTTCCACATAGAACACTGAAGAGGACACTATATAGCACGAGATTTGTGTACTATTACCTTCCATATAGAACACTGAAGAGGACACGATATAGGACTAGGTTTTTGTACTATGACCTGCCACATAGAACACTGAAGAGGACACGATATAGGACTAGGTTTTTGTACTATTACCTGCCACATAGAACACTGAAGAGGACACGATATAGGACTAGGTTCTTGTACTATTACCTGCCACATAGAACACTGAAGAGGACACTATACAGCACGAGGTCTGTGTACTATTACCTGCCATATAGAACACTGAAGAGGACACTATATAGCACGAGGTTTGTGTACTATTACCTGCCATATAGAACACTGAAGAGGACACTAAAAACACGAGGTTTGTGTACTATTACCTGTCATATAGAACACTGAAGAGGACACGATATAGCACGAGGTTTGTGTACTATTACCTGCCACATAGAACACTGAAGAGGACACGATATAGCACGAGGTTTGTGTACTATTACCTGCCATATAGAACACTGAAGAGGACACTATATAGGACTAAGTTTTTGTACTATTACCTGCCATATAGAACACTGAAGAGGACACTATATAGCACGAGGTTTGTGTACTATTACCTGCCACATAGAACACTGAAGAGGACACTATATAGCACGAGGTTTGTGTACTATTACCTGCCATACAGAACACTGAAGAGGACACTATATAGGACTAGGTTTTTGTACTATTACCTGCCACATAGAACACTGAAGAGGACGCTATATAGGACTAGGTTTTTGTACTATTACCTGCCACATAGAACACTGAAGAGGACACTATATAGGACTAGGTTTTTGTACTATTACCTGCCATATAGAACACTGAAGAGGACACTAAAAACACGAGGTTTGTGTACTATTACCTGCCATATAGAACACTGTACCTGCCATATAGAACACTGAAGAGGACACGATATAGCACGAGGTTTGTGTACTATTACCTGCCACATAGAACACTGAAGAGGACACGATATAGCACGAGGTTTGTGTACTATTACCTGCCATATAGAACACTGTACCTGCCATATAGAACACTGAAGAGGACACGATATAGCACGAGGTTTGTGTACTATTACCTGCCACATAGAACACTGAAGAGGACACTATATAGGACTAGGTTTTTGTTCTATTACCTGCCACATAGAACACTGAAGAGGACACTATATAGGACTAGGTTTTTGTACTATTACCTGCCATATAGAACACTGAAGAGGACACTAAAAACACGAGGTTTGTGTACTATTACCTGCCATATAGAACACTGTACCTGCCATATAGAACACTGAAGAGGACACGATATAGCACGAGGTTTGTGTACTATTACCTGCCACATAGAACACTGAAGAGGACACGATATAGCACGAGGTTTGTGTACTATTACCTGCCATATAGAACACTGAAGAGGACACTATATAGGACTAGGTTTTTGTACTATTACCTGCCATATAGAACTCTGAAGAGGACACTATATAGCACGAGGTTTGTGTACTATTACCTGCCACATAGAACACTGAAGAGGACACTATATAGCACGAGGTTTGTGTACTATTACCTGCCATACAGAACACTGAAGAGGACACTATATAGGACTAGGTTTTTGTACTATTACCTGCCACATAGAACACTGAAGAGGACGCTATATAGGACTAGGTTTTTGTACTATTACCTGCCACATAGAACACTGAAGAGGACACGATATAGCACGAGGTTTGTGTACTATTACCTGCCATATAGAACACTGAAGAGGACACTATATAGGACTAGGTTTTTGTACTATTACCTGCCACATAGAACACTGAAGAGGACGCTATATAGGACTAGGTTTTTGTACTATTATCTGCCATATAGAACACTGAAGAGGACACGATATAGCACGAGGTTTGTGTACTATTACCTGCCACATAGAACACTGAAGAGGACACTATATAGCACGAGGTTTGTGTACTATTACCTGCCACATAGAACACTGAAGAGGACACTATATAGGACTAGGTTTTTGTACTATTACCTGCCACATAGAACACTGAAGAGGACACTATATAGGACTAGGTTTTTGTACTATTACCTGCCATATACAACACTGTTACGGTGTAACGCAATTTACCCTACCCTGAGAACCTATTTTGAACTGGCAACATCGCCGTAGAAAAAAAATTAATTATTCTATACGACTAAGCGGATGGTTTCCCTAGTACACTAAGTGTTTTAGTGATACTCATTGAACATTATTTATATGCCTTATTGTGGACTAATGACAACGTCAATACATTCTCGCATTTATGTATGGTGTGGACTGTTTCATTCCTCGTCTAATATGTGCTGCTATCTTCGGTCAATCACCCACAATAGAGTTCCCCTCCCCGCGCGCTCTTCTACCTATCGGAGCGCGGCTACTGCCTGAGGGAGCAAGCCTCGCCATTTTGTACTAAAAACAGTTCGTTATTGGGAGTCATGGCGTGCAGTTGCGTTAATGGGATTCTCAAGATGATGGCGTCATGTTGGAGAATAGATCCCGGCTGAGGGACTTGAGATATGGGTTTGTAACCCGTTTTACTTCATCTTCTGCATCGTCCTATTAGTAAATGGTTTTAACTAATTCTGTCCTGGGAAACCAAACTCTTCAGTAAGCGTCTGTAAGTATGTGAGGATCTAACTCATCTTCGCTGAGCGTCTGCTTCACTCAAGTAAGTGGTTCATCATTTGGCAAGTTATATCCTGTGATTATGAAACTGCGAGGAAATTCATGTGATCCGTGTTTTGAAATTAACTATTTCATGGTGAAGTTTGTGAAATTAATTTTTTTTGGGAAACTACAAACCGGATGGTCGTGTGGTTATTTCTACTAAAATATCAAGCTTATAGGCATGTAAAGACTATGAAAATAAGGAGATTTACTTATTAACCATCATTTTCACCCGTTAATTAATCATGTAAATTCAAATTGTGTCGCGGCACTCTGTTGTCTTTATTCTGTGCGAGGTTTTGCAGTAGCATATAATTCTAGTTTCCTTGTTCTTTTTAAGGGAATCTTGTTTTTTTTTCTGTTGTTCCGGTATTTAATGTTTAGTGTATTTCTAGCTTTATTTTGGGTTTCTCGCCTTGGTTGTGCCTTGTACCTTATTGGGGGACGCGGCGTGTTTTTTTGGGTTGCCATGGCAACGCTTTTCTTTTTGGGGCGGAATTGTTAATTGTTGCCGGTGGGTTTTGCGTGTTGGTTGTGAGACCTAAGATTACTGATGTATTTTCGACTGATGTGAAAGATTTCCCTACCCTCCCTTGGTCTCTTCTTGTTTTCCTCCTGTTTTTCTGTGTGATTATCGCTCGTGGCTTTAATTTTTGCCCTTGTAGTTTATTAATTGGGCTAGAGTTTTATGTTTCTGCGAAGCCTCATTTGCTAACTATTTCAATTAAACTGATCAAATGAGTGGGTTTTCCCAAGGTTTAAACTTTAGTTTTAATTTCATTTTAGTTACGTTAACAAACGGGCCCGTGTACATTTTCTGTAGTCAATTTAAGTTTTTATTCGTATAATTATCTGTAATAGTAAGGTTATCAATCCGAACTTTTCTTGTAATGAATTTGGTGTTATGAATTAGAGCCATTTCTTTTTAGTCAATGATCTCCATCAGTGTTATTAACGGTACCTGATAGGTCTACGTTTTCAGTCTGTGTTATTCCCTTTTTTTTTCACTGTTCATTTTCAAACTAAACAATTTTATTCTCTCAGATGGGACGATGTTAGTTTTGGTTAAATGATAAGATTTCATTCCTTGATTAAAATTTTTGAAAAGTTAATCAAGAGTTTTCTTTCATTATCCAATGGTTCAGCGCCGAAACAAGGAATTTTATCCATTTCCTCTGGGTGATTTTATGGGTCGCATGGTAAGTACCTGATTGGTGTAATTTTCCTATTTTTGTTTCTGACTTTCATCTTGCTTTTGGTAACTGTCTATTTCACACCGATTCATAGGTTGTACCGACCGGTGTTTGTTTGCTAACCGCTAGTGTGGTGACTCACTGCGCTGGTGGCTTAGTAAAGTGGTAGCGGAAAGCTCTGGTTGCCTTTTTTTTCTTGAGGGCGCTGCTAACCATTGTCCTCTTTTCCCCTTTTTTTCCCTGGGTAATTGTACTTGTGACGGCGTTGAATGGCTGGATTATGAGGGAGGACTATGTATGATAACTATATGCATAATTGTGAAAAGAAGTGGAAGTATCTTTCCTAATTCTTTTGAACTCTGTTTCATGTTCATTCATCATGTCCCGAGCGGTGTTGTTTCCATATCATTTGCGGAAAGCCGAACTCCTGTATGAGCTCCAGGTTCGTGGCTTGGAGACTGACGGCACTGCTACTGAATGTGCAGCTCGTTTGTCATCCCATCTCCAGGTTCCGATTGATCTATCTAAGGTAGAAGTTAACAACTCCGGTGAGTCCATTCTTGAGATTAAAAGTAACGTAGAGGAGATTCAATCCTTCAGAAATGAATTTATTGAGGTGACGCCTACCAAGGCCCAAGTAGATCGGCTCAAGGCTAGATCATTCCACTATTGTGGGCGGATTCAAGACCTTTTAACCGTTCAACCTGCTGCAGAAAATGTTAGTGAGTTAACACGTTTGTTATGTCTCGCCTCTAGTATCTCAACTGAGTTAGACCTGATGTTAGCGTGTAGAGAGGTAGAAAAGTTATCTGTGGTTGACAGACAAGGTCCTTTGTGTCCTAACCCTAATAACCATCCTAACCGAGTTGCTTCCAATACTAATGAACAAGAGTCTACCTGTGTTCCTACTTCTGTGTTAGAAAACCTTATCTCTAGGTTAAACGTTACCCCTTCTCATAATTCCCTTAAGGAACTGTTTAACGGAGTTAAGAATTTTTCTGTGAATTCGATCGAAGAAACTTTAAGATTCCTAAGATTCCTTGTAGAAATCAAGGAATCCGCTTGTGTATACTCTGTTGACGATCTGGGCATGTATAGAGCCTTATTTTCCCATTGTGAGGGTATTTTAAAGAGAGAAATTTCTGAGGCTATTTCTCAGAAGTGTAAAGTTGATGATTTTCATGAACTAATTCTTGATAAATTTATTCCCTCCTTAGCCCTTCAGAGTCTCATTCCACAGCATTGCTTCAGGACTCAGTACCTTCATGAAAATTTGCTAACATACATTGTTGATGTGAAATTCTTTTGTAAGGTGTTCCGAATTACGGTCCCTGAAGAAGAAATTGTGACTCGTATACTAAAAGGGATATCTTCTGCCTATCGGTCTTACCTTTCCCTTACGAGGTGTCCTACTAATTTCTGTGAACTTGAGGCCGCGTGTTCCTTTGCAGAAGATGTAAAGCACGGAGACGCGTCCAGATCGGTACACCTACCTCCCCCTATTTATCCCAGTTATCCAGTGGGTCCTAAAACTGGTAATGGTTCTAATCTTAAAGCATGTTTTGTATGTGGTTCTGTCGAGCATCTCAGGAATTCTTGCCCTTCCAAGAACAGAAAACTGGATATTTGTTGCTATTTGTGTGGTTCTCGGCAACATTCCAAAAATTCCTGCCCTAACTCCTTCCATAGACGTAGCAAATGACAAAAGGGTAATGGTAAACTATCTGCATTTCAAAATTCTGTGAATTCAAACAATGTGAATGAAGTTCTCTGTCCCCCTGAATGTGATAAAATATATGGGCTCGTTTCTTCCCATGGTGCTTTCACTAAGATGGAAGTAAATAATGAAGCTGTCCTTGCATTGGTGGATTCGGGTAGTATGGTGAATTTGATTGATTTTGATTGGTATAATTGTCTGAAGAGTGCCTGTAAATTTTCTGAATTGCAACCCGTTGGCATTAAATTTGTTGCAGCTAATGGTAACAAATTGGATATTTTGGGAACTGTGAGAGTAAAACTAAGAATAGGAAATTTCACTTGGAAAATTACCTTCCTAGTGGCATCCCAACTACCCTGCAATGTAATTTTAGGATCTGGATTCTTGTCAAAAACGGGATTAGTTCTTGATCTTCTGGACAAAATGTTCTTTTTTAAATTTTCCCCCACCTGTAAATTTAAATTGGTTGAGAGTTCTAGGGGTACCCTTAATGTCTCTTGTGTATCTGGGTCTGTACCAGATGAAAGTAGTGGTATTGAAAACTTGAAACTTGATCATTTAAGTAAAGAAAAGGCTGAGGTAATCCGTGCTCTCTGTAATGAATTTCCTGAAGTATTCACCAGTAAATTAGGGCTAACTGATGTTCTTGAATATGATATCGAACTAACTGATACCAAACCTGTGAGGTCTCCCCCGTATAGACTCTCTCCTCCACGTATGTTGGAATTAAAAAAGATTATTGAGAAAATGCTTGCGGAAGGGGTTATCCGTCCTTCTACCTCTCCATATGCCTCTCCTGTTTTCCTTGTACCCAAGTCCTCTGGTGGCTTCCGTGCTGTTTTGGACTATAGGAAATTAAACCAGAAAGTGGTTCTTCAGTCTATTTCGTTACCTGACCTGCACACCTGCTTCGGGTGGTTTTCTGGGGCAAGGTTTTTCACAGTACTGGACCTTAACCAGGCTTACTATCAGATTCCTTTATCTAAGCGGTCGATACCTCTTACTGCCTTCATTACTGACTGGAATTTGTATGAATTTCTCCGGCTCCCGTTCGGTTTGAATTCTGGTGCTGGTGTTCTCACTCGTTTGCTTGATTCTATCTTCTCTGATATCAAATTTAAATGCGTTTTTAACTATCTTGATGATGTCGTTATATATTCTAAAACCTTTGAAGAACATGTGACCCATGTTCGGGAAGTTCTTGAGCGCTTGAGGAAAGCTGGCCTCACCGTTAAGCTATCTAAGGTAGCCTTTGCCCAACCGAGTATGTCCGTTCTTGGACACGTTGTCTCTTCAAATGGAGTTTCCATTGACCAATCCAGGACACAGGCCATTCGTGAGTTCCAGCCTCCTAAAGATGTCAAAGGCATTGCCCGTTTTGTGGGAATGGTTAACTTTTTCAGAAAATTTATTCCTAATTTCGCTGAGGTAGCTGCTCCTCTCAATCATTTAAGGCGGAAAGATGTGAAGTTCTTCTGGGGTCCTCTTCAACAAGAAGCTTTTGAGAAATTGAAGTTCGCTCTGTCGAACGCCCCTGTTTTGGCAATACCTGATTTTTCTAAACGCTTTATTGTTCAGACCGACGCATCTGGAAAGGCTATTGCTGGTGTTCTCCTGCAAGAGTACGAGGATGGACGCAGACCTGTTGCATATGCCTCCCGTGTCCTAACTGATCTTGAGAGTAAATACTCTGTTTACGAGTTGGAGTGCCTTGCAGTCCTGTTTGCCCTCGAAAAGTTTCGGCCATTTGTTGAACATGTACATTTTGACCTGGAGACAGATAATCAGGCTTTGTCGTGGGTTTTGAACCGGCCCAAAAGAACTGGGAGGATCACTCGATGGGCACTTAGGATTTCTGCCTTTAATTTTCAAGTTAAGCATATCAGAGGTACAGATAATGTCATCGCCGATAGTCTAAGCAGAATGTTTGATGGGGAACCTTGTCCTAAGGAAAAATCTGATGATGTAAATTTTGATGAAAGTAATGTCGTTGGAGTTAGTGCCATCCTTACTAATCTACCTTTACTTTACCATGAATTTGAAGATCATCAGAAATCTGACCCTGAATTAAGTGAGATCATCGACAAAATTAATAATGGGGCTCTTGTGAAGCCTTACTCTCTTGTCAAGGGTGTCCTGTGTTGTAAGGGTCGAGGAGACCTTAGTTTCAAAATTGTTGTGCCCAAGGTGCTAATACCGATTATCTTCAAGTATTATCACTACTGTCCAATTGGAGGTCATTTAGGTATGTTCAAGACAAGGCAGAAAATTAGGCAGTTTTTCATTTGGAAAAGGATGGACTGTGACATCAGAAACATGATTAAGTCATGTAAAGTTTGTGCCATCAGTAAACCTAGTTTGAACAACCGTGTAGGTTTGTTATCATCCTCACAAGCCTCTCGCCCGATGGAGCGACTATTCATCGACTATGTGGGACCAATGGTTCGATCTTCTCAGGGGAACACCCATATCTTTGTGTGTGTCGATGCGTTCTCACGGTTCACTTGGATCTTGCCTACTAGGTCTACCACTTCTCGGACTACTATTAACTGTCTAAATTATATCTTTGCTTCTTTTGGCCCTCCCAAGTTCCTTGTTTCTGATAATGCCGGTGCTTTCACTAGTCATCTGTTTAAAAGATACCTTTTCGAGTTGTGTATCTCACATGTCACAACCACTCCTTATTATCCAAACCCATCTTATGCTGAAAGTCAGCGTTGATAGCCTATCATCACAATAATCAGTCTAAGTGGGACTCCTGTTTGCATTCAACTCTGCAACCCATGAGTCTCATGGAAAAACGCCCATGTCCCTTATGTTTTCTTACATTCCATATTCCCCAATGTCAAATGTGCTTGCCATTGATGATCTTTTGCCTGATCTCTCTAAACCACATGATGTTCGGAAGGTTTGGGACGAAGCAAAGAAAAACCTGTCCGTGTCATATGAGAAAGCCAAAAAAAGGTACAATTTGGATAGGAAATCAACTAGAGTGAAGGTTGGCGATTCAGTCTTCATTAAATGTTATCCCATCAGTAAAGCTGTTAATAAATTTTCTGCCAATCTGGCGCCTAGGTATCAAGGTCCTTGCACCGTATTGCAATTTCTGTCCCCGGTATCTATGTTAGTGAGTGACCCGGTTGCTAAAAGAATTAGGCGTGTCCATCTGTCTCAAATTAAACCTGGTTGATGTACAGTACTGTTCTACTGTTTCCCTTCCTTTGGGTTTCTGTTTTGTCAAGCACCTGGGGTGCTGGAATCAACATACAACTGAGAACTGCATTTCAGTGAGCTAATTAAACAAGTAACACGTTACGGTTTATTGTAAGTGTACTTGTCAGTTTCATTTAGGTACATGTTTCTGTAACTTTGGAACCTAAGGTTGTTATGCTTCTATTTGTTTTGGTACTGCTGATGTTTCAGGTGTGAACATGGTGGTTTGGTGGTGTGTGGAATTTATCACATGTCTGTTTCTTGGAGTTTGTTACCAATAAGTTTCCTGAGCTGTACACCTAATATCTTACCTTTTCTGGGTTTAAATGTTTATTTATCATGTCAATTCTGCCTTGGCTGTGAGTAGGATTTGATAATGAATTCTTCGAGCCTGCCTTTGGTCATCCTTGATACTCATACTGTGGTATTGCAAAAATGTTAAGACCGTGTCTTGTTGATATGTATTTATCCTCCTGTGCAGGGTATGTAGTTGGTAGCCTTCTGAACTTTTGGTTGCTCATTTTAATTTTGTCACCTGGGTGATCGTTCTAAAATATATTTAAAAAAAATTGCTCGAGTTTTAACTATCTGGTGGTTGATTTAATCATGGAATATTTTGTTCAAATCCTTGACTTGTTTCTGGTGTTGGTGATCTTATCATAATTTATCTCTTTGAAATTAGGTTTAATATCTTATTCTGTATCTTATTTGTGGGCTACTATCGATTTTCAATAATAACTGTCCCTGAGTGCCATTTGTTTAAGCTTCGAAGATTAACACAGTTACTTACCGCTGATCAGGTTCTGCAATCCTTTTGTTTTGGTGAAATCCTTTCGGGTGGTCTGTTAACCTGTGTCAGAGTTGGTAGACCGTTTGCTTCGTGCATGGATCTTGAATCTTTATGGTTTTTCCATCTCTAGCTATTGGTTTCAGTCCCTCTTCATTTCTAATGATGCGTTGCCCTTGGATAATTATTCGAAAGACTGACAGTAGTACCTCTATTCTTAGTAATCTCAATTTATTCCTTATTTGGCTTATGGTTTTCCTTTGGTTGAATGTATTATCCCATCGTTTTGAAATTTTGTCCTGTTTTAAAACTACTCTTCCTCTATGGGCGGTATTAGGTTGTCCTTTATGATGTTTATGGATCTTGTTGTATTTTATTCCACGCATTACTATTATCGCCACACTACTGAAATATTTTCTTGGATTTAGTATCTTCTTGTTGACCTTATCGTTCTGTGCGAGTTGTGGAGCGTATGTTGGGGTGTTGACAGTAACCATCTCCCAACTATTGATATTGCGCTGAGTAGTGAAGTCAATACATGGACTTGAAGCCTGAGAAGTTATCTTCTTTTACCTTTGTGTTTGGTTTCCTGGTCCTGAATTTGGTGGTGGTGTGGTTTTGCACCATGAATTGGTTAAGATGCTGGGTGACATGTCATGGTAGAGGGACCCTGTTATATTCTCTCTTAGTGCTGGTTACCATTGCTCCTGTGAGGATTCTGTGAGTCAATATTAGTTGTGTTATTGCACTCTGGTGGGTGTTTAAGCACCTTTGATTGAACCATTGTGTCTTTGTGAAGATGGAAATTAATTAAGCAGTTTGTGCCTGCAACTCGTATGATATGTTATGGACTTGGTGAGTGAAAATTGTAATTACCTGCATAACCTATTGCCCTGATGTCATCCCTATTTCCACTTATAATATTGTAAAGTTCAATTTTGTTAATCCTACCTTCTATGGTTATTTTTCCTTAGGTTAATTTGCTAACATTAGTAGTTATCGTTGATTTGTCTGCTTACCGTTCTGCATTCTGGATTGTTGAGCATGTTATTGCTTACCTAGATGCTATCACTTTTTGGAGTCATCCTGCCTATTAATTTGATGATCCCTTAGTGGAATTTATCCTTTCTTCTGCATGTTGTCTAGTAAATTATTATCACCAACATCGTTACCTACTATATATATGTAATATTTCCACTCTCCTGTTGGTGGGGAAGTGGTCATGCTTACTCATGGGCAGCAGTGTGTATCTACGGATATAACCTATTTTTAAATAACCGCGTAGTGGCGAGGTTCTTTGGGCTATCAGTTATGTGCGATGTTGGGTTATTGCCCATCACGTCCCCAGTAGTCATCTAATTGAGGTATCTCATTACCTTTTCTGTTTTAATTGGGTGTACTATTGTGGAAGGTGTTCTAGTTTTTCCTCTTCCAATGTGGGTTGGTTATGTGACTCCGTGTTATATCCTCCTGAAGCCTTATCCATCAATTCTTGAATGGTACTTACCTCTGTGTTAGTTTGTTCCTTGCTTAGTGTACCCCCGCGGAATGATTGTCGATGACAAACTGTTGCGCTCCCTACACCTGATAGTACTAGAACTCATTCTACCTAGGGTTTCCTTTGCTTGGAAAGGCTCAGTTATGGCTTCACAATGTTTGTGCTCTGGTCGGTAGTTGCTCTGCTTGATGTGTCCTTTTTCGAATAATCTCTTCTTCTGGGTTATGCGAGGTCAATTACTTATGATTTAAAATCTGCCATCCTTAATGGTCTAATTAGTTATTTGGGTTGAGTCATGGTGGGTTCTTAAAAATTAATGAACCAGTGGCTCACTGATCTGTAGATCTCAGTCTGTTTAAAAAAAAAGAAAAAAAAGGGGTTCTTTCTCATCTTATCCATCTGTGGGTGTTTAAGTAAAGCTGTGTTTTGGGGGATTGTATCTTGGTATATTTCTGGTTTTGGGGATTTTTCTTATAGTGGTAAGGGTTCTCCGGTGGAGCACGTGAATTGATTGTTCTCCTTGTGGCTCCCTGTATTGGTAGAAAACCTTAGTGGATGTCACGTCCATTGTTCTCATTCACCTCCTACATTTAAGTTTAGTGTACTGAACCATTTGGTACATTGAGGTAAGTACTGTAAGCTTGACATTTATGTTCCACCCTTGGAGTAGGGTGGGTTAAAATTACCCTTGCTGGTGTCTATCTATTATGTGTAGTAATCTTGTGATTTTTTTGGGTGCTGGTAGATTATTAGGTTCGTACCTACTTAGTTAAACCTAATTTGTTTTCTTGTGTAATTTAGTTTGGTGGGTCAATTGGTACGATTTAGTCTTGAGTCCGCCTTCTACTAAGTTAAGCTATGTGTGATTTATTATTGATTTTATAAATTTTCTTTATTGTATGTATCACCGGACTTGTTTCTCTCCTTGTGATTTTTCCTTTTCTTTTGCTTATATGTTTGACTATTATGTCAAAAGGAAATGGGCGAGATATTGCATTTCTTGGAAACCTAGAGAATATTTATTTCCTAACCTGTAATAAAGTACTTAATCTTAATATTCTTTAAACGGGTGAATTGTAATAGGTAACAGACTTTACTAGAAGCGCACTGCCTAAAGAGTGTAAATTCAGCTAAACCTAGCTGTTATAGACGTTAGGTAAATGGGACCCTGTTTGAGGGAAGCGTGATCTCTTTACTAAACTGTAGCCACCACAAACTTGAACTGAAGTGAGGATTGTGATATTAAAATGACTCAAGGTCGGTGTGTTATTGTTATGCATACATGAAGTCGTGTGGTCTCTATCTAATGTGGACATGATTTGAAATTTAGCTTACTCCTTGACCACTAAACTGAACTGGAAGCTATATCAGTGAATACACTAAGCTTCGGGGGGAGAGGGCTGTTACGGTGTAACGCAATTTACCCTACCCTGAGAACCTATTTTGAACTGGCAACATCGCCGTAGAAAAAAAACTTAATTATTCTATACGACTAAGCGGATGGTTTCCCTAGTACACTAAGTGTTTTAGTGATACTCATTGAACATTATTTATATGCCTTATTGTGGACTAATGACAACGTCAATACATTCTCGCATTTATGTATGGTGTGGACTGTTTCATTCCTCGTCTAATATGTGCTGCTATCTTCGGTCAATCACCCACAATAGAGTTCCCCTCCCCGCGCGCTCTTCTACCTATCGGAGCGCGGCTACTGCCTGAGGGAGCAAGCCTCGCCATTTTGTACTAAAAACAGTTCGTTATTGGGAGTCATGGCGTGCAGTTGCGTTAATGGGATTCTCAAGATGATGGCGTCATGTTGGAGAATAGATCCCGGCTGAGGGACTTGAGATATGGGTTTGTAACCCGTTTTACTTCATCTTCTGCATCGTCCTATTAGTAAATGGTTTTAACTAATTCTGTCCTGGGAAACCAAACTCTTCAGTAAGCGTCTGTAAGTATGTGAGGATCTAACTTATCTTCGCTGAGCGTCTGCTTCACTCAAGTAAGTGGTTCATCATTTGGCAAGTTATATCCTGTGATTATGAAACTGCGAGGAAATTCATGTGATCCGTGTTTTGAAATTAACTATTTCATGGTGAAGTTTGTGAAATTAATTTTTTTTGGGAAACTACAAATCGGACGGTCGTGTGGTTATTTCTACTAAAATATCAAGCTTATAGGCATGTAAAGACTATGAAAATAAGGAGATTTACTTATTAACCATCATTTTCACCCGTTAATTAATCATGTAAATTCAAATTGTGTCGCGGCACTCTGTTGTCTTTATTCTGTGCGAGGTTTTGCAGTAGCATATAATTCTAGTTTCCTTGTTCTTTTTAAGGGAATCTTGTTTTTTTCTGTTGTTCCGGTATTTAATGTTTAGTGTATTTCTAGCTTTATTTTGGGTTTCTCGCCTTGGTTGTGCCTTGTACCTTATTGGGGGACGCGGCGTGTTTTTTTGGGTTGCCATGGCAACGCTTTTCTTTTTGGGGCGGAATTGTTAATTGTTGCCGGTGGGTTTTGCGTGTTGGTTGTGAGACCTAAGATTACTGATGTATTTTCGACTGATGTGAAAGATTTCCCTATCCTCCCTTGGTCTCTTCTTGTTTTCCTCCTGTTTTTCTGTGTGATTATCGCTCGTGGCTTTAATTTTTGCCCTTGTAGTTTATTAATTGGGCTAGAGTTTTATGTTTCTGCGAAGCCTCATTTGCTAACTATTTCAATTAAACTGATCAAATGAGTGGGTTTTCCCAAGGTTTAAACTTTAGTTTTAATTTCATTTTAGTTACGTTAACAAACGGGCCCGTGTACATTTTCTGTAGTCAATTTAAGTTTTTATTCGTATAATTATCTGTAATAGTAAGGTTATCAATCCGAACTTTTCTTGTAATGAATTTGGTGTTATGAATTAGAGCCATTTCTTTTTAGTCAATGATTTCCATCAGTGTTATTACCGGTAAGTACCTGATTGGTGTAATTTTCCTATCTTTGCTTCTGACTTTCATCTTGCTTTTGGTAACTGTCTATTTCACACCGATTCATAGGTTGTACCGACCGGTGTTTGTTTGCTAACCGCTAGTGTGGTGACTCACTGCGCTGGTGGCTTAACACTGAAGAGGACACTATATAGGACTCGGTTTTTGTACTATTACCTGCCATATAGAACACTGAAGAGGACACTATATAGGACTAGGTTTTTGTACTATTACCTGCCACATAGAACACTGAAGAGGACACTATATAGGACTAGGTTTTTGTACTATTACCTGCCATATAGAACACTGAAGAGGACACTATATAGGACTAGGTTTTTGTACTATTACCTGCCATATAGAACACTGAAGAGGACACTATATAGGACTAGGTTTTTGTACTATTACCTGCCATATAGAACACTGAGAGGACACTATATAGGACTGGTAGAGCACATGGCGACCGTGTTTACTTGGTGACGGAGGGGTGATGACGTCATACTTGACGTCACAGTGTGTGTGAGGGATACAGGGAACTAATATCCGAAAAGTAAGTCCGAATTTTTGCTACTGCGCATGCGCCACGAATGTAATTAATTAACATTTCGCCGTGGACGAGAAAAATTATCGTGACGTCATAAGTTCGACATCACGAAGCCCCCTGTTCCTCTGTAAATAACTCATGTGGTACATTTGCGAGAATGTGACGGCAACTGGCCTTCCAACACTTCCTCGCGGGGGAAAGGGGGCGTAACACCCACGGTCCCGAAGAGCGTAGTTCATCTAAATATGTACATACCCATGGCACAAATGGAACATTGAAACTAATGCATATCCATGGCGTATAGAACTTGTGAATAGTTTAAGTAAAAATATTTGAGAAACGATAATCATATGATGTACTCTCTTCGCCAACAAACAGGTAAGTAGTGCTGTTAGGGGTTTTCCGCCATATCCCAGAGCGGTACTCTCAATAAGGTGAGTAAGCTGCTTATTATAGTGTGTCCATACTATTGAAACAGCCCACCGTTCCATCATCCGTGACGTCATGTCCTCTATCGCCAAGTGGTTACATTCGTTAGGTTGGTACGCATGTGTAGATCGATGAAGGAGGGGCGGTGATTAGATGGAGCTCCAGTCGCCATTACCACGTGGTCGTGATACATGTGCCATTACTGTCAATTCACGTTTCGGATATTGATTTAATTAATGGTTCGTACATAAACATTGTGCGGTTTTGTGTGCTTAACTCCGTAACGAATGATTCATACATCCCGTGTGCATTTATATGCGTTGTTCAAAACACAAGCCGGGGCCCACGGGGGCCGCCCCCCCCCAAAATATTTCATGAAACTAGAGCGAGGATCAGCCGTTGTTTTACGTAAAGCACGAACAACTTAAAAACGTACGCCGAAATGTTAATTTAATGTAGCGACAAGAATCTAGCAGGGCTCAATTCTCCATATTTGTACTGCTTGAATGAAAGGAAGACACTTAGGATTGTGATGCGGGGGGATATTTCCCTGTAGAAGTCTAACTATTGAGAATGTAACCGTGTGTTGAAAAATGTCAAGACATGAAGAAGGGGGCAATTAGCAACGGGTTACTCAGTAGGGGGCCGGAATGTGACCACCGAGATAACGGGGGGACGGCCAGAAACAGCTGCAAGTTTACAACATCGTGTCAGCTTTTGCATATCGGTTCCAGGAAACAACAATGTCCTAAGGACCCTCGGGTTGCGCCGTGGTTAAGAGATGTGCTGTGTTTAAGTTGCAGCGTTGGGAAGACTGTGACAGGATTGTGAGCTGCACGTTAGTTCCTCATTTTGTGCCATATAAGTAAGTATTTTTTGAAGAGGGACCGTTCTGTCACCGAGAAGCCAACACTATATGCATCCTCGGTAAGTTATGAAAAAGTTTTTTTTATTTTTATAGTAGCAAGACAATCGCGGAGTCGTGCCTAAGTTCGATAGGTAGGCCTATATATTTTGTGTACTTGTTGCTGTGTTGTATATTTTTACAGATTATGCTTGTAAATGCCGTACAATAATAATAATAATAATAATAATAATAATAATAATAATAATAATAATAATAATAATATTTTGTCAAATGCCCGGGGGATGATTCGAACCTCAAATGGAACCATCAAAAGTGCGGGTAACTATTTCGTAATTGGCGGGCCTGATAACTCAGTTCCAGTGGTTCTATCTTCTCATCAGGCTTGAATCGCAGCCGAAGCATGAAACATTTTTTTAAATGGGAAGTCACGTTCTATTGATACGGATTCTACTTAAAACACTAGATCCCGACCCTTACCTTTCCTTATAGACTTTTGAGCCAGAACCGCATCATTTATGGTGGTGTATTTTGAGTATCCAACCATTCTTCGGACTTACCTTGTACCTTAAATGGCGAGTGAATGCAGTGGCGTACCCACAAAATAATTTCAGTGGTGGGGTATAAGTCAAGACCAGTAATGTGGATACAACTTTTCCTTGGAAGGGAGTGTGAAAAGATTTTTTACTTTTTACTTAGAATTTGCTTTACGTCGCACCGCAGGTCTTACGGCGACGATGGGAAAGGAAAGGGCTGAGTGTGGGAAGAAGCGGCCGTGGCCTTAATTAAGGTACAGCTCCAGTATTTGCCTGGTATGAAAATGGGAAACCACAGAAAACCATCTTTAGGGCTGCCGACAGTGGTGTTTGAACCCACTATCTCCCGGATGCAAGCACACAGCTGTGCGTCCCTAACCGCACGGTCAACTCACCCGGTGGGTATGAAAAGAAAGTCGGTCCTACCGAGTGCGGTGACGGATCTTCAGTAGATATTGTTGGTTTTGATTGTTACCATGTACAATCATAGCTTCTGTACTCTTAACATACACCGGCTGCATTATTGAAACTGTTCGTAAAATTGACAATATCGTTCTTCGTTTGCGAGGAAGTAGAATCTTCATTTAATTTGTCCTCTTAAAAAAGGAACCACTTTGGTACTACACCCCGTGAAGGTGATTACCTTCCAGGCCGTAGATATCTCGATTACGGGAGACTCAAGGAAAACTCTACTGCACCCAAAAACAAGCCTGTATCCTCCTCATCCCTTGCCTTTCTTAACTCTGTCAGTGCCTGGAATCGAATGCAGGATGCCTTAAGTCAAATTCGAAAATAAGGATACCTAAAAGTAACCAGCCGGCCCCACGGTGTAGGGGTAGCGTGCCTGCCTCTTACCGGAGGCCCCGGGTTTGATTCCCGGCCAGGTCAGGGATTGTTACCTGGATCTGAGGGCTGGTTCGAGGTACACTCAGCCCACGTGTTTATAATTGAGGAGCTATATGACGTTGAGATAGCGGCCCCGGTCTAGAAAGCCAGGAAAACCGGCGGAGAGTATTCGTAGTGCTGACCACACGACATCTCGTAATCTGCAGACCTCCGGGCTGAACAGCCGTCGCTTGGTGGGCGATGGCGCTTCGGGGCTGTTACGTCATGGATTTTGGTTTGGAAAAGTGAACAGAGAATGAAGCGACAACCCTGCAAGGCTCCTTAGCTTCCAGCTAGTTCTTCTGTCCGGCCTCGTGCATTTAGGACAGTAAGAAAACGTACGCCTTAATAAATTCTCCTCATAAAACCTTCGTAAAAATACTAACTGCATCTATTTATAACAATAATCATAAATGCCTTCTTTTCATGTGGCTCAGTTGGTTGTGTCTCTGTCCTTCTGTGTCCGAGTTCGCAGGTTCAAATCCCGGCTTGGATCGGTAACCCTTAAAACGGTGTTGAAATGGCAACAGCTCAGTGTCATTCGTTTCTGGCACGTTAATGAACATTATGCATACGAATATTGGCGTCACAAAACTCTAACTTTATACTATTATATTCTGTATCCCAGGCTTGTGAGGAAAGTAATTAACAATTTACTTTACGTCGCACCGACAGAGATATGTCTTATGGCGACGGTGGGATAGGAAGGGCTTAGGACTGGGTAGGAAGCGGCCGTGGTCTTAATAATTAAGGTACAGCCCCAGCATTTGCTTGGTGTGAAAATGGGAAACCACGGGAAAACATTTTCAGGGCTGCGGACAGTGGGGTTCGAATCCACTATCTCCTGGATGCAAGCTCACAGCTGCGTGGCCCTAACCGCGTTGGGAACTAATAGGACAAGGTAAACCCTACATAGCATGTGTTGTAACGTGTATTTTTCTTTATCAACTAACAAAATATCTATACCCATACGCTTTACTCTATATATTTGTTTGTTTGTTTGTTTGTTTGTTTGTTAGTGCCTTCAGTACAGTGGCGAAGTTAGGGCCCCAGGCCCTCTCGTAAACTTAACCACATACTAATCTGAATCTTAAATAAAATACTGAGATACTTAAAATAGTTAAAACTACATAAATTTAAAAAAATGACTTACTAAATTAATAATAGAACTAATTAATATTAAAAACTCTTAACAATGGCTAATCCTCAGGACTGCACACATTCATACGTCAACCATTCAGTCAACTGTCCTCACCAGGTGACCTTAAATCGTGATTTAAAAAAGCTAGTTTCTCTGACCTGAACTGGCAGGGAATTCCATAATCTGGCGACAGTCACCACAAATGATCTATTAATTTTATTTGTGCGGTGCAGTGGAATAGAAAGAATGAATCTAGAACGTGTATTTAAGTTGTGAAATGATGATAAAAAGATGAATTTAGAAGAAATATACATTGGCTGACTTTCAGCTAACATTCTGATCACCATCGTGTAGCTGCCGACGTTTATCAGACAACAGCCATGAGACAGCCTGATAGTATGGGGTGATATGACCATCGTACCCGATATTATAAATAAATCGCAGGCAGGTGTTCAGTGCTCGTTGAAGTTTGTGTTTCTTCTCTCGTCATGTCAACTAAAACAACGTCACAATAGTCAGGAATAGGAAGAATGAGTGTCTGCATTAGTTTGGCCTGTAGCTCAAATGGAAATACCGTACATCCCTTTGCCGTTTAAGAGGGTGAAGAACTTCAAAAATCTTTTTACGTATTTCTTTCGTGTGATCAGACCAATCAACTGTTTCATTCATCATTACGCCGTGATTTTTAACCGTTTTACTGTAGGGAATAATGTTACCATTCAGTAGGATAGGCGGGATTGCGACATTGAGCGGCTCAGTAATTTTCGTGATCCAATTATAATTGTCTGATTTTTTTGCAGTTTAGTATAAGAGAGCTTCGTTGTGCATATACACTGAGTCGTCGGAGGTCCCTGTTAATATCCTGTCTTGCAGTGTCGATATATTTGAAGATCGTCAGCACAGAGATCATGTGTCACAGATGATATATCATTGATATAAATACAGAAAATTACGGACCGTAGAATACTGTCCTGCGAGGCAACACTAAGTTTCATTTTCCATTTAGAGGCCTTGTCGTTTACTGTTACACGCTGTTGGCGGTTATTCAAATAAGAACTAAAAACCTTAACCGCAGCCAGATCGAAATTTAGCAGTTCCATTTTATTTATCATAGTCGGAATTACTATAGTGTCAAAGGCGCTACTGAAGTCCAGAAGGATACGTAGAGTGAGCAGTCGTTTGTCCATACGTTTCTAATGTTTTCAGTAACCTTCAAAAGTGCTGTCGCGGTACTGTGAACCTTCTCAAATCCAGATTGCAAAGGGTCCAAAAATCATTTTTAATTAGGTATTCCAGAACTTCCTCGTATACTAAACGTTCAAAGTCTTTAGAAAGCGCAGGGAGTACGGACATAAGACGATAGTCAGAAGGTGAATGTGGTACTGAAACATGCTGGTCAAGCATCGTTTAAAAAATGTCTTACCAATGTTTCACTGAATAGGTATCAAACTGTTACTATATGTGTTTCCGGCTTTTATCGATAGAGGGCAGCCCCCTCTGTCAAGTCAATTGTTTCGACTAGGTCTTTTAATTATCTTCTCCTTGATATTTATTTTGTTCTGGTGATGGAGAAGAATAATAATATGGAGCCCTCACACACAGGAACGATGTTGTTACCTTTCAAATGGATGTATTTTAGATTTAAAAGCGTGCTAAATCAATGCACGATTAACGTGTTCTGAAGATTGATATTGTGGGTAATGTACCATTTTGTATTTGTATCTCTTGTGTATGGTCATTCCCTTTTCCCTTTATTATGGCCGACCGAAAATCCGTCTTGATACTCGGGGTGAGGAAGGCGTGTGTGTGTGTGCGTTGTTGATATAATCTGAGCCTCTGTCTATTATAACGGGCTTCTCAATGAAACGTCTTGCCCTCGGTTGAAATTATGGTTTGTGTGTCGACCGGAGACTTATTCTGGCCGTACACAGCGATGTTTGTGGGTGATCTACGCGTGGCCATGTGCTGCTGACATTCAAACACTATTGACGTTTGTCCTTATTGATTTTTGGTTATATTGCACTCTACGAGTTGGCCGGATTTACCTATTTGCACCAGTGGCCACTGTTATCTGCCTTAAGGCGATTTGTTCGTATGGCTGAATGAATGAATAAGTGAATGGGCCGAGTATTTAGATGAAGAAGTGTCGGTCTATTGAATTTATGTTTAACTGTTCGTTATCGCCCCTTTTATCTCGGGTGCTATCTTTTCTCCTTATTTAGTGCGCGCCCCGATCTTTTTCTACCTGGACGTCGCCATGTTGATTTATTTTCTTTCTTGGCCGCACGCTGGCCCGTGTTTATCTGATTGATTCATTTTCCGTTCTTTTCCCCAATGTATCTTTTTCTCTTTGCCCGCTTGGGTTATCTTTTTCTTGGGTCGAGCCTTTTTGTGTGCTCCTTGGTGTGTGGGAATCTAATGAAAAGAGATCATGGAATTGTTTAATAAAAAAAGGATTGTTATTAAAAAAGATAAGAAGTGAAGTAAGGGTGAAATGAATAAGGTACTCCCGACTTGTAATTAAGTATTGGCCCTCGATAAATGGGAGCAGTCAATTTAAGGCCTAGCCTAAATCTATTCTCTTCTCAAATGTTGTATGCGAGGTCGTCATGAGTAAAAATGCTAAGATCCCTTGAGTAATTATGCAACTGTGCATTTGTTTATTGATGAGTTCAGGATATCATGATTGATTGTCATTCGGGCTAACCCATATACGTATGTATTACCCATTTATAATCTTATATTTTCTTTCTCAATTAATTCTTTAATTAACGTTGATTTTCAATAAACATTCATTTATCACTTATTTGGATTTTGACTCAAAGTAGTGTTAGTTTAAGCTGCTACTGATTTAGGTGAATAACATTTCCAGTTCAGGGCAGAGTTGTACGCCCTTCTTGGTCGCGGTTCACGTGCAGTTTCCTCTTCTATTCTCCTCGTTGTGTATGTATTTATGTCAGATTGAGGATGGGTGTGGCTCAGTACCTACAAAATATCGGCTGTTTTCCAGACAGTAGGGAAAGTTCCGTTTAGTAAACAGTAGTTCAGTACGTGCGTCAGTATAGGCGAGATAGCACCCATAATGTTATGTATACAAGTAATAGGAATATCATCTACACCTGTAGTCTTTGATTTAATCGAGTACAAAGCCTTTATCCTGATTTTCTGTGACACTGTGAAATGTGAATGGTGGATTGGCTGGAGGGGAGGGCGGTGAGTTTGTGCAGTTTATTTGGGTAGGTTGAATATTTATTCTACTAAAGTAATCGTTCAGTTCGTCAAGTGGAATCTGTCTCTGTTGATGTTTTCCTATTCCCAGAGCTCTAAGTTGGTCCCATGCGCGATTAGAATTTAAGTTGTTAGCTAAATTCCGAAAATATATACATTTCTTAAAATGTCTGATTAACTGCTTTGTGCGATTTCTTAAGATGCGGTTAGATTCGAAGTCTATGTCATCTAGGGTTTGTTTATAATGTCGAAATAACGAGTCACGGTGGGCCATCATTCTCTTGTCTTCATCATCTAGACATGGACAAGAAGGACGAGAAACCTGTATTCGACGCGCGTGCGTGTATATCTTTGCCGCATTATTTGTATAAAATGTCATTTCTTTATTGCTTATCACATGACCATTATTATAATAACATTACCGTATTTATTCTAAACCGGAATATTGCATCCTTACTCAAACTGTTTATTCTTGCATTGATTTCACTTGTACTCGGAATATATGAACTGCTGCAGTTATGTTGGGATGGGAGTAACAGAGGTAGCCGGGAAACGGGGAGTTGTCGTCTAAGGAGTCCAGACACCCAGGAGTTTTAACGAATGTCCTTTTATTGAGCATTTTATACATAATGTACATTAATATTAGCTTCCGGAGTCCGACTCATTGGCTGAATGATCAGTGTTGAGGCCATCGGTTCAGACGGTGCCGGGTTCGATTCCCTGCTGGGTTGGGGATTTTAATCGCGTCTGATTAATTCTTCTGGCTGGGGCTGGGTGTTTGTACCAACATGTTCATATTCAGACAACATACTACACTACCGACCACCAAAGAAACATACAACACTGATTACATCCCTCTATATAAGGTTGGCGTTGGGAAGGATATCCGGCCGTAAAACGGGACCAAATCCACATGTGCGACACAGTTCGCACCCGCGATCCTACAGATGTGGGAAATGCGGGGAATAATAATAATAATAATAATATTACCTTCCGGAATCCGCACGAACCCACCACTCTTACTTGGATCTAAGGACACTCATTTCCTTTTTCGGTATTCTACACCACCTAAACTATGGAAGTTTGGACACCTATCAAAATAACATTCTGGATGAATGCCCCCCCCCCCAAACTGAAATCCTGGCTACGCTACTGAGGCTAGGTCTGGGAAAGAAGTGGCCGTGGCCTTAAACTTACAGTATCCCCAATTTTGGGCTTACAATACTTATGGAACCGGAGAGCAAAGACTTTTGTCATCGTAAGAATCATATCTTCACTGTTAATAAAAACCTCGTATCTACAGGTTTTTGTGGCCAACTTCACGTCCCAGTCACGAAGTTACGAGGTTTTATATTATCACAATAAAATATCGAATCTTGTCTCTCCAGTTTCCGATGTATGAGTTAACAGAAACCGAGTATTACAATATTCGTGTTTCCTTTTCGGTCATGAGCACGAAAATCGTATCCTGGGTTTCCATAAGGATCGATATTCTTCATTTAATATATTCAAAACCTGCATTTCGACGGTAGCTGGAGGTGTGACAGCGATATATTTGTCTTCAAAATGCCCTGACCACGAGGAACTGTGCTCCGTGAAGTATCATTTCAAAATAATGTTATTGGTTTTCGTCCTACCAAATACATTTACGATTTTAGGAGACGCCGAGGTGTCCACCGGGAGTCTAATTACATGCATGTAAATCCACCTTCACAAGACTGAACTGTTTGGTCACTTTCAAATACCAATGGACTTAGTCAGGAACGAACTAGCTAACATGGGCTCAGAAAAACAGTGCTCTACCATCTGAGCCACTCAGCTGGGAAAGAAACCGTTGATCACGCTTCAGCGTTTCGTGCCAATTCCTTATTTTACAAATGGAATCTACAAGAAAAGGCAAGAAAGTACACATGCTGGATTATGTTACAAACACTGGCAACATAACTCTGCTAATCGGTAAAAACTGTGCTCTATACTTAGAGTAAGTATGAATTGTAATATATCCTTCGTATCCTTTGTACATAGGGCCATTGACCTTAGAAGTTAGGCCCCTTTAAACAACAAACAGACCAGCAACCTTTGTACATTCTATGCAGGTGTGTGCCCCATACTCAGACGGCAACATTTATACAGTCAGTCCGGTCGATCTAATCCATTGAACGTAGCGCACTTTAAGCGGACGGAACTACTTCATATTGTACCCGTCTAAATGGTGCCTCAGTTAATTTAGGAAAGATGGACAAAATTTTATTACGGAATATTAGTTTACGAGACCGCGTGTATCAGCTGTTACAGTGCTGTGGCGATGGGAGCCAGCCGAAAGTAGGTCAACAGCTGTTGAAGGCTGCCAGCGCACGCAGTTACGTCACCTGACACACTGACAGACGAGAGGGGAGATTATTCTCGAAAATCCACTCAAAGCTATGAAAGACGAATCACGGCGCATGATGGCCAACAGCCAATGGAAATAAAGGAAGGTGCTAGAAAATCTTAGGATTTTTCTAGAACAAAGTCGAGGAAGAGTCACTTGTGAAACACCGAACAGTACAGAAGAGTACCTTACGAAACGACGAACAGAACAAGTTTGAAGAACGTCGTACAGTCGTATTCTTACGGAGAAGACGAACAGTGCATCCTCTACGGAAAAGAAGAGTATTTGCAGACGACGTTAATACCTGTATAATTCTCGTAAGGCACAACCATTGCTTTATTTGAGTGCCCGTGCAAGTTGTAGTTAGCTCCATGCAGTATTCAGCGGGTTTATTACAGCCGCACATTTTCCCGTGTGGAACTTGCTGAACTGCAGACAGTTCGTGTGTTTATTGAAGTCGAGTTTTATAATAGAAACTCATGGAATGTTCCGTTGGACATTATAAAGGAAAGGCACGACCTTAAGGGAATATTCGAGGAGTAATCTGGCCTTTAAACATCGTAATAACCAATAATATTATTTGTCAGCTTTAAGACGTATCGTAAATAGGTGGCTGGGTTTGGAAATCGAAGCTGGTAGTAAACCTGGACCTGAAAACACAACGTTGCACCAGTTAAGTGTTGTGAATAATTTAGTGAGTTACAACTAGTGTGGATTCTATTGTTAATACAGATTTTTAGTTTCAGCTATCTCCGTGAAACTTAGCAGCCAAGATGCAACGAACACGAGGAAAGGCTTGGAATTTTCCGGAACTTTGCTGGAGCAATACGACGATGCTGGACGAAGCCATAGTCATGATGGATTAGACTCCAGTGTGCACGCCAACATGATGACCTTTTACACCTGTAAACCATCATAGCTGAGGAAGAGGACACCGACGCCCATAGCAGCATCCCGACACCACGAATTTTCATCGGAACTATAAGTACCGCTGTAAAATATCTTCTCTTTTAGTAGATGCCTAGTAGATTGTATTCTTGCTTAGAGGAATGTAGTTTGTTTTTAATAATGTTGTACTTAATGGTGATGGTAGAGTATTCATTCCTTCGTTGATTTGTGATTTCAGCATTGTTCTATCTTTGCATTTTCTTGGAATAATGGTTTCCTTTTTTCGAATTCGGTGATGAGTAATCCCTGTTGCCAGTGAGTTTACAAGGTCAGAAATAATCACGATCTTCAAAAGGACATTATAAGGGATTAAGACCTAATAATAACGAGAATAATAAGAATAAAAATAAAATGAGGTAATAATAATCATGACAAAGAGGATGTGATTAAATAGGAGTAAATTATGATTAAATCGTAATCTTAAAAAGCTGTTAGACATGTATGATAATTGATACTAGAAGGGAAGGTAATCGACGAGTAATAGGAACAACTCATCGAGAGAACGTTCTAGGAGCCATTGTAGGAAATATAAATAATTTTAATAATAATAATGAAGGTCGGAAAACTTTAACGAGTTGTTGAGAAAAATTGAGCGATCATTGTGATAGTAAATTTTGATGAATTGACGATATGGGACTACTAGGGTGCATATCAGTCATAATAATTATAATGGATCACAGTGATTATATTGAGTGATGATGGTGATAGTGATTTATGATGGTACGAAGAGATTTAGGGACTAATAACAGTTTTCGTTCTTCGCTCAACAACTGATATGAATAATGCACGACTTAATCATTATTTGATTTTCTTGAGGCTCTTAAACGCATATTTCTAATGATGGTGATGATTATTCATCGAGAAAAATTTTGTCATCCTATTTCATCTAATAACTACAGTCATGAGGAGTTCTCATTATGGTCAGGTAATGTTGTAAGGGTCTTCAACCGGATTCAAGAGGAAGAGAAAGTTACAATAAAATAATAATAATAATAATAATAATAATAATAATAATAATAATAATAATAATAATAATAATAATAATAGTAATAATATAGTTCTATTGTGTGATAAATCTACTTTTAAACAGTTGTTAGAATTATGTTATTTCGTGACATTTACCCACATCATTCCAGGAATGCTTATCTTTGTGTATTTGATGTGATTGATGGTGCATTGATATTGTTGTTGTTGATCCCACATAGTGTTGCGTGATACTCTATCCATCCATAGAATGCTAGTTAGTTAGGAAATGTTATTAAGAATTCTAAAGGAATACGGTCGAGCGAAGTCTACGAGAGAGGGGAAGTTCGCCAAAGGATTTTTCAAAATTTTCAAATATTGTAAAGAAATTTCTCGTAGTGGTAAAAAGTTTTCCAAAATTTATAACGACGATCTCAAACATTGTAAGGAGTTTTCCAAAAGTGATTTATACAGAACTTATTATGAATAAGCTAAAGAATTTCATGATAGTGATAAATGATTTAGAAAGGATTTTTCACAAGTGTGGTAAAGTAAATCTTTAACAACTTTTTTTATAAATGCAAATTTTGATAGTGAAATTTCTCAAAGTGGTATTAAAGTAATTTACCTGAGAATTTTCTAAACCTGTGTTGCAATTGAAAATGATAGCATTGCTAATTACATGATTAATTCAATGTTGCAGAGTAAAATGTTGGAGGGAGTTTCATTGAAGAAGTAATGGAATCAAATGAAACCGAGAAGTATGCAAGAACTCAGTCATTTTATTTGTTCACAAGCAATAATGAATTGAATCACTTTGGTGAAATATTGTATTATGTTTTTTATTCTGCATTTGTCCAGGCTGATTTTCATTTATATTTTAATAAACATTGTTGTTATTTTGTCCTGATTTTCATTCAACATTATGTCTCCAATCCAGACACCAATGACCCTGTAAAAATAAGTGTTCTGTCGGTCGGTCCCGTAACAGCAAGTTGGCCCTGCGAACAGTCCACCCTTTGGGACTCTCGTTCCGCCGACTGAGCGACCCCGGAGAAGGGGACAATATGAAGGGCGCTGTTTCACCTTGGCACGACCCAGAGCGCTGTAGGCCTAGCTTGTCATCTGGACGGATGCTGCTCAATCATTTCACTCCCTCAGACATAACCTTAACAATTTAAACAGGCTGAAATATGCGTTTATCATACATCAAAATCCATGTCCTTTTTTATGCGCCTGCTTTATATTGAATTTTCTTCTTCTATGTTGCAAGCATACTTATAAATTAACGCGAGAATGATTTAAGTTACTTCGCAAGATGTGCGAGTCTCTTATCAATGCTCTTTGCTACATTCTCTGCCAGATTTATACGCCAGACAGGTGAAAGGTTGAAGGACAGTTTGAATAATCCTGCATTTTTTAAATGAAAAGTAATTGTTATTCTTCAGGTACACCGCTAATCACTAACAGCAGGAGTAGTATAATTGGATGGTTCGGCCGCCACCGCCACCGCAGGCTCCCCGAGGCCACCTCCACCACCACCACACCCAGAGGCCACCTCCACCACCACCACAACCAGAGGCCTCCCTGATGCCTCCTCCACCACCACCACAGCCAGAGGCCTCCCAGAGGTCTCCTCCACCACCCGCGGGAAATTTGAATTTGTAAACAAAGCCACGTGCTTTTTGACAGCTGTCATCGACAACAACGCATCGCTAACCTCAGTACTGCCATCTTGACGGGCCTAAACCTCAGTAGTACCTACTTAACCTAACTAGCGCGAGGTAAACAAAGCCACGTGTTTTTTGACAGCCACGTGCTTTTTGACAGACAACAACGCATCGCTAACTGCAGTACTGCCATCTTGACGGACCTAAACCTCAGTAGTACCAACTTAACCTAACTAGCGCGTGGTAAACAAAGCCACGTGCTTTTTTGACAGCTGTCATCAACCATCTTTAAACCACAGAGCACTGTGCTGCCCTCTTTATCGTAGTAGATGTCAAATTCATCACCTGTCATCGGCAGTGCTGCCATCTTGGCGGGCCTAAACCTTAGTGATACCAACTTAACCTCACTAGCGTGAGATAAACAAATCCACGTGCTTTTTTGACAGCTGTCATCCGCCATCTTTAAACCACAGAGCACTGTGCTGCCCTCTTTATCGCAGTAGCTGTAAATTCGTCATCTGTCATCCGCAGCGCTGCCATCTTGGCGGGCCTAAACCTTAGTGCTACCAAATTAACCTCACTAGCGCGAGATAAACAAATCCACGTGCAGCTGTCATCCGCCATCTTTAATCTATAGAGCACAGTGCTGCCCTCTTTAGCTACTTACTTTTGAAATGTGGTGGCGGATAATTTGAAAAATTCTACATGCTCTTGTTTGGAAACAAACTCACGCGTTTATTGACAGCTACCATCCGCCATCTTTAATCAACAGAGCACAGTGCTGCCCTCTTTAGTTTTAAATGTGGTGGCGGCAAATTCCACGTGCTCTTGTTTGGAAACAAAGCCATGTGCTTCTTTGATAGCTGTCATCCGCCATCTATAATCAACAGAGCACCGTGCTGCTATCATGCGGGCAATTTTGTCAGCTGTCATCCGCCATCTTTAATCCATAGAACACCGTGCTGCCCTCTTTATGGCTACTACCTTAAGCACGTAGGAGCGGGCAATTTGAAAAGTTCTGTTAGCTATCATCCGCCATCTTTAATCAAGAGAGCACCGTGCTGCCATCTTTAGCTAGATACCTTCGAAATGTGGTGGCGACAAATTGAAAAATTCCACGCGCTCTTGTTTGGAAACCAACTCACGTGCTTTTTTGACAGCTACTATCCGCCATCTTTAATCAACAGAGCATAGTGCTGCCCTCTTTAGTTAGATACCTTTGAAATGTGGTGGCGGCAAATTCCACGTGCTCTTGTTTGGAAACAAAGCCATGTGCTTTTTTGACAGGTGTCATCTGCCATCTTTAATCAACAGAGCACCGTGCTGCTATCATGCGGGTAATTTCGTCAGCTGTCATACGCCATCTTTAATCTACAGAGCACCGTGCTACCCTCTGTAGTAGCGGGCAATTTGAAAAGTTCTGTTAGCTGTCATCCGCCATCTTTAATCAAGAGAGCACCGTGCAGCCATCTTTAGCTAGATACCTTTGTGCAGAGCACCGTGCTGCTCTCTGTAGTAGCGGGCAATTTGAAAAGTTCTGTTAGCAGTCACCCGCCATCTTTAATCAAGAGAGCACCGTGCTGCCATCTTTAGCTAGATACCTCTGAAATGTGGTGGCGGCAAATTCTATGTGCTCTTGTTTAGTAAAGAAAGCCACGTGCTTTTTGACAGCTGTCATCCACCATCTTTAATCAATAGAGCACTGTGCTGCTATCATGCGGGCAAGTTCGTTAGCTGTCATCCGCCATCTTTAATCCACAGAGCACCGTGCTGCTCTCTGTAGTAGCGGGTCTTTTGAAAAGGTCTGTTAGCTGTCATCCGCCATCTTTAATCAAGAGAGCACCGTGCTGCCATCTTTAGCTAGATACCTTTGTACAGAGCACCGTGCAGCTCTCTGTAGTAGCGGGCAATTTGAAAAGTTCTGTTAGCTGTCATCCGCCATCTTTATTCAAGAGAGCACCGCGCTGCCATCTTTAGCTAGATACCTCTGAAATGTGGTGGCGGCAAATTCTATGTGCTCTTGTTTAGTAAAGAAAGCCACGTGCTTTTTGACAGCTGTCATCCACCATCTTTAATCAATAGAGCACTGTGCTGCTATCATGCGGGCAATTTCGTTAGCTGTCATCCGCCATCTTTAATCCACAGAGCACCGTGCTGTTCTCTGTAGTAGCGGATCATTTGAAAAGATCTGTTAGCTGTCATCCGCCATCTTTAATCAAGAGAGCACCGTGCTGCCATCTTTAGCTAGATACCTTTGAAATGTGGTGGCGGCAAATTGAAAAATTCCACGTGCTATTGTTTAGTAAACAAACTCACGCGCTTTTTGTCAGCTGTCATCCGCCATCTTACATCGCAAACCTCAGTGCTACACTCTTTAGTTGAAATACGGTGGCGGATAATTTGAAAAGAAAAATTCTACAGCAGCCATCTCTCGACGCTAATTGCACAAGATGGTGGCTATATATGACTCCTTAAAGGTGCTTATGCAAGATGGCCACTATACATAGGTTCTTATGAGACGCCCTTGGGATGCTTGCGCAAGATAGCGGTTATACAAGGTTCCTTATGAGACGCCCTAGGGATGCTTGCGCAAGATGGTGGTTGCTCTTATGAGGCAGCTTAAGGGTCCTTGCACAAGATGGCTAGAGACGCCCTAAGGATGCTTGCGCAAGATGGCGGACGCAAGATGGCGGCAATACACGACTCCTTATGACACGCCTTAAGGGTGCTTGCGCAAGATGGCTGCTGCTCTTATGAAGAAAGCTAGCTTAGAAGCTGACGTGTCATGCTAGATCGATTCATTAAACATGGGGCTTAAATGCAAAATGTTAAATATCTCGAAAACGGTGCATCGTAGAGCAAAACGGACATTTTTCCGCCTAGTACGTAGGTTCGCAGTATGAGGAACAAAAAAACTATAATCTAATGATGGGACCAACTGTTCGGTTCCTACTTAGGCCCTTTGGCATTTGCTCTGTTTTAGCTTGTATTGAAGCAAGTCTTCGTAACATGATCAGGTCTAGCTATGGTAGAGAGTATAACGTACCGTGCTGGTTCGATTCATTAAATTTGGGGCTTAAATGCAAAATGTTAAATATCTCGAAAACGGTGCATCGCAGAGCAAAACGGACAAAATTTTTCTGCCCTATACTTAGGTTCGCAGTATGAGGAATAAGAGAAACATAGTCTAAAGATGGGATCAACGCTTCGGTTCCTACTTAGGCCCTTTGGGATTTGCTCTGTTTTAGCTTGTATTGAAGCGACTCTTCGTAACATGATCAGGTCTAGCTATGGTAGAGAGTATAACATACCGTGCTGGTTCGATTCATTAAATTTGGGCCTTAAATGCAAAATGTTAAATATCTCGAAAACGGACAAAAAATTTCCGCCTAATACTTAGGTTCGCAGTATCAGGAACAAGAGAAACATAGCCTAATGATGAGATCAACGGTTCGATTCCTATTTAAGCCCTTTGGCATTGACAGCTATCTAATTCTACAAGATGGTGGCTGCTCATATGAGACACAAGATGGCTTGAGACGTCCTAGGGATGCTTACGCAAGATGGCGGACACAAAATGGTGGCTATACATAGCTCCTTATGAGACAGCCTAGGGGTGCTCGCGCATGATGCGGCTATTCGTATGAAGAAAGCTAGCTTAGACGCTACTGCGCAAGATAACGGCTGCTGTTATGCATGCGGTGGAGAGCAATTTGAAA
Source organism: Anabrus simplex (assembly GCF_040414725.1). Taxonomy (NCBI): domain Eukaryota; kingdom Metazoa; phylum Arthropoda; class Insecta; order Orthoptera; family Tettigoniidae; genus Anabrus; species Anabrus simplex. The sequence goes on from NC_090277.1 coordinate 2,579,983, forward strand.
TTCTAAGTGCAAAATCAACAGAGCACCATGCTGTCCTCTTTAGCTGAAATGTGGTGGCGGATAATTTGAAAAATTCTTTTGACAGCTGACATCTTTAAACAATGGTGACTATACATAGGCTGTTAAAGCCTTATCATTCTCCTCCTCCTCCTTCTCTACCTCCTCCTCCTCCGCCTCTTTTGTCAAGGCATAGCTTTATATCGAACAAGTTTAAACCTGCATCGCGAAGGCAAGCGTGTGCAGCGATAACATTATTGTGCATCTTTAGACTTGCGAAACATTAGAAGAGTAGAATCAAACGCTGTACTCGATACAACATGTGATCAGAACATTGATTGAAGTGTTTAGAACACTAAATAAGTAGAACCGAACACTGTACTCGATACAACATGTGTTTAGAATATGTCAGGGGATACCTTTGTTCTAAGAATATTAGATTACCGCACATTCCTTGTAGGGCTAATAGGCTAAAGGGCTAATGGGCTAAAGGGATAATGAGCAAAAGGGCTAAAGGGCTAATGGGCTAAAGGGCTAAAGGAGCAACAACCTCATCGATCGCTATCAGCAAGAACGCTTGTACTTTGTTAAGTGTAGAAAATTAATCTTTATTTGTAAATGGTTTCATGTTCAGAACAAGGAATGGAACCTAGGGGTTACGTCTTACCTAATGAAATCCCCGAGGTGCGATGAGTTACGTTTTTCGAACTAGTGTTTGGAACACTGAACTTTTCAAGATGATAGCAGAGAGTTTAGCAATGTTCCGTTGTTGGATTATAAATTCCGCGCTACAACATGCATAAGGTGGCAGCCTTGAGGTTTACCGCCGTAAAGGCGGCAAGAGTGAGGTCAGCAATGTTCTGTTGTTGGATTTTAAATTCCGCACTATAACATGCATAAGGTGGCAGCCTTGAGGTTTACCGCCGTAAAGATGGCAGCAGTGAGGTAATCGACGCTCTATTGTCCTTCAAAGTGAGGTTAGGGTTCGTCAAGGAGGCAGCTGTCAAAAAAGCACGTGGCTATGTTTACCAAACAAGAGCACGTGGTCGTAACGTCACGGTCACGTAGTATGCTGCTTCAGCATGCAAAGTTCAATGTCTACACCTACGTAGTAAACACTCTGCTATGTTCACAAAATTTTTACTCATAACTATTTTTTATGCTTTAAGTTCGTGCACATAGGTTATGTTAAGATAGCAGCACACGTACAAGCGATGGTCACGTGCTCTAGTAGAAGATGCATGCATTATCAAAAGGTGATATGTACACGCTTTTAAACCTTTCTATTCTTACTGCTACTATGTTCGCAAGATTTTCAAACATCGCTATTCTTTGTGCTTTAAGTTCGTTCGCATGGGTCATGCTAAAGTAGCAGCATAAACACATGTGAACGTTGTACATTCTAGCAGGATGTGTTTAGTACGATAGTTGATGCATGCAAAATCGATAGGTGATGTGTACAAACTTTGAAACTTAACTATTCTTCGTGCTTTAAATTCGTGCACATGGGTTATAGAAAGATAGCAGTACACTCTAGCGGGAGAAGTTTAGTACTCTAGTTGATGCGTGTATAATCGATAGGCAATGCGGACACGCTTTTAAAACATTGCTATTCTTACTGCTGCTGCTATGTTCACAAGATTTTTATACATCGCTATTCTTTATGCTTTAAGTTCATGCGTATAAGTTATACTAAGTTAGCAGCATACTTAAAAGTTTGTTGCACGCTCTAGTGGAACATGTTTAGTACGAAAGACGATGCATGCAAAATCGATAGGTGATGTGTACACGCTTTGAACTTGGCTATTCTTTGTGCTTTAAGTTCGCGCACATAGGTTATGTTAAGATTGCAGCACACACAAGCAATGATCGCACGCTCTAGTAGAAGAAGTTTAGTACAAGAGTTAATGCGTGCACAATTGACAGGTGTTGTGTACACGCTATTCTTTGCGCTCTAAGTTCACGCACATAGGTAGCAGCACATAATTGCGAACGTTGTGCACTCTAGCGGCAGAAGTTTAGTACGATAGTCGATGCATGTCAAATCGATAGGTGATGTGTACACGCTGTTAAACATCGTTATTTTTTGTGCTTTAAGTTCGTGCGTATAGGCTATGCTAAAATAGGAGTACAATCTAGCGGAAGAAGTTCAGGGTGATGTGTACACGCTTTGAAACATGGTTATTCTTTGTACTTTAAGTTCATGCACATAGGTTATGCTAAGATAGCGGAAGAAGTTTAGTGCGATATTTGATGCATGCAAAACCGATAGGTGATGTGTACACGCTTTGAAACACGACTATTCTTTGTAGTTTAAGTTCATGCGTATAAGTTATGCTAAGATAGCAGCACAATCTAGCGGGAAAATTTAGTATGACTGTCGGTGCATGAAAAATCGATAGGTGATAATTACACGCTTTTAAACATGGCTATTCCTTGTACTTTAAGTTCATGCGTATAGGTTATGCTTAGATAGCAGTACAATCTAGCGGAAGAAGTTTAGTACTAAAGCTGATGCATGCAAAATCGATAGGTAATGTGTACACGCTGTGAAACATGGCTATTCTTTGTACTTTAAGTTCGTGCGTATAGGTTATGCTATGATAGCAGCACAATCTAGTAGAAGAAGTTTAGTGTGATAGTTGATGTATGCAAAATCGATAGGTGATGTGTACACGCTTTTAAACATGGCTATTCCTTGTACTTTAAGTTCATGCGTATAGGTTATCCTAAGATAGCAGCACAACCTAGCGGAAGAAGTTTAGTACGATATTTGTTGCATGCAAAATCGATAGGTGATGTGTACACGCTGTGAAACATGGCTATTCTTCGTACTTTAAGTTCATGTGTATAAGTAATGCTAAGATATCAGCACAATCTAACGGAAGAAGTTTAGTACGACATTCGATGAATGCAAAATCAATAAGTAATGTGTACACGCTTTGAAAAATGGCTATTCTTTCTACTTTATGTTCATGTGTATAAGTTATGCTAGGATAGCAGCAAAACCTAGCGGAAGAAGTTTAGTACGATATTTCTTGCATGCAAAGTCGATAGGTAATATGTACACGCTTTGAAACATGGCTATTCTTTGTACTTTAAGTTTATGGGTACAGGTTATGCCAAGATAGCAGCACAATCTAGCGGAAGAAGTTTAGTACGATAGTCGATGCATGTAAAACCGATAGGTGATATGTACACGCTTTAAAACATGGCTATTCATACTACTTCTCTGTTCCCAAGTTTTATAAACATAGCTAAACCTAATGCTGATCTTAACGACGTCGAGCTAAGGATTGATTACGTGACCGTGACGTCACAGCCACGTGCTCTTGTTTGGTAAACATAGCCACGTGCTTTTTTGACAGCTGTCTTCTTGACGAACCCTAACCTCACTTTGAAGGACAATAGAGCGTCGCTAACCTCACTGCTGCCATCTTTACGGCGGTAAACCTCAAGGCTGCCACCTTATGAATGTTATAGCGCGGAATTTAAAATCCAACAACAGAACATTGCTGACCTCACTCTTGCCGCCTTTACGGCGGTAAACCTCAAGGCTGCCACCTTATGCATGTTGTAGCGCGGAATTTATAATCCAACAACGGAACATTGCTAAACTCTCTGCTATCATCTTGAAAAGTTCAGTGTTCCAAACACTAGTTCGACAAAACGTAACTCATCGCATCTCGGGGATTTTATTAGGTAAGACGTAACCCCTAGGTTCCATTCCTTGTTCTGAACATGAAACCATTTACAAATAAAGATTAATTTTCTACACTTAACAAAGTACAAGCGTTCTTGCTGATAGCGATCGATGAGGTTGTTGCTCCTTTAGCCCTTTAGCCCATTAGCCCTTTAGCCCTTTTGCTCATTATCCCTTTAGCCCATTAGCCCTTTAGCCTATTAGCCCTACAAGGAATGTGCGGTAATCTAATATTCTTAGAACAAAGGTATCCCCTGACATGTTCTAAACACATATTGTATCGAGTACAGTGTTCGGTTCTAATTATTTAGTGTTCTAAACACTTCAATCAATGTTCTGATCACATGTCGTATCGAGTACAGCGTTTGATTCTACTCTTCTAATGTTTCGCAAGTCTAAAGATGCACAATAATGTTATCGCTGCGCATGCTTGCCTTCGCGATGCATGTTTAAAATTGTTCGATATAAAACTATGCCTTGACATAAGAGGCGGAGGAGGAGGAGGAGGAAGAGGAGGTAGAGAAGGAGGAGGAGGAGAATGATTAGGCTTTAACAGCCTATGTATAGTCACCATTGTTTAAAGATGACAGCTGTCAAAATAATTTTTCAAATTATCCGCCACCACATTTCAGCTAAAGAGGGCAGCAAGGTGCTCTGTTGATTTTGCACATAGAATTTCAAATTGCTCTCCACCGCATGCATAACAGCAGCCGTTATCTTGCGCAGTAGCCTCTAAGCTAGCTTTCTTCATAAGACTAGCCGCCATCTTGCGAGAGCACCCCTAGGCTGTCTCATAAGGAGCTATGTATAGCCACCATTTTGTGTCCGCCATCTTGCGTAAGCATCCCTAGGACGTCTCAAGCCATCTTGTGTCTCATATGAGCAGCCACCATCTTGTAGAATTAGATAGCTGTCAATGCCAAAGGGCTTAAGTAGGAATCGAACCGTTGATCTCATCATTAGACTATGTTTTTTCTTGTTCCTGATACTACGAACCTACGTACTAGGCGGAAAAATTTTGTCCGTTTTGCTCTACGATGCACCGTTTTCGAGATATCTAACATATTGCATTTAAGCCTCCAAATTTAATGAATCGAACCAGCACGGTATGTTATACTCTCTACCATAGCTAGACCTGATCATGTTACGAAGACTCGCTTCAATACAAGCTAAAACAGAGCAAACGCCAAAGGGCCCAAGTAGGAACCGAACTGTTGATCCCATCATTAGACTATGGTTTTCTTGTTCCTCATACTGCGAACCTGGGTATTAGGCAGAAAACTTTTGTCCGTTTTGCTCTACGGTGCACCGTTTTCGAGATATTTAACATTTTGCATTTAAGCCCTAAATTTAATGAATCGAACTAGCACGACACGTTACACTCTAAGCTAGCTTTCTTCATAAGAGTGGCAGCCATCTTGCGCAAGCACCCTTAAAGCGTCTCATAAGGAGTTGTGTATAGCCGCCATGTTGTGACCGCCATCTTGCGCAAGCATCCTTAGGGCGTCTCAAGCCAACTTGTGCAAGGACCCTTAAGCCGTCCTATAAGAGCAGCCGCTATCTTGAGCAAGCACCCCTAGGGCATCTCATAAGGAGTCATGTATAACTGCCATCTTGCGCAAGCATCCCAAGAGAGTCTCATAAGAACCAATGTATAGCAGCCATCTTGCGTAGGCACCCTTAAGGAGTCATGTATAGCCACCATCTTATGCAATTAGCGTCGAGAGATGGCTGCTGTAGAATTTTTCTTTTTAAATTATCCACCACCACATTTCAAAGGTATCTAGCTAAAGATGGCAGCACGGTGCTCTCTTGATTAAAGGTGGCAGATGACAGCTAACAGAACTTTTCAAATTGCCCGCTACTACAGAGGGCAGCACGGTGCTCTGTAGATTAAAGATGGCGTATGACAGCAGACGATATTACCCGCATGATAGCAGCACGGTGCTTTGTTGATTAAAGATGGCGGATGACAGCTGTCAAAAAAGCACATGGCTTTGTTTCCAAACAAGAGCACGTGGAATTTGCCGCCACCAAATTTCAAAGGTATCTAACTAAGGAGGGCAGCACTATGCTCTGTTGATTAAAGATGGCGGATGGTAGCTGTCAAAAAAGCACGTGAGTTTGTTTCCAAACAAGAGCACGTGGAATTTTTCAATTTGCCGCCACCACATTTCAAAGGTATCTAGCTAAAGATGGCAGCGCGGTGCTCTCTTGATTAAAGATGGCGGATGATAGCTAACAGAACTTTTCAAATTGCCCGCTACTACGTGCTTAAGGTAGTAGCCATAAAGGGGGCAGCACAGTGTTCTGTGGATTAAAGATGGCGGATGACAGCTGACGAAATTGCCCGCATGATAGCAGCACGGTGCTCTGTTGATTAAAGATGGCGGATGACAGCTGTCAAAAAAGCACATGGCTTTGTTTCCAAACAAGAGCACGTGGAATTTGCCGCCACCACATTTCAAACTAAAGAGGGCAGCACTCTGCTCTGTTGATTAAAGATGGCGGATGACGGCTGTCAAAAAAGCGCGTGAGTTTGTTTCCAAACAAGGGCATGTAGAATTTTTCAAATTGCCGCCACCACATAGAGGGCAGCACGGTGCTCTCTTGATTCAAGATGGCTGCTGTCATGTGGAATTGCCTGCCACCACATTTCAAAGGTATCTAGCTAAAGAGGGCAGCACGGTGCTCTCTAGATTAAAGATGGCTGCTGTCAAAAAGCTATTTTCAAATTATCCGCCACCACATTTTGAAGGTAAGTAGCTAAAGAGGGCAGCACTGTGCTTTATAGATTAAAGATGGCATATGACAGCTGTCAAAAAAGCACGTGGATTTGTTTACCGATTCAAATCTCGCGCTAGTGAGGTTAAGTTGGTAGCACTAAGGTTTAGGCCCGTTAAGATGGCAGCACTGCCGATGACAGGTGACGAATTTTACATCTACTACGATAATGAGGGCAGCACAGTGCTCTGTGGTTTAAAGATGGCGGATGACAGCTGTCAAAAAAGCAGGTGGCTTTGTTTACCACGCGCTAGTTAGGTTAAGTTGGTACTACTGAGGTTTAGGTCCGTCAAGATGGCAGTACTGAGGTTAGCGATGCGTTGTTGCCGATGACAGCTGTCAAAAAGCACGTGGCTTTGTTTACAAATTCAAATTTCCCGCGGGTGGTGGAGGAGACCTCTGGGAGGCCTCTGGCTGTGGTGGTGGTGGAGGTGGCCCCTGGGAGGCCTCTGGCTGTGGTGGTGGTGGAGGAGGCATCTGGGAGGCCTCTGGCTGTGGTGGTGGTGGTGGTGGAGGTGGCCTCTGGGAGCCTGCGGTGGCGGTGGCGGCCGAACCATCCAATTATACTACTAGCAGGCTATGTTGTGATCAACTACTTCTCTTATTTTTTAGCTCACATTGTGAAATTATCCTGCTCTTTCTAGAAATATTCTTTCTTTCTGTGGATCGCCTGTGTTTCTGTATTGTAGCTACAAGAATTTCAGTTTTTGTTTCCTCCTCTCGAAGTTGTGTATTACCTGCACTTACTAAGAAGAACTGTCGGATAACCTGGCTGGAATGCTTGAGACACAATATTGCTTCGTACATCACTGTCACCGCACGCGCTGGTGGTTCACGGCTTAACTTTAACTGCCTTCTTGGTTGCTCGCGTTTTGTATTTAAGATAGTTGTGAAAACATGACGCTGCATTTGTTCACTTTAGATATAGCTGTATGTGTTTTTTAATAATTTCCAGTTTTAAAATGTGCGGTACAGAAGACAGAGCGGTAATACTGGTATCACATCGTCCCGCTTGCACCTACAACGGATGAACTGATCGAGTTCCATACACAGGAACAATTGCTCTGAGGTCCTACACTCATGCAAGAAGTCAATGACGGAACAGAACCAACATTCACCCAGGCGGGAAATGGTGTAGAATCATTTCTCTCTTAGAAAATCTTCGCAAGGAAACTCATGTAAGGACGCTTTTTAGTGTTGTTACACAATGGAACACGGCAGTACAATTGACTTGTACTAAGCATGGCAGCTGCTACCTAGTTGCTAGAGCTCGGTGGCTGTGAGGGGAGTCACTGAGTTGGACAGAGTTTCTAACAGGATGGCCAGATCTGTATGTCCAACCATTATTCTCTTTCTTTACGGGGTTGAGGATGATCCTTCGCAGAAAGTTTTTACGACCGGCTGCTCTTTCTGCCATCAACCTCTTCAGAGTTGTTAATGAGTTGAAATGAATGACGTAATATATGTCCTTAGGAAGTGAGAAGGTGAAAACCAGTGGCAGTTATCGAATAGAACTTATCAAGGCTTAACGTCACCATCCGCCAGACAAATTGCGGAGAAGCCACTCCCACTCTGCTGGCCTTTTCGTTCGTAGGTCTATAATACGGCGGGCGTGCTTCCTACTGCGAGGTCCCGTTGTTACTAGTGACAGACCGATGATAGCCAGTGATTATGTAACATTTTAGGTGAACGGAAGCATCTTATGGCATAGTCACAGCTAAAGAGGTATTGATCTCGGTTTGAGGAGCATCAGGATGAACTTGAACGTCCTCTCTGGCCTATTCAGTCCCTCGAAACCAAGGAACTTAGAACACTCAACCAGGTAGGCCATTCCGGGCATGCGTGCTGCCATTGTCAGCGCCTTGTGACGTCATCGGGAAGAACACATCTGCGGTCTGTAATATTCTCTTGCATTAAATGCTGAATGAAAAGTAACATTTCGTCGCTGCCGGGAAAAAAACTCCTATGTGGAATATTTTAGCTTAGAACTTTGGCCGGTCAGGTTCTGTCATCCAAGGTGCAATATTCAAGGCTCTTCGTAAAGTATGTGCTGCGGGTCAGTATATCTCCAAAAATATTATCACATAAGAGGTTTTGTCCCGGCAACGACGATTTATCGATCCTTTTGCGCTTTCAAACTGTAATTTCTTTCTTTCATGACTTGGAACATATATTTAAATCATTAAAATGTTTAATGAATGAGGGAAAAATAGAAAATATTTATCGTTTGGCGAATTATAGTGCATAATAGTAGTACAATAGGAGGGTTCTGCGGCCACCACCACCACCGGCTCCCAGAGGCCTCCTCCACCACCACCACAGCCAGAGGCCTCCTCCACCACAGCCAGAGGCCTCTTCCAGTGCTGCCAACTTAACCTAACTAGCGCGAAATTTGAATTGGTAAACAAAGCCACGTGCATTTTTGGACAGCCACGTGCTTTTTGACAGACAACAACGCATCGCTAACCTCAGTACTGCCATCTTGACGGGCCTAAACCTCAGTGGTACCAACTTAACCTAACTAGCGCGAGATTTGAATTTGTAAACAAAGCCACGTGCTTTTTGACAGCCACGTGCTTTTTGACGGGCAACAACGCATCGCTAACCTCAGTGCTGCCATCTTGACGGGCCTAAAACTTATTGCTACCAACTTAACCTAACTAGCTCGAGGTAAACAAATCCACGTGTTTTTTGACAGCCAAGTGCTTTTTGACAGACAACAACGCATCGCTAACCTCAGTACTGCCATCTTGACGGGCCTAAACCTCAGTGGTACCAACTTAACTAGCGCGAAATAAACAAATCCACGTGTTTTTTGACAGCCACGTGCTTTTTTGACAGCTGTCATCCGCCATCCTTAAACTACAGAGCACCGTGCTGCCCTCTTTATCGCAGTACCTGCAAATTCGTCACCTGTCATCGGCAGTGCTGCCATCTTGGCGGGCCTAAACCTTAGTGCTACCAACTTAACCTCACTAGCGCGAGATAAACAAATCCACGTGCAGCTGTCATCCGCCATCTTCAATCCATAGAGCACAGTGCTGCCCTCTTTAGCTACTTACCTTTGAAATGTGGTGGCGGATAATTTAAAAAATGCTTTTTGACAACAGCCATCTTTGAGCACCGTGCTGCCCTCTTTAGCTAGATACCTGTGGTGGCAGACAATTCCACGTGACAGCAGCCATCTTTGAGCACAGTGATGCCCTCCGTTTTGGTGGCGGGAAATTCCACGTGCTCTTGTTTGGAAACAAACTCACGTGCTTCTTTCTGACAGCTGCCATCCGCCATCTTGCATCACAAACCTCAGTGCTGCACTCTTTAGCTAGATGCCTTTGAAATTTGGTGGCGGCAATTTGAAAAATTCTATGTGCTCTTGTTTGGAATCAAAGCCACGTGCTTTTTGACAGCTGTCATCCACCATCTTTAATCAATAGAGCACTGTGCTGCTATCATGCGGGCAATTTCGTCAGCTGTCATCCGCCATCTTTAAACTACAGTGCACCGTGCTGCCCTCTTTATGACATGTAGTAGCGGGCAATTTGAAAAGTTCTGCTAGCTGTCATCCGCCATCTTTAATCAAGAGAGCACCGTGCTGCCATCTTTAGCTAGATACCTTTGAAATGTGGTGGCGGCAATTTGAAAAATTCTGTGTGCTCTTGTTTAGTAAACAAAGCCGCGTGCTTTTTTGACAGCTGTCATCCGCCATCTTTAATCAATAGAGCACTGTGCTGCTATCATGCGGGCAATTTCGTCAGCTGTCATCCACCATCTTTAATCCACAGAGCACCGTGCTGCTCTCTGTAGTAGCGGGCAATTTGAAAAGTTCTGTTAGCTGTCATCCGCCATCTTTAATGAAGAGAGCACCGTGCTGCCATCTTTAGCTAGATACCTTTGAAATGTGGTGGCGGCAAATTGAAAAAATCCACGTTCTCTTGTTTAGCAAATAAACTCACGCGCTTTTTGTCAGCTGTCATCCGCCAACTTACATCGCAAACCTCAGTGCTACACTCTTTAGTTGAAATATGGTGGCGGATAATTTAAAAAGAAAAATTCTACAGCAGCCATCTCTCGACGCTAATTGCACAAGATGGTGGCTATACATGACTCCTTAAAGGTGCTTATGCAAGATGGCCGCTATACATAGGTTCTTATGAGACGCCCTTGGGATGCTTGCGCAAGATGACGGTTATACAAGGCTCCTTATGAGACGCCCTAGAGATGCTTGCGCAAGATGGTGGTTGCTCTTATGAGGCGGCTTAAGGGTTCTTGCACAAGATGGCTAGAGACGTCCTAAGGACGCATGCGCAAGGTGACGGTTATACAAGGCTCCTTATGAGACTCCCTAGAGAAGCTTGCGCAAGATGGTGGTTGCTCTTATGAGGCGGCTTAAGGGTTCTTGCACAAGATGGCTAGAGACCCCCTAAGGATGCTTGCGCAAGATGGCGGACGCAAGATGGCGTGTATACACGACTCCTTAAGAGACGCCTTAAGGGTGCTTGCGCAAGATGGCTGCTGCTCTTATGAAGAAAGCTAGCTTAGAGGCTAACGTGTCATGCTAGTTAGATTCATTAAATTTGGGGCTTAAATGCAAAATGTTAAATATCTCGAAAACGGTGCATCGTAGAGCAAAACGGACAAAATTTTTCTGACCAATACATCGGTTCACAGTACGAGGAACAAGAAAAACATAGTCTAATGATGAGATCAATGGTTCGGTTCCTACTTATGCCCATTGGCATTCGCTCTGTTTTAGCTTGTATTGAAGCAAGTCTTCGTAACATGATCAGGTCTAGCTATGGTAGAGAGTATAACGTGCCGTTGAAACATGCTGCTCCAGCATGGTTTCCATAATTTATTACCAATGTTTCACTGAATTGGTTTCGACCTGTTACTATATGTGTTTCCGGTTTTAATCGATAGAGGACAGCCCCCTCTGTCGAGAACATTAATGATCTTTTCTCGACTAGGTCTTTAACTATCTTCTCCTTGGTTTATGTTCTGTTCTGAGGATGGTGGCTTACAATAATATGGGACCCTCACACACAGGAGCTATGTTAGTGCTTTTCAAATGGATGTATCGTAAGTTCAAAACCGTGCTAGATCGCTGCACGATTAACGTGTTCTGATGCTTGATATTGTGGGTAATGTACCATTTAGAATTTGTATTTCTCTCCTTTTTGGCCGACCGTAACCCGTCTTGATACTCGGAGAGAGGAAGGCGTGTGTGAGAGTGTGTTGTTGATATAATAGTGGTGCATTCATAATCTGAGTCTCTGTGCATTATAATGAATTTCTCAATGAGACGTCTTTGCTCTCGTTTGGAATTATGATCTGTGTGTCGACCGTCGAATTATTATGGCCGTACACAGCGATGTTTGTGGCAGATCTACGCGTGGCCTTGAAGCCACGACATGTGCTGTTGTCATTCAACCACTATTGACGTTTGGCCTCATTGATGTTAGGTAATATTGCACTCTACGAGTTGACTGGATTGATCTATTCGCACCAGTTGTCACTGTTATCTGCCCTCGAGGCGATTGGTTCGTATGGCTGAATGAACGAATTAATGAATGAGTCGAGTATAGTAGTATAATTGGATGGTTCGGCCGCCTCCTCCTCCTCCGGCTCTCGGGAGAGGCCTCCTCCTCAGCCAGTGGCCTCCCAGTGGCCACCTCCTCCTCCTCCTCAGCCAGTGGCCTCCCAGTGGCCTCCTCCACCTCAGCCAGAGGCCTCTTCCAGTGCTGCCAACTTAACCTAACTAGCGCGAGATAAACAAAGCCACGTGCTTTTTGACAGACAACAACGCACCGCTAACCTCAGTACTGCCATCTTGACGGGCCTAAACCTCAGTAGTGCCAACTTAACCTCACAAGCGCGAGGTAAACAAAGCCACGTGCTTTTTGACAGCCACGTGCTTTTTGACAGATTTGTAAACAAAGCCACGTGCTTTTTGACAGCTGTCATCGACAACAACGCATCGCAAACCTCAGTACTACCATCTTGACGGGCCTAAACCCCAGTAGTGCCAACTTAACCTAACTAGCATGAGGTAAACAAAGCCACGTGTTTTTTGACAGCCACGTGCTTTTTGACAGATTTGTAAACAAAGCCACGTGCTTTTTGACAGACAACAACGCATCGCAAACCTCAGTACTGCTATCTTGATGGACCTAAACCTTAGTGGTACCAACTTAACCTCACTAGCGCGAGGTAAACAAAGCCACGTGCTTTTTGACAGCTACGTGCTGTTTTGACAGCTGTCATCCGCCATCTTTAAACCACAAAGCACTGTGCTGCCCTCTATATCGCAGTAGCTGCAAAATTCGTCACCTGTCATCGACAGTGCTGCCATCTTGACGGGTCTAAACCTTAGTGCTACCAACTTAACCTAACTAGCGCGAGGTAAACAAAGCCACGTGCAGCTGTCATCCGCCATCTTTGAGCACAGTGCTGCCCTCTTTAGCTACTTACCTTTGAAATGTGGTGGCGGATAATTTGAAAAATGCTTTTTGACAGCAGCCATCTTGCATCGCAAACCTCAGTGCTGCCCTCTTTAGCTAGATACCTGTGGTAGCAGACAATTCCACGTGACAGCAGCCATCTTTAATCAAGAGAGCACCGTGCTGCCCTCTATGTGGTGACGGCAAATTCCACGTGCTCTTGTTTGGAAACAAACTCACGTGCTTTTTTTGACAGCTACCATCCACCATCTTTAATCAACAGAGCACAGTGCTGTACTCTTTAGCTAGATACCTTTGAAATGTGGTGGCGGCAATTTGAAAAATTCTATGTGCTCTTGTTGGGAAACAAAGCCACGTGCTTTTTTGACAGCTGTCATCCGCCATCTTTAATCAATAGAGCACTGTGCTGCTATCATGCGGGCAATTTCGTTAGCTGTCATCCGCCATCTTTAATCCAGAGAGAACAGTGCTGCACTCTATGTGGTGGCGGTAAATTCTATGTGCTCTTGTTTGGAAACAAATTCACGTGCTATTTTCTGACAGCTGTCATCCGCCATCTTTAATCCAGAGAGAACAGTGCTGCCCTCTATGTGGTGGCGGTAAATTCCACGTGCTCTTGTTTGAAAACATACTCACGTGCTTTTTTGACAGCTGTCATCCGCCATCTTTAATCCAGAGAGAACAGTGCTGCACTCTATGTGGTGGCGGTAAATTCCATGTGCTTTACAAACCTATGTGCTTTTCTGACAGCTGTCATCCGCCATCTTTAATCTAGAGAGAACAGTGCTGCACTCTATGTGGTGGCGGCAAATTCCACGTGCTTTACAAACCTATGCGCTTTTCTGTCATCCACCATCTTTAATCTAGAGAGAACAGTGCTGCACTCTATGCGGTGGCGGCAAATTCTACGTGCTTTACAAACCTATGCGCTTTTCTGTCATCCACCATCTTTAATCTAGAGAGAACAGTGCTGCACTCTATGTGGTGGTGGCAAATTCTACGTGCTCTTATTTGGAAACAAATTCTACTCGCTCTTCAGCTGTCATCTACCATCTTTAATCAAGAGAGCACCGTGCTGCCCTCTTTGTGGTGGCGGATAATTTGAAAAAATTCTTTTCGACAAGCAGCCATCTTTAATCCAGAGAGAACAGTGCTGCCCTCTTTAGCTACTTACCTTTGAGGCGGTTAATTTGAAAAATTCTTTTCGACAAGCTGCCATCTTTAATCCAGAGAGAACAGTGCTGCCCTCTTTAGCTACTTACCTTTGAGGCGGTTAATTTGAAAAATTCTAGCTGCCATCTTTAATGAAAAGGGCATCGTGGTGCTATCTTGCGGGTAATATTTTACGTCACAGCTGTCATCCACCATCTTGCATTGCTAACCTTAGTGCTGCCCTCTTTAGCTACTTACCTTTGACAAGCTGTCACCCGCCATATTGCATCGCAAACCTCAGTGCTGCACTCTATGTGGTGGCGGATAACTTGAAAAAATCTTTTTGACAAGCAGCCATCTTTAATCAACAGAGCACCGTGCTGACATCTTTAGCTACCACCATCTTACATCGCTTACCTCGCTGCTGCACTCTATGTGGTGGCGGTTAATTCGAACAAGTTTAATCACGCATCGGGTAAGCTAGAGTAAGCACGTGCTGCAGTGATGACGTTATCATGCATGTTTAAACCCGTTCGTTGACTAAAAGCTTTAGTCTTCGGGAAACAGTGATAGAGTGTGGAGTGCAAACATGACGAAAACATTAATAGTTGATGTGCAAGGCTTAAAAGTAAACGGAAACAAGTTTGTGTTTAAAGAGGTGGCTGTGTTAGATTGCTGTGTGTTGTGGGCACCAAAACTTGTTAGTTTAGTATTTAGTCCACCGTTCCCTTACTGTTTGCAAACAGATGAAGATAAAAAGCAGACTCAGTGGATTGAAAACAATTTAGGTTTGAAGTGGGAAGAAAAAGGAATACCTTATCGTTTTCTACCTTTAATGATGAATGCACATTTGTCAAGAGCAGATCTTGTTCTTTTAAAGGGTTGTGAAAAGAAAGAATGGTTGCGTGATTTTCTACCATCATCATGTGAAGTTATCGACATGCATGAATTGGGGTGCCCATCATTTAAAACTCTTCCGAAAGAGCATAGTAGAGAAACAACTAAACAGTCTTTACAACATGTATGCATGCTCTTTGATTGGTTGTGTCGCAGTGCATGTCGGGAAGTGAACAACATATGTAAAGTGCAGTGTCGAAATAACCTTAGTGTAAAAGAAACATTTGTAGAGTAAAGACATCATGTCATTTCTAACAGATACTAAGTGTAACGCAGTTGAAAAGGCGATCGTAAAGTTTTATGCATGCAAAAAGAAACTAAACACTTTTACTGAAGAAGAGTTAAATGCATTACCAAAGGCATTTTTGTCAATGTAGCTGCGAATGCTGTAAAGAAGATTTGGGATAAGGTGCCTCGTGAGTGGACTCAAGATCCTGTTTTGTCAGAGCTTCAAACGTGTAGTTTACATCATGAACACGTGAGTTTAGCTAGAAGACCTTCTGTGAGACAGTGCCGTACATGTCAACTAATTAAACTGTATCACGGACCTAAAACTAACGAGTTGTCTTCGCTTATAAACACTTATCATGGCTGTGGAGAGAGTAAACAAGGAAAAGGTGAAGAAACGTGCTGGGAGAAAGATGAGGAAGCATGTTGGGCGTGGACTCATCAATAGAGTGATTGATCTTCTTTTCTTCGTGCTTCATCTCCCCTGCGGTCCTAGAACACGTTCGCCTGATACGTAGTTACATGCTGCCTGCATAGAGTGTAGCTGTTAAAATCTGCTTCGTAAAGTTATGCTGTGTGTGTGTGTGTATGTGTTATTACCTAGTGCTTTAGCTGCTCAGAAGAATATAGCAGCACTTGTCGTTGTTGGTGCAATAAAACGAAAAACTGAGTGACAAAGACCGTAACATGAACAAAGGATAAAAATGTATGTATATAGTCTAAAATAAATATGAATTGTCAAAACATATTACAGGTGTTGTTTAATCCTACAGCATGTCCTAGTGACTTAGAAGAAAGGAAACGTAGAGGATTAAAAGAAAACACACATAAGATTTAAAGTACATCCTCTTTATTAATCCATGAATTAAAGCTGTTATTAAAACCAAGCCATTTAACATACAGTTTATTACCACGACGTCGAATAACACGTTCAACTAAATAGTGATCAGGATATTTTGTTTTCTGCAGTTCTTCGATGTAGAATCCTCCTTCAATAGGCTGTCCTCTGAGATCGCGAAGTAAATACGTAACTGGATTAGTAAGCTTAACACTTCTGATTTGAAAAATTTCAGTGCTCCAGTTAGGTGTGTATCCTTTTGCAAAGATAGACTTGTGTTTGCTGATGCGAACGAAATCACCTTCTTTAAAGCGATAGCGACGTGGATCAGCTGTTTTGATTACAAGATGAATAGCATCTAGACGAGGTGTATTCTTTGTAACAAGACGTGGCTTTGTTCCGATAGTGCGATGAGGTGTATCGTTGTAGGTAGATAAAAGTCTAGGTAGCAGATCAATCCAACGATATGAACCTTGCGCTGTAAATTCTCGCCACATCATTGTTTTGAGTGTACGATTAAAGCGTTCTACAACACTTGCCTTGAGATTACTGAACGTAGAGTAGTGTTGAATGCCAAGTAACTTGAGGTAAGAAGAAAAATCCTTGTTGTAAAACTCTTTACCTTGATCAGTTTGAAGAAGCCTTGGGCAGCGTTTCGATTCTTCAACAATATGTTTAAATGCTTCTTTAACTTGAGCTGCTGTTTTAGAACGCACGGGTTGTGCAAAAGCAAACTTTGAGTACACATCGATAACAGTAAGTAGATACTTATAGCCCTTATTACTAGAAGCATATGGAATCATTTCTACTAAGTCTGCTTGCCAGAGATCATCTTTTCCTCGTGTAATAACGCGTCTGCGACAGTAGGTGCGACGTGCTGGTTTATGTAACTCATGTGCGATGTTTACCTTTACAGGTGAGATCTTCTCTTGACGAGCCATTATAAAATAATACCGGCATAACGTAGTTCTCTTTCTATTTCTAGAATTTCTGATCCGTGACCAGTGTGACCAGCCTCTTGCGATGCTCTTAAAAGTTGTAATCGTTCAACGAGTAAGTTTGGGTCATTCCAGTATCTTACATCCACATACGGCAACAAAGGCTTGTAGATAACGTCTAGACTACGTGCAGTCGGAAACAGCTTAGAAATAAACTCACGATACTTGTAACTCTTATTCGCATTTACAGCTTCTGTTCTCTTGTAATTACGTCGTGTTGCATCGGTAGCAAAAAGTATTGCTTTATACTTTTTAAGATCATCTTGTAAAATTATATCCTTGTCAGGTATTCGTGAGAAAAGAAGTTCTAAGAGTCCTTTCGTAGGTTTATAGGTAACACCTTTTACAATGAGTTTGTTGCTTTTAATCTTAACATTTGAATTTCCTATCCGGAAACAGTCATCTTCGTAGCGAATACCATAGGTAGTGTCAGTTTGTCCTGTAAAAAGTTTTTCTATATAAGGTGCAAAGAGAGATCCATAGGTATCTTGAATAAAAGTTCTAAACTGATTGCGATATTCTGGTGTAATCATAACCTCAGACAAAGATGGTAGATTTTGCGTCGATGTAGTAGGTGTTTCTGCAATAACATCTGTAGTTAAAAACTCAACACGCTTAGATGGTGATGCATCATTAATTTCTTCTTCTTCTTCTTCCTTATCTTCCTCTTCTTGATCTACATCCTGCTTCTTCTCTTCCGTATCTTCTTCATGCTTTTCTTCTTCATGCTTCTCTTTATGATATGATGTTTGCATAGAAGCAAAACTTGAAGTAGACTGCGGTAATGAAGTAGAATTAAAAATTTCTTTGAGTGGTGTACTTAGTTGTGTTTTTAAAAATAAATCCGTGTCTGCTTGAATACGTTTAAGCTCTTTAAATTTCCGTCGAATATTGTTTCGAGCTTGGATGATATGTTTTGTGATCTCCTTGCTAGATGTTAACATGATGGTGGTTTTTAATCAAGTAGTTACTGTAATTCTGTGTTAATGCATATAAAATGATCGAAACCCATGCGATATCGTCCATGCTGTACATCACTTTCTTTATCAATAACTAAAAAGCTGTAACGGTGTAATGACCAACATTTAGCACACATACGTTTAAAGTCATCGAATGTCACATCAGTGTTAACATGATCGTTATACACATGTCGCATGTTGCGCTCATCTTGCCGAAAAAGCACAATAACATTTGCGTTGTCGCGTATCAACTGCTTGGGCACACGAGAATAGGTTTGGCACAAATAGATGCAATCAACATATTTATGTCGACCCATACTAAAGAATGCACGAATAACGTTTTGCTGTTCTGTTGCGACATCATCAAAGATCATTAGAGAATTAGGAAGCACATCGTCTGGTGATGGTACTTGCTCATGTGAATTAAATTTAAAATATCTTATTCCATCTTTAACTAGATCGTGCATTACAGTTTGTAGAATAGTATATAGCGGCTGATAGAGTGACTTTGCGAAAACGTAAATATTCTCGAATCGTATACCATTTACAGAAGTAATAAGTGTGAGTAAAAGATTTGTTTTACCACATCCCGACGGACCTGATATAATACATCGCACAGTAAAAGGAAACAACGTTCCATGACGTTTTCTTGTAGTTGTACTAGAACTAGGTAAGAGATGTGGTACAATGTCGGTAACAGGTAGCGTGTCTTGCTGCTTTATAATCTTCATGATAACTGAATCATAAAGTACGTAATAGTAATATATATATATATATATTAAACGAAACAAGAGGCAACGGTTAGTTTATGATTTGCTCTTGACTAGTAAAGTCGTGTCCAGCATGGTGAAACAACGATATCCAAACGACATGAAGAAGAAGAAGAAAGTAAAAACTGTTGGATGGAAAGATGTTATAAAGGCTGCGCAAAAAGCTATTCGAGGGGAATACAATCCTCGTGTAGCTATTACTAAGGCGTTACGCGCAGCAAGAGCGAGAATTTCTCCAAAGTGCAGAGCAATATTTAGTAAACGTGCGCGAATTATTCCTGTACCAAAACGAGGAGGATTTCTTCCTGCGCTGTTTGCTGGCTTAGCAGCTTTAGGGTCATTGCTAGGTGGTGCTAGTGCTGTAGCGAGAACTGTCAAAGCTGTAGAAGAAGCGAAACAACAGTTGAAAGAGAGTGAACGTCATAACAAGACGATGGAGGCAATTGCGTTACGAGGCAAAGGTGTGAACATGAAGCTAGCGCCATACAAGAAAGGGCTTGGTATCTACATTTCTCCAAAAAACGTCTACTGAATGCACTGCCATATCGAGCTCTAACGCATGATGAAGTTTTTACGTTTGCTAAACAACTAGGAATTCATTATTTTCGAGGAGTGTATATGCGTGATCAACTACCAGCACGTCCACGTGAACGTGAAAGTGCCGTAATTAACTTGGACGACAGTCGTGGACCTGGAACTCATTACGTTGCTTATGTAAAACGTAAATCTAAAGTATGGTATTTTGATAGCTATGGAGATTTACCTCCTCCTTTTGAGCTCATACGTTATTTCGGAAGCAGTGCAGACATTGTTTACAATAAAAACCTTGTGCAAAACTTTAATACACGCATGTGCGGACGATTATGTCTTATGTTCTTATATCAAACCCAGACAGTAGAGAAAGTGTATTAGTGTCTACGTGATGACGAACAGTGAAAGAACGTTTGCTGTACGTGGAGAAGGACCTGAAACAACCATCTATTTTAATCCGCCAATCGAACTTGGTTATCAGCCGCATAGTCTTGGACTAGTATCGTTTGAAAGCTACAATAAAATCTATAATGTGCGTGATGGTTTAAACAAGTTCTATTACGATGAGTATGTGCTAACACTACCCTCAGGTAGTTATACAGTAGATGATATTCACGACTATATTGAAAGTACGTTAATTGATCAGTTTGGGGAAGATAGTTTTAGTAATCATAATTACAAGTTCTCAATCACTATAAGCAACATTACGCACAAATGTGTTATTGAATCATCATTTAAGATTGACTTCAAATCACAACCTGATTCGATTGGTCCACTGCTTGGATTTTCATCGAGGGAGCTCCTACCGAACGTACGTTACGAGTCTGATCAACCTATAAAACTCTTCGATGATTATAATGTGAACATTACTTGTAATATTATTACAGACTTGAATAGTAATCTACAACCTTCGCACGTCCTGCACGACTTTATTGTTACAGAGGAACGTGGATATACTATTTGTGAGAAACCAGCAGTAGTTCTTTATCATCCTGTGTCTGTAAAACACATTAGCAACATTACTCTTAGACTTGTAAATAAACATAATCAGCTTATTCATTTAGATCAGCACGCGTACGTAGCTTACAAACTACATCTTAAACCAGTATGAAAACCATCTATAAAACACGGTGTACATTCCGAAGGCATACTACATGTGTGCAGAGACTCATCGAGTTAACAGATACCCATAAGCAGATACTCCAAGATTTAGGATATACACTACTACAACAGAATGGAAGAAATGCTAGACATTACGAATACAGTAGAAAGTCGTGAAGGTGTAGTACGAAGTGAGCTTCATTCTTATCAACCTTTTACGTTTGGATTAAATAACAATGATGAAATTCATTTTATTATTAATCAAAAAGATGTTTACACCTTACCACACGAAAGCTACCTCTATATTGAAGGACGATTAGAAAAGTCTGATGGAAGTGGACCAAGCACTTCACAACTAAACAACCATGCTCTAGCTTTTCTCTTTTCTGAAGCGCGATATGAAGTAAATAATGTTGAAATAGATCGAACGAAGAATGTTGGTATTACAAGCGCAATGAAACTCTACCCTTCTTTCTGTGATGAAGAAAGTAATCTTTTGCGGATGGCTGGATGGTGTCCAAAATCTACTAACAACTGGATGATTAATGAGGATGGAACTTTTACGGGTATGTTATCACTGAAACATATTTTTGGATTCGCAGAAGACTTTACACGTATTATAATCAACGTAAAACAAGAGCTTATTCTAATCCGTGATCGAAGTGATTACAATTCTCTTAAAGCAGTAGAAACACCTGTAGAATCGAAAATAACACTGCATCGTATACTGTGGCGGATCCCACATGTAACCTTATCTGATCGTGAAAAACTTCGATTGCTCAAGATTGTAGAAAATGATACACCATTACCTATACGTTTTAGAAGTTGGGAGCTGCATGAATATCCTGTGTTACCACCTACAAACAAGCATAGCTGGGCAGTTAAAACATCACGTTTTACTGAGAAGCCCTTGTACATTATTTTTGGATTTCAAACTAATCGTAAATTCAATCACGAAAAAGATAGCTCACTGTTTGATCACTGCAAATTAAGACACGTTAGACTATATCTCAATGGAATTACGTATCCCTACGAAAACATCGACATTAACTTTGAGAAAAATAAGTTTGGGATGCTCTATGACATGTTTTGTAAATTTCAATCATCGTATTATCAGAAAGAAGATCGTCCGCTATTTACACCTCAAGAATTTAAAAATAAAGCACCGATTGTAGTTATAGACTGCTCTTATCATGAAGAATCTATAAAAGAATCTCCAGTTGATATTCGTTTAGAATTTGAAACATCTGAAAACATTCCTGCTAACACAGCAGCCTATTGTCTTATTATTCATATGAGTGATGTTACTTACCATCCGCTAACGAATATTGTTACGAGACTATAAATAAGAATAGATCTTTATCATTTTCATTAGTGTGTGCTTCGACATCGTACGCTATGGAACAAAACTGTAAATGTGCATGCTGTTTGCATGCTCATACGCAACATCTTATTTATGTTTCACGAGTGAGTGAGGCTATTAAGATGTTCTATAAACGTAGATCATCGATGCCGAAACATCTTATTCAATACTTACCACCAGGATTTTTATATACGTACGCTGCCTCTTACGTACATAATTTTTGGGACATCCTTCCTCTACACAGTAAGATGTCAATCGAAGTAGCTTTATGCAGAACTTGTGAGCGACATTACAAGCATCGAGGAGAAAATGGTGATGATGATTGGGATGGACCAAATCCGAGGATTGAACACTGTACACAGTGTATGAATGAACTTTCTCTAGTACTTCATGATGATGATGATGATTCCGAAAAGGAATAACAGCAAGGTAAGAAGTACATGATCTTCTCTGTAAAGCATAACATACTTAGTATAATATATTTCTAAATGCTTTGTTTAATTTGAATGTTGCAGGAGGCATTTCGGAAGCATACGTTGTTAAGAAGCACACCAACCTTGTCAGCAGCAAAAACGAACACAGTTGTAGTACATTTGTAAATAAATATTTGATCGCATTCAAAAAATGTTGTACTTATTGCATTGCTTTACACCGACTTACTCTTAAGAAAAACGATCAGGTCTAAACATGCACAATGACGTCATCACAACAGCACTTGCTTACTCTAGCTTTCCCGATGCATGTTTAAACTCGTTCGAATTTACCGCTACCACATTCCTTTACATCGACTTACTCTTAAGAAAACGGACAAGTCTAAACATGTATGATGATGTCATCACAACAGCACGTGCTTACTCTAGCTTACCCGATGCGTGATTAAACTTGTTCGAATTAACCGCCACCACATAGAGTGCAGCAGCGAGGTAAGCGATGTAAGATGGTGGTAGCTAAAGATGTCAGCACGGTGCTCTGTTGATTAAAGATGGCTGCTTGTCAAAAAGATTTTTTCAAGTTATCCGCCACCACATAGAGTGCAGCACTGAGGTTTGCGATGCAATATGGCGGGTGACAGCTTGTCAAAGGTAAGTAGCTAAAGAGGGCAGCACTAAGGTTAGCAATGCAAGATGGTGGATGACAGCTGTGACGTAAAATATTACCCGCAAGATAGCACCACGATGCCCTTTTCATTAAAGATGGCAGCTAGAATTTTTCAAATTAACCGCCTCAAAGGTAAGTAGCTAAAGAGGGCAGCACTGTTCTCTCTGGATTAAAGATGGCAGCTTGTCGAAAAGAATTTTTCAAATTAACCGCCTCAAAGGTAAGTAGCTAAAGAGGGCAGCACTGTTCTCTCTGGATTAAAGATGGCTGCTTGTCGAAAAGAATTTTTTCAAATTATCCGCCACCACAAAGAGGGCAGCACGGTGCTCTCTTGATTAAAGATGGTAGATGACAGCTGAAGAGCGAGTAGAATTTGTTTCCAAATAAGAGCACGTAGAATTTGCCACCACCACATAGAGTGCAGCACTGTTCTCTCTAGATTAAAGATGGTGGATGACAGAAAAGCGCATAGGTTTGTAAAGCACGTAGAATTTGCCGCCACCGCATAGAGTGCAGCACTGTTCTCTCTAGATTAAAGATGGTGGATGACAGAAAAGCGCATAGGTTTGTAAAGCACGTGGAATTTGCCGCCACCACATAGAGTGCAGCACTGTTCTCTCTAGATTAAAGATGGCGGATGACAGCTGTCAGAAAAGCACATAGGTTTGTAAAGCACATGGAATTTACCGCCACCACATAGAGTGCAGCACTGTTCTCTCTGGATTAAAGATGGCGGATGACAGCTGTCAAAAAAGCACGTGAGTATGTTTTCAAACAAGAGCACGTGGAATTTACCGCCACCACATAGAGGGCAGCACTGTTCTCTCTGGATTAAAGATGGCGGATGACAGCTGTCAGAAAATAGCACGTGAATTTGTTTCCAAACAAGAGCACATAGAATTTACCGCCACCACATAGAGTGCAGCACTGTTCTCTCTGGATTAAAGATGGCGGATGACAGCTAACGAAATTGCCCGCATGATAGCAGCACAGTGCTCTATTGATTAAAGATGGCGGATGACAGCTGTCAAAAAAGCACGTGGCTTTGTTTCCCAACAAGAGCACATAGAATTTTTCAAATTGCCGCCACCACATTTCAAAGGTATCTAGCTAAAGAGTACAGCACTGTGCTCTGTTGATTAAAGATGGTGGATGGTAGCTGTCAAAAAAAAGCACGTGAGTTTGTTTCCAAACAAGAGCACGTGGAATTTGCCGTCACCACATAGAGGGCAGCACGGTGCTCTCTTGATTAAAGATGGCTGCTGTCACGTGGAATTGTCTGCTACCACAGGTATCTAGCTAAAGAGGGCAGCACTGAGGTTTGCGATGCAAGATGGCTGCTGTCAAAAAGCATTTTTCAAATTATCCGCCACCACATTTCAAAGGTAAGTAGCTAAAGAGGGCAGCACTGTGCTCAAAGATGGCGGATGACAGCTGCACGTGGCTTTGTTTACCTCGCGCTAGTTAGGTTAAGTTGGTAGCACTAAGGTTTAGACCCGTCAAGATGGCAGCACTGTCGATGACAGGTGACGAATTTTGCAGCTACTGCGATATAGAGGGCAGCACAGTGCTTTGTGGTTTAAAGATGGCGGATGACAGCTGTCAAAACAGCACGTAGCTGTCAAAAAGCACGTGGCTTTGTTTACCTCGCGCTAGTGAGGTTAAGTTGGTACCACTAAGGTTTAGGTCCATCAAGATAGCAGTACTGAGGTTTGCGATGCGTTGTTGTCTGTCAAAAAGCACGTGGCTTTGTTTACAAATCTGTCAAAAAGCACGTGGCTGTCAAAAAACACGTGGCTTTGTTTACCTCATGCTAGTTAGGTTAAGTTGGCACTACTGGGGTTTAGGCCCGTCAAGATGGTAGTACTGAGGTTTGCGATGCGTTGTTGTCGATGACAGCTGTCAAAAAGCACGTGGCTTTGTTTACAAATCTGTCAAAAAGCACGTGGCTTTGTTTACCTCGCGCTTGTGAGGTTAAGTTGGCACTACTGAGGTTTAGGCCCGTCAAGATGGCAGTACTGAGGTTAGCGGTGCGTTGTTGTCTGTCAAAAAGCACGTGGCTTTGTTTATCTCGCGCTAGTTAGGTTAAGTTGGCAGCACTGGAAGAGGCCTCTGGCTGAGGTGGAGGAGGCCACTGGGAGGCCACTGGCTGAGGAGGAGGAGGAGGTGGCCACTGGGAGGCCACTGGCTGAGGAGGAGGAGGAGGCCACTGGCTGAGGAGGAGGCCTCTCCCGAGAGCCGGAGGAGGAGGAGGCGGCCGAACCATCCAATTATACTACTGAGTATTTAGATGAAGAAGTGTCGGCCTATCTAATTTATGTTTAACTTTTCGTTATTTACCCCTTTTATCTCGGGTTCTATTTTTCTCCTTATTTGGTGCGCGCCCTGATCTTTTTCGACCTGGGCGTCGCCATGTTGATTTATTTTGTTCCTTGGCCGCACGATGGCCCGTGTTTATCTGATTGATTCATCCTATGTATCTTTTTCTCTTTGCCCGCTGGGGTTATTCTTTACCTGGTCTACCCTTTTTTGGGTGTGTGCGCTCCTTGGTGTGTGGGGGATCCTAATGAAAGGAGATCATAGTATTGTTTAAAAAAATAATAAAAAAAATAATAACGGATAAGAAGTAGGGGTGAAATGAATAAGGTACTCCCGATTTGTAATCATGTGTTGACCCTCAATAGTTATTCTTTTCGCAATTGTTATATGCGAAATCTTCATGAGTAAAAATGCTAAGATCCCTTGCGTAATTCTGCAACTGTGCATGTACGTATTGATGAGATATGGATATCATGATTAATTGTCATTGGTGCTAACCCATATACGTAGGTATTACCCTATTATATCTTATGTTTTCCTTTTCAATTAATTCTTTAATTAACGTTGCTTTTCAATAAACATTCATTTATCACTTATTCGGGTTTCGACTCTTAGTAGTGTTAGTTTATGCTGGTACTAATTAGGTGAATAACATTTCCAGTTCAGGGCAGATTTATACGCCCTTCTTGATCGCGATTCACGTGCAGTTTCCTCTTTTATCCTCGTTGTTGTCTACGTATTTATTTTTGATTGAGGGAGGGTGTGGCTCAGTTAATGGTAGCAGAGACGTGCTCGATCAAGATATCTCATCTGGAAAAAGCACGGGTGAGATAGAACTGGGAATGGTATTCTGTTTCGGATACGTTAAGGAAAACCATTATTTCTTTTCGATTTAACCTTTTGAAACTTGTTATATTAATTCTGATCTTGTGTGTCGTTTATTAATTAACTCTTTCGATGACCATTGTGTATGTGTGGGTTTTTCATTGCGGATAAAACCTCGGTTGAGACATGGCAAGTGAGAAAGTTGTTGACATGAGTGGTGAGAGTGATGTATTTGCTGGAGAGGTCACCGATGTCGAAAGAGAAAGGCGTGAACGTATTAATCGGGATAGTGCTTCTGCCCTGTCAGGTAGTGAGAGTAATGTGTGCTTAGGAAATAACAATGCTGTTGTTGACAGAAATTGTGGCCTCGATGAGAATCGTGTCGGTTTGGTTTCCCCCTGTTATGGACTCAGTAGTGAACGTAGTCCTCATATTAACCCCGTTTTCGATATAGTTAGGAAATGGAAGCTCAATTTCTCCGGGGAAGGGGAAAATTCTAATGTGGTTGAATTTCTTGAGAGAGTCGAGGACATCGCTGAATGCAGCTCGATACCCCTTAACCTTTTTGTTCCTGTAATTCTGGGGATGCTCGAAGGGCCGGCATTAAGGTGGTTTAGGTTGGTTAAAGCAAATGTCCGGTCGTGGGAGGATTTCGTTGATCGCATTAGAAAACGTTTCGGGTTGTCCGATATGGATTATCGTCTGAAACAAGAGATCTTTAGAAGAACCCAAGGTGTTGGGGAAGGTGTTGACGACTATGCAACTGGTATTTTGACCCTGTATAACCGATTAAGTGTGAAGGTTCCTGAGTGTGAAATTTTCGACCAGTTTTACCGAAACCTGTCCCCTCAATACAAATTATTCATTAAGAGATCCGAGGTTCAGACCGTCGATGATGTTATTAACTTGGGTCGCGAGTTTGAATCAATCGTATGTCAAAATAAACAGTATCGTCCCCCTCCGACTCCGTCTGAATGCTCTTTCCCCGACGTCGCCTGCCACACGTCCTTCAAGTCAGTATCCTTTGATGCCCCCCTTCGGCGTCGCGCCCCTCGAGTAGTCCCGAGCGAAGGACCAGCGTTGTGTCTCCGGCCCGACGCTATATTAACGCCATCCAACCCTCCGAGTCGCCTGTTGAACGTGGTTCCGCTACAAGAAAGTGCTGGAATTGCGGTAAGGCGGGACATATTTCTAATAATTGTCGGTCAAAATCGCGACTGAAGTGTTTTAAATGTGGCCTCGTTGGTGTCACTGCGCGTGTATGTCCTAGATGTAGTTCCGGGCAGGGAAACTGAACGCGCGCCGGCGAAATGGCCTTTCGTTGGCGCAAAATGTCGGTGTTAACAAAAGGATCTGGGGCCTTCCTTCGTCGACACCCTGGGCCAAAGTTTGTATAGGGTCCCGCACGCTATACGCCCTGCTGGATACCGGTTCCAGCGTTTCCTTCTTGAATCTGAGCCTTGTGTCTTCCGTACATTTAGAGTATCTCTCGGACAGCGGGAAGATAGATAAGTTTATGTCTGCTGAAGGCCGTCAAGTGTGTCCGGTGGGCCGCGTCGTATGCCACATCAAAATTCATAATCTTTCGTGGAATTGGAAATTTTATGTTGTTGCAGATCTGTCTGTCCCGATCATTTTAGGGACTGACTTTATGCAAGCGACGGGTCTATCCATTGATTTCATTACTCGAAGTTTCGCCTTCCGTTTCCGGTCTGACGTAAATTATCCTTTCGAAACCCCCTTTCTGCGTAATATTGTGTGCCCTCTTTCTACTTTTGTGACCCCAAGTGCGTCGTGTGACCTAACCGACGGACAGAATTTGATGCTAAACAGTTTAATAGAGGAATTTTCTGATGTTTTGACGCCTGAGTTAGGTTGTGCGAAAAACTTTTCTTATTCAATTGAGCTCAAAGATAAAACTCCTGTTAGGTCCCCTCCTTTCGGATGTTCGCCTCCGAAGTTGTCCGCCATGAGAGAATGTGTAGATGAACTTTTAGAAAAGAAGGTCATCAGTCCATCCAAGTCACCTTATGGTAGCCCCGCCTTCCTAATCCCTAAAAAAGACGGGAGTTTTCGTTTCATTGTGGATTACCGCAAGGTAAATAGGAACATTGTGTTTGACAGCTTCCCATTGCCCACCATCGAAAGCGCCTTTCAGCATTTTCATGGTGCTAGGTTTTTCACTGTCTTCGACTTTAACTCGGCGTATTACCAGATTCCTTTGGACCCAAAAAGTCGCCCTTGTACAGCCTTTGTCACCCCCTTTGGCCTCTTTCATTTCAATAAAGTACCCATGGGCATCTCGATAGGGGGACAAGCGCTTAGCCGGGTCATGGATTCGATCTTTGGCGATCTAAAGTTCTCCTATGTATTTAATTTTCTGGATGATCTCCTCATATACTCTGCAAGCTTTGACGAACACCTGGCTCACCTACGTGAGGTACTTAGTCGTCTGCGCAAACACGGGTTCACTATCAACCCCAAAAAAGTCTCTCTCTGTTCCAAACGATTGAATTTCTTGGGGCATGTCATCTCGGATTCCGGTATAGCTGTAAACCCTGAGAGGGTTAAATGTATTAAAGAGTTTCCTCAGCCCAAGAACGTCCGCGGCGTAAGAAGGTTCTTGGGTATGGTGGGTTTTTACAGTCGGTTCATCGAGAATTTTTCTCAAATTTCGGCCCCTTTGAATCTTCTAAAAAGGAAGAATTGTCGTTTCGTCTGGGGTGAAGCCCAAATCCTTGCCTTCGGTCAGCTGAAAGATGCCCTTTGTCGAGCCCCTGTTCTCCACAGCCCCGATTTCTCCCGCGATTTCGTGCTCCAATGCGATTCCAGTGAAATTGCGATTTCCGCCGTGCTAAACCAAGCCGATGAGGACGGAAAACTAGTCCCGATCGCTTATTTTAGCAAGCTACTACACGGGGCCGAGTTACGTTACTCCATTTACGAAAAGGAATGTTTGGCCGTTGTGTTGGGTGTAGAAAAATTTAGAACTTACCTCGAACACCGTCACTTCTTTGTCCACACTGATAATCAGGCCCTGTCGTGGATGAGTGCCAACGTCAAACGACTTGGAAGAACAGCCAGGTGGATTCTTCGACTGTCTGCGTATAAGTTCACCATTGTACATGTTCGCGGAAAGGAAAATGTCGTGGCTGACTGTCTGTCACGTATGTTTGACGGAATAAACATGAGTGAAGCCGATGACGCGGAGAAATACCATAAATCTGATGGTACTGGATGCGTTAATATTATGCAGAAATATCCTTGGTCATTTTCTGATATTTCAGAGCACCAGAATACTGATGACGAGTGTCAAAAACTGATGAAAGGTGTCACCGATGGGTCACTTCGTGATAAATCATTTTGTATTAAGCGTGGATTGTTAGTTCGTCGTTGTGGTAATAAGGGAAAGGACAAGATTTACATTCCTGATAGCATAAGGCGCATGGTATTACATTATTACCATGACTCTTATTTAGGGGCGCATTTGGGTCAGTACAAGACATTACATCGCGTTTCTCGCGATTTCTACTGGCCAAATATGAAAAAAAGAAGTGCTTGACTACGTGAAAAGCTGTGACGTGTGTCAACGGTCTAAACCTGCCAAATCATCTCAAGTTGGGCTGCATTCCGCTGATGTGGCAACGTACCCCGGAGAAAGGTTATTCGTAGATTATTTTGGCCCTCTCGTCAAGTCCCGTAAAGTCAACGTTGGTATCCTATCTGTCATTGATGGTTTCTCAAAATTCGTCTGGTTGTTCCCAGTGCGCAAAATCAATTCTAATAACGCCGTTCACATCTTGTCTCGTCACATCTTTGCAATTTATGGCCCCCCCCAAAAAGTTGGTAACTGACAATGCATCCACTTTCAGCGGTAGTAATTTTCGTCAATTGTGTTTTGAGTGGGGAGTGAACCAGATATTTCTCAGCCCTCACTACCCAAAACCGTCTCATGTTGAGAGGTTTCATCGTAATCTTAAGGCCTGCCTAACCGCGTTCCACAGCGCTGACCAGCGCAGCTGGGACGAAAACTTAAATTTCTTTGTTCTAGCTTTCAACAGTGCTCTACATGAATCGCATCGGCACACACCGGCGGAGTTGTTCTTGGGCAGGAATGTTACTGACCCATTACAATTAAAATGGAATTTTGGATATTTGTCCGAACCGTTAAGGACCAAGAGCGTCGAAGAAAAATGGAAGGAAGCAGTCGAGCAACTGATCAAAGCCAGAGATCGTGTAGCCAAAAGGTTCAACAAGGGAAGGAGAGAAGTCACCCTAAAGGTTGGAGACTTAGTAATGATTAAAAGGTTCCCGACAAGCTCGGCAGCAGACCAAATTGGAGCGAAACTCTGCCTAAAATGGTCTGGTCCCAACCGTATTGTGAAATTCTTGGGACCTGTTACCGTGTTGTTGGAGGATGAAATAAATAAGAGGGTATCCTGAGCTCACGTGAGTCTGTTGAAGCCCTACCATTCACGGGGCCAAAAATAATTGATCTAGTAGCTATTAGTACCTGGTGGTAACATGATTTGATCAATTTATCACTCTTAGACTCGTTGTTCTAAAGTCTTTTTCTTTTCAGGGAAAAATGAAAAAAGGAAAGGGAAAGAAAAGAAGAGTCAAAGGATATTTCAGTACCGAATGACAAGGATAATATAAAATAAACAACAGACCTATTGATGGGACACGAAAATTGTATGATTACTTTTATCCTCTACCTGCCTGCAACCGATTCGTGAAAGTGTCGTATTAATGATAAGAAAAAGACTGATTAAATTCAGCGCCTTTCCTTCTTTTAATGTACTGAACTTTAAAGCAATGTGTAATCCACCAACCTATGCTCCCTTGTGGCTGTTGGTGATTTTCAGTGTTATTTGTTGTTACTCTAATTAATTAGGTTAGTAATTAGGTTAGTTAATTTTAGTTATATAGTGCGCACTATATATATATATATATAATTTCTTCATGTATGTATTCTTATTATAAGCTTTACACCTCACTTTAAAATGTGTCCCTTTGACCCTTCGTCAAGATCGGACACATTTTAAAGACGCATGGGTGTGATGATGAAACATGCTGCTCCAGCATGGTTTCCATAATTTATTACCAATGTTTCACTGAATTGGTTTCGACCTGTTACTATATGTGTTTCCGGTTTTAATCGATAGAGGACAGCCCCCTCTGTCGAGAACATTAATGATCTTTTCTCGACTAGGTCTTTAACTATCTTCTCCTTGGTTTATGTTCTGTTCTGAGGATGGTGGCTTATAATAATATGGGACCCCCACACACAGGAGCTATGTTAGTGCTTTTCAAATGGATGTATCGTAAGTTCAAAACCGTGCTAGATCGCTGCACGATTAACGTGTTCTGATGCTTGATATTGTGGGTAATGTACCATTTAGAATTTGTATTTCTCTCCTTTTTGGCCGACCGTAACCCGTCTTGATACTCGGAGAGAGGAAGGCGTGTGTGAGAGTGTGTTGTTGATATAATAGTGGTGCATTCATAATCTGAGTCTCTGTGCATTATAATGAATTTCTCAATGAGACGTCTTTGCTCTCGTTTGGAATTATGATCTGTGTGTCGACCGTCGAATTATTATGGCCGTACACAGCGATGTTTGTGGCAGATCTACGCGTGGCCTTGAAGCCACGACATGTGCTGTTGTCATTCAACCACTATTGACGTTTGGCCTCATTGATGTTAGGTAATATTGCACTCTACGAGTTGACTGGATTGATCTATTCGCACCAGTTGTCACTGTTATCTGCCCTCGAGGCGATTGGTTCGTATGGCTGAATGAACGAATTAATGAATGAGTCGAGTATTTAGATGAAGAAGTGTCGGCCTATCTAATTTATGTTTAACTTTTCGTTATTTACCCCTTTTATCTCGGGTTCTATTTTTCTCCTTATTTGGTGCGCGCCCTGATCTTTTTCGACCTGGGCGTCGCCATGTTGATTTATTTTGTTCCTTGGCCGCACGATGGCCCGTGTTTATCTGATTGATTCATCCTATGTATCTTTTTCTCTTTGCCCGCTGGGGTTATTCTTTACCTGGTCTACCCTTTTTTGGGTGTGTGCGCTCCTTGGTGTGTGGGGGATCCTAATGAAAGGAGATCATAGTATTGTTTAAAAAAATAATAAAATAAAAAAATAATAACGGATAAGAAGTAGGGGTGAAATGAATAAGGTACTCCCGATTTGTAATCATGTGTTGACCCTCAATAGTTATTCTTTTCGCAATTGTTATATGCGAAATCTTCATGAGTAAAAATGCTAAGATCCCTTGCGTAATTCTGCAACTGTGCATGTACGTATTGATGAGATATGGATATCATGATTAATTGTCATTGGTGCTAACCCATATATGTAGGTATTACCCTATTATATCTTATGTTTTCCTTTTCAATTAATACTTTAATTAACGTTGCTTTTCAATAAACATTCATTTATCACTTATTCGGGTTTCGACTCTTAGTAGTGTTAGTTTATGCTGGTACTAATTAGGTGAATAACATTTCCAGTTCAGGGCAGATTTATACGCCCTTCTTGATCGCGATTCACGTGCAGTTTCCTCTTTTATCCTTGTTGTTGTCTACGTATTTATTTTTGATTGAGGGAGGGTGTGGCTCACCGTGCAGGTTCGATTCATTAAATTTGGGGCTTAAACGCAAAATGTTAAATATCTCGAAAACGGAGCATCGTAGAGCAAAACGGATAAAATTTTTCCACCTGATACCTAGGTTTGCAGTATCAGGAACATGATAGCATAAGAAAAACATAGTCTAATGATGAGATCGACGGTTCGATCCCTACTTAGGCCCTTTGGCATTGGCAGCTATCTAATTCTACAACTTGGCGGCTACACATAGCTTCTTATGAGACAGCTTAAGAGCGCTTGCACAAGATGGCTGCTGCTCTTATGAGACTCCGTAGGGGTGCTTGCGCAAGGTAGCAGCGACAAGACGGTGACTATACACAGCTCCTTATGATACGGCCTAGAGGTGCTCGCACAAGATGGTGGCTGCTCTGATGAAGAAAGCTAGCTTTGCATCGTGCAGGTATCTTTACACCACTAAACCTCATACCTTTGAAATGTGGTGGCGGGTAATTTGAAAAATTCTAGGTGCTTTTCTCTTAACAGCAGCTATCTTTAAACAATAGCGGCTATACATAAGCTGTTAAGGCCTCCTCTTATGTCAAGGCATAGCTCTATCGAACAAGTTTAAACCTGCATCGGGATAGCTAGAGTAAGCTCGTGCTGCAGTGATGTCGTCATTATGCATGTTTAGACTTGCAAATCACTAAAGAAACATAACAAGACTAGAATCGAATACTGCACTCTATGCCGTTAACTTTATCATGTGATCGGAACATTGATTGAAGTGTTTAGAACACTAAATAAGTGATCAAGACTAAAATAGAACACTGTACTCGATACAACATGTGTTTAAAACATGTCAGGGGATACCTTTGTTCTAAGAAGATTAGGTTACCGCACATTCCTTGTAGGGCTAATAGGCTAAAGGGCTAATGGGCAAAAGGGCTAAAGGGCTAATGGGCTAAAGGTCTAATGGGCTAAAGGGCTAGGGTGCCTCTCCTCTCTTTATCCGGGCTTGAGACCGGCTCCACAACTAGAGGCGGAGTTAACACCCTAAGGAAGGAAGAATGTTGGGAAATAATCTATACGAATATAGCTACTCGATCGACTATATACTACAGATGGATGACTTAGGTGAGGGTAAGCGCTTACTTAATAATACCTACACGACGTAATTCATGCTCTATTTCAAAAATATCTTCTTTGTACTGTGTGTAACCAGCATCATGATAGGCTCTTAGCAGTTGTAAACGTTTCACGAGTACGTTGGGGTCTTTACAGTAGCTTATATCTACATAGGGTAACAGAGGCTTGTTGTGAACTTTGAGTCTATATGCAGACAGTTGATGTGTAGGGACTTGTTTTGATATAATACGTGCTTCAGCAGTAGCGTTTCTAGGTACAAACTTAACTTGTTTCGATAGCTATGAAGCGTTGAAATTTCCTTCTTCTTTACCTTGCATCTCTTCTTGAGATGTTTGCACTGCGACATAACGTGTAGTAGGCTTAGGAAATGAAGTAAAATCATCAAGCTGTAATGGCAATAAATTTTCTTCTTCTTCTACTTTCCCTTTACTACTGTTTCGATCAACAACATTATCCTTATTATCATAATCATGATCTTGCCTCTCTTTATCTTGAAGTTTGTGCTTAGTAACAGAATTTGCAGCAGGCCTAGACAACAAGGGAGAATTAAAAATCTCTCGCAGAGGTTTACTTTCTAAACATAAATCAGTGTTCGCTTGAATATGGTTGAGCTCTTTGTATTTTGTTCGCGATGAAGCTACATTACACGCGGCTTCATGACGTTGAGCGTTGTATGCGTTCTTGAACTCTCTTCTACAATGTTTGCATTGAAAAATTCTCCTACATGATATCTCATGACGTCTCTTGTGATAGCTTCGGGAAAATGCTTTTCCACACTCTTCGCAAATATACCTAGAAATAGGTTTTTCCATGACGGACTTTTATCTTCTGCTAACAGATTCTTCTTTAAATCTACTCGACATTTGTTACTCTCTACTTCGATGATGCGAACAGCTTAGCGATTAACAGTAAACTAACAGAAAAGCGTATAACCAAGGTAGCAACAGTAAGGTTTAAGCCCATCAAGATGGCAAGAGTGAGGTTAGCGACGTTCTGTTGTTGGATTTTAAATTCCTCGCTATAACATGCATAAGGTGGCAGCCTTGAGGTTTACCGCCGTAAAGATGGCAGCAGTGAGGTTAGCGACGCTCTATTGTCCTTCAATGTGAGGTTAGGGTCCGCCAAGAAGACAGCTGTCAAAAATCACGTGGCTTGGTTTACTAAACAAGAGCACGTGGCTGTGACGTCACGGTTCAAAGTTCAATGTCTACACCTACGCAGTTAACACTCTGCTATGTTCACAAGATTTTTTTACACATAGTTATTCTTTATGCTTTAAGTTCGTGCACATACGTTATGTTAAGTTAGCAGCACATGTACAAGCGATGTTTGCACGCTCGCGTAGAAGTTGTTTAGTACGATAGTCGATGTATGCATTATCAAAAGGTGATATGTACACGCTTTTAAACCTTGCTATTCTTACCGCTACTATGTTCGCAAGATTTTCAAACATCGCTATTCTTCGTGCTTTAAATCCGTGCACATAGGTAATGCTAAGATAGCAGCACACTCTAGCGGGAGGAGTTTTGTACTCTAGTTGATGCATGTATAATCGATAGGCAATGCGTACACGCTTATAAAACATTGCTATTCTTACTGCTGCTGCTATGTTCACAAGATTTTTATACATCATTATTCTTTATGCTTTAAGATTATGTGTATAAGTTACACTAAGTTAGCAGCATACTTATAAGGTTGTCGCACACTCTAGTGGAAGAAGTTTAATACGAAAGTCGATGCATGCAAAATCGATAGGTGATGTGTGCACGCTTTGAACTTGGGTATTCTTTGTGCTTTAACTTCTTGCACATAGGTTATGTTAAGATTGCAGCACACACAAGCGATGATCGCACGCTGTTGTGGAAGAAGTTTAGTACGATAGTCGATGCATACATCATCGATAGGTGATGTGTACACGCTTTGGAACATAGCTCTTCCGTGTGCTTTAAGTTCGTGCACATAGGTTAGGGATACACAAAAGCGATTGCTTCATGCTCTAGCGGAAGCAGCCTAGTACGATAGTCGACGCATGCATCGTCGATACGTGATGTGTACACGCTATTCTTTATTCTTTAAATTCACGCACATAGGTAGCAGCACACAATTGCGATCGTTGTACACTCTAGCGGGAGAAGTTCAGTACGATAGTCGATGTATGCAAAATCGATAGGTGATGTGTACGCGCTTTGTAATATAGCTATTCTTTGTGCTTTAGCTTTATACACATACGTTAGCAATACACATATGCGATCGTTGTACACTCTGGCGGTAAAAAATAGTCGATGCATGCAAAATCAATAGGTGATGTGTACACGCTGTTAAACATCGTTATTTGTTAGGCTTTAAGTGCGCGTATAGGTTATGCTAAGACAGCAGTGCATTCTAGCGGAAGAAGTTCAGGGTGATGTGTACACGCTTTGAAACATGGCTATTCTTTGCATTTTAAGTTCATGACATAGGTTATGCTAAGATAGCAGCGTAATCTAGTGGAAGAAGTTTTAGTACGAGAGTCGATGCATGAAAATCGATAGGTGATATGTACACGCTTTGAAACATGGCTATTCTTTACACTTTAAATTTATGGGTATAAGTTATGCTAAGATAGCAGCACGATCTAGCGGAAGAAGTTTAGTGCGATATTTGATGCATGTGACATCGATAGGTAATGTGTACACGCTCTGAAACATGGGTATTCTTTGTACTGCAAATTCATGTGTATAAAATTATGCTAAGGTAGCAGCACAATCTAGCGGAAGAAGTTTAGTGCGATGGTCGATGCATGTAAAATCGATAGGTGATGTGTACACGCTTTGAAACATGGCTATTCATACTGCTGCTCTGTGCCCAAGATTTTTAAACATTGCTAATCCTAATGCTGCTCTTAACGACGTAGAGCTAAGGATTGATTACGTGACCGTGACGTCACAGCCACGTGCTCTTGTTTAGTAAACCAAGCCACGTGCTTTTTTGACAGCTGTCTTCTTGGCGGACCCTAACCTCACATTGAAGGACAATAGAGCGTCGCTAACCTCACTGCTGCCATCTTTACGGCGGTAAACCTCAAGGCTGCCACCTTATGCATGTTATAGCGAGGAATTTAAAATCCAACAACAGAACGTCGCTAACCTCACTCTTGCCATCTTGATGGGCTTAAACCTTACTGTTGCTACCTTGGTTATAAGCTTTTGTGTTAGTTTACTGTTAATCGCTTAGCTGTTCGCATCATCGAAGTAGAGAGTAACAAATGTCAAGTAGATTTAAAGAAGAATCTGTTAGCAGAAGATAAAAGTCCGTCATGGAAAAACCTATTTCTAGGTATATTTGCGAAGAGTGTGGAAAAGCATTTTCCCGAAGCTATCACAAGAGACGTCATGAGATATCATGTAGGAGAATTTTTCAATGCAAACATTGTAGAAGAGAGTTCAAGAACGCATACAACGCTCAACGTCATGAAGCCGCGTGTAATGTAGCTTCATCGCGAACAAAATACAAAGAGCTCAACCATATTCAAGCGAACACTGATTTATGTTTAGAAAGTACACCTCTGCGAGAGATTTTTAATTCTCCCTTGTTGTCTAGGCCTGCTGCAAATTCTGTTACTAAGCACAAACTTCAAGATAAAGAGAGGCAAGATCATGATTATGATAATAAGGATAATGATGTTGATCGAAACAGTAGTAAAGGGAAAGTAGAAGAAGAAGAAAATTTATTGCCATTACAGCTTGATGATTTTACTTCATTTCCTAAGCCTACTACACGTTCTGTCGCAGTGCAAACATCTCAAGAAGAGACGCAAGGTAAAGAAGAAGGAAATTTCAACGCTTCATAGCTATCGAAACAAGTTAAGTTTGTACCTAGAAACGCTACTGCTGAAGCACGTATTATATCAAAACAAGTCCCTACACATCAACTGTCTGCATATAGACTCAAAGTTCACAACAAGCCTCTGTTACCCTATGTAGATATAAGCTACTGTAAAGACCCCAACGTACTCGTGAAACGTTTACAACTGCTAAGAGCCTATCATGATGCTGGTTACACACAGTACAAAGAAGATATTTTTGAAATAGAGCATGAATTACGTCGTGTAGGTATTATTAAGTAAGCGCTTGCCCTCACCTAAGTCATCCATCTGTAGTATATAGTCGATCGAGTAGCTATATTCGTATAGATTATTTCCCAACATTCTTCCTTCCTTAGGGTGTTAACTCCGCCTCTAGTTGTAGAGCCGGTCTCAAGCCCGGATAAAGAGAGGAGAGGCACCCTAGCCCTTTAGCCCATTAGACCTTTAGCCCATTAGCCCTTTAGCCCTTTTGCCCTTTTGCCCATTAGCCCTTTAGCCTATTAGCCCTACAAGGAATGTGCGGTAACCTAATCTTCTTAGAACAAAGGTATCCCCTGACATGTTCTAAACACATGTTGTATCGAGTACAGTGTTCTATTTTAGTCTTGATCACTTATTTAGTGTTCTAAACACTTCAATCAATGTTCCGATCACATGATAAAGTTAACGGCATAGAGTGCAGTGTTCGATTCTAGTCTTGTTATGTTTCTTTAGTGACTTGCAAGTCTAAACATGCATAATGACGTCATCACTGCAGCACGTGCTTACTCTAGCTATCCCGATGCAGGTTTAAACTTGTTCGATAGAGCTATGCCTTGACATAAGAGGAGGCCTTAACAGCTTATGTATAGCCGCTATTGTTTAAAGATAGCTGCTGTTAAGAGAAAAGCACCTAGAATTTTTCAAATTACCCGCCACCACATTTCAAAGGTATGAGGTTTAGTGGTGTAAAGATACCTGCACGATGCAAAGCTAGCTTTCTTCATCAGAGCAGCCACCATCTTGTGCGAGCACCTCTAGGCCGTATCATAAGGAGCTGTGTATAGGCACCGTCTTGTCGCTGCCAGCTTGCGCAAGCACCCCTAGGGAGTCTCATAAGAGCAGCAGCCATCTTGTGGAAGCGCTCTTAAGCTGTCTCATAAGAAGCTATGTGTAGCAGCCAAGTTGTAGAATTAGATAGCTGCCAATGCCAAAGGGCCTAAGTGGGGAACGAACCGTCGATCTCATCATTAGACTATGTTTTTCTTATGCTATCATGTTCCTGATAATGCAAACCTAGGTATCAGGTGGAAAATGTTTATCCGTTTTGCTCTACGATGCACCGTTTTCGAGATATTTAACATTTTGAGTTTAAACCCCAAATTTAATGAATCGAACCTGCACGGCACGTTATACTCTCTACCATAGCTAGA
This sequence comes from Anabrus simplex, assembly GCF_040414725.1. NCBI lineage: Eukaryota > Metazoa > Arthropoda > Insecta > Orthoptera > Tettigoniidae > Anabrus > Anabrus simplex. Next base: position 2,619,015 of record NC_090277.1, read on the forward strand.
TCTGATCATGTTACGAAGACTTGCTTCAATACAGGCTAAAACAGAGCGAATGCCAAAGGGCCTAAGTAGGAACCGAACCGTTGATCTCATCATTAGACTATATTTTTCTTGTTCCTCGTACTGTGAACCGAGGTATTGGGCAGAAAAATTTTGTCCGTTTTGCTCTACGATGCACCGTTTTCGAGATATTTAACATTTGGCATTTAAGCCCCAAATTTAATGAATCTAACTAGCATGACACGTTAGCCTCTAAGCTAGCTTTCTTCATAAGAGCAGCAGCCATCTTGCGCAAGCACCCTTAAGGAGACTCATAAGGAGTCGTGTATAGCCGCCATCTTGCGCAAGCATCCTTAGGGCGTCTCTAGCCATCTTGTGCAAGAACCCTTAAGCCGCCTCATAAGAGCAACCACCATCTTGCGCAAGCATCTCTAGGGCGTCTCATAAGGAGCCTTGTATAACCGTCATCCTGCGCAATCACCCCAAGGGCGTCTCATAAGAACCTATGTATAGCGGCCATCTTGCATAAGCACCTTTAAGGAGTCATGTATAGCCACCATCTTGTGCAATTAGCGTCGAGAGATGGCTGCTGTAGAATTTTTCTTTTCAAATTATCCGCCACCATATTTCAACTAAAGAGTGTAGCACTGAGGTTTGCGATGTAAGTTGGCGGATGACAGCTGACAAAAAGCGCGTGAGTTTATTTACTAAACAAGAGAACGTGGAATTTTTCAATTTGCCGCCACCACATTTCAAAGGTATCTAGCTAAAGATGGCAGCACGGTGCTCTCTTCATTAAAGATGGCGGATGACAGCTAACAGAACTTTTCAAATTGCCCGCTACTACAGAGAGCAGCACGGTGCTCTGTGGATTAAAGATGGTGGATGACAGCTGACGAAATTGCCCGCATGATAGCAGCACAGTGCTCTATTGATTAAAGATGGCGGATGACAGCTGTCAAAAAGCACGTGGCTTTGTTTACTAAACAAAAGCACACAGAATTTTTCAAATTGCCGCCACCACATTTCAAAGGTATCTAGCTAAAGATGGCAGCACGGTGCTCTCTTGATTAAAGATGGCGGATGACAGCTAACAGAACTTTTCAAATTGCCCGCTACTACATGTCATAAAGAGGGCAGCACGGTGCACTGTAGTTTAAAGATGGCGGATGACAGCTGACAAAATTGCCCGCATGATAGCAGCACAGTGCTCTATTGATTAATGATGGTGGATGACAGCTGTCAAAAAGCACGTGGCTTTGTCTCCAAACAAGAGCACATAGAGTTTTTCAAATTGCCGCCACCATATTTCAAAGGCATCTAGCTAAAGAGTGCAGCACTGAGGTTTGTGATGCAAGATGGCTGATGACAGCTGTCAGAAAAAAGCACGTGAGTTTGTTTCCAAACAAGAGCACGTGGAATTTCCCGCCACCAAAAAGATAGCAGCACTGTGCTCAAAGATGGCTGCTGTCACGTGGAATTGTCTGCCGCCACAGGTATCTAGCTAAAGAGGGCAGCACTGTGCTCAAAGATGGCAGTTGTCAGAAAGCATTTTTCAAATTATCCGCCACCACATTTCAAAGGTAGGTAGCTAAAGAGGGCAGCACTGTGCTCTATGGATTGAAGATGGCGGATGACAGCTGCACGTGGATTTGTTTATCTCGCGCTAGTGAGGTTAAGTTGGTAGCACTAAGGTTTAGGCCCGCCAAGATGGCAGCACTGCCGATGACAGGTGACGAATTTGCAGGTACTGCGATAAAGAGGGCAGCACGGTGCTCTGTAGTTTAAAGATGGCGGATGACTGCTGTCAAAAAAGCACGTGGCTGTCAAAAAACACGTGGATTTGTTTATCTCGCGCTAGTTAGGTTAAGTTGATACCACTGAGGTTTAGGCCCGTCAAAATGGCAGTACTGAGGTTAGCGATGCGTTGTTGTCTGTCAAAAAGCACGTGGCTGTCAAAAAACACGTGGATTTGTTTACCTCGAGCTAGTTAAGTTAAGTTGGTAGCATTAAGGTTTAGGCCCGTCAAGATGGCAGCACTGAGTTTAGCGATGCGTTGTTGTCCGTCAAAAAGCACGTGGCTTTGTTTACAAATTCAAATCTCGCGCTAGTTAGGTTAAGTTGGTACCACTGAGGTTTAGGCCCGTCAAGATGGCAGTACTGAGGTTAGCGATGCGTTGTTGTCTGTCAAAAAGCACGTGGCTGTCCAAAAATGCACGTGGCTTTGTTTACCAATTCAAATTTCGCGCTAGGTAGGTTAAGTTGGCAGCACTGGAAGAGGCCTCTGGCTGTGGTGGAGGCGGCCTCTGGGAGGCCTCTGGTTGTGGTGGTGGTGGAGGAGGCCTCTGGGAGCCGGTGGTGGTGGTGGCCGCAGAACCCGCCTAATATACCACTCATAATGTATGTGCCAGGCTCGTAAGCCTTAGTTAGGCATGTTTTTGTTAATAATCATATTGCAATGTATAGGTGGTTCTTAAAATTGTTTTAACAGTTTTCTTCTTTATCAGGCAAGACGGATGTGGATTTCGCAAGGCTATCCTTCCACTATCTGCATGTTACGGCGCTCAGTGGCCTGTTTTTGCCCCTGTATGTTTTAAATATCCTTCAAAAGTTCAAGTTAGCGACACTGTCACCGACTTTATGTTAAGGCAGGAAATGCAATCTATGGCTGTTAAGGAGATTCAATCCAGGGTGGGTTCTTTACTGCATTCTTCTTCCTTGCTTCCCATTTAGCCTTTTTGTTCAAATGTCTGATACGAATGGAAGTCCTTGTCCTTACATATAAGTCAATGATTTTCCTATCGACTTCGAGGATATTACGAGTGTATAGTTGATGTTAATGTCTCCATTACTTTGTAGTACCTTGAAATACAGTGTCCGTGGAAGGAAGCAAAAATAAATTCAGACTCCGTTATCGTAGCCAACCACTCACGGGAAGGAGAAGAGATACTAGTGATCCAGTCTCTGTTCAGACGATAGTTTCGGATCAACACGACAAACATCCGTTTTGTTCCCAACGAACTGTCAATGTTTTTACACTTGTAGGCGACGTAACCTGCCAAGTATTTTAAAGCAACATGTGTTACATCTTAATTGGGAATCGTTAAACTACTTAGGTCAGTATCAAGTAGAAAGTTTTCTTCACTTCTATTAAAACTCAAATTGTCAGACGGGTTGTCAGTCACTTCGATGTAAAGTTCGCTGGAAAGGAAATTCTGGAATACTTTTTCAGTTCTTTCGTCACGTGTCAGGGGGTCAGAAAATGTAGAAATTTGACTTCTGTTGAGGCTCCACGAGATAGAGGCATGTCGTTCGCGTTCTGACGAGCACGTCCAGTAACGTTCAGGTGAACCTCTCATATATGGTGGTCACTTTTCTGATGCCTTAGGAGATCTTCTATTAGAGTGTTTGTCACACTAGTCCCATCTGGCACCAAGCAAATGATTACGTAACAGTTTTAACAAGTGAGGGACGTCCAAGAACGCCCAGATTTTCCGATTAGCGTTGGAAAAATATGTCTTGCTTGTAGATACCCTAAGTTCTTTCCATACTTTTGCATTTTCCCCCATGTCGCAAGTAACAGCAACTACACGCCCTCCAGCCCCTTCAAGCTCTTTGATAATTTTTTGTTTGTGACAAAGTGCTTGTCATCGTAACATCGAAGTCGTAATACACAGGCTGTTTCCATTTTGAAAATAAACTGCGAATCATAGCCACTTGAACATTTTTGTGCGACCCGAGTATCACATCATCGGAGGAACCATAACTCACGCGACCGTCAAGCTTAAAACAGCCGCTGCCTCGAACAGTTTAAATATTTGTGCCCGGTCTGCATTTAAACTCTTTTGTCCACCTCAAAAGAGTTGACCGGCAGGGTAAAGGGTATTTCCTTTTCCTCAAATAAGCGGACGCTTTTGGGGGAAAGTGCTCTTAAAGTGAGGGCATTTGCAATATCTTCAGGGCTTCATCTGACACGTTTTTTCCTTTTCAACAAATATCGTATTTGACCCGGTCTAAAACACTGGGACAAAATTGCCATTACTTCTTTACTTATAGTTGCACGTCTCATTTTGTAAGGCATAGGTCTCTTGGCAGATATCACGTGTTTCTTTCATTTAACTTTACTCAGAGCAGCAATTTTTTGCTCCAGGAGAGTATTTTTCTTCCGAAGAACCACTAATTCTTTCTTCAGCTCCAAAATTTCCTGGTCTTTCATTAACAAATCTGGATGAGGATCGGGCTCTGTGTTGGTGCCTGGTCTAGTTTCAGTTTCTCCTTTTCCTAACTGATCTCGTGCCACTGCGGTGTACTCGCTCCGTTATAAACTAAACAGGAAAGAAATGTATTGTTGGTTTCTGAGCATGTTACTTTTCTTTGCAATTGGCTTTACGTCACACCGACGCAGATAGGTCTTATGGCGACGATGGGATAGGAAAGGGAAAGGAGTGGGAAGTGGCCGTGGCCTTATTTAAAGTACAGCCCCAGCATTCGGCTGGTGTGAAAATGGGGAACCACGGAAAACCACCGTGAGGGCTGCCCCCAGTGGGATTCGAAGCCACTGTCTCCCGGATACAGCCACCTCGCCCGGTATATAACAAGCATTTCAGGTCTGAAATGTAATTTTTTTATTTTAAAACATAAAAATAAAAGCCGAGATTAAGGAAAATGAATGTGACCTACTGCACCAGCCTCAGTTTTATTTCCATGCCAATTCGGTATTTTCTGGGAAAGAACAGCATTCGATTTCAATATCTTCCGTATTGGGAGACCCAGTAATTCATTTTCCAAGTCTCCTTCATAATCATCCGGAATAAAATGTTCTGAACATATCCTTGCATTATTAATATTTATCTTGTCCATTCGCTTGCACCGAGCTACGCATGTATTTTGGAGTGCCTCATTCTTTGGGAATCGATGGCAAACTACGTCCTGAGTTTTGTAACCAATATTATTACACAGAACAACGGCACAGCTAGTTCTACTTTTACTCATTTTACTTGAATACGTAGAACAATAAAGCAACCAATCGCCTGTTAAATGAGAAACGAAGTGTTTACACTGGTAAGTTATATTTTATAACATAGACTTCACTGTTTATCACCCACAAACTCAACACAACCAAGACTTCAAAGCGAGTGGCGAGTTCAAACCTTGCTGTATCTTCGCGGTGACGTCACGTTAGTCTTGACTCGTTTGCCACCAAATGCGCGGGAAGCCGGAATATACCCCACTCACTCGAACCATTTGGGAGATTATACAGGCAAGAATAAGACGAGGATTTCTTCCTCCATCGCTTTTATTTTACAAGAATGGGAAGTCCACGAGTTATATAAGAAATCGTAACAAAAACTTGAAAATGTTGACAACATATGGATCACGAGGCCAGTATAATGCAAGAGACAGTCGAATGTTTATAATATGGGGAATGGATTTGTTAATTATAAATATGACAAGCTAGGCTAAAATACGCTGGTGCATAATGTTAAGTATTACAATAATTAAGTATGCAAATAAACAATATTCGCAATAGAGCAGAAAATGGAAATATGCGTAACACAATTCGTAATGAAATAGTAGAGGAGTTAGAGTTCCGACGGCTTAAAACTGTGCAGACAAATAGGAAAATGATTACTGGACGAATGAAATCGGACAAGCAGGCACAGAACAAGTAGCCGCGCGGTTTGGGTCACGTAGATATCAGGTTGTATTCGGGAGATAGTGGGTTCAAATCCCACAATCGGCAGCCCTCATTATGGTATTCTGTGGTTTCCCATTTTCACAACTTTAATTAACGCCCTGGTCGCTTCCTTCGCACTCCGAGCAGACAATACGGAGGTAACTTGAACAGTACGTGGTTTATAAGAACGTATCGCATGTGAATTTGAAGTTTATTTGTTTGATTAGATGTATTTACTTCATCATAAAATTTTTGAACTGGAAGCATGATCTACTCATGCTTTAGCTGCTTGCTCACCACAGTAAAGTTGGAGGTTCGAATCCCAGACCATCCTGGGTAGAGACCTTCATATCGGGATTAACGTGGCGTCTGGAACCGCATCCGGCCATAATGAGCCTGAGTGGATCCAATGAGGTGAGAAGTACCTGGGATAAGCTGAAGAGTTCCGTTAATTGTACGACACATACGAGTTTCTCCATGTCCTCTATCTCTGTGTTCAGGTGAGCCCGCTCCCTGTGCCTGGTGGGGGCCTGGTAAACCGGTGAAGTAGGCTACGCCGGTCCGCAGGTGAACTGAGATTGTACACATTAGGAACTTCGTGTGCGAGATCCCATGGAGAAGCTTCATCAGCTTCCAGAGAGAAGATACCACTCGCACTACCACACCGTGGTCCGCAGGTGAACTGGGATTGTACACATTAGGAACTTCGTGTGCGAGATCCCATGGAGAAGCCTCATCAGCTTCCAGAGAGAAGATACCACTCCCACTACCACACCCTGGTCCGCAGGTGAACTGGGATTGTACACATTAGGAACTTCGTGTGCGAGATCCCATGGAGAAGGCTCATCAGCTTCCAGAGAGAAGATACCACTCCCACTACCACACCCTGGTCCGCAGGTGAACTGGGATTGCACACATTAGGAACTTCGTGTGCGAGATCCCATGGAGAAGGCTCATCAGCTTCCAGAGAGAAGATACCACTCGCACTACCACACCGTGGTCCGCAGGTGAACTGGGATTGTACACATTAGGAACTTCGTGTGCGAGATCCCATGGAGAAGCCTCATCAGCTTCCAGAGAGAAGATACCACTCCCACTACCACACCCTGGTCCGCAGGTGAACTGGGATTGTACACATTAGGAACTTCGTGTGCGAGATCCCATGGAGAAGGCTCATCAGCTTCCAGAGAGAAGATACCACTCCCACTACCACACCCTGGTCCGCAGGTGAACTGGGATTGTACACATTAGGAACTTCGTGTGCGAGATCCCATGGAGAAGGCTCATCAGCTTCCAGAGAGAAGATACCACTCGCACTACCACACCGTGGTCCGCAGGTGAACTGGGATTGTACACATTAGGAACTTCGTGTGCGAGATCCCATGGAGAAGGCTCATCAGCTTCCAGAGAGAAGATACCACTCCCACTACCACACCCTGGTCCGCAGGTGAACTGGGATTGCACACATTAGGAACTTCGTGTGCGAGATCCCATGGAGAAGGCTCATCAGCTTCCAGAGAGAAGATACCACTCCCACTACCACACCCTGGTCCGCAGGTGAACTGGGATTGTACACATTAGGAACTTCGTGTGCGAGATCCCATGGAGAAGGCTCACCAGCTTCCAGAGAGAAGATACCACTACCACTACCACACCCTGGTCCGCAGGTGAACTGGGATTGTACACATTAGGAACTTCGTGTGCGAGATCCCATGGAGAAGGCTCATCAGCTTCCAGAGAGAAGATACCACTACCACTACCACACCCTGGTCCGCAGGTGAACTGGGATTGCACACATTAGGAACTTCGTGTGCGAGATCCCATGGAGAAGCCTCATCAGCTTCCAGAGAGAAGATACCACTACCACACCCTGGTCCGCAGGTGAACTGGGATTGCACACATTAGGAACTTCGTGTGCGAGATCCCATGGAGAAGCCTCATCAGCTTCCAGAGAGAAGATACCACTACCACACCCTGGTCCGCAGGTGAACTGGGATTGCACACATTAGGAACTTCGTGTGCGAGATCCCATGGAGAAGGCTCACCAGCTTCCAGAGAGAAGATACCACTACCACTACCACACCCTGGTCCGCAGGTGAACTGGGATTGTACACATTAGGAACTTCGTGTGCGAGATCCCATGGAGAAGCCTCATCAGCTTCCAGAGAGAAGATACCACTACCACACCCTGGTCCGCAGGTGAACTGGGATTGTACACATTAGGAACTTCGTGTGCGAGATCCCATGGAGAAGGCTCATCAGCTTCCAGAGAGAAGATACCACTACCACACCGTGGTCCGCAGGTGAACTGGGATTGTACACATTAGGAACTTCGTGTGCGAGATCCCATGGAGAAGCCTCATCAGCTTCCAGAGAGAAGATACCACTACCACTACCACACCCTGGTCCGCAGGTGAACTGGGATTGTACACATTAGGAACTTCGTGTGCGAGATCCCATGGAGAAGCCTCATCAGCTTCCAGAGAGAAGATACCACTCCCACTACCACACCCTGGTCCGCAGGTGAACTGGGATTGTACACATTAGGAACTTCGTGTGCGAGATCCCATGGAGAAGCCTCATCAGCTTCCAGAGAGAAGATACCACTCGCACTACCACACCCTGGTCCGCAGGTGAACTGAGATTGTACATATTAGGAACTTCGTGTGCGAGATCCCATGGAGAAGCCTCATCAGCTTCCAGAGAGAAGATACCACTACCACACCCTGGTCCGCAGGTGAACTGAGATTGTACACATTAGGAACTTCGTGTGCGAGATCCCATGGAGAAGCCTCATCAGCTTCCAGAGAGAAGATACCACTCGCACTACCACACCCTGGTCCGCAGGTGAACTGGGATTGCACACATTAGGAACTTCGTGTGCGAGATCCCATGGAGAAGGCTCATCAGCTTCCAGAGAGAAGATACCACTCCCACACCCTGGTACGCAGGTGAACTGGGATTGCACACATTAGGAACTTCGTGTGCGAGATCCCATGGAGAAGGCTCATCAGCTTCCAGAGAGAAGATACCACTCCCACTACCACACCCTGGTCCGCAGGTGAACTGGGATTGCACACATTAGGAACTTCGTGTGCGAGATCCCATGGAGAAGGCTCATCAGCTTCCAGAGAGAAGATACCACTCGCACTACCACACCCTGGTCCGCAGGTGAACTGGGATTGCACACATTAGGAACTTCGTGTGCGAGATCCCATGGAGAAGCTTCATCAGCTTCCAGAGAGAAGATACCACTCGCACTACCACACCCTGGTCCGCAGGTGAACTGGGATTGCACACATTAGGAACTTCGTGTGCGAGATCCCATGGAGAAGGCTCACCAGCTTCCAGAGAGAAGATACCACTACCACATCCTGGTCCGCAGGTGAACTGGGATTGCACACATTAGGAACTTCGTGTGCGAGATCCCATGGAGAAGGCTCACCAGCTTCCAGAGAGAAGATACCACTACCACATCCTGGTCCGCAGGTGAACTGGGATTGTACACTTTAGGAACTTCGTGTGCGAGATCCCATGGAGAAGGCTCATCAGCTTCCAGAGAGAAGATACCACTCGCACTACCACACCCTGGTCCGCAGGTGAACTGGGATTGCACACATTAGGAACTTCGTGTGCGAGATCCCATGGAGAAGCCTCATCAGCTTCCAGAGAGAAGATACCACTACCACACCCTGGTCCGCAGGTGAACTGGGATTGTACACATTAGGAACTTCGTGTGCGAGATCCCATGGAGAAGGCTCATCAGCTTCCAGAGAGAAGATACCACTACCACTACCACACCCTGGTCCGCAGGTGAACTGGGATTGTACACATTAGGAACTTCGTGTGCGAGATCCCATGGAGAAGCCTCATCAGCTTCCAGAGAGAAGATACCACTCGCACTACCACACCCTGGTCCGCAGGTGAACTGGGATTGCACACATTAGGAACTTCGTGTGCGAGATCCCATGGAGAAGCTTCATCAGCTTCCAGAGAGAAGATACCACTACCACACCCTGGTCCGCAGGTGAACTGGGATTGTACACATTAGGAACTTCGTGTGCGAGATCCCATGGAGAAGCTTCATCAGCTTCCAGAGAGAAGATACCACTACCACACCCTGGTCCGCAGGTGAACTGGGATTGTACACATTAGGAACTTCGTGTGCGAGATCCCATGGAGAAGCCTCATCAGCTTCCAGAGAGAAGATACCACTACCACACCTTGGTCCGCAGGTGAACTGGGATTGTACATATTAGGAACTTCGTGTGCGAGATCCCATGGAGAAGGCTCATCAGCTTCCAGAGAGAAGATACCACTCCCACACCCTGGTCCGCAGGTGAACTGGGATTGCACACATTAGGAACTTCGTGTGCGAGATCCCATGGAGAAGGCTCACCAGCTTCCAGAGAGAAGATACCACTCCCACATCCTGGTCCGCAGGTGAACTGGGATTGTACACATTAGGAACTTCGTGTGCGAGATCCCATGGAGAAGCCTCATCAGCTTCCAGAGAGAAGATACCACTCACAGTTTTGATGTGTCTTGTTCATTTTCAATAAATATTTTTATAAGTATTCACGAAATTCTTTGCCCCACTTGACGAGCTACTGGAGAGAAACTTGTACAAATTAACAAGGTCATCAGACATATAAACGTCTACATTCCCAATTTAGAAGAACAAGGTCATGAGACATAAATCACCTTCCTTTGAATATAAGGAGATCATGAGGTATGCCTCTACACGAGGCAAATGTTGGAGCTGTACAATAATTAATACCCTCCCAGTCCTGTCCCACCACGCTGAACACAGAAAGCTCGTGTATTTATTATTCTTCTTCTGCTTCCTGGCCACTTCACAATATTAATTCTTTCGAAACTAAAAGTGGATATGACCGGATGTCAACTCTACGTGGTGGGAATTATTCTTATTCACTACTGCGTGTTCCTTGTAGAACTACTCATTCCCCGAGCTGGAGGTATTAGCCAGTCACAGTCGAAATCCCCAACTTTTCCTGGATTCGAATAAGACTATATCACTGCGTATACTAATACTCTTATTCCTAATTTTATTATTACATCCATCTAGAACCAAGGGAAAGAATTTAGCCGTACTGTGTCGTTATTACAGGCAATCAAATGTTTTACTGTTCGTTAAACAGCGGAGCGCACTGAGAATGAGTCTTGCTTTAACGTAGTTACAGGAGTTCGACAAGGCTGTAATCTTTCACGTTGTGTTGTTCATAATACATGGATCACTTTTTGCATGGTGAAAATTGTGAAGAACCGATTCACTTGGTTGTAATGCGGTGTGCATTTTGACCTATACCGACTTCTTCTATTACAGACAGTGGAGAAAGCCTGAATTGTAATCCAAACGGGTGCAGCAGGTTTGATATGAAAGCCATGTCTGAAGGGAAGGAACCTAAGAACACTGAATACCGGGTAGGGAGAAGCTGGATCATTTCAAGTATTCAGGAAGTGAAGTGAGCTCCGGGATGAAATTAACATAACGTAGATCTGCAAACAGTACAGGAGTGAACGCTGAGTGGATGGAGATATCTTATTCATAAGTTATAAGTGAATGATATGAAAGTAGTAAATTAGTGTTATTTGCACTTTGGTAGAACAACGTTAGGGCTACTCGGAGCGAGGAGATAAATGGAAATGAACTCTATAGATAAGGTTTCACGAACGTACTGTCCTCGGTTGTGGGAGTCATAAGAGACGCCTCCATCCCTACGGGAACAAATCTCGATTTAATGTGCGGTGAGCGGTGAACAACAACCACATTACTCATGAGGTTGAAGCTGCTTATTGCGCTCGTACGGGGCAGATCACTAATGGTTAAAATAGTAAACAAAGCACTAGTTCTGTTATTATATATTGGGAATGCCACAGAAATAATGACAGTCAACTGAACACCACAACTTTGTAATACCACTGAGTTATCAAATCAGTCGAAGGGGAGCGGTGTTATCACCTCCAGGCACTATACTATGTTCAGTTCCTGGCTGTAGCTGGTAAGGCATCATTGTGGGGCAAGGCTTTATCAGAGACAGGTCTTCTCTTATATAAGAGTGTTAGTTCATATCTCGGTGTAAATAACTACTTCTTCTTCTTTTCCTACCGCTTATTTTCCACATCTGCGGGGTCGCGGGTGCGAATTGCGCCGTACATGTGAATTTGGCCCTGTTTTACAGCCGGATGCCCTTCCTAACGCCAACCTTATGTGGAGGGATGTAAGCACTATTGCGTGTTTCTGTGTATGTTGTATGAATATGATGAGGAGAGTGTTGGGACGCACACATACACCCAGTCCCCGAGTTAGGAGAATTAATGAGAAGTGATTTAAATCCCCGGCCCGGCCGGGAATCGAACCCGTGACCCTCTGAACCGAAGGACAGTACGCTGACCATTCAGCCAACGAGTTGGACTGTGCAAAGTAACAACACTTATCATTATCTACTCTAAGATGGCTGTGCCCTATAGAGGCACTAACCCAGCTCATACATTACCATTAGGCCTAATAGTAGTATAATTGGATGGTTCGGCCGCCTCCTCCTCCTCCCGCGGGAAATTTGAATTTTGGCGGGAAATTTGAATTTTGGCGGGAGATTTGAATTTTGGCGCGAGATTTGAATTTGTAAACAAAGCCACGTGCTTTTTGACAGCTGTCATCGACAACAACGCAACGCTAACCTCACTGCTGCCATCTTGAGGGGCCTAAACCTCAGTAGTACCAACTTAACCTAACTAGCGCGAGGTAAACAAAGCCACGTGTTTTTTGACAGCCACGTGCTTTTTGACAGACAACAACGCATCGCTAACCTCAGTACTGCCATCTTGACGAGCCTAAACCACAGTAGTACCAACTTAACCTAACTAGCGCGAGGTAAACAAATCCACGTGTTTTTTGACAGCCACGTGCTTTTTTGACAGCTGTCATCCGCCATCTTTAAACTACAGAGCACCGTGCTGCCCTCTTTATCGCAGTAGCCGCAAATTCGTCACCTGTCATCGGCAGTGCTGCCATCTTGGCGGGCCTAAACCTTAGTGCTACCAACTTAACCTCACTAGCGTGAGATAAACAAAGCCGCGTGAATTTTTTTGACAGCTGTCACCAGCCATCATTAATCTATAGAGTGCAGTGCTGCCCTCTTTAGCTACTTACCTTTGAAATGTGGTGGCGGATAATTTGGAACATGCTTTTTTGACAGCAGCCATCTTTAGCTACTTACCTTTGAAATGTGTTGGCGGTAAATTCCACGTGCTTTACAAACCTATATGCTTTTCTGACAGCTGTCATCCGCCATCTTTAATCCAGAGAGAACAGTGCTGGAATCTTTAGTTTGAAATATGGTGGCGGCAATTTCCACGTGCTCTTGTTTGGAAACAAATCAATATGCTTTTTTGACAGCTGTCATCCGCCATCTTTAATCCACAGAGCACCGTGCTGCCCTCATGCGGGGCAATTTCGTTAGCTGTCATCCGCCATCTTTAATGAACAGAGCACCGTGCTGCCCTCATGCGGGACAATTTCGTTAGCTGTCATAATCCATCTTTTATGAACAGAGCACCGTGCTGCCCTCATGCGGGGCAATTTCGTTAGCTGTCATCTGCCATCTTTTAATGAACAGAGCACCGTGCTGCCATCTTTGTATTGGCATCTTTATTCTTTGACATGTTGTGGCGGTAAATTCTACATCCACAATCTGAGAGCACCGTGACGTACTCTTCGTTGTGGCGGACAATTTAAAAGAACATGTCAAGGAATACCTTTGTTCTAAAAGAAAACAAGACTACGGTTCTGAACGGCTTGCGTAAGATAGCGATTGTTATAACCTCCTTTTCCCTGCTCTGTTAAGGTATAGCTTTATCGAATACTTGAAGATTATATTACAAAATAAGTGATTTAGAATATAATCGATACAACATATGATCAGAACATTGAATGATGTGTTTGGGGTGTACCTTCGTTCTAAGATAATCGAACCCGAGACTGCTGGGTGAGAGGCAAGCACACTAAACCAAACTGTAGGAGCCGGCAATTCTCTTTCTATATAATAATTTCGTGTGGCTATTTCTAGCCAAGTGCAGTCTAAAAATAAATCCTAGAGTTGTTGTATCAGGAAGGGTAACTGGCTAAATCCTGGTCTTTCAGCGTCAGGAAGGGCAACCGGCCGTAAAACAGATTCTTGCGATTTAAACTCTTGCGTAAGGAGGGGGCACTCGGCTGTAAACATATTTTTAATCCCAAGAGAATCGAACCCGAGACTGCCGGGTGAGAGGCAAGCATACTAAACCAAACCGTAGGAGCCGGCAATTCTCTTTCTATATAATAATTTCGTGTGGCTATTTCTAGCCAAGTGCAGTCTAAAAAAATAAATCCTAGTCGTGTTACATCAGGAAGGGTAACTGGCTAAATCCTGGTCTTTCAGTGTCAGGAAGGGCAACCGGCCGTAAAACAGATTCTTGCGATTTAAACTCTTGCGTCAGGAGGGGGCACTCGGCTGTAAAACATATTTTTAATCCCAAGAGAATCGAACCCGAGACTGCCGGGTGAGGGGCAATCATACTAAACCAAGCCGTAGGAGCCGGCAATTCTCTTTCTATATAATAATTTCGTGTGGCTATTTCTAGCCAAGTGCAGTTGTGGCGTTATTAAAATAGAAACTCTTATTGAATCATATACCTTCGACCATCTACGGATATTGGACATTTATTTAAATTGTGTCTATTTTTGACACTTGTAATTCTTATTCTCTGCTAATGACCTTGGGTTCCCAGCCTAGTAACTGAGTTGAACTATTATTTTACCACGTTCATATGAGGCTGGAGTTCGACTATATTTGAAGTATAAATTAAGAAAGACTTCGTATCTCGTGAACTTGGATTATATCTGCCCTAGCACCTTGGACGTTTGGCTACTAAGTACCTGCTCTGCCTATACGAGGAGAGATGAACTTTCCGTTGTATGGTTACTCTATGTGTGTAGTTTCTAAACGTGTAATTGCACGGTAGGCCAGCTACGGGGACTGCTACGCTATCTATCAGATTGAATGTAGTACCAAAGAGTGTGATGTGACTGTTGCTCGCCAGGGCGCGTATCGAGTCTGCCAGGTGTCACGCCTAGCGGCGAACTTGGTAGCGCGACATTTTTGCGCAGGATGTCTTGGAGGCTGGTTGTAGCAATGATGGCTGCGGAGACTGTTACCAGAACGATGTGTAATCCAACTGGTGTTGGATGATAAACAAAAAAGGCCACATCGAGTGATGGGAGTTTAAGTATTTTGTTTTGGTGTATAATATGTGTGTTAATTTGTAAATATGTAATTATATAGGTAGTTTATTTATACTTGTGGAGTGATATTGTTAGGTCGAACTACGAGGTGAGTTATCTTGGCATAAGGCTTGCTTGTAAGTATTTTAAAGTATCATTGCTATTAATATTATTTTACTGCGTGTGTGTAATATTTGAATTTGTGGTGGAATATGAACATTGTGGACATCTAAGTTTTAGTGATGCCGTGTTTTGCTTCTAGTGTACGTGATGTACATAACGGTGAGCTATCCTTGTGCTAAGATAACATTTGAAAATTTTTATCGTGTCCTTGTTCTAAATTTGTCATTCTCTTCGCTCGGGCTTTACCTTTTGGTGTTTTTGCTTGTGATTTTCCTTGTAATGCCCGTATGCGTGTGCCACCTTCCTTTTATACTGTGGTATTTTATCGTTTTCTTACGTGTTGTATTTTTGGCGTATATTCGTGTTTCTGCTTGTCTCCTTGTGCGAATTGTGTTGGTTGTCGCATGTTTTGGCTATCCTGTGCCCGTATTTTGGCCTAACAATGCACCTACATTTCTCTCTATAATTTTCTTTAATATTTTTTTTACATTATTATTATTATTATTATTATTATTCACCTTTGGTAAGTTGAATTATGCTTAATTTTCTTGGTGAATACTTGAGTTGAGTCTGGTTTAATTATATTCTTTCCCTTTGAGGGCTTTAAATTAAATATCACTCCATTGTTGGTGTAATATCGTATAAATGTTATCAGTTTCAACAATACAAGTAACGTTTAGTAGGTCGAGGGCTGGACACCCCTGGAGAATGGGATGGTTCCTTATCTTATCTTTTCGTGTGGGTATTGTTGTTATTATCTATTCGTGCCTGACAGTTATGTAACATTGTTAGTGTGTGATGGGTGTGTGCATTGTGTCTGCCCCGATGACTGTATCGTGTATTATACTCCATAAATTATTCGTTGTATTGAGTGTTTTTCTTCTGAATCTGTTGGTTCTATTTTGTGTTCTGGGTTATGCTAAGTGATCTGTTCGTGCTTTTCTTGATGTTACTGTGGCTCATGTTTACGTTTGTTCACCTAGGTTTGGTGATTGAAAATTTATTGTAACTTGGGATATTTCTTTTAATCGGTGCCGCGTGAGCTTGTGATTGTAACATGTTCGTAATCGTGGCTTGATTTGACTGTCACGTTCCGTGGTGATGCCTTCGTATCCGGGTTTGGTGCGGGCCATTTACTTCTACCGGGTGCTGTCTCAGTCCTCGATTGGCTAACCCCTTTCTCCCCTTTCGGGCTTAAATGTTAAAATTTCATTTAATTTTAGAATACGTCAAACATGTGCGTACCATGGTACCTACGTAGTTTTCCTGATGCATCAGTATATAGGTGTATGAATATGGTTGTTCTTAAAGAAATGAATGATTTTATTTATTAGCAATGAATTTCTTTCTACTTATATAATTCTGTGATTTTCTGTATATTTATTTTACCCTAATGTTGGGTGTTAATTGTAAGCTTAATACCTTTTTCAGTTTATTTAAATTTGACCCAAAGGTTTAAATTGTAGTGTAAAAGATTTATTTATTATATTTTATTTTAAATTTTTGAATTTTTCTGGTGTCATTTCTTGGTGTGTTTGCTAAGCAATTTCCTGATCCCGTCCTCTCTCATTAAGTGGGTAGGCTCCTGGTCCCTACATGCTTCCTCTTGTCTATTTCCTTGGGTATGTTTTATTGTCTTATCTTATTTTGCTCTGTTGAAAATTTATTTGTAAGCGCTCGTTCCTATGACCATCGTCATTTACTCATACTTATTAGGGGCGTTGCACAGTCTAAAAATAAATCCTAGTCTTGTTACATCAGGAAGGGTAACTGGCTAAATCCTGGTCTTGCAGCGTCAGGAAGGGCAACCGGCCGTGAAACAGATTCTTGCGATTTAAACTCTTGCGTCAGGAGGGGGTACTCGGCTGTAAAACATATTTTAATTCCAAGAGAATCGAACCTGAGACTGCCGGGTGAGAGGCAAGCACACTAAACCAAACTGTAGGAGCCGGTAATTCTCTTTCTATATAATAATTTCGCGTAGCTATTTCTAGTCAAGTGCAGTCTAAAAAAATAAATCCTAGTCTTGTTACAACAGGAAGTGTAATTGGCTAAATCCTGGTCTTTCAGCGTCAGGAAGGGCAACCAGCCGTAAAACAGATTCTTGCATCAGGAAGGGCATCTGGTCGTAAAATAGTTCTTACAATTTAAAATCTCATGTAAAAACAGGAGGAGAGCAGCGGCTGGCTGCTTCCTAGTGCATTTCAGGTGTTATGCCTTACGAGTAGCTATGTACTAGCACCGGATTTAGAATAAGCAGACACTAGAACGAGAAAAAATATCTGGGATGTGTTTTTGAAGCATGCCTACACACACGCGCGCGCAAGCTGCATCCGGCTAGCCAGCTCCTACCTGGAATGCGTTTGCCTCAGCAGAGTACGAAGTCCGCTGCACGCGTACAGTTCGCATTAAAATTATTAGCAGCTTCTCGAGCTGAGCTCAAACCTTCCCGTTTAATCATAGTACAAATACGTCTGCTTGTAGAACTTGTATATTTCGGTACCTCAGCGTTTCGTGTTGTTGCTAACAGGTAGGGGGTACTGTGGATGTAAACTTAGCTTAGTAAAACACGCGACAATGGCCGACCTCAGTAGGTTGAAACTTGGTTTCTTCCGAACATTGCAACTTTAGTCTATTGATAAATAGTTGTTCTCTTCAATCCTCATGCTATAGAAGAGGTCAATCTTATAATTTCAAACTTACAACCATGTCCGACGTCTATAGGTTGAAACTGGGTTTCTTCCGAACATCGTAACATTTAGCTAATTTATATTGATGAATAGTTGTTCTCTTCAATCTACATGCTGTAGGAGAGGAAACTCGCATCTATGTCCGTCCTCTATAGATTAAAACTTGGTTTCTTCTAAACATCGCAACTCTAGCTACCTGACTCGCGCTTTGGTTGTTTAGCACTCTAGGATTAGAAGGTGTAGACATGGCAGAGGTTAATCTTATAATTTCAAACTTACAACCATGTCTGACCTCTATATGTTGGAACTTAGTTTTTTCCCTAAACATTGCAATCGCGCGCTAACTTTCTAAGGCTCGATCCGCTGCAGAACACTTAAATTCTGACACCTCGGCATCAACAGCAGGTTCGATCCCGGCTTAAATATGTCAGCCTGCAGACCTCAGCGTAAGACCCTCAGGAGAGTTCTTGTTGCATAAACATTTCGTTCCGACTGTACTGCAAACGTCTGCAATTCTTGATATCCGCTTGCTAACAAGCAGCATATTTACTCGCTGCAGTCTGCGTGAAGCGCTCACAGTTCTCAGTATGCGTTTATTACGTACACAACCCCGTCTAAGTACTGTCTGCTGTGAATATTATTCCTCAGCCTTCATCTTAAGGTATGCCTGAACTGTTAGTTACTGTCAGCAAAGCAACTTCTACGCTAGGTAATAGACATCTACATTCATATATGTTTGTTCTTTTCTTTTTAGGTACAACTAGAATATTATCATTCGAGTTACAGGCTTGAAAGTACGCATTTTATTCATCCGAATAACAGTCTGCAGCGCGTGTATTTTTAAGGTATGTTTTGGAACTTTGAGTTGTAAAGATAGCTAGGCTAGCTGATGTACCCTACACTACATTCATATATGTTTGTTTTTTCCTTTTTAGGTTCAACTAGAAAATTATCATTCGAGTTACAGGCTTGAAAGTACGCATTTTATTCATCCGAGTAACAGTTTGCAGCGCGAAGATTTTAAGGTATGTCTGACCTCTATACGTTGAAACTTGGTTTCTTCCGAACATCTTAACTTGAAGCTAATCATAAATAGTTGTTCTCTTCAATCCTCATGCTGTAGACGAGGTTAATCTTATAATTTCAAACTCACAGCAATGTCCGACCTCTATACGTTGAAACTTGGTTTCTTCCGAACATCGTAACTTTAGTCTATTGATAAATAGTGGTTCTCTTCAATCCTCATGCTATAGACGAGGTTAATTTTATAATTTCAAACACACATAGCTATGTCTGACCTCAACAGGCTGAAACTTGGTTTCTTCTAAAACATCGTAACTTTAGTCTATTGATAAATAGTTATTTTCTTTAATCTGCATGTCATAGAAGAGGTTAATCTTATAATTTCAAACTCACAGCCATGTCCGACCTCTATACGTTGAAGCTTGGTTTCTTCCGAACATCGTAACTTTAGTCTATTGATAAATAGTGGTTCTCTTCAATCCTCATGCTATAGACGAGGTTAATTTTATAATTTCAAACACACATAGCTATGTCTGACCTCAACAGGCTGAAACTTGGTTTCTTCTAAAACATCGTAACTTTAGTCTATTGATAAATAGTTATTTTCTTTAATATGCATGTCATAGAAGAGGTTAATCTTATAATTTCAAACTCACAGCAATGTCCGACCTCTATACGTTGAAACTTGGTTTCTTCCGAACATCGTAACTTTAAGCTAATCATAAATAGTTGTTCTCTTCAATCCTCATGCTATAGACGAGGTTAATCTTATAATTTCAAACTTACAGCAATGTCCGACCTCTATACGTTGAAACTTGGTTTCTTCCAAACATCGTAACTTTAGTCTATTGATAAATAGTCGTTCCCTTCAATCCTCATACTATAGACGAGGTTAATTTTATAATTTCAAACTCACAGCCATGTCCGACCTCTATACGTTGAAACTTGGTTTCTTCCGAACATCGTAACTTTAAGCTAATCATAAATAGTTGTTCTCTTCAATCCTCATGCTATAGACGAGGTTAATCTTATAATTTCAAACTTACAGCAATGTCCGACCTCTATACGTTGAAACTTGGTTTCTTCCGAACATCTTAACTTTAAGCTAATCATAAATAGTTGTTCTCTTCAATCCTCATGCTATAGACGAGGTTAATCTTATAATTTCAAACTTACAGCAATGTCCGACCTCTATACGTTGAAACTTGGCTTTCTTCCGAACATCGTAACTTTAGTCTATTGATAAATAGTTATTTTCTTTAATCTGCATATCATAGAAGAGGTTAATCTTATAATTTCAAACTCACAGCCATGTCCGACCTCTATACGTTGAAACTTGTTTTCTTCCGAACATCGTAACTTTAAGCTAATCATAAATAGTTGTTCTCTTCAATCCTCATGCTATAGACGAGGTTAATCTTATAATTTCAAACTTACAGCAATGTCCGACCTCTATACGTTGAAACTTGGTTTTCTTCCGAACATCGTAACTTTAGTCTATTGATAAATAGTTATTTTATTTAATCTGCATGTCATAGACGAGGTTAATCTTATAATTTCAAACTCACAGCAATGTCCGACCTCTATACGTTGAAACTTGGTTTTCTTCCGAACATCGTAACTTTAGTCTATTGATAAATAGTTATTCTCTTCAATCCTCATGCTATAGACGAGGTTAATCTTATAATTTCAAACTTACAGCAATATCCGACCTCTATACGTTGAAACTTGGTTTTCTTCCGAATATCGTAACTTTAGTCTATTGATAAATAGTTATTCTCTTCAGTCAGCATGCTGTAGAAGAGGTTAATCTTATAATTTCAAACTCACAGCCATGTCCGACCTCTATTCGTTGAAACTTGGTTTCTTCCGAACATCGTAACTTTCGCCTCATCTCTATTGGTTGTTCTCTTTTCAGATGTTCCCCTGCTGTGAGGAATGCAATATAACGTTTACAAGGCGAGATAACTTCATGCGCCATATGAAATCAAAACACCCTAGCATAACATCCGCTTTATGTAATGCTTGTAGTGTGTATTTCGCTAACGTAGAGCGATACGAGGCTCACTTAGTAGAAGCACATCAGGTATCTACTTGCCCTCAGGTAATAGGAGAAAAGCGTAAAAACGGATGTAGCTGTAGAAAGTACTAGTAGTAAAAAACCTAGAAAAAATCATGAACTTCAAACTATTCACTGCGAGCACTGTAACACTGATGTACCATCTTCACATTTTCAGGGACACTTACGGAGTAATGCGCATAAAAATAATGCGTGTAGAAGTGGTAGTAACGCAAACATCGAGGAAATTAATACAGCATTTAAAAGTAGGATTTCTAGTTGCAGAATTCGCACCAGTCAAAAGTTTCAGAGCACTTCAAACTTTTTAAATTGTGTTCAACCGGATGTACAACAGCTTCTTGCTAAATCGTTGTCCAATCATAATTTATTTAAAGTTAATTTTGAACTTTTCGCCTTGTACATTAAAAGCACGGATGAATCCGAAATAACGGACATTAAATCATTTAATACGAAGAATTTTGTCCTAAGTGAGTCGACTAATTTTGGTGATGTACTTAGGGATGTCTCTAACATTATTTCAACTAAGAGCGAGGAATTTCAGGAAAAGGAATCAGGGTGGGCTTTAGTTGAAATAATGTATCTAGAAGTTAACATCAATAAGTACAATCCTACGCGAGGTTCATCGTACATCGAGCTGCCGACATGGATTCAGCGAAAAGAAGCTGTTGTAAACATCCAAAACAATGACGAAGCATGTTTTGCGTGGGCGGTGGTGTCGGCTTTAAATCCTGCTAAATCGAATGTAGCGAATAGAACATCATCGTATCCACACTATTCAACGCAGCTAAATTTCGATAGTATAGAATTTCCTGTGCAGTTAAAAGATATTAAGCGCTTTGAGGAACTAAATAACATTAGCATTAATGTGTATGGTGTAGAGAAAAAGTCTGTAGTAGGTCCTCTGTATTATACATGTCATCAGAAGAGTACTCATGTTAACTTACTCTATATCGAAAACAGTGAGAATAGCCACTTTTGCTGGATTAAAAATCTGAGTAGACTTGTTGGTAGTCAGTTGTCAAAACATGATGGTAAAAAGTGGCTATGTGATGGATGCTTGCAGTATTTTAGAACTGAAGATCAGTTAACGAAGCATTCCAAGAATGACTGCAATCATGTACGTACAGAGATACCTACTACAGGCAATAATGTTTTAAAATTTACAAATTTTCACAAGCAGATGTGGGTACCGTTCGTGATTTATGCAGACTTTGAAGCCATCCTCACGCCGTGCAACACATGCTTACGTAATCCTGACAGCTCTTTCACTATAACTACACACATGCATGTCCCGTATAGCTTCCCGTATTACATCAAGTGTAGTTTTGATAGTACGCTTAACAAGTTAGAGCTGTATCGAGGACCTGATGCTGCTAAAGTATTTTTAGAAAGACTTGAAAGTGATGCAGTACGTCTTGGTCGTATTCTAAATAGTAATATTCCTATGAAGCCACTCACCGAAATTCAGTTAAATGATCATGAACGTGCTACAAAGTGTAGCATTTGTGATGGGGAATTTTCCGAAAATGACCCTAAAGTTTTTGATCATGATCATTTAACTGGTTTCTACAGATGTGCCGCTCATTATAGCTGTAATCTTAAGTACAGAGTTCCTAAATTTATCCCTGTAATTTTTCATAACTTATCTGGTTACGACTCACATTTCATCATTTTACAATTTGGAGCTTCAGATGAAAAAGTAGATATAATCCCTCAGAATAAAGAGCGGTACATTGCGTTTGCAAAGTCTGTAAAAGTAGATGAGGAGCATTCTATAAAACTGAGATTCCTTGACTCGTTTCGCTTTATGGCGAGTAGCCTCGATAAACCTTCTAGTCATTTACAGCCTGAACAATTTACGGAAATTCGACGCGTTTTTCCCGAAGAAGCGCAGTTTAATTTACTTCGGCGTAAGGGTGTTTTTTGTTATGAATATCTTGACTGCTTAGAACGCCTCGAAGAACGTGCCTTACCATTGAAACAATCCTTTTACAGCTCGCTGAATTCAGCAGATATTAGTGATGATGACTATTTACATGCACAACATATCTGGGAGCAGTTCAACATTCAAACGCTGGCTGAATACTCCGATTTATATTTAAAGACGGATGTACATTTGTTAGCTGATGTTTTTGAAAATTTTCGCTGTGTTTGCAAGAAAAACTACAGCCTTGACCCATGTCAGTATTTTACTGCGCCTGGGTTAAGTTGGGATGCGATGTTAAAATACACGCAGGTGAATTTGGAACTGCTAACCGATATTGATATGGTGCACTTTATAAAATCATCTATTCGAGGCGGTCTAAGTCAGTGCAGCGGGCGGTATTCTAAAGCAAATAATAAGTACATGCCGAGTTTCGATTCTAGTCAGGAATCTCAGTATATCGTTTATCTCGATGCTAATAATCAGTATGGGTGGGCGATGAGTCAGCAACTACCGGTGAGTGGTTTCCGCTGGCTAACGCAGTGCGAAATTGATGCTTTACAGCTGCACGCCCTAGGCGATGAAGCTGATAAAGGCTATTTCCTCGAAGTTGACTTACAGTATCCTAAAGAGTTACACACTTCTCATAATGAATTACCGTTCTGCCCTGAAAATGTGAAGTCCCCGTACATCGCATCAACGACGAAAATGCTAATTGCTAATTTGTGTGATAAATCTAAGTATATCATTCATTACCGAAATTTAAAACAGTGTTTGCAGCATGGTTTGAAGTTATCCAAAATTCATCGCGTACTAGAATTTAATCAGTCACCGTGGCTAAAGCCATATATCGATCTGAACAATAATTTAAGAACGAATGCGGTTAACGAGTTTGAAAAAGATTTCTACAAGCTCATGAATAACAGTGTGTTTGGTAAGACTATGGAAAATGTTGACAAACGCGTTGATGTAAAATTGATTACAAACTGGGAAAATATTAAGAAAAGGTATGGTGCTAACTATTTAATAAGTAAACCAAATTTCCACAGCTGCACCATCATACATGAGAATTTAGTTATTATACAGATGAATCGTGTTAAGGTTAAGTACGACAAACCTACCTACGTCGGCTTCGCAGTACTTGAATTGGCTAAAATACTCATGTATGAATTCCATTACGATTATATGATGAAGAAGTACGCGCATAATGCGCAATTGCTCTACAAAGATACCGATTCGTTCATTTATCAAATCAAAACTGATGACTATTACAATGATATAAAGCCAGACTTGGGTAGGTTTGATACAAGTAACTATCCTGCAAATAATCAATATCATCTACCGCTAGTGAACAAAAAGGTTCTAGGTAAAATGAAAGATGAATGTGCTGGGAATATTATCGATTCATTTGTAGGTACTAAATCCAAGTCATATTGCATAAAACTCTTAAATGAACTACAAATAAAGAGATTGAAGGAAGTTAAAAAGAATGTCGTTCAGAATCAGCTAAGTTTTGAAAACTATAAAAATTGCATTAAAAGTAATCCTCCTGTTTTGCATAAGCAAATGTCTGTCATTAGAAGCAAGAAGCACCAGTTGTACACTCATTTAATTAGTAAGGTAGCCCTTAATAATGTTGATTGCAAACGGTTTGTCATTCCAAATCTACCAACACTCTAGCCTGGGGGCATAGTAGTATTGATCAGTACTACATTACATAAAGCAGATGTGTGTGTAAACATTATGCTAGAGGTGTGTACTTACGTTACGCTGTCTTACATCACAATTCACTGTACATATTGTAGGGAGAGGTACGCTGAGAGCGTAGTACGGCAAGTTTAAACCTGTACATACAAAAATTGCGTCGGTAAAATGATTCGAGATAAAACTTGTACATACAAGATGTAAATAAATAATGTAGAATTGGCATATTCTTTTATTTTAGGTTAGGTATTACCTTCCTCCCGCTCCTTATTTGCAAGATAGAGTTTCGTTTATTACTCAAAGAAGAAAAGCAAGAAAGAAGGTGATGAGCAGATTCGTAAGTATGTTATTGTCTAGCTCATGTTGAGAAGAGAATTTTTTTCTTTTTCTAAACAGTGTTTGATTGCAATGCAGTGTTCAACAACATCGAACTATAAACGGTAGTATGTGTTCAAGTCTAAACTTGCAATACTCTTGCTTTTGCAATGCATGTTCGATAGAGATGTAGCTTGATAGAGGAAGAAGAGCAGCCTAGTACGTATGTTGAGAAGATATTTTGTTTTTCTTTCTAAACAGTGCTCGATTCTAGTTATACAATGCAGTGTTCAACAACATCGAACACTAGTATGCAGTTCAAGTTGTAATAAGTTTTGAACAGTAGTATGTGTGTGTTCAAGTCTAAACATGCATCACTGCGGGTATGCGAGCGGATGACAGCTAACGAAATTGCCCCGCATGAGGGCAGCACGGTGCTCTGTGGATTAAAGACGGCGGATGACAGCTGTCAAAAAAGCATGTTGATTTGTTTCCAAACAAGAGCACGTGGAATTTGCCGCCACCACATTTCAAACTAAAGATTGCAGCACTGTTCTCTCTGGATTAAAGATGGCGGATGACAGCTGTCAGAAAAGCATATAGGTTTGTAAAGCACGTGGAATTTACCGCCACCACATTTCAAAGGTAAGTAGCTAAAGATGGCTGCTGTCAAAAAAGCATTTTCCAAATTATCCGCCACCACATTTCAAAGGTAAGTAGCTAAAGAGGGCAGCACTGCACTCTATAGATTAAAGATGGCTGGTGACAGCTGTCAAAAAAATTCACGTGGCTTTGTTTATCTCACGCTAGTGAGGTTAAGTTGGTAGCACTAAGGTTTAGGCCCGCCAAGATGGCAGCACTGCCGATGACAGGTGACGAATTTGCGGCTACTGCGATAAAGAGGGCAGCACGGTGCTCTGTAGTTTAAAGATGGCGGATGACAGCTGTCAAAAAAGCACGTGGCTGTCAAAAAACACGTGGATTTGTTTACCTCGCGCTAGTTAGGTTAAGTTGGTACTACTGTGGTTTAGGCCCGTCAAGATGGCAGTACTGAGGTTAGCGATGCGTTGTTGTCTGTCAAAAAGCACGTGGCTGTCAAAAAACACGTGGCTTTGTTTACCTCGCGCTAGTTAGGTTAAGTTGGTACTACTGAGGTTTAGGCCCGTCAAGATGGCAGCAGTGAGGTTAGCGTTGCGTTGTTGTCGATGACAGCTATCAAAAAGCACGTGGCTTTGTTTACAAATTCAAATCTCGCGCCAAAATTCAAATCTTCCGCCAAAATTCAAATTTCCCGCCAAAATTCAAATTTCCCGCGGGAGGAGGAGGAGGAGGCGGCCGAACTATCCAATTATACTACTCCTAATAAATGTTAATGGAATGTAAAATTTAAGCCAACCCCTTACAGAGTAATTATGGTATTTCACGGATTACTAGGGGGTACATTTCGTAGACGTGTCATGTTTAAGCAGCAATCTCCGCACACTATTGTGTCCAGTCTTAATTAACAGGACCCACTTGAACAGCGCTCAGCCGGCGAGTGTTCTCAAACGCCTGTTTTAACTCATAAATATACAATTTTCTGCAGACTCGTAAGATTTACAACGAAAATGTAAAAATGTTGAGTGTACTAGTTTGGCTTTACTTGGTGAGAGGATTAACCACTTGTAAACTAGCTTATTTGTTATCGGAAGAATCTTTCACGTCAATGCCCACAAATTAGAAAACTTTAATAATAGGTAAGCAGAATTGACTTGAAATTGACTTGGATATCTTAGATATATCCTTACCATGAGCTTATTTATTTATTTATGTATTTATTTATTTATTTATTTATTTATTTATTTATTTATTTATTTATTTATTTATTTATTTATTTATTTATTTGTGCCTTGTTTTGTACGGCATGGATCAGGCTACAAAGCCCGCTATTTTGTCAAACCGTAATACAAATTGCGACTGCATCAATAGAGTTATTTCTTAAATTAGAACGTCGAGTACCTCACATGTTCGTACCAGCAATCATTCTCGCTACTTCTAACTTATGACTAAGATATTCTCATCCACTCAACTTTCACTCCCGCATGGAAAAGTCGTTCTGAATTCCAAGCGATGTTTTATCGTGTTTAACGCCTGAGATCACGTCCTACAGGTGGCTGTGCATTTGGTATTTACCCGAGTTTAATAATCTGTGCATCGTTCGTAAAGTTCCTGTCAGTTTTTAAAGTGAAAAACTAAGAATGAGAGGGCCGGGCTGAGTGGCTCAGGCGGTTGAGGCAACTTGGCAGGTTCGATCCTGGCTCGGACCGGTGGTAATTGAAAATCCCGAAATAAGACAGCCTCGTGTCGGTAGACTTAGTGACAAGTAAAGGAACTCGTGCGGGATAAAATTCCGGCATCTCGATGTCACTGGAAAACACAATTGTAGTTAGAAACCTGAGGTCGTTTATGAAAGATAATTTTCTAAGTAATATTTATGGTGCAAAATATCTCTGCCGGTCATTTTTCTGGTGGTACCTGCTCCGAGGGCAAGTTATTACGCAAATATTTCCACAAATAGTATATTATATGCCATGTCTCTGACAATGGTTGGTCAAAATTTGATGAAATTCTGTTCAGCGGTTCAGGCGTGATGCATCGTTGACGTGGAAATCTCGTGATGGAAAGGAACCGACTGGTGCTTGTAAGTCATCTGTCACTAATGGCAATGAGCGTGCCGCTGATATTAGAATTAGAATTAGGGAATATTTAATCTTCAAACAAGGAGCAAACTGAATACCATGCCTACATTTCTGTGACTGACAGCGCCGCTGCCATTCATGGCCATTAGATGGCATAAAAGTAACCCGTTAACGACGGCTACAAAACAACAGCAATAATATAAATACAGTAATAAGAACGTCGATGGAACCGTTCGTAGCACAGCAGATACCTTCCAGTTGTAGCACAAGTTGTGCTCCGTAACAATTACAGCACGAGCCATAACAGTGTAAAATCTAGGTGGACTGCAATCCAGAGTATTGTTTAGCAGTGAAGTGTGAGCTCAAACATCGACTGTCTGAAGCCTGGACTGGAACGCGGTCCCACACACCGTAATGTAGCAGAAGACGAACGTAGAGTAATTAAAACTGAAACGTTCATTGTTTCCGTAATGAGAAACTACTGGTTATTCTTCCAAAGTTGTAAACTTAGAAAAGATATTATTAATCGCCCAAAAGCATAAACTAACGTACATAACTCTACAGCGAACAAAAATTAAGTGACTACCTTTTGAAAAAAATATGAGTAAATGATAAAAATGTAAAACATATTAAAATAAAAACACCAGCACAACGAACGGCAAGGTGAGCACATAGAAAAGTGTTTTAAAATTCACTACTCAAATGTAATGATTTTAACGAGTTGCCTTCTAAATATGAACAGGTGTGCCGCGATTGAGCTGCAAGTAAAATATAATAATGACACAGATCTCACGAAATAGAATACTTCATTACTTTTCATAATAATAATTTATAAATATGACATTGTTAGACTTGCGCTACTAATTACCATTTGGTTTCTCTCACGTCAAACAATTAAATTACAGGAATTTTTTACGTTTAATTTAATACCTTGACGCGGCAAAAACCCTAAAGTTTATCATCTTTATTTCTTTGTAGTTCTTGCTGACCCAATCGCCGTATCGAAGTAGGAACATCGTACACATGGGTTTATTTTAATAAAACTACGTTCAGTTTGCGGTTGAAGATCGACTCCGGAAAAGAGAGGTTGATCTTTCCACTTTGTAAGAACACTAAGTTGTTGACCAATGAGACAGTCTTTTATTCGAGTTCATTTCTTCATCTACGAGGAAATGTAAAAGTGACGCACGGCAGCTGGAGGCAAGCTGGAGGGAAGCAACAGCCACGCCCTCAGTGCGGAGTGGGTTAAAACATCAGCCGGTGGATGACAACCAGTGTGAGTGACTTTTCAGTTCCCGCTAGGTAACTGATATATGCTACGAGAGGAATGGTCTGTTTTACTTATGTTTCGTAGATGTAGAGAAGCGATAAGACAGAGTACCGAGGAAAGGGGTATTGGCGTTACTGGGGTATTATGGGTTTAATGGTAGATTATTAAAAGCAATCAAAGGCACTTATGTTGGCAATTGGAAAGCAGTGAGAATAGGCCTTGGAATGAGTTCTTGCTGCAAGGTATTCACTAGTTCTGTTGTTCACAGTTTACAAGGATCACCTACTGAAAGGTATAAATGTAGTGAGCAAGTTGGCCGATACCGACGACTTGGTCTTAAAGGCAGTAAAACGGAAATCAGCCTTTCCAAGACTAAATAGATATCAATAAGGAAGAAGCCTAAGAGAACTGAATGTCAGGTTGGGAATACAAACTGGAGCAGGTAGATCAATTCAAGTATCAGAATGTATATTATCTCAGGATAGTAGTATAGTAAGTGAGAATGAATCATTATGCAGGAAAGCTAATACTGTGAGCTCGCAGTTGCAATCGACTGCTTTCTGTAAGAAAGAAGTCAGCCCCCGAATGAACCTATATTTCCACCAGTCTGCTTTTAGACCAACTTTGCTGTACGGGAGTAAACGCTCAGTGAATGTCTTAGTAACGGATTTGAAAGGAACGAGAATGATCGCTGGTACAAAGGGATGGGTACAATGGCAGGAGAATACTCATAACGGGGGGATAAAGGCTAACTTAGACAAGAACACGACCAATGGAGCTGTACGCATAAACCGGCTTCGGTGGTGGGGTAATGTGAGGCAAATATAGGAGTGTTTCTTACCGAGTAAAATAAGTGATTCCGTCATGGAGGGCAAGAGAAATAGAGGGTGACCAAGATGCCGAGTGTTAGATTGTGTTTCCAATGATTTAACGATGAGATGTATACAACTTAACGAGGCCTCATAACCAGTTGCAGATAGGGGTTTGTGGAGGCGTTTAGTAAAGTAACAGACGCTTGCAGACTGAATGCCGAACGGCATAACAGTCCGTAATGAAGATGCATTTTTGTCTCTTAGATTACTTTTTCAGTTTCCAGTCTTCAGATCTCCAGATATTGTAAGTGTCGATCGACTCAATCCTGGACTAAATCAACTTTTGACCAAATAGGATTAAAAGACAGGAAATTCTGGTCACGTATGAAACCGAGGTTTCGTGTTTGCCTCCTCTGCATCTACATTTTGGGATCGCCTGTTATGGCTTAGAAATCCGTATTCTAATTTTCTACTGCTTAATCGGTGTTCTCACTGTTTTTAAAGTTTAATTCTACGAGGGCGTGTAAGCTCTGGTTGATGCTGCTATCTTACGGCTATAGTAGGAACTATATGTCGTCTTATTCTTTGACATTGCTCCGGCCAATCAGCGCTTGGTGTCGGCCATTTTTGAAATAGTCCGTCTCCGGAGAGGGCGAAGCGAAGCGAGGAGTCGCTGCCTTTCTATCATCCCGAGAAGACGTTGGTGTACCGAGCTCCAGGCAATGCATTGGCATAGTATAATGGACTGTGGATAGTGAATTTAAAAGGATGTAGGGTTGTGCTCCACACCCTCAGCGTACATCTAATACATCCTCTTAGTGTGTGATTTTTATTTTACCTTGAAAACACCAACTTCTACGGTAAGGAGCACATGGCCTACTGCTGGAACTACAAACCAACCTGTAAGTCAACCTTTATACTTATTTGTTGTTTTCATTGGTAGTGAACTGCTTCTGCGTTTACTTAGGAGAAATCTGTCGATCATCAAAATAAGTGATGCATACCGGAAAATTTGGTGGACCATTATTTGATAAGTGAAAATGTACTACCCTTTCAAAAGTAACGTATCGGGTTGAAAAAGATGTTAATTTGTTTGTTTAAAGCATCTAGCGAGTAACGTGTCCCCACAAGAAATTTGAATGTTTCTAAGGGA
This sequence comes from Anabrus simplex, assembly GCF_040414725.1. Taxonomy (NCBI): domain Eukaryota; kingdom Metazoa; phylum Arthropoda; class Insecta; order Orthoptera; family Tettigoniidae; genus Anabrus; species Anabrus simplex. Next base: position 2,649,744 of record NC_090277.1, read on the forward strand.
AATTTGAAAAGTGGTATAAATGTAAAATATTCTTCTTCTTCTTCTTCTTCTTCTTCTTATCCGGTAATGATGTTACTGCTGTTCTGAAATTTGTTTTAGTGTGGAGTAATACATGGGAGTTCCAGTAAGGATTTTGGTGCATTTTGGGGTTGTTTTAAATTTCTTTTTCTCCTTTTTATTTAATTCCGTTCCTTTTGGGGTTTTTCCTTGGTTTTTGGGATAGTTTGTTCCATTATTTTGCCTCCATTTTGCGTACCTTTGTTGGTCCACTATCGGGATTGGTTCTTTCCTGATTTAACAATGGATGATGGTTGCCTTGGGGACGTTGTTGTTTTTCTGAGAGTCGTGATGGTGATGATGATTTTTGAAGGCTGGGAGTCTCCCCTGTCGTAGATTGTTCTGCCATTTTAAAAAACCGTGTTGTGTGTTTACTGTTTCTTGCCCCTCATTGCTCTCATTCCCTTTCCCTTCTGGTTTTGTTGTGACGGGTTTCCTTTCCCTTGAATATTTTTGAGTAGCACTTACATCTTGTGCTGGACCTCGCACTGTATACTGGTTATCCTATAACTGATGTGAAACGAGAGAGAGAGAGTTCCATCTCTCAGCGAATATCTGTGAGAGCGAGGAAAGTTTTTTTTCCTATTTCGTACAAGGTATTCCCTAAAAATGAATTATTTCCGCTCTTAAGAAAAGATTTGTTTGTTGTTGAGAAGGTAAACTGAAGTATTTTATTGTAACATATCCTCCTTTAAAATGTTTCTTGCCGACCGGCTTTTGGGTGATTTAATTTCGTTATTTTAGGCTGGTTCAAAACTTGAAGGTACCATTTAAATTACCTTATTTTATTTCTTACCGTCCGGCGGTTTTCAAATAAGTTTCTTAATTTACCTTTAGGTGTTTCTTGGTATTTTATTTGAAGTTTCCTGCAGTTCGGTGAGGTCTTTTTACCTTATTTCATCCAAATTAATTTAATTTAAATTTTAAAGACTTCTTCATTTTAATCACATGACAATTTGATTTTAGTCAGTTTCTGGTACCTATTATTGTGGTAAACTACTGCGAGGATGTCTTGTTATTTATCTGTTAATTTTGAGTTTCAAAAAATATTTTTTTTAAAAAAAAGAGTGTTTTGTCTTGATTTCTACTCAACATTTATTTTGGCACACTGACAGTTGGTAGCTTGATCCACCCGTTTGTTTTCTACCACCTGGAGTTAAGTTCACCTTTTCCTATTTATTTTATTTGGTTCTAGGTGTGTAGTATATGTGACGCTTCCTATTTTGTTCCTCTTACACTGGATCTTGTCCGGTGTAGTGTAGTTTTTTACTCTCATTCAGCTAGTTTGGTACCGGGTTACCTAGCTGGTGGGTGACGTAAGAGAAACCTGCATTCAAAACAGGCATTGAGTTGCCACTGCTCTCAGATATCCTTCATTTTGCCTGACATATCTCACCTTGGTTATCGGAATGTGACCTCTGGGAGGTCGTTCAATATCCTAGCGGTATTCAACACGGGGACTGCCGCAAATGGTAAAATCAGAACAAGTATTGTCGCTATGAAGCTTCACCTGCAGCAGGTAACAAGTTTAATATGGTCGATGGTATTCATTCTATTTAGATTGCTCAAAGAATTTTATAAGCAGTGGGAGATGAAATTAAACCTGACATTAAGAAATGGAGTGAAAATATGGAGACGAAAGGCTACGTAAAATACTCAGCTTAGCTTGGCATTTGAGTAGGACTTATTTTTATTTGATGAAAGTGCGTCTGCAGCAATGTGAAAACAAGGAAACGGGAAATATTTTAATAACTATGGAGGTAATTCGCTGATCAGTGGACCATGCTCAGAAAGAGTGGGCTATGTGTGGTGGAGTATAGTGAGTGTGGTTTCTAAGCACAGGGAATTCGGGAGGTGATTTCCAGTACGAATCAACCTCATGAGAATATTATAGATGATAGATTTATAGGAAGTTATAATTACCACTTTCAAGTTATGAGACATGTCATACACAAAAGTCTATAACTCCCCGCATGGATAACTGTGACCTACCGTTATCCATACAGCAGAAAAGGCAGTCTACGCTAAGTACATTACAATATTTTGTATTTGTAGCAGAAGCCACTTATTTTGAAGCATTCTATCCAGTTCATCCTTTTAACAAGACCGATAATAAAAATGCAGACAGTCTGGTCGAAATGGGAACGTTAATATTTCAACCTGGGCAGACGGGTTCGAATTCAGTTTTCAGCGCGGAAAGGATTTGGTGGCAAGCAAATTTCTACGTCGACAGACGAGTGGAGGAGGAACGTATGTTCTTGCTTGGTTAGTATTCAAGTGAAGAAAGATACTTACCATCAGTATTTTAAAGCTTCTCCAGAATAATGAAAAGGTACATACGTCAACTGTAAGGATAATAAAAGTACATTTCGGATTTATCAATCAATCAATCAATCAATCAATCAATCAATCAATACTGATCTGCATTTAGGGCAGTAGCCCAGGTGGCAGATTCCCTATCCGTTGCTTTCCTAGCCTTTTCCTAAATGATTTCAAAGAAATTGGAAATTTGTTGAACATCTCCCTTGGTAAGTTATTCCAATCCCTAACTCCCCTTCCTATAAATGAATATTTGCCCCAGTTTGCCCTCTTGAATTCCAACTTTATCTTCATATTGTGATCTTTCCTACTTTTATAAACGCCATTCAAACTTATTCGTCTACTAATGTCATTCCACGCCAACTCTCCGCTGACAGCTCGGAACATACCACTTAGTCGAGCAGCTCTTCTTCTTTCTCTCAATTCTTCCTAACCCGAACATTGCAACATTTTTGTAACGCTACTCTTTTGTCGGAAATCACCCAGAACAAATCGAGCTGCTTTTCTTTGGATTTTTTCCAGTTCTTGAATCAGGTAATCCTGGTGAGGGTCCCATACACTGGAACCATACTCTGGTTGGGGTCTTACCAGAGACTTATATGCCCTCTCCTTTACATCCTTACTACAACCCCTAAACACCCTCATAACCATGTGCAGAGATCTGTACCCTTTATTTACAATCCCATTTATGTGATTACCCCAATGAAGATCTTTCCTTATATTAACACCTAGATACTTACAATGATCCCCAAAAGGAACTTTCACCCCATCAACGCAGTAATTAAAACTGAGAGGACTTTTCCTATTTGTGAAACTCACAACCTGACTTTAACCCCGTTTATCATCATACCATTGCCTGCTGTCCATCTCACTACATTTTCGAGGTCACGCTGCAGTTGCTCACAATCTTGTAACTTATTTATCACTCTATAGAGAATAACATCACCCGCAAAAAGCCTTACCTCCGATTCCACTCCTTTACTCATATCATTTATATATATAAAATACATAAAGGTCCGATAATACTGCCTTGAGGAATTCCCCTCTTAATTTTTACAGGGTCAGATAAAGTTTCACCTACCCTAATTTTCTGAGATCTATTTTCTAAAAATATAGCAACCCATTCAGTCACTCTTTTGTCTAGTCCAATTGCACTCATTTTTGCCAGTAGTCTCCCATGATCCACCCTATCAAATGCTTTAGACAGGTCCATCGCGATACAGTCCATTTGACCTCCAGAATCCAAGATATCTGCTATATCTTTCTGGAATCCTACAAGTTGAACTTCAGTGGAATAACCTTTCCTAAAAACCAATTGCCTTCTATCGAACCAGTTATTAATTTCGCAAACATGTCTAATATAATCAGAAAGAATGCCTTCCCAAAGCTTACATACAATGCATGTCAAACTTACTGGCCTGTAATTTTCAGCTTTATGTCTATCACCCTTTCCTTTATACACAGGGGCTACTATAGCAACTCTCCATTCATCTGGTATAGCTCCTCCGACCAAACAATAATCAAATAAGTACTTCAGATACGGTACTATATCCCAACCCATTGTCTTTAGTATATCCCCAGAAATCTGATCAATTCCAGCCGCTTTTCTAGTTTTCAACTTTTGTATCTTATTGTAAATGTCATTGTTATCATATGTAAATTTTATTACTTATTTGGCCTTAGTCTCCTCCTCTATCTCGACATTTTCCTTGTAACCAACAATCTTTACATACTGCTGACTGAATACTTCTGCCTTTGGAAGATCCTCACATACACACTCCCCTTGTTCATTAATTGTTCCTGGAATGTCCTTCTTGTAACCTGTTTCTGCCTTAAAATACCTATACATACCCTTCCATTTTTTACTAAAATTCGTATGACTGCCAATAATTCTTGCCATCATGTTATCCTTAGCTGCCTTCCTTGCTAGATTCAATTTTCTAGTAAGTTCCTTCAATTTCTCCTTATTCCACAGCCATTTCTAACTCTATTTCTTTCCAGTCTGCACCTCATTCTTAGTTTCTTTATTTCTCTATTATAATAAGGTGGGTCTTTACCATTCCTTACCACCCTTAATGGTACAAACCTGTTTTCGCATTCCTCAACAATTTCTTTAAACCCATCCCAGAGTCTGTTTACATTTTTATTTTCCGTTTTCCACCGATCATAACTACTTTTTAGAAACTGCCTCCTGCCTGCTTTATCAGCCACATGGTACTGCCTAACAGTCCTACTTTTAAGACCTTCCTTTCTATCACATTTATTTTTAACTACCACAAAAACAGCTTCATGATCACTAATACCATCTATTACTTCAGTTTCCCTATAGAGCTCATCTGGTTTTATCAGCACGACATCCAGGACATTTTTCCCTCTTGTTGGTTCCATCACTTTCTGAATCAGCTGTCCTTCCCATATTAACTTATTTGCCATTTGTTGGTCATGCTTCCTGTCGTTCGCATTTCCTTCCCAATTGACATCTGGCAAATTCAGATCTCCCGCTACAATCACATTTCTTTCCATGTTTTTCCCACATAGCTGACTATCCTATCAAATAATTCCGAATCCGCGTCAGTGCTACCCTTTCCCGATCTGTACACTCCAAATATATCAAGTTTCCTATTATCTTTAGAAATGAGCCTTACACCTAGAATTTCATGTGTCTCATCTTTAACTTTTTCGTAGCTTACAAATTCTTCTTTCACCAGATGAACACTCCACCTCCCACCCTTCCTATCCTATCTCTACGATACACACTCCAGTGCCGTGAGAAAATTTCTGCATCCATTATATCATTTCTCAGCCATGATTCAACTCCTATTACAATAGCTGGTAAATATATATATCTATTAAATTACTTAATTCTATTCCTTTCCTTACAATACTTCTACAGTTCAACACTAACAATTTTATGTCATCCCTACTTGATTTCCAGTTTCCTGTTCCCTTATCACCGCTCCCTAAGCCATCCCGTTTCCCTGAATGTACTGCACCCATCAGATGAGTCTGATTGGCTAAATTTTAATAATTGTATTTAATAACCAATGGTAGTAGGCCGGCAGGTTGAAACAAAGGACAGTATTGAGATTTCTAGTAGCCATTGCGTGAGAAAGAAGACTTGACAAAAGCCCACGCTTCTTTTCTCTGCTAAAAATAAATTGATATCTCTGGAACACCTGTTATTGCGTCATCTTTCGAAACTACGCAGCAGTAGTGGAAAAGTACTGAGGTGTGTGAGTGAGATAGAAAATCATGGTCCTAGCTACCTGAATTCCCTTAATTTGAAATGGACCCGTCCATACAGATGAACAACGGAGTGTGTGCTCCAATCAGATCACTGCATTTTAAATATTTTTAAAATTAGCGCGACAAAATGGTATGTGGCTCATAATTAATCCCGGTCAGTAACTAATGAAGATTATGTCAAGAGGAGATGTCAATAATTATTGTAATAATTCCTGACCAACTTACTGGTTTGTTGGAAACGGATTGAAGTATTTGTGTACCCAGGTGTTCGATAGCAACAGCAGTGGGAATCCCTTGCCAGCGCGGAGAGTGGTTCAGCAGCGCAGGACGAGATATAGTCTAACTGACGCCTACTATATTTTGAGAGTAATTATGAACAGTTCAAGAGTCACGGTGCATCCTGATAGTAACAAGAATTTATGCAAACTGTGTGTACAAGGCATTTCATTTTTTAGTAACTTTATTTTGGAGCTACCCAGCACTATTTTAATTGGGATTTTAGGTGTCAAGAATTGGTGTTCTTACGCCGATAAGTGCGCCAAACATCCCCGAGCAGTAGCTTCCCACTGGCCAGTCATCACCTAGAGTCTCCTTGCGTTCAGACGTGTTTTAATTTTGCTCCGTTCTCAAGTACAATGGTAGTGAGTTATGTGTATTTAATACTATATTGGAGATGGAAACAAGTTTTATAAACATAAGCTGAGTTGATAAAGTGTTTGAAACCACATTAGTGAGTGGATTAACAGATTAACAGATTTTATAAGTGTTCAATCTACGCAGGGTTAAAATGAAACTTTCAATTATGCAGTAGTTGCGTCTTATACGACACGGTTGAATATGTAGCCCGCAGAAGAACTTAGACATTGTAACATGTATTATAAGCCGCAGTTGAGTGGAAAATATTTGCCTACTACTCTGAGCAGTTAGTTGAGGGTTGGAACGTTGCGGGGAGAAGGCACTTTCACTATCTACAGATTTTTTAGGTCAGACCCTTCCCAGCTGCTTTGTGAATACAAAGGGGAGTGTTGATACCACGAAAGACTTCGCTGCATTAGAAGCAAACGTGAGCTAGAGCATAGTACGTTAAATCATGTTTAAGTTACAAGATATCTGAGTACTGCGTGTGTTGTATATATATTATAATGTTTAATGTTGAGTGTTATAACAAGTTGTCATATTAAATATTATGAGCAAGATAAAAACGTGTGTAAAAGTGTTAACACGGGTGAAAATTAGTATATAAGCCAATGTCGGATACAGGAAGAGTGATTAATGGTTTTAATATGTTTGTCATGAGTCTGTAAAACAACATGGCTGCCTCAAGTCCTGGGTGATCCCGAAATGTCATTAATGTGAGTACAAAATCTCATATTTAAAATAGAATCTAAAGCTTTTCTTTGATAATGATATCTTGATGTAAATAGATATGCGAGTGACGGTGGTATAACTAGAAAACCCGAGTACACAGTCAGATAATTAGGATAATTCAGTTCATGAACAGTGTAAATATTATTATTATTATTAGTCGTGTGTGATATAGTTTAAACTATAATTTGATCTGTCAGTATCGACAAAATTATATTTTATTTTTGAGGCAATTAAAATGAGCAGTTTGCGTATACTTGCGCTATTATTATTATTATTATTATTATTATTATTATTATTATTGTCAGTATTTCATTTAGGCAGGTATTTTATTTGTTTGATGCAAACATAGACACCGTGGTAGATGAGTGATGAAGTCAATTAACGATGAAACCACATATATATGATAGTTACAGTCGAAAATTCTGATTGGGCGACAGTAACACAGCTACATCCATATATTTCTTTGTTGCTATGGCAAGTACCATAATTAGACAGTTGGGTGGACAGTGCTAATAAAAAAAAAGATTTTTGTTCAGGTAAATCGAAGTGTTGTTGAGCAATAAGAACGATATTGAGTGACGGTAATAATGTTTGAGATGTTTGAAGGTCCATAGTTATGAGCATATAGTAATACATGATGTTACTGGCTGTAGAAATGTATATAGAATAAAGAGTATGGTGAACATATTCTCTAATATGACTGGAAATGAAGGTAGCCAGCGTGATAGCTGAGATGTAGTAGAATTTATGCAGAATGAAATGGAAATGACTCCGTAAATGAAAAAGGTAGTAGGAGAATAAGCCAGTTAAAGATGATGTATGATTTAGAAGGACCAAATGATGCTTATGATGTTTCAACTGTGACACAATATCGCTTACTAAGAGAAAGGTTGTCGTACGCATTTTGAGTGCCATTTTAATATTAGGTTGGCAATATTGAACACCCAACTGAGCTGTTGTGAATGCTGGCTAGTAGGAACTACTTTCGTTGGTTACAACAGATGATTATTATTATTATTATTATTATATTATATTTTTATTATTTTTTATTTGCCTTTTATTAGCAATATTTAGGTGCATCTTTTCTTGTCTTTACATTGCCAGTGTATTCTATTGTGTGGGGACCACAGTAATATTTGTACTGGGTTGTGGTCAGGTTTCAGCGAATTAAAATATATTTGGACGCTGAAATAAACCGATAATTTGAGATTAAGCATATGTCAATGTACATTTATGTATATATTAGCGAAAATTTAGGCATTAGGTTATGGTTTCTGGCTGTGTTATCTCGCTTGGTGTATATAGTAGAATAATTTAGGGTATATTGTATTTTAAGTGAGAGAATATGTTTTCTCCGAATTAATTTATGGTATCTAAGAAAGGGACACTCGCATATATGAAAAGCAAAGTTTTAGATTCTTATACAGCAACAGCCAAGGTCCATTATGTGAGTTAAAGGTTACTGAATTCTCAGGTTAAAAATTATTGTTTATGGTACCTGGAAGGAGGATATTTGAAATTATAAATTCCACATGGGAAGTCAGTAACAGTTTTATTCAGAGAAATGTTATTATTATTATTAATATTGTGAAACCTATTATGAGAAATTTATGTTTACGCCTTTACACAGTGAATCGGGTATTTCATTAAATCATAATCTATCCTGGCAAATATTGTTTTATAAATGAGGAAAATTCAGTAAGCACTGTTAATAAAGTTTATATTCCAATGGTATTAATTATGATAAATGAATGTTCTAAGGTAACAGACACAAACACGTTATGGTTTATCAGGATGGTGGATCAATAGTACCGTAATTACAGGTCAGGTTAAAAATATTATTATTATTATTAATATTATTATTATTATTAATATTGGTTCTTATTATTTGACATTTTACCAGTGCAATTCACAAGCTATTAGGGAATCCTGATGAGTATAATATTAATCACTTCTGTCAGTCAATTGTGGATTTATTAGCTAATCTAATATTAACAATTTTTTTAAAATTCAATTTATCTACGATTTGGTTATCAACAGTATTGGATTTGGTATGCAAATATTAACTCTTAAGGATTTATTTAATGATATCCAATATAGAAATAATATTCATTAAATGATATTATTATTATTATTATTATTATTATTGCAATATTATTATTATTATCATCTCAATGCATTGCTAATTCATTTGATATCACTATATTGGAAGATTTGAGTCATAAGATAATGGTTTCCAGTAGTCAGCTAGGTAATTAATTAAGTAATTAATAAATTTGATTGCAATTTAATTAGTAAAAAATAATTAATATTTTTTAGAGTAACTTCTTGTATGTTTGTTTGTAAACTTATTTTACATATTTGAGGAGTTATTAATAATATTTCTGGACTATTGATTTACGCAGAATCGTCGTATTATTTCAATTATTGTATTATTATTATTATTATTGTATTACATTTTCAGGTTGGTTTTCCAAACTTTATACACGCATTTATGATGCATTGTGGAGACATTTCTGAATTCTTTAAATAGTTACAATGCATTTCAGTGATACCAAAATAATTTTTATTAATTAATTAGTATCAACATTTTATTTATTTTAATATCTTAGAAGTATCTATTATTATTATTATTATTATTATTATTTTGACTGATGGCAAATAGTATTTCGACGATTAACTTGGGTTAGCCACATTAAATTTCATTCACATCGATATTATTATTATTATCATTAAATATTCTCATTATTATTATTACTGTTATTCATTGATCCACATGGTATATATAAACGTTACTATCCTAGTAAATGTGTACAGTTACACTGATATCAAGTAATTGGATGAACAAATATAGAAATTATTATTTGATATAAAAATTTAATAATTAATTATATATATTTTTTATGGATAAACGAGGTGGTCATGTGTGTTATTATGAGAATCTTGGTTTGTACAGTCTCATAAGGTAATGATATAATATTAACAAAATTTTATTTCACATTTTTATAATAATTATCTTCACTTTTTCTTTTTGTGATTTATCAATAAAAATTTTATATACACATTTAAATTGAAATCAGTCTGTGTCATAAATTATTATAGTGAGTAGTTTTCGTAATGCACTATCCCTATGCATCCTGATTCGACGACGGGGACTGATCGCGCCTGAGAAGAGGATCTCACACACCTTCGGTAAGTAATTTTTTTTAGGGCAGGCGAGGCAACATTGACATCCAGTCAACACCGAAGGAGCTCTGCAAGGGTGCATAGGTAGTAAGAGTTTATTTTTATGTAACCCAACTGTGGGGCTTGACTGTCGTCTATAACTGAATGGTAAGTCAATGTTAGGATTATTTAAATGACCAGACTGAATCTTAGAACATTCATAAATTTGTAGTAAAGTGAACACTGTGTAAAAGGCAAAATATGTGATACATATTGAATATATGCAATTAATATTTATTTTATGTAAAATATGGGACATTTGTTGTTGTTGTATATAGCACGTAAGGTCACTTAGGCATAGAGGCAGACTTTTTATGTATGATGGTTATAACACAAGAGCAGTGGGAGCAGCTCGTAGCGAGCATTAATCTGCTCAACACCAAGGTAGAAACTGTACAGAGTTAGATGAAGGAAGGACAGGACGAAATTACTAGGAACTTAACAGAAAGCTTAGAGAGTAGTCAAACAGTACTCAAGGACGAAATCACTAAAAACTTAGAGAGTAGTCAAACAGTACTCAAAGACGAAATCACTAGGAATGTAACTGAAAGTTTTTCCGAAAAACTAGAGGATACGCGGGCTATGTTGGAGACACTTGATGGTAAAATTGTTAGTAGTCAGGGCGAACTGAGAAAGGAATTCCTAGACAATCAAGAAAAGTTGTTAAAGCTCTGTGAGGCTAATAGGGCACACATTAAGCAGGAGTTGCATAGTTTAGCCGTTGCACATAAGCAATTAATTAAGCAGATAGGCGATGTAAGCATCTCATTTACAAAAAGTGTGCAAGAGACTAAAGAAGAAGTGCAAGCTCAGTGTGAAAAGATGTCACAAAAGATCGTTATGATCGAAGATAGGGTCAATCAGGTTGAGACGGAGACACGTGATAACCTTACGGCGGTTAGTACTAAAGTGCAAGAAACCATGGAAAGGTTGGACCAGGGATTTAAAACGGTCGAGGCCAACCGGGTAGCAGACCAGGAAAGGGTGACACAGCAATTCGCTGACATGAAAGAAGATATAGCTGCATGGCAGGTGGACATGAATAGTAAATGGGAACGGTTAGATAAAGGCTTGATCACTAGTGAAGAAGGGGTTAGAGAAGAAGTGAAAGAAATCCTAAATAATGAAATATACCAGTTGCAAGTACAAAGTGATAACTTAGCAACATTGATAAAATTCGTGACAGAGGAACAAGGCGAAATCAAGAAACAGCTAGCCCAAACTACGACATCACAGAAAATGGCAGATGCTAATCCGTTCCGGGATTTGTTGATAAGCAAGGAATCCAGTACTCCAATAACTTTGGTTGGAGGTGAGCAGACAGTTGCCGCACCGGCGAATCTTATCAATGTGCTTAAGATTACAGATGAACAACCGAGAAAATTTAACGGAAGTGGATCGCTAACTCCAAAGATGTTTCTGAGAGATCTTAAGGCCTACTTTAAGGAGATGCAAATACCGGAAGAAAAGAGGTTAAGAATCGCAGAAAGATATCTCGAGGGTTCTCCCAAAACATGGTTTATTGGTTTCCGATTTTTATTTGAAACTTTCGAAGATTTTGAAAAGGCATTTCTGAATCGTTATTGGGGGAGTGACGCTCAGCAGAATCTAAGGCTTGAGTTGTACTCAAGAAAGTACAATTCTAGCATGCCCACGCGATACAGTGACTACTTCTTACACCAGCTGGTCAAGATGAAAGAGCTAGATAATCCTCCGTGTCAGCAGGAGTTGGTTCAGGCTATAGTAAAGCAGTTTCCTCCAGATGTACAACGGATGATGATCACAGCTAAAGTACAAAGTCCTGAGGAAGCTGAAGGAATTTTGCGACAGCTGGATAACACTGTAAATATGAGTACTCCGAGGCAAGCCAAGGCTACAGACCACAGGGCATTTGTAATTGACGCTGTGAAGTCCAATGATAAACAGGACAAAAAGGGACATGATACTGGTGCAATTCCGAGACGACTACCGAATGAAAGGAAGACATCAAGTGGTCGAGAATTCTATGAACATCGACAGTATCAACAAAATTAAAACTATCCCAGATCATATTCAAGAAGATACTGGAGTAAGGACCAAAATAGATATCAAAATAGAAACAGAAGTCAGCCTTATCAACGATATAATCGAAGAGAAAGATGGAGTGATCATCCATCGCAGAGATCAGGCTACAGGGATCCGGAATACCGCAACTATGAGAAGAAAAGATACGTGCAGGAACTACGAGAGCAACAGCAAGAGCAACAGAAATGGAAACAAGCTTTAGATCGGCAAGATTTGAATCCCGATCTCACTGGAGCAGAAAGTATTGAGTTTCAGCGAGCAAGGGAGCAGGAAGGTCGACGCCAACAGTCGCTTAATCCAATAGCTCAAGCTTACCCGCCTGGGGGTAACAGTCAAGAAAAAAAAACGTCAATTTTGAATTGATAACTACAGCTGAATGGAAGGATACTGGCTTGATTGATGAAAATGCAAATGAATGGGTAGTAGCACAAGTAGACTTTTGGGTTGTTGAACCATCTGATCTGCTAGAGGATCCAAATAAAAGGGAAGCAACACAAGTTAGGAAACTACCTGTTATTAATGTTCGAATACATGGCACGCAGGCAAGGGCATTGGCTGACACCGGCGCCACTATTAGCATTATTTCTAGAACGTTATTTGAGGATTTGAAAGAAAGGCACAACCTACCAGAAATAAGAATACGAGAGGTAGCCGAACATCTGCAACAACAAGCGCAGCGTCGCTTGAGGAGAGTTCAGGGAAGAAGATTTCATCGTCCGCTGAGAGTGGGAGAACACGTATTGATCCGGCGTCCAGCTACTTCGGTACCTGCAGCTAGATACTATGCTAAATTCGCACCACTTTACATAGGCCCATATCGTGTCACTCAAACTTTTAATAACAATGCATACAAGATAACAGATCTGGACGGGAATAACGAAGTCATTTACAATGCTTCAAATTTGAAACTTTATAGACTGCCACGACACGAGGTTCCACCACAAGTCAACATCGCCGAACATTGGAAAAAATCATCAGAAGAAGATGACGTCTGTTCCGAGGAGGAAGAAGAAGATGCGGAGGACACGGATCCGTCATCAGATGAAGAGGCGACATCCCTTGTTTCCGAGGATGAAGACGACTCCATTTCGGCCCAACGCCAGGGAGAAGAGAGAAGAGATGCCTGTCCAGTATGTCTTCAAGAACAAATGGAATTGAGGAAAGTTTTACTGAATATAGCAGAACAGTTAATAGAGGAACAGAGACACCTTCTTCAAGAGAATCAAGAGCTCCGGAATAACATGCTTAAGTCAAATAGATCATAAAATAGTACAGACTCATAGATGGTTGCAAGTAACGCACACAAGTTACTCTATCAACATGGAGGTGGAAAAATTTTCTCGCTACTCTCAAAAATTTTATTTTAAGTGGGAGAGTGTTGCACCCATCAGATGAGTCTGATTGGCTAAATTTTAATAATTGTATTTAATAACTAATGGTAGTAGGCCGGCAGGTTGAAACAAAGGACAGTATTGAGATTTCTAGTAGCCATTGCGTGGGAAAGAAGACTTGACAAAAGCCCACGCTTCTTTTCTCTGCTAAAAATAAATTGATATCTCTGGAACACCTGTTATTGCGTCATCTTTCGAAACTACGCAGCAGTAGTGGAAAAGTACTGAGGTGTGTGAGTGAGATAGAAAGTCATGGTCCTAGCTACCTGAATTCCCTTAATTTGAAATGGACCCGTCCATACAGATGAACAACGGAGTGTGTGCTCCAATCAGATCACTGCATTTTAAATATTTTTAAAATTAGCGCGACAAAATGGTATGTGGCTCATAATTAATCCCGGTCAGTAATTAATGAAGATTATGTCAAGAGGAGATGTCAATAATTATTGTAATAATTCCTGACCAACTTACTGGTTTGTTGGAAACGGATTGAAGTATTTGTGTACCCAGGTGTTCGATAGCAACAGCAGTGGGAATCCCTTGCCAGCGCGGAGAGTGGTTCAGCAGCGCAGGACGAGATATAGTCTAACTGACGCCTACTATATTTTGAGAGTAATTATGAACAGTTCAAGAGTCACGGTGCATCCTGATAGTAACAAGAATTTATGCAAACTGTGTGTACAAGGCATTTCATTTTTTAGTAACTTTATTTTGGAGCTACCCAGCACTATTTTAATTGGGATTTTAGGTGTCAAGAATTGGTGTTCTTACGCCGATAAGTGCGCCAAACATCCCCGAGCAGTAGCTTCCCACTGGCCAGTCATCACCTAGAGTCTCCTTGCGTTCAGACGTGTTTTAATTTTGCTCCGTTCTCAAGTACAATGGTAGTGAGTTATGTGTATTTAATACTATATTGGAGATGGAAACAAGTTTTATAAACATAAGCTGAGTTGATAAAGTGTTTGAAACCACATTAGTGAGTGGATTAACAGATTAACAGATTTTATAAGTGTTCAATCTACGCAGGGTTAAAATGAAACTTTCAATTATGCAGTAGTTGCGTCTTATACGACACGGTTGAATATGTAGCCCGCAGAAGAACTTAGACATTGTAACATGTATTATAAGCCGCAGTTGAGTGGAAAATATTTGCCTGCTACTCTGAGCAGTTAGTTGAGGGTTGGAACGTTGCGGGGAGAAGGCACTTTCACTATCTACAGATTTTTTAGGTCAGACCCTTCCCAGCTGCTTTGTGAATACAAAGGGGAGTGTTGATACCACGAAAGACTTCGCTGAATTAGAAGCAAACGTGAGCTAGAGCATAGTACGTTAAATCATGTTTAAGTTACAAGATATCTGAGTACTGCGTGTGTTGTATATATATTATAATGTTTAATGTTGAGTGTTATAACAAGTTGTCATATTAAATATTATGAGCAAGATAAAAACGTGTGTAAAAGTGTTAACACGGGTGAAAATTAGTATATAAGCCAATGTCGGATACAGGAAGAGTGATTAATGGTTTTAATATGTTTGTCATGAGTCTGTAAAACAACATGGCTGCCTCAAGTCCTGGGTGATCCCGAAATGTCATTAATGTGAGTACAAAATCTCATATTTAAAATAGAATCTAAAGCTTTTCTTTGATAATGATATCTTGATGTAAATAGATATGCGAGTGACGGTGGTATAACTAGAAAACCCGAGTACACAGTCAGATAATTAGGATAATTCAGTTCATGAACAGTGTAAATATTATTATTATTATTAGTCGTGTGTGATATAGTTTAAACTATAATTTGATCTGTCAGTATCGACAAAATTATATTTTATTTTTGAGGCAATTAAAGTGAGCAGTTTGCGTATACTTGCGCTATTATTATTATTATTATTATTATTATTATTATTATTATTATTATTATTATTGTCAGTATTTCATTTAGGCAGGTATTTTATTTGTTTGATGCAAACATAGACACCGTGGTAGATGAGTGATGAAGTCAATTAACGATGAAACCACATATATATGATAGTTACAGTCGAAAATTCTGATTGGGCGACAGTAACACAGCTACATCCATATATTTCTTTGTTGCTATGGCAAGTACCATAATTAGACAGTTGGGTGGACAGTGCTAATAAAAAAAAAGATTTTTGTTCAGGTGAATCGAAGTGTTGTTGAGCAATAAGAACGATATTGAGTGACGGTAATAATGTTTGAGATGTTTGAAGGTCCATAGTTATGAGCATATAGTAATACATGATGTTATTGGCTGTAGAAAAGTATATAGAATAAAGAGTATGGTGAACATATTCTCTAATATGACTGGAAATGAAGGTAGCCAGCGTGATAGCTGAGATGTAGTAGAATTTATGCAGAATGAAATGGAAATGACTCCGTAAATGAAAAAGGTAGTAGGAGAATAAGACAGTGAAAGATGATGTATGATTTAGAAGGACCAAATGATGCTTATGATGTTTCAACTGTGACACAATATCGCTTACTAAGAGAAAGGTTATCGTACGCATTTTGAGTGCCATTTTAATATTAGGTTGGCAATATTGAACACCCAACTGAGCTGTTGTGAATGCTCGCTCATAGGAACTACTTTCGTTGGTTACAACAGATTATTATTATTATTATTATTATTATTATTATTATTATTATTATATTATATTTTTTATTTTTTATTTGCCTTTTATTAGCAATATTTAGGTGCATTCTTTTCTTGTCTTTACATTGCCAGTGTATTCTATTGTGTGGGGACCATAGTAATATGTGTACTGGGTTGTGATCAGGTTTCAGCGAATTAAAATATATTTGGACGCTGAAATAAACCGATAATTTGAGATTAAGCATATGTCAATGTACATTTGTGTATATATTAGCGAAAATTTAGGCATTAGGTTATGGTTTCTGGCTGTGTTATCTCGCTTGGTGTATATAGTAGAATAATTTAGGGTATATTGTATTTTAAGTGAGAGAATATGTTTTCTCCGAATTAATTTATGGTATCTAAGAAAGGGACACTCGCATATATGAAAAGCAAAGTTTTAGATTCTTATACAGCAACAACCAAGGTCCATTATGTGAGTTAAAGGTTACTGAATTCTCAGGTTAAAAATTATTGTTTATGGTACCTGGAAGGAGGATATTTGAAATTATAAATTCCACATGGGAAGTCAGTAACAGTTTTATTCAGAGAAATGTTATTATTATTATTAATATTGTGAAACCTATTATGAGAAATTTATGTTTACGCCTTTACACAGTGAATCGGGTATTTCATTAAATCATAATCTATCCTGGCAAATATTGTTTTATAAATGAGGAAAATTCAGTAAGCACTGTTAATAAAGTTTATATTCCAATGGTATTAATTATGATAAATGAATGTTCTAAGGTAACAGACACAAACACGTTATGGTTTATCAGGATGGTGGATCAATAGTACCGTAATTACAGGCCAGGTTAAAAATATTATTATTATTATTAATATTATTATTATTATTAATATTGGTTCTTATTATTTGACATTTTACCAGTGCAATTCACAAGCTATTAGGGAATCCTGATGAGTATAATATTAATCACTTCTGTCAGTCAATTGTGGATTTATTAGCTAATCTAATATTAACATTTTTTTAAAATTCAATTTATCTACGATTTGGTTATCAACAGTATTGGATTTGGTATGCAAATATTAACTCTTAAGGATTTATTTAATGATATCCAATATAGAAATAATATTCATTAAATGATATTATTATTATTATTATTATTATTGCAATATCATTATTATTATCATCTCAATGCATTGCTAATTCATTTGATATCACTATATTGGAAGATTTGAGTCATAAGATAATGGTTTCCAGATGTCAGCTAGGTAATTAATTAAGTAATTAATAAATTTGATTGCAGTTAGTAAAAATTAATTATAATTTTTTTACAGTAACTTCTTGTATGTTTGTTTGTAAACTTATTTTACATATTTGAGGAGTTATTAATAATATAGTCTGGACTATTGATTTACGCAGAATCGTTGTATTATTTCAATTATTATTATTATTATTATTATTATTATTATTATTATTATTATTATTATTATTATTATTATTATTATTATTATTATTATTATTATTATTATTATTGTATTACATTTTCAGGTTGGTTTTCCAAACTTTATACACGCATTTATGATGCATTGTGGAGACATTTCTGAATTCTTTAAATAGTTACAATGCATTTCAGTGATACCAAAATAATTTTTATTAATTAATTAGTATCAACATTTTATTTATGTTAATATCTTAGAAGTATCTATTATTATTATTATTATTTTGACTGATGGCAAATAGTATTTCGACGATTAACTTGGGTTAGCCACATTAAATTTCATTCACATCGATATTATTATTATTATCATTAAATATTCTCATTATTATTATTACTGTTATTCATTGATCCACATGGTATATATAAACGTTACTATCCTAGTAAATGTGTACAGTTACACTGATATCAAGTAATTGGATGAACAAATATAGAAATTATTATTTGATATAAAAATTTAATAATTAATTATATATATTTTTTATGGATAAACGAGGTGGTCATGTGTGTTATTATGAGAATCTTGGTTTGTACAGTCTCATAAGGTAATGATATAATATTAACAAAATTTTATTTCACATTTTTATAATAATTATCTTCACTTTTCCTTTTTGTGATTTATCAATAAAAATTTTATATACACATTTAAATTGAAATCAGTCTGTGTCATAAATTATTATAGTGAGTAGTTTTCGTAATGCACTATCCCTATGCATCCTGATTCGACGACGGGGACTGATCGCGCCTGAGAAGAGGATCTCACACACCTTCGGTAAGTAATTTTTTTTAGGGCAGCCGAGGCAACATTGACATCCAGTCAACACCGAAGGAGCTCTGCAAGGGTGCAGTACCTCCCTATTACCCTTCCAAACAAATTTCCTAACTTATACGTACCACTGCGGTTTAAATGAAGGCCATCCGAGCGCAGATCCCTATCTCCTACCCACCCATTAGGATCTAGAAATTTCACTCCTAGTTTCCCACATACCCACTCCATAGTCTCATTTAAATCCCCAATCACCCTCCAGTCAGTATTCCTCCTACACAGTATTCCACTAATAACAATCTCCGCTTTCTTAAACTTCACCCGTGCTGCATTTACCAGATCCCACACATCTCCAACTATGTTGGTATTTATATCAGCTTGCCTTACGTTGTTGGTACCAACGTGAAACACTACCACCTTCTCCTTCCCCTCCTCCCTCTCTTCTACTTTCCTCAACATCTGCCTCAACCTAATTCCTGGATAACACTCTACCCTGGTACCCTTTCCTCCGCACACTTTCCCCACGTGTCTAACGATGGAATTCCCCATGATTAGAGCCTCAACCCTACCCACCTCATTTGATCCCCTCCCCTCGTGGTCAGCCCTATATTTCCTGATAGTTCTTAAAGCCCTCGTCAGAATACGTAAAGTATACGTAAGACCAAGCTCATAAGGTTCTCGTCAGTACATTTGATGATACGTAGGAAAACGTCAAGATATTTCATAAAGCAGATTTCAGGCCCGAAATTCACTTCACTTTGTGTTTGTTTATTTTGCAGTTAAATTTAGACCAAATGGTGAGCTACTTGGGTACACATCAATATTTATAAAAATAATGGCCAGGTATGAGAATTGTATAGGACATGGGATCACATGCAGACAGTTTTAATAAATTATAAAAGTGCTGGCGGTTCATACTGCGATTTACTCCACTGCGGTCACGGCCCTAGTTCTGAGAGTCTGGATGACAGTTACTATGGAATAAGTACGGATATCTCGGACATTTCCCAAGGTGTAGAGCTCCCTTGTTCAAGCAGACCACTGGTGATCCCTAACCCGTTAGAGCGGCGATCATCACTGCGACTATTTGAAAGTAAGGTTAATATTTTATTCACATAATTTTTAACGAGCACATTCACAATCTTTTAACCTAGTCCAGGATCTATGCGAGTCCAACAAGGGACTCCTAGGGAACAACATGGAGAACAAATTGAGTTCAATGGATTGCTATCAATATTAAACGGATCTTGCGGACAAAATATATTAGAAACGGCAGAAGATGCGTCTGGATGCATTAGAAGTGCTTGTGGTACGAGTTAGTCGGGAAGGGTTTATAAGGTGTTCATGACAGGTGTTAAAATGGGAATGGCAGATTGTGGATTTGGATTGTTCTCCAGGAAACCGTCGAACCTATGCGCACATAGTTTCTGATAGGCACCTAAACGAGCGAATGACGTCGATAAGTCGAATGGTGTGAGAAATTAAAGCAAGAATTCTCTCAGAGTATTCACCATGTTAGGAAGCAGATAAGAATGAAATAGGCAAGTTTTCCGAAGCAACGAGTGCTGGTCAGAAGTTTGGAGTTATTGGGCAGCTTTAATGCAATAATTAGAAATATAACCGAGTGACATGAGAAGGTAATGGGTGAATGTGGGAAATATGGAAGCAAACAAGGAATGGGAAAGTTTTGCCTGGACTTCTGCGCTAGTATTGGATTGGCATAAGGCTATACACCGCTACGCACTAGAGCGTACATGCACTAAATCCATTATAGGCTACATAGTAGCGGACGTTGAGTGCAGAAACACTGTTAGTTATGTACGGGTGTTTAGGGGACTTAGGTTATTTTCCTGTAATAGAGACCTCTATTATATATGTAGTAATTCTAGGACAGAAAATGACATGTCTGTCTGCAAACGGATAAGGGTAGAATAGTCCTATCTCCAGGACGAGGAAATTAGACAGAAATACCCCTGTGGGTAAAGTCCGAAGAATAAACTCACTAAGAAGCTTGGGTGGAGTTTTTAAATGTAAGAAAGACGACTGAAATGGGACACAAGAGTCCCTCAACTTCGAAGTCAGAGTTGGTCACCATCGGCCCGAGCCGATTCTGGCATTTCTTGCACTTACTTGTGTAAGGATCTTTGCTTTTACCTGCCCCCATCCGATCTCCCTTGATCACTTCATGTTCTCTTCTGACCACGATTGTGAGCTCTAGAGATTCTTCTGTTTTCACAACTTTCATCTCCCTGCTCTCTTTTAACGATACCTTCATTCTTTGAAGTGTCGAATACCGTCATCCTCTGATTACTGTTAATTCCAGATTTTAGTGACTCAAAGCCACAGCAACTCCATTTTCGTTTGAAATTCGAAACACACTAACGTTACATTTCATTGAAAGAATTCTATATGCAACGGCCCGCATTCGATCAGTGAGGAAACACAGCTCTTATCAAGACAAAAATATATTTCGCCACTGTGTCCATCCATCCATCCATCCATCCATCCATCCATCCGTCCGTCCGTCCGTCCGTCCGTCCGTCCGTCCGTCCGTCCGTCCGTCCGTCCGTCCGTCCGTCCGTCCGTCCGTCCGTCCGTCCATCCATCCATCCATCCATCCATCCATCCATCCATCCATCCATCCATCCATCCATCCAAACGTCTGCAGTCAGGGCTGTTACTTGTGCACCTGGTCTTCCCTTAAATGAAGTTGGAATAGTGTCTGTACCGGGCGGTACACCTCTACGACGCAAGTTCAAATCTTGCGCCAATTGAAACTCCTCTACGGGAGAAACTCTGAACTGTAACAACTGGATCAACCAGAAGATGTCACTGGGTGTTTTTGATTTGCTTTTGTTGATCAAGAAGTGTCGACATTCTCTAACAGATGTCTCTACTAAAAACTATGATAATGCACTCTGGTGTGAAGGAATGATCCTTCTTGGAGAAATTTTGTATTCATAAGTTTTGTCTTTAGTAAATTTTGTTCTTTCATTAGTGGGTTGGCAATATTAAGCTTTCTTTCCGCCTGTTTTGAATTTAACCAATCCTAAATTTCTGTAATTAATTTTCCACCAATGAGGTGTTTCATCATCGAATTGTGTGTAAATTTCGCTATTGACCAATACATATTTGTGGGCGGGTCTTAATCATTCATGAAAGGTCTCGAATTTTCCGCGAGGGTATAAAAACTGCAGATTTTCTTGTCTCGGTGCCACTTCAACAACATCTAGCTTAGTGTATTGAAATATAGCAGGGGACGGGTTGTGCCTCTTCCTTCGAGCAGCAGCTCTTCAGCAAAGGTAATGGCATTGTAACATCTTTATTTCTTTCTTGCTCAGCAGTTTAACCCCCGGGGAAGGTTTGAAACCTTTTCAAAGTATCCTATCTGTTTAAAAATGTAACTTAGTGCCGGCTTATGTAAACATTGTCTTATTACTTTAACTGTAAATCGGGGATAGAGAGTGATTTACCCTCTCGAGCTCCCCTTCAAGTTTGGATCTGAGGTGACTACGTTTTCATAACCGATTTTCTTCTCTTCATTAATGTGTTAAATTATTTTTCTTATACGAGTCACCTCTATAGTATGGGAGTTGCCCCTGTGTATCGCCTTAGCGCCACCTACAGTAGGTTTTAACAAGCTTTCATGCAGGAGTGCAAGTACTCGCCTCCATTCAGCTTTGTATTTTGGGCCATTAACTTAACCCGTTTTGTTCTCCTTTCTGCGAAGTCCACCGCACACCCCACCAGCACGCCCTCACTCACGCATCACACACATACTCTGCTACCGAATACGCACACACATATACACGCACACACACACGTACACATGCCAACAGGTCCGTGGATACTTACCAACGTACCTCACGCGATAAGGCCGTGGACGGGCCGGAACAGACTAAGACAGTCTGGAGCTGGACTCGAACCAAAAGACCAAAAGGGATGGATGGGGGAAAGAAAAGAACCCAGAACCCTTCCCGATAAATGAAAGGACAGGGTCAAAATACATGGGGGTTTATTAAAGAAAAATAGAGTGAATGAGATCCAACAAAAAATAAAATCAAGCTTGAAACATTACTCACGGAGATATACGTGAAACTTATAATGCAGGTAATCCGTCCAATCACATCAAGAGGCAGATAGTAAACATATCAAGCAAGACGACACAAGCCTCTTACAATCACAAAATTAGTAGCGTACGATTTACTCTCCCCGCATAATTTCACACACGCGACGTATGACGCATTCGTCCTTGCAATAAATTAATATCAGCGGACATACACCGCAAGAGAATACACGCCTCTCAAAAGGGAAGCATCCGCGTTACTCCATACACATCTCAGCGTATATATGGACCAGCATCCCAAAGAGAATCATAACACAACAATCCCCATTTGAAAACAAAAACACAGCATCCCAAAGAAAAGAAAACAAAAGAATGAAAATAGCTGCCGTAGTTACGAGGCGAGTAAACAATGCCAACTAAGAAAATAGCCTCGTTCAAATGAGAACAACAGACGTTACTAGATAACAAATAGCCCGAGAAATAAAAGAAAGAAAATGTAAATAAAACTTGCAAATTAACACTGTAAGAAAGGGAGAATGCTGTCAATCAGGCAGGCATACAGCGCAACAGTACATACACACTCACAACAGAGACCCAAGGGAATGTATGCAAGTAGAATAATCATATTTTTGCCCAGACACGTAGCGAATACACAGAGATCCGCACAGCAAGACAAGTGCTTTCATGGACTCATGAGCTCAATACAGGATGCGTAATATAACAAAGGATTGCCGCATCGAGGCAAGGCATATCCCCACATAATTCACAGTAGTTTCATAGTAACCATCACGCTCGCAACGTATTCATATCGCCTCACCACGGACGAACATGAATACCAGTCATAGCGTCAAACACAACGTCACGCATCAAGAGCTCGGCCAGGAGAAAAATCGACGAATTAAAAAAAATGGCAATAGGTCTCAAACTTCAGATCACATACACGCCAAACAAACACACCACTGACTAAAACCATCGTCCATCCTTACAGGTTTAAGTCATGCAAAAAACAAAACACACAAAATCAGAGAAAACTAGCAATAAGGCAAAATGCAGCATTAACGGTTAAATGTACATGACTAATACGCCCACGCAACCATAGCAAGCCAAAAAAAAAAAGGTTACCTTAATAGTCAGGCGTTGCTCAGAGCATAGGTAGTCACAAAATGGCGACATAGATAAAGAGTCGGGCATTCAAGTAGATAAATCCACTGCAGGAAAAGTAAACGGCACAGGTTAAAGATCTCGTATCTCAAGATGTACATTGTTGTATCGACCGCCATGTCGGCTACAACCGTCCTGCGAACTTGTTTCAAAGAAGGCGGACACAAGACTGACTAGGAGAAAACTTCGGCTGATGGCCGGAAGCGCACTCTGTCAAGGAGAAAACGAGTCATACGTCACGTCCAGGGATAAATCGACCGAAAAGTCGATAGCGGTCAAAGAACGTGTATTACATACACAGAAGTGCGCCACCAAGCGAAACTTGGTGCGGCACAGAAGGCCTAGTAGATTGGGTACAAGATACCCCTGTTCCATTTTAAGTTGTGGCTTGATGGCAGTTAAGTGTAACAGTCTGGTATTGCCTTTAATAGGCTTGAAAGATTGAGAGCGGGTCAGCTCTTTATGGTGTTATGGTAAAAGTGCCTCAGAGAGGCTTGAGATGTGAAGGTGGGAACAAGTGCTCCATGTAATGAGGGGTTTTCTGCTCTTTGGTAATTTCTGGTTGTGAGCTGAGAGCTCAGAGATTGTAAAAGGTGGGGCTTGAAGCCCAGATCATTAATTTGTCTCTAAATCCTTGCTTTTCTGGTCTTGTACCTGATTGACTTGTTAAGTTTTGAAATTCTATGTAAACATTTGTTAAATCTTGTTGTCTATTGAAAATATAACCTTCATTTAAATTTTAAATTCATCTTTCGGACTTGTAGTTAGACCCATTCCAGCCCGCACCTCTGCTGATCCAACAGTGTCAAACATCTCTCCTGTAAAACTACTCCTTAACTCCAACATTATCTTCACATTATGTTGGTGACTCACGTAACTATCAGCTTGCACTTCGGAGATCCTGGGATCAAACCCGTAAAGCTACAAAACTAATTAGATTCTTCCTTTTAAAACACCGCCCATTGTCAGCCTTCTCTCAGATGTCAGTTCGACACATACCGCTTGGACGAGTTGCTCGCCGCCTCACTCCCAAGTCTTGCGGGGCTAAGTTCGCAGTATTTTCTGAATGTTGCTCGTTTGTCGGAAATCATCCAAAATTGTGATCTCACCACTGACGTTTAGGTTCTTACTACAACCACGTAATACCAACATAACCAGATGAGGAGTTGTTTACAATCCCGTTAAGGTGATTACCCAAATGGAGACCTTCCCTTACATTAACACCAAGTTATATACGGTGAACCTCATGAGGTAATCTCACCTCATTATATTTGGCATTTCGTGAAAGTTACACTTGAATTTTACCACGTTCACCATCATACCATTGTGTGCTGACCATATCTCAACATTACTGACTTATTTTTGCGGTCTCTCACAATACTGCAATGCACCCGTATTTTAGGAACAACTCCTTGTTCCACTGACATATAGGAAAAAAACGTTCAATAATGCGTAACCCACTCTTACAGTGGACATAACTGGATCCTACCCTAAATCGATGAGTTCTCTTTTCTTAAATTTAGCCACCCATTCATTCACAGTTTTTCTAGCCCAATAGCCCCTACTTTCCTCAAAAATTTCCCATGATCATCCCTGTCGAAGGCCTTGGATAGGTCAATAACGAAGAGAGGACCTCCTGAAACCAAAATATCTGCTAAATAATTCTGGAATCCTTGACGTTGAGCCTCAATGGAATTACATTCCTAAACCCAAACTGCCATCAAACGGACCAGTTAGTCATTTCGCGGACGTGTCTAATATAATCAGAAAGAAGGTTTTCCCAGACTGATTTCAAGTTGACTGGCCCGTAATTATCAGCTGTATGTTTATCATTATGATTCATTGCATACTGGCGCTACTATAGCTACTCTCCATTCATTCGGTATAATTCCTTCATACAAACAGTAATCAGTACAATAATGCAGATGCGACACAATATCCCAACCAATGTCGCCAGAAAGTGATTTTCCAGCTGCTTTCCTAACTTTCGATTTTTGTGTGTATGTTTAGTCATCAGCCCGAAAGCTGGTTGGATCCTCAACAGCTCCGCCATGAGCTGTCATAGTTGGCCCAGGCATCACTGAAAAGGCGTACTAGGGAAATGAGGAGTGAGCTAGTTTCCCGTTGCTTTCCCCACCGAACCAAAAGTTGTTATTACATATCAGTCTGCCAAGCCCACTGAAATGCATGCACCAACCGACCCTATGAGCAACAGTTTCACACCATTCATAGCAGGGACTGGCTGCGTAAGGAATGGTATTACTAGCATCACTCATACCTCAGTCACTTTCATTTTGTCAAAGCCAAGGATAAAGCTGAGGCAGATCAATGAAAGTAACAAAATTGCTCTAGCCCATACCAGAAGACACAGTGCACTGTAAACACTAGGTCCTGCCAGCAAAGGCAAAGTTTTTTATCAGAGATCAATTTCAGTACTTCTCCTCATCTAACTGGACGTTATATTTATGTATCGCTGACTAAATATTTATGCTTTCCATAAATCGCAATATTTAAACTTCCTCGTTTAATTATGATTACTGGAACATTGTTTAACCTATCGGTGTCTGCCTTCGTGTCATACTTAGCAGATTTGTTCGATAAATTTCATTTCCTCTTATGTTCCTTCAATTTTACTTACTTCCCAGCTATTCGTAACTCTTATTTTTTCTAACCAGTTCACTTCTTTGTTATCAGATAGCGGATTGTTGCCATTCCTTATAACCATTCGCAAGTAAATCCCTGTTATCATAGTCCTCAGCTATTGCCTGAAACTCAACCCAATGGCTGTTTATATATTCATTTATTATTTTTCATTGATAGTAATTGATTTTTAAAAACTCCCACGGCTCTCTTAACAACCACATGGTATTGTCCAATTGTCTTCCCTTTACACATTTCCCTTCTATCGCATTTATTATTAGCTAAGAAAAACAAGTTCGTGATTACTCATACCATCCATCACTTCAGTTTCTTCTGGATTTTTCAGCACCACGTCTAGAATATTCTTCCCTACAGTTGGATCTCTCAACCCTTCCGGTGTCCGGGCCTCGTGAGGTTTCCCGTGTTGAGTCAGTTTAAGCCGCAGGCTTCATTCCTTGTGGTTCCCTTCCGCCAATTCCTTTAAGTTTCAGCTTTGGAATCATACTTCCCAGGAACAGGAAAGTTTTGCTTCCCCGGAAGCTGCCTACCGAGTTATCGGAGGAACTTCGGCGGATCGCTAGCTGGCATCGTTTATGGTTAGAACTAGGGCGGTATCTGATCACCTCTAACTCCCGTCCTTAATTAATGAAAACAAACTTGGCCAATGCGTTCGCTTCGGCCCGTCTTGCGACGCTCCAAGCATTTCACCTCGAACGTCTCAATACGAATGCTGTCCCTATTAATCATTACCTCGGGTTCCGAAAACCAACAAAATAGAACCGAGGCCCTATACCATTATTCCATGCAAACTACACACAAGGTCTAAATCAAGAAACCTATGCACTCCTGACAGAGTATCATGAACTATTTGAAGGAAACCTATCAGCAATGTCACTATCACAATGGGAAACCAGTAATTTCTTATATTTCTGAAGTAAAACGGACACAGTGGTTAATGTTGATGGAAGAGATTGACATGGGTAGGAGTAGTCGAAAAGGTTGGCAATTACATAGACGACTTAGTAGTAAACATAATAAAACTTCAAAACATTCCAATGTCACAGTAAACCAAATTAACCAGATTAACGAACGTTGGTAGGCGTGTTTATAGATCTGAAAAATGAAGTTGATTCACATTCCCCACAAATCGCATTAGCGTGGCCCTAGTAGCGGCCACATGACGTTGCACATCACGTTTGCTCTAAATAGAGGATGTACTGTGCGAGAGCGTTAGTTACCTATGAGATTGGACAGAGTGACTGTAAGTGGGTCAAGAATGCCTTTACGACGAAGAGGGCCAGTACTCACTGCGGTTGAAGGAGGCCGTATAATAGGGCTACGTGATGGTGAATTTCCTTCCGAGCCATTGCAGGACGACTTGGCAGGAATTTCTCCACTGTGTATGCGTGATGGCAACATTGGGCACGAGAAAGTACGCTAGCAAGAAGACAGAGCTCCGGACGTCCCTGTGACACCACCGCCGCATTTGGCGTATGGCTGTGGTATAGCAGCAATTCCAGTGGCAGTTGGCACCAGAGTAACGCCGCAGATATATGGTGTTTATTCCACTTACCCCAAACTAGTAGTCTTCAAGATAAAGCCCGTCCCCTCGCTGCAAAGTGACCGTAGGAAACATCAAATGGCAAGTTTTTATCCTAGCATCCAAGATGAAAGAGCGAGTGTTCATTTTATCCATTTTCACGAAACTGCTCATGTTGATTTCCTCCGACATCTCACTACATTTACACAAGAGCACAATAATAGGAAACTAGTAGAACGTGGTGCCTACAGGCATAGAAACAGGATCAAGGGAGACAAGCTCTCCACGTCTTGATGAACAAGCTTAATAACCGATTGCGTTTATACAATGAAATCTCTTGCTGTTTACAGAATGTCAACAGAGAGCTCACTGGAGTTTTGAGTGCAGGTCCGCTGTGTTTTCCATCCGGATAATGCACGCCGTCATGCTGCTGTTGGAACCCAACGTGCTCGACAGGGTGTCGAGATGTTGCCTTGGACCGCTCGATCTCCCCATATGCCCCCAATCGAGCACGTATGAGATATCACTGCAGGACAACTTCAACGTCATCGACAACCGGCATTAACCGTCCCTGTATTGATCGACCAAGTGCAAAAGGCATGAAACTCGATCACAAAAGCTGACATCCGGCACCTGTACGACACAATGCATGCCTGAATTCAACTGTCAGGCGATTACACCAATTAGTTTTGGACCAGCATGGAATACTTGCAATGGCTTTTCTCGCGCGGATATTAGCATGTAGTCTTGCACCTTTAATCAATTAAATACGTTACCTCGACAAATATATTGCCGAACTTTCCGTACGGTGCATTCCTTATTTCACTATGTTTGGATAATTTTTTCGGCCAGTGAATTACTATTATTATTATTATTACCGCTATTATTATTGTACCGGGTGGTACACTTCCACGCCGCTAATTCAAACTTTGCGCCAGTTGAAACTCCTCTACTGGAGGAAGTCTGAACTTTATCTAATGTGTTAATTTTCAAGTTTCTCAGAAGATGTCACTACTTGTAAAGTTTGAAGTTTCTGAACTGCGTCGTTTTCGATGTATTCTTGTTTTGCCTGTAGTAAGAAGTGTGGACATTCTCTTCTAGATGGCACTACCGAAGAATTACAATTAAGCACCCTAGTGCGAAGTGAAAGAACTATGTTTTTGGAGAAATTTTGTGTTCATAAGGTTGTTCTTTGTTAAATTTCCTTCAGTCATTGTTTGTGTTGGCAATGTTAATCCTTTCGTTCCGCCAGGTTTGAAATTAGCCCATCCCGAATTTCTTTAATTAATTTATGACCAATCAGGTGTATCTTCTTCAACTTGGATATGTTGCTTAACCCTAGCCAGTAAAATTCTTTTGGGAGGGTGTTCTCATTCCTGAAACGCCTCGAACTTTCCGCGAGGGTTTATAAACTGCTGATTTTCGGGTCACCGGGCCACTTCAGTAACACCTATCAGTGTGTAAAGTACGTAGCAGTGGGGCAGGAAGCGCCTCTTTCTTCGGGAAGCAGTTCAACCACAAGGTAATGGCCGATTAATAACTTCTTTTCTTGCTAGCTCAGCAGTTTAACTCTCGGGGCAGGTCCGAAGCCTTTCACCATGTAACTTTCCTCTAAAATGTAAAGACACTTAGTTTCAATCCTATCTTTTTAAACTACAAACTGGGATAGAGAGTGCTTAACCCTCTCGAACTCCCACTCATATTGCATTGATGTGAACTTATTTTCTCAACCGTTTCTTCCTAAACATAGCGTAAATTGTCTTCTTCTATAAGTCACCTCTCTAGTATGGGATTAGCCCTTGCAGTAACGGCCTAGGGCCAAGTAGGTTTTATATAAAGTATATTAGGAGTGCAAGAACGCCTCCGCTCAAGTTGGTATTCTAGAGTCCAGGTAGTATTTCTGTTTCTTCTCTGAATACGCCTCAGTAGGTTGGGTATTTTTACCCTTGTGTTTATGTCCGTAGAGGACAACTTGAAGGTGGAATTTGGTGTGGCCTTTGAAAGGCTTGAACTTAAGAGCGGGTCGCTCTTTCTTAAAATTTGTTTATGCGTGCCTCGAGGAGGCGTTACTGTGTAATTGGGAGCAAGTGCTCCAGGGCATGATTGGGGTCTTCTGCCCCTTTGTTGAATTCTGTATATCGTAAGGTTGGGCTTATAGCTCAAGAATTGTGTGTCTGGCTCTCGGAGCCCAAATCCTGTAATCACTGTAATTGTACATTTTCACATTGTGTTTCGGCTACTAAGTACCTGTTCTATTTGTTTTTTCTTAATCTTGAAAAGAAAATATAACCTTGTTAAATTTTATCTTAACTTCAATTTCGTATTTTGAGACCTGTTCACCCCCGCACCTTCTTTCACCTCTGCTAATCCAGCAAAACGCGGTAACAATTATTATTAATGATATTAGATAAACTTAATCTCAACATTACCACATAATTCTGGACAAAGTATTAGTCATACATTTCTTTATTATCGAACCACTTACATTGAAGAGGCAGGATACGTTCGTTTGTTTGTGGATTTCAATATGTCAGCACATTATTATCGATGCTGGAGGCAGACGAACATTAATGCTCAAAAATAGCACATCAGTTGATCTGAGTATGTAGCAAATGTGCAAGATCGATAAGACTGGACGTGACAGGTTTGATGGAGGAGTAAAATAGCAAAGCAGCAGTGCCAAACTGAGTCATTTGGTTCGAGAGACCTGCCGTCGTGTGTTTGTCCGAAATACGAAAGTTTTTAAACTCGAAGTTATTTCAATTATGTCATTTCTCAAAGTCAACAAACTGCACAATAATATAAAATTACACAATGAGTAGAACCTAGAGCCCACAGGCATAGAAACAGGATCAAGTGAGACAAGGTCTCCACGTTTTGATAAACAAGCTGAATAACCGATTGCGTTTACAGAATGAAATCTCTTGCTGTTTGCAGAATGTGTTAATTTTGAAACAAACACACTATAACCTGCATCACACAACTTAATCTATTGGCTTATTTAGACAATCGAACTATCTGTACTGTCTGCACTGTACTGTCTGCAAAGAAGTAAATCTCTCTTTATGAAGAATTTTATCGTTCAGTAAAAAAGTATCACACGCTGTAGAGGTGCGTGATGAAACAGGGCCGAAATTACAATATGCAAATCAAAAATGACTGAACGCAAGGGTAATAATTTTAAAAAGAGATATATTCTCTAAAGACTTCACGACTGGACGAAAACTCCTGTGGATAGCGATAATATGAGGCCTTCAAATCCGAGCAGCCATTTACCCAAATATATAAATAACTGAAAATGCAACCATTACTGTTGGAAAGGGAAAACTTTAACAACTAGTACCAAGAGATTCAAAACCTTAACACACAAGGACAATATAAGGTGTGAATTGCTTTCTAGACAGCACTAATTGCATACTTAAATCTCAGTGTAAAAGCTGATCACACCGTAACTGCAAAGTGGCCTACGAAACAATCAGTGGCAGGTTTTTATCCTAACATCCAAGATGGAAAGAACGAGAGTTCATATTCATTCCTCCGACATCTGACTACATTTCCAGTAGCTGTCAGCTTGGACGTTAAACACGACACTGAAAGTGGAGAGTTCTGCGGCCACAGGTTCTTGGGAGACTGCGCTGGCTAAGAGAGCGAGCCTAACCTCACATCCGAGATCTTGGATGGGCTTAACCTAACTTTTAACGCATAAGAGAGCAAGCCTAACCTCAAATCCGCCATCCTGGATGGGCTTAACCTAAATTTTAATGCGTAAGAGAGCGAGCCTAACCTCACATCCGCCATCCTGTATGGGCTTAACCTAACTTTTAACGCGTAAGAGAGCAAGCCTAACCTCACATCCGCTATCTTGGATGGGCTTAACCTAACTTTCAACACGTAAGAGAGCGAGCCTAACCTCACATCCGCCATCTTGGATGGGCTTAACCTAACTTGTAACGCGTAAGAGAGCAAGCCTAACCTCGTGGAGGGGCCTAACCTCAGTTTTACTGCCTAATGCCCTTCCTGACGCCTAAGAGAGTGAACCTAACCTCACATCCGCTAACTTGGATAGGCTTAACCTAACTTTTGACGCGTAAAAGAGCAAGCCTAACCTCATGGATGGGCCTAACCACAGTTTTACGGACGGATGCCCTTCCTGGCGCATAAGAGAGTGAACCTAACCTCACATCCGCTATCTTGGATGGACTAAACCTAACTTTTGAAGCGAGAGGCGGGCAATTTGAAAAATCTACGTGCTTTCTTGACAGCTCCCATCTTTAATCATCAGAGCATCGTGCTGCTATTTTTACGGCACTACATTTGAAATGTGGTGGCTGACAAATGAAAAATTCTACGTGCTTTTTGGACAGCGGCCATCTTTAATCAACAGAGCATCGTGCTGCCATCTTTAGCTAATATCTTTCAAATGTACTGCCGGGCTCGTGCTCTTGTTTTTACACAAAGCCACGTGCTTTATGAAAGCTCTCAACAGCCATATTTAAACAACAGAGGACCGTGCTGCTATCTTTAGCTTCTACCTTAATTATGCGGTAGCGGGCAATTTGAAAAATTCCACGTGCTTTTTGGCACCTCCCATCTTTAATCAACAGAGCATCATGCTGCTATTTTTACGGCAGTAAACCTCATACCTTTGAAATGTGGTGACGCGCAAATTGAAAAATTCCACGTGCTTTCTTGACAGCTCCCATCTTTATTCAACAGAGCATCGTGGTGCTACCTTTACGTCACTAAACCTCATACCTTTGAAATGAGGTGGCGAGCAATTTGAAAAATACGCCGTGCTTTTTTGACAGCTGTCTGCGGCTATCTTTAAACAAGACAGCATCGTGCTGCTACCTTTACGTCACTAAACCTCATACCTTTGAAATGAGGTGGCGAGCAATTTCAAAAATACGCCGTGCTTTTTTGACAAGCTGTCTGCGGCTATCTTCAAACAAGACAGCATCGTGCTGCCATCTACACGGCACTAAACCTTGTATATATTTAGTAGTGGGCAATTTGAAAAATTCCCACGTGATTTTTTGACAAGCTGCCATCTTTAAACAACAGACGATCGCAAACTTCAGTGCTGGCATCTTGACGGTGCTAAATCCACATGCCTGCAACCTGAGGCATGTAGTAGCGGGCAATTTGAGAACATTCCACGTGCTTTTTGACAGTTGTCAACCGCCAACTTTAACTACATGTACATGACTTACTACTACTATCTTGACGGAGGTAAAACTTCATAGCGTGGGACTTAGCCACGCCGCTTGCAGGCAAACTGCCCTTCCTACGATCATAATTATAAAGCAAGCTGCCCATCTCAACATACTATTAACTTAGTTTTGAAACGTACGTAGCCAAACCCAGAACACTACGATAAGGGCAGCAAAAGTATTAACAAACAAGTAACTAGCCAGTACACAAATGAGTCAGAGAAAGACCAAGGAAGAGCTGGAAGCGTAATCAGGCCCCCACAAGAACATAAACAAGAAAAGAGTAAATAACTTACCACAAGAAGTAGTAGGGTGACGCATCAAAACATGCCTGGTATCACATGTCAAATTACTTAAAAGAAGTACACCAGTGTTTTTCATTCAAAGGAAAGTAGTATTAATTAGATAAATGTAAAATTGCAAATAGTAATTAGAAAACGTCCTCGTAGTAAAATAGAAAATGTAGATATTAAGTTGAAATTGAATTATTACCAAGAAAAATAAACTAATCATATACTAAGGTTATTAGGGGCCCCGTTATACTAGAAGTAATGAGATAATTAAAACAGTATCAGTTTAAAATAAACAATCTTCTTTTAGAAAACGCCAATAACCACATGAACCACCTAGTTCTATCCAAGGGCAGGCCTCGCAGGGAGACCAGTAAGTAAATTCACTATTAACACAACACGCAGGGAGAAGTTAAAAATACCAAATGAATTAGGATAATTCAAGCAGAGGTTTAAGAAAAGGGTAAGGACGAATCATCAATTAAATAGAAAGAAAACACAAGATATCAAGCCCCGAAGGGGAAACTGGGAACCAAAATCATCCACCAACGGATATTATTATTTTCAACAATCACCACACAACATCTGTTGTCATAGGAACAGGCCCACGCCCAAAACAACGCAAAATCAAATATACCCACGGAAATAGAAGGCAGAAACAAGGGGAAAAACATATATTTAGGCCGGAAGGACCAAGAAGGAAAGAAGGAATAAAACAAGACCCCAAAATAATTAAATAAACCTACCGCCCCTTGGTTAGAGCTAAGTAGTTCAAAACCTGACCAGATTGTGGTGAGCTTAACACCAACGTAAGAATTAGAACACTATCATATTCCTTTTTCCATTTAAACAAATTTAGATTCTAATTTACCAAACCTCCAGAACAATATTACAAGGTTTCAATGACAATTATAGCACGTGATTAAACCAACGTGCACTTCAATCACATCTTATACCAAAGTATTTTTGGAAAAGTGACCATAAAATTTAGTTGAGAGAGACCGCTTCAACGCAATAAGGTTTTAGACACATCACCTCTTCCGTACAGTCTTTGCTTTGGTTCGCCAATATCGAAAGTAGAACAGAAGCTTGAATCGACGCCACTTCGCCATTTCATCCTCTAGTTTCAAATGCAGACAAATAGAGTGGTACATACAGTCTGTGGACGTTCTCCCGATGAAATAAATACCAACAAATGTAGAGGGGTGGAAGGAGAGCCCTCTCACTTATAATATTCAGCCGTTCTCCATCTCGTAGTTTGGAAAGTGCTCAAGCACTAGACACCAAGTCCACGCACGATGCATCTTCTCCAATTCACCACAGAATAATGGCCGCTCTCACTAAGCAACAACTAGCTCGCCGAGCAAGGGAACTCCACCAGTGGGTGGAGCGTCGTAGTACAAAGTTTCTGAGTAGATATCAGCACGTACAAGGTGCCTTCATTAGTTAAGATTCTCGCTCACTAGAGCGCCAACAGAGAGTAGTAGCGGAGAAGTTAAACTTGAAGTACCAAGAAACAGAATTGAAAATGATACCGCAAAGGTAGAGTTTATTTGACACATTTTCTACGCCGTTAGGCCACGTCTAAAACGTTGAGAGGAGGAGAAACAACATTATGACATGTCCATGTCAGCCTCTCCCCCCGAAGCTTAGCTATTACTTTCATATCTGCTGCACAGTGGTCTGAAGTATCCTAAATTTTTTGTCACAGTCCAAGTGGAAACGACCACAAGTACCAAGTCCAACATAGTAAATGACCAGTTAGGTAGGATAATACCAGGAGGTAGATTAAAGTCTAGTACCACCTTAAAATCATGTTCAACAGCAACACAGAGTTCACCATTTTTCACCACATTAGGCGCTTCCGCAAAACATCCATTTACGAATTACACACCACAGTTTCTGTTTATAAAATGGAGCATTAAAGATAATAGGTTCCAAGAAGTACACAGTACATAGTCTGAATTAAATCACATCTTCAAACATTGTAGATTCCAAACAGTTTTGCATTTTGATTGCAATAGTATACACGGTGATGATAAATTCACCATCAGAGTTCATGAAGGATTATACACAACGTATCCACAGAGTTTCCTACCAACAATTAACTTTACCCAGCAATCTCTCTCGGCTGTACATTCAACATTAAGCTTTGAAATTACCATTTCATAGTAAGTACTAGTTTTCGTGTTCCAGGTTTTAAGAAATGCAGCATCTTACTTCCTTTCAAAAATCAGACTAAATGCCCGACAATACGAAGATACCGCGAACAACCAGGGAAACGAAGAGAGGGAAGTACCTCAAGATTGGTGAAAGTTTTTTTTATAATAACCCAAGACAAAGCATAAATCTCGTAATACAAACATAAATTAGAGATATTATCAACAGACTCAGGTCTAGAGCATACCACCAACCTAAATTACACAAGAAAACAAATTAGGCTAACTAGACTACCCTCGACCAACCTTATCCACCAGCACCAAAAATCACAAGATTACCAAACATAATAGATAGCCACAGGCAAGGTACTCTTAGCCCACCACACACCAAAGGTGGAACATAAATGTCAAGATTACAGTACTTACTTCAATATACAAATAGCTCAAAACACTAAACTTAAACCATGGAGAAGAATAAGAAGAATGGACGGAACGTCCATCAAGATTTCCCACCAATACAGGGAGCCACAAGAAGAAAAACTAAATCATAAGCTCTATCGGAGAACACTAACTGACCCCAAGGTAATTACAATTAACTAGAACAATACACTAAGATACAATTCACAAATTAAACAGTTTTACATAAACGCGAGCAAGACGGCCAAGTTAAGTATGAACAACTAAAAAACAACAGACTGAGATCCACAGATCAGTGAGCCAATCATTCATTTATTTTTAAGAGCCCACCCTAATTCAACCAAAATAATTAATTAAACTATTAAGGAAGGCAGATTTTAAATCATAGATAATTTACCTTCGCATAACCCAGAAAGAAGAGACTTTTCAAATATAGATAAGTAGTATAATGGGAGAATTCGGCCGCACCTCCGCCGCCGCACGCCTCCGCCCGCCTCCTCCTCCGCCGCCGCCCGCGGGAAATTTGAATTTTGGCGGGAGATTTGAATTTGTAAACAAAGCCACGTGCTTTTTGACAGCTGTCATCGACAACAACGCATCGCTAACCTCACTGCTGCCATCTTGACGGGCCTAAACCTCACTAGTACCAACTTAAGCTAACTAACGTGAGGTAAACAAAGCCACGTGTTTTTTGACAGCCACGTGCTTTTTGACAGACAACAACGCATCGCTAACCTCAGTACTGCCATCTTGACGGGCCTAAACCTCAGTAGTGCCAACTTAACCTAACTAGCGCGAGGTAAACAAAGCCACGTGCTTTTTGACAGAAACGTGCTTTTTTGACAGCTGTCATCCGCCATCTTTAAACTACAAAGCACTGTGCTGCCCTCTATATCGCAGTAGCTGTAAAATTCGTCACCTGTCATCGGCAGTTGCTGCCATCTTGACGGGTCTAAACCTTAGTACTACCAACTTAACCTAACTAGCGCGAGGTAAACAAAGCCACGTGTTTTTTGACAGCTGTCATCCGCCATCTTTAATCTATAGAGCACAGTGCTGCCCTCTTTAGCTACTTACCTTTGAAATGTGGTGGCGGATAATTTGAAAAATTCTTTTTGACAGCAGCCATCTCGCATCGCAAACCTCAGTGCTGCCCTCTTTAGCAAGATACCTGTGGTGGCAGACAATTCCACGTGACAGCAGCCATCTTTAATCAAGAGAGCACCGTGCTGCCCTCTATGTGGTGGCGGCAAATTGAAAAATTCCACGTGCTCTTGTTTGAAAACAAACTCACGTGCTTTTTTGACAGCTGTCATCTGCCATCTTTAATCAACAGAGCACAGTGCTGCCCTCTTTAGTTTGAAATGTGGTGGCGGTAAATTCCACGTGCTCTTGTTTGGAAACAAAGCCATGTGCTTTTTTTTGACAGCTGTCATCCGCCATCTTTAATCTACAGAACACCGTGCTGCCCTCCTTATGACATGTAGTAGCGGGCAATTTGAAAAGTTCTGTTAGCTATCATCCACCATCTTTAAACAAGAGAGCACCGTGCTGCCATCTTTAGCTAGATACCTTTGAAATGTGGTGGCGGCAAATTGAAAAATTTCACGTGCTCTTGTTTGGAAACAAACTCACGTGCTTTTTTGACAGCTACCATCCGCCATCTTTAATCAACAGAGCATAGTGCTGCCCTCTTTAGTTTGAAATGTGGTGGCAGCAAATTGAAAAATTTCACGTGCTCTTGTTTGGAAACAAACTCACGTGCTTTTTTGACAGCTACCATCCGCCATCTTTAATCAACAGAGCATAGTGCTGCCCTCTTTAGTTTGAAATGTGGTGGCGGCAAATTGAAAAATTTCACGTGCTCTTGTTTGGAAACAAACTCACGTGCTTTTTTGACAGCTACCATCCGCCATCTTTAATGAACAGAGCATAGTGCAGCCCTCTTTAGTTTGAAATGTGGTGGCGGCAAATTCCACGTGCTCTTGTTTGGTAAACATAGCCATGTGCTTTTTTGACAGCTGTCATCCGCCATCTTTAATACAGAGAGCACCGTGCTGCCCTCTTTATCGTAGTAGATGTAAATTCGTCACCTGTCATCCGCAGTGCTGCCATCTTTAGCTAGATACCTTTGAAATGTGGTGGCGGATAATTTTAAAAGAAAAATTCTACAGCAGCCCTCTCTCGACGCTAATTGCATAAGATGGCGGCTATACATGACTCCTTAAGGGTGCTTACGCAAGATGGCTGCTATACACAGGTTCTTATGAGAAGCCCTTGTGATGCTTGCGCAAGATGGCAGTTATACATGGCTCCTTATGAGATGCCCTAGGGATGCTTGCGCAA
Organism: Anabrus simplex; assembly: GCF_040414725.1. Taxonomy (NCBI): domain Eukaryota; kingdom Metazoa; phylum Arthropoda; class Insecta; order Orthoptera; family Tettigoniidae; genus Anabrus; species Anabrus simplex. Next base: position 2,688,129 of record NC_090277.1, read on the forward strand.
GATAGCGACTGCTCTTATGGGACGGCTTAAGGGTCCTTGCACAGGATGGCTTGAGACGCCCTAAGGATGCTTGCGCAAGATGGCGGACACAAGATGGTGGCTATACATAACTCCTTATGAGACGCTTTAAGGGTGCTTGCGCAAGATGGTTGCTACTCTTATGAAGAATGCTAGCTTAGAGGCTAACGTGTCGTGATAGTTCGATTCATTAAATTTAGGGCTTAAATGCAAAATGTTAAATATCTCGAAAACGGAGCATCGTAGAGCAAAACGGACAAAATTTTTCCGCCTAATACGTAGGTTCGTAGTATTAGGAACAAGAAAAAACATAGTCTAATGATGAGATCAACGGTTCGATTCCTACTTAAGCCCTTTGGCATTGGCAGCTATCTATTTCTACAAGATGGTGGCTGCTCTTATGAGACACAAGATGGCTTGAGACACCCTAGGGATGCTTAAGCAAGATGGCGGACACAAAATGGTGACTATACATAGCTCCTGCATGTGGTGGAGGGCAATTTGAAATTCTATGTGCTTAATCAACAGAGCACCCTGCTGCCCTCTTTAGCTGAAATGTGGTGGTGGATAATTTGAAAAATTCTTTTGACAGCTATCATCTTTAAACAAAGGCGACTATACATCGGCTGTTAAGGCCTTATCATTCTTTTTGCCTTATCATCCTTTTTGCCCTTCTGATAAGATGTAACCCCTGGGTTCCATACCCTATCACGATTTTTTTTCAGCCATATTTATGCGATAACTTGTTCGATTGATTTTTACACACAAGACGAACGATGGAAGGTAAATAATTTGAAGTTATACTTTGGCTATATCGTTTACCGAGCGAGTTAGCTGCGCAAATCATCAAAATTGTACTTTTGCTCTGAACACATCAAACAATGTTCTGATCATATGTTGAGGTTAACAACATCGATTACAGTGTTCGATTCTAGTCTTGTTATGTTTCATTCTGATCTTCTTAGAACAAGGGTACCCCCTAACATGTTCTAAACACATGTTGTATTGAGTATAGTGTTCGATTCTAGTCTTGATCACTTATTTCGTGTTCTGAACACATCGATCAATGTTCTGATCACATGTTGTATCGAGTACAGTGTTCGATTCTAGTCATGATCACTTATTTTGTGTTCTGAACACATCAATCAATGTTCTGATCACATGTTGAAGTTAACAACATCGAATACAGTGTTCTATTCTAGTCTTGTTATGTTTCAATCTGATCTTCTTAGAACAAGCGTATCCCCTGACATATTCTAAACACATGATGTATTGAGTACATTGTTCGATTCTAGTCTTGATCACTTATTTTGTTTTTCTGAACGCATCAATCAATGTTCTGATCACATGTCGTATCGAGTACAGCGTTTGATTCTACTCTTCTTATGTTTCGAAAGTCTAAACATGCACAATAATGTTATCGCTGCACACGCTTGCCTTCGCGATGCAGGTTTAAACTTGATTGATATAAAGCTATGCCTTGACATAAGAGGCGGAGGAGGAGGTAGAGAAGGAGGAGGAGGAGGGGGGAGGAGGAGGAGGAGGAGGAGGAGGAGGAGAATGATAAGGCCTTAACAGCCTATGTATAGTCGCCTTTGTTTAAAGATGATAGCTGTCAAAAGAATTTTTCAAATTATCCACCACCACATTTCAGCTAAAGAGGGCAGCAGGGTGCTCTGTTGATTAAGCACATAGAATTTCAAATTTCCCTCCACCACATGCAGGAGCTATGTATAGTCACAATTTTGTGTCCGCCATCTTGCGTAAGCATCCCTAGGATGTCTCAAGCCATCTTGTGTCTCATAAGAGCAGCCACCATCTTGTAGAAATAGATAGCTGCCAATGCCAAAGGGCTTAAGTAGGAATCGAACCGTTGATCTCATCATTAGACTATGTTTTTTCTTGTTCCTAATACTACGAACCTACGTATTAGGCGGAAAAATTTTGTCCGTTTTGCTCTACGATGCACCGTTTTCGAGATATTTAACATTTTGCATTTAAGCCCTAAATTTAATGAATCGAACTATCACGACACGTTAGCCTCTAAGCTAGCATTCTTCATAAGAGTAGCAACCATCTTGCGCAAGCACCCTTAAAGCGTCTCATAAGGAGTTATGTATAGCCGCCATCTTGTGTCCGCCATCTTGCGCAAGCATCCTTAGGGCGTCTCAAGCCATCTTGTGCAAGGACCCTTAAGCCGTCCCATAAGAGCAGTCGCTATCTTGCGCAAGCATCCCTAGGGCATCTCATAAGGAGCCATGTATAACTGCCATCTTGCGCAAGCATCCCAAGGGCGTCTCATAAGAACCTGTGTATAGCAGCCATCTTGCGTAAGCACCCTTAAGGAGTCATGTATAGCCGCCATCTTATGCAATTAGCGTCGAGAGAGGGCTGCTGTAGAATTTTTCTTTTAAAATTATCCGCCACCACATTTCAAAGGTATCTAGCTAAAGATGGCAGCACTGCGGATGACAGGTGACGAATTTACATCTACTACGATAAAGAGGGCAGCACGGTGCTCTCTGTATTAAAGATGGCGGATGACAGCTGTCAAAAAAGCACATGGCTATGTTTACCAAACAAGAGCACGTGGAATTTGCCGCCACCACATTTCAAACTAAAGAGGGCTGCACTATGCTCTGTTCATTAAAGATGGCGGATGGTAGCTGTCAAAAAAGCACGTGAGTTTGTTTCCAAACAAGAGCACGTGAAATTTTTCAATTTGCCGCCACCACATTTCAAACTAAAGAGGGCAGCACTATGCTCTGTTGATTAAAGATGGCGGATGGTAGCTGTCAAAAAAGCACGTGAGTTTGTTTCCAAACAAGAGCACGTGAAATTTTTCAATTTGCTGCCACCACATTTCAAACTAAAGAGGGCAGCACTATGCTCTGTTGATTAAAGATGGCGGATGGTAGCTGTCAAAAAAGCACGTGAGTTTGTTTCCAAACAAGAGCACGTGAAATTTTTCAATTTGCCGCCACCACATTTCAAAGGTATCCAGCTAAAGATGGCAGCACGGTGCTCTCTTGATTAAAGGTGGTGGATGATAGCTAACAGAACTTTTCAAATTGCCCGCTACTACATGTCATAAGGAGGGCAGCACGGTGTTCTGTAGATTAAAGATGGCGGATGATAGGTGATGAAATTGCCCGCAGCACGGTGCTCTGTTGATTAAAGATGGCGGATGACAGCTGTCAAAAAAAGCACATGGCTTTGTTTCCAAACAAGAGCACGTGGAATTTACCGCCACCACATTTCAAACTAAGGAGGGCAGCACTGTGCTCTGTTGATTAAAGATGGCAGATGACAGCTGTCAAAAAAGCACGTGAGTTTGTTTTCAAACAAGAGCACGTGGAATTTTTCAATTTGCCGCCACCACATAGAGGGCAGCACGGTGCTCTCTTGATTAAAGATGGCTGCTGTCACGTGGAATTGTCTGCCACCACAGGTATCTTGCTAAAGAGGGCAGCACTGAGGTTTGCGATGCGAGATGGCTGCTGTCAAAAAGAATTTTTCAAATTATCCGCCACCACATTTCAAAGGTAAGTAGCTAAAGAGGGCAGCACTGTGCTCTATAGATTAAAGATGGCGGATGACAGCTGTCAAAAAACACGTGGCTTTGTTTACCTCGCGCTAGTTAGGTTAAGTTGGTAGCACTAAGGTTTAGACCCGTCAAGATGGCAGCACTGCCGATGACAGGTGACGAATTTTACAGCTACTGCGATATAGAGGGCAGCACAGTGCTTTGTAGTTTAAAGATGGCGGATGACAGCTGTCAAAAAAGCACGTGGCTGTCAAAAAGCACGTGGCTTTGTTTACCTCGCGCTAGTTAGGTTAAGTTGGTACCACTAAGGTTTAGGTCCTTCAAGATGGCAGTACTGAGGTTAGCGATGCGTTGTTGTCTGTCAAAAAGCACGTGGCTTTGTTTACAAATCTGTCAAAAAGCACGTGGCTGTCAAAAAACACGTGGCTTTGTTTACCTCATGCTAGTTAGGTTAAGTTGGCACTACTGAGGTTTAGGCCCGTCAAGATGGTAGTACTGAGGTTTGCGATGCGTTGTTGTTGATGAGAGCTGTCAAAAAGCACGTGGCTTTGTTTACAAAACTGTCAAAAGCACGTGGCTGTCAAAAAGCACGTGGCTTTGTTTACCTCGCGCCAGTTAGGTTAAGTTGGCACTACTGAGGTTTAGGCCCGTCAAGATGGCAGTACTGAGGTTAGCGATGCGTTGTTGTCTGTCAAAAAGCACGTGGCTGTCAAAAAAACACGTGGCTTTGTTTACCTCACGTTAGTTAGGTTAAGTTGGTACTAGTGAGGTTTAGGCCCGTCAAGATGGCAGCAGTGAGGTTAGCGATGCGTTGTTATCGATGACATCTGTCAAAAAGCACGTGGCTTTGTTTACAAATTCAAATCTCCCGCCAAAATTCAAATTTCCCGCGGGCGGCGGCGGCGGCGGCGGAGGAGGAGGCGGGCGGAGGCGTGCGGCGGCGGAGGTGCGGCCGAACTCTCCCATTATACTACTTAGATACATCAAACAGAGCAACTACCGACCAGAGCACAAGCATTGGGAAGCCATAAATGAGTTAATGGTAATTGTCTTTCAAAGCAATGGAAACCCTAGGCAGAATGAGTTGGATACCTCTAGTACTATCAGGTGTAGGGAGCGCAACAGTGTGTCATCGACAATCATTCCACAGAGGCACGCAAAGCAAGGAATAAACAAACACAAGGTAAGCACCAAAGTAGTATAATACAGGGATTCTGCGGCCACCACTACCACCGGGCTCCCAGAGGCCTCCTCCACCTCCACCACAGCCAGGGGCCTCCCAGAGGCCTCCTCCACCTCCACCACAGCCAGAGGCCTCCTCCACCACCCGCGGGAAATTTGAATTTGTAAACAAAGCCACGTGCTTTTTGACAACTGTCATCGACAACAACGCATCGCTAACCTCAGTACTGCCATCTTGACGGGCCTAAACCTCGGTGGTACCAACTTAACCTAACAAGCGCGAGATTTGAATAGGTAAACAAATCCACATGCTTTTTGACAGCCACGTGTTTTTTGATAGCCACGTGCTTTTTGACAGACAACAACGCATCGCTAACCTCACTGCTGCCATCTTGACGGGCCTAAACATCAGTAGTACCAACTTAACCTAAGTAGCGCGAGATTTGAATAGGTAAACAAATCCACATGCTTTTTTTGACAGCTGTCATCCGTCAATTTAAACTACAGAGCACCGTGCTGCCCTCTTTATCGCAGTAGCTGCAAATTCATCACCTGTCATCAGCAGTGCTGCCATGTTGGCGGGCCTAAACCTTAGTGCTACCAACTTAACCTCACTAGCGCGAGATTTGAATCAGTAAACAAATCCACGTGCTTTTCTGACAGCTGTCATCCGCCATCTTCAATCTATAGAGCACAGTGCTGCCCTCTTTAGCTACTTACCTTTCAGATGTGGTGGCGGATAATTTGAAAAATGTTTTTTGACAGCAGTCATCTTTGAGCACCGTGCTGCCCTCTTTAGCTAGATACCTGTGGTGGAAGACAATTCCACGTGACAGCAGCCATCTTTGAGCACAGTGCTGCCCTCTTTGTGGTGGCGGGAAATTCCACGTGCTCTTGTTTGGAAACAAACTCACGTGCTTTTTTCTGACAGCTGTCATCCGCCATCTTGCATCACAAACCTCAGTGCTGCACTCTTTAGCTAGATGCCTTTGAAATATGGTAGCGGCAATTTGAAAAATTCTATATTCTCTTGTTTGGAAACAAAGATACGCGCTTTTTTTGACAGCTACCATCCGCCATCTTTAATCCAGAGAGCACCGTGCTGCCCTCTTTAGTTGAAATGTGGTGGCGGCAAATTCTACGTGCTCTTTAGCTGTCATCCACCATCTTTAATCAAGAGAGCACCGTGCTGCCCTCTTTGTGGTGGCGGTTAATTTGAAAAATTCTATTTGACAAGCTGCCATCTTAAATGAAAAGATCATCACGCTGCTATATTGCGGGTAATTTTTACGTCACAGCTGTCATCCACCATCTTGCATTGCTAACCTTAGTGCTGCCCTGTTTAGCTACTTACCTTTGAGGCGGACTATTTGAAAAAATCTATTTGACAAGCTGTCACCCGCCATCGTGCATCGCAATCCTCAGTGCTGCACTCTTTAGTTGAAATGTGGTAGCGGATAATTTGAAAAAAATCTTTTTTGACAAGCAGCCATCTTTGAACACCGTGCTGCTACCTTTATCGTAGTAGCGAGCAATTTAAAATCTAGATGCTTTTTTCCAACAGCAGTCATCCGCCATCTTTAATCAAGAGAGCGCAGTGCCGCACTCTATGTAGTAGCGGATAATTTGAAAAATTCTTTTTGACAAACAGCCATCTTTATTCAACACAGTTACCGCTATCTTACATCGCTTACCTCGGTGCTACACTCTTTAGTTGAAATGTGGTGGCGGTAAATTCGAACAAGTTTAATCATACATCGGGGGAGCTAGAGTAAGCACGTGCTGCAGTGATGACGTCATCATACATGTTTAGACTTGTCCCTTTTCTTAAGAGTAAGTCGGTGTAAAGGAATGTGGTGGCGGTAAATTCGAACAAGTTTAAACATGCATCGGGAAAGCTAGAGTAAGCACGTGCTGCAGTGATGACGTCATTGTGCATGTTATACCTGATCGTTGACTAAAAGCTTTAGTCTTCGAGAAACAGTGATAGAGTGCCTCGTGAGTGGACTCAAGATCCTGTTTTGTCAGAGCTTCAAACGTGTAGTTTACATCATGAACACGTGAGTTTAGGTAGAAGACCTTCTGTGAGGCAGTGCCGTTCATGTCAACTAATTAAACTGCATCACGGACCTAAAACTAACGAGTTGTCTTCGCTTATTAACACTTATCATGGCTGTGGAGAGAGTAAACAAGGAAAAGGTGAAGAAACGTGCTGGGAAAAAGATGAGGACGCATGTTGGGCGTGGACTCATTAATAGAGTGATTGATCTTCTTTTCTTCGTGCTTCATCTCCCCTGCGGCCCTAGAACACGTTCGCCTGACACGTAGTTACATGCTGCCTGCATAGAGTATGTCGTGTAGCTGTTAAAATCTGCTTCGTAAAGTTATGCTCTGTGTTTGTGTGTGTGTGTGTGTGTGTGTGTGTTATTACCTAGTGCTTTAGCTGCTCAGAAGATAGCATCACTTGTCGTTGTTACTGCAATAAAACGAAAACTGAGTGACAAAGACCGTAAAATAGACAAAAGATAAAAATGTATATATATATATATATTCTAAAATAAATAAGAATTGTCAAAACATATTACAGGTGTTGTTTAATCCTACATCATGTCCTAGTGACTTAGAAGAAAGGAAACGTAGAGGATTAAAAGAAAACACACATAAGATTTAAAGTACATCCTCTTTATTAATCCATGAATTAAAGCTGTTATTAAAACCAAGCCATTTAACATACAGTTTATTGCCACGACGTCGAATAACACGTTCAACTAAATAGTGATCAGGATATTTTGTTTTCTGCAGTTCTTCGATGTAGAATCCTCCTTCAATAGGCTGTCCTCTGAGATCGCGAAGTAAATACGTAACTGGATTAGTAAGCTTAACACTTCTGATTTGAAGAATTTCAGTGCTCCAGTTAGGTATGTATCCTTTTGCAAAGATAGACTTGTGTTTGCTGATGCGAACAAAATCACCTTCTTTAAAGCGATGGCGACGTGGATCAGCTGTTTTAATTACAAGATGAATAGCATCTAGACGAGGTGTATTCTTTGTAACAAGACGTGGCTTTGTTCCGATAGTGCGATGAGGTGTATCGTTGTAGGTAGATAAAAGTCTAGGTAGCAGATCAATCCAACGATACGAACCTTACGCTGTACATTCTCGCCACATCATTGTTTTGAGTGTACGATTAAAGCGTTCTACAACACTTGCCTTGAGATTGCTGAACGTAGAGTAGTGTTGAATGCCAAGTAACTTGAGGTAAGAAGAAAAATCCTTGTTATAAAACTCTTTACCTTGATCAGTTTGAAGAAGCCTTGGGCAGCGTTTCGATTCTTCAACAATATGTTTAAATGCTTCTTTAACTTGAGCTGCTGTTTTAGAACGCATGGGTTGTGCAAAAGCAAACTTCGAGTACACATCGATAACAGTAAGTAGATACTTATACCCCTTATTACTAGAGGCATATGGAATCACTTCTACTAAGTCTGCTTGCCACAGATCATCTTTTCCTCGTGTAATAACGCGTCTGCGACAGTAGGTGCGACGGGCTGGTTTATGTAACTCATGTGCGATGTTTACCTTTACAGGTGAGATCTTCTCTTGACGAGCCATTACAAAATAATACCGGCATAACGTAGTTCTCTTTCTATTTCTAGAATTTCTGATCCGTGACCAGAGTGACCAGCCTCTTGCGATGCTCTTAAAAGTTGTACTCGTTCAACGAGTAAGTTTGGGTCATTCCAGTATCTTACATCCACATACGGCAACAAAGGCTTGTAGATAACATCAAGACTACGTGCAGTCGGAAACAGCTTAGAAATAAACTCACTATACTTGTAAATCTTATTCGCATTTACAGCTTCTGTTCTCTTGTAATTACGTCGTGTTGCGTCAGTTGCAAAAAGTATTGCTTTATATTTTTTAAGATCATCTTGTAAAATTATATCCTTGTCAGGTATTCGTGAGAAAAGAAGTTCTAAGAGTCCTTTCGTAGGTTTATAGGTAACACCTTTTACAATGAGTTTGTTGTTATTAATCTTAACATTTGAATTTCCTATCCAGAAACAGTCATCTTCGTAGCGAATACCGTAGGTAGTGTCAGTTTGTCTTGTAAAACGTTTTTCTATATAAGGCGCAAAGAGAGATCCATAGGTATCTTGAATAAAAGTTCTAAACTGATTGCGATACTCTGGTGTAATCATAACCTCAGACAAAGAAGGTAAATTTTGCGTCGATGTAGTAGGTGTTTCAGCAATAACATCTGTAGTTAAGAACTCAACACGCTTAGATGGTGATGTATCATTAAGTTCTTCTTCTTCTTCTTCCTTATCTTCCTCTTCCTCTTCTTGATCTACATCCTGCTTCTACTCTTCCTTATCTTGTTCATGCTTTTCTTCTTCTTCATGCTTCTCTTTATGATATGATGTTTGCATAGAAGCAAAACTTGAAGTAGACTGCGGTAATGAAGTAGAATTAAAAATTTATTTGAGTGGTGTACTTAGTTGTGTTCTTAAAAATAAATTCGTGTCTGCTTGAATACGTTTAAGCTCTTTAAATTTCCGTCGAATATTGTTTCGAGCTTGGATGATATGTTTTGTGATCTTCTTGCTAAATGTTAACATGATGATGGTTTTTAATCAAGTAGTTACTGTAATTCTGTGTTAATGCATATAAAATGATGGAAACCCATGCGATATCGTCCATACTGTACATCACTTTCTTTATCAATAACTAAAAAGCTGTAACGGTGTAATGACCAACATTTAGCACACATACGTTTAAAGTCATCGAATGTCATATCAGTGTTAACATGATCGTTATACACATGTCGCATGTTGCGCCCATCTTGCCGAAAAAGCACAATAACATTTGCGTTGTCGTGTATCAACTGCTTAGGCACACGAGAATAGGTTTGGCACAAATAGATGCAATCAACATATTTATGCCGACTCATACTAAAGAATGCACGAATAACGTTTTGCTGTTCTGTTGCGACATCATCAAAGATCATAAGAGAATTAGGAAGCACATCGTCTGGTGATGGTACTTGCTCATGCGAATTAAATTTAAAATATCTTATTCCATCTTTAACTAGATCGTGCATTACAGTTTGTAGAATAGTATATAGCGGCTGATAGAGTGACTTTGCGAAAACGTAATATTCTCGAAGCGTACACCATTTACAGAAGTAATAAGTGTGAGTAAAAGATTTCTTTTACCACATCCCGATGGACCTGATATAATACATCGAACAGTGAAAGGAAACAACGTTCCATGACGTTTTCTTGTAGTTGTACTAGAACTAGGTAAGAGATGTGGTACGATGTCGGTAACAGGTAGCGTGTCTTGCTGCTTTATAATCTTCATGATAACTGAATCATAAAGTACGTAATAGTAATATATATATTAAACGAAACAAGAGGCAACGGTTAGTTTATGATTTGCTCTTGACTAGTAAAGTCGTGTACAGCATGGTGAAACAACGATATCCAAACGACATGAAGACGAAGAAGAAAGTAAAAACTGTCGAATGGAAAGATGTTATAAAGGCTGCGCAAAAAGCTATTCGAGGGGAATACAATCATCGTGTAGCTGTTACTAAGGCGTTACGCGCAGCAAGAGCGAGAATTTCTCCAAAGTGCAGAGCAATATTTAGTAAACGTGCACGAATTATTCCTGTACCAAAACGAGGAGGATTTCTTCCTGCGCTGTTTGCTGGCTTAGCAGCTTTAGGGTCATTGCTAGGTGGTGCTAGTGCTGTATCGAGAACTGTCAAAGCTGTAGAAGAAGCGAAACAACAGTTGAAAGAGAGTGAACGTCATAACAAGACGATGGAGGCAATTGCGTTACGAGGCAAAGGTGTGAACATGAAGCCAGCGCCATACAAGAAAGGGCTTGGTATCTACATTTCTCCAAAAAACGTCTACTGAATGCACTGCCACATCGAGCTCTAACGCATGATGAAGTTTTTACGTTTACTAAACAACTAGGAATTCATTATTTTCGAGGAGTGTATATGCGCGATCAACTACCAGCGCGCCCACGTGAACATGCAAGTGTCGTAATTAACTTGGACGACAGTCGTGGACCTGGAACACATTACGTTGCTTATGTAAAACGTAAATCTAAAGTATGGTATTTTGATAGCTATGGAGACTTACCTCCTCCTTTTGAGCTCATACGTTATTTCGAAAGCAGTGCAGACATTGTTTACAATAAAAACCGTGTGCAAAACTTTAATACACGCATGTGCGGACGATTATGTCTTATGTTCTTATATCAAACCCAGACAGTAGAGAAAGTGCATTAGTGTCTACGTGATGACGAACAGTGAAAGAACGTTTGCTGTACGTGGAGAAGGACCTGAAACATCCGTCTATTTTAATCCACCAATCGAACTTGGTTATCAGCCGCATAGTCTCGGACTAGTATCGTTTGAAAGCTACAATGGAAACTATAATGTGCGTGATGGTGCAAACAAGTTCTATTACGATGAGTATGTGCTAGCACTACCCTCAGGTAGTTATACAGTAGACGATATTCACGACTATATTGAAAGTACGTCAATTGATCAGTTTGGGGAAGATAGTTTTAGTAATCATAATTACAAGTTCTCAATCACTATAAGCAACATTACACGTAAATGTGTTATTGAATCATCATTTAAGATTGACTTCAAATCACAACCTGATTCGATTGGACCACTGCTTGGATTTTCATCGAGGGAGCTCCTACCGAACGTACGTTACGAGTCTGATCAGCCTATAAAACTCTTCGATGATTATAATGTGAACATTACTTGTAATATTATTACAGACTTGAATAGTAATCTACAACCTTCGCACGTCCTGCACGACTTTGTTACAGAGGAACGTGGATATACTATTTGTGAGAAACCAGCAGTAGTTCTTTATAATCCTGTGTCTGTAAAACACATTAGCAACATTACTCTTAGACTTGTAAATAAACATAATCAGCTTATTCATTTAGATCAGCACGCGTACGTAGCTTACAAACTACATCTTAAACCAGTATGAAAACCATCTATAAAACACGGTGTACATTCCGAAGACATACTACGTGTGCAGAGACTCATCGAGTTAACAGATACCCATAAGCAGATACTCCATGATTTAGGATATACACTACTAAAACAGAATGGAAGAAATGCTAGACATTACGAATACAGTAGAAAGTCGTGAACGTGTAGTACGAAGTGAGTGATGAAATTCATTTTATTATTAATCGGCAAGATGTATACACCTTACCACACGAAAGCTACCTCTATATTGAAGGACGACTAGAAAAGTCGGATGGAAGTGGACCAAGCACATCACAACTAAACAACCATACTCTAGCTTTTCTATTTTCTGAAGCGCGATATGAAGTAAATAATGTTGAAATAGATCGAACGAAGAACGTTGGTATTACAAGTGCAATGAAACTCTACCCTTCTTTCTGTGATGAAGAAAGTAATCTCTTGCGAATGGCTGGATGGTGTCCAAAAGCTACTAACCACTGGATGATTAATGAGGATGGTACTTTTACGGGTATGTTATCACTGAAACATATTTTTGGATTCGCAGAAGACTTTACACGTATTATAATCAACGCAAAAACAAGAGCTTATTCTAATCCGTGATCGAAGTGATTACAATTCTCTTAAAGCAGTAGAAAATAGCACTGCATAGTATACTGTGGCGGATTCCACATGTAACCTTATCTGATCGTGAAAAATTTCGATTGCTCAAGATTGTAGAAAATGATACACCATTACCTATACGTTTTAGAAGTTGGGAGCTGCAAGAATATCCTGTGTTACCACCTACATACAAGCATAGCTGGGCTGTTTAAACATCACGTTTTACTGAGAAGCCCTTGTATATTATTTTTGGATTTCAAACTAATCGTAAATTCAATCACGAAAAAGATAGCTCACTGTTTGATCACTGTAAATTAAGACACGTTAGATTATATCTCAACGGAATTACGTATCCCTACGAAAACATAGACTTTAACTTTGAGAAAAATGAGTTTGGGATGCTCTATGACATGTTTTGTAAATTTCAATCATCGTATTATCAGAAAGAAGATCGTCCGCTATTTACACCTCAAGAATTTAAAAATAAGGCACCGGTTGTAGTTATAGACTGCTCTTATCATGAAGAATCTGTAAAAGAATCTCCAGTTGATATTCGTTTAGAATTTGAAACATCTGAAAACATTCCTGCTAACACAGCAGCCTATTGGCTTATTATTAAGATGAGTGATGTTACTTACCAACCGCTAACGAATATTGTTACGAGACTATAAATAAGAATAGCTCTTTATCATTTTCATTAATGTGTGCTTCGACATCGTACGCTATGGAACAAAACTGCAAATGTGCATGCTGTTTGCATGCTCATACGCAACATCTTATTTATCTTACACGAGTGAGGCTATTAAGATGTTCTATAAACATAGATCGTCGATGCCGAAACATCTTATTCAATACTTGCCACCAGGATTTTTATCTACGTACGCTGCCTCTTACGTACATAATTTTTTGGGCATCCTTCCTCTACACAGTAAGATGTCGATCGAAGTAGCTTTATGCAGAACTTGTCAACGACATTACAAGCATCGAGGAGAAAATGGTGATGATGATTGGGATGGACCAAATCCGAGGATTGAACACTGTACACAGTGTATGAATGAACTTTCTCTAGTACCTCATGATGATGATGATTCCGAAAAGGAATAACAAGAAGGTAAGAAGTATATGATCTTCTCTGTAAAGCATAACATACTTAGTATAATATATTTCTAAATGTTTTGTTTAATTTGAATGTTGCAGGAGGCATTTCAGAAGCATACGTTGTTAAGAAGCATACTAACCTTGTCAGCAGCAAAAACGAACACTGTTGTAGTACATTTGTAAATACATATTTGATCTCATTCAAAAATGATGTAATTATTGCATTGCTTTACACCGCTTACTTTTAAGAAAAACGATCAGGTCTAAACAAGCACAATGACGTCATCACTGCAGCACGTGCTTACTCTAGCTTTCCCGATGCATGTTTAAACTTGTTCGAATTTAAGGCCACCACATTCCTTTACACCGACTTACTCTTAAGAAAACGGACAAGTCTAAACATGCATGATGACGTCATCACTGCAGCACGTGCTTATTCTAGCTCCCCCGATGTATGATTAAACTTGTTCGAATTTACCGCCACCACATTTTAACTAAAGAGTGTAGCACCGAGGTAACGATGTAAGATAGCGGTAACTGTGTTGAATAAAGATGGCTGTTTGTCAAAAAGTATTTTTCAAATTAACCGCTACTATATAGAGTGCGGCACTGCGCTCTCTTGATTAAAGATGGCGGATGACAGCTGTCAAAAAAAAGCACGTGGGTTTGTAAAGCACGTGGAATTTACCACCACCACAAAGAGGGCAGCACGGTGCTCTCTAGATTCAAGATGGCGGATGATAGCTGTTAGAAAAAGCATCTAGATTTTAAATTCCTCGCTACTACGATAAAGATAGCAGCACGGTGTTCAAAGATGGCTGCTTGTCAAAAAAGATTTTTTTCAAATTATCCGCTACAACATTTCAACTAAAGAGGGCAGCACTGTTCTCTCTGGATTAAAGATGACTGCTTGTCAAAAATAATTTTTCAAATTATCCGCCACCACAAAGAGGGCAGCACGGTGCTCTCTTGATTAAATATGGTGGATGACAGCTGAAGAGCACGTAGAATTTGCCGCCACCACATTTCAACTAAAGAGTGTAGCACTGTTCTCTCTGGATTAAAGATGGCGGTTGACAGCTCTCAGAAAAGCACATGGGTTTGTTTCCAAACAAGAGCACGTAGAATTTGCCGCCACCACATTTCAACTAAAGAGGGCAGCACGGTGCTCTCTGGATTAAAGATGGCAGATGGTAGCTGTCAAAAAAGCGCGTATCTTTGTTTCCAAACAAGAAAATGTACAATTTTTCAAATTGCCGCCACCACATTTCAAAGGCATCTAGCTAAAAGGTGCAACACTGAGGTTTGTGATGCAAGATGGCGGATGACAGCTGTCTGAAAAAAGCACGTGAGTTTGTTTCCAATCAAGAGTACGTGGAATTTCCCGCCACCACAAATAGGGCAGCATTGTGCTCAAAGATGGCTGCTGTCACGTGGAATTGTCTGCCACCACAGGTATCTAGCTAAAGAGGGCAGCACGGTGCTCAAAGATGGCTGCTCTCAAAAAGCATTTTTCAAATTATCCGCCACCACATTTCAAAGGTAAGTAGCTAGAGGGCAGCACTGTGTTCTATAGATTGAAGATGGCGGATGACAGCTGTCAGAAAAGCACGTGGATTTGTTTACCGATTTAAAACTCGCGCTAGTGAGGTTATGTTGGTAGCACTAAGTTTTAGGCCCGCCAAGATGGCAGCACTGCTGACGACAGGTGACGAATTTGCAGCTACTGCGATGAAGAGGCCAGCACGGTGCTCTGTAGTTTAAAGATGGCGGATGACAGCTGTTAAAAAGCACGTGGATTTGTTTACAAATTCAAATCTCGCGCTAGTGAGGTAAAGTTGGTTCTACTGAGGTTTAGGCCCGTCAAGATGGCAGCAGTGAGGTTAGCGATGCGTTGTTGTCTGTCAAAAAGCACGTGGCTGTCAAAAAGCATGTGGATTTGTTTACAAATTCAAAGCTCGCGCTAGTTAGGTTAAGTTGGTACCACTGAGGTTTAGGATCGTCAAGATGGCAGTACTGAGGTTAGCGATGCGTTGTTGTCTGTCAAAAAGCACGTGGCTGTCAAAAAGCATGTGGATTTGTTTACCTATTCAAATCTCGCGCTAGTTAGGTTAAGTTGGTTCCACTGAGGTTTAGGCCCGTCAAGATGGCAGTACTGAGGTTAGCGATGCGTTGTTGTCGATGACAGCTGTTAAAAAGCACGTGGCTTTATTTAGAAATTCAAATTTCCCGCGGGAGGTGGAGGAGGCCTCTGGGAGGCCTCTGGCTGTGGTGGAGGTGGAGGAGGCCTCTGGCTGTGGTGGAGGTGGAGGAGGCCTCTGGGAGTCCGGTGGTGGTGGTGGACGCAGAATCCCTGTATGATACTACTCACCAAATAGGAATAGATGGATAAGGCTTCCGGAAAACACATAACTCCGGAGTCATATAATCAACCCACGTAGTAAAAAAAACCGAGACATTCCTCCCACAATAGTACACCCGATTAAGACAAGAAAGTTAATGAAATACCTCAATTAGATGACTACTGGGAACATGACGCATCAATAAACCCACATCTTACAAAACAAATAGTCCCAAAAGGGACCTCGCCACAACGCGGTTTTAAAAATAAGTGATATGCGCAGATTCACACTGTTGCCCAGACGCAAACACGACCACTTCCCCACAATCAGGAGAGTGGGAATATTACATACACAAGGTAGGTAGCGAAGTTGGTGGTAAAAATTCACCAGGTAACATGTAAAAGAATGGATTAACTCCACTAAGGGATCACTAAATTAATTGGCAGGATGACTCCAAAAGCGAAAGCACATAGGTAGGGAATAACACGCTCAACTATCCAGAACGCAGAACGGAAATCAGATAAATCAACAATATCTCCGGATTTTAGAAAATTAACAGAAAGAAAAAAACACCTGAGGAGGTAGGTTTAATTAACAATATCATAGAAGGAAACAAGGATGATATGAGCTTATGCGGGAAATCACAATTTTCACACACCAACTACACGAGTTGCAGACACATACTACATTATTAATTTCCATCGTCACCAAAACAAAATGGTTCAATCAAAGGTGCACTAACACCCACCAGAGTGCAATAACACAACTAAATCCCACAGAAGCAACGGTAACCCACGCCTAGAGTCAGAACATGAAGACACTCCACAACAACATGCCACACGGCAACTTAACAAATGCATGATGCAATAACTCACCATCACCAAACCAAGCACAAAGGCAAAAGAAGATGAACTTCTCAGGTTATTAATCCATGCACGAACTCAAAATAATATCAACAGATGGAAGATGGTCACTGACAACAGCCCAACTCGCACAGGACGATATTACAGTAGCATAGTAGTGCATGAAATTAAATATCACAAAATCCATGACTTTAATAGTGTACAACCAAATACCACCAAGGTAGAAATTAGTTCTACAACAAGATAAAATTTCAAAATGAAAAGGCTATTTCATGTAAGAAATACATGGAGATTACTTGGGATAGGCATACTACCAACAGTCCCCTGAACAAATACGAAGAGGGCTACACAACCATTAGAAATGAAGAGGCTCGGAAACCAGTAGTTAGAGATGGAAAAACCGTAAAGATCCAGGATTCATGCACAAAGCAAACAGTCTACCAACACCAACACAGATTAACAGGCCCAAAGATTTTGACCAAGACAAATAACTGCAGCGACTGATCAGCAACAGGTAGCAGTATAAATATTCGAAGCTTAAACAACGGTACATAGAGATAGTGATCATCGAAAACCGATAGTAGGCCCCAAATAAAATACAGAATTAGATATTAAACCCCATATCCAAGCAAAATTTTGCTACAAGGGGTGAATGAAGAAACAGAGCAAGAATAATTTTCAAGAGATAAATAAGGATAAGTTTACCAAACCAGAAACAAATCAAAGATATGAACTGATTAAGGCCTACGTTTAAATCAAGCATCCAGTTAGTTAAATCTCAAACTTCTATTTTTTAAATAATATTTTAGAAACAATCACCCAGGATAAGAAATAAAATCGAGCAACCAGTGGTCCAGAAGACTACCGAATGGACACCCTGCACAGGAGGTTAAATACATATGAACAGAACACGGTCATAAAATATTTGCCATACCACAGTACGAGCAGAAAAATGACGAAAGGCAGACCCGAAGAATTCATTATCAAGTCCTACTCATAGCCAAGGCAGATTTGGCATGATAAATAAAAATCTAAACTCAGCAAACTGAAGATATAAGGTGTACAGGTCAGATATATTATTGGTAACGAACCCCCCAAGAAACAGTCATGTGAAAAATTCCACACACCACCAAACCACCATGTTCACACCTGAAACAATAGCAGTACCCAAAAAATAGAAACATATCAAACTTAGGTTAAAAAGTCACAGAAACGTGTACCGAAATGAAAACCGCCAAGTACAACTACATTAAACAGAAAGGTGATAATTTTTCAATTAGCTCACTGAATTGCAGTTCTCAGTTGTATGTCGATTTCAGCACCCAAGTCCTTCACCCAGCAGAATCCTAAAGGCAGGGAAATAGGGGAATAATACTGTACATTAACCAGGCTTAATTTGAGACAGGTGGACAGGCCTAATTCTTTTAGCAACCGGATCACTCACTAACATTGATACTAGGGACAGAAATTGCAATACGGTGCAAGGACCTTGATACCTAGGCGCCAGCTTGGCAGAAAATGTATTAACTGCTTTACTGATGGGGTAACATTTAATGAAGACTGTATCACCAACCTTCACTCTAGTTGATTTCCTACCCAAATTGTACCTTTTCTTGGCTTTCTCATATGAGACGGACAGATTTTGCTTTGCTTCATCGCAAACCTTCCGAACATCATGTGATTTAGACAGATCAGGCAAAAGATCATCAATACCAAGTACATTTGACATAGGGGAATATGGAATGTAAGAAAACATAAGGGACATGGGCGTTTTACCATGAGACTCATGGATAGCCGAGTTGAAAGCATGAGCTAACCAATGTAGACAGGAGTCCCACTTAGACTGATTATTGTGATAATATGCTATCAATGCAGACTTCAAATTTCTATTTACTCTCTCGGCATAAGATGGGTTTGGAATAATGGGGTGGTTGTAACATGTGAAATCCACAACTCGAATAGGTATTTCCTAAACAGATGACTAGTGAACGCACAGGCATTATCAGACACAAGGAACTTGGGAGGGCCAAAAGATGCAAAGATATAATTTAGACAGTTAATAGTTGTCCGAGAAGTGGTAGACCTAGTGGGAAAGATCCAGGTAAACCGTGAGGACGCATCGACACACACAAAAATGTGGGTGCTCCCCAGAGAAGATCGAACCATTGGTCCCACGTAGTCGATGAATAACCCCTCCATTGGGCGAGAAGCTTGTGAGGATGATAACACACCTACACGGTTGTTTAGACTAGGTTTATTGATGGCACAAATTTTGCAAGACTTAATCATGCTTCTGATGTCACTGTCCATCCTTTTCAAAATGAAAAAATGTCTAACTTTCTGCCTTGTTTTGAACATACTTACATGACCTCCAATTGGAGAGTCGTGATAATACTTGAAGATAACCGGTACTAGTACCTAGGGTACAACAATTTTGAAACTACGGTCTCCTCGACCCTTACAACACAGAACACCCTAGACTAGAGCGTAAGGCTTCACTAAGAGTTCCATTACTAATTTTAGTGATGATCTCGTTTAATTCAGGGTCATATTTCTGATGATCTTCAAATTCATGGTAAAGTAAAGGTAGATTAGAAAGGATGGCACTAACTCCGACTACTTTACTTTCATTAAAATTTACAATATTAGATTTTTCCTTAGGACAAGGTTCCGCATCAAGCATTGAGAATTAAAGGCAGAAATCCTAAGTGCCCAACGAGTAATCCTTCCAGTTCTTTTGGGCCGGTTCAAAACCCACGACAAAGCCTGATTATCCATCTCGAGGTCAAAATTTACATGTTCAACAAAGGGCCGAAACTTTTCGAGGGCGAACAGGACAGCAAGGCATTCCAACTCGTAAACAGAGTATTTGCTCTCAAGATCAGTTAGGATTTGGGAGGCATATGCAACAGGCCTACGTCCATCCTCGTACTCTTGCAGGAGTACACCCGCAATAGCCTTTCCAGATGCGTCGGTCTGAACAATAAAGCGTTTAGAAAAATCAGGTATGACCGAAACAGGGGCGTTCGACAGAGCGAGCTTCAACTTCTCAAAAGCTTCTTGTTGGAGAGGACCCCAAAAGAACTTCACATCTTTCCGCCTTAAATGATTGAGAGGTGCAGCTACCTCAGCGAAATTGGGAATAAATTTCCAGAAAAAGTTAACCATTCCCACAAAACGGGCAATGCCTTTGACATCTTTAGGAGGCTGAAACTCACGAATGTCCTGTGTCCTAGATTGATCAATAGAAACTCCATTTGAAGACACAACGTGTCCAAGAAAGGACATACTTGGTTGGGCGAAGGCTATCTTAGATAGCTTAACGGCGAGGCCAGCTTTTCTCAAGCGTTCAAGAACTTCCCGTACATGGGTTACATGTTCTTCAAAAGTTTTAGAATACACGACCACATCATCGAGGTAGTTAAAAACACATTTAAATTTAATATCAGAGAGGATAGAATCAAGCAAACGTGTGAGAACTCCAGCACCAGAATTCAAGCCAAAGGGAAGTCGAAGAAATTCATATAAATTCCAGTCAGTGATGAAGGCAGTAAGTGGTACTGACCTCTAAGATAAAGGGATTTGGTAGTAGGCCTGGTTAAGGTCCAGTACTGTGAAAAACTTTGCCCCAGAGAAACACCCAAAGCAGGTGTGCAGGTCAGGTAACGGAATGGACTGAAGGACCACCTTCTGGTTTAATTTCCTATAGTCCAGAACAGCCCGGAAGCCACCAGAGGGCTTGAGTACAAGGAAAACAGGAGAGGCGTATGGAGAGGTAGAAGGTAGGATAACCCCTTCTGCAAGCATGTTCTCAATATTTTTTTTCAATTCCAGCATACGTGGAGGAGAGATTCTATACGGAGGAGATCTCACAGGTTTGGTACCTGTTAGTTCGATATCATATTCAAGAACATCAGTTACCCCTAACTTACTGGTGAATACTTCAGGAAATTCGCTACAGAGAGCACGGATTTCTTCAGCTTTTTCTTTACAAAGATGATCAAGTTCTAAGTCCTTAATATTACTGATTTCATCCGGTACTGATTCAGAAACACAATTGACATTTAAATTACCCCTAGAACCCTCAATCAAATTAAATTTACAGGTGGGGAAGAATTTAAAGAACAATTTTCTGTCTTGAAGATCAAGCACTAGTCCAGTTTTGGACAAAAACCCAGTTCATAAAATCATACTACACGAGAGGTTAGGTACCACAAGGCACGATATTTTCCAGGCATAATTTCCTATCCTCAATTTCACCTTAGCAGCCCCAAGAATTTCCACATTATTACCGTTAGCAGTAACACATTTTACCTCGGAAGGTTGTAAAGCAGGTAACTTACAAGCACATTTCATTTTAGAATACCAAGCAGAATCGATTAAGTTCACAACGCTTCCCGAATCAATTAATGCAATTAATGGTTCATTGTTTACTTCAGCCCTAGTGAAAATACCTTCAGACACAACATAACCGCATATTTTGTTGCAGCTAAGAGGGCAAATGACCTCATCAGAATTCCCTACATTTCCAGAAAGTAGAAATTTACGAGTCCGGTTATTAGTTCTCAGTCATTTATGGCGTCTTTGAAATGAATTAGGGCAAAAACTTTTAGTATGTTGCTTAGAGCCACAAAGATAACAAACATCATGTTTACGACCTTTAGATGGGCATGAATTCCTTAGATGCTCAGCAGAACCACACACAAAAATGTTTTTAAAATTCACATTACAGGGTACATTAGCATAGCCAGAACAATTAGAACTGGTAGGAGGAGGAGCAAGGTGTACAGATCGAGATTCGTCTCCGTGCTTCACATCCTCTGCGAAAGAACACGCAGCTTCCAATTCAATAAAGGTGGTGGGGCACTTTATTAGGGAAAGATAGGATCTGTACGAGGGGGATATTCCTTTTAGGATACGGCCAACCATTTCCTCTTCAGGGACCGAAATCCTGAATACTTTACAAAAGAATTTCAAGTCAAGGATGTAAGCTAGTAAATTTTCATGCAGGTATTGAGGTCTAAAGCAATGTTGTGGAATAAGGCTAGGAAGAGCTAATGAAGGAATAACTTTTTCAAGAACTAACCCATGAAACTGACTAATACTGAGGTTCTGCGAAATTGCTTCAGAAATCTCCTTTTTCAAAATTCCTTCACAATGTGAAAATAAGGCACGATACATGCCCAAATCATCCACAGAGTTAACATTAGCAGACTCTGTCATTTCCATAAGGAATCTTAAAAATCTATGACACTCCTCGATTGAGTTAACGGAAATTCTTTACACCGTGAAACAGCTCTTTCAAAGAATTATGAGACGCACCACTTAATCGGGATAAGACAGTTTCTAGTACAGGAGTAGTTACGCATCATGCACTTTGGTGAGAAGAAGTAGATAAATTTTGATTTACACTATCATTAACATTATTATTAGGAATAGTAGTCCTATCAGAAACAGACAGATTCTCCATTTCCCTACTTGCAATTATCAAATCAAGATCAGCTGACATATAGAAGCTAGACTCAAAAGTCTGATACATTCACTAATAAATTCTCCATCAGGTTTCAAGGTGAGGAGATCCTGGATGCGCCCAGAAAGGTGGTACACCATAGCCTTGAGCCGACTGACTTGAGACTTGGTAGGTTGTGTTTCAGTAAATTCATTTTTAATTATTGAAATTTCTTTTAAAGATCCATTAATTAAATTTAAAGACTCACCAGTCTTGGAGTAATCAATATTAGAAAGGTTAATCGGCACCTGCAGATGAGTAGAAAGTAAGGAGGCACACTCCGAGACAGTTCCCACAGGTTCTAAACCACGAACAGCAAGTTCATACAGCAACACCGACTTGCGAAAATGATGAGGGTGGATTACCGGTCGGGCCATGACGAAAGACAATATGAAACAAAACAAGCCAAGCATGGAATAAGATGGTTGCAATTCTTCTACAAGCACATATTACACCAGTTTAACACCATGTCCTTAGTTCAATCAATTAGTATCTGATACCAGGCAAAAATAAAAGTCAAGAGAGGACGCAAACAACCTCCAGGTAGATACGAGCAGGGTACATGAATCAATAAACCCAGCTGTACCTACCGCTATACTGACCCGTACGTAGCCAAACCCAGAACACTACGATAAGGGCAGCAAAAGTATTAACAAACAAGTAACTAGCCAGTACACAAATGAGTCAGAGAAAGACCAAGGAAGAGCTGGAAGCGTAATCAGGCCCCCACAAGAACATAAACAAGAAAAGAGTAAATAACTTACCACAAGAAGTAGTAGGGTGACGCATCAAAACATGCCTGGTATCACATATCAAATTACTTAAAAGAAGTACACCAGTGTTTTTCATTCAAAGGAAAGTAGTATTAATTAGATAAATGTAAAATTGCAAATAGTAATTAGAAAACGTCCTCGTAGTAAAATAGAAAATGTAGATATTAAGTTGAAATTGAATTATTACCAAGAAAAATAAACTAATCATATACTAAGGTTATTAGGGGCCCCGTTATACTAGAAGTAATGAGATAATTAAAACAGTATCAGTTTAAAATAAACAATCTTCTTTTAGAAAACGCCAATAACCACATGAACCACCTAGTTCTATCCAAGGGCAGGCCTCGCAGGGAGACCAGTAAGTAAATTCACTATTAACACAACACGCAGGGAGAAGTTAAAAATACCAAATGAATTAGGATAATTCAAGCAGAGGTTTAAGAAAAGGGTAAGGACGAATCATCAATTAAATAGAAAGAAAACACAAGATATCAAGCCCCGAAGGGGAAACTGGGAACCAAAATCATCCACCAACGGATATTATTATTTTCAACAATCACCACACAACATCTGTTGTCATAGGAACAGGCCCACGCCTAAAACAACGCAAAATCAAAGATACCCACGGAAATAGAAGGCAGAAACAAGGGGAAAAACATATATTTAGGCCGGAAGGACCAAGAAGGAAAGAAGGAATAAAACAAGACCCCAAAATAATTAAATAAACCTACCGCCCCTTGGTTAGAGCTAAGTAGTTCAAAACCTGACCAGATTGTGGTGAGCTTAACACCAACGTAAGAATTAGAACACTATCATATTCCTTTTTCCATTTAAACAAATTTAGATTCTAATTTACCAAACCTCCAGAACAATATTACAAGGTTTCAATGACAATTATAGCACGTGATTAAACCAACGTGCACTTCAATCACATCTTATACCAAAGTTTTTTTGGAAAAGTGACCATAAAATTTAGTTGAGAGAGACCGCTTCAACGCAATAAGGTTTTAGACACATCACCTCTTCCGTACAGTCTTTGCTTTGGTTCGCCAATATCGAAAGTAGAACAGAAGCTTGAATCGACGCCACTTCATCCTCTAGTTTCAAATGCAGACAAATAGAGTGGTACATACAGTCTGTGGACGTTCTCCCGATGAAATAAAAACCAACAAATGTAGAGGGGTGGAAGGAGAGCCCTCTCACTTATAATATTCAGCCGTTCTCCATCTCGTAGTTTGGAAAGTGCTCAAGCACTAGACACCAAGTCCACGCACGATGCATCTTCTCCAATTCACCACAGAATAATGGCCGCTCTCACTAAGCAACAACTAGCTCGCCGAGGAAGGGAACTCCGCCAGTGGGTGGAGCGTCGTAGTACAAAGTTTCTGAGTAGATATGAGCACGTACAAGGTGCCTTCATTAGTTAAGATCCTCGCTCACTAGAGCGCCAACAGAGAGTAGTAGCGGAGAAGTTAAACTTGAAGTACCAAGAAACAGAATTGAAAATGATACCGCAAAGGTAGAGTTTATTTGACACATTTTCTACGCAGTTAGGCCACGTCTAAAACGTTGAGAGGAGGAGAAACAACATTTATGACATGTCCATGTCAGCCTCTCGCCCCGAAGCTTAGCTATTACTTTCATATCTGCTGCACAGTGGTCTGAAGTAACCGAAATTTTTTGTCACAGTCCAAGTGGAAACGACCACAAGTACCAAGTCCAACATAGTAAATGACCAGTTAGGTAGGATAATACCAGGAGGTAGATTAAAGTCTAGTACCACCTTAAAATCATGTTCAACAGCAACACAGAGTTCACCATTTTTCACCACATTAGGCGCTTCCGCAAAACATCCATTTACGAATTACACACCACAGTTTCTGTTTATAAAATGGAGCATTAAAGATAATAGGTTCCAAGAAGTACACAGTACATAGTCTGAATTAAATCACATCTTCAAACATTGTAGATTCCAAACAGTTTTGCATTTTGATTGCAATAGTATACACGGTGATGATAAATTCACCATCAGAGTTCATGAAGGATTATACACAACGTATCCACAGAGTTTCCTACCAACAATTAACTTTACCCAGCAATCTCTCTCGGCTGTACATTCAACATTAAGCTTTGAAATTACCATTTCATAGTAAGTACTAGTTTTCGTGTTCCAGGTTTTAAGAAATGCAGCATCTTACTTCCTTTCAAAAATCAGACTAAATGCCCGACAATACGAAGATACCGCGAACAACCAGGGAAACGAAGAGAGGGAAGTACCTCAAGATTGGTGAAAGTTTTTTTTTATAATAACCCAAGACAAAGCATAAATCTCGTAATACAAACATAAATTAGAGATATTATCAACAGACTCAGGTCTAGAGCATACCACCAACCTAAATTACACAAGAAAACAAATTAGGCTAACTAGACTACCCTCGACCAACCTTATCCACCAGCACCAAAAATCACAAGATTACCAAACATAATAGATAGCCACAGGCAAGGTACTCTTAGCCCACCACACACCAAAGGTGGAACATAAATGTCAAGATTACAGTACTTACTTCAATATACAAATAGCTCAAAACACTAAACTTAAACCATGGAGAAGAATAAGAAGTATGGACGGAACGTCCATCAAGATTTCCCACCAATACAGGGAGCCACAAGAAGAAAAACTAAATCATAAGCTCTATCGGAGAACACTAACTGACCCCAAGGTAATTACAATTAACTAGAACAATACACTAAGATACAATTCACAAATTAAACAGTTTTACATAAACGCGAGCAAGACGGCCAAGTTAAGTATGAACAACTAAAAAACAACAGACTGAGATCCACAGATCAGTGAGCCAATCATTCATTTATTTTTAAGAGCCCACCCTAATTCACCCAAAATAATTAATTAAACTCTTAAGGAAGGCAGATTTTAAATCATAGATAATTTACCTTCGCATAACCCAGAAAGAAGAGACTTTTCAAATATAGATAAGTAGTATAATGGGAGAGTTCGGCCGCACCTCCGCCGCCGCACGCCTCCGCCCGCCTCCTCCTCCGCCGCCGCCCGCGGGAAATTTGAATTTTGGCGGGAAATTTGAATTTTGGCGGGAGATTTGAATTTGTAAACAAAGCCACGTGCTTTTTGACAGCTGTCATCGACAACAACGCATCGCTAACCTCACTGCTGCCATCTTGACGGGCCTAAACCTCACTAGTACCAACTTAAGCTAACTAACGTGAGGTAAACAAAGCCACGTGTTTTTTGACAGCCACGTGCTTTTTGACAGACAACAACGCATCGCTAACCTCAGTACTGCCATCTTGACGGGCCTAAACCTCAGTAGTGCCAACTTAACCTAACTAGCGCGAGGTAAACAAAGCCACGTGCTTTTTGACAGCCACGTGCTTTTTTGACAGCTGTCATCCGCCATCTTTAAACTACAAAGCACTGTGCTGCCCTCTATATCGCAGTAGCTGTAAAATTCGTCACCTGTCATCGGCAGTGCTGCCATCTTGACGGGTCTAAACCTTAGTGCTACCAACTTAACCTAACTAGCGCGAGGTAAACAAAGCCACGTGTTTTTTGACAGCTGTCATCCGCCATCTTTAATCTATAGAGCACAGTGCTGCCCTCTTTAGCTACTTACCTTTGAAATGTGGTGGCGGATAATTTGAAAAATTCTTTTTGACAGCAGCCATCTCGCATCGCAAACCTCAGTGCTGCCCTCTTTAGCAAGATACCTGTGGTGGCAGACAATTCCACGTGACAGCAGCCATCTTTAATCAAGAGAGCACCGTGCTGCCCTCTATGTGGTGGCGGCAAATTGAAAAATTCCACGTGCTCTTGTTTGAAAACAAACTCACGTGCTTTTTTGACAGCTGTCATCTGCCATCTTTAATCAACAGAGCACAGTGCTGCCCTCTTTAGTTTGAAATGTGGTGGCGGTAAATTCCACGTGCTCTTGTTTGGAAACAAAGCCATGTGCTTTTTTTTGACAGCTGTCATCCGCCATCTTTAATCAACAGAGCACCGTGCTGCGGGCAATTTCATCACCTATCATCCGCCATCTTTAATCTACAGAACACCGTGCTGCCCTCCTTATGACATGTAGTAGCGGGCAATTTGAAAAGTTCTGTTAGCTATCATCCACCATCTTTAATCAAGAGAGCACCGTGCTGCCATCTTTAGCTAGATACCTTTGAAATGTGGTGGCGGCAAATTGAAAAATTTCACGTGCTCTTGTTTGGAAACAAACTCACGTGCTTTTTTGACAGCTACCATCCGCCATCTTTAATCAACAGAGCATAGTGCTGCCCTCTTTAGTTTGAAATGTGGTGGCAGCAAATTGAATAATTTCACGTGCTCTTGTTTGGAAACAAACTCACGTGCTTTTTTGACAGCTACCATCCGCCATATTTAATCAACAGAGCATAGTGCTGCCCTCTTTAGTTTGAAATGTGGTGGCGGCAAATTGAAAAATTTCACGTGCTCTTGTTTGGAAACAAACTCACGTGCTTTTTTGACAGCTACCATCCGCCATCTTTAATCAACAGAGCATAGTGCAGCCCTCTTTAGTTTGAAATGTGGTGGCGGCAAATTCCACGTGCTCTTGTTTGGTAAACATAGCCATGTGCTTTTTTGACAGCTGTCATCCGCCATCTTTAATACAGAGAGCACCGTGCTGCCCTCTTTATCGTAGTAGATGTAAATTCGTCACCTGTCATCCGCAGTGCTGCCATCTTTAGCTAGATACCTTTGAAATGTGGTGGCGGATAATTTAAAAAGAAAAATTCTACAGCAGCCCTCTCTCGACGCTAATTGCATAAGATGGCGGCTATACATGACTCCTTAAGGGTGCTTACGCAAGATGGCTGCTATACACAGGTTCTTATGAGACGCCCTTGGGATGCTTGCGCAAGATGGCAGTTATACATGGCTCCTTATGAGATGCCCTAGGGATGCTTGCGCAAGATAGCGACTGCTCTTATGGGACGGCTTAAGGGTCCTTGCACAAGATGGCTTGAGACGCCCTAAGGATGCTTGCGCAAGATGGCGGACACAAGATGGCGGCTATACATAACTCCTTATGAGACGCTTTAAGGGTGCTTGCGCAAGATGGTTGCTACTCTTATGAAGAATGCTAGCTTAGAGGCTAACGTGTCGTGATAGTTCGATTCATTAAATTTAGGGCTTAAATGCAAAATGTTAAATATCTCGAAAACGGAGCATCGTAGAGCAAAACGGACAAAATTTTTCCGCCTAATACGTAGGTTCGTAGTATTAGGAACAAGAAAAAACATAGTCTAATGATGAGATCAACGGTTCGATTCCTACTTAAGCCCTTTGGCATTGGCAGCTATCTATTTCTACAAGATGGTGGCTGCTCTTATGAGACACAAGATGGCTTGAGACACCCTAGGGATGCTTACGCAAGATGGCGGACACAAAATGGTGACTATACATAGCTCCTGCATGTGGTGGAGGGAAATTTGAAATTCTATGTGCTTAATCAACAGAGCACCCTGCTGCCCTCTTTAGCTGAAATGTTGTGGTGGATAATTTGAAAAATTCTTTTGACAGCTATCATCTTTAAACAAAGGCGACTATACATAGGCTGTTAAGGCCTTATCATTCTTTTTGCCTTATCATCCTTTTTGCCCTTCTGATAAGATGTAACCCCTGGGTTCCATACCCTATCACGATTTTTTTTCAGCCATATTTATGCGATAACTTGTTCGATTGATTTTTACACACAAGACGAACGATGGAAGGTAAATAATTTGAAGTTATACTTTGGCTATATCGTTTACCGAGCGAGTTAGCTGCGCAAATCATCAAAATTGTACTTTTGCTCTGAACACATCAAACAATGTTCTGATCATATGTTGAGGTTAACAACATCGATTACATTGTTCGATTCTAGTCTTGTTATGTTTCATTCTGATCTTCTTAGAACAAGGGTACCCCCTAACATGTTCTAAACACATGTTGTATTGAGTATAGTGTTCGATTCTAGTCTTGATCACTTATTTCGTGTTCTGAACACATCGATCAATGTTCTGATCACATGTTGTATCGAGTACAGTGTTCGATTCTAGTCATGATCACTTATTTTGTGTTCTGAACACATCAATCAATGTTCTGATCACATGTTGAAGTTAACAACATCGATTACAGTGTTCTATTCTAGTCTTGTTATGTTTCAATCTGATCTTCTTAGAACAAGCGTGTCCCCTGACATATTCTAAACACATGATGTATTGAGTACATTGTTCGATTCTAGTCTTGATCACTTATTTTGTTTTCTGAACGCATCAATCAATGTTCTGATCACATGCCGTATCGAGTACAGCGTTTGATTCTACTCTTCTTATGTTTCGAAAGTCTAAACATGCACAATAATGTTATCGCTGCACACGCTTGCCTTCGCGATGCAGGTTTAAACTTGTTCGATATAAAGCTATGCCTTGACATAAGAGGCGGAGGAGGAGGTAGAGAAGGAGGAGGAGGAGGGGGGATGAGGAGGAGGAGGAGGAGGAGGAGGAGGAGAATGATAAGGCCTTAACAGCCTATGTATAGTCGCCTTTGTTTAAAGATGATAGCTGTCAAAAGAATTTTTCAAATTATCCACCACCACATTTCAGCTAAAGAGGGCAGCAGGGTGCTCTGTTGATTAAGCACATAGAATTTCAAATTTCCCTCCACCACATGCAGGAGCTATGTATAGTCACCATTTTGTGTCCGCCATCTTGCGTAAGCATCCCTAGGATGTCTCAAGCCATCTTGTGTCTCATAAGAGCAGCCACCATCTTGTAGAAATAGATAGCTGCCAATGCCAAAGGCTTAAGTAGGAATCGAACCGTTGATCTCATCATTAGACTATGTTTTTTCTTGTTCCTAATACTACGAACCTACGTATTAGGCGGAAAAATTTTGTCCGTTTTGCTCTACGATGCACCGTTTTCGAGATATTTAACATTTTGCATTTAAGCCCTAAATTTAATGAATCGAACTATCACGACACGTTAGCCTCTAAGCTAGCATTCTTCATAAGAGTAGCAACCATCTTGCGCAAGCACCCTTAAAGCGTCTCATAAGGAGTTATGTATAGCCGCCATCTTGTGTCCGCCATCTTGCGCAAGCATCCTTAGGGCGTCTCAAGCCATCTTGTGCAAGGACCCTTAAGCCGTCCCATAAGAGCAGTCGCTATCTTGCGCAAGCATCCCTAGGGCATCTCATAAGGAGCCATGTATAACTGCCATCTTGCGCAAGCATCCCAAGGGCGTCTCATAAGAACCTGTGTATAGCAGCCATCTTGCGTAAGCACCCTTAAGGAGTCATGTATAGCCGCCATCTTATGCAATTAGCGTCGAGAGAGGGCTGCTGTAGAATTTTTCTTTTTAAATTATCCGCCACCACATTTCAAAGGTATCTAGCTAAAGATGGCAGCACTGCGGATGACAGGTGACGAATTTACATCTACTACGATAAAGAGGGCAGCACGGTGCTCTCTGTATTAAAGATGGCGGATGACAGCTGTCAAAAAAGCACATGGCTATGTTTACCAAACAAGAGCACGTGGAATTTGCCGCCACCACATTTCAAACTAAAGAGGGCTGCACTATGCTCTGTTGATTAAAGATGGCGGATGGTAGCTGTCAAAAAAGCACGTGAGTTTGTTTCCAAACAAGAGCACGTGAAATTTTTCAATTTGCCGCCACCACATTTCAAACTAAAGAGGGCAGCACTATGCTCTGTTGATTAAATATGGCGGATGGTAGCTGTCAAAAAAGCACGTGAGTTTGTTTCCAAACAAGAGCACGTGAAATTTTTCAATTTGCTGCCACCACATTTCAAACTAAAGAGGGCAGCACTATGCTCTGTTGATTAAAGATGGCGGATGGTAGCTGTCAAAAAAGCACGTGAGTTTGTTTCCAAACAAGAGCACGTGAAATTTTTCAATTTGCCGCCACCACATTTCAAAGGTATCTAGCTAAAGATGGCAGCACGGTGCTCTCTTGATTAAAGGTGGTGGATGATAGCTAACAGAACTTTTCAAATTGCCCGCTACTACATGTCATAAGGAGGGCAGCACGGTGTTCTGTAGATTAAAGATGGCGGATGATAGGTGATGAAATTGCCCGCAGCACGGTGCTCTGTTGATTAAAGATGGCGGATGACAGCTGTCAAAAAAAAGCACATGGCTTTGTTTCCAAACAAGAGCACGTGGAATTTACCGCCACCACATTTCAAACTAAAGAGGGCAGCACTGTGCTCTGTTGATTAAAGATGGCAGATGACAGCTGTCAAAAAAGCACGTGAGTTTGTTTTCAAACAAGAGCACGTGGAATTTTTCAATTTGCCGCCACCACATAGAGGGCAGCACGGTGCTCTCTTGATTAAAGATGGCTGCTGTCACGTGGAATTGTCTGCCACCACAGGTATCTTGCTAAAGAGGGCAGCACTGAGGTTTGCGATGCGAGATGGCTGCTGTCAAAAAGAATTTTTCAAATTATCCGCCACCACATTTCAAAGGTAAGTAGCTAAAGAGGGCAGCACTGTGCTCTATAGATTAAAGATGGCGGATGACAGCTGTCAAAAAACACGTGGCTTTGTTTACCTCGCGCTAGTTAGGTTAAGTTGGTAGCACTAAGGTTTAGACCCGTCAAGATGGCAGCACTGCCGATGACAGGTGACGAATTTTACAGCTACTGCGATATAGAGGGCAGCACAGTGCTTTGTAGTTTAAAGATGGCGGATGACAGCTGTCAAAAAAGCACGTGGCTGTCAAAAAGCACGTGGCTTTGTTTACCTCGCGCTAGTTAGGTTAAGTTGGTACCACTAAGGTTTAGGTCCTTCAAGATGGCAGTACTGAGGTTAGCGATGCGTTGTTGTCTGTCAAAAAGCACGTGGCTTTGTTTACAAATCTGTCAAAAAGCACGTGGCTGTCAAAAAACACGTGGCTTTGTTTACCTCATGCTAGTTAGGTTAAGTTGGCACTACTGAAGTTTAGGCCCGTCAAGATGGTAGTACTGAGGTTTGCGATGCGTTGTTGTTGATGAGAGCTGTCAAAAAGCACGTGGCTTTGTTTACAAAACTGTCAAATAGCACGTGGCTGTCAAAAAGCACGTGGCTTTGTTTACCTCGCGCTAGTTAGGTTAAGTTGGCACTACTGAGGTTTAGGCCCGTCAAGATGGCAGTACTGAGGTTAGCGATGCGTTGTTGTCTGTCAAAAAGCACGTGGCTGTCAAAAAAACACGTGGCTTTGTTTACCTCACGTTAGTTAGGTTAAGTTGGTACTAGTGAGGTTTAGGCCCGTCAAGATGGCAGCAGTAAGGTTAGCGATGCGTTGTTATCGATGACATCTGTCAAAAAGCACGTGGCTTTGTTTACAAATTCAAATCTCCCGCCAAAATTCAAATTTCCCGCCAAAATTCAAATTTCCCGCGGGCGGCGGCGGCGGCGGCGGCGGAGGTGGCGGAGGAGGAGGCGGGCGGAGGCGTGCGGCGGCGGACGTGCGGCCGAACTCTCCCATTATACTACTTAGATACATCAAACAGAGCAACTACCGACCAGAGCACAAGCATTGGGAAGCCATAAATGAGTTAATGGTAATTGTCTTTCAAAGCAATGGAAACCCTAGGCAGAATGAGTTGGATACCTCTAGTACTATCAGGTGTAGGGAGCGCAACAGTGTGTCATCGACAATCATTCCACAGAGGCACGCAAAGCAAGGAATAAACAAACACAAGGTAAGCACCAAAGTAGTATAATACAGGGATTCTGCGGCCACCACTACCACCGGGCTCCCAGAGGCCTCCTCCACCTCCACCACAGCCAGAGGCCTCCCAGAGGCCTCCTCCACCTCCACCACAGCCAGAGGCCTCCTCCACCACCCGCGGGAAATTTGAATTTGTAAACAAAGCCACGTGCTTTTTGACAACTGTCATCGACAACAACGCATCGCTAACCTCAGTACTGCCATCTTGACGGGCCTAAATCTCGGTGGTACCAACTTAACCTAACAAGCGCGAGATTTGAATAGGTAAACAAATCCACATGCTTTTTGACAGCCACGTGTTTTTTGATAGCCACGTGCTTTTTGACAGACAACAACGCATCGCTAACCTCACTGCTGCCATCTTGACGGGCCTAAACATCAGTAGTACCAACTTAACCTAAGTAGCGCGAGATTTGAATAGGTAAACAAATCCACATGCTTTTTTTGACAGCTGTCATCCGTCAATTTAAACTACAGAGCACCGTGCTGCCCTCTTTATCGCAGTAGCTGCAAATTCATCACCTGTCATCAGCAGTGCTGCCATGTTGGCGGGCCTAAACCTTAGTGCTACCAACTTAACCTCACTAGCGCGAGATTTGAATCAGTAAACAAATCCACGTGCTTTTCTGACAGCTGTCATCCGCCATCTTCAATCTATAGAGCACAGTGCTGCCCTCTTTAGCTACTTACCTTTCAGATGTGGTGGCGGATAATTTGAAAAATGTTTTTTGACAGCAGTCATCTTTGAGCACCGTGCTGCCCTCTTTAGCTAGATACCTGTGGTGGAAGACAATTCCACGTGACAGCAGCCATCTTTGAGCACAGTGCTGCCCTCTTTGTGGTGGCGGGAAATTCCACGTGCTCTTGTTTGGAAACAAACTCACGTGCTTTTTTCTGACAGCTGTCATCCGCCATCTTGCATCACAAACCTCAGTGCTGCACTCCTTAGCTAGATGCCTTTGAAATATGGTAGCGGCAATTTGAAAAATTCTATATTCTCTTGTTTGGAAACAAAGATACGCGCTTTTTTTGACAGCTACCATCCGCCATCTTTAATCCAGAGAGCACCGTGCTGCCCTCTTTAGTTGAAATGTGGTGGCGGCAAATTCTACGTGCTCTTCAGCTGTCATCCACCATCTTTAATCAAGAGAGCACCGTGCTGCCCTCTTTGTGGTGGCGGATAATTTGAAAAATTCTTTTTGACAAGCAGTCATCTTTAGTCCAGAGAGAACAGTGCTGCCCTCTTTAGCTACTTACCTTTTAGGCGGTTAATTTGAAAAATTCTATTTGACAAGCTGCCATCTTAAATGAAAAGATCATCACGCTGCTATATTGCGGGTAATTTTTACGTCACAGCTGTCATCCACCATCTTGCATTGCTAACCTTAGTGCTGCCCTGTTTAGCTACTTACCTTTGAGGCGGACTATTTGAAAAAATCTATTTGACAAGCTGTCACCCGCCATCGTGCATCGCAATCCTCAGTGCTGCACTCTTTAGTTGAAATGTGGTAGCGGATAATTTGAAAAAAATCTTTTTTGACAAGCAGCCATCTTTGAACACCGTGCTGCTACCTTTATCGTAGTAGCGAGCAATTTAAAATCTAGATGCTTTTTTCTAACAGCAGTCATCCGCCATCTTTAATCAAGAGAGCGCAGTGCCGCACTCTATGTAGTAGCGGATAATTTGAAAAATTCTTTTTGACAAACAGCCATCTTTATTCAACACAGTTACCGCTATCTTACATCGCTTACCTCGGTGCTACACTCTTTAGTTGAAATGTGGTGGCGGTAAATTCGAACAAGTTTAATCATACAACGGGGGAGCTAGAGTAAGCACGTGCTGCAGTGATGACGTCATCATACATGTTTAGACTTGTCCGTTTTCTTAAGAGTAAGTCGGTGTAAAGGAATGTGGTGGCGGTAAATTCGAACAAGTTTAAACATGCATCGGGAAAGCTAGAGTAAGCACGTGCTGCAGTGATGACGTCATTGTGCATGTTATACCTGATCGTTGACTAAAAGCTTTAGTCTTCGAGAAACAGTGATAGAGTGTGGAGTGCAAACATGACGAAAACATTAATAGTTGATGTGCAAGGCTTTAAAGTAAACGGAAACAAATTTGTGTTTAAAGAGGTGGCTGTGTTAGATTGCAGTGTGTTGTGGGCACCAAAACTTGTTAGTTTAGTATTTAGCCCACCGTTCCCTTACTGTTTGCAAACAGATGAAGATAAAAAGCAGACTCAGTGGATTGAAAACAATTTAGGTTTGAAGTGGGAAGAAAAAGGAATACCTTATCGTTTTCTACCTTTAATGACGAATGCACATTTGTCAAGAGCAGATCTTGTTCTTTTAAAGGGTTGTGAAAAGAAAGAATGGTTGCGTGATTTTCTACCATCATCGCGTGAAATTATCGATATGCATGAATTGGGGTGCCCATCATTTAAAACTCTTCCGAAAGAGCATAGTAAAGAAACAAGTAAACAGTCTTTACAACATGTATGCATGCTCTTTGATTGGTTGTGTTGCAGTGCATGCCGGGAAGTGAACAACATATGTAAACTGCAATGTCGAAATAACCTTAGTGTAAAAGAAACATTTGTAGAGTAAAGACATCATGTCATTTCTAACAGATACTAAGTGTAACGCAGTTGAAAAGGCGATCGTAAAGTTTTATGCATGCAAAAAGAAACTAAACACTTTTACTGAAGAAGAGTTAAATGCATTACCAAAGGCATTTTTGGTTAATGTAGCTGCGAATGCTGTAAAGAAGATTTGGGATAAGGTGCCTCGTGAGTGGACTCAAGATCCTGTTTTGTCAGAGCTTCAAACGTGTAGTTTACATCATGAACACGTGAGTTTAGGTAGAAGACCTTCTGTGAGACAGTGCCGTTCATGTCAACTAATTAAACTGCATCACGGACCTAAAACTAACGAGTTGTCTTCGCTTATTAACACTTATCATGGCTGTGGAGAGAGTAAACAAGGAAAAGGTGAAGAAACGTGCTGGGAAAAAGATGAGGACGCATGTTGGGCGTGGACTCATTAATAGAGTGATTGATCTTCTTTTCTTCGTGCTTCATCTCCCCTGCGGCCCTAGAACACGTTCGCCTGACACGTAGTTACATGCTGCCTGCATAGAGTATGTCGTGTAGCTGTTAAAATCTGCTTCGTAAAGTTATGCTCTGTGTGTGTGTGTGTGTGTGTGTTATTACCTAGTGCTTTAGCTGCTCAGAAGATAGCATCACTTGTCGTTGTTACTGCAATAAAACGAAAACTGAGTGACAAAGACCGTAAAATAGACAATAGATAAAAATGTATATATATATATATTCTAAAATAAATAAGAATTGTCAAAACATATTACAGGTGTTGTTTAATCCTACATCATGTCCTAGTGACTTAGAAGAAAGGAAACGTAGAGGATTAAAAGAAAACACACATAAGATTTAAAGTACATCCTCTTTATTAATCCATGAATTA
The DNA here is from genome assembly GCF_040414725.1 of Anabrus simplex. Taxonomy (NCBI): domain Eukaryota; kingdom Metazoa; phylum Arthropoda; class Insecta; order Orthoptera; family Tettigoniidae; genus Anabrus; species Anabrus simplex. The sequence continues at coordinate 2,724,368 of NC_090277.1, forward strand.
AAGCTGTTATTAAAACCAAGCCATTTAACATACAGTTTATTGCCACGACGTCGAATAACACGTTCAACTAAATAGTGATCAGGATATTTTGTTTTCTGCAGTTCTTCGATGTAGAATCCTCCTTCAATAGGCTGTCCTCTGAGATCGCGAAGTAAATACGTAACTGGATTAGTAAGCTTAACACTTCTGATTTGAAGAATTTCAGTGCTCCAGTTAGGTATGTATCCTTTTGCAAAGATAGACTTGTGTTTGCTGATGCGAACAAAATCACCTTCTTTAAAGCGATGGCGACGTGGATCAGCTGTTTTAATTACAAGATGAATAGCATCTAGACGAGGTGTATTCTTTGTAACAAGACGTGGCTTTGTTCCGATAGTGCGATGAGGTGTATCGTTGTAGGTAGATAAAAGTCTAGGTAGCAGATCAATCCAACGATACGAACCTTACGCTGTACATTCTCGCCACATCATTGTTTTGAGTGTACGATTAAAGCGTTCTACAACACTTGCCTTGAGATTGCTGAACGTAGAGTAGTGTTGAATGCCAAGTAACTTGAGGTAAGAAGAAAAATCCTTGTTATAAAACTCTTTACCTTGATCAGTTTGAAGAAGCCTTGGGCAGCGTTTCGATTCTTCAACAATATGTTTAAATGCTTCTTTAACTTGAGCTGCTGTTTTAGAACGCATGGGTTGTGCAAAAGCAAACTTCGAGTACACATCGATAACAGTAAGTAGATACTTATACCCCTTATTACTAGAGGCATATGGAATCACTTCTACTAAGTCTGCTTGCCACAGATCATCTTTTCCTCGTGTAATAACGCGTCTGCGACAGTAGGTGCGACGGGCTGGTTTATGTAACTCATGTGCGATGTTTACCTTTACAGGTGAGATCTTCTCTTGACGAGCCATTACAAAATAATACCGGCATAACGTAGTTCTCTTTCTATTTCTAGAATTTCTGATCCGTGACCAGAGTGACCAGCCTCTTGCGATGCTCTTAAAAGTTGTACTCGTTCAACGAGTAAGTTTGGGTCATTCCAGTATCTTACATCCACATACGGCAACAAAGGCTTGTAGATAACATCAAGACTACGTGCAGTCGGAAACAGCTTAGAAATAAACTCACTATACTTGTAAATCTTATTCGCATTTACAGCTTCTGTTCTCTTGTAATTACGTCGTGTTGCGTCAGTTGCAAAAAGTATTGCTTTATATTTTTTAAGATCATCTTGTAAAATTATATCCTTGTCAGGTATTCGTGAGAAAAGAAGTTCTAAGAGTCCTTTCGTAGGTTTATAGGTAACACCTTTTACAATGAGTTTGTTGCTATTAATCTTAACATTTGAATTTCCTATCCAGAAACAGTCATCTTCGTAGCGAATACCGTAGGTAGTGTCAGTTTGTCTTGTAAAAAGTTTTTCTATATAAGGCGCAAAGAGAGATCCATAGGTATCTTGAATAAAAGTTCTAAACTGATTGCGATACTCTGGTGTAATCATAACCTCAGACAAAGATGGTAAATTTTGCGTCGATGTAGTAGGTGTTTCAGCAATAACATCTGTAGTTAAGAACTCAACACGCTTAGATGGTGATGTATCATTAAGTTATTCTTCTTATTCTTCTTCCTTATCTTCCTCTTCCTCTTCTTGATCTACATCCTGCTTCTTCTCTTCCTTATCTTGTTCATGCTTTTCTTCTTCTTCATGCTTCTCTTTATGATATGATGTTTGCATAGAAGCAAAACTTGAAGTAGACTGCGGTAATGAAGTAGAATTAAAAATTTATTTGAGTGGTGTACTTAGTTGTGTTCTTAAAAATAAATTCGTGTCTGCTTGAATACGTTTAAGCTCTTTAAATTTCCGTCGAATATTGTTTCGAGCTTGGATGATATGTTTTGTGATCTTCTTGCTAAATGTTAACATGATGATGGTTTTTAATCAAGTAGTTACTGTAATTCTGTGTTAATGCATATAAAATGATGGAAACCCATGCGATATCGTCCATACTGTACATCACTTTCTTTATCAATAACTAAAAAGCTGTAACGGTGTAATGACCAACATTTAGCACACATACGTTTAAAGTCATCGAATGTCATATCAGTGTTAACATGATCGTTATACACATGTCGCATGTTGCGCTCATCTTGCCGAAAAAGCACAATAACATTTGCGTTGTCGTGTATCAACTGCTTAGGCACACGAGAATAGGTTTGGCACAAATAGATGCAATCAACATATTTATGCCGACTCATACTAAAGAATGCACGAATAACGTTTTGCTGTTCTGTTGCGACATCATCAAAGATCATAAGAGAATTAGGAAGCACATCGTCTGGTGATGGTACTTGCTCATGCGAATTAAATTTAAAATATCTTATTCCATCTTTAACTAGATCGTGCATTACAGTTTGTAGAATAGTATATAGCGGCTGATAGAGTGACTTTGCGAAAACGTAATATTCTCGAAGCGTACACCATTTACAGAAGTAATAAGTGTGAGTAAAAGATTTGTTTTACCACATCCCGATGGACCTGATATAATACATCGAACAGTGAAAGGAAACAACGTTCCATGACGTTTTCTTGTAGTTGTACTAGAACTAGGTAAGAGATGTGGTACGATGTCGGTAACAGGTAGCGTGTCTTGCTGCTTTATAATCTTCATGATAACTGAATCATAAAGTACGTAATAGTAATATATATATTAAACGAAACAAGAGGCAACGGTTAGTTTATGATTTGCTCTTGACTAGTAAAGTCGTGTACAGCATGGTGAAACAACGATATCCAAACGACATGAAGACGAAGAAGAAAGTAAAAACTGTCGAATGGAAAGATGTTATAAAGGCTGCGCAAAAAGCTATTCGAGGGGAATACAATCATCGTGTAGCTGTTACTAAGGCGTTACGCGCAGCAAGAGCGAGAATTTCTCCAAAGTGCAGAGCAATATTTAGTAAACGTGCACGAATTATTCCTGTACCAAAACGAGGAGGATTTCTTCCTGCGCTGTTTGCTGGCTTAGCAGCTTTAGGGTCATTGCTAGGTGGTGCTAGTGCTGTATCGAGAACTGTCAAAGCTGTAGAAGAAGCGAAACAACAGTTGAAAGAGAGTGAACGTCATAACAAGACGATGGAGGCAATTGCGTTACGAGGCAAAGGTGTGAACATGAAGCCAGCGCCATACAAGAAAGGGCTTGGTATCTACATTTCTCCAAAAAACGTCTACTGAATGCACTGCCACATCGAGCTCTAACGCATGATGAAGTTTTTACGTTTACTAAACAACTAGGAATTCATTATTTTCGAGGAGTGTATATGCGCGATCAACTACCAGCGCGCCCACGTGAACGTGAAAGTGTCGTAATTAACTTGGACGACAGTCGTGGACCTGGAACACATTACGTTGCTTATGTAAAACGTAAATCTAAAGTATGGTATTTTGATAGCTATGGAGACTTACCTCCTCCTTTTGAGCTCATACGTTATTTCGAAAGCAGTGCAGACATTGTTTACAATAAAAACCGTGTGCAAAACTTTAATACACGCATGTGCGGACGATTATGTCTTATGTTCTTATATCAAACCCAGACAGTAGAGAAAGTGCATTAGTGTCTACGTGATGACGAACAGTGAAAGAACGTTTGCTGTACGTGGAGAAGGACCTGAAACATCCGTCTATTTTAATCCACCAATCGAACTTGGTTATCAGCCGCATAGTCTCGGACTAGTATCGTTTGAAAGCTACAATGGAACCTATAATGTGCGTGATGGTGCAAACAAGTTCTATTACGATGAGTATGTGCTAGCACTACCCTCAGGTAGTTATACAGTAGACGATATTCACGACTATATTGAAAGTACGTCAATTGATCAGTTTGGGGAAGATAGTTTTAGTAATCATAATTAAAAGTTCTCAATCACTATAAGCAACATTACACGTAAATGTGTTATTGAATCATCATTTAAGATTGACTTCAAATCACAACCTGATTCGATTGGACCACTGCTTGGATTTTCATCGAGGGAGCTCCTACCGAACGTACGTTACGAGTCTGATCAGCCTATAAAACTCTTCGATGATTATAATATGAACATTACTTGTAATATTATTACAGACTTGAATAGTAATCTACAACCTTCGCACGTCCTGCACGACTTTATTGTTACAGAGGAACGTGGATATACTATTTGTGAGAAACCAGCAGTAGTTCTTTATAATCCTGTGTCTGTAAAACACATTAGCAACATTACTCTTAGACTTGTAAATAAACATAATCAGCTTATTCATTTAGATCAGCACGCGTACGTAGCTTACAAACTACATCTTAAACCAGTATGAAAACCATCTATAAAACACGGTGTACATTCCGAAGACATACTACGTGTGCAGAGACTCATCGAGTTAACAGATACCCATAAGCAGATACTCCATGATTTAGGATATACACTACTAAAACAGAATGGAAGAAATGCTAGACATTACGAATACAGTAGAAAGTCGTGAACGTGTAGTACGAAGTGAGTGATGAAATTCATTTTATTATTAATCGGCAAGATGTATACACCTTACCACACGAAAGCTACCTCTATATTGAAGGACGACTAGAAAAGTCGGATGGAAGTGGACCAAGCACATCACAACTAAACAACCATACTCTAGCTTTTCTATTTTCTGAAGCGCGATATGAAGTAAATAATGTTGAAATAGATCGAACGAAGAACGTTGGTATTACAAGTGCAATGAAACTCTACCCTTCTTTCTGTGATGAAGAAAGTAATCTCTTGCGAATGGCTGGATGGTGTCCAAAAGCTACTAACCACTGGATGATTAATGAGGATGGTACTTTTACGGGTATGTTATCACTGAAACATATTTTTGGATTCGCAGAAGACTTTACACGTATTATAATCAACGCAAAAACAAGAGCTTATTCTAATCCGTGATCGAAGTGATTACAATTCTCTTAAAGCAGTAGAAAATAGCACTGCATAGTATACTGTGGAGGATTCCACATGTAACCTTATCTGATCGTGAAAAATTTCGATTGCTCAAGATTGTAGAAAATGATACACCATTACCTATACGTTTTAGAAGTTGGGAGCTGCAAGAATATCCTGTGTTACCACCTACATACAAGCATAGCTGGGCTGTTTAAACATCACGTTTTACTGAGAAGCCCTTGTACATTATTTTTGGATTTCAAACTAATCGTAAATTCAATCACGAAAAAGATAGCTCACTGTTTGATCACTGTAAATTAAGACACGTTAGATTATATCTCAACTGAATTACGTATCCCTACGAAAACATAGACTTTAACTTTGAGAAAAATAAGTTTGGGATGCTCTATGACATGTTTTGTAAATTTCAATCATCGTATTATCAGAAAGAAGATCGTCCGCTATTTACACCTCAAGAATTTAAAAATAAGGCACCGGTTGTAGTTATAGACTGCTCTTATCATGAAGAATCTGTAAAAGAATCTCCAGTTGATATTCGTTTAGAATTTGAAACATCTGAAAACATTCCTGCTAACACAGCAGCCTATTGGCTTATTATTAAGATGAGTGATGTTACTTACCAACCGCTAACGAATATTGTTACGAGACTATAAATAAGAATAGCTCTTTATCATTTTCATTAATGTGTGCTTCGACATCGTACGCTATGGAACAAAACTGCAAATGTGCATGCTGTTTGCATGCTCATACGCAACATCTTATTTATCTTACACGAGTGAGGCTATTAAGATGTTCTATAAACATAGATCGTCGATGCCGAAACATCTTATTCAATACTTGCCACCAGGATTTTTATCTACGTACGCTGCCTCTTACGTACATAATTTTTTGGGCATCCTTCCTCTACACAGTAAGATGTCGATCGAAGTAGCTTTATGCAGAACTTCTCAACGACATTACAAGCATCGAGGAGAAAATGGTGATGATGATTGGGATGGACCAAATCCGAGGATTGAACACTGTACACAGTGTATGAATGAACTTTCTCTAGTACCTCATGATGATGATGATTCCGAAAAGGAATAACAAGAAGGTAAGAAGTATATGATCTTCTCTGTAAAGCATAACATACTTAGTATAATATATTTCTAAATGTTTTGTTTAATTTGAATGTTGCAGGAGGCATTTCAGAAGCATACGTTGTTAAGAAGCATACTAACCTTGTCAGCAGCAAAAACGAACACTGTTGTAGTACATTTGTAAATACATATTTGATCTCATTCAAAAATGATGTAATTATTGCATTGCTTTACACCGCTTACTTTTAAGAAAAACGATCAGGTCTAAACAAGCACAATGACGTCATCACTGCAGCACGTGCTTACTCTAGCTTTCCCGATGCATGTTTAAACTTGTTCGAATTTACCGCCACCACATTCCTTTACACCGACTTACTCTTAAGAAAACGGACAAGTCTAAACATGCATGATGACGTCATCACTGCAGCACGTGCTTATTCTAGCTCCCCCGATGTATGATTAAACTTGTTCGAATTTACCGCCACCACATTTTAACTAAAGAGTGTAGCACCGAGGTAACGATGTAAGATAGCGGTAACTGTGTTGAATAAAGATGGCTGTTTGTCAAAAAGAATTTTTCAAATTAACCGCTACTATATAGAGTGCGGCACTGCGCTCTCTTGATTAAAGATGGCGGATGACAGCTGTAAAAAAAGCACGTGAGTTTGTAAAGCACGTGGAATTTACCACCACCACAAAGAGGGCAGCACGGTGCTCTTTAGATTCAAGATGGCGGATGATAGCTGTTAGAAAAAGCATCTAGATTTTAAATTCCTCGCTACTACGATAAAGATAGCAGCACGGTGTTCAAAGATGGCTGCTTGTCAAAAAAGATTTTTTTCAAATTATCCGCTACAACATTTCAACTAAAGAGGGCAGCACTGTTCTCTCTGGATTAAAGATGACTGCTTGTCAAAAATAATTTTTCAAATTATCCGCCACCACAAAGAGGGCAGCACGGTGCTCTCTTGATTAAATATGGTGGATGACAGCTGAAGAGCACGTAGAATTTGCCGCCACCACATTTCAACTAAAGAGTGTAGCACTGTTCTCTCTGGATTAAAGATGGCGGTTGACAGCTCTCAGAAAAGCACATGGGTTTGTTTCCAAACAAGAGCACGTAGAATTTGCCGCCACCACATTTCAACTAAAGAGGGCAGCACGGTGCTCTCTGGATTAAAGATGGCGGATGGTAGCTGTCAAAAAAGCGCGTGTCTTTGTTTCCAAACAAGAAAATGTACAATTTTTCAAATTGCCGCCACCACATTTCAAAGGCATCTAGCTAAAAGTTGCAGCACTGAGGTTTGTGATGCAAGATGGCGGATGATAGCTGTCTGAAAAAAGCACGTGAGTTTGTTTCCAAACAAGAGTACGTGGAATTTCCCGCCACCACAAATAGGGCAGCATTGTGCTCAAAGATGGCTGCTGTCACGTGGAATTGTCTGCCACCACAGGTATCTAGCTAAAGAGGGCAGCACGGTGCTCAAAGATGGCTGCTCTCAAAAAGCATTTTTCAAATTATCCGCCACCACATTTCAAAGGTAAGTAGCTAGAGGGCAGCACTGTGTTCTATAGATTGAAGATGGCGGATGACAGCTGTCAGAAAAGCACGTGGATTTGTTTACCGATTTAAAACTCGCGCTAGTGAGGTTATGTTGGTAGCACTAAGTTTTAGGCCCGCCAAGATGGCAGCACTGCTGACGACAGGTGACGAATTTGCAGCTACTGCGATGAAGAGGCCAGCACGGTGCTCTGTAGTTTAAAGATGGCGGATGACAGCTGTTAAAAAGCACGTGGATTTGTTTACAAATTCAAATCTCGCGCTAGTGAGGTAAAGTTGGTTCTACTGAGGTTTAGGCCCGTCAAGATGGCAGCAGTGAGGTTAGCGATGCGTTGTTGTCTGTCAAAAAGCACGTGGCTGTCAAAAAGCATGTGGATTTGTTTACAAATTCAAAGCTCGCGCTAGTTAGGTTAAGTTGGTACCACTGAGGTTTAGGATCGTCAAGATGGCAGTACTGAGGTTAGCGATGCGTTGTTGTCTGTCAAAAAGCACGTGGCTGTCAAAAAGCATGTGGATTTGTTTACCTATTCAAATCTCGCGCTAGTTAGGTTAAGTTGGTTCCACTGAGGTTTAGGCCCGTCAAGATGGCAGTACTGAGGTTAGCGATGCGTTGTTGTCGATGACAGCTGTTAAAAAGCACGTGGCTTTATTTAGAAATTAAAATTTCCCGCGGGAGGTGGAGGAGGCCTCTGGGAGGCCTCTGGCTGTGGTGGAGGTGGAGGAGGCCTCTGGCTGTGGTGGAGGTGGAGGAGGCATCTGGGAGTCCGGTGGTGGTGGTGGTGGACGCAGAATCCCTGTATTATACTACTCACCAAATAGGAATAGATGGATAAGGCTTCCGGAAAACACATAACTCCGTAGTCATATAATCAACCCACGTAGTAAAAAAACCGAGACATTCCTCCCACAATAGTACACCCGATTAAGACAAGAAAGTTAATGAAATACCTCAATTAGATGACTACTGGGAACATGACGCATCAATAAACCCACATCTTACAAAACAAATAGTCCCAAAAGGGACCTCGCCACAACGCTGTTTTAAAAATAAGTGATATGCGCAGATTCACACTGTTGCCCAGACGCAAACACGACCACTTCCCCACAATCAGGAGAGTGGGAATATTACATACACAAGGTAGGTAGCGAAGTTGGTGGTAAAAATTCACCAGGTAACATGTAAGAGAATGGATTAACTCCACTAAGGGATCACTAAATTAATTGGCAGGATGACTCCAAAAGCGAAAGCACATAGGTAGGGAATAACACGCTCAACTATCCAGAACGCAGAACGGAAATCAGATAAATCAACAATATCTCCGGATTTTAGAAAATTAACAGAAAGAAAAAAACACCTGAGGAGGTAGGTTTAATAGAAAAGAACTTAACAATATCATAGAAGGAAACAATAGCTTATGCGGGAAATCACAAGACCATAACATACTACACGAGTTGCAGACACATACTACATTATTAATTTCCATCGTCACCAAAACAAAATGGTTCAATCAAAGGTGCACTAACACCCACCAGAGTGCAATAACACAACTAAATCCCACAGAAGCAACGGGAACCCACGCCTAGAGTCAGAACATGAAGACACTCCACAACAACATGCCACACGGCAACTTAACAAATGCATGATGCAATAACTCACCATCACCAAACCAAGCACAAAGGCAAAAGAAGATGAACTTCTCAGGTTATTAATCCATGCACGAACTCAAAATAATATCAACAGATGGAAGATGGTCACTGACGACAGCCCAACTCGCACAGGACGATATTACAGTAGCATAGTAGTGCATGAAATTAAATATCACAAAATCCATGACTTTAATAGTGTACAACCAAATACCACCAAGGTAGAAATTAGTTCTACAACAAGATAAAATTTCAAAATGAAAAGGCTATTTCATGTAAGAAATACATGGAGATTACTTGGGATAGGCATACTACCAACAGTCCCCTGAACAAATACGAAGAGGGCTACACAACCATTAGAAATGAAGAGGCTCGGAAACCAGTAGTTAGAGATGGAAAAACCGTAAAGATCCAGGATTCATGCACAAAGCAAACAGTCTACCAACACCAACACAGATTAACAGGCCCAAAGATTTTGACCAAGACAAATAACTGCAGCGACTGATCAGCAACAGGTAGCAGTATAAATATTCGAAGCTTAAACAACGGTACATAGAGATAGTGATCATCGAAAACCGATAGTAGGCCCCAAATAAAATACAGAATTAGATATTAAACCCCATATCCAAGCAAAATTTTGCTACAAGGGGTGAATGAAGAAACAGAGCAAGAATAATTTTCAAGAGATAAATAAGGATAAGTTTACCAAACCAGAAACAAATCAAAGATATGAACTGATTAAGGCCTACGTTTAAATCAAGCATCCAGTTAGTTAAATCTCAAACTTCTATTTTTTAAATAATATTTTAGAAACAATCACCCAGGATAAGAAATAAAATCGAGCAACCAGTAGTCCAGAAGACTACCGAATGGACACCCTGCACAGGAGGTTAAATACATATGAACAGAACACGGTCATAAAATATTTGCCATACCACAGTACGAGCAGAAAAATGACGAAAGGCAGACCCGAAGAATTCATTATCAAGTCCTACTCATAGCCAAGGCAGATTTGGCATGATAAATAAAAATCTAAACTCAGCAAAGGTAAGATATAAGGTGTACAGGTCAGATATATTATTGGTAACGAACCCCCCAAGAAACAGTCATGTGAAAAATTCCACACACCACCAAACCACCATGTTCACACCTGAAACAATAGCAGTACCCAAAAAATAGAAACATATCAAACTTAGGTTAAAAAGTCACAGAAACGTGTACCGAAATGAAAACCGCCAAGTACAACTACATTAAACAGAAAGGTGATAATTTTCAATTAGCTCACTGAATTGCAGTTCTCAGTTGTATGTCGATTTCAGCACCCAAGTCCTTCACCCAGCAGAATCCTAAAGGCAGGGAAATAGGGGAATAGTACTGTACATTAACCAGGCTTAATTTGAGACAGGTGGACAGGCCTAATTCTTTTAGCAACCGGATCACTCACTAACATTGATACTAGGGACAGAAATTGCAATACGGTGCAAGGACCTTGATACCTAGGCGCCAGCTTGGCAGAAAATGTATTAACTGCTTTACTGATGGGGTAACATTTAATGAAGACCGTATCACCAACCTTCACTCTAGTTGATTTCCTACCCAAATTGTACCTTTTCTTGGCTTTCTCATATGAGACGGACAGATTTTGCTTTGCTTCATTGCAAACCTTCCGAACATCATGTGATTTAGACAGATCAGGCAAAAGATCATCAATACCAAGTACATTTGACATAGGGGAATATGGAATGTAAGAAAACATAAGAGACATGGGCGTTTTACCATGAGACTCATGGATAGCCGAGTTGAAAGCATGAGCTAACCAATGTAGACAGGAGTCCCACTTAGACTGATTATTGTGATAATATGCTATCAATGCAGACTTCAAATTTCTATTTACTCTCTCGGCATAAGATGGGTTTGGAATAATGGGGTGGTTGTAACATGTGAAATCCACAACTCGAATAGGTATTTCCTAAACAGATGACTAGTGAACGCACAGGCATTATCAGACACAAGGAACTTGGGAGGGCCAAAAGATGCAAAGATATAATTTAGACAGTTAATAGTTGTCCGAGAAGTGGTAGACCTAGTGGGAAAGATCCAGGTAAACCGTGAGGACGCATCGACACACACAAAAATGTGGGTGCTCCCCAGAGAAGATCGAACCATTGGTCCCACGTAGTCGATGAATAACCCCTCCATTGGGCGAGAAGCTTGTGAGGATGATAACACACCTACACGGTTGTTTAGACTAGGTTCATTGATGGCACAAATTTTGCAAGACTTAATCATGCTTCTGATGTCACTGTCCATCCTTTTCAAAATGAAAAAATGTCTAACTTTCTGCCTTGTTTTGAACATACTTACATGACCTCCAATTGGAGAGTCGTGATAATACTTGAAGATAACCGGTACTAGTACCTAGGGTACAACAATTTTGAAACTACGGTCTCCTCGACCCTTACAACACAGAACACCCTTGACTAGAGCGTAAGGCTTCACTAAGAGTTCCATTACTAATTTTAGTGATGATCTCGTTTAATTCAGGGTCATATTTCTGATGATCTTCAAATTCATGGTAAAGTAAAGGTAGATTAGAAAGGATGGCACTAACTCCGACTACTTTACTTTCATTAAAATTTACAATATTAGATTTTTCCTTAGGACAAGGTTCCGCATCAAGCATTGAGAATTAAAGGCAGAAATCCTAAGTGCCCAACGAGTAATCCTTCCAGTTCTTTTGGGCCGGTTCAAAACCCACGACAAAGCCTGATTATCCATCTCGAGGTCAAAATTTACATGTTCAACAAAGGGCCGAAACTTTTCGAGGGCGAACAGGACAGCAAGGCATTCCAACTCGTAAACAGAGTATTTGCTCTCAAGATCAGTTAGGATTTGGGAGGCATATGCAACAGGCCTACGTCCATCCTCGTACTCTTGCAGGAGTACACCCGCAATAGCCTTTCCAGATGCGTCGGTCTGAACAATAAAGCGTTTAGAAAAATCAGGTATGACCGAAACAGGGGCGTTCGACAGAGCGAGCTTCAACTTCTCAAAAGCTTCTTGTTGGAGAGGACCCCAAAAGAACTTCACATCTTTCCGCCTTAAATGATTGAGAGGTGCAGCTACCTCAGCGAAATTGGGAATAAATTTCCAGAAAAAGTTAACCATTCCCACAAAACGGGCAATGCCTTTGACATCTTTAGGAGGCTGAAACTCACGAATGTCCTGTGTCCTAGATTGATCAATAGAAACTCCATTTGAAGACACAACGTGTCCAAGAAAGGACATACTTGGTTGGGCGAAGGCTATCTTAGATAGCTTAACGGCGAGGCCAGCTTTTCTCAAGCGTTCAAGAACTTCCCGTACATGGGTTACATGTTCTTCAAAAGTTTTAGAATACACGACCACATCATCGAGGTAGTTAAAAACACATTTAAATTTAATATCAGAGAGGATAGAATCAAGTAAACGTGTGAGAACTCCAGCACCAGAATTCAAGCCAAAGGGAAGTCGAAGAAATTCATATAAATTCCAGTCAGTGATGAAGGCAGTAAGTGGTACTGACCTCTTAGATAAAGGGATTTGGTAGTAGGCCTGGTTAAGGTCCAGTACTGTGAAAAACTTTGCCCCAGAGAAACACCCAAAGCAGGTGTGCAGGTCAGGTAACGGAATGGACTGAAGGACCACCTTCTGGTTTAATTTCCTATAGTCCAGAACAGCCCGGAAGCCACCAGAGGGCTTGAGTACAAGGAAAACAGGAGAGGCGTATGGAGAGGTAGAAGGTAGGATAACCCCTTCTGCAAGCATGTTCTCAATATTTTTTTTCAATTCCAGCATACGTGGAGGAGAGATTCTATACGGAGGAGATCTCACAGGTTTGGTACCTGTTAGTTCGATATCATATTCAAGAACATCAGTTACCCCTAACTTACTGGTGAATACTTCAGGAAATTCGCTACAGAGAGCACGGATTTCTTCAGCTTTTTCTTTACAAAGATGATCAAGTTCTAAGTCCTTAATATTACTGATTTCATCAGGTACTGATTCAGAAACACAATTGACATTTAAATTACCCCTAGAACCCTCAATCAAATTAAATTTACAGGTGGGGAAGAATTTAAAGAACAATTTTCTGTCTTGAAGATCAAGCACTAGTCCAGTTTTGGACAAAAACCCAGTTCATAAAATCATACTACACGAGAGGTTAGGTACCACAAGGCACGATATTTTCCAGGTATAATTTCCTATCCTCAATTTCACCTTAGCAGCCCCAAGAATTTCCACATTATTACCGTTAGCAGTAACACATTTTACCTCGGAAGGTTGTAAAGCAGGTAACTTACAAGCACATTTCATTTTAGAATACCAAGCAGAATCGATTAAGTTCACAACGCTTCCCGAATCAATTAATGCAATTAATGGTTCATTGTTTACTTCAGCCCTAGTGAAAATACCTTCAGACACAACATAACCGCATATTTTGTTGCAGCTAAGAGGGCAAATGACCTCATCAGAATTCCCTACATTTCCAGAAAGTAGAAATTTACGAGTCCGGTTATTAGTTCTCAGTCATTTATGGCGTCTTTGAAATGAATTAGGGCAAAAACTTTTAGTATGTTGCTTAGAGCCACAAAGATAAGAAACATCATGTTTACGACCTTTAGATGGGCATGAATTCCTTAGATGCTCAGCAGAACCACACACAAAAATGTTTTTAAAATTCACATTACAGGGTACATTAGCATAGCCAGAACAATTAGAACTGGTAGGAGGAGGAGCAAGGTGTACAGATCGAGATTCGTCTCCGTGCTTCACATCCTCTGCGAAAGAACACGCAGCTTCCAATTCAATAAAGGTGGTGGGGCACTTCATTAGGGAAAGATAGGATCTGTACGAGGGGGATATTCCTTTTAGGATACGGCCAACCATTTCCTCTTCAGGGACCGAAATCCTGAATACTTTACAAAAGAATTTCAAGTCAAGGATGTAAGCTAGTAAATTTTCATGCAGGTATTGAGGTCTAAAGCAATGTTGTGGAATAAGGCTAGGAAGAGCTAATGAAGGAATAACTTTTTCAAGAACTAACCCATGAAACTGACTAATACTGAGGTTCTGCGAAATTGCTTCAGAAATCTCCTTTTTCAAAATTCCTTCACAATGTGAAAATAAGGCACGATACATGCCCAAATCATCCACAGAGTTAACATTAGCAGACTCTGTCATTTCCATAAGGAATCTTAAAAATCTATGACACTCCTCGATTGAGTTAACGGAAATTCTTTACACCGTGAAACGGCTCTTTCAAAGAATTATGAGACGCACCACTTAATCGGGATAAGACAGTTTCTAGTACAGGAGTAGTTACGCATCATGCACTTTGGTGAGAAGAAGTAGATAAATTTTGATTTACACTATCATTAACATTATTATTAGGAATAGTAGTCCTATCAGAAACAGACAGATTCTCCATTTCCCTACTTGCAATTATCAAATCAAGATCAGCTGACATATAGAAGCTAGACTCAAAAGTCTGATACATTCACTAATAAATTCTCCATCAAGTTTCAAGGTGAGGAGATCCTGGATGCGCCCAGAAAGGTGGTACACCATAGCCTTGAGCCGACTGACTTGAGACTTGGTAGGTTGTGTTTCAGTAAATTCATTTTTAATTATTGAAATTTCTTTTAAAGATCCATTAATTAAATTTAAAGACTCACCAGTCTTGGAGTAATCAATATTAGAAAGGTTAATCGGCACCTGCAGATGAGTAGAAAGTAAGGAGGCACACTCCGAGACAGTTCCCACAGGTTCTAAACCACGAACAGCAAGTCCATACAGCAACACCGACTTGCGAAGATGATGAGGGTGGATTACCGGTCGGGCCATGACGAAAGACAATATGAAACAAAACAAGCCAAGCATGGAATAAGATGGTTGCAATTCTTTTACAAGCACATATTACACCAGTTTAACACCATGTCCTTAGTTCAATCAATTAGTATCTGATACCAGGCAAAAATAAAAGTCAAGAGAGGACGCAAACAACCTCCAGGTAGATACGAGCAGGGTACATGAATCAATAAACCGAGCTGTAGCTACCGCTATACTGACCCGTACGTAGCCAAACCCAGAACACTACGATAAGGGCAGCAAAAGTATTAACAAACAAGTAACTAGCCAGTACACAAATGAGTCAGAGAAAGACCAAGGAAGAGCTGGAAGCGTAATCAGGCCCCCACAAGAACATAAACAAGAAAAGAGTAAATAACTTACCACAAGAAGTAGTAGGGTGACGCATCAAAACATGCCTGGTATCACATGTCAAATTACTTAAAAGAAGTACACCAGTGTTTTTCATTCAAAGGAAAGTAGTATTAATTAGATAAATGTAAAATTGCAAATAGTAATTAGAAAACGTCCTCGTAGTAAAATAGAAAATGTAGATATTAAGTTGAAATTGAATTATTACCAAGAAAAATAAACTAATCATATACTAAGGTTATTAGGGGCCCCGTTATACTAGAAGTAATGAGATAATTAAAACAGTATCAGTTTAAAATAAACAATCTTCTTTTAGAAAACGCCAATAACCACATGAACCACCTAGTTCTATCCAAGGGCAGGCCTCGCAGGGAGACCAGTAAGTAAATTCACTATTAACACAACACGCAGGGAGAAGTTAAAAATACCAAATGAATTAGGATAATTCAAGCAGAGGTTTAAGAAAAGGGTAAGGACGAATCATCAATTAAATAGAAAGAAAACACAAGATATCAAGCCCCGAAGGGGAAACTGGGAACCAAAATCATCCACCAACGGATATTATTATTTTCAACAATCACCACACAACATCTGTTGTCATAGGAACAGGCCCACGCCCAAAACAACGCAAAATCAAAGATACCCACGGAAATAGAAGGCAGAAACAAGGGGAAAAACATATATTTAGGCCGGAAGGACCAAGAAGGAAAGAAGGAATAAAACAAGACCCCAAAATAATTAAATAAACCTACCGCCCCTTGGTTAGAGCTAAGTAGTTCAAAACCTGACCAGATTGTGGTGAGCTTAACACCAACGTAAGAATTAGAACACTATCATATTCCTTTTTCCATTTAAACAAATTTAGATTCTAATTTACCAAACCTCCAGAACAATATTACAAGGTTTCAATGACAATTATAGCACGTGATTAAACCAACGTGCACTTCAATCACATCTTATACCAAAGTTTTTTTGGAAAAGTGACCATAAAATTTAGTTGAGAGAGACCGCTTCAACGCAATAAGGTTTTAGACACATCACCTCTTCCGTACAGTCTTTGCTTTGGTTCGCCAATATCGAAAGTAGAACAGAAGCTTGAATCGACGCCACTTCGCCATTTCATCCTCTAGTTTCAAATGCAGACAAATAGAGTGGTACATACAGTCTGTGGACGTTCTCCCGATGAAATAAAAACCAACAAATGTAGAGGGGTTGAAGGAGAGCCCTCTCACTTATAATATTCAGCCGTTCTCCATCTCGTAGTTTGGAAAGTGCTCAAGCACTAGACACCAAGTCCACGCACGATGCATCTTCTCCAATTCACCACAGAATAATGGCCGCTCTCACTAAGCAACAACTAGCTCGCCGAGGAAGGGAACTCCGCCAGTGGGTAGAGCGTCGTAGTACAAAGTTTCTGAGTAGATATGAGCACGTACAAGGTGCCTTCATTAGTTAAGATCCTCGCTCACTAGAGCGCCAACAGAGAGTAGTAGCGGAGAAGTTAAACTTGAAGTACCAAGA
The DNA here is from genome assembly GCF_040414725.1 of Anabrus simplex. NCBI lineage: Eukaryota > Metazoa > Arthropoda > Insecta > Orthoptera > Tettigoniidae > Anabrus > Anabrus simplex. Next base: position 2,741,399 of record NC_090277.1, read on the forward strand.
AACAGAATTGAAAATGATACCGCAAAGGTAGAGTTTATTTGACACATTTTCTACGCAGTTAGGCCACGTCTAAAACGTTGAGAGGAGGAGAAACAACATTATGACATGTCCATGTCAGTTTCTAAACTAATATGATGTTAGAGATGCCGGCCATGGGGCGATTGCACAGGATGGTGGCTATACATGGGCTCTGATGAGACGACATGGGCGATTGCGCAAGATGGCTGCTATACATAGGCTCTTATGGAAAAAGCTAGCCTAGATGCTACTGCATAAGATGGCGGCTATACATAGGCTGCTATGGCCTTCTCCTCTGTTAAGGCATGTCCCTATCGAACAAGTTCAAAAATGCATCGCGAAGGCAAGAGAGTGCGCGTGTTGCAGCGGTGAGGTCATCATTGTTGTGCATGTTTAGACTTGATCGTTTTCTCAAGAATGAGTAGGTGTAAAGAGCCAAAGGAATGCAATAAGTACAATTTGAATGCAATGTAATATTTATTTACAATGTACTACAACAGTCTTCGTTTTACTGCTGACAAGGTTAGTATGCTTCTGAACAACTTTCTGCGGCATGCGTCCGAAATTGTAAAGCTTTCTGTAACAATGAAATTAAACAAAATATTTAGAAATATATTATGCTAAGTATGTTATGCTTTACAAAGAAGACAATGCACTTCTTACTTTGTTATTATTCATTGGGTTTGTTCCTTTTCTGAATCATCATCATCATCGTTATGTACTAGGAAAAGTTCATCCATACACTGTGTGCAGTGTTCAATCCTCGGATTTGGTCCATCCCAATCATCATCACTATTTCGACGTCGATGCTTGTTATGACGTTGACAGGTTCTACATAAAGCTAAATCGATTGACATCCTACTATGGAGAGGAAGGATGTCTCGAAAATTATTTATGAAAGAAGCAGCGTACGTAGATAAAAATCCTACATCTAAAAGATCTGTCCATGGTAGCTGGTAGTATACATGAATTGTGTACGACTAATGGCAAGTAAATAATAATATCCGAGTGTATAATTTCTAATCCTCATTTACCTCAAGGTGGCTTCGCATTGGCGTTGCTTTCTCCTCACGAATGCCAATTCTCTAATATTTCGAATTCCGTTTTCTGCAGTACGAGGGTATGTCGTCTGCTAAAATAAAATAAAATATTAAATAAAAATTACCTGCTTGTGCCCCTGTGCCGCCCCTCGTGATATTATATTTCACAATTACAAACACTACACACTTAATAGATTTGAGGCTTAACAATTTGTAGACTATAGCACTATGTATTTTGGAGTGTCATCGAGCTCGAAGGGTGCAACTGTAGGTTGCTGAGCGGCAACAATATTATTCTATGCATAAAAGAGAGCAAAGATCTACTTCCTGTGTTGTTTTCTCACAATTGCACTTTTAATGATATTTTCACAAATCGAACATCCAATCAGCCATACTCCATAGTAAGTAAATAGATCATTAAGGGGAACATTTTGGGCAAACAAACTTCCAGGCACAGCAAAAATCCACGACACTTCTCTAGAGAGAGATAAGAACGTTATGTAATAATAACAATAACGTTACTGAATCACACATCCCGGCTGTTGTTTAATGAAAGACCCCTTAGAAAAACGTGGCGCTCTACACATGAAAAATGTGCGGCCTGACACGTGACTTAATGGACTGGTGACATCCACGATTGTACCACTGAGAAAATTGACTACTGTACACATCACTATGGATGGGTGTTAGCCCAAACCATGTTAACCCTACAACAACAGGGTGAAAATCGTAACATAAACGGGCGGGCTTGTTGTGATAGACACAATATCGAAATAACGTTGAAACGTACCATATTACAACATGGGCGATACCGATAGGGTCTAAGTACGTGTTCCTTGCGAGTGTACTAACAACACGGGCGATACCGATAGGGTCTAAGTACGTGTTCCTTGCGAGTGTACTAACAACATGGGCGATACCGATAGGGCCTATGTACGTGTTCGTTGCGAGTGTACTACCAAAAAGAACAAAACACCAAAGATACATAACAACAGTGTGGATGCTCACTAGGATGAGCTACCAGGTCTGTCCGAAAAGGAGTCCTTTGTGTAAACGTTTTTAATTCATTTATTAAAGTAGCTTGATCAATCTGCAGTGTTAGCGGTTGAGTTCTTCTTAAGGTAAGAGTTCTAAGAATCCTACTACCGCACTTATTACACAGAAGCAGCTATTCTGGAGACTGAGTGAGCAGGTGTTTATAATAATTACCACACTCGTTACATGAGTAAGAGAGGTTCCACACAATTCTTCGGATGAACGTAACCGTTGCATACCACAAGTGAGAATATAGAGCTTTATTGCACGCTGAGAAAATTTGACATCACATTGACATCAACAGTGTGATCGTAGCTTGGGATGACGCACCGGATGTTTTCCGAGACAAGCCTCTTCACTAAAGCTTTTACCTCATTGGGAACAATAGTTGAACATTTTCCGTTAAAAGTGACCTGGTGCATTCGAAGACTAGATTTATTGAATAACTTACCACCACGCTCTTTAAAACGTCGTAGGCACGTGTGTATAAAGATGAGATATCAGGGGAAACGCTCACCACAAGTGTGTGGAAGCTCTACAATATCTGTAAGCAGTTGTTCATAAAGCGTGCACTTATCACGAAACCCTTTACCACATTAGTTACGGGAGTTTAGACGAATAATGGTATGCATGATCAGGCGTTCCCGAAAAATATGTTTGCACAAAACGCACTATGACAGTCAAGAAAGGAGTGAATACAGGCGAAACGTTCACCACAAGAGTACGGAAGCTTACAAATGTCTTTTAGCAGGTGCCCATTGGGTGTGCTCTATTCACGAAATTTTGAGCACATTAGATACGAAAGTTTGGGGAACAGATGTTTCCGAAAAACATATTGGCGGAAAAGGTACTATAACCTTCAACACGGGAGTGTGACCAATATCAAATGAGTGTGTGTGTTTTGACAGTACATATATCACACCCTCGCACTGTATTCAGAAGATACATTAGTAACGTCAGTTTTCTGTTTATTGTTATTTTTATTCTTATCATTATTTAATTTATATATTTATTCCTAATATTTTAAACTGGAAGGTATCCATGGAGAAATTTGCTTACAACAAACGGATGGGAAACATGCTCATTTCAATTCGGAGATTTGTATGAGTCATGCGGATATCCCAGGATCCCATGAGGTGGCCTTGTTGATGTAGTCGGCAAGTTCCTATGAGTCATGTGAATAGCCCAGAGTCTGATGTGGTGGCCCTGTTGATGTCATGAGGTCCGGAAGAGGTTCAGGCCCTCCTCTTGACAGGGTCTCCTAGTCGTGATTGGATGGCCAGGATCAATCTAGACGTATCATGTAAGAAAAGGGGGAAGCTGAGGTCTATATAGGCATGTGATCAAACGACGAGAAGCATACTGGACTTGGCTTCATACTAGACCGGACTTCAAACTTTGGTGGAGAAAACTTGACTTCAAACAGCGAACGAGAGGAGATGTAACTTTTGTAGAACCTGGTCTAATTGTGTTGGTGAAGTGTGGTAATAACCTAGAACTGTGGAATGCTTAGGCACTTGGTATTGTATCACTTGTGGCGGCTTGGTATTATAACTCCCTGAGAGCTATGGAGTGCTGTATTTCAGATTTTCCATCATTTATTTTCTGGAACGGCAAGCGTGTGTTGGTCGAGTGATGTATCTTTAAACCGTGTGTTAGAGTCAGTGAAGAGAGTATTATAAAAGTACAGTATCTGTGTGATATAACTATGCCAATAATAAGAATGTGCATGTTATGTTAATACACAGAGACAGTGAAGCGTACTTGTAGATATATATGTAGATATGATTTGTTCAACGGACTGACTGCAAATGGTAGCTTGGTCCTCGTTTTAGGTTTCCCCCTGTTTTTGTTGTTATTGATTATGACGTAAATGTGGACCTTTCCAGCGATATTTGCAAGTTTATTTTATGTATATTTTGGTGTGTTGATGAGGTGAACATTCACGGATTTTGTTCAGAATATAGTTAATGATGTTAGAATCAGTGGAGTTATTGAAGTACCTGGGTACAGTACCTACCTATTTAGCCGTTTTCAGACGGTTAAAGGCTTGCAGAATATGTAACAGTACGCAGCTGTGTGTACACGCACTGGGAGAGAAAGTATTATCATGCTTTACCAAAATTCGAGAGATCCATTCTGGTGAACTCTGAGGCCCATATCACGGACATTTTGAAATATTATTAATTTATTTTGTTTAATTATGTTGGTATTTTATTCAGAGAGATTTTATTTGATGCCCAAGCTGGAGGCGATTAAGTATTTTAAACATATTTTATTTTATTTTAACCTATTGCAATGATTAATTATTAACCCGGCATTACTCGCCAGATCTTTTCGTGCGTCGTTACTCTCTAGTGAGTGCAGCGCTTGCCTTTATGTTCAAAGGCCAGAATATGCTCATATAGACATGGAGGTATTTTCACTACGTCAATGTCCACCTCTGTGCTCTGGTGATTAACGTGATTAGCTGGCACCTCCAGAGCTCCGGGTTCAATTCCCGGCTCTGCCACGAAATTTGAAAAATGATGAGGTCCACTCAGCCTCGAAAGGTTAACTGATTAGAGGAGGGTTCGATTACCACCTCAGCTATCCTCGAAATGGTTCTCCGAGGTTTCCCACTTCTCCAGGCAAATGTTGGGATGGTACCTAACTTAAGGCCACGGCCTTCCTTCCCTTATCCTTGTCTATCCCATCCAATCTTCCCATCCCACACATGGCCACTGTTCAGCATAGCTGGTGAGGCCGCCTGAGAGAGGTAATGGTCCTCCTCCCAAGTTGTATGCCCTGACCCCAAGTTTCACGATCCGGGGCACTGCCCTTGAGGCAGCAGAGGTGGGATCTCTCGCTGATTCCGACGGAAAAGCCAACCATGGATGGTAAACAGATTTAGAAAAAAAGTGGGGAAGAAAGAGTGAATGAATGAAAGAAAAAATAATTTGAGACATTTATTTAGGAACACGAGAGAGTGCAGTGGCCGCGTGTGTTAACGCGCTACGGCTATGGAGACAATCTCTACGTGCGGGAGACGCGAGGGTTCGAACCCCAGCACCAGCTGCCCTAAGAATGACTTCCTGCCGTTTCCCGTTTACACTACATGGCAAACGCCGGGACAGTTCCTATTTATAAGCCAAACCTGAATCCTTACACTTGCTTACCCAATTTCATTCGCTATCATTTTAGTGATCTTCATTAAAGCTCAACTCAGTTTGGCATCAGAAACGGCGTCTAGCTGTAAAACATGCGACGCTATATCCCCGAGGTCTTGTCAAGAAATGGGACTAAGTGGTAGAAAAACAATTTATTTAGGAACAAGAAATAGGAGTATGGACTAACTAATGCGAATATATAATCCCGCATAATAAGAAACAAACATTTTACAGCATTCACCACTTCTGTTGCTTTCAGCATCATTCCTTTAACACAGTTTGAAAATTTTGTTTCCGGGGTCGAACATTTGTAGAGGGAGCATGGAGACCCCACTTGGTAATTCCATTCTTTCCTAAAACGATACAGCCTTCAATCAACGAAGTGCATCTTCTTCTTCTTCTTCTTCTTCTTCAGAACTTGCAGACACACTGTTTCAGAGTTGAAATCACGTTCGTAACCTCATCTGTTTCATTATTATCAATTTCGACGTTCAAGTCCAAGTCCTTCAACGTTTCACCCAACCACAAATGTATCTGATCAGTGTATGCCATTATAACTTAAATAACTTCACTAACAAGAGCCACAAAATAAACATTTCACATTAACTGCAAGCACAAGACAAAGCTTGACTTATTACAATGCACGAAATGTGAGTAGCACTGTTACTCGGTATTGATCGCACCGCTCACCAAACATGCACTGCGCGCCTAATAATGGATTTGCGGTCTTGGTTTTCAAAGATAAACAAAATAACCGACACCTCCGCTTCTTAACAATCTGTTTGAAGGGTATATGGATTTTCAAACGTACAGGTGATGTAATAAACCAACAACAACCAATATACTACGGAGGTGAGTGCCTTGCTCAGCATGCGAGTAACCGCGGGTTAGCATATTAATAATGGCTCCTAGTGTGAGGTGATAAAGTATCTTATTTTATTCATACTTGACTACTTAAACATATGGGAATGGTTATTAATGATTTTAATAGTTATTCACATATATTACAGTGTGTGTGTGTGATATTGTATGTCCAGTAAAAATGAAATGGCGTATGGCTTTTTGTGCCGGGAGGGTCCGAGGACATGTTCGGCTCGCCAGGTGCAGGTCTTTTGATCTGACACTCGTTGGTGACCTGCGCGTCGTGATGAGGATGAAATGATGTAGACGACACATACACCCAGCCCCCGTTACAACGAAATTAACCAATGATGGTTAAAATTCCCCACACTGCCGGCAATCGAACCCGGGACCCCTGTGACAAAAGGCCAGCACGCTAACCATTTAGCCATGGAGCCGGACGTATGTCCAGTTTGCACTCTTCATGAAGTATATCCAGTTTGCACTCTTCAAGAAACTTCATACCACATCCATTTGGCACTATCCAATAATCGCAAATATGTGTTGTCGAATATTAGACTTGGTTGAAATACTACCACACTGGACACAAGGATGTGAACGTGCCTAATAAGCGCAGTCTTTTGTCAGGCAATTACGGCGTATACAAGCTAGTGCATAATCAACCGCACTTTTGACGAAAACTCTTACATACATCTTTCTCAACAAAGTGGGGAGGCTGCAATATATCTTAACTTGTGTTTTCAAAGACTAGATGTGGTAATATTAATTATTTCGTCGATCACAAGATATAGGACGCAGTGCAGTATGGGTAACCATGTGATGTCGATGAAGATCTTTGTTGGAAAATTACTTCGCAGCACCATCACAAGAATGTGGACGCACACATGTATGCCTAAGCAGGTGTTGCTGAAGACATGACTTCCGAGTAAATTTACTACTACATTGATCACAGGAATGTGGACGCTCACTAGTATGTGTAAGCAGGTGTCTCCTAAGACTCGACTTGAGGGAAAACCTAGTACCACATTGGTCACAAGAGAGTGGACGCTCATACGAATGTATTAGCAGGTGTTGCCGAAGAGTCGACTTGAGAGAAAACCTACTACCACATTGGTCACAGGAATGTGGACGCTCTCCAGTATGTATAAGCAGGTGTTGCCGAAGAGTCGACTTAAGAGAAAAACTACTACCACATTGGTCACAAGAATGCGGACGCTCTCCAGTATGTATAAGCAGGTGTTGCCGAAGACTTGACTTCTGAGTAAATTTACTATTACATTGATCACAGGAATGTGGACGCTCACTAGTATGTGTAAGCAGGTGTTTCCTAAGAGTCGACTTAACAGAAAACCTACTACCACATTGGTCACAAGAATGTGGACGCTCTCCAGTATGTGTAAGCAGGTGTTGCCGAAGACTTGACTTCCGAGTAAATTTAGTACTACATTGATCACAGGAATGTGGACGCTCACTAGTATGTGTAAGCAGGTGTCTCCAAAGACTCGACTTGAGGGAAAACCTAGTACCACATTGGTCACAAGAGAGTGGACGCTCATACGAATGTATTAACAGGTGTTGCCGAAGAGTGGACTTGAGAGAAAACCTACTACCACATTGGTCACAGGAATGTGGACGCTCTCCAGTATGTATTAGCAGGTGTCTCTGAAGACTCGACTTCCGAGTAAATTTACTACTACATTGATCACAGGAATGTTGACGCTCACCAGTATGTATAAGCTGGTGATTCCCAAGACTCGACTTAAGAGCAAACCTACTACCACATTGGTCACAGGAATGTGGACGCTCACCAGTATGTTTACGAAGGTGAATCTGAAGATTCGACTTGAGAGAAAATCTACTATCACATTGGTCACAAGAATGTGGACGCTCACCAGTAGGCGTATGAATGAGGAGGTGTTGCCGAAGACTCGACTTCCGAGGAAACCTACAACCACATTGGCCACAGGAATGTGCACGCTCTCCTGTATGTATAAGCAGGTGATCCCGAAGACTCGACTTCTGAGAAAATGTATTACCACATTCATTACAACAGAGTATCCTTTGTGTAATGGGATGGGTTGGCCTCTGTTCATTGTCAGAGGACACGTGTAGGTTGCATTCATTCTGAGTGGGCAAAATGCACATTACCTCACTTCCCTCTTTCAATATTTTGCAGCTACTATTACATGTACCCACTGGACTTCCGGTCATCATTGCAACGTTCCCAAATCTGGAAAACAAAAAGTTATTACATTTTACGCATAAGATAAAAAATCAAATACAATCTCCAAAAGCAAATGCAATATATGTACCAAAATTGCTTCTTAGCACATTACATAGCACTAATTTCCATTAAAGGCTCTAAACGATAAGGCCATATAGTTTCCAATTGCCAAATAAATTAGATTATACGTTTGTACTTCACCACAGCACATCTAAACAATTCACGAAAATCCAATTTGGAAGCAATGATTGTGAGAATGCTTCTCTTAGTGATTTCTTTACGTGCATTCTTCAAAGTTTCTTTGTAACAGAAGCTCGTCATACTTAGTATGCCAAATAATACATAACGTTCTAATAGCTTCATTTTAGTGAGGTTACACCTTGACAAGACTTCTCTATCAACTACGGGGACATTGGCAAGGCCTTCTGGACAATTTGACGTCCAATTTCTGAGATACGCACGTGTCAGGATGAAATTTTTGACTGAAGTTCCTCGGCTACTTCAACTGAGCTAGCACCTCTCAACATCTCAATGTAAAAACAAGAAGATGCAATAGGGTGAGATTCTGTGTGTTCGTCAGCAGGCTGAACTAGAAATCTCGGAGCAAGAAATGGGGCAGATCCTGTAACAGGATAAGGTAGTAGTCCTTGATTCTTTCATCAGAGGATTCACGTCACGCAATATTCTGAAGACTCCTGTGGTTGGGAGGAATTAACACAAATTAGTACATCATAGAAACATCAGCTGAAAGAGTAACAAGGTAAGTTCTGAACCTTAAAACAACAGAAAGGAAGTCAGGCTGAAATTCAGGGTCACCCATTTGCAAAAAGTTCAAAGCCATCCCATTTCAAGATTCACAACATCTGTCAAACTCAAATCTTGGCTTGGTTGTCATGGTAGAATCATTGAGCACATAATGATGCGGCATGTAAATGCTTGATGAGTTAGAAATCTCAAGGGCTGCAATTTCCATGTGTCCCATTTCACTGTATTCACGCATGAAATTTAAATACGGCTCTGGTCGTGGGGGATTCCTTCGTTAGACATGTGGGGAAAGTTTGTGGAGGAAAGGGAACCAGGGTAAAGTGTTATCCAGGAATTAGGTTAAGGCAGATGTTGAGGAAAGTTTCATGTCTGGAAATGTAGCAAGCTTATTTTCACTGTGTTTGAGAGTTCTAACAGCATCATGCCTGGACTGAGCTACAGGTGACGTTTCAGGACAAATACGAAATGTGCAACAAACCTGCCAGAAACATGCATTTGATCACTATTCAAGAAAATGTTCTTCACATGCCCATTCTTCACGAGTAAGAAATGGTTGAGGGAGTTCTTCAAGCTTCCAAAACCTTTCCAAGTTTGTGTAAAGAGAATCAAGATTTACAAGCCCGGCACATCGAACCTTGGCGTTACACTTAACACAAACTCAGGGATGGTGCCTGTAAATCCCCAACCAAATTTGGTCATCTAACAAGGTAGGATAACATTTCTTATGCAAATATTAAAGAAACAAAATTTCACAGTAGACCAGCTCTTAGCAAGATGTAAATAACAGAATGCTGCCTAAATATACCAACACTTAAAATGACGTCACGAACAATATACCAACTGCAACAATCCATTTGCTGTGCAAGAAGTTGGCTTGTGGTCGTATTCATGACTGCACAGTTCAATTCAATGTATAATTGACATGTTAAAGAATGCAACAAGGTTGCATGTGGACCTCCCGGGCGATACATCAGTATTACCTATAACAAATACAGGTAGGGCGCAAATCTTAGTACAAATGCCAAACTTAGTGACAATACACTAACGATAAATGACTCCGCCAGTCCAAAAAATCTTTAACTAGTACAGTCCCTCCTGAACTGTTCTTCACTGCTACACAGGCGGTGCTTAGCTGAATATTTGAGTGGGTGACACAACTGTAGAACTCTAACTTTTATATCATTATTGGGAATTGTTTGTTCTTCACAAACCTATAAGGTGAGGGGTCCATTTTACCGTGGGCACTTGTGTCGCTCACACGGTTTAGATGTTTGAGTCATCAGTCCATAGACTGGTTTGATGCAGCTCTCCATGCCACCCTATCCTGTGCTAACCTTTTCATTTCTACGTAAATATTGCATGCTACATCTTTTCTAATCTGCTTGTCATATTCATACCTTGGTCTACCCCTACCGTTCTTACCACCTACACTTCCTTCAAATCCAACTGAACAAGTCCTGGGTGTCTTAAGATGTGTCCTATCATTCTATCTCTTCTTCTCGTCAAATTTAGCCAAATCGATCTCCTCTCACCAATTCGATTCAGTATCTCTTCATTCGTGATTCGATCTATCCATCTCACCTTCAGCATTCTTCTGCAACACCACATTTCAAAAGCTTCTATTCTCTTTCTCTCTGAGCCAGTTATCGTCCATGTTTCACTTCCATACAATGCCACGCTCCACACGAAAGTCTTCAAAAACATCTTTCTAATTCCGATATCAATGTTTGAAGTGAGCAAATTTCTTTTCTTAAGAAAGCTCATCCTTCATTGTGCTAGTCTGCATTTTATGTCCTCCTTACTTCTGCCATCGTTAGTTATTTTACTACCCAAGTAACAATATTCATCTACTGCCTTTAAGACTTAGTTTCCTAATTTAATATTTCCTACATCTCCTGCCTTCGTTCGACTGCACTCCATTACTTTTGTTTTGGACTTATTTATTTTCATCCTGTACTCCTTACCCAAGACTTCATCCATACCATTCAGCAACTTCTAGAGATCTTCTGCAGTATCAGATAAAATAACAATATCATCGACAAATCTCAAGGTTTTGATTTCCTCTCCTTGGACTGTGATTCCCTTTCCAAATTTCTCTTTGATTTCCTTTACTGCCTGTTCTATGTAAACATTGAAAAGGAGAGGGGCAAACTGCAGCCTTGCCTCACTCCTTTATGGATTGCTGCTTCTTTTTCAAAGCCCTCGATTCTTATCACTGCAGACTGATTTTTATACAGACTGTAGATAATTCTTCGTTCTCGGTATCTGATCCCTATCATCTTCAGAATCATAAATAGCTTGGTCCAATCAATATTATCGAATGCCTTTTCTAGATCTACGAATGCCATGCACGTGGGCTTGTCCTTCTTGATTCGATCCTCTAAGATCAGACGTAAAGTCAGGAATGCTTTACGTGTTCCTACATTTCTTCTGAAGCCAAATTGATCTTCTCCCAACTCAGCTTCAACTTGTTTTTCCATTCTTCTGTAAATAATACGTGTTAAAATTTTGCAGGCATGAGATACTAAACTAATGGTGCGGTAGTTTTCACACCTGTCAGCACCGGCTTTCTTGGGAATTCTCCTGTCTCATACATCTTGCACACTAAATGAAATAACCTTGCCATGCTGGTTTCTCCTAAGGCAGTCAGTAATTCAGAGGGAATGTCAACAATTACAGGTGCCTTGTTCCTATTGAGGTCACTCACAGCTCTGTCAAAATCTGACCTTAAAATTGGGTCTCCCATTTCATCAGCATCAACAGCCTCTTCATGTTCCAGAACCAAATTATCTACATCTTTACCTTGATACAACTGTTGGATATGCTCCTGCCATCTTTCTGCTTTGTCTTCTTTAACTAGAAGTGGCTTTCCATCTGAGCTCTTAATATTCATACACCTAGATTTCCTTTCTCCAAAGGTTTCCTTGATTTTCCTGTATGCAGCATCTACCTTTCCCAAGACCATACAGTCTTCGACATCCTTGCACTTCTCCCTCACCCAGTCTTCCTTAGCTACCTTGCACTTTCTATCCACTTCATTCTTTAATCGCCTGTATTCTTTTCGGCCCTCTTCATTTCTAGCATTCTTGTATTTTCGTCGTTCATCAATCAGGTCTAGTATCTCTTGAGTTATCCACTGATTCTTAGTTGATCTTTTCATCCTTCCTAACATTTCTTCGGCAGCCCTACTGACTTCATTTTTCATGACTCTCCAATCTTCCTCTATTGTGTTTCCTTCAGCCTTTTCATTTAGTCCTTGTGCAACATGTTCCTTGAAACAATCCCTCACACTCTTTTCTTTCAACTTGTCTAGATCCCTACTTTTTGCATTCTTTCCTTTCTTCAATTTCTTCAACTTCAGATGGCATTTCATGACCAACAAGTTGTGGTCAGAGTCCACGTCTGCTCCTGGGAAAGTTTTGCAATCCAACACCCGGTTTCTGAGTCTCTGCCTAATCATAATGAAGTCTATTTGATACCTTCCAGTGTCTCCAGGTCTCGTCCACGTATACAGCAGTCGTTTGAGGTGTTTGAACCAGGTATTGGCAAGGACTAAATTATGATCAGTGCAGAATTCAACCAGCCGACTTCCTCTTTCGTTCCTTTGTCCCAATCCAAATTCTCCTACTGTACTACCTTCTCTTCCTTGGCCTACCACTGCATTCCAGTCTCCCATCACAATTAGATTCTCATCACCTTTTACATATTGAATTAAATCTTCTGTCTCCTCATATATTCTTTCAATTTCTTCATCATCCGCTGAACTAGTAGGCATATAGACCTGCACTATTATGGTAGGCATTGGTTTGGTGTCTATCCTGACGACAATAATTCTTTTACTATGCTGGTCGTAGTAGCTTACCCGCTGCCCTATTTTCTTATTCATTATTAAACCAACTCCTGCATTTCCCCTGTTTGATTTCGTGTTGATAATTCGGTAGCCGCCTGACCAAAAATCCTGTTCTTCCTGCCAACGTACTTCACTTATACCAACTACATCTAACTTTAGCCTATCCATCTCCCTTTTCAGATTCTCTAACCTACCACAACGATTCAAACTTCTAACATTCCACGCTCCGACTCGCAGAATGTCAGTATCCATCTTCCTGCAAAGTACATAGATACCAAAGGTTATCTTCGCTCACAAACATGCGGCGATTATCAATGTTTGTTTGTCTGTTTGAACTTTCCACAATCAGAATTGCTATCATTATCAAGTTTGCAACACTTACAATTAAAGGAAGTGCTCTTGTTTGCATTGTGACGTAAAATATTAAATGAACGACAATGAAAAAATGACCATGAATCCAAAACAATCGGTGGATCCAATTCACAATGCCTTATTTTCAGAGATAATGCTTGTTGTCCATAAGGGTCCAAATCCATGTCACTGCCCCATACAATAGTACTAATTACTGGCAAAGCAGAACCGTGGCCATCCTGCTATAGTGGTACTAATCACAGGTAATATAGACACATGGCATGTCACACATAATGGCACCACTCACAGGTAACACAAACCAATGGTGTTCCCCACATTAGGCTACTAATCACAAGCAATGCAGACCGATGGTGATCCTCACATAGTGGGGCTAAACATGGTCACCGACTAGATCAATGATGATGCTTCTTGTTTAAAGGATCCAACCCGCCAGGTAAACAGACCCTTCAACATGTATTAATTGACAAGCACCTGCAGTGAATGATGATGACAAATTAGCACGAATTTAAAACAATCAGTGGATCCGACTGACAACGCTTTAGTGACGTCACTATGCGCGTAACATTAGAAAGAATTTTGTGATAAAACATACAACTTAGCTTGGAGTCCCAACGCTCAGCCTGTTTGCACCCCGGAGTCGGCGTACTTTCCTCCTCTATAGAGCAAGTTTGCTACATGGTTTTAGGTCATATAGCCAAGAACGTCCAGTCGAGGGACGGTAGGTTCGAATCTGCAGCTCAGAAGATAGTTTTACAGTGGTTTCACAAGTTCATACCAAGCTGCTTAACATAACGTCACTGTAGTGTGAAACTCCTCTTCAAAGACTTCGTAGCGCTTGACGTCCTCCTTATGACCTCTTCCTACTCGGTACTCATTTCCGTTACTAAGTGAGAGTAAACCTCAGATATCTCTCGGACCTCTTAACAGGCAATCAAACGTACACCTTTATCGAATAGACCTAAATGAATTGCTGTTAAAATTATACTTCCTCCATTCAGATTAAAATAAATGCCTTCTTCAACACCACCATAAAGAAACAAACCCTGAAGAGTGAGTTCTGAGATAGAGATTTGAACCCTATGAACTGCAAATTCCGTAGCAGATAAATGTGTTAACACTCGTATTCACTTAGCAAATTGGTATTCATGTTATATTTTGACAGAGAATCCGTTCAACACGAGGTTCGACTATTGAGTAGTATCACTCTCATAATTAAACTTGTCTTATAATGGTCCACCAATACAATCCTATATTACCCAATGTGCATAGACTATATAGTATTGAAAAGGTGGACAATTAAAACGTAAGTTTAATTATTGTGATCACAATTCAATACGGATCAAGACCAAGAAGTTTATATCCTATGACATTGAGTAGTATGGCAAGGCAACTATGAGCTGCGACATAACAACTTCAACAAAAACCAACAGAGAGCACCATCCACGGTGCCCCGAAATTCTACACCACGATGAGGATAGCAAAGTGCGTTGGAGGAGAATGCAGGGAAGCAGGCTAGGAGCCTGAAAGACAGTGATTTTCCAATCCCCAACCCTTACACATTGCTTGCTATTGCTCCACAAGAATACATCACACTTGCATTGACTGGCAGAACACACACACACACCACTCTCAATCAGGCGGCACATCACCTCTCAATATCAGCGTGAAATTCTAGCGGAGTTTCATTTACCAGCTGCGAACCGTTCGTTGGTATTTACGCCATTAAATATCAGGAGTTAAGCAGAGGAAACAAAAACCCCACACTGCTCACATAAAGTACAACAAAGCAGTGGCACAGCAACAAACACCAGTCTTCCTGCCCCATTCTACATAGTAAAGATGAGAAATCTGAACCCGGATATCATCCACTCGTTCACAATCTACAATACAATCACCAAGTTTCCGCCCAATGCAACACGGGATTATTTTCTAGAAATTCAGTAGAGCAAAGATGGCCACACCATCAAAACATCTAGAAAGTTTTACACAGTCCTAGTCAACAAATAAGGACAGGCGCATTTTGGACAAATCCTGCAGCACAGAACCAGGCTCAACAATGCGGTGCAACTAACCACCTTTGTGTCCAGCCTCCACCTGGTCAGCGGTGGAACATGGGGTTGATAGCAGCTACACGGATGACGTTAACGCAGGCCATCTTCAGAGACAGGGACATGAAATATTCCGGGCCATTCGGAACCGGAATACTAACGGACACACCCCGCTGATGTGTATCCTGTCCTGGAATATGGCAACAATGAACCAGGTTCTAAGGGATGGTTTGCTGATCTACGTGAATTGACATCATGTGGAGGCCTCTTGGTCATCTTGACCGCAGCGCGGACACTGCGATCGCTGCCAATTCTATGATCATCCTACCATTGCTTTCTTCAAAATGTATGTGCGATTTGTAGTGTTCAACACACCTGAAGTGCTTGCACAAAAAAGGGATCACTCAAATGCAACACTTGCAGTTAAGATCATCCACGTTTCTCAGTTAAATGCAAGGGTAACCGTCAACTTTCTCCCACTCAGCCAGAAAAAGTGTCATCTACCTACCCCACCCTCCTCTTCCACTCTTTACCTCCTTCCTTTGAGAACATTCTGCAAATCATCATTATGGAGCTCCAGAATTTTCTCCCTTTTTAACGTCCTGATGTTGTGTATCAGATCGTGATGACCTTCCAGACTCACTTTGGCGGAACGTTCTCTGGGACACAAATGCACTGTGCATTATTCATCCACTGTTCTAGTAAATGAAAGTTTATTACGATAACGTGTGTTCTTAAAGGGTCAAATGACGGCTGCCCAAACAGATGTCGTGGAGTGGTAGCAATTACTAACCATAAACCCATCCCTTCAGAACAAAAATATCATTCTTTAAATGAATATCTATCTGAAAACTTAAAAATGGAAATGCAATTGGAAATCCAATAATAGCTTTAGCAACAATTTATACCTCTTGTCTATTCCCCACCACTGATATTTGTAGAATATACCGATCGCTAATACAGTACTTCCATCACGATCACAGATTTTAATATTACGTCATATACACAACAACAAGTTATGTACGATCAACTATTACATGATATCCAGAGTGTTGACTTAAACTTCCCTTCCCGCAACCCGCTCTACATCAAGTAAGAGCCCTGAATTTCCAATCCTCAGCCCTAATCTAGCAACGAACTGTGACATCACCATGCTACCTTCAATGGGACAAGACCATGTCTCTGCCCTACCAAAAATAACAAATGTACTAACAAACCCGAAGCAAAATAACCAACGTCCCCCAACAGTCATACGGTATATGCGAAACTACTGGGCAGCATACAAACAATATTAGCCACAATATGCAATAACGAACCACCTACTTCACAGCAGGAATTGCAAGATAAAGTTAAAAAATTACAATCCCCATTAACTATTGTCAACTGACTCCATATTCCTCACCACATCTCCCATTCTTACAAACCTCCCCTCCCACACTAAGCGCTCCAAACATTAAAATATACCCACGAACATCACAAGGTACCTTCGAATCTGAGACTGAAATATTCAGAAATACTCTTGGAGATGCTTCATCATTCATCAAGGCTATTAAAAAAGCGTGGGCAAATGCTCTGAATTATCCAACACAACTCACACTCGCAAATACCGGAACAAGTTAAAACAACTGACAAACATAAAGCAGCCCTACACCTATTACCTATTAATACATAACAAATCTGCACTCGGTGATAATAAAACAATGACTGTCATCTGTTTAGATCATTATAAAGTAATTTTCATACCATCTTCCTATCCCAATACCTACCATCCTGACCACGATATAATATCGGAATATTCGGGTATCACACAAAATCCTCCTTGCCCAGCCTTTGAATACCCTCCAACTCTTGACTCTGAACATCCCCCAAATGCTCCTATTACAGTCTAAGATATCAAAGACGCACTCAGGACTAGAAATTACACTGCCACTGGACTAGATCAAATTACTTACCGCCAAATAAAAAAAAGCTCCACATCCCTTCCTCCAACTCCAAAATAAGGTATACACTACAATTCTCCATAATGGATTCTTCCCCTCCCCTCAATTGTGTACATACCAATTTTGTTATTTTGGAAACCCCAAGTTCTACCATCCCAATTAAATACATATTGTTCCATATGTCTTCTAACGGAATGTTCTAAAATCTTACAAATCATGTTAGCGCAGTGTATTTACACCTATCTCGACTCCCTCCATCTCATACCTTAGTATCACGCCAGTTTCTGTCTTAGCACTCCATACATGACCATGTCTTTCATGTTTCTGTATCCATCACAAAATGTTTACCTACAAAAATATGCGCAGCACTTACCAGTCTTGATGGTCAGAATGCCTTTCAACGGACTGACTTGTAAACTCCCTCACCTTCCAGTTCCAATGACCATCACCCATTTCCTAGCCAAAATCTGTATCCGTAACACATTGTCCTACACTTTCCCAATATAAGTAGGAGTACCACAAGGTTTTCCTCTGTCACCACTTTTGTATGTCCGGTTTTGTATCAATATTACCCAACCCATACACCCACCTTGATTGTGTCAGTTTGCTGAACACACAGCAATACTGCCCGTTGAATCCAATAGCCGATACTTGAAATCCCGCCTCCAAATCTATTTCAAATAACTCGAACAATGGCCCAAGCTCTGACAAAACAAAATTAATGTAAGCAAAAAAAAATATATATATAATTTTTCCTAATCATAAATGTAGATGCCGTCCGATTAACAGACTCTTTCTACCCTTAAATAATCAACCCTCCGCTGTAACGACCACACTTACCTACTTAGGCATAACGTTTCAAAATCATCTTCAATCGAATGTATATTCGGACCAAACGTATAAAAAGGCATCCCACAGGTTTCACCTCTTCCCCTGGCTGTTGAGTCAAACCTGGGGATTAAAAGCCATGCAAATCACACCTACCAAGCACCACTTCCCTGTTCCGAGTCAGACCATAGATAAATTTAAACTCAATATGGAGTTATGGACAAATAGAGATCACATATCTCTGCTCGAGATTCTTCTTGTTATTTTTATTTCCCTCAGAAATTATGACAACTTGGCTTATTCACACACACATATATATAAAATAAGAGTTTTGTCTGTACATTGCCCAGAATTTGAAAATAATGGTATTTCTGTATCGTTCCTGTCCAAAGTAACAAGGAAATGCACACTTTTTTCTTTTCCATAATTTCTGTCTGTCTGTCTGTCTGTCTGTCTGTCTGTGTGTCTGTATGTATGTATGTATGTATGTATGCACGTATGCACACGCTTCACTAGACAACGGCTAAATGGAACGGAATGAAAATCGGTATACAAAGTCGGGAAATAAGTCGCTACAATCTAAGCCATAAATAATTTTATTCACGCTGAAAGAAATGGCAGTTTAGGGGAAGGCCTAAAATTTAATTTTCAAGTATTTGTTATTAGGGGTCCTATCTTAATAAAAATTGGTATGCAAAGTCGGACGGAGAATAAGTCGCTAAATCTAGGCTATAAATAATTTTATTCACGCTGAGTGGTATGGTAGTTTAGGGGAAGGCCTAAAATTTAATTCTTAAAAACGTACGTTATTAGTGGTCCTATCTCATTGAAAACTGGTATACGGAGTAGGAGAATGAGTCACTACAATGTAGGCTACAAATCATTTTATTCACGCTGAATGATATGGTAGTTTAGGGGAATGACCAGAATTGTATTCTCAAATATTTATATTATTAGTGGTCGTATCGATAAATACTACATAACCAAAGTTATATAGAATTAAATTTCCGACCATTTATGTCTGATACATTTTTGGCGTACCGGCTATAAATACTACATAACCAAAGTTATATAGAATTAAATTTCCGACCATTTATGTCTGATACATTTTTGGCGTACCGGCTATAATAACACAGATATTCATGAATTTGTATTTTTGTTGTTAAGTCCACATCGACGCCGAGCCACGAGAAAATGGGTTAACAGATTTTAATCGGCGAATAAGAAAATACAGTCTAAGATACAAACAATTTTATTCACCCTGAATGAAATTGTAGTTTAGGGGAAGGCGCCTAAAATTACATTTTAATACCTATGTATTATGTATTTGGTCATATCGAAAAATACTGCATAACAAAAGTTACAAAGAATACAATTTCCCATCTTTTGTGTCTTATTCAGTTTTACCGTACCGACTAAGATAAGAGTGGTATTTCAGAGTCGGAAGAAAACTAAATGTGAAGGCCAACAATATCAAGGTCAACAATAACATTACATTGACCATTGTTTGTTGTGATGTTATTTGTCTCTTTTGCTGCCTCTTAACTCCCATAGATCGTATTACTGCTGCATATCGAGTACAATAGCCTGACTGAATACTGGCGGGAAATAGCCGGGGAGTTAGAAAACTTTCTTCTTTAGCATGCCAAACCTCTGGTTGATACATTTTCTGATACAGCTGGTATGTAACACACCGGTTCTTCATAGTATTCCAGTTATTCGATCCATATTCTGACGCGCTGTTTTGAATGAGCAGTGTGCATACTTAAGGCAGAAGCTGACTTAGTAGCAGCAGCAGCAGTAGTAGTAATAGTAGTAGTAGTAGTATGGTCTGTTCTAGAATAACAATTTAGGCCTATTCCAAATTATAGCACTACAATTCACTAAATAACCCACAATTCAACCATTAAAAGAGCCGTTTCTTAACGCAAGCTTCTTCCGACTCATCGGGTACTCCCAGGAAACAGATTCGGAAAAGGGCATGGTTTGTTTGCCTGAGAGTATCCACTATTCTATCCTCTCCCCGCCGAAAATGGACGAAGACATTTCACGAATCATGGCTGTCTGCAGCTTGGTCATTCAATCTCTGGAACTTTGGACTGTTAGATCGGCATTGTAGTCCAGTTCGTTAAAAGTGAGAAACTATGTGGTGTTCCATTTGATCGAGTATTTCATATGAAAGCATTGCTTTTAATCGCGCCATTCGTACTGACGTCATTGTAATGTATGTTCATTTCAGTTGGGAAAACCAATAAGACAGTCTTTCTGAGGATGTAAAAAAGGCAGGTGGAGAGTGTCTACCATTATAATGAAAACTCCCCAACCTGACTGTGACTGATGGCATACAAGCGGGTCTACCATTACAGTGAAAGTTCCCTAACTCAGTATTCACATGAGAATAAGATGTTAATAATAATAATAATAATAATAATAATAATGTTATTTGCTTTACGTCCCACTAACTACTTTTACGGTCTTCGGAGACGCCAAAGGACAGATGTTTGGTGACATCCCCGTCCCGTTTCTGGGGTAACGTTAGGAGCTATGCAATTTAATACAATCTCGCTCACAACGTGTACACTAGAATTCCGTACACAATGTAGAATTCCGTAGCGAAGCACGAGTACATCAGCTAGTTTAAAATATGTATGAATGTATCCAAGTAAAAATATATATTTAACATTGTATCACTATGAGAAAAACAACGTTTTCTGTTATTATGTTTGCAGTGATTCAATACTTTAACAAGAAAACGATTTTTATGTCTGACAATGGGTTTCACAAAAGCAAAAGAAAACATGTTTAATCTACTTACATAAAACCTGTGATATTAGCACACAAACAAACCAAACCCAATGGCACTACAGCCCTAGAAGGGCCTTGGCCTCCCAAGCGACCGCTGCTCAGCCCGAAGGCCTGCAGATTACGAGGTGTCGTGTGGTCAGCACGACGATTCCTCTCGGCCGTTATTCTTGGCTTTCTAGACCGGGGCCGCCATCTCACCGTCAGATAGCTCCTCAATTCTAATCACGTAGGCTGAGTGGACCTCGAACCAGCCCTCAGGTCCAGGTAAAAATCCCTGACCTGGCCGGGAATCGAACCCGGGGCCTCCGGGTAAGAGGCAGGCACGCTACCCCTACACCACGGGGCCGGCGATATTAGCACACAACCACAACTAAAACAAATATCCGTACATGTAATTGGCCAACGAGTCCATTTGTTAGATCGAAATAGCCGGGCTGAGTGGCTCAGACGGTTAAGGCGCTGGCCTTCTGACCCCAACTTGGCAGGTTCGATCCTGGCTCAGTCCGGTGGTATTTGAAGGTGCTCAAATACGTCAGCCTCGTGTCGGTAGATTTACTGGCACGTAAAAGAACTCCTGCGGGACTAAATTCCGGCACCTCGGTGTCTCCGAAAACCGTAAAAGAGTAGTTAGTGGGACGTAAAACAAATAACATTATTATTATTAGATCGAAATAACTGTTAAACTAAAAAGATCACCTCTCTCTGTCATTACGAAAATATCTACCATGAAACAACACACAGATTATATATGCAAGGAACCTTCCTCTGCGGGCACAACAAGAGTGTCGTAAGATGTTGTGTAATGCAATTTTTCGGGTGCAAACACTGTAAAATTCTGTTCTAGAACCCTTCCAATGGCAAACATCATGAAGTAACGTGTAGCGTAGCTACACTGAGAAACAAGTTTACAGAGTTCAAATGTATTCTACCAGATAATTCAACTTATTTATTTATGAACAGTAAACATTCACATTTTTTTTTCAAACTAGTAGAAGAGCTGTGACAATTCTAAATCCCTGGCGTCAGCATTATCTGCTGAATGAATATGCTAACATGGCATGTTCATTAAGTTGATGTTTTCTATATTGCAAAGAACTTGTGTCAGCCTCAGCTCAATTGACTTTTGTATTTCCACGATTGTACCCTAGACGGCAGCTCCGTCGGTCGTGTGCACGGAGGATAGTTCTTTCGGGGAGACCTTTGTCTTATCTCTTTGCAGTTGATTCTTTGCATTGTTATGAGTGCTGAATTTAAAGATGGAGCCCTCGCAGATTGGAGCGGCGTTCTTATGTTATAAATGGGTTTATAACAGATTTAAACATGACCCATACTACCTTGCTTCTTATAATGTAAATTACTGATATGTCAGGTACGTTAATCTTTATTTTAACCATGCTTTTACGGTGTTTGTAAGACATTCCTCACTATCATGCATAGCTGATTGATATGTGTCCTTGCACTCAGAGCGAGAATGCATTGTGTCTGTTGTTGACGTGATAGCACTGTATTCGCGGCTGGGTCTCTGATTGATTTATTTGGTGCACTGCATTATGAAATATCTTGCATTGTATGAATGAATGCCCTGCCTCTCGGCTCGGAGATCCATTTCGGGTCGTACGGAGTGCATAAGTGATGGGTTTATGCGTGACCGTTGTGCCGCACCAAGTTTCCCTTGGTGGCGCACTTCTCTGTATGTAATACATTCTTTGACCGCTATCGACCTTTCGGTCGATTTATTCCCTGGACGTGACGTATGACTCGTTTTCTCCTTGACAGAGTGCGCTTCCGGCCATCAGCCGAAGTGCCCTCTTAGTCAGTCTTGTGTCCGCCTTCTTTGATATACGTTCGCAGGACGGTTGTAGCCGACATGGCGGTCGAGACAACAATGTACTTTTTGAGATACACGATCTTTGACCTGTGCCGTTTACATTTCCTGCAATATATTTATCTACCTGAATGCCCGGCTCTTTATCTCGGTCGCTATTTGGTGACTACCTAATGCTCTCAGCAACGCCCGACTATTAAGGTAACCCTTTTTTGTTGGCTTGCTATGGTTGCGTGGGCGTATTAGTTATGTACATTTTACCGTTAATGCTGCGTTTTGTCTTATTGCCAGTTTTCTCTGATCTTGTGTGTTCTGTTTTTTGTGTGACTTAAACCCGTAAGGATGGAGGATGGTTTTAGTCTGTGGTGTGTTTGTTTGGCGTGTATGTGGTCTGAAGTTCGAGACCTATTGCCATTTATTTTTATTCGTCGATTCTCTCATGGCCGAGCTCTTGATGCGTGACGTTGTGTTTGACGCTATGACTGGTATTCATGTTCGTCCGTGGTGAGGCGATATGAATACGTTGCAAGCGTGATGGTTACGATGAAGCTACTGTGAATATGTGGGGATGTGCCTTGCCTTCATGCGGCAATCCTTTGTTGTTTTACGCGTCTTGTATTGAGCTCATGAGTCCATGAAAGCACTTGTCTTGCTATGCGGACCTCTCTGTGTTCGTTATGTGTCTGGACAAAACTGATTATTCTACCCGTATACATTTCTTTTGGGTCTCTATGGTGTGTGTGTACGTGTGGTTGTGCTGTATGCCTGCCTGATTAACAGCATTCTCCTTTTCTTACAGTGTTATTTTTTTAAGTATTATTTACATTTTCTTATTTTCATTCCTCAGGCTATTTGCTGGCCTAATTATATATTTACGTTTGTTGCTTTCATTTGAATGAGTCTTCCTTCATTGTTAGCATTGTTTACTCGCCTCGTAACTATGGCAGCCATATTTATTCTATATTTTTTTTCTTTCTGGGATGCTGTGCTTTTCAAACGGGGGATTGTTGCGTGATGGATCTCTTCTCTGGGATGCTGGTCCATATACTTGGAGATGTGTGAGATGTTACGTGTATGTTTTTTATTTGATGTGCGTGTAAGTTCTTCCGATGTATGTCCACTGATATTAATTCATTGCGAGGACGAATGTGTCATACGTCGCGTGTATGAAATTATGTGGAGGAAGTAAATCCTATGTTACAAGTTTGTGATTGAAAGAAGCTTGTGTGACCATGTTTGATATCTTTTCAATCTGCCTCTTGATATGATTGGATGAATAACCTATACGATAAGTTTCTACGCATATCTCCGTGAGTAATATTTCAAGCTTGATTTTATTATTTTTGTTTGTTTGATCTCTTTCGCTTTATTTTCATTAATAAACCCCCATGTATTTTCACCCCGTTCTTTCATTTATCGGGAAGGGTTCTGGGTTCTTTCCGTCTCCCGCTCCTCCCTTTAGTTTATTTTGGTTCGAGTCCAGCTCCAGACTGTTTTAGTCTGTTCCAGCCCGTCCACGGCCTCGTCTCATGAGGTAAGTTGGTAAGTATTCACGGACCTGTTGGTGTGTGTATGCGTGCGTGTGTGCGTATGTATGTGTGTGCGTATGTGCGTGTGCGTGTCTACGGTAGCAGAGTGTGTGTATGAGTGAGTGTGCGCGGCGTGCGTGTGGGCGGCAGATGCTATGCAGAGCGTGGTTCGTGGCTGGAAAGTTTCACCGAGGGGCTGATTCTCGGTGGAGCAGAGCTGGATTCTTTTAAAATTAAGTCCTCCTTTTTGTGTTTATACTGTGCCATGAATAATATATATATATATATATATATATATATATATATATAAATTGATGCTATTTCACAGCATATTTTCGTTAAATCTTGTGAATAACTTTGGTTGTGAGTTTGTCATTGTTGACTGTTGCTCTTGCATTATTTATCTTATCTGTAAACAATGGAGAACATACTAGATAATGCGTGTGAAAATCCTCCCAGTGTTGATATGCAAAATAATTCAGGCACGTCTATGGAAGGTAATTCCGTTCATTCAAACTCTGATCACAACAATGCGAGTATTGCTGTAAACAATCGCCCTGATGAGTTTATCTCTAGCATGGATGTTCATACTGTAAATCGCATTACTCAGCCTATTGTGAGTGGGCCATCTCATTTTAATCCTGCGCTTGATGTTGTTCGAAAATGGAATTTGAAATTTTCCGGCGAAGAAAAAGGTTTCTCCGTGATCGAATTCTTAGAGAGAGTCGAAGACGTCGCTGCGTGTGCTTCTATGTCCCTAGACCTATTTGCCCCTGTCATCCCCGGTATGTTAGAGGGGCGTGCAAGTAAATGGTTCCGATTAAATAAATTTAAAGTCAAATGTTGGTCCGATTTCTCGAAGGAACTTAAAATTAGGTTTGGTCTATCAGACATGAATTTTGTTCTTAAACAAGAGATCCTACGGAGAACCCAAGGTCCTAACGAACCTATTGATGAGTATGCGACCGGTATCCTTACCTTGTTTAACCGTCTTGATGTTGACATTCATGAGACTGAAATATTTGATACATTTTACCGTAATTTGGCTCCTAACTACAAACTCTTCATAAAGAGATGTGAGGTAAATTGTGTGGATGATATAATCAATCTAGGGCGGGAATACGAGTCTACTCTTCAACTGAATCACTTATACCAACCCCCTCCTCCGCCCGATACCTGTTCTTTCCCTGATACCGCCTGTCGCTCTGTGTCTAAATCGGTCTCCTTTGCCCAACCGCTCTCTTCAGCGTCATGCACTGATCGTTCTGATTACCGGTCAAAACCTCCTCACTCTTTAAATAAGATGGCAGGCAGTCTTCAAAATCAAAACGTACCCCGTAGGAGGACGTCTAGGTCCATTAAATGCTGGAATTGTGGAAAAGATGGGCACGTCTTCATGCAGTGTAACTCGAAGCCCCCAGTAAAATGATGTCAGTGTGGCCTAGTTGGCGTATTTCGTGATATCTGTCCTCGATGCAATGGAAACCAGGGAAACTGATCCCGCACCCACGAGTTGGCCCGTCGTTGGTGCCCCAAACCTCTTCAAACCGCAAAGTTTGTGGTCTTCCCTTTGCGTCTCCTTGGGCCAAAATTATTTCCGGCTCGCGCTCGCTATATGCCCTTTTGGATACCGGATCCTCGAGTTCTTTCATAAATCAGTCTGTGGTAGAAGGCATGGCTTTGAAACATCTTCGAGATAGTGAATGTTCCGCAACTTACGTGTCTGCCAATGGCCATCGCATGTGTCCCACCGGACGTGTTCGTATCCATTTCAAAATTCACAATTTTTCCTGGGACTGGAATTTTAACGTTGTTCCCGATTTGACTGTCCCCTCATCCTTGGATCTGATTTCATGTTAGCCACCGGGTTATCTATCGATTTTATCAGCTGTTCATTTGCCTTTCGCTTTCGATCCAATGAAAACTTTCATTTCGAGGTTCCTTCTTGTAATAATCCGTTATGCCTTGTATCGAACGGCGTTCCCCTTATCGATCCATCCGATCTTTCCAATGACCAAGTCTCCGTGCTCAATGATCTTCTAAAAGATTTCCCTGAGGTACTTACTGCCAAATTAGGGTGTGCCAAAGAATTTTCGTACTGCATCGAACTGAAAGATCGTACTCCCGTCAGACACCCACCTTTCAGTTGCTCCCCTCCCAAGCTCGCCGCTATGAGAAAGTGTATCAACGAACTGCTGGAGAAAGGCGTCATTAGCCCATCAAAGTCTTCTTTTAGTAGCCCCGCCTTTCTGATTCCCAAAAAGGATGGCCAACCTCGTCTTGTGATTGACTATCGATCTTTGAATCGCAATGTTATATTCGACAGTTTCCCTCTCCCAACCATCGAATCTGCCCTGCAATCCTTCGGGAAGGCCCAGTTCTACTCTGTTTTCGACTTCAATTCTGCCTATTTCCAGATTCCTCTCGACCCTAGTTGCCGAGAATTTACGGCTTTTGCCACCCCCTTTGGCTTATATCAATTTAATAAAGTTCCCATGGGTATTTCAGTAGGCGGCCAAGCGCTGAGTCGCATTCTTGACTCCGTCTTCGGTGATTTAAAGTTCTCTTGTTTATTCTCGTATTTAGACGACGTCGTGATCTTTTCTGACACATTTGAGGAACATGTCGCTCATCTTCGCGAATTTTTCACTAGGTTGAAGAGGCACGGATTCACTGTCAATCCTGAGAAGGCATCTTTGTGTTCTAGAAGGATAAAGTTTTTAGGACATATCGTTTCCGGCTCCAGCATATCTGTTAATCCTGAGAGAGTGAAATGCATTCGTGAATTTCCCAGACCAAAGAACCTACGAGCTGTCCGTAGATTTCTTGGCATGATTGGATTTTATTCTAGATTCATCCCCAACATTTCTGAAATCTCAGCGCCCCTGAACTCGCTGAAAAAGAAAAATGTTCGTTTCTTCTGGAGCGATGCTCAAGAGCAAGCTTTTTGCCAACTTAAAGATGCCCTCTGTCAAGCTCCCGTATTGCACAACCCTGACTTTAACGGGGAATTTGTCCTTCAGTGTGACGCTAGTGATATTGCTGTCTCTGCTGTATTGAACCAAAGACTGGAGAACGATCATCTTGCCCCCATTGCTTATTTCAGTAAGAAATTGCTCGACTCTGAAACCAGGTACTCCACGTACGAAAAAGAATGTCTGGCTGTTGTCCTTGGTGTCGAGAAATTTCACTCGTACCTCGAACACCGACATTTCTGGATTCATACTGATAACCAAGCACTATCTTGGATGGCTGCCAATGTCAAAAGGTTAGGGAGGACTGCTCGTTGGATTCTCCGACTGTCGTCTTATAATTTCACTGTTGTTCATGTAAGAGGTAAAGATAACATTGTTGCCGATTGTTTGTCGCGCATGTTTGAAGGTGGCGAGACAACTGATTACGAGATCGGGTGCAGCCCCGATAATCATCTTCCTGTCTGCATCCTTCGAAACTACCCCTTTAGTTTTACCGAATTGTCTGAATTCCAGAAGAAAGACGATGAATGTATCCGTCTAGCCGATAGACTTTCGAAGAAGGAACAAGATTGGGAATCCTTTGAAATAAAAAGGGGCCTTTTGTGTCACAAAAGTCTTCACAATCGTACTTCTAAAATTTTCGTCCCCCAAAATCTGAGACCCATGATCTTAAATTATTATCACGATTCTCATTTAGGCGCCCATCTCGGTCAGTTAAAAACCTTTCATAAAATTTCCCGGAATTATTACTGGCCGAACTTAAAAAAGGAAGTCTTCGAGTATGTCAAAACCTGTGATGTTTGCCAAAAATGTAAGCCTGCTCAGAATACTCAGATCGGTTTTCATTCCGCCGACGTTGCCAATTCTCCTGGTGAGAAACTATTCAGTGATTTCTTTGGACCCCTAACTCGATCTCAATCTGGCAACGTGGGTATCTTATCTGTTATCGACGGTTTTTCTAAATTCATTTGGCTGTTCCCAGTTCGTAAAATTAATTCTAACGTCACGGTGAATTTGTTAACTAAACACATCTTCGGAGTTTTTGGTCCACCTAGGACGCTTGTCTCTGACAATTCTTCGGTCTTTACCGGCGCTAAGTTCCGTAATTTATGCTTCTCCTGGGGTATAAAACATATCCGTCTGAGCCCTCATCACCCTCAACCGAACCTTGTTGAAAGATTTCATCGAAATCTAAAAATCTGTTTGTCTGCCTTCCATTATAACACCCAATCCCTTTGGGATTGCTATCTCTCTTTTTCAGCCTAGGTTTCAACACTGCCATGCACGAGTCCAGCCGGTTCACTCCTGCCGAATTATTTTTGGGCAGGGTCCCCAACGATCCACTCTCTTTGAAATGGAATGTGGAGTATCTCTACGAACCCTCCCGACGTCTGGATGTCCTGGAGAAATGGAAGATAGCCTCCGAGCAACTGATTAAAGCCAGAGACAGGGTGGCCCAGAGGTATAACAAGGGAAGAATGCCTGTGCCTTTCCGCGTCGGAGATCTGGTCCTGGTAAAGAGGTTCCCTGTCAGTTCTACCATGGATCACATTAGTAAAAAGCTGTGTCGAAAGTGGTCTGAGCCCAGAAGGATCACTGAGTTTCTGGGACCTATTACGGTAAAAGTGGAGGATCTCTCCGGCCGTGTGCAATCAAAGGCGCACGTTTCCATGTTAAAAAAGTATTACTCCAGAAGTTCGTAGCATTGATTTATTTAGCACCTTTAAGATGTATTGGACTTGATAATATGGAGTTAACTTTGACTTGTTGCAAGCACGTATGCTTATATTGTTTTGTGTTTCAGGTAATGATTGCCCTGTGAGAAACACTTGTACGTAAGGAAAAGAAACGTATTGATAGCTCGACCAAATTCCTTCGAAATCCACCCTCAGTGACTGAGAAGAGGTCGGAGTGTGTTGAAGTACTGTGGTCTGAACATGTTTAATTCACTGGATTATTATCGACAGATACATATGTTTGCCTGACTTGCCATAACTCTCCTTGGAGTCAATTATCGCTCGGTGAAAGGACACTGACGCCTGCATAATTCCTAATGAATCTGTGTTTGATAACGAAAGGACGTTTATTATATTGTATATCTTCAAAATAAGGTGTAATTATGACGTGTGCATAGATGTTTTCATATTCTGTTGTCCATTTTTAATGCCTGAAGTTATTGTTAAATTGATACGCTTAGTTATAGGGTGTGTACACACTTAGTGTTAAGTTTCGCCCGTGGTAAAATGAGCCCTTCTTGCCTGATCACCAAGTAAGGACTCATTTTCGAAGGGGTGTGGGGAAGATGTGCCGCACCAAGTTTCCCTTGGTGGCGCACTGCTCTGTATGTAATACATTCTTTGACCGCTACCGACTTTTTGGTCGATTTATTCCCTGGACGTGACGTATGACTCGTTTTCTCCTTGACAGAGTGCGCTTCCGGCCATCAGCCGAAGTGCCCTCTTAGTCAGTCTTGTGTCCGCCTTCTTTGATATAAGTTCGCAGGACGGTTGTAGCCGACATGGCGGTCGAGACAACAATGTACTTTTTGAGATACACGATCTTTGACCTGTGCCGTTTACTTTTCCTGCAATATATTTATCTACCTGAATGCCCGGCTCTTTATCTCGGTCGCTATTTGGTGACTACCTAATGCTCTCAGCAACGCCCGACTATTAAGGTAACCCTTTTTTGTTGGCTTGCTATGGTTGCGTGGGCGTATTAGTTATGTACATTTTACCGTTAATGCTGCGTTTTGTCTTATTGCCAGTTTTCTCTGATCTTGTGTGTTCTGTTTTTTGTGTGACTTAAACCCGTAAGGATGGAGGATGGTTTTAGTCTGTGGTGTGTTTGTTTGGCGTGTATGTGGTCTGAAGTTCGAGACCTATTGCCATTTATTTTTATTCGTCGATTCTCTCCTGGCCGAGCTCTTGATGCGTGACGTTGTGTTTGACGCTATGACTGGTATTCATGTTCGTCCGTGGTGAGGCGATATGAATACGTTGCAAGCGTGATGGTTACGATGAAGCTACTGTGAATATGTGGGGATGTGCCTTGCCTTCATGCGGCAATCCTTTGTTGTTTTACGCGTCTTGTATTGAGCTCATGAGTCCATGAAAGCACTTGTCTTGCTATGCGGACCTCTCTGTGTTCGTTATGTGTCTGGACAAAACTGATTATTCTACCCGTATACATTTCTTTTGGGTCTCTATGGTGTGTGTGTACGTGTGGTTGTGCTGTATGCCTGCCTGATTAACAGCATTCTCCTTTTCTTACAGTGTTATTTTTTTAAGTATTATTTACATTTTCTTATTTTCATTCCTCAGGCTATTTGCTGGCCTAATTATATATTTACGTTTGTTGCTTTCATTTGAATGAGTCTTCCTTCATTGTTAGCATTGTTTACTCGCCTCGTAACTATGGCAGCCATATTTATTCTATATTTTTTTTTCTTTCTGGGATGCTGTGCTTTTCAAACGGGGGATTGTTGCGTGATGGATCTCTTCTCTGGGATGCTGGTCCATATACTTAGAGATGTGTGAGATGTTACGTGTATGTTTTTTATTTGATGTGCGTGTAAGTTCTTCCGATGTATGTCCACTGATATTAATTCATTGCGAGGACGAATGTGTCATACGTCGCGTGTATGAAATTATGTGGAGGAAGTAAATCCTATGTTACAAGTTTGTGATTGAAAGAAGCTTGTGTGACCATGTTTGATATCTTTTCAATCTGCCTCTTGATATGATTGGATGAATAACCTATACGATAAGTTTCTACGCATATCTCCGTGAGTAATATTTCAAGCTTGATTTTATTATTTTTGTTTGTTTGATCTCTTTCTCTTTATTTTCATTAATAAACCCCCATGTATTTTCACCCCGTTCTTTCATTTATCGGGAAGGGTTCTGGGTTCTTTCCGTCTCCCGCTCCTCCCTTTAGTTTATTTTGGTTCGAGTCCAGCTCCAGACTGTTTTAGTCTGTTCCAGCCCGTCCACGGCCTCGTCTCATGAGGTAAGTTGGTAAGTATTCATGGACCTGTTGGTGTGTGTATGCGTGCGTGTGTGCGTATGTATGTGTGTGCGTATGTGCGTGTGCGTGTCTACGGTAGCAGAGTGTGTGTATGAGTGAGTGTGCGCGGCGTGTGTGTGGGCGGCAGACCGTTCCGTCACTAATATGTTGCTGCTAATTGGCTGAGCCGTGCACGCTATCTCTAACATATGGAGACCCCATATTTGTGATCAGGTGAGTCATACGAGATTGTGTTCAGCTTATTTACCGTGCGACTGCTCGTGACATTTGCCGAAGCTGGCGGTGTGTATGTGTTTGTTTGAGTGTGTGGGCGTGTGAAAGGAGAGTAAGGATGACTTCTCGATCAGTTTATTAATTATTTTAATTTTTTCCTGGACCTCATGCCTGTCGTAGGTACGGCTATCCTTGTTTTCCCTTGGTGTCCGTCCTGGCCGTTTGTTATCCTGGAGGCCGCCATGTTGTTGTTTTTTCATTCGGGCTGTACGAATGCCTGTGCTTCTCGCTGGTTTTTGAATTTTAATTCTTTGGTCCAGAGATGCTGCTCTCTGTGTAAGATGTGATCTTGCGTGTTTCTTTATGTTTCTCTGGGTTTATTGTTAACTATTCTTTTCTGCTCCTCGCTGCGCTGGGGAATGATGATGTGTAGTAATTGTCGAGACGATGTGGAAATAATGATAGACGTGTGGGCTTGGAATTTCATTAAGCTCGCTGAAAGAATGATTGAATTAATCCGTGTGGATTGTAGTTGCATCACGGTATTATCTAGCGAGACTACAGTTGAAAAGAGAGAGCGTTATATTAATAATTTCAACCCCATATTTTAAAAAGAAAAGTTGTGGTCGCACATCAATGATATGATTTTCAGTTGGATGGGTATTGAACAAGTATGTGTTATCTCTTTATGATTGGTGGCTTCAATTCTTATTTGTTTTTAATTTTTTCTAATCACTTTCAATAAAACCCTCATTTGAATTTGTTATTTACTGTTAGCAGTCTTAGTGTTTATCCCTTACGGCATCGAAATGAGGGACATTTCCAGTTCAGGGCTGTGTCATTAGCCTTTCCTAGTCGGGGTCCACGCCTCGATTGTCCCGTTGTGTGCATCATTATATGTCTGATATTATCATAAAAGGGAGGGGTTTGGTTCAAATGGTAGCAGACGCATGCTCAATTAGGATATCTCCTCTGGAAAGGAACCGGACGAAATAGAACTCGAAATAGTGTTTTGTGTGCGATATATTAGGTGAGTGCTATTTCCCCTTCGATTTAGTTTTGTGAAGCCAGTATTTTCTTTATCTTAATCCTGTGTGTTATTTGTAATTGATGCATTGTTGTATTCATTTGCATGTGTGTATGTGTCGTCTTTTGTTACCGTAGAAAAAATGGCTGGAATATGGAAGGCGAGATACCTTTAAATATGAGCAAAGAAAGCGAAATTTTTGCCGGGGAAATCGCCGAGCACGAGAAAGAAAAGAGGGATGATATGGATGAGGTTAATGCATTGCTTGTGTCCGGTAGCGATAGTGGCAGATGCCCTGGCGATAGGAATGCGGTTGCTAGTAGAAATTGTGCCCTCGACGAGACCTATGTAGATATAGGTTTCCCCAATTCTAGGCCCGCTACTGACGTCGTCAGAAAATGGAAGCTCAATTTTTCAGGAGAAGGGTATAACTCCAGCGTCACTGAACTTCTTGAGCGGGTGGAGGGCATCGCCGAATGTAGCCCGATACCCCTTGACCTGTTCGTACCCGTCATCCCGGGGAAGCTGGAAGGGCCAGCATTAAAATGGTATAGGCTGATCAAGGCAAATATTCAGTCATGGGACGATTTTACCACTCACATCAGACAGCGACTTGGGTTGTCCGATATGGACTACTGCTTCAAACAAGAAATTTTCCGAAGGACCCAGGGAGTAGGGGAAGGTGTTGACGATTACGCCACCGGAATTTTAACCCTTTTCAACCGTTTATGTGTCAAGCTGCCTGAATCCGAAATTTTTGACCAGTTTTATCGAAATCTAGCCCCTGATTACAAATTATACCATGTGACCTTGACGCGGTGGGGAGGCTTGCGTGTCCCAATGATGCAGATAGCCGAGCCGCAGGTGCAACCATATCGGATGGGTATCTGTTGAGAGACCAGACTAACGAATGGTTCATCGAAAGGGGGGTAGCAGCCTTTCGGTAGTTGCAAGGGCGGCAGTCTAGATGATTGACTGATACGGCCTTGTAATAATACTCAACATGGCTTAGCTGTGTTGATACTGCTACACGGCTGAAAGCAACGGGAAACTACAGCCGTAACTACCTCCCGAGGACATGCAGCTCTCTCTGTATGAATGATGTACTGATGATGGCTTCCTCCCGGGTAAAATATTCCGGGGGTAAACTAGTCCCCCATTCGGATCTCCGGGTGGGGACTACACGAGAGGGGGCGATCATCAGGAAGATGGATACTGACATTCTACGAGTCGGAGCGTGGAATGTTAGAAGTTTGAATCGTTGTGGTAAGTTAGAGAATCTGAAAAGGGAGATGGACAGGCTAAAGTTAGATGTAGTTGGTATAAGTGAAGTACGTTGGCAGGAAGAACAGGATTTCTGGTCAGGCGACTACCGAATTATCAACACGAAATCAAACAGGGGAAATGCAGGAGTCGGTTTAATAATGAATAAGAAAATAGGGCAGCGGATAAGCTACTATGACCAGCATAGTGAAAGAATTATTGTTGTCAAGATAGACACCAAACCAATGCCCACCACAATAGTGCAGGTCTATATGCCTACTAGTTCAGCGGATGATGAAGAAATTGAAAGAATATATGAGGAGATAGAAGATTTAATACAATATGTAAAAGGTGACGAGAATCTAATTGTGATGGGAGACTGGAATGCAGTGGTAGGCAAAGGAAGAGAAGGTAGTACAGTAGGAGAATTTGGATTGGGACAAAGGAACGAGAGAGGAAGTCGGCTGGTTGAATTCTGCACTGATCATAATTTAGTCCTTGCCAATACTTGGTTCAAACACCACAAACGACGGCTGTATACGTGGACGAGACCTGGCGACACTGGAAGGTATCAAATAGACTTCATTATGATTAGGCAGAGATTCAGAAACCAGGTGTTGGATTGCAAAACTTTCCCAGGAGCAGACGTGGACTCTGACCACAACTTGTTGGTCATGAAATGCCATCTGAAGTTGAAGAAATTGAAGAAAGGAAAGAATGCAAAAAGATGGGATCTAGACAAGTTGAAGGAAAAGAGTGTGAGGGATTGTTTCAAGGAACATGTTGCACAAGGACTAAATGAAAAAGCTGAAGGAAACACAATAGAAGAAGAGTGGAGAGTCATGAAAAATGAAGTCAGTAGGGCTGCTGAAGAAATGTTAGGAAGGAAGAAAAGATCAACTAAGAATCAGTGGATAACTCAGGAGATACTAGACCTGATTGATGAACGACGAAAATACAAGAATGCTAGAAATGAAGAGGGCAGAAAAGAATACAGGCGATTAAAGAATCAAGTGGATAGAAAGTGTAAGGTAGCTAAGGAAGAATGGCTGAAGGCGAAGTGCAAGGATGTCGAAGGCTGTATGGTCCTGGGAAAGGTAGATGCTGCATACAGGAAAATCAAGGAAACCTTTGGAGAAAGGAAATCTAGGTGCATGAATATTAAGAGCTCAGATGGAAAGCCACTTCTAGGGAAAGAAGACAAAGCAGAAAGATGGCAGGAACATATCCAACAGTTGTATCAAGGTAACGATGTAGATAATTTGGTTCTGGAACACGAAGAGGCTGTTGATGCTGATGAAATGGGAGACCCAATTTTGAGGTCAGAGTTTGACAGAGCTGTGAGTGACCTAAATAGGAACAAGGCACCTGGAATTGATGATATTCCTTCTGAATTACTGACTGCCTTAGGAGAAACCAGCATGGTAAGGTTATTTCATTTAGTGTGCAGGATGTATGAGACAGGAGAAGTCCCATCCGATTTTCGGCAGAATGTTGTTATACCTATTCCCAAGAAAGCCGGTGCTGACAGGTGTGAAAACTACCGCACCATTAGTTTAGTATCTCATGCCTGCAAAATTTTAACACGTATTATTTACAGAAGAATGGAAAAACAAGTTGAAGCTGAGCTGGGAGAAGATCAATTTGGCTCAGAAGAAATGTAGGAACACGTGAAGCAATCCTGACTTTACGACTGATCTTGGAGAATCGAATTAAGAAGGACAAGCCCACGTACATGGCATTCGTAGATCTGGAAAAGGCATTCGATAATGTTGATTGGAACAAGCTATTTATGATTCTGAAGATGATAGGGATCAGATACCGAGAACGAAGAATTATCTACAACCTGTATAAAAATCAGTCTGCAGTGATAAGAATCGAGGGCTTTGAGAAAGAAGCAGCAATCCAGAAAGGAGTGAGGCAAGGCTGCAGTTTGTCCCCTCTCCTTTTCAATGTTTACATAGAACAGGCAGTAAAGGAAATCAAAGAGAAATTTGGAAAGGGAATCACAGTCCAAGGAGAGGAAATCAAAACCTTGAGATTTGCCGATGATATTGTTATTTTATCTGAGACTGCAGAAGATCTCGAGAAGTTGCTGAATGGTATGGATGAAGTCTTAGGTAAGGAGTACAAGATGAAAATAAATAAGTCCAAAACAAAAGTAATGGAGTGCAGTCGAACGAAGGCAGGTGATGTAGGAAATATTAGATTAGGAAACGAAGTCTTAAAGGAAGTAGATGAATATTGTTACTTGGGTAGTAAAATAACTAACGATGGCAGAAGTAAGGAGGACATAAAATGCAGACTAGCACAAGCAAGGATGAGCTTTCTTAAGAAAAGAAATTTGCTCAGTTCAAACATTGATATCGGAATTAGAAAGATGTTTTTGAAAACTTTCGTGTGGAGCGTGGCATTGTATGGAAGTGAAACATGGACGATAAGTAGCTCAGAAAGAAAGAGAATAGAAGCTTTTGAAATGTGGTGTTACAGAAGAATGCTGAAGGTGAGATGGATAGACCGAATCACGAATGAAGAGATACTGAATCGAATTGGTGAGAGGAGATCGATTTGGCTAAATTTGACGAGAAGAAGAGATAGAATGATAGGACACATCTTAAGACACCCAGGACTTGTTCAGTTGGTTTTTGAAGGAAGTGTAGGTGGTAAGAACGGTAGGGGTAGATCAAGGAATGAATATGACAAACAGATTAGAGCAGATCTAGGATGCAATAGTTACGTAGAAATGAAGAGGTTAGCACAGGATAGGGTGGCATGGAGAGCTGCATCAAACCAGTCTATGGACTGATGACTCAAACACACACATAAAAAGATCTCATGTCGAAAGTGTTGAAGATGTCATTAATTTAGGCCGCGAGTTCGAGTCCACATCCAGTCAAAATAAATTGTGTCGTCCACCTCCAAACCCGTCTGATTGTTCCTTTCCTGACGTTGCCTGTCGTACGCCCGTCAGATCGGTCTCTTTTGGTGCAATGCCTTCTCCGTCTCGCCCCTTTGGAATTCTGGAACGCAGGTCCAGCGTTGTGTCTCCGCCTCGACACTGTGTTAACGCCGTTCAACCCACTAATTCGCCTGTGGTAAACGACACTGCAACATGAAAATGCTGGAATTATGGGAGAGTAGGGCATGTTTCAAAGAATTGTTGGTCTAAGTCTCCTCTGAAATGTTCAAATTGTGGTCTAGCTGGTGTCACTCGACACGTGTGTCCTCGGTGCAACCCTCAGCAGAGAAATTAAGGCGCGTCAGCGTGATGGCCCGTCGTTGGCGCCTGATGTTGGCGTTAGATGATCTGGGGCCTTCCATCCTCTACACACTGGGCGAAGATATATGTAGGATCACATATACTGTATGCCTTATTAGATACCAGTTCGTGCGCTTCCGTTGTCAACCAATCCCTTGTGTCTTCTATGAATTTACAGTATCTTCAAGGCTGTGAGAGCTTGGGAAAGTTCATGTCTGCTGATGGCCGTCGGGTATGTACGGTGGGTCGAGTCAAGTGCCATATAAAATTTCATGGCCTTTCGTGGGATTGGACGTTCAATGTTGTTCCCGATCTATTTGTGCCGGCTATTTTAGGAACTGATTTTATGTTGGCTACCGATCTGTCTATTGATTTCATTACTTGTACCTTTGCCCTTCGATTCAAATCAGGCGTAAGTTATCCTTTCGAAGTCTCTTTCCAACGTGCTACTGTATGCCCCCTCTCGAAATCCCAACTTCCCAACTCCTCGTGTGAATAAACCGATAATCAAAACCTCATGTTGAACAGTTTGTTGGAAGATTTCTCTGTTTTAACTGCTGACTTGGGATGTGCTAAAAATTTCTCCTATTCCATTGAACTCAAAGATGATACCCCCGTTAGATCCACTCCATTCGATTGCTTGCCCCCAAAACTGTCGGCAATGAGAGAATGTGTTAACGACCTGTTAGAAAAGAAAGTAATCAGACCCTCCAAGTCTCCTTTCAGTAACCCCGCCTTCCTAGTCCCTAAAAAGGACGGTAGATTCAGATTTATTATAGATTATCGTAAGGTGAATAAAAACATAGTCTTCGACAGCTTCCGCTAGCCCAACATTGAAAGTATTTTTCAACGTTTTCATAGCGCCGAATTCTTCACCGTTTTCGACTTTAATTCAGCCTATTACCAAATTCCGTTGGACCCCAAAAGCCGCCCTTGCACTGCCTCCACCACTCCTTTTGGATTGTTTGAATTTAATAAAGTACCGATCGGCATCTCCATTGGTGGGCAAGCTATCAGCCGCATGATGGACTTGATCTCCGGAGATTTGAAATTTTCCTGTGTTCAATTTTCTGGAAGACCTTATTTTTTCGTCGAGCTTTGACGAGCATCTGGCTCATCTTCGCGAAGTTGTTAGTCGCCTGCGCAAGCACGGTTTCACAACAAATCCCAAGAAAGTGTCTCTCTGTTCCAAGCGATTAAATTTCCTTGGTCACATCATTCCTGATTCCGGAATTCCTGTAAACCCCGACAGGGTCAAATGCATCAAAGAGTTTCCTCGGCCTAAGAATGTCCATGGTGTGAGGTTTCTTGGTATGGTTGGTTTTTAGAGTCGTTTCATCAAATAATTTTCGGAAATTTTGGCCCCCTTAAACCTTTTTAAAAGAAAAACTGCCGTTTCGTTTGGGGCGAATATCAAGGCCGTGCCTTCGATCGGCTGAAAAATGCCCTATGTCAAGCCTCTGTGTTACACAGTCCTGATTTTTCCCGTGACTTTGCCCTGCATTGTGATTCCAGTGAACTAGCCGTTTCTGCCGTACTTAACCAATCCGATGAGGAAGGGAAACTGGTCCCTATCGCTTATTATAGTAAGCTGTTGTATGGAGCTAAGTTACGTTATTCTATTTATGAGAAGGAATGTCTGGCCGTAGTTTTAGGTGTTTAGAAATTGCGTTCCTATTTGAAGCACCGTCATTTCTTCGTCCATACGAACTATCAAGCTCTATCATGGATGAGTGCCAATGTCAAGCGACTTGGTAGAACAGCAAGGTGGATACTCCGTTTGTCAGCCTACAAATTTACGGTTGTGCATCTTCGTGGAAAGGAGTATGTTGTGGCCGACTGTCACGTATGTTCGACGGGGTAAAATAGTCTGAGTTTGAACCTGAAGAATACTGTGATCAGATTAAAAGTATTGAAGGTATCAATATCCTGCAAAATTATCCTTGGTCCTTCACGGATATTTCTGAGCACCAAAAAGATGACAGTGTCAGGAATTGTTGAAAAGAGTCGCGGAAGGGTCTCTTCGAGACAAGTCGCTTAGTGTCAAAAGAGGGTTGCTGGTTCATCGTAGCCGTAAGAATGTTAAAGGCAAAATTTACGTTCCCCTCAAACTAAGGTCCATGATGTTGCACTGCTATCATGACTCATACCTGGGCTCATTTAGGTCAGTTCAAACCTTGCATCGAATCTTTCGTGATTTCGTTTGGCCTAATCTTGAAAAGGACGTATCAGAGTATGTGAAAAGTTGCGACGTATGTCAAAGGTGTAAACCGGCGCAGTCTCCTGAAATAGGACTCCACTCCGCCGACGTCGCGTCGCACCCCGGGGAAAAGTTATTCGTCGATTATTTTTCTCCCCTCGTGAAGTCAAAAAATGGCAACGTTGGAATACTGTCCGTTGTAGATGCATTTTCTAAATTCGTATGGTTGTTCCCAGTCCGTAAAATTAACTCGAACAGCGCCGTTCTCCTTTTAACTCGGCCTATTTTTGGAGTACATGGCCCACCGAAAGTCCTAGTCACTGATAATGCATCTACCTTCAGTTGCCGTAAATTCCGTCACCTGTGTGTTGGGTGGGGAGTTAAGCATGTTTTCCTGAGCAGCCGCAACCCTAAGCCTTCTCACGTTGAAAGATTTCACCGCAAACGTAAATCTTGTCCAACTGCGTTCAACAGCGCTGATCAGCGCAGGTGGGACGAAAATGTGTCATTTTTTGCTATAGCCTTCAACAATGCTCAGCACGGGTCTCATCGACATACTCCAGCGGAACTGTTTATAGGACGAGCCCTTGCTGACACGCTGCAATTGAAATGGGACACTGCGTGTCTGTCCCAGCCATCGAGGAAGCTGTCGCGCACTTGGTCAGAGCCCGAGACCGGGTGCCTAAAAGTTGCAACCGAAGGAGAAACGTCACACTGGAAGTTGGAGACCTGGTGGTAGTAAAGATGTTTCCCATAAGCTCGGCAGCAAACCAGATCGCGGCCAAGCTGTGTTGTAAGAGGTCAGTTCCCAAGAGAATAGTGAGGTTCCTGGGATCGGTTACTCTAGTTAGAAGATCTTGTTAATAAGAGATTATCCTGGTATCGCTGGTAAAGCCTTACCTTCAACGGTGCACGTAAAACCTTGAGTTTAGTGAACAACATTGTAGTAGTAACATGATTATTCTGTTTGTTATACGACTGCCCTATTCTAAAGTCCTTTTTCTTTCAGGGAAATCACATATAGAGGAGAAAAAGGGAGAATCAAAGGAAATATCGGTGACACTGATTGCAGACGAGATGAAATAAGTAAAAAAAAAACCCTTGGAAACGTATGGATGATACGTAAATAAGACTTCCCCTTGGTTATCTGACGCCGGCTGAAGGAAGTGTTAAATGAATTACTTGACATAGACTGACTGATTGAGCGTAATATTGTTTATGACAGTAATGAACCTCAAATCGAGGTGGACTGCATTCATTTATGCACAGGTGTAATTCCATTGTAATTATGCATATTATAAGTTTTCCTAGTTTTAGTTTCGATTTTAAGGTCTCTTAGTATGTAGCAGTGCACGCACTTTAGATTTAACAATTGAAACATTTTAAAATGTGTCTCCTTCTCTGATCAACAAGACCAAACACATTTTAAACGGGGACAGCGTGAAGATGAAACATGCTAACATGGCATGTTCATTAAGTTGATATTTTCTATATTGCAAAGAACTTGTGTAGGCCTCACCTCAATTGACTTATGTATTTCCAAGATTGTACCCTAGACGGCAGCTCCCTCGTTCGTGTGCATGCAGGATCGTTCTTTCGGCGAGACCTTTGTCTTATCTCTTTGCAGTTGATTCTTTGCATTGTTATGAGTGCTGAATTTAAAGATGGAGCCCTCGCAGATTGGAGCGGCGTTCTTATGTTATAAATGGGTTTATAACAGATTTAAACATGACCCATTCTACCTTGCTTCTTATAATGTAAATTACTGATATGGCAGGCACGTTAATCTTTATTCCAACCATGCTTTTACGGTGTTTGTAAGACATTCTTCACTATCACGCATAGCCGATTGATATGTGTCCTTGCACTCAGAGCGAGAATGGATTGTGTGTCTGTTGTGGTCGTGATAGCACTGTGATCGCGGCTGGGTCCCTGGTTGATTTATTTGGTGCACTGCATTGTGAAATATCTTGCCATCGTATGAATGAATGCCCTGCTTCTCGGCTCGGAGATCCATTTCGGGTCGTACGGAGTGCATAAGTGATGGGTTTATGCGTGACCGTTCGGTTACTAATATGTTGCTGCTAATTGGCTGAGCCGTGCACGCTATCCCTAACATATGTGAGACCCCATATTTGTGATCAGGTGAGTCATACGAGATTGTGTTCAGCTTATTTACCGTGCGACTGCTCGTGACATTTGCCGAAGCTGGCAGTGTGTATGTGTTTGTTTGAGTGTGTGGGCGTGTGAAAGGAGAGGAAGGATGACTTCTCGATCAGTTTATTAAATATTTTAATTTTTTCCTGGACCTCATGCCTGTCGTAGGTACGGCTATTCTTGTTTTCCCTTGGTGTCTGTTCTGGCCGTTTGTTATCCTGGAGGCCGCCATGTTGTTGTTTTTTCATTCGGGCTGTACGAATGCCTGTGCTTCTCGCTGGTTTTTGAATTTTAATTCTTTGGTCCAGAGATGCTGCTCTCTGTGTAAGATGTGATCTTGCGTGTTTCTTTATGTTTCTCTGGGTTTATTGTTAACTATTCTTTTCTGCTCCTCGCTGCGCTGGGGAATGATGATGTGTAGTAATTGTCGAGACGATGTGGAAATAATGATAGACGTGTGGGCTTGGAATTTCATTAAGCTCGCTGAAAGAATGATTGAATTAATCCGTGTGGATTGTAATTGCATCACGGTATTATGTAGCGAGACTACGGTTGAAAAGAGAGAGCGTTATATTAATAATTTCAACCCCATATTTTAAAAAGAAAAGATGTGGTCGCACATCAATGATATGATTTTCAGCTGGATGGGTATTGAACAAGTATGTATTATCTCTCTATGATTGGTGGCTTCAATTCTTATTTGTTTTTTAATTTTTTTAATTACTTTCAATAAACCCTCATTTGAATTAGTTATTTACTATTAGTAGTCTTAGTGTTTATCCCTTACGGCATCGAAATGAGGGACATTTCCAGTTCAGGGCTGTGTCATTAGCCTTTCCTAGTCGAGGTCTACGCCTCCATTCTCCCTTTGTGCGTATCTTTATATGTCTGATATTATCTAAAAAGGGAGGGGTTTGATTCATGAGTCAGCACCCGAGGTCACTGCCCCCAGCCAAGGTCACTGACCCTACGACGTCATGACCACGTAACCGTGTCGTCTTATTTTAAACTAAGCCACGTGCTTCTGACAGCTGTCATCTTGACGGACCACAACCTCACTTTTTAAGCACGTAGGCGCTGCTAACCTCAGTGCTGCCATCATAACCGGGCTTAACCTCATTGCTGCTACCTTATGCACGTCGAGGGGCGGAATTTAAAAGCCAGGTGTTTTTGATAGCTGTCAAGGTCCTAACCACGAGGGTATTGCTAACCTCACTGCTGCCACCTTGACAGGCCCTAACCTCATTGTTGCCACTTGATGGACGTACGGTCGCGGAATTTAAAATCCATGTGCTTTTTTGACAGCTGCCATCTTTAAGCACGTGGGCGCAGAATTTAAAATCCATGTGCTCTTTGACG
This sequence comes from Anabrus simplex, assembly GCF_040414725.1. Classification (NCBI taxonomy): domain Eukaryota; kingdom Metazoa; phylum Arthropoda; class Insecta; order Orthoptera; family Tettigoniidae; genus Anabrus; species Anabrus simplex. The sequence continues at coordinate 2,784,170 of NC_090277.1, forward strand.
GCTGTCAGTTCCTAACCACGTGAACAGTGAACGCATCTAACCTCACTGTTGCCATCTTAACAGACACTAAAATCATTATTGCCACCTTAAGCACGGAGGGGCGCGGAATTTAAAATCCATGTGCTATTTGACAGCTGTCAGGGAGTAACCACGTGCACTTGTTTTGCCGCGGAGTTTAAACAAGTTAACATGGCTAACCTCACTACTGCCATCTTAGCAGACCCAAACCTCACTGCTGCTATCTTAACAATGTAAGGGGGCGCGGAATTTAAAATCCACATGCTTTTTGACAGCTGTCAAGTCGTTTGAGCATGTGCACGCGGAATTTAAACAAATGAACCTGGCTAACCTCAGTGCTACCATCTGTACAGTGCCAAACCTCACTGCTACCATCTTAACCATTTAGGGAGCAAGGAATTTAAATGATCTTGACAGGATTTAGCCACGCTGCGAATTTTTCTTGAACGATCCTAAAGCCAGGGGTTCTAATCTCAGAGTTTCACGGCTAGCTTCCTTTCTCGACATACCCCTTCCCGTTACCATCTTGGAGGTGACTAAGTTTTAAGGCAGTCGGCCTTTCTCGACATGAACCTCCACGACATAGTTTTCATGCAAGATGCCCTTCTCGACATGACCCGGCATAGTTTTCATGCAAGTTACCCTTTTTGACAAGACCCTTCCCGATAGTTTTCATGCAAGCTGCCCTTCTCGGCAAGACCCTTCCCGACAGTTTTTTGCTATTTGTTTTACGTCGCACCGACACAGATAGGTCTTAAGGCGACGATGGGATAGGAAAGGCCTAGTTATGGAAAGGAATCGGTCGTGGCCTTGATTAGGGTATAGCCCAAGCATTTGCTTTGTGTGAAAATGGGAAACCACGGAAAATCATCTTCAGGGCTGTCGACAGTGAGGTTCGAACCCACTATCCACCGGACGCAAGTTCACAGCTGCGCGCTCCTAACCACACGGCCAACTCGCCCGGTCGACATAGTTTTAAGGCAAGCTGCCCTTTTCGACATGACATTATATTAGATGGGGCTTGATTAAGGCTAGCTGCCCTTTTCGAGAATGTAACGTTACGGACGTCAGGTAAATCTATCCTCCTCCGACGGAACAGAGTCGCGTTCCTCCTCCTCCTCCTCTTCCGACGGGACATAGCCGTGTTCCTCCTCCTCCTCCGACGGGGCATAGCAGCATTCTTCCTCCTCCGACGGGACAGCCGTGTTCCTCCTCATCCTCCTCGTTACAGTTACTCAGGTTAGCTCAACCCCTCCTACTCTTCCCAGTTATGGAGGTCAGCTCAATCCCTCCTCTTCCTCAACAGCTATGACGTCAACGCAGTTATGCATGTTTAGTCGTGATCGTTATCAAGGTTACCCTCTAGTAAACTCATGCCTTTACGAACGGTGTAAACGGAGTGCGATATGTAGAACGTTTAAAGTTTAATAAAATATTTATTTACAAACTACTACTACTTGTTTATCCTATTTCTACATGTAATGTTACAATGATATCTTTGTTGTAACTAATGTGCGCCTTTACACAATAATCCGCCTACGATATAAATCGTCTTCTATTTCTTGAACCTCTCGTTCATACACTGTGTATCCAGCATCTTGATAAGCTCTTAGGAGTTTTAATCGTTCAACGAGTAAGTTAATATCTTTACTGTGTCTTACATCTGCATAGGGTAACAGAGTTTGCTAAAACGTATAGACAGTTCATGCGTAGGAAACGGAAGAACTTGTTTTGATGTAGTATGTGCTTCCGCAATGTTATCAGTAGATAAACACTTAAGACGGTTTGATTGAAAAGGAGCGGTAAAATCTTTATTTTTCTTCTACTACAACTTGCTTCTCTTCTTAAGTTGATTGCACTGCAACAGAACGTGTAGTCGGCTTAGAAAAGCTCCGATGGAAAAGAATGCTGAGTTCGTCTTTTTTTTCTTATGCATTTCCTCTTTATCTCGTTATGTGAGGTTAGTAATAGAACTTGTAGTAAGCTGAGACGATGTTACATCGTTTCGATCACGCTTCCTTATATCGCGCTTTCGACATTTAGTCAATGTTCCTATGCGTTCTACTGGTAGATTACTTAAACAAATGTGTTTAGAATTTACATGTCGTGTAGGATTATCACGTCTGTTGAATATAGCAGTGCATTGTTTGCAAGCATATATTCCGAAGTTATCCCTTACAGCTTAATGTCTTGAAAAACTCACACTACAAAGATCACACATAAACATAATAAACAAACTACAAAGATCACACATAAACATAATATATGTTTTACAGGTAGATATGATGTATAGTTTTAGACTACAACCGGCAAATAACAACTATCTATCTATAAAATTGTACCAAATAAGGAGGAGGGAAAGGGTATCTGATAATAAAACTAGATAAGGAAGAGGCATAGCTCCTTCCCTCCTCCCCCTTCTTATTAGGCTCAGGTTTACGGATAGATGTCCCTTCCCTCCTCCTCATCTGCCGTAGCTTTACGGTCAGATATCCCTCCCCTCCTCTTTATATGCCCTAGTTTTACGGACAGATGCACTTCCCTCCTCGTCTAGTTAATGCTAGGAAGCCTTTCAACTTACGAGCGAATGCATGTGACTGGGTTCGATGCTAAAAACCACATAGTACTTTACCAAAATTACGAGGTGTCATGTGGTCAGCACAAAGAACGCAGGACGCCAACGAGTAGCGCAACAGCCCCCAGAAGGGTGCCTTGTCCTACCAAGCGACCGCTGTTCAGCCGGGTGACCTGCGGTATTATATCCTCTTGCCACATAGCAACAAGTCCCCTCCTGCTAAGGGACCTAAGTAGGTGCGATCCTAGCTCAGTCCAGTAGTGTTTAAATGTCATCAAATATAACAGAATTGCGGCACCTCGGCATCCACCGAAATGCGTTAAAAGTAGATAGTAGAATGAAAAGCCAATAACGTTATTATTAAATAACTCGGAATATCTCATTTACATGTTCGTTGTGCTAATTACATAGCCAGGTACAAAAGCCCCATCTAACTGCAAAGATAAGAATTGTGCTGTTCTAGCAACGATCGGATAGGAGATAAAGGCAAGCGACCATGCTCATAATTAAGGTATAGCCCCTAGCATTTGCAGTGGCTCAGATGATGGCGGCCTCCATACTCATCCCTCCATATGCCTGGTGTGATAATAGGAAACCATCTTCAGGGATGAGATAAAGAACACCTAGTCTCCGAGCTGAACTTAGAACCCACAGCCCTCTGAATCACAGATCAGTACGCTTACCAAAGCTGCTTCCATACTCATCCCCAGCAACTGCCTGGTTTGATAATAGGAAACCATCTTCAGGGATGAGATAAAGAACACCTAGTCTCCGAGCTGAACTTAGAACCCACAGCCCTCTGAATCACAGATCAGTATGCTTACCAAAGCTGCTTCCATACTCATCCCCAGCAATTGCCTGGTTTGATAATAGGAAACCATCTTCAGGGATGAGATAAATACGTAGTTCCTGAGCTAAGAGAATTAAAACGTTCGATCTGATAGAACCCTCGGTCCTCTAAATCACAGACCAGTACGCTTACCAAAGCAGCCTCTTAGCCATGAATAAATCTAATATCATTGGGTTCAATTCTGTTACAGAGGGCATGGAACATACTGTTCTTATCTTACAGTAAAGATTTCAGTCGACGCTTACAACAGGTGCTTAGAACACTGAATGTTTGATTGTAACATTTGAAGTTTATAGATTTGATCACTAGAGACATTTAATTGCTACGGTAATGTTCACATCACTAGAATCGAACTGTAAACATTGTATGAATAGATGTTCTTTCTAGATGTATTCAATGTTGCGTGTACGAAAAGAAGTGAAGTGAGATTAAAAACTTAGTCTCCGAGCTAAACATAGAACCCACACCCCTCTGAATCACAGATCAATACGCTTACTAAAGCAGCTTCCATTCTCATCCCAGTGTTGCCTGGTGTGATAATAAGCAATCATTTTCAGGGATCACATCAGACTGAGTATAGAGGCTGCTTTGGTAAGCGTACTGGTCTGTAATTCGGAAGGTCCCGGTTAGTAGGCCAAGGCCATTCGGGGCTTGAGCCAGGACGAACCCCACGGTCGGCAGCCCCGATGATGGGTTTCCGTGGTTGCTCATTTTTACACCAGGCAAATGCTGGGGCTGTATCATAATCATGACCACGGTCGCTTCTACCGTGCGGCTTAATTCACGCAGCTATCAGCTTGCATTCGGAGATAGCGGAGTCGAACCCCACTGTCGGCAACCTTGAAGAAAGAACCCGCGGTCCTCTGAAACACAGACTAGTACGCTTACTAAAGCCGTTTCCATACTCATCCCTGCATTTGCCTGGTCTATGTGACACGTGGTCGCCAACTGCATGCCTATAGGGCACTGTACCCGGAGGCTAACACACTCTTATCCACAGAAACAGGAATAATAATACTGAGCGAGAGTATTGATCACATCAGATTGAGTATAGAGGGTGCTTCGGTAAATAGTAAGCATACTATCTTGTAATTCGGAGGGTCCCGGTTGGTAGGCCAAGACCCTTCGGGGCTTGAACCAAAATCATCTTCCGATAACCTGCGAAGGAATCGAACTCGGCCTTACAAACTATCCCATTCCAGTAACGTGCCAGTGATCAGTAACCTTAATCTCTGGGAATGTAATTAGCTGTTTACATTAATCATATGATTCAATGTTATTTCAATTGGAACTGGATGTGATAAGCGCCTGCCCTACTTGTGTCCCGACAAGGTCACGGACTACTCGAGTATTTGCTGTGTTCTTACTTCCGCTCATGTTAGCGAACAATGTACAGGCAGTATGTGTTTCGTTCATGTGTTCTTATGACTTCACGCAGTCTACACGTCTGCCAACAAAAATCTGAAGAAAAAAAACTGATATCATCTGTTCCTCCTTTATTACATGTAGGTCTGAGGTAATCAAAACTATACTAAAAATGCAATTACTGTATCTGTGTGTGGAGTGAATTAAAACTTGTGTGTTAGTGGCTCGCTCACAGCATTTGCTTGTCGTACAATCAATTCCGTGTGTGCTGTTCTCAGATAATCAGAATGTAAATGGTAAAATAAAGTGTGTGCTACCTCACAGCATTTGCTTGTCTTATTTTTGCGTGTGTTCGGTTTTACGATAGAGTGTGATATGTGTGCGTATCTTACACATCGGAGAGTATCAGTGTACAATTCTATGTAATTCCTTTACGGTATCTTTGTCGACAGCACATAAAATAAGGAATGAGGTATTTTTATTCACGGTCTCAGCTATGTGCCCCGTAGTACCGTCGTCTATGTAAGTATTGATAACCTCAGGTAATGTGTATACGTGTGTTTTACTATGCGGAGTAATAGTTGTGATTATTATGATAAACAACTCCCGTGTAAAAATCTTCCAATACCTCAACGTCTTCGTGAACCGTGTAGGAACGTAAAGTCGATGTTTTCTTAACGCGTTCGACCGTCACCAACCCGTTATGCAGTTTCCTTAAACTGTAAAATGTAAAACTACGGAGGACTTTGGCTACCAAGCGACTGCTGCTCAGCCCACAAAGGCCCGCAGATTACGAGGTAATGTGTGGTCAGCGTACATCGCTCATCACGACACGCCGCACGTGTGTTGGCCGTGCGGTTAGGAGCTTACAGCTTGCATTCGGAAAATAGTGGGTCCGAATCCCACTGTCGCCATAGTCCTTATCCAGGAGACAGTAGAAGCTGGTTACATGATGTTCGATACCCGGGGCTGGCAGTAAATCTACCGACATGAGGCTGTCTTATTTTACCACAGGACTGAGCCAGGCTCGTGTTGTTTTATACGTACATTATGTAATGCGGAACTATCTTGTTAGTTCGCTTTAAAGCCTGTTTCTAGTCATTCAGGGATAGAATAAATAAAGCCCCATCTTGTGGCGATGATAGGAAATGTGTCAGCTGCCGAAGCCTGTTGCACTCCTCTAAATAACTCAAAAATAAAATATTACCCCGAATACACAGGGCTAAGTTTTACGGACAGATGCCTTTCTCGTTGTCATTTTGGAGATTCCCAAAAAATAAGGTATTTAACGTGCAAGTAAATGTCTTGGTATTGGTCTCTAGATGACTTTGTCACGATTGAATCGGAGCATTCAGGGAGTCATTTTATTGAAACCCGGTTTGAGCAGCGGTCGCTTGGTAGGTCAAGATCCTTCAGCTCGTCTTCCTTTATTCTTAACCTCGCAAATGTAATACTATTATTATTATTATTATTATTAATATTATTATTAACTAGCGAGGTTTCGTAATTTAATAAAAATTACCTGTTTCTCGGTACTGCAGTAAGACACTGTCTGTAAATCCCTAAAGTATAAAAACTCACGCAAAAAATTGTATTTCATTTACCCCAGAACCTCTTTTTTTTTTTTTTTGCTAGGGGCTTTACGTCGCACCGACACAGATAGGTCTTATGGCGACGATGGGATAGGAAAGGCCTAGGAGTTGGAAGGAAGCGGCCGTGGCCTTAATTAAGGTACAGCCCCAGCATTTGCCTGGTGTGAAAATGGGAAACCACGGAAAACCATCTTCAGGGCTGCCGATAGTGGGATTCGAACCTACTATCTCCCGGATGCAAGCTCACAGCCGCGCGCCTCTACGCGCACGGCCAACTCGCCCGGTCAGAACCTCTTTGTACACACGTTTGTTGCATTGCATTTTGGGGCCAAGATTACCAGGCTACTGGCAGAGCTAAACCTGGAACATGCGATATGTGAGAAACAGTCCTCTTTCATGTCGAAAAAAGAAGTTTTCTTTATTTCTAAAGGAGATTCCAAATACAAACTTTCACGTCTGTAATATCTTAGTTTATGAGATATAAGTATCCTCATAAGGAGAATTCAACTCCTCCTTCACTTATTTTCAATCCCCAGCTTAAGTTGGTTTTCCGAAAACAAAAAGTGCGTGTTACTTTACCTTTAAAAGAGACTACAAATACCAATTTTCACGCCTGTAAAATGTTACGTTTATGAGATATGCTCATTATAAAAACTGCCCCACTCCTTGTTTGAGTGGGCAGCGTTGAGGTCTTCGGTTCACAGGGTTCCGGCTTGGATTCCGGGCAGGGTCGGGGATTTTAATCGCGTGTGATTAATTCATCTGTCTCGGGAACAGATTGTTTGTGTTCGTCCCAACACTCTCCTCTTCATAGTCACTCAACACACCACATTACCAACCACAACACGAACACGCAATAGTCATTTCATCCCTACACATACGGTTGCCGTCAGGAAGGGCATCCAGCCGTAAAACAGGGTCAAATACATACATACATACATACATACATACATACATACATACATACATACATACATACATACATACATACATACATACATACATACATACATACATACATTACATACATACATACACATGTATATATATGTGTGTGTGTGACACAGTTCGCACATTTCGCATAAGATGTAAATGAAACAAACGTAACGGGAGAATGAGGTGCGGACCGCGATTAGGGAAGGCAGAAAACGGCCCTGAGCTCAAGATGGGCCTCGTTATTAACCAACGAGGACGATTATAGAACACTACTATAAATGAAACGCCGAATAAACATAAGGACAGGGTTTATTAATAAATTAATAATAGAATCAACACATGGAAAAAGAAGCCAATCGAATAACAGAGAAGAAAACTAAAGACACAAACATACCTTCACAAGCGTCCCTGCCGAGATCGTGGAGTGAGCTCAACATAAATTATCATAACACACACCAAATACTTCATTATCAGCTCACTGATACAGTAGTGACCTCATTACCATTAGTATTTCGATTAAATTTGCCGTGCGCACGGTAGTACAGGCAATATCCTTCTTTCACTTCAGATTACATTATTCACAGCGCATATCTTTCCATTCTCAATTCGCGAGACAACAATAGAAGCCTCCTACTACAAAAACATTCTTACCCACGTGACCAGAGAGATCAACATAAGACGCAAGGAGTCAAGGAAGGAATCAGCCAAAAGCGCTGAGTACAGCATCTTTGGTCCAGCAATATAAAACAGGCATGCGCAGAGATACGAAAAATAAGAATACCAACATGGCCGACCGGCGGTTAGGCCGAGCCCAAACAAACACATGGCCAAGTACATAACAAATCTGTACCAAGAAAAGAAAATGGGGTACCAAAACAAAATCGAAATGAAACTGAAATAAAACATGAATAACCCAATCGATAGCCCATCTTTTACTTGCATCAGACACCAGCATTCACACGAGGTACAAATACACATCACATGACTCACCTTAACACAGCTCCAGATCTCGCATATTCAACTAATAACGTGCACTATGGGAGCACAATATAAGAGTATATGTATTTTATATAATCGGGCAAAACAGGCAGGATCGTGCACCAAATCACATTAAGCTTGAGTTTCGTACGACTTCAAATAAAACTTTCTCGACACGAAAGTCGTTGCTTCGAAGACGGCCAGGTACAACCAAAACAAATGCACCAAAACAAGTGCACCAAAAATGAGATGGGTTCGAGACCAAATTTCCAAATCAGCAGTAATCATAATATTAACCTCTCACAGTCACACACGCCATTTACACGAACCGAAGTAGAAGATGCACATCGACCGGTCATCAAGGATCGTGAAAAGAGTTATGCAAACGTAGAAATAATAAAGTGACGACTAAAGGCACATACCTGTTAAATCAATACATTACTTACGACATGAATGGTGGTAAAGGCTCATTTAAATAAATCAAAAATCCACCTAAAGCAAAGGAAGGCGATTCCACATCGTCTAGCCTCCATTGTTAAAACAAAATCACGAGTGAGGAAGGCAAAGATATGCGTCAAAAGATGAAAACAGTAGTCTCGTACGGCAAAAGATCGTCAATACACATCACGCAGAGTGCTGCGCTCTGTGGCCTATCAAGGGATATACACAGGTTTTTCCTCGAACTGAGGTCAACAAAACTTGTTTGAGTAGTTAAACATAACATATGAGAAACATACTAAAGGAGCATGGTTCAAGCGGTAGAAGAAAAAGATACTCATTTTAAAAATTCACCCGCTTTTTTATTCTTTTCACCCCATTAAGTGGATTTAAAAATGTGTGTTCATTTTTAAAGGAGATTCTAAGTACCAATTATAATGTTTGTAACATCTTCATTTTCTGAGATATATGTATCCTCCTGTAAATAATTCAACTCCTTCCTCACTTCTTTTCACACTCCCTCCATAGTGGATTTTCTGAAAACGAACATTTGTGTTCTTTTATTTTTAAAGTGGATTCCAAATACCAAATTTCATGTCTGTAACATGTTAGGTGTTTGTGATATATTGTAGATAATTTCGTTGCTGTAGAATCCTGAAGCTGACGCTGCCATGGTTTCGGCATTCCATTACTTTATCCAATTCTTAGAGCAGGGGTAATGTGGTGCCTATATACATAAGGGATGGATTTAGGGCCTTTAAACACGGTTTTCGGGCGCCTAGGGCTTACCGAGTTTTTTCTTTGCGTCGTAGGGATTAAATTGAGGTTTGTCTCGTCCTTGTACGGCAAATTCGATATTTTGTCTATGTTAGCCTATCGTTTAACATCCCCCAATCCTTCATCTCGAATCGTTTTGCAAATAAAATACGGCCCATGTTACTCAATGACAATGTAGCTTTCTGTAGGCAGTTGAAATGTGGATGTGGAGAAGAATGCAGGCGATAAGTTGGAATGAAATGAAGAGCAATACCGAAGTCCTCAGAGAGCTAAGAGAAGAACGGAATCTGCGGCATGAGGAGTTCCTTTGTAATATCATCGAAGGACAAATTGCTGGAAAAAGAGGAAGAGGACGACCCAGAGTGTCTTACTTCAAGAACCTGCTTCTGACGATGAAGTGCAAAACCTAAGCTGAGTTTAAAAGACTGGCTCAAGATAGACAACTGTGGCTGCAGCATTTAGAATATGATGGTGAGTTTTTGAGTCTATCCGCTACAAACAAATATACAAATTTTTCCTCATTATAATATTAGTATAGATATTGGCAGCCTCTGCCGAGTTTTGAACCCGTTACCCTTGAGCTGAGCAGCGGTCAGTTGGTAGGCCAAGGTCCTTCCTACGTGGTTAGGACCTGTCAGCTGTCACTTTCGCCTCCCTACAGGGTTATGATGGCAGCAGTGAGGTGTCTTAATTCAGCACCCCCGTGGTTAGGACCTGCCAGATGTCACTTTCGCCTCCCTACAGGGTTATGATGGCAGCAGTCAGGTGTTTTAATTCAGCACCCCCGTGGTTAGGACCTGCCAGATGTCACTTTCGCCTCCCTACAGGGTTATGATGGCAGCAGTGAGGTGTCTTAATTCAGCACCCCCGTGGTTAGGACCTGCCAGATGTCACTTTCGCCTCCCTACAGGGTTATGATGGCAGCAGTGAGGTGTCTTAATTCAGCACCCCCGTGGTTAGGACCTGCCAGATGTCACTTTCGCCTCCCTACAGGGTTATGATGGCAGCAGTGAGGTGTCTTAATTCAGCACCCCCGTGGTTAGGACCTGCCAGATGTCACTTTCGCCTCCCTACAGGGTTATGATGGCAGCAGTGAGGTGTCTTAATTCAGCACCCCCGTGGTTAGGACCTGCCAGATGTCACTTTCGCCTCCCTACAGGGTTATGATGGCAGCAGTCAGGTGTCCTAATTCAGCACCCCCGTGGTTAGGACCTGCCAGATGTCACTTTCGCCTCCCTACAGGGTTATGATGGCAGCAGTCAGGTGTCTTAATTCAGCACCCCCGTGGTTAGGACCTGCCAGATGTCACTTTCGCCTCCCTACAGGGTTATGATGGCAGCAGTGAGGTGTCTTAATTCAGCACCCCCGTGGTTAGGACCTGCCAGATGTCACTTTCGCCTCCCTACAGGGTTATGATGGCAGCAGTGAGGTGTCTTAATTCAGCACCCCCGTGGTTAGGACCTGCCAGATGTCACTTTCGCCTCCCTACAGGGTTATGATGGCAGCAGTCAGGTGTTTTAATTCAGCACCCCCGTGGTTAGGACCTGCCAGATGTCACTTTCGCCTCCCTACAGGGTTATGATGGCAGCAGTGAGGTGTCTTAATTCAGCACCCCCGTGGTTAGGACCTGCCAGATGTCACTTTCGCCTCCCTACAGGGTTATGATGGCAGCAGTGAGGTGTCTTAATTCAGCACCCCCGTGGTTAGGACCTGCCAGATGTCACTTTCGCCTCCCTACAGGGTTATGATGGCAGCAGTGAGGTGTTTTAATTCAGCACCCCCGTGGTTAGGACCTGCCAGATGTCACTTTCGCCTCCCTACAGGGTTATGATGGCAGCAGTGAGGTGTCTTAATTCAGCACCCCCGTGGTTAGGACCTGCCAGATGTCACTTTCGCCTCCCTACAGGGTTATGATGGCAGCAGTGAGGTGTCTTAATTCAGCACCCCCGTGGTTAGGACCTGCCAGATGTCACCTTCGCCTCCCTACAGGGTTATCATGGCAGCAGTGAGGTGTCTTAATTCAGCACCCCCGTGGTTAGGACCTGCCAGATGTCACTTTCGCCTCCCTACAGGGTTATGATGGCAGCAGTGAGGTGTCCTAATTCAGCACCCCCGTGGTTAGGACCTGCCAGATGTCACTTTCGCCTCCCTACAGGGTTATGATGGCAGCAGTGAGGTGTCTTAATTCAGCACCCCCGTGGTTAGGACCTGCCAGATATCACTTTCGCCTCCCTACAGGGTTATGATGGCAGCAGTGAGGTGTCTTAATTCAGCACCCCCGTGGTTAGGACCTGCCAGATGTCACTTTCGCCTCCCTACAGGGTTATGATGGCAGCAGTGAGGTGTTTTAATTCAGCACCCCCGTGGTTAGGACCTGCCAGATGTCACTTTCGCCTCCCTACAGGGTTATGATGGCAGCAGTGAGGTGTCTTAATTCAGCACCCCCGTGGTTAGGACCTGCCAGATGTCACTTTCGCCTCCCTACAGGGTTATGATGGCAGCAGTGAGGTGTCTTAATTCAGCACCCCCGTGGTTAGGACCTGCCGGATGTCACTTTCGCCTCCCTACAGGGTTATGATGGCAGCAGTGAGGTGTCTTAATTCAGCACCCCCGTGGTTAGGACCTGCCAGATGTCAAAAGCACGTGCCGCATTCAAAATTCTACGTCAGCACGTGGCTAAGTCCTGTCATGATGACAGCAGTGAAGATAGTGTCGTTCTCTTTTTCAAAATTCCGCGCCACATATCTGTGAAAAGCATGTGACGTGCGGCTAAGTCCCGTTAAGATGCGCACGTATACCAGATGAGCTTACATTCTCTTATACCACAGTGTGCAACTAATGTTAATCGACGCATGCACATCGACAATCGAAACATTTCAAAATGAGCTTATAATTTTTTACCCGAGATTGTAACTATCGCCAGCATACGTTCATGCATCGACAATCGAAAAGCATCGAGAGGAGTTAACATTTTCTTTTACTAGAGTGTGCAACAATCGCCTCATAATGCGCGCGCACTCCATGCTGATCTGTGCATCCCCCCACCAACTCAAAGTTGGTATAAATACAACTGCAATTCGTAGTTCTACACGGTTGCCTCGTAAGAGATGGTCGTGCCTTGGCATCTTAGCCGGGGAAATACATCGCTACGGCGGTGGAACTCTAGGGAGAGAGAGCACATCTCTCACTCACCCATCCCCTATTTCTGGTAAGGGGAGCTGGGAAAATAGGACTACCTCTCTACCCTCTCCCCCGAGCCTTGCACACTTGCGCGCCTCAGCTCGCAGGTAACTCCCGTCTATTAGGTTAGCCTTGCACACTTGCGCGCCTCAGCTCGCAGGTAACTCCCGTCTATGAGGTTAGCCTTGCCTACTTTTCCTATTCAGGGCCCCCTACGTACCTAAGGTTTGGCCCTGTTAAGATGGCTGCGGTGAGGATAGCCACGTTCACTTGTTTAAATACAATGCCCACGTGGTTACGACCTGTCAAGATGACAGCTGTCAAAAGCACATGGATTTCAAAATTCGCGCGCTCCACGTGCATAAGGTGGCAAAAATGAGGTTGGGCCCTGTTAAGATGGCAGCAGTGAGGTGAGTGAAACTCACGTTTCCGAAAAACTGAGGCTAGGGTCCGGCAAGATGGCAGCTGTCAACTTGACTGCCGTCAAAATCCATGTGGCATCGTTTGCAAACAATGTGACGTCCCGGTCACGTGATCATGACGTCAATGACCTCGGGTGCTGACTTAGCAGAAAAATGCTGACGCCTGTGATTTAGAACTGTAACAGCTCTACTACTCAAACTCTCCTTCATTGTCTAGATTTACAACAAGTTCTGTTCCTATGCTCACACCTCAAGAGGAAGAAAAAGAAATTCTCAATGATATTTACCATCAGAGTTTTTAATTTTATTCCATTCCCTAAGCGTATTACAATATCTATCGCAGTGCAAACATCTAAGCAAGGAGAGAAGCAGGATGAGGTACATAATGAAGAAGGCGATGGTAAAGACGACACTCGAGAAGGTCTCAATACCTTTTACCAACAAAACAGTTTAAATAAAGTTTTCTGCATATCAACTGTCTGCACAAAGTCTGAAATGTAAACAGCAAGCCTCTGTTGCCATATGTAGATGCAAGATCCAAACCTACTCGTAGAATGATTGTAACAGATAAAAGCTGATCAAGATTGTCGTTACACAATGTATGAAGCAGAAATAGAGCACGAATGACACTGTGTGGGTGTTACTGAGTAACAGCTTTTACAGTACAGTCAGCACAGAACCTTTCCTTTTTCTGTAGCATACAGTACACTATAATGTTGCAGAATCTTCAATAACCTACATCTCTTAGGGTGTTATCTCCAACTGTATCCGTAGAGCAGGTCTCAAGCCTGGATAAGGCAAGAGAGACACCCGAAATAGTAAGCTAGCTAAACTAGTACTTTAGTGGGAAGTATAAAATTTAATTCTTGTATAACAGCGTTAGTAGTGGTTCTATCGAAAAATGCTACATAACTAAAGATGTAAAACATAACATTTCTAATAATTTTTGGCCGAACTTGAGATTTCGAGTTTTTATACAGCCTATATTACCACAGATATTCATGAGTTGTAAGAAAATGGTTAAATAAAGTGTAAATAAAACTTGTAATGCACTCCTCATTAATCCGCACATTTTAGTCACAGCTCATTAGCCTGCACTCATTAGTAATTGCCAACAAGCCCTTGTTCCATGGCCCCCTATCATTTGCAATTACTAATTAGATCCTGCTCATTAAGTCATGCTTAACTGACACTTGCTCATTAGCAACTGCACATTGCTGATGACCACACAGTTTTCAAGTCGTAACCCTCACCTAGGCAGTTTACCAAACTTGGAAGACGGATGTGTGTTTGTATCATATTTAGAATTAATAATAATAATAATAATAACAATAATAATAATAATGTTACTGGCATTACATCCCACTAACTACTCTTTTACGGTTTTTGGAGACGCCGATGTGCCGGAATTTAGTCCCGCAGGAGTTCTTTTACGTGCCAGTAAATTTACTGCTCAAGCCTGATGTAACTGAGCACCTTCAAATAACACCAGACTGAACCAGAATCGAACCTGCTAAGTTGAGGTCAGAAGGCCAGCGCCTCAACCATCTTAGCCACTCAGTATTTAGAACTAATGACATCTTCTCAGCCTAAGTTAGTCTATATAAACTTGATACTCCACTAAGTTTTTAAGTACAATTCTGGCCATCATTCTTAAATCAGCCTTTTATGCTGATGACAGTGCAATTTTTAAGACTCGAAAAGCTAGCACTCAGCTCCTAAGTTAGTTTTAGTAGTCTACACAGACTTATAGCTATCTTTCACCACATTTTTTAAGTTCTGAACCCAAATATTAAATCTCTAAGTGAAGTAAATATTATGGTATGCAATTAGAAGTCTCTAAAATTCACATCTATACGCTCAAAAAGTTAAAATCAACAAGTGAGTGACTCCATGGTCGCTCAGTTCTGAGACCCTGAGATCGACCTCCATTACGCCCATGTAAGCAATTGTAATTGCTAGCCGTTAAATCATCTCCCTAGTCCCATATAAACAATGTATACTCACTACCTTGTATATAACTACAAGTTCAACTCCGAGTCCCCCAAGATGCCTTCCTTTACGCCCCTATAAGTATTAAATGTGACACCATTTCCCTAGTCACATTAGCAAAATGTGTAGTCCCCATCTTGATGTAAGCCTAGCACCGAGCACAGAATAACATAGAGATGGCAATGCCGAGTTTTGCGCGCATCGCGAGTCTGTTATTTTAAAACAATTCTGTAACGCAGTAGAAAAGTGTCTTAGTCATAATGATAAGCACGGGACAGTCCAGAACACTGTTTAAATCGCAGTACCGGCAGTTTTAAATTCGGAAATATGAGCTCAAATAGCCTGTTATTCCTCCTCTGCGAACCATGTGACCTTGCCGCGTGGGGAGGCTTGTGTGTCCCAATGATGCAGAGAGCCGAGCCGCAGGTGCAACCATATCGGATGGGTATCTGTTGAGAGACCAGACTAACGAATGGTTCATCGAAAGGGGGGTAGCAGCCTTTCGGTAGTTGCAAGGGCGGCAGTCTAGATGATTGACTGATACGGCCTTGTAATGATACTCAACATAGCTTAGCTGTGTTGATACTGCTACACGGCTGAAAGCAACGGGAAACTACAGCCGTAACTACGTCCCGAGGACATGCAGCTCCCTCTGTATGAATGATGTACTGATGATGGCTTCCTCCCGGGTAAAATATTCCGGAGGTAAACTAGTAACTGAGCACCTTCAAATAACACCCATTCGGATCTCCGAGTGGGGACTGCAAGAGAGGGGGCGATCATCAGGAAGAAGGATACTGACATTCTGCGAGTCGGAGCGTGGAATGTTAGAAGTTTGAATCGTTGTGGTAGGTTAGAGAATCTGAAAAGGGAGATGGATAGGCTAAAGTTAGATGTAGTTGGTATAAGTGAAGTACGTTGGCAGGAAGAACAAGATTTTTGGTCAGGCGACTACCGAATTATCAACACGAAATCAAAAAGGGAAATGCAGGAGTTGGTTTAATAATGAATAAGAAAATAGGGCAACGGATAAGCTACTACGACCAGCATAGTGAAATAATTATTGTTGTCAAGATAGACACCAAACCAATGCCCACCACAATAGTGCAGGTCTATATGACTACTAGTTCAGCGGATGATGAAGAAATCGAAAGAATATATGAGGAGATAGAAGATTTAATTCAATATGTAAAAGGTGACGAGAATCTAATTGTGATGGGAGACTGGAATGCAGTGGTAGGCCAAGGAAGAGAAGGTAGTACAGTAGGAGAATTCGGATTGGGACAAAGGAACGAAAGAGGAAGTCGGCTGGTTGAATTCTGCACTGATCATAATCTAGTCCTTGCCAATACTTGGTTTAAACACCACAAACGACGGCTGTATACGTGGACGAGACCTGGAGACACTGGAAGGTATCAAATAGACTTCATTATGATTAGGCAGAGATTCAGAAACCAGGTGTTGGATTGCAAAACTTTCCCAGGAGCAGACGTGGACTCTGGCCACAACTTGTTGGTCATGAAATGCCATCTGAAGTTGAAGAAATTGAAGAAAGGAAAGAATGCAAAAAGATGGGATCTAGACAAGTTGAAAGAAATGAGTGTGAGAGATTGTTTCAAGGAACATGTTGCACAAGGACTAAATGAAAAGGCTGAAGGAAACACAATAGAGGAAGAGTGGAGAGTCATGAAAAATGAAGTCAGTAGGGCGGCTGAAGAAATGTTAGGAAGGAAGAAAAGATCAACTAAGAATCAGTGGATAACTCAGGAGATACTAGATAATGAACGACGAAAATACAAGAATGCTAGAAATGAAGAGGGCAGAAAAGAATACAGGGGATTAAAGAATCAAGTGGATAGAAAGTGCAAGGTAGCTAAGGGAGAACGGCTGAAGGAGAAGTGCAAGGATGTCGAAGACTGTATGGTCTTGGGAAAGGTAGATGCTGCATACAGGAAAATCAAGGAAACCTTTGGAGAAAGGAAATCTAGGTGCATGAATATTAAGAGCTCAGATGGAAAGCCACTTCTAGGGAAAGAAGACAAAGCAGAAAGATGGCAGGAGCATATCCAACAGTTGTATCAAGGTAACGATGTAGATAATTTGGTTCCGGAACAAGAAGAGGCTGTTGATGCTGATGAAATGGAAGACCCAATTTTGAGGTCAGAGTTTGACAGAGCTGTGAGTGACCTAAATAGGAACAAGGCACCTGGAATTGGTGATATTCCCTCTGAACTACTGACTGCCTTAGGAGAAACCAGCATGGTAAGGTTATTTCATTTAGTGTGCAGGATGTATGAGACAGAAGAAGTCCCATCCGATTTTCGGCAGAATGTTGTCATACCTATTCCCAAGAAAGCCGGTGCTGACAGGTGTGAAAACTACCGCACCATTAGTTTAGTATCTCATGCCTGCAAAATTTTAACACGTATTATTTAGAGAAGAATGGAAAAACAAGTTGAAGCTGAGTTGGGGGAAGATCAATTTGGCTTCAGAAGAAATGTAGGAACACGTGAAGCAATCCTGACTTTACGTCTGATCTTAGAGGATCGAATCAAGAAGGACAAGCCCACGTACATGGCATTCGTAGATCTAGAAAACGCATTCGATAATGTTGATTGGAACAAGCTATTTATGATTCTGAGGATGATAGGGATCAGATACCAAGAACGAAGAATTATCTACAACCTGTATAAAAATCAGTCTGCAGTGATAAGAATCGAGGGCTTTGAAAAAGAAGCAGCAATCCAGAAAGGAGTGAGGCAAGGCTGCAGTTTGTCCCCTCTCCTTTTCAATGTTTACATAGAACAGGCAGTAAAGGAAATCAAAGAGAAATTTGGAAAGGGAATCACAGTCCAAGGAGAGGAAATCAAAACCTTGAGATTTGCCGATGATATTGTTATTTTATCTGAGACTGCCGAAGTAATGGAGTGCAGTCGAACGAAGGCAGGTGATGTACGAAATATTAGATTAGGAAACAAAGTCTTAAAGGAAGTAGATGAATATTGTTACTTGGGTAGTAAAGTAACTAACGATGGCAGAAGTTGTAACGTTCCAGACGTCACAGTGTAATTATGTTAATTTTATTATGTGTAATTAATTCAGGAATTTAACGTCATGATATTTATCTTGGTATGTAATTTTATTATAATTCATGTCTAATCATTTGCTCACTATCATTTCATTACTTTGTAACTACGACTTGTAAACGAGGGCTGAATATCCTAATATTCACTTAGATTCTTGCGACATTCGTTTAAATTTAACTTGCAGTAGATTTCCTCTATCTTGCCACATCACCGAGGAAGAAGGAAGGACAAATTTAGACATCAAATTCTGGGAAAAGCGAGCACGTGTTCATGCGTTGTAACGATAGCTACCGTATTTCGACCAGAATAATTCAAACTGATCACCGCCTATATTTTCAAAGGAGCGTCATGTTGCCATGGATACTGAGTGAAAGGGCTAATAGAAGAACAGTTGATATCATGGTTAAGACCCATCAACTCTAATATCTGGAGTGGGGAGAGACGTGTCATCTGATTGGACCACGTGTAGCGACCTGTGATTAGAGCCAGAGAAGGTTATAAAAGGGCGTGTTGGAGCTCTTGGCTTTCTTCTTCTTTTGATTCTGCATTCGTATTCTACATTAATTACTTCATTACCACGACGTGGTACTTAGGAATTTCTGAATGAGGGGTGTATAGCCACTCTCATCAGGAAGTCCGTACAGCTCGGCTACTAGACCGGTTTGAACCAGTCTAAGACAATAGGTAGTATTAAACTAGATAGAAATGAAACTTCAGAGCACATTTTCAGTAAAGTTGGAAGGATTATTAATTGAGTATCCTCTCCACATAACCCAAGGAGGTTTTTCTAACTATGACTTAGGGCTCATCTCCAATATATGGAATAGAGCATAATAGGGAGTGTTAGTGTTGAAGCCATCTTCCAATTAGTGGGAGGTGCACTTAGCAAGGCAGGAATGGTAATGAGCTGCAGATGAAGATATCTCAAAGACGACCGGTGATGTTCCAGCTACAAGGATGGAAGCTTTCCAAGGACCAGCAGAACAAGACTACATGGTGAGCAAGCGAGTTAAAAATATTGCAAGTTTTCGCGAAGTAGAGTCATTCAACTTTTTGTTAAATTCATTTTCTATTTTAAATTCAGTTCTCGTTAAACCGTCGTCATTTATATTCAATATAATAAATAGTATTTTCCTAGTTCACTTTAATCAATCTGCCTTAATTAGCCTTTTGATTTCTAATTCTCCTGCTTAATGATTAGTGCACTATCACCCCACCCCTGTGATAAGAGTCCGTCCAAGCTTGATTATAAATTTTTATCTTTAAGTCATCAACTTAAAGATTGGCGCCCTTAGCTTGCATGGTTGCATTTCTCGTTCAATGATTGTTCAAAGAGGGGAAGTCACATAAATGCCGCTCCAACGTGAGGCGAGAAAATCATTAAGTACGGAGCAGTTAATGACAGTAACGATATCAGTATTCGTATTATGGGCAAAATTTGGATATCCACGTTGCATTAGGAGTGTTTGATTGTGGGGAGGGTCATGGCTGATCAGACGAAAGAGGAGAGGATGTTGCGCAGTGGACGGGCGATAAAAGGCAATAACGTATTGAGTTCAGAGGAAGAGTTGTGTAGTCTAGTAGAGGAAATTGAAGATAGAAGTGTAAGTAGTATGGAGAGTGAAGGCAAGCAGAAAGAAGTCAGTATGGAGTCAGATGATAGTAGGATGGGGGGCGAAGCGGAAGTAAACACTAACAATGAAAGTAATAATAATGTTCAGTTAATGGGAATGATGCAGTTAATGTTGAGTAAGATAGAGGACAGTAAATCTGAAATTAAAAGTGAATTAGAACAAACTAACACTAAAATTGAGAATATTAAATATGAACTTAAAGAACAGTTAGAGCAAACTAAAGCTGAATTAAGCAGGGAGATGAGAGAAAATAAGGAGGAAGCGAATCGGAGAATGGACGAACACAGTAGGCAGTTACGCGATCTGGTGGTAAAAAATGAACATTTTAATAAGCGATTAGAGGAACAGAAAAGTGAAAGTGAAAGGCAAGGGAAAGAGGTAGAAGAAAAGTTTGCGGAGCAGAGAAGTAAATTCCTGGAATTAATGGGGAAGGAAAACAACTCTAGTAGGGAGGAAGTAATGAGGCAGGTCACTAGTATTGATAAGAGAGTTGAGACTCAAAAAGGAGAAATACGGGTATTCAAAGACCACGTCCAACAGGAGATTGACACAGTAAAGCTTAGAATAGAAGACGAGACCCGGGCAAGTGAAGAAAGGTTTGCGATAGCTGAAGAGAATAAGATTGAAATTGGGACATTGAAAGAGAAGCAGGTTAATTTGGAGAGCGAAATTGATAGGAGAGACAAAGATGTAGAATGCCGGATGGAGAAAGCAGAAAATCAGTTAAAACATGTGGGAAAGGATAAACAGGTTTTCACGGGAAAGCAATGTCTAGGAAATAGCTACATTAGGGAAATTGAACTACCTAAATTTAATGGGAAACAAACGAACCCGCTAGATTTCCTTAAGATGATAGAAAAACGATTTGAAAAGCGTCTAGAGGAAGGGTCTATGGACTGGGAAGACGTTATGGAAAATATTGACCATGCTTTTGTAGGAGAAACTCGGTCTTGGTTCATGGTATATAGGCAAACGATGACGAACCTGAAAGAATTCAGAAATAAGTTTCGAGAGAAATTCTGGAATGAAGCGATACAAGCTCGGGAGAGAGAAAGGGTGGTATTTGGGAGGTACAAACAGCATGAGGGAGTCACTATGACCGAATACTTCCTGGCCCATGTCATGATTTGTCAGAACTTAGATGGTATAACCGAGGGGTCTGATGTAGTTAGACTACTTTTGAGACATTTTCCGGACAGGGTGAGAGAAGCGGCCTGCATGCAAAGAGTTGGTACTATTCAGGAGATGGAGAACCTACTAGGCAGTTTTGATGCTTTAGGTAACCTTAGGAGTAGAACGGAGAATATACAGAGCTTTAGTCATCACAACGGAATGAGACATAACGGAAGAACACAGAATCACGAAGCTCGCAATCAGTTCAGACCTCAGCATAACAGTAGGAGCGGAGCACCTGAATATAGGACAGGAAATTCCCAACGGGGGCCAGAGCAATGTACTAATGAGTCCAACGTCAATACACAAAGGGAACCTTTAAACTAACTAGAGGCTGTAATCTTAGGTCAGAATTCCGGCCTAGTACGAAGGTAGCGAAGTGTCTTGTCATGAAAGTGTTACCATATGACCTAGATGTTAGAGACGATTTGTTGTATGAACCCGAGCAGAATAATGGAGATTCAAGTAATAAAGTAGTCAATCCCGTTGTTAAATTGAAAGTTTGGGGGGCGTGGGTTAAAGTTTTGATTGATTCTGGTAGCCAAATATCATGTATTAGTTCGCAGTGGTATGAGTCATTAGTGAAACAGGGTATTCAGTTGGAGGAAATGCCTGTTAAGTCTACTTTCATCATTACGGCTGTTGGAAAGAGGTCTAAGCAAATTTGTAAACAAGTAGTTGTTCCGATCTGTATTAATAATTTTATTAGCGTTCAGATATGTTTGGTAATTCCGCATTTGATATTTGATCTTATCTTGGGATCTGACTGGTTAACGTTAAAATTGGCTCAGTTAAATTACTATGATTCAGTGCTAAATTTGAGGTGGAATAATGAGGATATCAAGGTCAAGTTTGAGGAGGAAATTCAGACGAAAACGGAAGTTAGTACAGTGTGGAGAATGAGAGAGGTTTCTAAAGTTAATGAAGAGGCTAGTGAGGGCCTGAAGTTGTGCCAGTTATGGATTAATGAGGATAAAATATGTGGCTTGAAAGAAGCCGTAAGTAGAAATCAGTTAAATGAAATCCAGAAGGACAAGTTATTTGAAGTGTTATGTGAACACATGGAGATTTTCTCTGAGATACCTGGTGTTACCCATCTGTACGAGCATTCTTTTTCTGTGCTGGATAAGAGTCCATTCAGCGGACCGCGGTATCCGATACCACACAAATATGCCATAGCCGTAGAGGATCAAATTCAAGCTATGTTAGCAGACGATGTGATTGAATTATCAAACAGTCAATACGTTAATCCCTTAATTGTCGTGCCTAAGTCTGATGGATCAATACGTCTGTGTATTGAATGCGAGAGCGAAATGTATGGTTCATATACCATTAGTAGTTTACGGAGATACCTGTCGTGTGAGGTGGCTGAACCGGATTGTGAGATATAGGTCAGTAACACGGGGAAGTTGCTACCTGTTATGTCAGACTACGAGCGGAATGAGTTTACCTCTCAATTGTGGTGGTATTTCCTAGTTGTGTTTGTAAACAAAGGAGGTGTTTGTGTGTAGCGGTAGATTTACGCTCGTTCATCGCCGATAGATCGTCTGTTTTCTGTATGTGAGGCCATGAAATTTTATATCTTATCTGTTTTCTGAGATGTTACCGAAGGCTAATTAAAGCTGACGACGGCAAATAATTAATTTTCCCGTATGTGCATTTCTAACTTGCAATAATTTTACCGTGAGCTTAAATCGCGTGTGTATTTGTGTGAAGTGTATTGCATACTGCTTCAAGATAAGGTTGAAACATTCGAGAGAGTGATTAAAGTGTAAATTGTTTATATCATTTGTTTTCCATGGTTTTAATGTAAGAGATTGGAAGAGAACGTGTTACTGCTATCTAGCAAAGAATTTCGGAAAGATGGAGAGTAAAAGGACTAATAGACACTCGGGAGAGTTTGTAATCTGAATTGTATATATATTATGTTATATTCTCAAAGATAATCTTGTTTTAAAAAATGGAAAGTTGCTCATGTGGGGCATAATTTAGTATCTAAACCTCAAGATGAACTGAAATAACAGACATTCGCAATGGTAAGCAGTCTAAGAGTGATATGGAGACAGTGAGATATAATTAATTGTATGAAAATTATGTCGCTCGTAATGGGCAGGTAATAGAGGTATTTGAAGTCAATGTGGGAGTAAATGTGTGAGTTCTCAACACATGTGATATTTGTTAAGAACTCATGGGGGCGTATGTAACGTTCCAGACGTCACAGTGTAATTATGTTAATTTTATTATGTGTAATTAATTCAGGAATTTAACGTCATGATATTTATCTTGGTATGTAATTTTATTATAATTCATGTTTAATCATTTGCTCACTATCATTTCATTACTTTGTAACTACGACTTGTAAACGAGGGCTGAATATCCTAATATTCACTTAGATTCTTGCGACATTCGTTTAAATTTAACTTGCAGTAGATTTCCTCTATCTTGCCACATCACCGAGGAAGAAGGAAGGACAAATTTAGACATCAAATTCTGGGAAAAGCGAGCACGTGTTCATGCGTTGTAACGATAGCTACCGTATTTCGACCAGAATAATTCAAACTGATCACCGCCTATATTTTCAAAGGAGCGTCATGTTGCCATGGATACTGAGTGAAAGGGCTAATAGAAGAACAGTTGATATCATGGTTAAGACCCATCAACTCTAATATCTGGAGTGGGGAGAGACGTGTCATCTGATTGGACCACGTGTAGCGACCTGTGATTAGAGCCAGAGAAGGTTATAAAAGGGCGTGTTGGAGCTCTTGGCTTTCTTCTTCTTTTGATTCTGCATTCGTATTCTACATTAATTACTTCATTACCACGACGTGGTACTTAGGAATTTCTGAATGAGGGGTGTATAGCCACTCTCATCAGGAAGTCCGTACAGCTCGGCTACTAGACCGGTTTGAACCAGTCTAAGACAATAGGTAGTATTAAACTAGATAGAAATGAAACTTCAGAGCACATTTTCAGTAAAGTTGGAAGGATTATTAATTGAGTATCCTCTCCACATAACCCAAGGAGGTTTTTCTAACTATGACTTAGGGCTCATCTCCAATATATGGAATAGAGCATAATAGGGAGTGTTAGTGTTGAAGCCATCTTCCAATTAGTGGGAGGTGCACTTAGCAAGGCAGGAATGGTAATGAGCTGCAGATGAAGATATCTCAAAGACGACCGGTGATGTTCCAGCTACAAGGATGGAAGCTTTCCAAGGACCAGCAGAACAAGACTACATGGTGAGCAAGCGAGTTAAAAATATTGCAAGTTTTCGCGAAGTAGAGTCATTCAACTTTTTGTTAAATTCATTTTCTATTTTAAATTCAGTTCTCGTTAAACCGTCGTCATTTATATTCAATATAATAAATAGTATTTTCCTAGTTCACTTTAATCAATCTGCCTTAATTAGCCTTTTGATTTCTAATTCTCCTGCTTAATGATTAGTGCACTATCACCCCACCCCTGTGATAAGAGTCCGTCCAAGCTTGATTATAAATTTTTATCTTTAAGTCATCAACTTAAAGATTGGCGCCCTTAGCTTGCATGGTTGCATTTCTCGTTCAATGATTGTTCAAAGAGGGGAAGTCACAAAGTAAGGAGGACATAAAATGCAGACTAGCACAAGCAAGGAAGAGCTTTCTTAAGAAAAGAAATTTGCTCACTTCAAACATTGATATCGGAATTAGAAAGATGTTTTTGAAGACTTTCGTGTGGAGCGTGGCATTGTATGGAAGTGAAACATGGACGATAACTAGCTCAGAAAGAAAGAGAATAGAAGCTTTTGAAATGTGGTGTTACAGAAGAATGCTGAAGGTGAGATGGATAGATCGAATCACGAATGAAGAGATACTGAATCGAATTGGTGAGACGAGATCGATTTGGCTAAATTTGACGAGAAGAAGAGATAGAATGATAGGACACATCTTAAGACACCCAGGACTTGTTCAGTTGGTTTATGAAGGAAGTGTAGGGGGTAAGAACGGTAGGGGTAGATCAAGATATGAATATGACAAGCAGATTAGAGCAGATGTAGGATGCAATAGTTACGTAGAAATGAAAAGGTTAGCACAGGATAGGGTGGCATGGAGGGCTGCATCAAACCAGTCTATGGACTGATGACTCAAACACACAGCCTGTTATTATATCAGATTGTATTTAGCTCAAACGAATTGCCGAATTGCAAGGTGCAGCTAAAAATAATAGAACATTTCCACAAAGACCTATCTTAGAGAAAGGATATGGACCATGAATATTTATATAGATACCATATACAGTATACATCCACACACAATATCATACACAATAAAAGTATACACAGCCTGTAGGCCTATAAAAATAATACATGGTCAATAATAAAGATATCCAGGAAGCCCAGTAAGTATGAGGTAAATAGGCCTAATTATTATAGAACTGTTAGTCTAAGTAAATCATATAAAAAATAGAGAAATATTTTTACATTACTGCACTTGATAAAATTTATTAATTCATCTCAAGGATTATTTTGTAACTAGCGAATGTACCCGTGCTTCGCTACGGTATTCTACATTGTATTCGAATATCGAAGTAAATAGTGTACATGCAGTAAATAAGATAGTTTTAAAATTGCATGTCTCTTAGCGTTATCCGAGAAAGAGCATGGGGAGGTCCCCGTACGTTTCCAATGTAAAGTGTTTGTTACCGATTTGTGATATAACGGCAGGCTCACTTGCCTACTGGCATTCACAATCAGGTTGGGAAGTTTACATTATAATTGCAGGCCCCATTGCCTACTATGCGGACAGAATCGATTTGGGGAGTTTTCGTTAAAATGGCAGCCCCCCTTTCCTGCCTCCAGACAGATTACAGTTTTTATTATAATGGCAGGCAATTACCCTACTATCACTCGAAATTGAGTTGTGCAGTTATCATTATAATGACAGGCCCCTTTTCCTACTGCCAGCCAGCGTACTGCCAGTCACACCAAGTTGGTGAGTTTCCATCAAAATAGCAGGCCACTATGCCTAATGCCAGTCACATTTTAGATGAGTACATTTCTTTATAATGGCGGGCACCCTTGCCTACTGCCAAACACAATCGGGTAGGGGAGTTTTAAACAAAACTGCATGCTCACTTACCTTCTGCAAGTCAAATCGAGAAGGGAACTATTCATTACAATTGTAGGCCTTCCTTACTAATGACAGTTACACAGGAGTTGGAGAAGGAACCCTTTCCTACTGCCAGTCAAAGTCGGTGTGGGGAGTACTGATTACAATAGCAGACCGACCCTTTCTCGATCGCTAAATCGACATCAGTGAATATATATAGATCGACATACGAAAGTATATGCGTGTTTACAATATTGAAGACCTTCATTTACAGATTAACTGCTACTAAACGTACGTCATATCGACAAAGGATTATACCATAAGACACGCCGGATTTAGTGGCCTAAATGGCTGGTCCAATGATATGTCATCTATTCTTGGGTCAGATTTAGAAACGTGGAACAGGGTAAAGGTTTTGTAAGATCATCTCACATTACATTACTTTTCGGATAATAATGTGACAGGTACATACGTAGCATTTGGCTCACATATGGCTACTGAGTGGGCCAATTTTCGTGAAGAGTTTGATGATTCTGTATTTCATATAAGTAATTGAAAGTATGAATAATGCATGTGAAAATTCCAAATTGACTTAACATCGATTAATAGAGAAAAATCAAACGTAAAAGGGATACAGATACGGCATAAAGTCATAAGACCAAGGTTGTAGATCATTCCAAATTGAACGGAGATTGTGCAATCCGTTACGTGATAGGAATTTCCGAAGGTCTGCACCATCATTAAAATTGCCTGCATATTTCGATATTCTTCGGGGATAAAAAATGAAAAATTTAATGATATAGGATTTTTCATTCGTTACAGGCTAAAACGTATAATTTTGTCAAATTTCAATTATCTTCTTATTCTTCTGGCAGATTATGCCACAATGTGGATTTTGGGCGAGGCGGGTAAAAATTAGGACTTTCAGGAAATAAAAAATTATGGAGATTGTTATTATTACCCCTTAAACGGAAAGCTGTACGAAAATTTCGCCAAAATAGTCAGTGTAGAGGTACACAGTCGTTACGATTTGATTTATATAGATAAGGAATCTGCTCCATGTAAAACACCTTTTGGGCTATGTCCGCTGGACTTAACCTGCAAAAGTGACCATTCATGATATCTCCCTTATTAATCCTCCTGACGAAAAAATGCACATGAAAAAAAAGGTTTAGAGGTGGAATTCCATCAGGTTTGGTCGATTTCCAGTCAGGTTGGTCTTGTTCTGTATATATTGTGGAAGAGTAAAATCACCATTTCGGTTCCTTATAAACCGCCAGTCCATTCCGGAACATGAAATGTTATTTACGTTTAAAACCTACCTTTGGACAGGTGGATGCTAAATATAAATTTTGTTTCGAATGTCTTCAGTAGTTTTCAAGTTGTAAGGAATACGCTTTACACGCACCCGCTCGTGAGTTAAGTCCGATGGGACTTGTACAGAAAAACGGTCCTTTAATGATATCTCCCTTATTGATCCTCGTATCGAAATGATGCACATGAGAAAAAAAGGTTTAGACATTAATTTCTACCAAGGTAGGTAGACTTCCATAAACTTTTGTTGTGTATATTTTTTGGAAGTGCAAAATCACTGTTTCGGTTTCGTATAAACCCCCAGTTAGTTCAGGGATTTAGAAACAATATTTGCCCTGAAACCTATCAAGGACAGGTGTATTCTAAATACGAATCTTGGTGGAAATGCATCCAGTAGTTTCTAGCATTCACGTACATACGGCGTAATTAAGGAAGAAAATAATACAGTTAAGAATGTTGAAACTAATAGAAAATGGATTATAACTGAGGACAGCCGGATAACGACAAATAAATAAATGCCGTGAGTTATGGATATAATAAAGCGCTAACAGAGGAGAAATTTAGGTTCAGTGATTCTTAGGTAAACAAATATGAAGATGACTAATGGTGTTATTACTTAATCTATTCGAGGGCGGTTATAACCTCCAACGATATTCCGCCAATATCCCGCAGATGAGCCGATTGATGCCTCTCTTGCCATCTACCCAAGGAACAACCACGAATTTAAAAGCATGATGAGGAAAATGGCAATACGTTACTTCCCTACTGGCATGCAGTCAGAGACGTTGCCATGGTAACCTGTAGGTTCGTTGTCGGTCTGTCGGTCACTAAATGCAGAGCATGATACCAGCAGAAAATTGTAAATTTCTCCGTCATGTGAAGAGTAAGGTAAATTATGAACATAACGAAAGTTGTTTATAATGAAGAGACGTTTCACGTACGGTAAACGAAGTTTACAGAAAATCAATAGTATAAGAGAAAATAGAGGAAAACCACTGTGGTTTTCCTATAAACACCCCGTCTATTCAAAGATTTTAAAATTATATGCATATCGGAACCTTTCCTGGGATGAGTATACTCTAAATATGAAGTTTGGCTGAGATCTATCCAGCCGTTTCGACGTGATGGTGGGAAAACCACTCTGGTTTTCCTATAAACCCCCGTCTATTCAAGGATTTTAAAATGATATGCATATCTAAACCTTCCCCGGGATTAGTATACTCTAAATACAATGTTTGGTTGAGATCCATCCAGCCGTTTCGACGTGATGGTGGAAAAACCATTCTGATTTTCCTATAAACCCCCCATATATTCAAATATTTTAAAATGATATGCATATGGAAAACTTCCCCGCGATGAGTATCCTCTAAATATGAAGTTTGGTTGAGATCTATCCAGCCGTTTCGACGTGATGGTGGAAAAACCATTCTGGTTTTCCTATAAACCCCCTGTCTATTCAAGGATTTTAAAATGATATGCATATCAAAACCTTCTCCGGGATGAGTATACCCTAAATATGAAGTTTGGTTGAGATCTATCCAGCCGTTTCGACGTGATGGTGGAACAGACAAACAGACAGACAAACAGAAACAATTTTATTTATATAGATTTTTACACTCGTTCTTCACCCCCTTTCCATCCCCGCCCAAAGGAGTCCTATGAGTGCCTTACACAACAGTATATTTTTTTCCCAGATATTAAGTCTTATTTGTACCTATTTTGGTTGACAGCTATGCCCAAACGTACATGCATAATCTCACTGCTCTAGAACCCTGGAGCTGACGTTGCCATGGTTACGGCAGTTCATTTCTTTATCCGATTCCTAGAGCAGGGGTAGTGTGGTGCCAATATCTCCGTAACGGTTGGTTTTAGGGCCTTAAAACATGGTTTTCGGGCCCGTAGGGCTTACCGAGTTTTGTTCTTTGCGTCAAGAGGATTAAATTGAGCTTTGTCTCGTCCTTATACGACAAATTCGATATTTTGCCTATAATAGTATAAGAGAAAATGGAGGAAAACCGTTTTTCCTATAAAACCCCCGTCTTTTCAAAGATTTTAAAATGATATGCATATCGAAACCTTCCCCGGGGTCAGTATACTCTAAATATGAAGTTTGGTTGAGATCTATCCAGCCGTTTCGACGTGATGGTGGAACAGACAAACAGGCAGACAAACAGACAAACAGAAACAATTTTATTTATATAGATGTATACATACATAAATTATCATTATACACTTATGCCTTTCAGCATTTAGTCTGCAAGCCTCTGTGAATTTACTAAACATCGCCACAATCCTCTATTTGCAGCTAGTGTTGTGGCCACATTTAGTTCTATATCTTTAAATCGTTAGAAACTGAGTCTAACCATCGTCGGCTTGGTCTCCCTCTACTTCTCTTACCCTCCATACCAGAGTCCATCAATTTCCTAGGTAACCTATCCTCCTCCATTCGCCTCACATGACTCCACCACCGAAGCCGGTTTATGCGTACTGCTTCATCCATAGAGTTCATTCCTAAATTAGCCTTTATCTCCACATTCCGAGTACCCTCCTGCCATTGTTCCCACCGGTTTGTACCAGCCATCATTATCTCTACTTTCATGTCTGTTATGTCTAACTTATGAATAAGATATCCTGAGTCCACCCAGCTTTCACTCCCGTAAAGCAAAGTTGGTCTGAAAACAGACCGATGTAAAGATAGTTTCTTCTAGGAGCTGACTTCCTTGTAAAAGAATACTATTGATCACAACTGCGAGCTCACTGCATTAGCTTTACTACACCTTGATTCAATCTCACTTACTATATTACCATCCTGGAAGAAAACACAGCCTAAATATTTGAAATTATTGACCTGTTATAGCTTTGTATCACCAATCTGACAATCAATTCTGTTGAATTTTTTTACCTATTGACGTCAATATAGTCTTCGAGAGGCTAATTTTCATACCATACTCATTGCACCTATTTTCAAGTTCCAAGATATTAGACTGCAAGCTTTCGGCACCATCTGCCATTAAGACCAAGTCATCAGCATATGTTAGACTGCTTACTAAATTTCCACCTAACTGAATCCCTCCCTGCCATTTTATACCTTTCAGCAGATGATCCATGTAAACTACGAACAGCAAAGGTGAAAGATTACAGCCTTGTCTAACCCCTTTCTTTTTTTTTTTTGCTAGGGGCTTTACGTCGCACCGACACAGATAAGTCTTATGGCGACGATGGGATGGGAAAGGCCTAGGAGTTGGAAGGAAGCGGCCGTGGCCTTAATTAAGGTACAGCCCCAGCATTTGCCTGGTGTGAAAATGGGAAACCACGAAAAACCATCTTCAGGGCTGCCGATAGTGGGATTCGAACCTATCTCCCGGATGCAAGCTCACAGCCACGCGCCTCTACGCGCATGGCCAACTCGCCGGGTAGCCTGAACCAAGAACTCATTCTCCCATCAATTCTCACTGAAGCCCAATTGTCAACATAAATGCCTTTGATTGATTTTAATAATCTACCCTTAATCCCAGAGTCCCCCAGTATGGCGAATATTTTTCCCTCACTACCCTGTCATGTACTTTCTCTAGATCTACAAAACATTAACACAACTGCCTATTCCTTTCATAGCATTTTTCAATTACCTGGAGCATACTGAAAATCTGATTCTGACAGCCCCTCTGTGGCCTGAAACTACACTGGTTTTCTTCCAACTTCCTATCAACGACTGATCGCACCCTCCCCTCCAAGATGCCAGTGAATACTTTGCCTGGTGTACTAATCAATGAGATACCTCGATAGTTGTTGTAATGAAATGAAATAAAGTAGCCATACCTTAAATAACTATATGGACTTCAAGTGAGATACAACAATCACAAATATTACACTTTCAATGACATTCACATCATACAAGATAATGTACACATGACTAGGCCTAAAATCTTACTGGTCAGAACACACAAAATACATTCTAATTAAATAAATTTCAGTATGTGTGTCGCATACCAGTAGACAAAGAATTTATTTTTCCCTACTGTCCAGAAAACAATACCACTTTGGTAAAATGTTGGCGAATTTGAGAGGGATGCATTTGATCATTGTAGTTTCTATAAAAGTGGAGAAACCTTATGATCAAATATCTGTTGGCAATTGCTTCAATTAGCAATAGGAAATGATTAGTTTCAAGTTCCTGGTAAAGCAAATGGCTTTTAATATCCCCTAAAATGTCATTTCCTATGCACTCATGTAACACTTTACAAACTGGATGCTTGACCTTAAATGAACTCTGAGGAGAAGGAACTTTCACATCCCTAATACTCATACTTTTCCTGAATGCAATTACAAAAAATTTACAAATTTTGCAAACATCTTGTGATGGTTTCACTAAGCCACCCCTATCTTTGACTGAAATAAGACCATTTAACTTGTCACTAGTGTCTATAAGGAAGCTGAGACATTCTGGACATAGAATCTTACTTTCTAAACTCCTGACTACAAACCCTGCAATGTACTCAGAGATGTCCCATGTTATATCATTGTAGTTTGTCTTTCCAGGTAATACAATATAGTATAATCCAGAAGGCGATGTTGAAGGGATGTTTAGGACAATACCCCAGATGAATACTCTAGCATTCCTGCTTTAGGGAATGATGCATTTATCACATCCTCAGGAGACTTGGTCTAAGTGGTCAAAATACTGATTTCTTTCCAGTGCGAGAGCGTTGGGATTTCTGGATTCATGTAACTCAGAACTAATTAATATTTTCTTCATGCAGCAGGGAATTGCCTAACAGCAGGGTTATTATTATGTGCAACCTTGAGATCTAATATAACTAAACAGTCTCTCAAGATGGTCTTGACTTACTTTATGCAGAGGAAAATACCTCAGTGGAAAGTTTTCTGATTAGTCCCCTACAAATATATCGTACATTGAAATGGTGCTCTCAATATCAATTTAAAACCCCAAAAATACTGTCTTTCTGGTGGATAAGTACACGGACTTGTCACTGAATCCCTCCTGTAGCTGCACAATGTACTGTTTGGCCCTCAAAAGGAATCTTTGATTTCAGAAATATTCTGTAAATTCAGAGCTTTCTTAAAGTATTTACCCCTTATACTCCTAGAATTTAGAACATCAAAGAGAATGTTAAATATCTATATAAATTCTGCTGTAGCCTCACAACCCTGGAAACCTTCAATTTGTTTACTTGAACAATACAGCAGAACATCACTAACAGACAGACTTAAAACCTGTGCAGCTAATTTGACCTTCATTTTCATTTTCCTATAATGTATGTGTGAATTCCTAACTTTGTTCCCTAGACACATACCTTCCTTTTGTTGCAACTCGTTCAACATCTCAATAAAATTCGACTCTATTACCTCACCTGACCCATTATGTAAGTATTTCTTGTCACCTAAAGTCTTCCTAACCAATTTCAACATGTGGCAGCATCCAGGTAAAACAAAAAATAAACTGGCTGTTTGGTAACTGGGTGGAGGAAATGAGTAACCATGTTACTTACATCAAAGTTACAACCCAGGTTTTCAGCTGAAGCAATATTTGTTGCAGCACCATCACAAGTCCATGAAGTCACTGTCAAACCAGAATCTTGCAGCAATGTCAAACACTGTTCTGTAAGAGCACTTTTTTGTGCAGCATTTATGCCATGCACAAAAAAGTGTCCTAAAGGAATCTTTCAGGAATTATTCACAAATACTAAGTGAAAAACTAAGGCTTCTGAAGCTAATGGTGCTGTGTCATCTTCCTTATTGATCCCAACATTTATAGACCCATGAAATTTATTGCCATCTCATTCCAAATGTTTCCTTATAGCCATGGAATCAAATAAAATAGCACAAATCTTAGTGCCTGTGTATGATTTAAGTACCTGAAAAGCTTCAGCACAGAACCCAGGATTACCATCTGCACTTTAATACCATTGAGATAATGTTCTAGGATGCGGAAGACAAGTGTTAAAAGTGTTTCTCACAAAAGAATATGCCTTTGAAGAAAGAAAATGAAGAGTAATCGCAAATGCTCTTAACTTCTCATCATACAACTTTTGCACTTTGTTACATGAAGCCTTATCTTGTTGTCATTTATACAAACACAATGAGGAATCTGACGAACCACTTAACATTTCAGAGTACTCATTATCTATCACAGCCTTCTCTTTAAGACTATCTACAACAGTACTTAGTTCAGCCACCTTTTTCTTCATTCGCCTCTTTTTCTGGTGCAATAATTTTATTTTCTTTCAGTACGCAATTTTTGTGGTTTTTATATGATCTATTTGAGCACTAAAACACGTTTCTGCACTTTTATTACAGTAGATTTTTCCACAACAGGTACTTCCTGGACTGCTGTAGAGGAGTCTTATGAAGGCATTTCCACAGTCTTCATGATTTTAAGGACCCTCCTCTCCTGTAAAATAAATTTAAGAAATAGTAGGCTTACTCTCTAAATATGTATTTCAACATATTTCTCACATCAAAAGCTAAAATGAAGAGAAACTAACCTTTGATTGTATTTGTAGGTATCTTGGGAAAGCAGCAAACACAGACGGCACAGCCCATTCCCTCAACCTTACCACATACAATGAAGTACCGGTACAATCAAAATCACGTTCAGTAAAGTGAGCTGAACATATGGTGCTCAAAGGTGTGGGGGACCAATTTTCCCTCCGTATAGCTCTTATTCATTTCTTCTGTCATTCATATCTTTAGGAAAACTGTAAATGATAAAGGGGCTTCTTAACCTATACTGCATGTGCAAGGGAAAAACAATTCGGCACTGAATATTCGCAAAAACATATTGCTTACCTGTGAAAAGTTATTCCTGGTATTTTCTTTGAAGCTCGTTTTGCACAACCATACGCTACACAAGTCGGCATTTTAAAATCATAACACAAACTTCCTTTACTTACTTCACACGTGGTGCACTGTTTACTTACTTCCACTAACTGATCTCCAATGTTTTGGTATAAACAACATGGCGGCCGCTTGTGTCCACTGACTTCAACTCAGATGGCACATTGCCATCTCTAAGTTATTCTGTGCTCGGTGGCACCGAGTCCTGAAGATCACCTTCCAATGCTTCCCCTGTATGAGTAAAGCATACGTACTAAGCTATACACTATATCTAGTCTCACTAGTACAAGCTTTAACTGCCATTACATTCCTAGGTCCACTTGTGGGAGCTAATGCTTCTGCACATTGCTCAAAGGTAATTGGAGGTATGTTGTCACGGTCTAAAGCAGCATATGGTCGAGTACTTTGTAGGCTCTTAATTACCTCGATATCTGTGAAGTAAAGGATGGAGAGGGTGGTAATGGCTCAGCTGTGTTTGAGTACATATTTGTACTTTTCCCTGGCTCATTATTACCCTCCTTAAATTTTTCACTTTGTGATGATTTGCTGTCTGTGCTATTAAGGTATTAACACATGTCTTTGCTGTTGTTACTTATCTTGTTTATGTAGTTTATATATGCTTCGTGAATGATTTTCTTGGTGGTATACCTCACGCATTCATATTTCTCCAACATAAGGTTGCTTGCATCCTGTTTCTGTTTCCTGTAAAGCATGTTCCTTTTGCATACCATTTTGAATCTTTCTTTTGTGATCTATGGAGAGTTTTTCTTGGTAACAATAGGTACATGGCTCCTTAGAAGTTATGGCACCAGTTAGCAGCCGGTTTACTTGTGGTAATAGACTTCTCCATTATATTTTTTACTGGTGGTTTCTTGTATTTTATGGTAGCTGTAACTGCTAGGTGTTTGGAGGAACAGAGGATTACTTCTGTTTGGCTGGAGGGTTAGTAAGGACAGAAGTTTTCAATAAACGGGTAGGTTCAGTAATTAACTGTTCAAGGAACACACTGTAGAACTCTACAACAAAAGTTGCTGCTAATGGACAGATGGGAAGAGGCAGGAGGTGAGGGTGATCATGGTGCCTGAACATTTCCAAGATAAAATCACCAGCTATCTAGATACTTTTATATCAATGTTGTATATTTTGCGTACGGTTTGGAGACAATAGTAATTCCTCATTGATGTCACCGGGAGGAGTTCAGAGCCCAGTACATGGAACCCGAAAGGAGCTTGCTTCCAGCGCATGTGAATTCCACCCAGAGAAATTCTGCCTTTGTTTGCAGGTGCTCAAAGAGCAAAGGGTTGAATTCGGGTTTCGTGGCTATAAGTGTTCCTCCCCCTGAATTTTCTAAATACTGTGTATGTCATAGACTGACGGATTTAGCCTGGTTTCACTAAAGCACACAACTGGTGGGTCTAAAGCAGCAAGAATGCCCAGAACTCCCTTTTACACTTCATGTATTTCAGGCTGTGTGCATTAAATCAAAATACAGTAACTGTCCTGTTATGTGCAGTCTAATATTCTGAATTGCTAACGTCACTATTTACACTGCATGATGTCATGTTAAGAATGATTCTGAGATTGAGGAGAACTATATTTCCAACATGACCATGTCTGCACTCCCGAGTTAATTTTTTACAGTAGAGACGTATTAATCATTGCACATATCACCTGGACTGGCGAGTAATATAATGTACACATCACAAATAGCAGATTCACTTGATTTTTAGAATTACACATATTATATAGGCATTTGAATGAGACTTCTGAGTTAGGTCCTGGATTCAATTCCACATCCCCACTAAGTGCAACTGAACACATCACAAGGTGGGGAAATGATACGGGCAGTTTGGCAACATTGATCCCTCCAGCAATCCTCCAATCCCCCAGATGTCCGATACCCATTCTTGCGGTGGAATCTGTACACAATTCTGTTTTTCAAGGAGTACATTGATATTAATTTTGCTAATGTTATTACACTTTATGCCAATAAAACATGACACAAACTCGGAGAACTCGTATCACTACAGAGATGCTTACCACCATCTTGAACTATCTTCTGGTTATTTTATTGTGATAAGCTGCAGATTTTAATATTCGGGAATAACATTGTTGCAAAACCAAACATGTGATTCCTTCACTTTCATCCAACACAGCCAGACAAGGGGCAGTGTTTCCAACATTTCTATCACAGAATGTACTTTCCACCTGCCTGAACACTGAGGATCTGAGGACAACCTCTTGCTCTGAAACACCCCCAATTTTGCTTTTGTTTACTCACTTAATTTATCTGTACAAGGATGCATTTCTCAAATAGGTTGCTTACCTGTCACTCAAGATGGTAATTCCGTTTTACTGATTTGACAGTCCTTGGAAAATTGTGATGAGTGTGTGAGTGGTGTTTTGAATTTATACCATACATTGCCAGTGATCACCAGTGTGTGCAGAAATCAGCCTACTACTTACAATGTAAGATGTAAGAACAAGGATTGTGAAAGACCGACAGGAGGCCAAGTTAAATGTCCCAGAGCAATTAAGACTTGACACTTAGGCAATTAAATATCTCCAAACTGCATGGAGCAGTGTTTATAATGAGGTGCTAGAGGTGAAGAAGAATAAACTATGTAAAGGTGATGTAATATAACACACCAGCCTCTGTGGATCATTGCTGTATTTTCAGCCACTGAATCCCAGGATCAAATTTTCGAAGGTCAGAATAAATTTTGAGCATGGAAGGAAATTGAGTACACAGTCATCACACTGCAAATAATCATGCCTTGAAATATAAGAAAGATTCCAGGCAGGGTTAAAATGTTATTCTTCCATCTCAAACAACATTTAAAAATAAGTACCTAACAACAGCAAGATAAAAATCTACAATGCCATCATACAAGCCTGTGTATTCTATGGCTTTGAAACTTAACAAGCCACTGAAGGTGACAGTAAATATATCGATATCACAGAATGAATTTTCTGTCACTAATAAAAGAAATTGAGGATTCGAAGGAGAAATGCAAAGATATACACAGGCATAAAAGGAGACAGAATCAAGTGCCTAATTCACAGCAGGTTGATTCTCTTGCCTGGTCATGATGCAAGAATGACAAAAAGCAAGGTCATGGTCAGCAAGACAACCCAGGAAAACCTATCACAATATGGAGAAATAAACTGGGATGGTAGTATTAATAATCATTGTACTGGATCAGATACTGAGTGGTGCCAACTAGGCGGCCTGCTGATCTCTAGATGCTACAGGCTGACTAATTTTAACTTTGTGGAATTTTCTCATGAGCCATGATTAAACCAACAAGTTCGGACCAAGAGTGAAGTACAGGAGACCGAATTCGAGAATGATATGGATGGACCTGTGCTCGCCGTGAACCCACAATATTGTGATATCGAGGACTTCACTCCACCTCTTGACTGCAGAGGGAGCTACTGAACACATAAATAGCAAATTCCATATTGTCGAGGATTAGAGGTGTAAAATCTAATAAAGCTAAACAGTACTTACTTGTCTTCTTCCTTGAAGCAAGCGACCAACTGACCTACTGTTTGTTCATCTACGCATATTTCATCCTTAATATCTGTGGAAGGCTGCAAAAACAAATATGCAAAACAAAGTAACAAATGTAGAGTAAGCAGATAACTAGAGAAAGAGTTTATAAATATACACGACACAGCTGACAAAAGTAAACCGCATAGCTGCACAATAAAGATATCAATTTATTCTCCCAATGTAAAAAGGAAATAAACAAGTGTCAAGTCAAAATAATGTGAAAAATGGGAACAAGAAAAGGCATTCATAATAGGATAAAGAGGACAGCACTGGAAGAGAGAGCAAAAGAAGAAGAATAAAACTTTAAAGACGACAATAATCTCTGCAATTTTTCTACAACTTCCTACAACTTCATTGTGTTCATCCTATTATGTGTTCTCAAATGACTGGTCACTTGTTTGTTTCTTGTGTTCCCACAGATGACTCTGATTGTCAAAGAGACATACATCGGATCTTAACCAGAGAAAGATCAATCTCTTGCCTACCATGTTCAAGTATGTACAACAAATAGTCAGTTGTTGGACTATTCATTGACTCTAGACAATCTGAATGCTTTATTAACATAGATTTACAACATTTACATTCAGATTTTAAGGGGCAATGCTGACCGTGTTTTCTACAGATAGAAAGAACACCACATACCCGGAAGCCCCAGAATTGACTCTCAGACAAGTCAGAGGTTATTACCAGAATCTGATGGCTAGTTGTTGGCCCAGTCAGGGTATATGGGGACAACGAAGGTGTTAATTGATAGAGAGGTAGAATCCTTAGTCTAAAAAGCCAAGAATAATGGCCAAGAAAATTTGTTCTCCTCACCACACATCGACTTGTAAACTGCGTGCCATCATCAGGCTAAGCAGAGGTCGCTTGGCAGGGTAATGCTCAATAGAGCTGTAGAGCCACGGGTACTGGTTTGGTCTTAAAACGGCTCTTTTCAGGGAGTTCAAAACTACCTAATATGTTTCCTGGACATGAGCAGAAATGCCTAAAATTTTTATAAATTATCATTCAACTGACGAGTCTACACTTGACATAGTATGCAATGTTAGATTAATGTTATCTCTCGGGCTTTTAGAAAGAGAGAAACCTTACACTTTGCTTCCTCACAAGTCAACTTTCCACTGTTCTAACAAAGGTGAAGGGATTCAATTTAGTTAACTGTCAATGTGTATTTCATCAATAGAGCAATATTCAAATGAATTCATTAATCTAAACCTTACTAATGAAAGATAAAGGATCATAACTAACGTCGTATATTTTGAAAGGAGCAGCCAGCAAAAGAGAAGAAACTCCCATTATCTAGTGTAGCAAATGCTACAAACGGAAATCAGGGATCCTCAGTACATGGGTAACAATGCCCTGGAAAATCTCAAGACTCATTTCTTCCCAGATGAGCCTCTTCAAGATCGGCTGCATCTATGGATGTGCCACGTAGCACATGTACAATTATATTGACTTTACTGTAAAATCTTATACCGGAAAGCAAACCCCATTTATTCACAACAACAAAGCTTTAAACAACAATATATATTACCTTCGTGAGAAGAAACATGCTTGAAACAGGCGATTCACCAGATATATCCACAAAATATTCTGAATGGACTGTTCATATGAGGATTAAGTAGGCCACAGGTGGATGAAAACAGAAATAATTAGCCCTAGAATATGAAGACGAACTGAAGTATGGTAAGTAGTGTCAACAATGCTGCAGAGACGCCATGCAATGGAATCTAATAATGTCACTGACAGCACATTCTGGCATCACACGCGTGCAACCTAGCGTAATGAACAACGCGTCGGGTTAACTGGCAGTGTTGTCACGATGTTTTGAAACAGGAACGATGGAATTGGGTGAACATTGAATGTGCCAGAGGCAGTGTCCTCGAGGTCTTCAACAAGCTTGCAGCAAAACTGCATAGCCTTACAGGACAGTGGCACGCTGGGTAAAAGCCTTCAACGAGGGACGCCAATTAGTGTCAGACGTGTGTCAGCCAGGTCATCCTGGTGTCAGTGAAGGAGAAGTGTTTACTCATGCCGGGTTAATGGACATTGGCCGATGTCTTATGATACGTGAGCTGGCCCGAGACACCGGGTTAGCCAATACGACTCTGCTTCATATTGGAAGGAACACATGGGCATGAGAAAAATTTCATCAAATTGGGTTCAGCATGATTCAAGAGAAATGCAGAAATGAGTACGATATGATGCTGCTCGTAACCATTTGGAGTACGAAGAAGAGGATTGCTAATGCCATATTGTTACGCTGTATGAGATATGGGCTAAACTATATGAGCCACAGCTGAAATGCTGATTAAAATAATTGCATCATTGGGGGAAACCACAAAGACTGACAGTTCATGAGAACCCCAGCCATGCAAAAGTTTTTATCCTAGAACACTATGTTCCTCCACAGCATACCGTCAGACAACGCTCAGCCACACACAGTGCATACATGGCTGATTTGTTCGGTCAATGGGGCTGCGAATTGCTGTACCATACACTATAATCCACAGATTTAAGCCAATGTGACTTTGACTTGATTCACAAGATGAAGGAACCACTTCGGGGCCTTTGCTCCAGAACTGTTCCAGAGATTTCTCAGGCAGTAAACTGCCCCATTCGTACTACCAAATTAACAGGTGCTGCAACAAGTCCACATCATTGGCAACAAGATGTACACAATGCTGGTGACTACTCTGAAGGACAGTAAATCGTGGTATAACATTCATATTATTTGTATGAGTTGTAACTGAATATTTGTTCCAACCCTTGTATATGTCCAATAAGTTTCTATTTACAACTTGCTTCATGGTGCTCCGGCACAGATAGGAAAGGGCTAGGAGTGGGAAGGAAACAGCCTTGGCATCGACTTACGGACACGTTCTTTACGCCGCCAATTTGGACCGAACTGTTCAGTACCAATCTATAAACATTTATAGTTTAAGTTACTAGCAAGTGATAAGTCTCGTGCCGCATGTAGATTACTCCTTGAAGTTCAGTGAAACTTCTAAATTGAATTCACCCTTCTTAGACCACAGAATACTGTATGAATAAACAAAATGCTATCTGCTTGCGTTTGTTGGTAAACAAACATGGCTGATGATTATGAAGATATCTTAAAGTGGTTAGAATATTATGACAATTATTTTTCTTCAGAAGACAGTGCTATTTCCTACATTAACACTGAGAGTGTTAGGGACAATGATTCTAGTGATGACGACAGCATGGACAATGTATATGCCTAAATTCGTATTTCTAAATTTACTTGGAAAGTAAAACTGTTTGTGGCTAAGCACTTGTCTTGCCCCATTATATTAGGAGCAGACTTCATATCCTCTAGCGGTCTGGTGCTCGACATTCAGAGCAAGTCGTGCACCTTCAAATTTGCTAATAATTGTAAAATTCCCTTGTTAAAATGTAATTCTGTGTCATGTTCATCGGTTTCGCCTAGCCAGGATGAGATGTTGTTAGACCTTAGACATCTACCTGAGGAGCACGCTGATAGTATTCGTAAGTTGTGTCAGTCGTTTCCAGATGTTTTCTCCGATACTCTGGTGTTACTGCCGGAACAGACAGGTCCATCTAGTATTAACTGAACAAATATTCTTAAGATCCCTCCCAAAGACCAAGCAACACATCAACAGGAACAATTTTCACACAAGACTGTATCAAGTGTCTAGGATGTTTCTTCCCAATTAAGCAGCAGCCTAAAACTATGAAACAGCTAAATATTGTACTCTTGTCAATTCCTTGACGTTACATGAGACCCAAAGTCAAGACGCTAACAGTTTCATTCACAACGTTTTTGACCAGTCTACCTAGAACAATCGGCTTTCAAATCTCCACTTGTGCTGACAACACATTTAAATATTAGTTATGTCAAGAACATGAAAATGAAAATCGTGGGTCAAACAAGCTCCAGTTTTAATATCACCCCTTCTCAAGAAATAAGAAGGTCCGTTTCATTTTATTTTTAGTTTTGAACACTGTAAGTTAACCAGAATAGAACTGCCAAGTTAAAACACATTTAATTTAAATTTATATTTTCAATCTTGACCAACCTACAATCAGTTCAAATCTCCACTTATTGTTGACGACACATCCTGTCACCAGACACGATACGTCAAGAACTTAATATGATATAGGGGTCACATAAACCCCGATATGCAATCCTCTTCGCCGAAAAGAAGATCCATTTTAGTTTTGGACATTTTCCATATTAGATACATTAGGACCAAAAAACTTAACTGTTTTGACTTATGTTTGTATATATTGTATATAATGTATATGTTGTATATAGTGTATATATTGGTATGTTTATATTGGTTAAAAAGGTCCCAAACCTTGACCTAAAGGTTGTTTACAGGCTGAAGATGCCCAAAATAATGGGTGAAACATGTACCTGACCAAATAAGTCTACATAAAATCATGTAGATAATAACCACATTAAACGTGGAAAGTATTGAATAGGTGGTTTTTTATTAAATTATCCTTGATATCTATGCCTAGTTACTAACCTTATCGAATACAAGATTGAGGTTATGGATTCGATCCCCGTTAGGTTTCCACCTTATAGGTTATCTCCACCTAAAATGAAGGCTCTCAAGGAGATCATCGATCAAATGCTAAAAGATGGTATAATTCGATCCTCTAAGTCGGCGTATTC
Source organism: Anabrus simplex (assembly GCF_040414725.1). Taxonomy (NCBI): domain Eukaryota; kingdom Metazoa; phylum Arthropoda; class Insecta; order Orthoptera; family Tettigoniidae; genus Anabrus; species Anabrus simplex. Next base: position 2,826,664 of record NC_090277.1, read on the forward strand.
ATCGCCTATTTTCCTGGTTCCGAAACCCCATGGTGGCTTCTTTTTTTTTTTGCTATGGGCTTTACGTCGCACCGACACAGACAGGTCTTATGGCGACGATGGGATAGGGAAGGCCTAGGAGTTGGAAGGAAGCGGTTGTGGCCTAAATTAAGGTACAGCCCCAGCATTTGCCTGGTGTGCAAATGGGAAACCACGGAAAACCATCTTCAGGGCTGCCGACAGTGGGATTCGAACCTACTATCACCCGGATGCATGCTCACAACCGCACGCCTCTACGCGCACGGCCAACTCGCCCAGTCAAAGTGGCTTCATGCCTGTGACTGACTATAGGACATTAAATCGTAAGGTGGTGTTACAATCTGTGCCTCTTCCCGACCTTCACTCTTGTTTTTCATGGTTTCGGAAAGCTAAGTTCTTTGCCATCTTAGACCTTAATCAGGCGTACAATCAGATCCATCTAGCTGAGGAAGCCAAACATCTCACAGCTTTTGCCACGGATTGGAACTTGTACGAGTACAACCGCGTGCCTTTCGTGCTCCCCACGGGGGCAGTTGTGTTAACGATACTGCTAGATAGGGTATTCTCCGATATCAAATTTGAATACTTATACCATTATCTTCATGATATCGTCGTATTTTCTGAAACCATTGAAGAACATCTAGATCATCTGAAAGAGGTCCTTAATCGCCTTCGTAAGGCAGGGTTAACTGTGAAGTTGTATAAGGTTGCTTTTGCTAAGCCTTCCATGTCAATCCTAGGGCATATTGTGTCGCCCGATAGTGTTGCTGTTGATCATTCCAGAACACAGGCCATCCGTGATTTCAAACCTCCTAAGGACATCAAAGGTATTGACAGATTCATCGGCATGGTCAATTTCTTCAGGAAATTTATTCCTAACTTCGCTAACAGAGCGCCGCCCTTGAACTTACTTCGTAAGAAAGGCGTCAAATTTGAGTGGGGGCCTTCTCAACAAGCCGCTTTCGAAGACCTGAAATTAGCTCTTTGTAACGCCCCTGTCCTTGCTATGCCTGATTTTTCGAAGAAATTCATCATTCAAACCGACGCGTCGTCGGCGGTGGCTGCTGTGCTTCTTCAAGAAACTGAACTCAGAAGGCGACCCATCGCCTAAGCATCTAGGACACTATCGGCTCAAGAAGCCAAGTATTCCATCTACGAACTTGAGGGTTTGGCAGTCTTAAGGTAATCGCCCACTACACCGCGCCGCGCCGCGCCGCGCAGCCGAGAAGAAATTTCCGTGGTCTGCTTCTTGTGAAATGAAATGGCTTAACGCCCACTGCAGGGAGCCGCGCCGCGCCGCGCGGAACAAGCTTGTGGAATTTCCGCACCAGAAGCCTCCAGGTTTCTGGAACGGAACTTTTTCCTTTCGGCGCGCTTGTATGGGCGAGGGTAGAAGGAAGGAATAACGGAAAGAATGTGGTTTCGTGGCGTTTCGGCAGTCCTCGTGAGTCCTCGACTAGTGCCAGCACGCTCGTACCTTCACGCGGTTAGTGGTATTGTGCACTGTACGCCTTTCTCGGCGAAAGGTGATATTATTTGCTCGCTCTACACACGGCTTTTTTCTTTGCTAGTTGCTTCACGTCGCGCCGACACAGATAGGTATTATGGCGACGATGGGAGAGGAAAGGACTAGGAGTGGGAAGGAAGCGGCCGTGGCCTTTATTACGGTACAGCCCCAGCATTTGCCTGGTGTGAAAATGGGAAACCACGGAAAACCATTTTCAGGGCTGCCGACAGTGGGGTTCGAACCTACTATCTACCGAACACTAGATACTGGCCGCACTTAAGCGACTGCAGCTATCGAACTCGGTACACACGGCTTAACTAGGTTCAATAGTTCATAGAATTTTTCTTGGGACATACGAAAGCAGTGGGAAAATTTACTTCGGCCCTTTAGTAGATCAGGAAATAAATGGTGAAACTCTCCGTACGTTTCCCTTTTTTCATAAATGTTGTGGACCCAACCTTTCCTTTCGCGTTTTTCTTCTTCCTCATTTGCAAATATCGCAACCGCAAATAATAAGTCCTCCTCGGAACTGGAACTCATATCTCTGCGTGACCTGCACTTCCCCAACTGGAGAGAGGCGGCGCGGTGAGGTGTGCTGTATGGGCGAAGTCTCGGAAAATGGCCCGTGGAATGTTCCTCAAGCTTGTTCCGCGCGGCGCGGCGCGGTTCCCTGCAGTGGGCGATTACCTTTATTTGCACTAGAGAAGTTCCGCCTCTATCGACTTGGAAACAGATAGCCAAGCCTTAAGTTGGTACGGGATGTATAGCCCGATGGGCCATCAGGATTTCGGCCTTCCAGTTTGATGTTAGGCACATTAGAGGATCGGAAGATGTTGTTGCGGTTGGATTAAGCCGCATGTTTGCTCATGATGTGGAGACCTCCGAACTGAAAGATTGCTCTTCTATTCCCACGTCAATGCCATTCTAACTGATGCCCCCATGTTGTTTAGGGATCTTGAAAAATATCAACTTGAAGATCCTCTGCTGGCCCCTATTATGGAAACTCTTTCTTCTGGGGAACATGTCATCTCTTATGTGTTGAGCAAGGGAGTTTTATGTTGCCCGTCGCGGCATGATCAAAAGATGAAAGTTGTGGTTCCAGCTGTTCTTGTACCTATGATCTTCAAGTACTACCATGAGACCCCATTAGGGGGGGCATTTGAGCATCTTCAAAACTCGAGAAAAGATCCGAGAGATGTTTATCTGGAAAGATATGGACGGTGAAATTCGTGAATTGGTAAAAGCTTGTAAATCTTGTTGGCTTAGTAAGCCCACCTTGTCTACTAAGCTAGGTCTATTGTCTTCTCATCAACGCCGCGCCCCATGGAACGCCTCTATATCGACTACGTAGGACTCTTCCCCCAAATCAAAGGGGAATGCCAACAAATTCATTCTTGTGTGTGTCGATGGTTTCACAAGATTTTCCTGGTTATTTCCGACTAAGCTGGCAACCGCTCAGTCCACCATTTCTTGTTTAAATACCATCTTTGCTTCTTTTGGTCCGTGTCAATATATAGTTTCTGATAATGCTAAAGCCTTTACCTCCAATCTCTTCCATAAATTCTGTTTTGGTCGATCCTTCTCTCATGTAACTACTTCGGCGTATTATCCTCAACCATCTCTGGCTGAGCGGGTCAATCGTAATCTGAGATCGGCGCTCATTGCATTTCATCACGATGATCATTCCAAGTGGGACACATCCCTGCACTGGTTGGCCTTCACTTTGAATTCGGCGGTTCATGAGTCACATAAGTTCACTCCAGCTTCTTTGATGTTTAAATTTGTGCCTAACACGCCGCTCTCTAACCTTTGGTCACTTAACGATATCCCACCAGAGTTAATAGATCCCGATAATATCAGGGATCTATGGAAGAAGGCTAACGCCAATCTTAAAGTTTCCCATGAAAAGGTTAGGGAAAGATATGATCGTGGACAGACGCCCACCAATTTAACAGTAGGAGATCAAGTCATGGTAAAAAACTTTGTTCCCGTGGGCAAGCTTGACCCCAGATTTCATGGGCCGTGCATCATGTTAGATTTTGACTTCTGTTACATTATTGGTGAGGAACCCAGGCACCGAGAGGATCTTTAGGGTCCACATTTCGCAAATAAAGCCTGTGTAATGTCCTTGTTTACTTAGTCACCAACATTTTGCTGGAGCTTTGAAGGTTATATTTACTTTAAATCTAAGACCTTCTGCACTTTGGTTGTATTTTATCTATATGCATACTAAACGTACGATCTTTCCCTCCCGTTTTCGGCTGTCTATTCCAGAGTGGCCATTACCAAACCCCCACCTCCTGAAAATCCACACACTGGCACGAAAAATCTTCCACGCCGCCCGGCCCTCAGCATCACCAAAAAAGATCATACCCTATTTTCACAAGGCAACAACAACACTTTTATGTCGCCGAGATCTTACTGTTTCAGTGTCCCCGCAGCCGTTTGTCATGTACCGCCACTGAGGTGCGGTATGGGCACACTCCACTCCCGTGATGTCTACCTGTGTACGGCGCGCTGGAGTCCATCTCCCGGCAAAGGCTGAAGTGCGGCAACCCTACCGCCAATTCATCTGGGGACTGTACATACACTTCTGATCTGCGGCGTCCTTCACCACGACTACCCCTCTCATAGTAGCGGGAGAGGTGTATCTGAGAGTACTTGAGAGGTCCGGGCGACCTAAACTGGATATCGGCAGCGGCGGCAGGTCTTGCCGTCAAAAATATTTACATGTATTTCACATTCTGCAGCAACACAGACACTCAAAAGCTGAGTTTAACTAGTTGCTACCTGACTACTTCAAAAAAAAATTAGAATTTTTTTCTCTTCCAAGCTAAATGATAATTTATTTAAAATTCTTCTGCGTCACCCCTTGGAAGGACATTTGGGGGGAGAGGTCTGTACCGGGAGGTACACCTCTACGCCGCACATTTAAATCTTGCGCCAATAAAACCTCCTCTACAGGAGAAACACTGAACTTAAAACTAGACCTATTTATACTTTTACTCAGATGATGTCACTACCTTAATTTTTGTGATTGTGAAGTTTACAGGACTGTGTGAATTTCAACTTGTTTTATTCTCCATTGATCAAGAAGTGTGAACATTCTCTTATAGATGTCTCTGCTAAAAATCTATGATCATGCACCCTGGTGCGAAGTGAAATAACTTTTTGAAGAAATTTTGTATTCATGTTTTCTCTTTAGTAAATTTAATTCATTCATTTTTGGTTTGGCAAATTTTATCTTTTCTTTCCGCCTGTTTTGAATCCAACCAATCCCATATTTCTTCTTCGATTTTAAGTGTGACTTTTGATTTTAACCAATAAATTCTGTGGATGTGCCTTGATTATTTATGAATGGTCTCGAACTTGCGCCGAGGGTTTATAAACTGCGGATTTCCACGCCTCTTGATCAACATCTACTAAGTGTGTGTACGTAAAGCAGGAGGCGGGAGGTGCCTCTTTCATCAAGCAGCAGTACTCCAACAAGGTATGGCCACTTAACATCTTCACCCTTTGCTAGCTCCGCAGTTTAACCCAAGGGAAAGGTCCGATACTTTAACCATGTAACCTACTTTTATACAAATGTAATTTTCTGCCGGCTTATGTAAAATCTTCATTAAATCTTTAACTGTAAATCGGGGAGAGAGAGTGATGCACCCTCTCGCGCTCCCCTTCATTTTGGTTTGAGGTGACTACGTTTTGTAACTGATTTTCTTCCTTTCCGTAATGTGTTAAATTTCTTTATTATACGAGTCCCCTCCATAGTTTGGGATTAGCCCCTGTTTCATCGGCCTAGTGCCTTTCAGGTTTTAAGAATGCATATTTAGGAGTGCAAGTACACACCTCCATTCAATTTGGTGTTTCGGGCCATTTACTTAACCTGTTCTTTTCTGCTAAGGCCCTATAGATTGGGTACGAGATACCCCTGTTTCAGTTCGTAAGCTGAGCCTTGGGAGGCCAAAAGAGTGTAAGATATTTTTGGTGTTGCCTTGAATTGGCTTGATTTTGAGAGCCTATTTGCTCTTTTTAAAGTAAGATTACTGAATGCCTTTTGAAGGCTAGATACTGTGAGTTGGGAGCCAGCGCTCCATGTAGTAGGGGATTTCTGCCATTGTGTAAAATAGTAAACTTTCGTAAAGTCGAACTGAGAGCTCAGGAAATGTAAAGCGAGGGCTGGAAGCCCGGATTACTAAACTGTCACTAAATTCTGGATGTACTTGCCTTGTATAAACTTTGTCATGGTACCCGGTATGTCATTGTTATTTCACTAAGTGAAAAGTTGTTAAAATTTTTGTGTGTTGTGAAAATATAACGTTTGTTAAAATTTTAAATTAACTTTGTCTTTGTAGTTAGACCCATTCATCCCAGCACCTTCTTTCACCTCTGCTGGTCCACAGGTAACCCCATAACAGAAAGAAAGAAAGAAAGAAAGAAAGAAAGAAAGAATGTCCATTTACTTTCAAATGTTGATAAGGACTTGGGCCTTGATGTGGAAATTTAAAGAAAATGAGGCGGAGGATAGGATGTTGTGATAAACCCCATGGGTATTGGAAGATACAACCAATAAATGACTGCAGTATGTCATCAAGACCAAGTCCTTGCATGTTTCCCCATAACACGATGGACTATCATGGGTTATAAAAAGATAATGCTGTATCAATTGGATACGGCTATCTTACATTCATGCATTGTGTTCATGAAGGTTACTGGCAGGCGGATACATTATACAGACTTTCCCACAGCATTTGCCGAGGGATTGTTATAGTGTTTTGCTCTCCCGCCTAGGACAACAAAAAGAAGAACGCCCAGCCAATAGAGCTACCTGCAGCTTCAGGCAAATGTAGGGACACATTTTTCAGAGCCTATTCGTCCAACACAAAGGAAGAACCATCCTTCTATGCCTGCAACTTTTGCAAGGGTCATAAAATAAGGTTCAAAGTGAGGTGACTATGTGAAATATGTTTTTTCCACTCCACCTAGAGAGTTCCTTCAAAAAATATCACACAATGATTCACAACTGAAGACTGGGAAACACTTCAGGAACATTTAGGCATTGACCTGTGAAGTAAATAGCTTTGAAAAAGTGCCACTTTTTTACCAATCCTCAATAAACAAAATTAAATGATAATTTTGAAAATTAATAAAGTTTTCTGTCCCTGCAGGTTAGACTATTTGTCAGGTTCCAATGGGTTAATTAAAGTATAGTTTCAGAATTTGCCTCGTTTAAAAGTGAGAAACCACAGAAAACCATCTTTGGAAAAATAGCTGAAACAGAAGTGCAAGGCTGTTGAAGGTTTTATGGTCCTAGGAAGGTAGAAACTGCATGGAGTAAAATCAAGGAAGCCATTGGAGAATGGAAAACTAGGTAAGAAAGTGTAGTGATGGGTGATACGACAATGCCGATGGATTGGATATGGAGGAACATAGTCAATTGCTTGTTGATAATCCTATGAAACTGCAGTCCAACGATTGGGCTCATTTCATATGTGAATCCTTCCCACTGTATCCAAGCAAATCCACTCACCAAGAGCTCAGATGGAAAAAACTTCTAGGGGAAAAAAGACAAAGCAGAAATATGCCAGGAACATATACAACAGCAGTATCAAGGTAAGGAAGTAGATTATAGGTTTTTGGAACAATAAGAGGCTCTCCTGCCTGATGAAATGGGAGTCCCAATTTCGAGGTCAGAATTTGAGAAAGTTTTGAAAGACCTCAGTATAAACAAGGCACCAGGAATTGTTACCATCAGAATTACTGACCGCCTTAAGAGAAACCAGCATGGTGAGGTTATTCCGTTTATTGTGCAAGATGCATGAAAAAGAGGAATTGCCATACAATTTTTTGGCACAATGAAGTTATATCTATTTTCATGAAAACTGGTGCTGACAAGTATGAAAACTATTTCACCATTAGTTCAGTAAGGAAAGACAATTTGAAACTGAGTTGGAGGACATCAATTTGGCTACAGAAGGAATGTAAGAACACATGAAGCAATCCTGACTTTACGTCTGATCTTAAGAGGATTGAATTGAGAAGTACAAAAAGTAGAAAAACAAAAGGCATTCATTATCAGATACCGAGAAAGAAGAATTATTTAAATTCTGCACAAAAATCTGTCTGCTGTGAGAAGAATCGAAGACTTTGAGAAAGCAGCAGTATTCCATAAGGCAGTGAGGCAGGAGTGCTGGTTCTCCCTGCTTCAAAATGTTCATATAGAAGAAAGAGACAGTAAAGAAAATCAGAGAGGAATTTGGAAAGGGTATCACAATCAAAGGAGAGGAAATCAAAGCTCTGATATTTGCTGACGATATTGTAATTTTATCTCAGTCTGCAGAAGATCTGAAGAAACTGTTGAATGGTAAGACAGAGTCTTGAGGAAGGGGTACAAGATGAAAATAAATAAATCCAAAACAAAAGTAACGGAGTGCAGTAGAACGATGTCGGCTGACACAGGAAATATTAGATTAGGAAATCAACTTCTAAAGGTAGTAGATGAATATTGTTACATGGGTAGTAAATAAACTAACGACAGCAGATATGAGGATATAAAATGCAGACTGCAGGCTAGCACAAGCAAGGAAGGCCTTTTTTCATAAAACAAATTCGTACCTTTCAACATTGATAAACGAATTACTTAGATGTCTACGTACACACTTGTCTGGAGTGCAGTCTTGTATGGACGATAACTAGCTCAGGATGAAAAGAGGGTAGAAACTTCTGAAATACAGTGTTAAAGATGAATGGTGTAGGTGAGTTGGATAGATCGAAACACGAACGAAGAGATACAGAATTAAATGGGTGAGAGATGAATGTGGCTAAATTTGACAAGAAGAGATAGATTGATAGGACATATCTTAAGACACCCAGGACATGTTCAGTTGGTTTTTGAGGGAAGTGTAGTCGGTAAGAACAGTTGGGATAGACCAAGATATGAATATGACAGGCAGATCAGAGCAGATGCAGTATGTAGTAGTTAAATAGAAATGAAAATGTTACCACAGGATAGGGTCATATGAAGGGCTGCATCAAACCAGTCTTTGGACTGATGACTCAATAACAGGTGAGAAATAGTGTCCTGGATAACAGGGACGGCAATTCCTTTCCAAGAGGACATGCTGAGAACCCGGTTATATTCGTTAATCAGGATGAACAAGCCAGTACAGTGCACTTGTAAAATATACTGTATTTAAGCTAAACATGCTCATACCATATTACACCTTTCTCCATATCACCCAGAATTGAATCCCATTAAGCTGATATGGGCAAGTGTCAAGAGTGGCATTTCTGAACATAATGTGATGTTCAGAATGGAAGCATTACTATAATATACGGTGAATGAATTGATTCTATTAAAAAATGAGGACTGGAAGTAAAATTTGTGAGCACGTAAATAAATTTGAAGATCAGTCATTTAAAGTGAATGTTTAATGGACCATGGTAAACATAAACGTGTGGAGTGAAATGAACAGAAATAGTGACAGTTACAGAAGCAATACTGAAACCGCAGGAAGAAGTGATAATAAAAAGACAGACACTGGCAGCGGAAGCGAAATAGACACGGATATGATGAAATAGTGGGAGGGGCATTCTCTAAGAGATTTACTATGCCTAGCAACATTGACAGTCTTCCAACAAGTGATTAACATACTGAGTTATGTGTAATGTGCAGATATGTAATTATTGGAAGGATTTTTGAAAGTTTTCTTAACAGGAATACTACAATTCACGATAAGATTGTATGTTTGATAAGGCATGCATTGTACAATATCCTCACTTATCCTCTTCAATCCCGGACTGAATACTCCGGAAACAGAATTTTTATACATGCCATTTCTGAGAATATGGGTCACTAGTAAGCAAACCATGCAATAAAATTTTTCTTCGTAACGTGCCCAAAGGGCATAACTGAGGGTCCTCATATGTGGACCTCAGGTCTTTGTTAACACATTATGGATTACACTTCTCTTGATTTAGCAGATGGGTTTTTTGGAAACAATATGCGTTTTCATTTCAATTATGTACTTTAATTACTTAAAAAAACCAAAACCTATTTTAAAACACTCTCATAACATGGAAACTGTGTATTACTAACATAAAATAACCAACACCTATTCTAAAACACTCTCATCATAATATAGGAACTCTATGCATACATAGAAACTAAATATATACATAATTGAACAATTTCTCACTACACAAGTCATTCTACTCATTACTTGGTGTGATAATCCCAAAAGCAGTTGTTTTTTAAAGCGCAAAGGTACATACCACATTTTGTACAGACTACCCTCGTTTTGGAACGACATCCAGGCCTTCTGCATTTCGGGGCATTCTTTGCATCAACAAATTTTGCTAAGTGGCCTATATTGTCAAAACGAACCTCTGGAATGGGTTGGCTCTGAACTCTTCGTACTTTCACCACACCTTGTTTGTCCATGTCATCCTCGGAGTCATCATCTTCGTCAACAGGGTTAGTGGATGCTGAGGGAGGCCGTCCTCGTTTCCTAATGTTTATGTAACCAATGTCCTTAAAATTTATCAATGCCTTTCCTACGTGCATTTTGTAATCCAGTCATGAGAGTCGTTTTTGTCTAATAATACCACTACCTGCACACCATCTGTGATACATTATCCAACAATTAACAATTATAAGATCAACAAAGTGGTTGAACATACGCACTGGCAATTTGTTGGTATGAATGTAACACCTATAGTACGACATGAATCTATCACAAAGGTCTACTCCACCCATTTTTTCATTGTAGTATTTAACAATCAATGGCTGAGGAATAACAACCTTTTTCTTTTCCTCCTTCGACCATCTTTTGCATGTTGTAGGTGGCTCACTGCCAACACATGAAGACAGAAGAAGAACACTTCTGTTGTCCTTCCACTTTACAATGCACATTTTTTCATCTTCCCTTACCCACTCCTCCCATTCTCCCCTTTTCAGTTCCTTATCGGTTTTCAGTTTTTGTGACACTGATCCGACCCTGTTTTTCATGACAGTCCCTGTTTGGTATATATGTTTCTCTGCAGTAGCATGTCAACTGATTTTACACTGGTAAAAAACCTATCAGTGTAAACACAATGAGTTTTATCTTGTGGAATACTTTCTGTCAAAACCTTGACAATAGCACCACCAAGACCATATTCTTTTTCGTCCTCAATCGATACTGTACCTGCCCCTGTGTAAAACAAAATCTAAAACTAATCCATCTGGTGCTGCCAAAATGAAATTCTTCAATGCTAATGGGTTGGGTTTTGAAGGGACAAACTGCCTAAAGCCACACTTGCCTGTTCATCAAGTGATACATGCTTCGACCGTGGGAGAGATATGCATTTTTGTTTCACGCAGTCAAGAAATGGTTTTGACCTTCCAGAGTGGTCCCTCACGTTCCCCTTGATTGTCAACAAAATGCATAAAATTCCTCAGTTCAAAAAAACGATCCCTGGACATAAACTTAGAAATTATCGGCACCTCAGTATCACGTTGCCAGTGGATAACCCAGCACACCCATCATCACATGCACACCAGCCAAATGCATCATTTCGTCCTTAGTAGTATTTACGGATTTCAAGTCGCGCTTTTGAACTGAATAGAGGTTAGTTTGTTCCGCGTGTTGTTCCCAGAAACTAAGAGGTAGGTATTCCAAGAATGAATCTAAAATTCCCTTTTCATTGTCATAGTCTGTTAAAAATACTTCATCATTGCAGGGGTCCTGTAAAGTCATAGATTTCTTTCTCCATTTCATATCGCGGGTCTTAGTAGTTGGAGGTGTAAGCGCCTGAGATACCACCAATTCCGTAGATCTGTTTCCTTCGTCTTCGTTGTTGCCAAGCACATCATTTTCTCTATTTAGGACATATTCATTTCCAAGACCTTCACCTTCATTTACATCACCGTCATTATCGTACACAGAAGATGAGTCAAAGTTAGTAACATCAGTAACTGAGAATTCGTCAAGCTCGCCCTCGGACAGATCCGCATCACTTTCATCCAGAAAAGCCCATATATCGCTTTCCTTAACAAATCTTCCTTCTGTAAAAAAAGAACTAAACATAAAGTAAGTTATTTTGCCATAAAACAACGTATTTCCTGTAGTATCATTCGGTAATTGTGATGCTATTACTTATCACTCCCACATCAAAACCTACAGAAAATATAATTCAACACTCAACTGAGGTCCACGTATGAGGACCATCACATTATGCGATAAATATCAGTACCACTTAACAATATTGATAAACTGAATTAATTCACAGACTCTACAAATGCTACACAACACTGAAAAAAATCAGCTTAGCAAGATTCTGAGTTATTTACTGGGAAATATATACTTACTTTCAGCATGATGGGAGGAAGCCATCTTCTCGCTCACCACTCTTTACATTTAAATCTACCATGACAGTTAGGAGTAACACAGCGTTCCTGTGGCAACAAGGTGAATTAAGAGGTCCACAGACGAGGACTGCGGTCACTACGCAACAAAATCCGCATTAAAACACACGAGAAATTAGCTCTCAACTGAGATGTGGACCGTCGTTCTACTCTCCTATGTATGCTCGAACCTAGTCCTTGTCACCTTCCAGTACAGCGCTCTTCCTGTCATGCACTTAAATGAGTGCTTTCCACAATTAGCACAAGCTGTACCCATAGATTGTGACTTTGTCCTCAACACAACAAAAGCAATGTAAAAAGGAAACCTACACTGCCGGATATCTTTCTGATGTACAACATACAGGCAGCCAGGGTAAACAGGGTATATCTAGGGAGTAACATAGAACCATTCTGCTGAAATCAAACGCTGGGTAGAGAAAGCAGAGTCCATCTTCAACTCCAATCTTGAAACGATCTCAGAATAAAGCTCACTAAGAGAATAACGAAGTGCTGTGCCCTCTCCACCCTACTAAATACTGTAGTGCCCTATGTACATTATTACCCGCAACTTTCAACATGTGTATATAATTAATGGCAAATTGTATAATACCTGTGGGTCATGCTTTTGCCGACGATGGGATAGGAAAGGGCTAGAAGTGGAAATGATGTGACCGTGGCCTTAATTAACCCCCATTTGACCGTGTGTGGTACCTGGGACTTGTGACATTTGTTATATCTCTGGGAGTTGAATGCTTTATCACTGATTTACTCCTCCCCCACCCAGTACGTTTCTACAGTCACGCCAGTCAGACTACGGTGAGAAGACGTGCACGTGCGGTTGCTTGGTAGGTGAGAATTTAGATACCCGCGGTCAGTGGGACCACACAAGAGCAGTTATTCTTAGTGTAACGTGACATAATGGACCATTCCAAACCTGACCCCAGCTGGATAAATGTACGATCCACGGATTTCCAGACTGTTGTTGCTGATTGGCAGCAAGCAGATGATGAAATCCAACAGAATGTGTCCCACTCGGAAGAACAGATAGGTACCCATGTTCTTCCCATGTGCAACATATTTCAGAAGAAGAAGGGGGGATGAACGTTGCTCACGTCCACAGGATTTACCTCCTCATTGCCCTGCACGTGTCCCCTGGGTGGTGCTAAGCGAGCAACAGAAATAGGCAGCCAGTCTATCCTAGGATCTCCTGGCTTTCAAATTATGTCAAAGACACCATGTGGAAACAGCTCTTCTCAGAGCTCTTTAACAAGAAACATTGGTCCCACTATTCGTATTTTCCAACTCAATATAGAGAGTATCAGCAGAGCAAAGTGTGATTACCTCTCAAAAGTACTCAGAGAGAACAACATAGATGTTGTTGTCCTTCAAGAGACGCATGTTGCTAATGAAGAACAACTCCGTACTAGAGGTCGTATTGCTGGGTACAAGGCACTAGGAGCAACCTACCATGAAGCATATGGAGTGGCCACATATGTCCGTAATGACATCGAAGAAGCTGAGCTACTATCTCAAAGCACAGAAGAAAATGTCCATCAGGTTGTCGTCCGACTGAATAATGTCTCGATCATCAACATCTACAAACCACCATGCATTTTATGGCCTCAGTATGTTGTACCAACTGCAGAACATCCTGCGATTTATGTGGGGGATTTCAACAGTCATCATGAACTCTGGAAGTATTCTAAAACAGATGATTGTGGACTTAAATTAATGGACTGGTGCGAAAGTAATAACCTCCATCTAGTATTTGATGCTAAAGATCGAGGAACTTTTCGATCAGCTGCATGGGGTAGAGATTCAAATCCAGATTTATGCTTCGTCAGCTCCAATATAAATGGAATTCCCTCGCACACTACACGCAAAGTGATGGGAGATTTCCCTCATAGCCAGCATAGACCAGTAATACTCGAATTTGGTGTCACAATTCCAATTATACGTTCAACGCCACATCCCCGATGGAATTTCCAGAAAGCTGATTGGTCTGCATTCTCTGTAGAACTAGATAAATGCATTCGTTGGATTCCCCAAAATCACCAAAGTTATCAACGTTTTGTTGGCGCAGTTATATCTACTGCTAAGAAATGTATGCCCAGAGGTTATCGGAAAGAATATGTCCCTGGCTGGAATGCCCAGAATGAGGAATTATTTAAGAATTTCCAACAAAACAGAGATGCGGAAACTGCTAACAAACTTCTGGCTAGCTTGGATGATCGTCGAAGACAAAAGTGGGTTGAAACTGTCGAAAGCTTAGATTTTACTCATTCTAGCAGAAAGGCCTGGGGCCTTCTTAGAAGGCTAGGAGAAGGTGCGCCAGTAGTGAAGGGTCAACCTCAGGTGACACCTGACCAAATAGCTTCCCATATTGTAACAACTTCTCGAGCTCCAGCTGATAAGAAGCATACAAAGTATGTTAGATGCCAGCTTCGTTCTCTGAAATCATCAGTACCTCGCATTTCTAGCTATTCACGTCCCTTTAGAGCCCTTGATGTTCAAGAGGCCCTCAAAGAACTAAAACCTGGTAAGGCACCTGGATTCGATGGAATTCATCCAGAATTCCTCATACATATGGGAGACAATGCAAAGAGATGGATGGCACAGTTCTACACAGACATTCTTCAGACTGGACAAATCCCACCTGACTTCAAGAAGGCTAAAATTATTTCCATATTGAAGCCTGGAAAACCTGAAAACAGACCTGAAAGTTACAGACCAATAGCCCTCCTTAGCTATTGCTACAAACTGTTTGAAAGGCTTATCTACAACAGAATTGGATCAACCATTTTAGAACTCATTCCTGTGGATCAGGCAGGCTTCAGACCTAACCGAAACTGCTGTGATCAAGTACTGTCATTAACATCTTACATTGAGGCCGGATACCAGCAAAAGCTTAAAACATCTGCTGTCTTTGTGGACCTTACTGCTGCCTTTGATACCATTTGGAGGGAAGGATTGATTTATAAATTACTCAGAGCTATACCCTGCAGAACGATTGCACAGCTTATCAACAACATGATCAGTGACAGGAAATTCCAGGTCTGTTTAGGTGAAAAGAAAAGCTCAGTGAGAAAACTGCATAATGGTTTGCCCCAAGGATCAGTTTTATCGCCACTACTGTTTAATCTGTACATCTCTGATCTTCCAGAAACAATATCCAGAAAGTTCTGCTATGCTGATGACTTGACCCTGGCCACACAACACAAGATCTTTGAGAAAACTGAAGACATTTTGACTCAGGACTTATCCACATTGGCAGAATATTTCAGGAAATGGAGACTCAGACCCAGTACAACCAAAACGGAGGTTTCTTGCTTCCATTTGAGCAACCGGCTCGCTAACTTAAAACTAAATATTACCTTCTCCAATCGAGTACTTAATCACAATAGGTGTCCAAAGTATCTCGGTGTTACCTTGGACCGGACTTTATCATTCATACAACATCTTTTGAACTTGTCGAAGAAATTGAAAACCCGAAACAATATTATTCAGAAGCTAACTGGTACTACTTGGGGATCTACTGCAAACATCCTACGCTCTTCAGCCTTAGCACTGGTTTTCTCTGCTGCTGACTACTGTGCTCCACTGTGGATTAATAGTCCGTATACAAAGTATATTGACCCACAATTGAATACCAGCATGCGTCTTATATCTGGCACCATCAGATCAACTCCAGTTCACTGGCTCCCACTGTTGTCAGGAATAATGCCACCTGACTTACGAAGATCCAGAGCTCTTGTTCGAGAGTACAACAAGATCTGCAAGAATCCTCTGCTACCTGTTCTAAATGACATACCAGCTCTTAGTCTCAAAAGACTGAAATCACGACATCCACCCCTTTGTGACGCTGCTCTGAAGACGTCCACCAACTTCAATGCTTTGGAGGAGTGGAAAAGCCGCTGGAATAACTCTCCCGACGTGCTCCTGCATAACATCTTCAGAGGGGAAAATATTGTAAATGGATCCCAACTGCCATGTGCAACTTGGTCCAGACTGAACAGGATCAGGACAGGTCATGGAAGGTGCAGGGATTCTCTCTACAAGTGGAATTTTGTACCATCTCCAGAATGTGACTGTGGAGCCCCTCGCCAGACTATTCCCCACATTGTAAGCGAGTGTCAACTACGGGCATATCCAGGTAGTTTGGAAGACTTCCTATCTCCAACAGTGGAAGCACTACAGTGGATTGATAAGCTGGACATTCAGATATAAGAGATAACACTAATGCCTGAAGTGAATCAATGTTTTTTGTTATTGTGTATATATTGTATATTATGTATATAATTTCCTTGCCATACGCTAATAATAATAATTCAGAAGAAGATTTTTCAGACCAAGATGGTGCCAATTACAGACCTAGTAATCAAGAAACAGGTAAGTGTTTCAGAAAATGAAGGCACAGAGGCTGAAGATATGGACGTGGCAAGTGAAGAACGTAACCCAATGGGACAGTGTTTCTATTATGGAAAGAACAGATTCAAGTGGGCTCAAGATGAACCAACTAGATATGATAGGACGCCATCGCATAATATTTTGAGACTGCCGACTATTCGAAGTTCAGCGCGGCATGAAGAACTACTCAGCCTAAAGAAGATTTGACCTGATTTTTGATGAGCGTATGCTTACAATCATTACGACAGTGACAAATAGAAAGCTCGACCTGATACGACAAACAATTCATAGCGATCATAAAGGTGAGATGAGTAAAGTGCGACCTCTCACTTTTCTTGGCCCTCTAATTTTCAGCTCTGCTTTCAAATCAAACCATGAAAGTATTCTGTCCTTATTCACCACGGATGGCACGGGCAGGGAGGTATTCAGAATGATGTTATCAGCGAAGAGATTTTATTTACTGCTGTTGGTTTTGCGACTTGATGACGTTGAGACTCGTCACTTGCGTAAACAAGCAGATCCAGGTTGTGCTGAAATTTTGAACTTGTTTAACGAAACTCTCAGAATCATTACTCTATAGGAGGGAATACCGCAGTTGACGAAATGCTCATCACCTGCCGTGGAGGCTGTTTATACCCAATAAACCGGCCAAATACGGCTTGAAACTTCAGTGCCTAGCAGATGCTAAGACTTACTACATCCTCAGTGTCTACTTGTACACAGGGAAGGGTTCTGATGTGATGACCCTTCCTAATGATGAAAAGAAGTATTCTGCACTAACACAAGCGGCTCTTCTATTATGCAATCCCATTTACTATTCAAATCGAAATGTCACTGTGGACAACTTGTACTGCAGCTTATAAATCTCATGTTTATTCCGTATTGGCTCAACACAACTAAGGTTAAGTTAAGAGTAAGTTCCCACCTTCCAATACTTAACAATTTCTATATAATAGACTTATTAATTACATAATATAATCCATATAACCTCTAGTACATGTTTCGTTCCGATATGGAACATCTTCAGCTAAAATTGGTAAAATGGCAAGACAATTAAAATACATTGATGTTAAGATGATACATAAGCTAAAAGATATGATAAAATGGCTCGAAAATTAAAACATATGATAAAGATGATGAGATAAAGTTCATTCATGTTGGTTAAAAACACAACAAGTCAGTTTTCAAGTGGCGAATTAAAAACAGCGATAAGGTTCTTCATGTTGGAGGCGTGTACATTTTGATCTTGAAAATAAATTGAAGAATACAGGATTTTCTTATATGTGATTTATCGGGGAAATCTTGATAAAATAACCGTAGTTGAAGTTGAGTTTGGTAGGATTATTAAAATGTGTCTGAAACGAGAAAAGGAGAAGTGAAATAGAAAATATTTTGAGGAGAAAACCTTGTTAAAAATGTATGTTCGCGAGAAAGAAGGATAATAGAGTTGATTACCTTATAGTCAGTCTTGTCGTATTTAACGTCCTCCTTTACGCCGTGTTGTTAACTGACTGAGTCCTGTGTACGTGTGTGAGGTGCTTGCGGTGGGCGGGGAGTATTGGAGGGAGAGGTAAGTGACGTGAGGAGAGCGGGTGAAGTGTTGCGTAGGGTGGAGCTTACTGAGGAGTGGTGTTGTGATAGGCTAGGGGAAACGGACGGAAAGGTAGGGGGACAATTATGTAAGGTGGAGCTGTTCGGAAGGAGGTGTGTTGGTTGTTTGTTGGGATTCTTTTTGATGGTTTTTCTGGATGAGTCTAAATTAGTAGCCTCTTCTAATAATATATTTATGTTTTCCGTAATTTCGTTAACATTCTGGTTGGGATTTCGCTTCTGATCAATTTCAATATAGATATTTTCAAGGATATTCATTAATTTACCTTTGTTTAGCGTTTGTAGAATGGTTAAGTCCCTTTCTATTGATGTAAAATTGTGTTTATATTCGGTCATGTGAAGACTCATGGCCGAGTACTTCCTGTGTTTTTCGGCATTAATATGTTCTTGGTATCTTACTGAGAAATTGCGGCCTGTTTGTCCGATATAAGAAGTGGCACAATTTGAGCATTTAAGCCTATATATCCCGGAATTTAAATATTTGTTATTACTTGCAATGCTTTGGTGATTGAAAATTAGCCGTTGATTGTTGTTATTGGTGCGGAAAGCAATATTGAAATTAAATTTCTTAAAATGTTAGTAATCTGGTAAATATTCCCGTTATTATAAGTAAAGGTGGCGTAGTTCTTCTTTTTATGTTCTTTTACTAGCTGCGTTTGAGGTTTATTCTTCATTTTATTCACTAATCTATCTATGTAGTGTTTTGTGTATCCGTTGCTTATCGCTATTTTATAAATGAGATTAATTTCTTTTTGGAGGTCGTTTTTAGATAAGGGAATGTTGAAGGCTCTGTTTAACATGCTTAAAAAGGAACTCTTTTTATGTGCCTCAGGATGGTATGAATCTTTTCGTATGGTATTTATAGTTTGAGTCGGTTTTCTAAAGATTGTAAAGGCCAACTTTTCTTCTTTCCTTTCGATTGTTAAATCAAGGAAATTTAGTTTTTTATTGTTCTCAGTTTCTAATGTAAATTTTATGAAAGGGTCCAAACTGTTGATTTGGTCTAATAAATTAGTGCTACTATTGATTTGTTCATCTATAATTGCGAAGATGTCGTCGACAAACCTTAGCCAGATAATGATGCCTTTTTCATCATTTAAAATTTTATGTTTTTCTAAGTGATCCATGTATATTTCAGCAAGGATACCTGACGCTGGAGATCCCATAGGAAGACCACTTTGTTGGTATACTGTGTTATTGAAGGAAAAATAATTATTGTTAAGTGTGAATTCTAGGAGTAACATAAATTCTTCTATTTCATGGTTACTAAGTTTTCTGTGTGTCTTTAAGTTGTTCTTAATTATATATAAAGTTTCTTTCGTGGGGATCGTAGAATACATATTAGTGACGTCGAAAGAGTTCAAGGTGAAAGATGATTTTAATTTTGTGTTCTTGATAATTTTACAAAATTCTATTGAGTTATTGATTGTGGTTCTGCTTTGGAAAGTATAGTACTTCTTTAGGAAGGTATTGATAAATTTAGAGGTTTTGTAGGTGGGGCTATTTCTAAAGTTAATAATTGGTCTAATGGGTGTGTCAGGTTTATGTATCTTAGGCAAAGCCCTTGCTGTTGGTAGTCTTGGATTCATATTAATTAGGTTTGATATTTCGTTCTCATTAAGGATGAAATTAATGTTTTTAAGTATTTGTTTTAATTTTCTTTGGACAGAGTTAGTCGGATCTTTTTTAATTTTTGTGAAAGTATTATCTGAAAAAAATGCTTCGGTTTTTTCTATATATTCTTCTTTATGCATAATAACTGACACATTGCCTTTATCCGCCTTTGTGATTATAAGGTCATTATCTTTTATTTTTTGTTTTAGGCCTTTTATATCTGTAGAAGGTAAATGGGGTGTGTTAACTTTCTGATCTTTAAATAATTCTACAAGTTTCTTTTTGACTTCGAATTTAGTTTCGAGTTGTTGATCTACTGGAAGTTGAGCTATGACCTGTTCTACTTCAGCAATGGTTGTTATGTATTGCTTTTGGTTGTATGGATTAGACCAATTATGTTTGGGTCCTTTGTTGATAATCTGCAATTCTTTGTCCTCGAAAACAACGTCAGTTAGATTCTTAGTCGGAGGGTGAAAGGTTGAATTGGGTTCAATGTTAGTGGAGGATTCTTTTGACTGATTTATGTTTTTTTGATTTAGAGTAAGACCGTGAAGTTTTTTGTTCAAGATTTCTTGTTTCTTATCCAAGATATTTTGAATTTTTGTATCACCATATTTCAAAAAGGAATCCCATTCAATAGGGGCCATAAGGGAGGAAGCTTCTAGATGAGCGTTATATAACTTAGAGTTTAAAAAAGACTTTTTTCTGTATAGAAATTTAATTTCATTTTTGAGCCATAAGTCGTTAGTTTTTTCCTGAGTAGCTTTGTGCCATAAAATTTTAAATGATGAAAAAGGCATCATTATCTGGCTAAGGTTTGTCGACGACATCTTCGCAATTATAGATGAACAAATCAATAGTAGCACTAATTTATTAGACCAAATCAACAGTTTGGACCCTTTCATAAAATTTACATTAGAAACTGAGAACAATAAAAAACTAAATTTCCTTGATTTAACAATCGAAAGGAAAGAAGAAAAGTTGGCCTTTACAATCTTTAGAAAACCGACTCAAACTATAAATACCATACGAAAAGATTCATACCATCCTGAGGCACATAAAAAGAGTTCCTTTTTAAGCATGTTAAACAGAGCCTTCAACATTCCCTTATCTAAAAACGACCTCCAAAAAGAAATTAATCTCATTTATAAAATAGCGATAAGCAACGGATACACAAAACACTACATAGATAGATTAGTGAATAAAATGAAGAATAAACCTCAAACGCAGCTAGTAAAAGAACATAAAAAGAAGAACTACGCCACCTTTACTTATAATAACGGGAATATTTACCAGATTACTAACATTTTTAAGAAATTTAATTTCAATATTGCTTTCCGCACCAATAACAACAATCAACGGCTAATTTTCAATCACCAAAGCATTGCAAGTAATAACAAATATTTAAATTCCGGGATATATAGGCTTAAATGCTCAAATTGTGCCACTTCTTATATCGGACAAACAGGCCGCAATTTCTCAGTAAGATACCAAGAACATATTAATGCCGAAAAACACAGGAAGTACTCGGCCATGAGTCTTCACATGACCGAATATAAACACAATTTTACATCAATAGAAAGGGACTTAACCATTCTACAAACGCTAAACAAAGGTAAATTAATGAATATCCTTGAAAATATCTATATTGAAATTGATCAGAAGCGAAATCCCAACCAGAATGTTAACGAAATTACGGAAAACATAAATATATTATTAGAAGAGGCTACTAATTTAGACTCATCCAGAAAAACCATCAAAAAGAATCCCAACAAACAACCAACACACCTCCTTCCGAACAGCTCCACCTTACATAATTATCCCCCTACCTTTCCGTCCGTTTCCCCTAGCCTATCACAACACCACTCCTCAGTAAGCTCCACCCTACGCAACACTTCACCCGCTCTCCTCACGTCACTTACCTCTCCCTCCAATACTCCCCGCCCACCGCAAGCACCTCACACACGTACACAGGACTCAGTCAGTTAACAACACGGCGTAAAGGAGGACGTTAAATACGACAAGACTGACTATAAGGTAATCAACTCTATTATCCTTCTTTCTCGCGAACATACATTTTTAACAAGGTTTTCTCCTCAAAATATTTTCTATTTCACTTCTCCTTTTCTCGTTTCAGACACATTTTAATAATCCTACCAAACTCAACTTCAACTACGGTTATTTTATCAAGATTTCCCCGATAAATCACATATAAGAAAATCCTGTATTCTTCAATTTATTTTCAAGATCAAAATGTACACGCCTCCAACATGAAGAACCTTATCGCTGTTTTTAATTCGCCACTTGAAAACTGACTTGTTGTGTTTTTAACCAACATGAATGAACTTTATCTCATCATCTTTATCATATGTTTTAATTTTCGAGCCATTTTATCATATCTTTTAGCTTATGTATCATCTTAACATCAATGTATTTTAATTGTCTTGCCATTTTACCAATTTTAGCTGAAGATGTTCCATATCGGAACGAAACATGTACTAGAGGTTATATGGATTATATTATGTAATTAATAAGTCTATTATATAGAAATTGTTAAGTATTGGAAGGTGGGAACTTACTCTTAACTTAACCTTAGTTGTGTTGAGCCAATACGGAATAAACATGAGATTTATAAGCTGTAATTTAGCCAACCAGGCAAAAAAACAATCAAATACCTATTTGAACTTAAAGATTAAATTGTCAAAAATTGGCAAAGACATAAATTTCCTAAAACAATGTTTACATCAAAAACTCGTTCCTAAATTTCTAAATTCAGTACAGAGAAAACCTTGTACAACAAAATGGCACAAAGCTACTCAGGAAAAAACTAACGACTTATGGCTCAAAAATGAAATTAAATTTCTATACAGAAAAAAGTCTTTTTTAAACTCTAAGTTATATAACGCTCATCTAGAAGCTTCCTCCCTTATGGCCCCTATTGAATGGGATTCCTTTTTGAAATATGGTGATACAAAAATTCAAAATATCTTGGATAAGAAACAAGAAATCTTGAACAAAAAACTTCACGGTCTTACTCTAAATCAAAAAACATAAATCAGTCAAAAGAATCCTCCACTAACATTGAACCCAATTCAACCTTTCACCCTCCGACTAAGAATCTAACTGACGTTGTTTTCGAGGACAAAGAATTGCAGATTATCAACAAAGGACCCAAACATAATTGGTCTAATCCATACAACCAAAAGCAATACATAACAACCATTGCTGAAGTAGAACAGGTCATAGCTCAACTTCCAGTAGATCAACAACTCGAAACTAAATTCGAAGTCAAAAAGAAACTTGTAGAATTATTTAAAGATCAGAAAGTTAACACACCCCATTTACCTTCTACAGATATAAAAGGCCTAAAACAAAAAATAAAAGATAATGACCTTATAATCACAAAGGCGGATAAAGGCAATGTGTCAGTTATTATGCATAAAAAAGAATATATAGAAAAAACCGAAGCATTTTTTCCAGATAATACTTTCACAAAAATTAAAAAAGATCCGACTAACTCTGTCCAAAGAAAATTAAAACAAATACTTAAAAACATTAATTTCATCCTTAATGAGAACGAAATATCAAACCTAATTAATATGAATCCAAGACTACCAACAGCAAGGGCTTTGCCTAAGATACATAAACCTGACACACCCATTAGACCAATTATTAACTTTAGAAATAGCCCCACCTACAAAACCTCTAAATTTATCAATAGCTTCCTAAAGAAGTACTATACTTTCCAAAGCAGAACCACAATCAATAACTCAATAGAATTTTGTAAAATTATCAAGAACACAAAATTAAAATCATCTTTCACCTTGAACTCTTTCGACGTCACTAATATGTATTCTACGATCCCCACGAAAGAAACTTTAAATATAATTAAGAACAACTTAAAGACACACAGAAAACTTAGTAACCATGAAATAGAAGAATTTATGTTACTCCTAGAATTCACACTTAACAATAATTATTTTTCCTTCAATAACACAGTATACCAACAAAGTGGTCTTCCTATGGGATCTCCAGCGTCAGGTATCCTTGCTGAAATATACATGGATCACTTAGAAAAACATAAAATTTTAAATGATGAAAAAGGCATCATTATCTGGCTAAGGTTTGTCGACGACATCTTCGCAATTATAGATGAACAAATCAATAGTAGCACTAATTTATTAGACCAAATCAACAGTTTGGACCCTTTCATAAAATTTACATTAGAAACTGAGAACAATAAAAAACTAAATTTCCTTGATTTAACAATCGAAAGGAAAGAAGAAAAGTTGGCCTTTACAATCTTTAGAAAACCGACTCAAACTATAAATACCATACGAAAAGATTCATACCATCCTGAGGCACATAAAAAGAGTTCCTTTTTAAGCATGTTAAACAGAGCCTTCAACATTCCCTTATCTAAAAACGACCTCCAAAAAGAAATTAATCTCATTTATAAAATAGCGATAAGCAACGGATACACAAAACACTACATAGATAGATTAGTGAATAAAATGAAGAATAAACCTCAAACGCAGCTAGTAAAAGAACATAAAAAGAAGAACTACGCCACCTTTACTTATAATAACGGGAATATTTACCAGATTACTAACATTTTTAAGAAATTTAATTTCAATATTGCTTTCCGCACCAATAACAACAATCAACGGCTAATTTTCAATCACCAAAGCATTGCAAGTAATAACAAATATTTAAATTCCGGGATATATAGGCTTAAATGCTCAAATTGTGCCACTTCTTATATCGGACAAACAGGCCGCAATTTCTCAGTAAGATACCAAGAACATATTAATGCCGAAAAACACAGGAAGTACTCGGCCATGAGTCTTCACATGACCGAATATAAACACAATTTTACATCAATAGAAAGGGACTTAACCATTCTACAAACGCTAAACAAAGGTAAATTAATGAATATCCTTGAAAATATCTATATTGAAATTGATCAGAAGCGAAATCCCAACCAGAATGTTAACGAAATTACGGAAAACATAAATATATTATTAGAAGAGGCTACTAATTTAGACTCATCCAGAAAAACCATCAAAAAGAATCCCAACAAACAACCAACACACCTCCTTCCGAACAGCTCCACCTTACATAATTGTCCCCCTACCTTTCCGTCCGTTTCCCCTAGCCTATCACAACACCACTCCTCAGTAAGCTCCACCCTACGCAACACTTCACCCGCTCTCCTCACGTCACTTACCTCTCCCTCCAATACTCCCCGCCCACCGCAAGCACCTCACACACGTACACAGGACTCAGTCAGTTAACAACACGGCGTAAAGGAGGACGTTAAATACGACAAGACTGACTATAAGGTAATCAACTCTATTATCCTTCTTTCTCGCGAACATACATTTTTAACAAGGTTTTCTCCTCAAAATATTTTCTATTTCACTTCTCCTTTTCTCGTTTCAGACACATTTAATAATCCTACCAAACTCAACTTCAACTACGGTTATTTTATCAAGATTTCCCCGATAAATCACATATAAGAAAATCCTGTATTCTTCAATTTATTTTCAAGATCGACAAAATGTACACGCCTCCAACATGAAGAACCTTATCGCTGTTTTTAATTCGCCACTTGAAAACTGACTTGTTGTGTTTTTAACCAACATGAATGAACTTTATCTCATCATCTTTATCATATGTTTTAATTTTCGAGCCATTTTATCATATCTTTTAGCTTATGTATCATCTTAACATCAATGTATTTTAATTGTCTTGCCATTTTACCAATTTTAGCTGAAGATGTTCCATATCGGAACGAAACATGTACTAGAGGTTATATGGATTATATTATGTAATTAATAAGTCTATTATATAGAAATTGTTAAGTATTGGAAGGTGGGAACTTACTCTTAACTTAACCTTAGTTGTGTTGAGCCAATACGGAATAAACATGAGATTTATAAGCTGTAATTTAGCCAACCAGGCAAAAAAACAATCAAATACCTATTTGAACTTAAAGATTAAATTGTCAAAAATTGGCAAAGACATAAATTTCCTAAAACAATGTTTACATCAAAAACTCGTTCCTAAATTTCTAAATTCAGTACAGAGAAAACCTTGTACAACAAAATGGCACAAAGCTACTCAGGAAAAAACTAACGACTTATGGCTCAAAAATGAAATTAAATTTCTATACAGAAAAAAGTCTTTTTTAAACTCTAAGTTATATAACGCTCATCTAGAAGCTTCCTCCCTTATGGCCCCTATTGAATGGGATTCCTTTTTGAAATATGGTGATACAAAAATTCAAAATATCTTGGATAAGAAACAAGAAATCTTGAACAAAAAACTTCACGGTCTTACTCTAAATCAAAAAAACATAAATCAGTCAAAAGAATCCTCCACTAACATTGAACCCAATTCAACCTTTCACCCTCCGACTAAGAATCTAACTGACGTTGTTTTCGAGGACAAAGAATTGCAGATTATCAACAAAGGACCCAAACATAATTGGTCTAATCCATACAACCAAAAGCAATACATAACAACCATTGCTGAAGTAGAACAGGTCATAGCTCAACTTCCAGTAGATCAACAACTCGAAACTAAATTCGAAGTCAAAAAGAAACTTGTAGAATTATTTAAAGATCAGAAAGTTAACACACCCCATTTACCTTCTACAGATATAAAAGGCCTAAAACAAAAAATAAAAGATAATGACCTTATAATCACAAAGGCGGATAAAGGCAATGTGTCAGTTATTATGCATAAAAAAGAATATATAGAAAAAACCGAAGCATTTTTTTCAGATAATACTTTCACAAAAATTTAAAAAGATCCGACTAACTCTGTCCAAAGAAAATTAAAACAAATACTTAAAAACATTAATTTCATCCTTAATGAGAACGAAATATCAAACCTAATTAATATGAATCCAAGACTACCAACAGCAAGGGCTTTGCCTAAGATACATAAACCTGACACACCCATTAGACCAATTATTAACTTTAGAAATAGCCCCACCTACAAAACCTCTAAATTTATCAATAGCTTCCTAAAGAAGTACTATACTTTCCAAAGCAGAACCACAATCAATAACTCAATAGAATTTTGTAAAATTATCAAGAACACAAAATTAAAATCATCTTTCACATTGAACTCTTTCGACGTCACTAATATGTATTCTACGATCCCCACGAAAGAAACTTTAAATATAATTAAGAACAACTTAAAGACACACAGAAAACTTAGTAACCATGAAATAGAAGAATTTATGTTACTCCTAGAATTCACACTTAACAATAATTATTTTTCCTTCAATAACACAGTATACCAACAAAGTGGTCTTCCTATGGGATCTCCAGCGTCAGGTATCCTTGCTGAAATATACATGGATCACTTAGAAAAACATAAAATTTTAAATGATGAAAAAGGCATCATTATCTGGCTAAGGTTTGTCGACGACATCTTCGCAATTATAGATGAACAAATCAATAGTAGCACTAATTTATTAGACCAAATCAACAGTTTGGACCCTTTCATAAAATTTACATTAGAAACTGAGAACAATAAAAAACTAAATTTCCTTGATTTAACAATCGAAAGGAAAGAAGAAAAGTTGGCCTTTACAATCTTTAGAAAACCGACTCAAACTATAAATACCATACGAAAAGATTCATACCATCCTGAGGCACATAAAAAGAGTTCCTTTTTAAGCATGTTAAACAGAGCCTTCAACATTCCCTTATCTAAAAACGACCTCCAAAAAGAAATTAATCTCATTTATAAAATAGCGATAAGCAACGGATACACAAAACACTACATAGATAGATTAGTGAATAAAATGAAGAATAAACCTCAAACGCAGCTAGTAAAAGAACATAAAAAGAAGAACTACGCCACCTTTACTTATAATAACGGGAATATTTACCAGATTACTAACATTTTTAAGAAATTTAATTTCAATATTGCTTTCCGCACCAATAACAACAATCAACGGCTAATTTTCAATCACCAAAGCATTGCAAGTAATAACAAATATTTAAATTCCGGGATATATAGGCTTAAATGCTCAAATTGTGCCACTTCTTATATCGGACAAACAGGCCGCAATTTCTCAGTAAGATACCAAGAACATATTAATGCCGAAAAACACAGGAAGTACTCGGCCATGAGTCTTCACATGACCGAATATAAACACAATTTTACATCAATAGAAAGGGACTTAACCATTCTACAAACGCTAAACAAAGGTAAATTAATGAATATCCTTGAAAATATCTATATTGAAATTGATCAGAAGCGAAATCCCAACCAGAATGTTAACGAAATTACGGAAAACATAAATATATTATTAGAAGAGGCTACTAATTTAGACTCATCCAGAAAAACCATCAAAAAGAATCCCAACAAACAACCAACACACCTCCTTCCGAACAGCTCCACCTTACATAATTGTCCCCCTACCTTTCCGTCCGTTTCCCCTAGCCTATCACAACACCACTCCTCAGTAAGCTCCACCCTACGCAACACTTCACCCGCTCTCCTCACGTCACTTACCTCTCCCTCCAATACTCCCCGCCCACCGCAAGCACCTCACACACGTACACAGGACTCAGTCAGTTAACAACACGGCGTAAGGGAGGACGTTAAATACGACAAGATTGTCTTTAAGGTAATCAACTCTATTATCCTTCTTTCTCGCGAACATACATTTTTAACAAGGTTTTCTCCTCAAAATATTTTCTATTTCACTTCTCCTTTTCTCGTTTCAGACACATTTTAATAATCCTACCAAACTCAACTTCAACTACGGTTATTTTATCAAGATTTCCCCGATAAATCACATATAAGAAAATCCTGTATTCTTCAATTTATTTTCAAGATCAAAATGTACACGCCTCCAACATGAAGAACCTTATCGCTGTTTTTAATTCGCCACTTGAAAACTGACTTGTTGTGTTTTTAACCAACATGAATGAACTTTATCTCATCATCTTTATCATATGTTTTAATTTTCGAGCCATTTTATCATATCTTTTAGCTTATGTATCATCTTAACATCAATGTATTTTAATTGTCTTGCCATTTTACCAATTTTAGCTGAAGATGTTCCATATCGGAACGAAACATGTACTAGAGGTTATATGGATTATATTATGTAATTAATAAGTCTATTATATAGAAATTGTTAAGTATTGGAAGGTGGGAACTTACTCTTAACTTAACCTTAGTCAACTTGTACTGTTCGATGGAGCTACTGGAGGTACTACAATCTAAATGGCTCATAATCATTGGCACGTTGCGGAAAAACAAAGAAGAAATTCCCAAGAATAATTTGCCCGAAAACCTGTGGGATCTTCTATCTCCGGTTTTAACAAAGATGGGACGCTAGTAAGCCATGTACCAAAGAAGAACCGAGCCGTCATTCTACTCTCATCTATGCATCATTATAAGGGCATAGATCCCGTTGCTGAGAAGCCTAATTTGATTATGGACTACAACACCACCAAAGAAGGAGGAGGTGACTCAGTAGCCCAGAAAACATCTATATACAGCAGCAATTGACACACAAGAAGATGGCCGATGGCTGTTTGGAAGCGAGTGCTGGACTTTAGTGCTGTCAATGGTTTTGTGATACGCGAAAGCCAAGCAGGAATGAAAAATATGTCACGCCTTGATATTCTGAAGCATTTAGCTAGAGACTTATGAGAGCTACAATTGAAAGAGAGAATGTACAACAAATGGTTGCCGAGAGAAACGCGCCTAACCATTGCCCGTAATCTAAAATTAAATCTAGATCCCGACAATGAGGCATCAGAGGAAAAATGGATCGCAACAAACGTAAATGTTGCTCAGTGTGTCCGGCGAAGAAAAGAACGAAAACCGCTTAACTCTCTTACAAATGTAAGCTACCAATCTGCTTAGCGCCCAGCAAGAAAGTTTGCAATGGCTGCATCAGTGAAAAGAATTAGGACATACTAACCCTTTGCAGGATTCTTTTCTTTGTGTCTGATATAATTTTGAATTTTAATGACATTTAGATCATACATTTTTGTGTTAAGGTGCATTACTTTAAATGACCAAACATGAAAGATGGTATTTTTTTAAAGCAAAGACTGAAACCTCACAATTTTATTAATATTTGGATTTTGTGCCATTAGCAGCTTGAATAATGTATATTGCAATAATATGGATGTATTTACAATGTTATTTAAATCAATAAAAAGAAAACTATATTGTTTTCGAAATACATATTTTTTTCATTTTCCTGGTCCATGGGACCACACGAGGTTACTAGTGTGAGTATTTTCCACGAGGCTAATCAAGGGTTAAGGTACAGCCCTAGCATTTGCCTGGCGTGAAAACAGGAAACCACAGAAAACCATCTTGAAGGCTGTCAACAGTGGGTTTGGCCCACTATTTAACAAATACAAGCTCACAGCTGTACGACCCTAAACGCATGGCCACTTGCTCAATACAGATATATTGTCCATTGTGACTGGGCTTCATATGAATTGAGAAGGAAAAGGTCAGATTGTTGTCTCAAGAATGTATGTTCAGCTGCAGTAATCAGTGCAACTAGTCCAAGGATACATTTTGTTTCAACTAAGTATTACTGAATTATTTCTGACATTGCTCCTATAATCCCTGTTTGTAATTATACCCATTTTAAAGTTTACACAGAGAAAGTACTGTGAGACACAGTTATTATTTAATTATGTTCCTGATTTCCTTTTTAAATACCAAGCAATTAACTCAACATTGGTTTGCGAGGATGAAAAGAGACAAACTGTATCCCACCCAATACAGTCACTTCTGCTCTCAACACTTTGAAGATATGTTCATGTATCGAATGACCAGCGGCGATTACTGACAAATGTGGTTCTAACCATACATTATATTCCCTTACATCTGCAAACAAAGAAAACAGAGTGTCCACTGGCAATAAAACATAATGAAGAAAACCCACCAGAAGCAATTGATGAGGAACATCCTGTTCAGATCAAAGTATATAAAGCGGGGACTATTAAATAGTTTATATAGTTTCTAATTATTTATTCATAATCACTTGCTACTCTTATTTATTGTGCAATATAAAACTGTAGTGATCTGGATGCCATTGTTTTAAATTAATTTATATTTATCCTTTAAATTACCAAACCAATAACCTCAACTACAGCTTTTAACCCAGCCCTAAGAAAATAAAACAGCAATTGGTGCAGGCTAGCAGGAAAATAAAACAGCTGAAGTCATGGCAGAGCAAACAAAGAGGAACAGGAGGATCGTCTTCCATCAGCAACAAATCACTAAAGACGGTCATAAGAAACTTGATGATTCATGTCTCAATGTTTTGGGAAGCTATTTCCAAGAGGTGATCCAAGACTTTGTTATGCTTCAGGCCAACCCAACTGTGCATCACTATCCGCAGT
Source organism: Anabrus simplex (assembly GCF_040414725.1). Lineage (NCBI taxonomy): Eukaryota > Metazoa > Arthropoda > Insecta > Orthoptera > Tettigoniidae > Anabrus > Anabrus simplex. The sequence continues at coordinate 2,857,619 of NC_090277.1, forward strand.
ATCTCTATTGTACATCAGGAAGATTTTTACAATACTACATCGTCAAAATCTTTGTCACTGGGCAACATCTAATGTTGGCAGTCCAGGTTAAGAGGAGAGTTTTTAAAAGAAAGAAAATAGTTAGGACTATTTCAGAACCAATCCTCGGAACTTAGATGTTTGATGAAATGGCTGTGAAGAAGGTCTTGGTGTGGGAAGATAAACAGTTTGGTGTGTATGTTGACTTAGGTCAAGGATATTTAGACACTGGCGAGTATGAAGTGGCCAAGGAAGCACTAGACTTTATGGTGGCAGCACTGAATAGAAGCTCGAAAATACCACTGGGTGGAGGGCCCCAAGAAGTGAAGTAAACTTTGGTGAAAGAGTATTTCAGAAAACAGCAAGACACAAGTACAAAAAATCATACTGTCAACAGTGGTATAGTTGGGGACAAAACATGACGATCTCAGTTCTTGGAAGCGACCTGGAAGCCAGCTGTAAATCCTACCCTGCACCCTGCTGAGTTAATGAGCTCACTGTGATCCTTGCTTGGTATGGAGAGGTTCCCAAACCACTCTCTTCAGTCTTGACTCTTTCTTCTTGCAGAGTGCAGTGCAGTGACCTCGTGAGCATTATTAATAGTAAGATATGAAATAACTGATATTTGTAATATTTATAACTTATCAGTTTAGCACAAGAGCAGTAATATGCCGATATTCATCCAGCTGTGGGGTAAATCAAGAATCACGGTGTAATGAAGCGGAATTAAATAAGCTGTCTGAAACTCCTTCTTCTCCATCTTCTTTTTCTTCACCAAGAACTACAACTAAAAGTGACAAAAATGTGATTGGCAGAGGTGTTAAATTATGAAAACAAACAGTGGTTTGGTGAGGAATATTAAAAATTTCTTACGAGGTGTTTTAGGAAATGGCGGTGTTATACCTGGTAAAAATTTTAATAATTTAGCATCGGACGTGACAGGAACCTGTGTTACTCTGGTGAAATGAAATGTCGTATGGCTTTTAGTGCCGGGATATCCCAGAATGGGTTCGGCTCACCAGGTGCAGGTCTTTCTACTTGACTCCCGTAGGTGACCTGCACGTCATGATGAGGATGAAATGATGATGAAGACAACACATACAACTAGCTCCCGTGCCATTGAAATTAACCAATTAAGGTTAAAATCCCGGCCCGATCGGGAATCGAACCTGGGACCCTCTGAACCAAAGGCCAGTACGCTGACCGTTCAGCCAACAAGTCAGACTGTGTTAATATGGTGAAGAGAAGATACTACGACACTTAGAAGGACCATCTATAATAGTTACAGATAATGCCTCCTACCACAGCCGTGTATTTAACCCTAAACCCAATCAATCCTTGAAAAAAGATCGAATCCTTAAATATATGATCGATAAAAATATTCCTGTCCCTCATCCTGTTCGTATAATTCAAGTACTCCTCAAAATTATTATGGGGAACATGACTATTGGAGAAAGGAAAAAGTATGTTGTAGACGAATTGACAGCCAGATGCAGGTCTTTTGATTTAACCCCGCAGGGGCAAGAGGGCCATCCCAGCATGAAATCACGCCAGCTACTTAATGTAGGCCTCAATCAAAACACAAGACACAGGACTGGAAAACGATGTAATCTGGGCAGAACCAAAGGTTAAAAGAAACTCATCAGAGGGTAAATCCAGGGGAATAGGATAGAGCAATTCATGTGAAATACCATAAAATACTAAATCGTTTCAACTACATTAAAATTTAATAAATAAGAATATTTAAAAAAGGAGAGTAACACCCACAAGTAATGCATTAAATTTAAAAAACAATGAAATTAAAATAAATAAATAAAATTAAGAATGAGAAGAAATCAATTCATTCACTAAAACCATTTTAAATGACAAATATTTTAATATTACTCAAAATATTTTGCACACGAACTGCAGTTCTTTTTTTAACCTTTAAATTGATGGTCATATGACTATACCAGTGTGAGAGCTATCAATAACGATTTGTAAAAAAGAATGGGGTACCCCCTTTTGTGGACAAAATTTTCTACTAGAATACTGAAGTGCATAATAATAACTCCATTTAAAGGTCACACAAGAAATAAAATAAATATAAAGAAAATAAACTAGAAGGGAAGGTGAAACATCTCGACCAAGAAATTCAAAATACCATGAATGGCAGAAGGCAAAGTTGGTAATAAGAAAAATTTACAAATTTGCGACATGTCTAAACACGATATATTCACACCAAAAATAATAAACTTCACCAAATCACATCACAAATTAAACCAAAGAAATATCGTAGATATCACATTCCTTAAATCACCTCGACAATGTTACTTAACGAGAGGTACAACTAACCACAGTCATCAATCGAAGACTTGACCTCTACACCACACAAGTGTCTGACCCACAATGCAACCCAAAAGACAATGAACTCATAAAAGTGACGCAATGCATATCTTATATCTTATCAATACCCATCATCTTGACACAACAATGACATAACCATTGAAAGATGATGCAACAACAACAATAGCAAGAATAAAAGTTATGAGAAACAGAATAAAACCATAGAACAAAGAAAGTAAAGCTCCAAAAGGATGATAATAGCTACTTCAATATTCTATAAAACATGAGTTAGCTACCAAGAAAACCTACTAAAAAAAAATATAAAAAATTTAAGTAGAACACATCTGATAAAGACAAATTTAAATTTTAAATGATAATAATAATCTATGAGACCTTAGCTGCGCTCAGAAGAGTCTTTTAATATAATACTAGAAACTAACACTTCATTACGGACACTACAGATTTGATATTGTTTTAAAGCCGTCAAAGTACATACTGAATATCACCCTGAATTTAGGGTAGAACACTTTTAAACTACTTCAAATAATATTTTAACTGATAAACTCAACTTCACTCAATACCACAGAAACTAACAACGCATCGCCTTTGCACTGTATAGCCAATAATTCAGTTGGACATGTTTAAACTGGTGGGAACTCCTTGCGCCAACACAGTCATGGTAGGCGAGATACCTTCACCGATGTATGAAGTTTACAAAAATTACCGACGAAGAGGTCCATAAATAATCTTTTCATGCACATTTTATAAAATAATATTACAACACAGTTAGGTTATAGAGAGAATTTAAATTACACTGTACTAATCAGCCACTTTAAGAGTAAATTAAAACAACCAAATAACTTATCACCGTAGGTTCTAATAAGCAAGAGGTGCCACGGCCACTTCAGTCCCTTAACTAGGGTGGTAAATAATCATTTTGTTTAGCCATAATGGCTAAACAGAGCGTCGCTCCAAATAGTCATTTTGGAGATGACCAGCTGCAATCTCGCAGTTCACAGAATAGGTCCCCAAGACAATGCACATCAAAAATTGACTATCGCACAGAGGAGTCAAGGAATAAAAGCCATAGAAATTACTCCACGTCATCCAATCAAGATATTAGATGCATCACAATTAACAAATTACAGCCAATTGCTCTCTTGCAGTTCATGGCCCATTGTTAAATGATACACTTTAAATACCACACACACTAAAAGTCATAGATGGCAGCTGTTATAAAAATCCCCTTTAAATTATACCACCACTAAATTCATGCCATCCTAAGGGCAAGGGAACCAAGGTAGCAAACAGATATTCCAACAAGCCCAAAATCGGTACTGATATTGAAAACTGTATAAGTAATCTTAATAATATTCGGCTAACTGATGATTCATCCCTCTGTAACTCTAAGAAAATAACTGCAATGAATGGTATCATTCCTTCCCACTATACTTCAACATTTCAGGTCTAATTCCATCTATTCCTGATGCTTTATGACAATGGACTTTATTTACCATCCTTTCCACTTCCTAAGAGTAATTTCACAAACATCATTGTCCTCTTGACACAGGAGTTGAGAAACAATAGGTATTACTAGTAATATATGGCACATGGATGTTGCAGAAAAAAGACTATGTTCTATGACTGAGAAAATTATTTGTGAGAGTCAATTTGAAGAACATGATGCTGTACTGCAAGAATGGGCTAAAGATGGTATTGCTGAAGAGAGACATTATGGCCTAGAGGCAAAGTATACATTCTACATCATCGGCGTGTATTTAATGACAGTGCAACTATGCAAATTAGACCCACATTCGCTGCATCCAGTAAAAGGAAGAGGGAGTTGTCACTGAATGACAGTATGAACAAAGGTGCGAAATTAATCAACATTTTTCTCTCTCAGGTTTAGAGAGATGTCAACGGGTGTGATCTCGGATATAAGAAAGGTGTTCCTACAAGTGTCAGTAAGGAAGGTAGATCGATTTCTACGGTGGGATTATCATACTCATAATAATTCCAAGGTTTTTCGTCATTGCCAAGTGGATGGGAAAGCAGCATGATTTTTTTAGGCACAGAAGACTCGGTCTCTCCAGTACAGGGGATGCTAGGTCTTGTCACTAAAAATTGTAAAATTCATAATGAACCTGTAAAAAGAGCAAAGGTTTCTCTATCTGTCAGGGCGCCTTTGTCCCCATTGGTTTCCCCTGTCCTGTGACTGATGCCAAAGATTCTGTTGCAAGAGAGTTTGGAGAGGAGAATTAGTTGGGACAAAGAGGTACTACCAGAAAAAAAAAGGCATCTTCATAAAATGGAATAATCAATTACCTCAGTTAGCTTGTACCACTATGCTGAGTCAATTTACCTTGGCTGACTGTAAGGAAATCTTAAAACTTCTTACATACTGTGATGCCAGTAAATATGCTTATGCTCCAGTTATATTGTTGAGAAGAAATCATCACGATGAAATCAGTCTGCAGATAATATTCACAAAAGGGAGGATAGCACCATTTAAGAGAACTATAACACCATGACTAGAATTACTTTCCTGCTGTACTGGTATTTGAATGTTAACGACTGTAAGAGACAGTCTCAGGCCCATTGATGTGCAATGCTATATTTGGACACTACATTAATATAGATAAAGAGCATCTTTGTACGAAACAGAGTGAAGGAAATATTGACTTTCTCCCACAGAGCAGAGTTGCGGCATTTACAAAGAAGAATTAATCCAGCTGATTTGCCTTCATGAGGTTGTAACATGCATGAGATTTAGAAGAATCCAAGTGGTGGGAAGGCCCTGTTTTGGTGAAGATGGGAGACGAAAAGTGCCTTGTTTTGAAGGTGCCATGCAAGAAGAGGAAGTCAATCGTGAAAGAGATAAGGTAAATGTGACGTATGCAGCCCCCTCTGGGAAGCCTCCTTGGTATCTGTAATATTCTTCTTCTATATCAAGATTGCCAGAATGGTCACTTGGAAGTTGCAGTTTACTATTAACAAAAGAAGGAATGCAAAAGAGAGACTGGTTGGAGAGAGAACCATGGATAAAATATAGGCATCAGAAAGATTACCCATTAGTTTTGTTCAACAAGATGTTTCTGGGGAAGAAGAGATTTCCATCTGTAAGTCACTTTGCACATTCGAAGACTGTTAAGGAAATTTGTGAGTAAAAACAAAGATCATTGAAAGAAAAGATAGTGGGGACTTCAGATGACCAACGGTACTACCGAGTAAACATAGTCTGGTGCAACTTCTAATTCATGTGGAACATGTTAGAATGTTGCACGTTGGCACTCACATGTTACTTTTGGACTTCCGAGAAAGATTTTCGGTTATAGCAAGACGAACGAGCAGCCAGGCCATGCTGTCAAGATGTTTGAGATGTAAATTGCACGAAGCGGTACTTGAGGTGACAGGTGTAGACATTTCTGGACCTTTGATACTGAAAGGAAGAAGAGGGGGATGAATTGTGCTTTTTACATTTGCCATATATAGGGCAATGCACATGGAACTGGTTAGCAGTTTCATAATGAACATATTTTTCTGAGTTTTTGATGGTTAAATGCTCAATGAGGAAGTCCAAAAGATGTCTACAATGACAAAGGAACAAATTTCACTGGTGCAGATAATTAGTTTTGAAAATTTCAAACTACTATCACCTTCATGTATTTTGCAAGACAATCTCTGCATGAGCATTTTAGATCTAGATAAACTGGATTCTGTGAAATTACACAGGAGATTTTTATTTCTGTTACAGATGCAGCAAGATTTTGAGAAGAGTGCCTACATCAGTTAAATTAAGAGGCAGAACAAGATGTCTACAAACACTGCAGAAGGGGATGTGAAGAATGGGAAGAATTGGACCAACTGGTCATTAACATGGGTGCTGGAAGTGGGAAAGAGATGGAAGAGTTGTAAGGTTGGAAACATTGACAGGTGATGTGATTAGTCCACATCAGTGAATTCTGAAACTGCAGAGGATGCTGACGACTGCCCCAGTAGATTTCACTCTCAGGAACAGTATGACTCATCAGACTCCTCAAAGGGAGTAGTGGTAACCATGAGTGGTCAACAAGTGAAAATGCCTAATAAATTAAGTTTATGAATTCTTTCAATGCTTAACTTCTTATTTTTAGAGATTACTTTAGGTGAGTGACTGAAATGACCAGACAGTTTGATACCCATAGTACTTAATTTTGATTTGTGCAACTCTTTCCAAATAGGGAAGGATATGAAGAACAATATGTTGTAAATATTCTGTTTCGTTTTCTCCTTGGAATTACTATCAATGAGTTTACACACCATGAGTGTGTATTCCTTGACATTATGACTGCATGTCTACTGTTTCATCTGAATATAAAAACTTATTCAATATAAGTGATTTATAAAAATGGGAAATTCCCTTCAGGTAGAAAGAATGTTCCTCACAGTCTTAAGTGCTCTAGGAATAAAGACATTCTGTTAAAGACAACTCCCTTATTAATCCTCCTATTAAAATAGTCTACATGAGAAGAAAATTTTAGAAACAGATTCCCAGTAAGGTTGGTAGAGTTCAAATAAGATTGGCCATGTATATTTTGTGGGGGAGTAGAATCACTGTTTTAGTCTTCCTAGAAACATCCAATTTATTCTTCGATGTCAAAATGACACTGAACCTAAATCTATCCATGCAGAAGAGGATTCTGAAGGTGGATTCAAATATATTCTGTAGTTTTCCAGCTATAAAACTCAAAAACAAAAAAGACAGGCAAAACTTCAAAGCTAAAATATATGTAGGTATCATTGTTGCACCTGAAATGGATAATTATAAGAAAATGTTGCCAAAATAATCAATGTATAGATACACAGTTGTTACAATTTATATAGATTACAGTCATTACTAATATGCTTGGCTTATCAGTCAATGGAGTAGAATGATGCAGCTTTCCATGTCAATTTATCCTGTCCCATCTGTTTCTTCTCTAACTAGTGCAGTGTTTTCCCCAGGAATTTTGTCAGCCAGGTATCAGGAATGAATGGCCAGGCGGGCAATACTGTGTAGCAAAACGGATATAGAAAAGTTCAATTTATTCCCCTCAGGGCATTCATATTACAAGACAGGTAACATTACATGCCAAATTGAACTATATTAGTGTTATTATGAACAAGGCTATAGAGTATTTTGAAATTGTAGTGTTCTACTGCTTGTAGGGTCAGTCAGGGTAATTATGAGACAGACAAAAAAAAAGGGAAAAAATGAGACACTCAAATTTCTCAGCTCTGATTAATGATCACAACCCTTTGCATGGATGATGTTATATATTAGTCTTATATCCATTATGATAAAATAATTGAAAAGTCTCTGAATTATATATCTACCAGCAGACAAGTTTTTCCTGAGTGGTGTTTTTTCTAAAAAAATTTCATGCATTGCACTTTGTATTTTGTTACTCTGGCTCAATCTAAAAGTCCAGGAAAGTGTTTGTGGTTTTATTTGGTAGTGTAAGGAAAATCTTATTTTTCAGCTTGAAAACACAATTTTACGTGTTTGATTTGAGAAGAAAATTCATTGTTAAAAAATGGGGGTAAATATGAGACATCATGAGGGTAAAAGTGAGACACTTCTAGGGGAAGAATGAGACACTTAACAAACTTGTTTCTGTGCCTAAATACTTGTCCTACTTTCAAAAATCAAACGCACTGACAAAACCATGATCAAGTGAAAAAGAGTGGACCCAACAGCAAAGGTGATATCATCTGAAGAGTATTCTCAGCTTGCGAGAGAAAAGCAGAAACCAGTTCATAAGAAGAATAGAAAGGGTACTGGTATTCAAAAGGCAACAGTTTTGGTAGTAAAACCTCCATCTAAGACAAGAGCAAAAGTTGACTCAGCTTCAAGAAAGATGAAGATTGGCGAGGTAGCGGTGGCAGTCTTGATGAAGTTGGTCTACTCTACACAGATGAAGTAAATCCGGGTGACTGTGTACTTCTACATTTTGAAAGTTGAAAGTTGTGGAAAGTGGCATTCTTTTCAATATAAATATGTTGCCACTGTTCAGAAAGTTCTGGAAGGTGGAGACAAGCAAATTATGTTTCTCAATTGTGTGGACAATAACAAAACTGCGTTAGGCGTAACGAAAATGACATATCCGTTGTGGAAAAGTCAAAATTACTGATGAAATAGCCTGTTCCAATAATAACAGAGAAAGATAGAAACATTATATTTGCATTCCCAGAAGTAGTTGATGTTTTTGAAAAAAAAAAAAAACTAGAACTCCAAGTTTCTGTAAACCCAGCTTTTAACCAAGTGAAGTGTCTCATTTTTTCACCATTCTGATTACAATGGGCACTATGTATTTATTTAGTATCATTAAAATGTAACATAAATTCAGACATAAAACTCAGGTACCATTTAATTAGATGGTATATTGTCAACTATCTATACTACATAAATTTTGTCAGGAAAAAATGTATAAAAATATATCTCAAGCCTAAATTTTGTGTTATCGAAACATGGTCATTTCGTTCCTATAATAAAACTGAAGAAAGTGTTGCAAACTATTATACCCAGATTTTTCTCTGTCTTTGTTTGACCCTAAACTGTCTCACAGTTACCCTGTTAACTCCCCAACATGATTTTACAGTCTGCTACAATACTGTCTCACTTTTTCCCTGAGTTGTCTCAGAATTCCCCCTTTTGTGGGTTAAAAATGAGACGCACATTTATATTCATCTTGGAGCACTGTGTCAAAAACATTTTCGCAGGTTTTGACATGAATACAAATGAAAGCAGATTATTAAATAAAATTCCAACAAATGTTGCTTGGATGCAGGAAGCACAGGCTAAGTGACAAGAATGTTTTAAATTCCCTTATGCGATACAATGATTGCTTAAGGCAATTTAATGGTTAAAAGTGGTACATGTTTCGTATTTTATCAACATCTTCAGCCACATAACACTGTTTAGATGAAAAATATATAAAATTGACAAAGTAATGCTTAAGAGGAAGTGTCCTTAAAATTAACATAAGATTGACAACATTAAAACAAACAAAAACTCAAGAGAAAATATATAAATTATTACTACAATTGAAATCAGTTGTCAAGGAAACACTTGTACAATATTCCATAGAGTGTATGTCCTAAATGAATATTCTTTTCTGAATAATTCATGAAAAAAGGTCAAATTATAAATTATACAGTTTATAGGTAATTGCAAGTGATAAAAATCATTGTTATCCGTATTGAAGATACTGAATGTAGGATGTTAAAAGGTTTTTTTTTTTTTCACCTATTCAATACATATAAATTTTATAAATTAGGAATTTATTGTAGATTCCACTTGAGACATGTTTCGCCCTTCATTGAGGGCATCATCAGTCAAAATTTCACCTCAAGGTAAAAAATCAGGTAACTGGTTAGTAATAGACATGTACAAATTAATACATATTATTAACAACATACAAAAATTAAGTATGGGAAATAGTTGCACAAAAGTGATGGTTGAACATGTAGGTTTATAGATGAAAAGTCAGCACCAATGCCTAAAAATAACATAGTAGAGTTCTGCAGTGGTGCTCTGGAGAAACAGTTGACGCAATCATATGAAAATAAAAAGTTTAAAAATATTTACAATATAACAATTAAGGGAGAAAAGGTGTAGTGTTTGGTATCAATGTTAGTAACCAAAAATTGATGTCAAAGGTTGGCAACTATACAGTATTTACATTGTTCAATTGAACAGTTGAGATAAAGTTTTTTTTAAAATATTTACATTTAACATTCAGCGTAAATGTTTGTAATAAAAACTAATGTTAATGATTGGTAACTATATAGTAATTACATTATCTAATTGAATAGTTGAGAATTTACAATTATATACATATTTACACAAGAGCAGCTGGTGCACATGGATAAAAAAAATTTTTAGTACCAAGTGCGTCCCGATGTTTTAGAGGTTGGAAGAAAGAATTAGCATTGACATTTCAGAAATATGTAGAGCAGATTATTTAGTTAAAAATCACTGGGGCTAGGGGAAATTTTCATAGCCAAATGAGGTTTTATAGGCATCAAGCTGAAAGTTTTCCGGTTGTAGCGCCGCATGTGCGTATTACCGACTGAGCCTCCTTCTTAGTCCACCAATACTCATCAACAATTACCTCTCAGCGACACATCAGATAACTTCCACTTCATACAATACAACTTTCAACAACTCGCCGGAACCCAGCGCACATCGGCACAAATATGGCGGGCCACTACGGCTCCTCTTCGCAGTCAGAATAAGAAGATGCCTCACCTCAGCTTTAACGCTCTGACTCTGCAGTTGCCGTATACATTCTAATCTCTCCACAGTTGTCCACAACACAAGCAACTCTATTCTATCTCACCAGACCAGTAAGAACAACAACTTCATCCCGTAGTCCGCCTTACTTTATTCCACGGAACAATATCATTTTGTCTCACCGGCATTTCACACCGATGTCTTCACATCACAATTGATGCTACAGAAGTCAACTAAAAGAATAAGCGGAAGTTTCAACCCACAACATTTTTCCTAATTAGCAATTACCCACTTTAACTGTCACCATTGTTGCCGTTCAAACGCACGGATTACCCATGAATCTCCAGCCACACTGACCAGTCTCCGTCCCGACCTCGGCGCTACAACCGGAAAACTTTCAGCTTGATGCCTATAAAACCTCATTTGGCTATGAAAATTTCCCCTACCCCCGGTGATTTTTAACTAAATAATCTGCTCTACATATTTCTGAAATGTCAATGCTAATTCTTTCTTCCAACCTCTAAAACATCAGGACGCACTTGGTACTAAAAAATTTTTTTATCCTTGTGCACCAGCTGCTCTTGTGTAAATATGTATATAATTGTAAATTCTCAACTATTCAATTAGATAATGTAATTACTATATAGTTACCAATCATTAACATTAGTTTTTATTACAAACATTTACGCTGAATGTTAAATGTAAATATTTTTTAAAAAACTTTATCTCAACTGTTCAATTGAACAATGTAAATACTGTATAGTTGCCAACCTTTGACATCAATTTTGGATACTAACATTGATACCAAACACTACACCTTTTCTCCCTTAATTGTTATATTGTAAATATTTTTAAACTTTTTATTTTCATATGATTGCGTCAACTGTTTCTCCAGAGCACCACTGCAGAACTCTACTATGTTATTTTTAGGCATTGGTGCTGACTTTTCATCTAAACCTACATGTTCAACCATCACTTTTGTGCAACTATTTCCCATACTTAATTTTTGTATGTTGTTAATAATATGTATTAATTTGTACATGTCTAATACTAACCAGTTACCTGATTTTTTACCTTGAGGTGATATTTTGACTGATGATGCCCTCAATGAAGGGCGAAACATGTCTCAAGTGGAATCTACAATAAATTCCTAATTTATAAAATTTATATGTATTGAATAGGTGAAAAAAACAAACCTTTTAACATCCTACATTATAGGTAATTGTCGAAAAGAAGAAAACCAGATATCACAATGTGGTTCTTATTATTAATGCAGATGAAAATATAACTAATTCTTAGTTGTCAATTCTTATTAAGCCTGCTTTCCTTTGGAACAGTAACTCCTGTCCTTCTTTCACAGTCTTGTGTCTGGTGTAATATTGATGATGCGTTCTTCCTTGCTCTTGCACCTGAGGAGGTGGAGGAGCGGGGGATATAGGTGTGTTAAGAACCTCCTTCCTGCCACCTATAGCTTCAACTGAGGAGGAATAGAGAAATTCCAATTCTTTTTTCGTGATCTTTCTCAAGCATTTTCAAATATACTAGAATTTGATAATATAAAGGATTCTTATATTCTACAGCCTTTATATTATCAAATTCTTATATTCTACAGCCTTTATATTATCAAATTCTTATATTCTACAGCCTTTATATTATCAAATTCTGGTATATTTGAAAATGCTTGAGAAAGATCACGAAAAAAGAATTGGAATTTCTCTATTCCTCCTCAATTGAAGCTATAGGTGGCAGCAAGGAGGTTCTTACCACACCTATATCCCCCGCTCCTCCACCTCCTCAGGTGCAAGAGCAAGGAAGAACGCATCATCAATATTACACCAGACACAAGACTGTGAAAGAATGACAGGAGTTACTGTTCCAAAGGAAAGCAGGCTTAATAAGAATTGACAACTAAGAATTAGTTATATTTTCATCTGCATTAATAATAAGAACCACATTGCGATATCTGGTTTTCTTCATTTCGACAATTACCTATAAACTGTATAATTTATAATTTGACCTTTTTTCATGAATTATTCAGAAAAGAATATTCATTTAGGACATACACTCTATGGAATATTCTACAAGTGTTTCCTTGACAACTGATTTCAATGGTCGTAATAATTTATATATTTTCTCTTGAGTTCTTGTTTGTTTTAATGTTGTCAATCTTATGTTAATTTTAAGGACACTTCCTCTTAAGCATTTTATATATTTATATATTTTATATATTTTTCATCTAAACAGTATTATGTGGCTGAAGATGTTGATAAAATACGAAACATGTACCACTTTTAACCATTAAATTGCCTTAAGCAATCATTGTATCGACTAGGTGGAAAATAATAAATACTTAATTGTGAATCTATTGAAGTGCGATACGGACCATGAAACTGATTTTATGTAATTCCCTTATGCTGTTGGAGCTGCAGACTGTACTCATGTACAAATTTAGAAGCCACATGTTCATGGGAATTACTACGTTTACAGAAAAGATGTCCCAAGCATTAACATACAGGCCACTTGGAATGGAAAGGAAGAGTTCAACCACGGCCTGGCTTTGTCCACGACTCCTGAATCTGGAGGAATTCCGATGTCTTCAGAGTTATGATGCCTCTGTTGGAAGTCGAAGAGATGTCAACTCCTGCAGATCTGGCTCCTCAAGAAAATAAATTCAATTGTCAATATACCATTTACATCATAAATAACTTTTGTCATTTACGTTATACTACTGTCCTCAATTTATTACTGTCTTCATTAACAGGCTATATTTTCCTACCTTTCAGATGGCCCCCTGCATTAAATTCATCAGCCACTTATCCCATTATTATAACGATATGGGTTTGTTTCCAGTACGCTTTAATTCTACTTTATATTCCATTCTTATGTTCATGTTTTGTAAATTTTTACCAACAGTTGTTGGACCAAAATAGTTATGTTAAATTTAGCAAGAAGTTCACACTGAACTGCATTTATTGCACTTACTTTCTTGTGTTTCTTATCTGGTAACTGCATTTATTGCACTTGGTTCCTTGTGCTTCTTATCAGGTAACTGCAGGGTTCCCAAGCGTCCCAGATATTACGGGACAGTCCTATATTCATTCTAAATGTCCCGCTCCCCAAACGGTTCTTATCTGGGATGGCCGCTGTCTCGTATTTTCAAGCATTTTGTAACTCGAGAGAAATGAGTCAGTTTTCACATCTCTGGTATAATATTTCCTTCAAAAATCTCTCTTTTCTTCTTTCTGTCTGATGTTTTCATTGCAAAGAGGACTTACTCTCACATATTTGTTCGCAAAGACCGAAGAAACTCTTTGGTTCATTGCTTACAATTTTGGCGAGTTTCAGGTTGGCCAGCGTGGTAGATATAATGGATAAGAATGAACAACTACCGTCAGTGCCGCATGCACCATGCTCTTTCCATCTGCAATATTTTTGACTCTAGAAAAAGAGATATCCTTCTACGATATTAGTGCCCTTATTTGTAAGTTAAACATACGGAATGTGATTTTTTTTACAATTGGCTTAACATCGCACCGACACAGATCGATCTTATGAAAATGATGCGACAAGGAAGACCTAGGACTGAGAAGGAAGTGGCTGAGGCCTTAATTAAGATACAGCCCCAGCATTTGCCTGGTGTGAAAATGGGAAACCACAGAAAACCATATTCAGGGCTGCCGACAGAGGGGCTCGAACCCACTATCTCCCAGATGCAAGCTCACAGCTGTGCGCCCCTAAACGGATGGCTAACTCGCCCGATAGAATGATGTTGATGTAGATAAAGTATATGAGGGGTATTCAGTTATAAGACCCTATTTATCAGTGACACAAGCAGATAGTAATTTGCCTGTAAGTGAAAAGTGGATATAAATATCCCAAAGTGTAGGGGCATATGAAGTAACAAACTTTGTGAAAATGGTTTCTTTTTGTTTGAACATACTTGCCTCAAATTCTTTCATCGGGAGGGTTATTTTCACCTATGAATGCAAAATGTTTGGATGTGAGAAACAGATGTTCTGTGTAAATTTTTTTTCAGTTTCATGCTACGACTATTTATTACAATCGGTCCAAAGATATGCTGAATGACACAGTATCGGCACGGAAATAAAATGTTTGTTTTGGTATGTGTACCATCATTTATTAATAAACTGCTCTGTGATGGCATTTCACTTCTGTAAAATTAGAAGTTCACTAGTTGTCGATTATGTCACGCACTGATATCCTCAAAAACACACCTGTCCCTTAATTTATTTTCAGGAATCTGGCAATCTGGGTAACATGACTTTGAAAACAGAATCTATGTTCCTTTAAAATGGAGATAAAAGCGGACTGGAATTCCACACTGTCTTCTGCCATGGTGAGCAGTGAATTATCCAGAAGTCATTGAAGTGTTATCTACATGGCATGTGCATGACCTTGATCAGTGACAATGTGCGGTTGCTCCAGACACTTGAGTTTACACTATGCTTCCGCTCTATATTATTATTTACCGCAAATGGAGAGTGGAAGACACTCAGCGAGCAAACGCGCACTTCCTTGGACTCATTTATATTCACACCACCCAATATCATGGTGGGGAAAGTGGTGGTCAACAATTTTGCCCTTAACTGGTTTTTCAATTCAGTAAAATGTGACTTTTTATTTCTATAGAATATTTAACAATCTCATTATCCTCATGAGACACATAAATTCCTCGCCCCAACAGGGAATAAGAATAGTTCTGCTCTAGATTTATCTATCTGTGCAATCTCAAAAGCAAAGGTGTAGGAATCCTTAACAGTATGGAGTCAGTTATATCTTATCTTGAAGCATGGCAGTAGTAGGTGATTTCAAAGTTCCGACAAGTTGGGACTCCCATCTTACCGATGAGTAGAAATCGTACTGCTACCTGGATGACTAACTCTCAGGCCGCTGGATTGGACTCACTAATGAGAACGACCTGGTGATGTTTACATATCCTTCTAAGTTGCATCACTTTTTCGTTGTAGGGACATGTTTAACCTTTACCCTCAAATTAAAGTTCTCTGTGTTGCCTCTACTACTCATATCTTAAATGTACATTTTTATCTTATACTAGCAGTTTCCCGCTGGCTCAGCCCGCAATGTACAAAGTATGGTGTTGTTCATTACTATCCTCATGGATGCATTTGCAAAGTTTCGAGTTAATGAAATAAAGCACATGATCTGCTGTGGTAACAGAATGTAGTATTATGTCAACAAAATACTTGAAAACACATCACACAAAGAAATTTAATTAAACATTCCTTGGAACAACACTACGCGCCGAACTGTTAAAAAGTCCTTCAAAGATATTCGTCATGGAGACAAGTGTACTCATAATTTTTCTCAAAATCTACCAATTTAAGTAGTTATTACCTCAAAAGAAAGCGCTTGATCCGTTGAGTGTTTTTATACCAAAACAAACTACGTACCTCAATTAGAACGAAAGATATGATTGGTTCAATGAGAAAAAAATGTTGAAGAAATGAGAAGTCAGATTGAATGTGCACTCATAACCTTCCTCAGAATCAACCAATTTGAACAGTTAAGAGCTAAAATGAAAGAGCTCGATCCACTGAGTGTTCTTAGGCTAAAACGAACTCCATACCTGAGTTGGAACCAAAGATATGATTGCTTCAAAGGGACAAAAAAAAATGAAAAAGTCAAATAATATGAGGAAGGTGGTTTATAGTACCTGATGACAAATCTGTGCATGAATATCTTTCAGTTAAAAAAAGAATGAAGGAAATCGACCAGTTAGAATGGCCGGAGTGACTGACTTTAGTTTTCATAAAAAAATTTAATATATAGATGACCTGTATTAATCTTTAACGATTTTGGAGATAGCACTTGCTTTCAAATGATGTAGTCAGGCTGTACAAGTTTACAGCAAGCTATACGGGAGCAAATAAAAGCAATATGTGGAATCTAAGACTAATGTTTTTGCATTTTTATTATTATCATTAGCGCATACCAATTGGTTTTGTTAATAATTTAGAGTACAATTTATCGCTATAAAGCAATTGAAAAACTATATTCAGTCTCTGTATCAATTCCTCATGGTAGTTTGTAGGCTGAAACCACTGTAAATGGCGATTTCTTGAAATATGAATCTGTTGATTTATAATTGTGCCAGCTGTCAGCATCAGGTACATGTTGGGTTAGGGTACACATACCGACCATCGTCAGTTAACTATTAGGCATCGTGAAATGCTACTAGATATATTCATTAGGAGCAGAGGTGCGAAAATACTGTGGTTTCGTGTGTTGCCTGCAATATACAACATATATATGACTAGAAGACCACATGGCGACCATGTTTGTTTACTATTGCTCGAGCTTTCGTGTACATGAGTGGACAGCTGACGGCTACCCTGTTATCTAAATAATAGATTTTTGACTGACTGTCAAAGAGTATCTGGATTCTACAATGTTTCGCGAGGAACCATGAGATGGCAGTACAGTATATCGTGTATTTTGTCGACTAAGTGACGGCAGGCGAGCGGTGGGCGATAAAATGCCATGTCGGGTCTCCCCCGACATGTGACCGGAACGGGAATATCATGTCGGGTCTCACCTGACAGACAAGTGGTAAGGGATAAGGCATTCTTCAAGTACCACTACTGGGTATTTATAACTGCAAGGACACTAATTTCAGGAACTCGCCCAACCGCTGCATCTAGCAGTGCCGTCAGAATTTCTAACATGTAGTGACCATCCTGAGCAAGGCACAGATTGTTCAAGTAGAGGAGTATAAATAATCATCATCCCCCTTCCATAGCTCTCTCACACATTTTTTTTTAAGTGGCTTTTATGACTCTTGGATGTACTGGATATTTTTCATGAATATAATTCATAAAAACTGAACATGATGGTTCATAGTAAGGTTAGTGTAGTTATGACCTTAGAGACGGCTGCACAAATGTTAAAATCAGTAGTAAACAACTTCATAAATAAATTACTGATACCAATAAAAAGGAGAATATAAATTAAGTGGAAGCAGATGGAACACAGCATGAGAAATTGTAGAAAAACAACTAAAATCTTGAAAACATCAAAATAAAAATTTCCCTCCATGATCACACAGGCCTTTTATACAATGAATTGGAAAATCCAATTATCAAAGTTGACCATCAATGTTATGACATCTATTCGATCAGGAGAAAAGATGAGTAAAAATCAATAATTAGCAAACTCCCCATACACATATTAATATAAACCTGTTGGTGACAAAGAATGGAATAATCAATACTGCAAAAATGAACCTGATCCTCTCATGATGGTAGGCAAAAAGGACCTGACCAGTCACAATCAGTTTCTTCATGAACATTGACCTAAATGTCACTACAGTAAAACCTCGTTAATTCGAAGTCGTTGGGACTCAAAAATCGGACTTCGAATTACGTGATTTCGAATTAACCACCAATTCGCAATTCAGAAGTACCGGTACCAACCCTTGCCGCGTTTCAAAATATTCTAAGGCCCGTTACTGCATGCAGTTAACCTTGCTTCACAGTTTATACCTTTCAAATGCGACGAAAAAAGAACTATTTCCAAAATGTATCCAAGAAGGTGCATTTACAGTATTCAAATAATGCACTCGGATATCTCACTGGTAAACATAACCTCACGCAACGAAAGAAGGAAAAAAAAAAAAAAAGCACGATTCGAAGACGAGGAGAAATCTGTGCTGGCTTCCATGTGCAAGTGCTTTATTAATTGGATTACTATACTTTATGCATTTTAGATGCCTTGTATTTACACAGAAAGTACCCGATGCCTTTAAAATCGAACTTTCCTATGACTCTATCCTCGTACGATTTCCCGCCATGGCACTTCTCTCGAACTTCAGAAATGTAAACACTTGCCGCGTCACAAACTATTCTACGACCCATTAATGCATGCATCACCTCGATTCACAGTTTAAACCTTTCAAATGCCATGGAAAAAACTATTTCTGAAATATATCCAACAAGGTGCATTTACAATGTTCAAATAATGCACTTCGATAAATCACTGATAAACATAACCTCACGCAACGAAAGAAAAAAATCGCACAATTCAAAGACGAGGAAAAATTATGCCGATTCCCCTGTGCAAATGGATTATTTTTTTGATTTCTGTACTGTTTGCATATTTAGATGCTTTGTACTGGCATGGAAAGTGCCCGATGCCCTTAAAACATTGTAGCTTATCGAACTTTCCTATGACGAGGGGATAAAGTATTTCGCTTCCATGTGCATTGCAACGCACTACTATGACGCCCATCCCTCACCCTTGTACATTTCCCGGCTGGCAATTTCTCCTTTAAAACCATAAGACCATTTGGGCTCGCATAAAAATAAAGCAATGCAGTTTCACCGGCAATGACTATATTGTTCCGTGCCTACGAATTTATTATATGAGCCACGTTTTTTCGTCAACTGTCCGTATCGCCAGTGTTCGCGGATTCTGTTTTCCCGCACACTGCCTGTTGTGTGATATTACGGCGTTCCTTAAAAGACTGAATTCAAAAGAATTCCGAGTTCATTCAACTTAGCAGTCATGAAGCGCACTGTAGACCCACCGAAGTGAGTGTAAGTGCGGAAAGCTACCCCTCCACGTTCTGGAACGCGCGTTCTATTATGACGCGGAACGGATAAATTTCGAGTTGAAATTACTCTGTAACATACTATGTTTTAAAATGTAAAGGCAGTTTCGAATTAAAAGTCTGAATTTCGGTAATGGGGCCGACATTGTGCTTCGAATTACGAATTATCCGTATTTCGAATTAAACAATTGAAATAACATGCAAAACTATATCTCATGTTTCCGGGAACGAGAGCTTCTTCGAATTAGGCGGGATTTTGAATTAACCGATTTCGAATTATCGAGGTTCTACTGTATAGTAGTTTTACCAAATTAAGAAAAATTCCATAGCATTGATAGGATTCCTAACCAACTCTAGGGTTCAGGTACTGATATCTCAAACTCACTGGAAATCTTACTGGGGCCCTGTAGGTAAGATGAAGGTGTTCATTCTCTACAGAATAGGACCTGCTCAGTTAATTTACACTGAATATTATTAGTGTTATGTAGCCAACCATTAAATAATCCATGGGGGAAAATAAAGAATATAAGGTTCCAATGTCAACAACTATCCAATATTTCCAATAACAATGAATGACATCCAGCACGCCATCACCACTCATCTGATGGCCACTGACAGCCACAACATACAGCACACCTACCAGACTAACACCTAGATATGTCATGCTATGAAAGTAGAACAAAATGAAACATCTGACAAAGTACATTTTAAAAGTTGGTGAGTTTCTGCCTCATGTTATGCACTGAATATTTGTCCAGGTGAAACACTCTGTAACCAATAACTCTGAAATGTTTTAAATATCACTTAAATTCTGATCACTATTAAGTGATCAGGAATTATACTTACAAAAGATGTACTTGCTGTGCCTTCAAGCCGAACAGGTTCCTCCTTGATCTCTATTTTCTTGCCCATTTCACACTGCAACGGAAGTCATTGTATGAAAATGAGCCAAAAATTACTTCCATTGACATTTTACTGAAAGAAAGGTACTGGAAAGGTATATTTATATTAACATCATGAGCGTGATAGTTTATTTACCTTTGAAGTGGTAGGCAGCCCTGTAGCTCTGCATTATTTTCAATATTTTTATCACAGTCACATAGCCTCTAGTCTTCCATGAAAATCAAATCACAGGTACAAGGCCTTTATTTCACACATACCAAAAGCACTGGCTGAGACTGACTGATAGCAGTACATATTTTTTTTAACGGAGAATTCACTTCTCCTTCAGCAGGTAAGCAATCCCTATTTGCTAACATTGCAGGACCATGCAGTTGGTCTACCACTACTAAGCAGTCTTCGAGAGGCATGGCAATCCAACTGATGATCCCAATTGGCACATCTGGGCGAAGTTCTCCAAATGCACATAGCCTAACCGCCCATAAGCTGGTTCTATTCCCAAGATTTTAAATTCTCTCCAACTTGAATGTAACTGGCATTAGGAAAAGGGGCCTGTCTTTATATTGAAAACTCCCCATCTCTATTGTTAATGGCAACTGGCAACTGAGTTAGCCATTATGGTACAAACACCTGAAATCTATTGTGAATGGTGGTAGGAAACGTGGCCTGCCATTATCAACAAAACTCCGCAAAGCCCACCTTACATTGGAAACAAACAATTTAATATAACCTTACTCATTGTGTGTACAGTAATTTACACAGAAATCCATATAAAATATAGAATACTGTAGTGAAGCATGGGTACATTAGCTAGTTAGTAATATTTCTTCAAGGAATGCTTCAGATTATGAAACCACACGTGTAATTGTACGCCACATGCAATTTTTTGGAGCTACTCATTTCCATTTTTTGTCATTAATATCACCGTTTCCTTCCTTTATTTATTTTATGTTTAATGGGTAACTTGTATTATTATCAAGGCAATCTTTTATTAACCTCATACCTTGGAGTGATGAGGCAATCCCTAGATTCTTGATTTCGTTGCACTGCACAATTATTTTGCACCCGTGTCTCTCCTTCTAGGTATTCCAAGTTTCATATCTTCTGCATCACTCCATGACTGTTGCATGTTGGTGATGGTTTGTTACTTTTGTTTGCAGTGTGTTGTCATCCTTGCAGTTCAGTCAGATTTTCCCTCACCTTGCAGTTTGGTACATTAGTATTTCCGGAATTGTTGAATAATGTAAAAATACAGTATTGACTATATTTGAAAATACTGAAGTATGATTGTCAAGAATGCAAAGAAACTGTTACAGTGGATAGATCAAGTGGAAAATTGGATAAACAGGAAGGAAGAAGCAGCTGAAGATATAGATTATGTAATTGACATTTGCTGTTATAATGTTGAACAAATTAAACCAAGTTTCCTGGAATTGAAATTGAACCTGTTGTTCAAAAATTCTGACCAAGCAGTACAGAACAAACTCTATACACAGGGAAAGATGAATGAACCACATGGGAAGTATACTGCAGAAACACGGCACTTAATACTACAATAATAATTAAATTTATGTTTTAATGGTTCACCTTTTCAATGCTATATTATGCAATGTTTATATTATATTTGAACCTTGTTTGGAACTAGTTTCAGCCTTGGCCGCCCATCATCAGCCATAATATAAAACAGTACAAATACATCTAATGACTAAAACCAATGCACAAACACAAATGACATTAAAAGGTAATAAAAGGATGAACTATGTGCAAAACACGTAAAATATGAAGTTAAAATAAGACTAAATTACTTGGGTGCACTGCATCGCGTTAAAATGTTAGCGCTTCTTGTTAAAATATCTTGAAAAGTGCTAATGGAGATTGTAAAGAATGGCACACAAAGGTATGATAAATAGCTGGTAGTTCATAGAATGCAGTTGGTGGAAATTTGCAATTCAATGTGGTGTCCATGAAGTTGACCTAAATAAATGATAGTCAAAATTAATGAACTAAAAGGAAAGAGAGTGAAAATCAAATGGCATAAGTTATATGAGACTTACCGTAGGTTACAGCATGTGGTGTGTGGCCCACTGTGTGCCTCACTTATGGGGAGGACTAGAGATAGGATCATGAGATTCAAAGGGAACACAGCAAAGTAAAGAGTGGGTGCAAAAGGGAAAGGAGAGAGCTGGGAAAGGAAGGGGGGAAGGGGTTTAAGGCAGGGTCAAAGGATGTGGGAAAACAGATGGCTGCTGAGTGAAGGTGCTGTGAATAGAATAACTTGAATTATGAATTTTAGGTTTGATGTTTCCAAAAATAGGAATCAGAAGGTCAAACAGGATATTTGTCTTTTCAGAAATATCATTAAGGTTATAATTTGGGTTGAAATATTGATCTATGTGCATGAAGCAGCTTTCTGTGATGTTAAGGAGGGGTCTTTCGTTCATGACTTTGAGAATTTCCATATCTTGTTTTTAGTCCGTGAATTTGTGATTATAGTCATGCTTATGCTGTCTCACAGCCAAAAATCTATTGTATTTAAGGACATTAATGTGTTCTGAGTATCTTATATTAAAGCTCCTTCCAGTCTGTCCAAAGTAAGAAAAATTACAGCAGTACTATGCAGAGGAAACTTGTGAGACATCTACCAAGTGCCAGATGGAAAGCACAAAATGAAAATTCCACAAAGGAAGCATGGCCTTTATTTTTCCCTGCAGACACTACAAAGCTAATAGTGCATTATACCAATCTCTAATTGGCAGATGCATAAAAGAGATGTTCGTGATACCAATTAAGCAATGTAGAAATCCCTACATTCGTAATTAAAATAGCGTAAAACTACAACAATTCTTATGAAAATAAATACAGAAAGCTTTAATTAACCAATTAGATCTGGAATTGTATTATAAAGGTTACATTTATTTTGCGCGTGAGGGAATTTCTTATCATGTGCCTACTTCTGTCCCTAGTGACCTCATTCCCTCTGCCAGCTTAAGTAATGAAATTATATATTAATTTAGTAAATTCCATGTAATGTTTTCAGTCATTCTGAATCTCTAATAACACTATGTTCTTATGATTTTATTGCATTCAGGATATGCTTCTCCTTATCATGTCTACCCTTCTTTTCTTTGGGGACTGCGTTTCAATACATATCTGACTTCCCACTGTTATTGTATACTATCTTCTTGAGTTTTTATGTGTAGATTGCCTTTTATTTACTGGAAATAAATTGTTAATAGGGACTGATATGTTTATGATGGCTTATTTCCTTAGTTGTGGGATCTGTTGTAAGTTTTTTCCAGGATTTAGATTTTGTAAACTTCTCTTTATTATATTATTCAATTATAAATAATTTTCTACTAAATAACATTTTTATTTATTTGTTCCTTATTCTTGTTCAGTGACTTGGGAGCTTATAAAGGATTCTCCATTTTAATGTTCAACGGATTCTAACCATGAGTTGTGAATTATGTTAAAATCCAACTATCTTTAATTATATTTTATCAAGAGATCCCTAATCATTATCTTAATTTAAAGGAAATTTATTATTTTCATCATACTATTCAACTTATCATGAATCATGTCATGTTTTACCATTTCAAATGTACTATTCAAGTTATTTTAATTTATAAAATCTATTGTTAACGGTAATGGGTGATCTCAAAACTTCCACTCAGGCAAAGGTACAGAACTTATTATAATTCATTTTGCGTACTTGTTCACACCCTCTTTGTTCTCCAGGGAAAGGGCCTGTTTATACCATCACCTGAGTTGGGTATTTCTAGATTTTGGTTGCCATCAAAGGGTATGTCTGTTACATGATGTTCCTTGTACTAGTGAGTTTTCTTGCTTTTCATGTTTATCATGTGATGAATTTCTTCTGTTTTGATGGGCTCTGTTTTGCTTGTCCTGCCTTACACTGCCTCTAAATATCATGTTCACACACAGAGCAAGTGAGAGGTAATATCATAGCCCATAGTGCCGGCCTGGTACAAAATAATGCTTTAGCATAAGGGATGAATGACACTGTGTGAAGCTAATAAATGAAGGAAGAATATGATAAATCAATTATAACTTCTTGCCATGAAACAGAGAAAATTAACTATGCGATTTTTCTTCCTATATTACCAAGAAAATGTTTTGCTCATAGACGGTTGCCAGAGATAGATAGCTTGAGAAAGGAGGTCAATGTATCAAAATAAAAAATGAAAGGATGTAGTAAATCTACTGACACAAGGACGATGCCTTCAAATACCACTAGACTGGGCCAGAATAGAAACTGAGTCAATCAGCCTGGCATGAACAACAACAGATCACTAGAAAAGTAATATCAAGTAACTGAACTTGAGCAACATAGGTGGAAACAGAGGTAGAGGATGCAGTGCACGCACTATACAAGTCCGCACCAGGTGGTATTGATGACTACATAATGAAATAAACACACAACTTCTGGATGACCCTGTTCAACAAGTTATCACTTTTCGAATGTTTTCCTGTATTCCTTATTCTTAACCAACTATATTTTATATTTATCTTATGCTTCCTCCTTTTTCTTGTATTTTTGTGCCTTTCTTATCATCGTACATTTCCTGCATCAAGAGTGAAGAACTGTGAAGGAGGCCCCTCAATGAGTGCTGATGTCTGCCATCCTGATCAAGCTGAGAAGCAAAAACCAGCCTGATGGGGCTGAAAAGAGAAGGATGTAGAATTGGGATTGGCGAGGAGAAAGCCTGAGGCAGTGTACAAAAAAGTGGAAATTGTCATCATCCTTTTGCGTTTTGTGTTCATTTTCATCTCCTCTTTGTGTTGCACCCTCTTACACACACACACTGGACTGTCATTATGTTCATCCTATTAAGAGTTCGTTTCCACATGACACTTGTTTGTTCCTCTCCAATAACTATTGCACCTTTTGTGTTTGTCCTGTGTTTCTAAAATGTTTACCTCCTCTATTTTATCTTTATCTTATCTTTCCTCCCTGTTTATCTTGCTTCCTGCTTTAAGACTGGAGATCTGTCAAGATGGCACCTGAATGAGTGGTTATGTTCTCCTTGATGCTGAAGCTGGGAAGGAGAACTCATCGTGGACTGAGAAAACATGGATGTAGAAGAACTGGGATTGATAAACTCTCCTATCATGTGTTCCCCTGCCCTCTCTGCCTTTATGAGTTGATCTGACAATTGCTTGTTCATTTCCAATGCTTATCCCTCCATCTCTTGATTGCTACAGATTAGATTGAAGACAAACCATCAAGTGACCGCTCCCACTATCCCTGTAGACTCCCAAGCAGCCTTGACTGTCATCTCAAACAGACACAGAATGCATCTGCTTGCTCTTGCTATCAGAAATAAAACCATTCATGTAAATAACCTCAATAACATTCACTGGCTCAAAGGGCAAGAGAAACTTTGAGGGAATGAAAGAGCAGACCGCAAAGCAAAAACTGCACCCAGCTATCTACACATCATTTCTTATAGTACAATACCAATGACAAAATGCAGGAAGTTCCTGAAACAATGAAAATATATAGCCTTTTGCCAGTCGTTCAACTTGGTCACGAATGAAATGAATGATGCTGGCATCTAGTGGCAAGGATAGGAACCGTGCCGGCTGCCAAAGCCTGTTGCCCTCCTCTGGAGCAATTATTAATGACTGACAGTTGAAATGAAATGATATTGAGGTGAAAGATTACAGGATAGGTGAGAGAACTGAGAGAAGAGCTTGTCCAGTAAAAATCTCAAAATCTTACATGGACTGACCAGGATTTGTACCACAGAACCCAGCTGTGAGAGGCCAGCATGCTGCTGCTTGAGTCATGGAGGCTTTTTGCAAAAAAGATTACACCAAATGTGGACTGACACATGTCTCACCTCACAGAGTGCTTCTCACACTAAACTATTCATTCCAAGTATCTCCCATAGACATTCCGTATATTTCGTGCTTAATTACATCCACATGCATTTCTTTATAAACCAAGGCTGTTTTAGATCAACCCTTCACAGAATAAACATAATTACTTGACCAGTGTGTAACAGCCCAAAGAATACAAAAGAAATGTCTCACCACATCATGAAAGAATGAACCCTCTTTGCAAGGGAATATCCTACTCTACCATAGTCTCTTCGCCTATCTCATAAGCAAACATCACATATAAACTCCCAGCATTTCAAGCTTCACCATATCAATCTTCCATAAGATTCTAAAATAATATGACTGCACTCTAATATACAACTCTGTAAATACCACTGGTATATCAACACATCTCCTGCCAATATAACACTATTACAATATTAAACTATTAGCAATATCATATTTACAATATAGCAGGTCATGGTTTCTGGAAAAAAAAAATCACTGTCGTTATCATTATCAAAGGGTAGAGAAAGGCCACAACCTATTCAATACAATTAGATTAATATTTTACCTTATATAATTGGCACTTGTTTCAAATTTGCTACATTAGGTCATCTTCAGCCTTAATCAAATTGGAAATACATGCATACATATAACCACCAATAAAAAATTGCATATTGGTATGTCTTAAGTAAAACCTATATCCACAACAGTGATCAAGTGTCTGACTACACATTTAAAATTGAAACTAAAATAACACATTAAAACTGTGATGATGATGCTTGTTGTTTTAAGGGACCTAATATCTAGGTCATCGGGCCCTGATGGTATGAAATGAAATATTAAAAGTTTTAAATCAACCACTGGCCAAAATGGCACGAAGAATGATTGGATATGAATTTAAAACAATCAGTGGATCCTACCCAAAAACTACCCTAAAAAAGTATAACTGACCAAGAGACCACTTCTAAAGCACAATCCTGAGTCGAGGATGCTTGTTGTCTAATGGGGTCCAAAATACAGGTCGACGGCCCCGCATAATGGTACTTATCGCTAGTAAGGGAGAACCATGGTATTTGTCTTGTTGGGGTAATAATCAAAAGGAGCGCATTATGGTACTACTAACAAGTATTGGACGTCATACAGTTGACGCAAACCTATGGTGTTTCTCACATAATGGTGTCACACATAGCCAATGCAAACCAAAGGTGTTCCTCACCTAGGCCTTCTAATCACGAGTGCTGGTATTGCCGTGGTTTTTCTCACACAGTGGGTACTAAGCACAGGCAACGCAGACCATTGGTGCCGCAGATATAGTGGTACTAATCACAGGTAACGCCCAGACCCCTGCTGTTGCTCACAAGGGTACGACTCACGGGTACTGGAAACCCACAGTGACTCTAATATAGTGGTACTACTTGCAGGTACAGGCAACCCATGGTGTTCCCTGCATGATGGTACTAATCAAAAGTAGTTTCATGGTTCTAATACAATCATCCCTTGGTCGCCTCTTTTAGTCGTCTCCCATGACAGGCAGGGGATACCGTGGGTGTATTCTTCGTCTGCATACCCCACCCACAGGGAGGTAGACAGAGAATGAAGAAATAAGAAGGGATTCGTCACTTCAAAAAAATGAAGCAATGGACAAAGAAAGGCAAAGGCCACGAAGTGCGTGAAAATGAAAGACTCCCTAGGCCTCGAATGCTCTAATACCGTCGGGGTCAGAAAAGAACAAGAGTTGACCAAGGGAGGTCGGACAGGATAGATGAAAGTGAGGAGCCTAGCACAAGTAAGTGGAAGCAATGCCAGGTCTCAGCTAAGGGCCCCGTGGTCACCAACCCACACTCCCAAGTTCAGAGCCCCTTGGGCCCCTTTTAGTCGCCTCTTACGACAGGCAGGGGATACCGTAGATGTACTCTACATGTGCATTCCCCACCCACAGGGGGTCATTAAAACTATTGTGACTCATGTTGGACAGGAAAGGTCTAGGAGTGGGAAGAAAGCAGCCGTGGCCTTAATTAATGTACAGCCCCAGCATTTGCCTGGTGTGAAAATGAGAAACCACGGAAAACCATCTTCAGGGCTGCGAACAGTGGAATTCGAACCCACTATCTCCCAGATGCAAGCTCACAGCTGTGCACCCCTAACTGCATGGCCAACTCACGTGGTAAACAGTTTATATATAGCTTTGAAAGGGACATTCACAACCTGAATAAGTGGCCTCTCCATCAGGTGTAATGATGTATTGTTTTAATCCAGTGAAAAGTGAATGCCCCAGGTTTCTAGTAATTTATGTGCACTCAGCACTGACACCAACACCTGATTGGCTGCCAAGAGAGAGCGGAGGCATAATTACCTTTAATAATATTAATATAACTGTATCATTATTTACCCCTTGATAGTAATCAATTGTCGATACAGACAATAATGAAACTCGTAACTTATTTGTTATCATTATTGATTCCATGTCATGCAAACTAGCTGTATGTATTTCAAAACACTAAGATGACAGAAATTGTTCCCACAAGAGGCTGATGTATTTGAGCACCTTTAATATCATCAGAGTGATAAAGGATTTAATATTACAACTTGAAACCAGAAGGCAAGACCTCCACAGCCTGAGCCACTCAGACTGCCATTTTTCCTGACAAGCGTTACAAAGCAAAGGGAGATGGAGACAAACCCACTTCTCCCTCAAAACCTAATGAATGAATTCAGCTTTCAGACATGCTGTGCAAAATAAAGGTGGCATACTTGTAAATTCTGCATTTATGTAATTATTAAAAAAATATCTAGTCAATTTGAGATCTGTATACAAATATATAATATGTAGAATTATGTAACCAGTCAAACTCAGGTGACAGTTAAGGGTTTAATTGTAATCACTATTAATTTATCTGGAATGATACTTACACATGAAGTATTTGATGTTTCCTCAAAGCCGATTAGTTCCTCTTTGATTTTTACTTCCGAGTCCATTTTATATAGTGTTAGATGGTATAGACAGACCTTGCACTGAAACATGAGCAACCAACAATATTATTGCTGTTTTCTTGTCAAACCTGTAGTTTTAGGCGACTCCAGTTTTACCTGGAAACTGAACTCCAAAGGTAAACAATTTTACTGAAAAAACATCCCACACACCCAGATTGGGATTAATTTGCACACCCCTTGTGAAAAGCCTATGACTATGGAACTTACGCACCGCCTACTACACTGAGATTCTAGTGATGGGTTTGATGTACATCCCATACAATCCTATCCTGTGCTACGCTGTAGATGTACTCTAATTTGTTCATTATATCTTGTCCTCTACACAACAAATGACATTTTTATTTACAGTTTGTTTAACATCACAATGGCACAGATAGGATTTAAGGCATTATGGCTAAGACTGGGAAGGAAGTGATCTTGGCCTTGAGTAAGATGGTGTGCAAATGGTTAATTTAATTTCGTGTGGCTATTACTAGCCGATTGCAGCCCTTGTAAGGCAGACCCCCGATGAGGGTGGGCGGCATCTGCCATGTGTAAGTAACTGCATGTTATTGTGGTGGAGGATAGTGTTATGTGTGGTGTGTGAGTTGCAGGAATGTTGGGGACAGCACAACACCCAGCCCCCGGGCCATTGGAATTAACCAATTAAGGTTAAAATCCCCGACCCGGCAGGGAATTGAACCCGGGACCGTCTGAACTGAAGGCCAGTACGCTGACCATTCAGCCAATGAGTGGGACGTGCAAATGGTAAAACACTGGAAACTGTCTTTAGGGCTGCCATGGCCACTTCCTACCCACTTCTAGCCCTTTCCTATCCTGTCATCACCATACATCCTGTATGTGTCAGTATGATGTAAAGCCAATAGTAACAAGCAAAAAGAAATTCTACAACCAAACCTTCAAAACTATTCATTTCTTGCTCAACTTGCAGGCCAAATGATCTGCTCCTAACCACTGTCCCTGTCCCTCTGCTAGCTCTATAGGCTATGAAAAGTCTGTACTGTACCATATAAACCTCACTGTCTTTAGACTAGAGTCCAGAGGTGATTTAGTTGCAATATACATTTGAAAGTCACTATTACGTATATTCTGGTATAGTTCATTCAGTTTTGTTTTCAATCCACAAACATTTGGATAGTAAAAGGAGAGCCCAGTCTTATTCATCACATTTACTAATTATGTAAATCATCCTGGCTATTAATGACAACTGTGTGCAAACCCTGTGCCTTATGTATTTTAATAAGCATAGTTGTTGTCTCAACGCACAATCCTCACCTGGGCCAGCATGCCCTTTAAGAGCTACCACACAATATGTTGAATTCAGTAGCAGCTTAGCCAAATTCCTTATTGAAGACACAAATTATTTGATAAGAGCCAGCCAGGTACTCACTGGTAACTTTATACAAAACGTTAAAACCATTATTGATTACGTTACAATATTCACTGTATGTCTGCCAGGCGGTTAGGGGCACGCTTGCTGTGAGCTTGCATCCAGAATATAGTGAGTTTGAATCCCGCTGTCGGCAGCCCTAAAGATGGGTTTCTGTGGTTTCCCATTTTCAAACCGAGCAAATGCTGGTGCTGTACCTTACTTAAGGCCACGACCACTTCCTTCCTACTCCTAGGCCTGTCCTATCCCATCATCACCATAAGACCTGTCTGTGTTGGTATGACGTAAAGCCACTAGCAAAAAAACCAACAAACAGTTCCGAACTGGCTATGAACTCCTTTCTTACAACAAACCATTCCGAACTACTTATGAGCTCCCTCGTTACAAAAAACAGTTCCGAACTGGCTATGAACTCATTTGTTTCACCAAACAGTTCTGAACTGGTCATGAGCTCCTTCGTTACAACAACCTCTTCTGAGCTGGCTATGAACTTCTTTGTTACAACAAACAGTTCCAAACTGGTTATGAGCTCCTTTGTCACAACAAACCACTCCGAACTGGCTATATACTAGTTCCGAACTGGTCATGAGATCCTTCCTTACAAAAAACAGTTTCGAACTGGCTATAAACTACTTCATTGCAAGAGTTCTGAACTGGGTATGAAATTCCTTCAAAATTATCTTAATGAGAATATGCAAATCAGAATGCTTCTAGAACTGATTGTTAATAAAGGTTTGTTAGAATTGGTAAGTGGCAATTTTTTTTTTTTTTGCTAGGGGCTTTACGTCGCACCGACACAGATAGGTCTTATGGCGACGATGGGATAGGAAAGGCCTAGGAGTTGGAAGGAAGTGGCCGTGGCCTTAATTAAGGTACAGCCCCAGCATTTGCCTGGTGTGAAAATGGGAAATCACGGAAAACCATCTTCAGGGCTGCCGATAGTGGGATTCGAACCTACTATCTCCCGGATGCAAGCTCACAGTAAATGGCAATTGTCAACCGTATGAACACCATCTACGAATTGTTAAATAAACCTTTAATGACGAATGATGGAAGAGTACACTATTCAGCTATTTGCTTTACGTCGCACTGACACAGCGATGATGGACAGGAAAGGGCTACGAATGGGAAGCGGCCGTGGCCTTAATTAATGTACAGCCCCGGCATTTGCCTGGTGTGAAAATGGGAAACCACAGAAAACCATCTTCAGGGCTGCCGACAGTGGGGCTCGAACCCACTACCTCCCGATTACTGGATACTGGCCGCACTTAAGCGACTGCAGCTATCGAGCTCGGTCACACTATTCAGATGAGAAGTACTGTATTTAGTCACATCACAAACTAAATGAATTATATGTGCATGTACAGAAAACGGAGCCCCTGGTATTGAATGAGAAGTGCTGGCATTGGCTCCGAAATGGTGACACAGTTTAGGACCAGTTTTGAATTTCTGTTGGAACAGCATGTATACTATTGCGCATGAGCAGGCTATTCAAAATCAATTCGGTACCTACCATGTTGGAACAAACTTGCATGTAATCTCACTAAGAACAGTACCGGTAGGTGGGTAACATTTAATGTAATCAGCCTACAGTAGGCTGAAAAACAAAATTACCTGCGCCTGCTCTTGGTGAGTTTAAATCCGAACTTAACAATAAAGCTTTCCTTACTTCCTATGACGTATCGTACGCTATTACGTTCCTTATGGAGAAGTAGAAGACTGAGACTCCAAATTTATAAAAAATATGTTGAAAGGTTTAGACACAGTGTAAAACGTAAGAAACTGCAATTACCTGACAAAGAAAATCTTGAGAGCAACAGCACAATCCACAGAACAAAACCTACACAGTCTGCCGCAATATGTCCGAGATGCACAATAGAAAACAAATGAATACGTACATTAAATAGCAAGTCAACCACTTCAAAAGTAAACCAGTAATAGCTAATAGCAGTGCTCACAAATTTATAACCAGTGCGTTGTTCCTCGGCTGTATACATACAAATCCGGTATAATTCACTTAACTCCAACTAACTACTGTACATGGATAGAAGTCGTAAGTCATATGGGACAACATGACAAGAGAAGTAGGAGGGAAAAGAGAAGGTGGTAGTGATTCACGTTGGTACTAACAACGTAAGACAGCAAGGTATAAGCAAATACAGTAGAGACAATACACGACACTGAGCGAGATATCGAGGGACAGCTATTGGAGCACAATCTAGCGGATAGACCTGAACGGTACTGATTCTGTCATAAGAGCACGTGTATTTTTGTGTGAAGTTTTTGGTGTTACTTATGCGTTTTCATTGAGTTGACATAATTAAATAGTAGCGTGTGTCATTCCTTGATATCTCCTCTCAACATGAGGGGAAAGGTATGTGCTGTGTTTAGCTGCAGTAATTACGAAGTAGAGAAAAATGCGCGCTCGTTCTTCAGGTTCCCTCGTGACAAGAACATGTAAGTAATATTGTGTTTGCATATATATTCTTCCAGTGACAGAGATTTTTATAGTACTTCATAATCTTCTGACCTGCTCGACCCATGTTTTAACGGGCTTAAAATATAATACGCATATTTTATTGTATAGTGCAGCAGTTAACCTTCAATACCGATGTGTTGTTGTAGGTGTGATCTGTGGGTTTTGAAATGTCACAGAAGTGATTTGGATAAAGTGTACAAGAAAGAAGGGACGTTACGCTTGTATAAGAATTATAAGATCTGTTCAGATCATTTCCAGGCCAGCGACTTTAAAAATCCTCGACTATACAGCCAAGGGTATGTTACATTTTTACTCTAATTGTACGTAAATATTCCTCAAAGCATCACTATCGACAACATTTTCAAACTTTTCTTTCTTTTATCCCTCTTCTCTGATTAAAGCCGGGATTTTATAGATTTTCTTTCTGTTAGTAGGCTTCATGTTAAGAGGAAAATTGTCCAGCTATTAAATGTTAATTCATTGCACCATATGTGTAAGGAATGTGCCGATATTTTTATTGACAAATGTCTTAATGTGATGATACATTGTTTTTAAATGAGGAAGAAAGACAAATCCAACGATAAGATTTCAGGCAGGTATGCTAAAGCTAAAAAAGTAATGCATAAATGAAAGATCAAGCCATTTCACAGCAGTCCATTTCACACCTTGTTTATATGTCTAATTTCAGTCTTTGAATAATAACCTTTTAAAATATCTTCATTCATTTATCCAGAATTGCTTTAGCAACTTCGAAGTTAATATCTCAATACCACTTTCTTTCTAGACGTAATTTATTTATCCATTTCCGTATATACATTTCCATTGATATTTGAATTTAGCGCGATTTGTTCAGGTCAAGTCACTAGGAGCGCCACCGTCGAATTGTCTCCCATTTTAGCAAGGCGAAATCCGTAAGTGTCGTGTATTGTCTCTACTGTATTTGGTATAAGCAAGGTTAATAGAGAACAGTAAGGTTAGTCATTCCGCGTTACGGGCTGCCATTGGCTGTCGCTGTGACGTCACCATGGAACATCGCTGGTAGCCGCTGACGGCAGACTGTATTAGCGCGCGGGTAATGTTTCACATTTTAATAATATACCGAAGTGATATTTTATATTTTTTGAACGTCATACAATGTATTCTATAGAAACATACATTCTGTACA
Source organism: Anabrus simplex (assembly GCF_040414725.1). Taxonomy (NCBI): domain Eukaryota; kingdom Metazoa; phylum Arthropoda; class Insecta; order Orthoptera; family Tettigoniidae; genus Anabrus; species Anabrus simplex. The sequence continues at coordinate 2,891,587 of NC_090277.1, forward strand.
AGATAAAGTACGTATAACATCGTAGCGCTACAAAATAAGAGGTACCTAGAAGTGCGCGATATGTTAGGTTTAAATCAACAGATTCGGGACAAATAAGACTATTTTTATTTACTGTTATTCACTCTTACCTCAGTGAAGATGATGTTGACGAAATGCATGGAATCTGCACCTCACTCTGACTGACAGATGGGTTTTGTTTTATATCACAAACACTGTTAATTTGTTCAACACTTCACGGTGAAAACTTACAGGATACATTGCGATATGTAATAACTTCAAGTCTTGGAACACTAGCACCAAATAAACGGTTTGTCTTTCTTTCCGTTAACATAAGTCTAGAAGAGTATCACAGTCTAGTATATTCACTATCTATCCGATTTTCATCAAAAGGGCTACAGTTCGAATCGTAGTCAATAAAAGCGAGACAGGGTATGAAATAAGTTCTTTACCGAGTTCTGCGCATAAGGCAAAGGTCCCGTGGCTTTGCACACGAAGTTTAAAACAACAAATACAACGGTAACGAACATTTCTTGACATTTACTTTGGTGATAAATGCCACATTCTCGTTTTTCGCTTACGGGCAGCCTCTTTGCCGGCTGAATGGCTCAGACGGTTGAGGCGCTGGCCTTCTGACCCCAACTTGGCAGGTTCGATCCTGGCTCAGTTCGGTGGTATTTGAAGGTGTTCAAATACGTCATCCTCGTGTCGGCAGATTTACTGGCACGTAAAAGAACTCCTGCGGGACAAAATTCCGGCACCTCGGCGTCTCCAAAACCATAAAAGTAGTCAGTGGGACGTAAAGTAAATAACATTAATTAATTAATTATTACGGGAAGCCTCTATTTTTTTATTTCTGTTTTGCAGCCAACCAACGCAAACGGAGTAAGGTTCGGATTTTAGCACATGATTTCAAGACTTGTGGATGGAAAACGGCTTTTCAACTTCACAAACATATTGTTCACAACTTCTGGTTCCCTGTTCAAATCTGTTCGTCCGTGAACTTCAGCAAATATCAGTTCGAATTTAGTGATAATTTCCATAAAACTATCGGAAGGGACGAGCAAACCTTCCCGAAACAACACGTGTACCCACCCCAGACTTGGGTCATCAGGTGGTATCAACAACCCTCCTGTAGGCGTGCCCAGGGACCTGTCAAATTTTCGGTAGCGATATGCGATGAACCCTGCAACGTATTTGAATCCCTCCACACTACAGTAAGTATTTTCCTGTACGGATAGATCATCACTATCAACAGCTGGCAATTCAATGTCATTAATATCCTTGTCACCCTCAGTCATCGCCAGAGCTTGTCATATCCGGGAGGATGTTGCCAAACATAGCCGATGTAACAAATTCTCCTCCTTCGGCAGGAGCTATAGGTGACTCATTGGAATGAGGAATATCGCTGAAATTGGCTCCTACAACAACAGTCTGATGCTATTTTTCACATCAGGTGGCGATGGATGATCGTAAAAATGCCCAAGACCTCTTAGGCGCCAAAAATTTCCAGGCAATCTTGATTCAAACTGGCTGTGAGAATGTATTTAATAATAATTAATGTTATTTGTTTTACGTCCCATTAACTACCCTTTTACGGTTTTCAGAGACGCCAAGGTGCCGGAATTTAGTACCGCAGGAGTTCTTTTACGTGCCAGTAAATCTACCGACACGAGGCTGACGTATTTGAGCACCTTCAAATACCACCGGACTGAGCCAGGATCGAACCTGCCAAGTTGGGGGAGAATGTATTTAACGCCGAAAGATTCCATGTATTTGAACAACACAAACAAAAAAAGAAACTAGGTCCTCTGACACTCTTTTAAACACCGACGCACTTTAAAGGTAAACAAATACATCCGATACATGTGATAACTGAAGAATTTGCCTCGATCTACCCTGGTCCTGCGTGGCTAGCTGTTCCACCGTGACGTCATGCGCTAAGCGAGGAAAATGCAACACCTTCTGCGCACGGCTGAGTGCACCCCACTGGGTATAAGTACCAACGGAGTTGGGAATGTGTGGGACCTGGTGAATGCAGCACGGGTGGAGTTTAAGGAAGCGGAGATTCTCATCAGTGGAATAGTTTGTAGGAGGGATACTGACTGGAAGGTGATTGGGGATTTAAATGAGACTATGGAGTGGGTATGTGGTAAACTGGGAGTGAGATTTCTAGATCCTAATGGGTGGTTAGGAGATAGGGATCTGCGTTCAGATGGCCTTCACTTAAACCGCAGTGGTACATATAAGTTAGGAAATTTGGTTAGAAGGAGTATAGGGAGATACATTCAGGGAAGCAGGGTGTTCTAGGGAGTGAAGCTAAGGAAACAGGAAACTGGAATCAAGTAGGGATGACATAAAACTGTTAGTGCTCAACTGTAGAAGTATTGTAAAGAAAGGAATAGAATTAAGTAATTTAATAGATATACTGGTAACTTATACTTACCAGATATTGTAATACGAGTTGAATCATGGCTGAGAAATGATATAATGGATGCAGAAGTTTTCTCACGGAACTGGGGGGTGTATCGTAGAGATAGGATAGGAACTGTAACAAGGGGAGTATTCATTCTGGTGAAAGAAGAAATTGTAAGCAACAGAAAAGCTAAAGATGTCAAACACGAAATTCTAAGGGCAAGGCTCATCTCTAAAGATATGGTAAGAGGCAACTTGATGTCTTTGGAGTGTACAGACCAGGAAAGGAAGAGTAGGTAAGTTATAGGTAATTTACAGCAGAAACAGATTCGAAGAAAGGCATTCCAGAAGTAATTAATGAACAAGGGGAGTGCGTATGCGAGGATCTTCAAAAAGCTGAAGTATTCAGTCAGCAGTATGTAAAGATTGTTGGTTACAAGGATAATGTCCAGATAGAGGAGGTGACTAATACTAAGGAAGTATTAAAATTTACCTATGACAGCAATGACATTTATAGTAAGATACAAAAGTTGAAAACTAGAAAAGCAGCTGGAATCGATAAGGTTTCGGGGGATATACTAAGGACAATGGGTTAGGATATAGTACCATATCTGAAGTACTTGTTTGGTTATTGTTTGCATGAAGAAACTTTACCAAATGAATGGAGAATTGTTATAGTAGCCCCTGTATATAAGGGAAAGGGTGATAGGCATAAAGCTGAAAATTACAGGCCAGTCAGTTTGACATGCATTGTATGTAAGCATTGGGAAAGCATTATTTCTGATAATATAAGACACGTTTGTGGAATTAATAACTGGTGTGATAGAAGGCCGTAGGAAAGGTTATTCCACTGAAGCCCAACTTGTAGCATTCCAGCAAGATATAGCAGATATCCTGGATTCATGAGGTCAGATGAACTGTATCACGATTGACCTGTCTAAGGCATTTGATAGGGTAGATCATGGGAGACTACTAGTAAAAATGAGTGCAACTGGACTTGACAAAAGAGTGACTGAATGGGTGGCACTGTTTCTAGAAAACAGAACTCAGAGAATTAGAATAGGTGAAGCTTTATCTGTCCCTCTAATAATCAAGAGGGGAATTCCTCAAGGTAGTATTACTGGACCTTTATGTTTTCTTATATATATATCAATGTGTAAAGAAGTAGAATCAGATATAAGGCTTTTTGCAGATGATGTTATTCTGTACAGAGTAATAAATAAGTTACAACATTGTGAGCAACTGCAAAATGACCTCGATATTGTTGTGAGATGGGCAGTAGGGAATGGTATGATGATAAACAGGGATAAAAGTCAGGTTGTGAGTTTCACAAATAGGAAAAGTCCTCTCAGTTTTAATTACTGCATTGATAGGGTGAAAGTTCCCTTTGGAGATCAGTAAATACCTAGGTATTAATGAAAGGAAAGATCTTCATTGGGGTAATCACATAAATATATTTGTAAATAATGGGTTCTGTACAGATCTCTGCACATGATTATGAGGGTGTTTAGGGGTTGTAGTAAGGATATAAAGCAGAGAGCATATTTGTCTCTGGTGAGACCCCAACTAGAATATCGTTCCAGTGTATTGGGCCCTCACCAGGATTACTTGATTTCGGAACTGGAAAAAATCCAAAGAAATGCAGCTCGATTTTTTCTGGACGATTTCCGTCAAAAGGGTAGTGTTACAAAAATGTTGCAAAGTTGGGCTGGGAAGAATTGGGAGAAAGGAGACAAGCTACTCGACTAAGTGGTATGTTCTGAGCTGTCAGTGGAGAGATGGCATGGGAGGACATCAGTAGATGAATAAGTTTGAGTGGTGTCTTTAAAAGTAGGAAAGATCAGAATATGAAGATAAAGTTGGAATTCAAGAGGACAAATAGGTGCAAATATTCGTTTACAGGAAGGGGAGTTAGGGATTGGAATAACTTACCAAGGGAGATGTTCAATAAATTTCCAATATCTTTGCAATCATTAAGACAACAACAGATAGGAAATCTGCCACCTGGGCGACTGCCCTAAATGCAGATCAGGATTGATTGATCTATTGATTGATTGAATGAATGATTGCACATGACGTGAGTACATAATTGGAGACACACTAGTAATGTGCGCAAGTGACGCTTGGACTCGCGGGAATCGAGTTTGGCGAGTCCGAGCCTCTCCTAGCTTAGCCTACAATGAATACAAAGCCTGCTCACTCGCAGTGCTCTCTTCAGAAACAGTGTCGGCCTGGCAGTGCGCGTCTTGACCGCTGCAGCGCTAGTATACCACCTCACATCAGCACTCGGTAGCATTGGTAACGGGAGTTAAAACCAGCACAAACTTATCTCTACACTATACTTCCTGTATAGTATATACGTTACTGAGCAGAATGAAGTAGAAAATAATAAATGTTCATCTTTTACCCCTAGGAGTTCAATTCAGCTGTGGATTTTCATTTCAGATAACACATATAACTGTCGAAATGTATGTGTGGCATTTAAAAGGATATCAGGTCTGCACTAGATATTTTTACTACCGCACCGTAGATTTTCAGTGAAAAGCAACAACTTTATCTATTTTCTTTGATATTTTCTTCTCATAAATTGTTTTTCTTCTCGAGAAGGATTCTCGGCGATACTCATCTGTCATGCCATTAGCGTAGATAGCGACAGAAGGGTGCAGAAACTTTTGCAGTATTATTCTGCTTTGTTCCTCAGGATGATCACTTTTCCCACACTGTAGAATAGGATTTTTAGCAACACGTGGCAACAGTATTTCGGTTAATGTTTTTGCTATTTTTGGACTACCCAGCGTTACCGATAACATTTCGTCCCTTACTTGCCCCAGTTTCATCAGCAGTGAAACAAAACTTGGCTTTGGATACCTGAGACGTGAGACCACCACTGTCTTTGATTTTTGTTAATGACGTTAGTGGAGATGGACTCTGGATACTACTCATTTTATCAACATTGACATGGCATGTGGTCTTCGACAACTCTTAACAAATGCCCTCCAATATATGCCATTGCAGCACTCGATGGAGCGGTCACTAGGGTTCCATAACTTATCCTTGGTACCACTTACACAACAGAATAAGGAAATTATTATCATCAGAACAGGAGCAATAATGATAAGTAACCTAATTTTTGCTGTCACATGGTCTGCGTATTTACTGCTCCATACCTTGTCTGCTTATTGCTTTAATCCATAATTCATTAGTTGGCTCTTAGCAAGGGAATTCATGGAAACTAGTTCCAGAAACTTTATTTCTAGAGCCTTGTTTACAAAACGGAACGCAGCAGTACACCAGTCTAATATGATTGACGTATTTTAACAATACCTTTTTCCCATTTGGTCAGTGTGTGAATTAAGCCGAAAGTGTCAGGTTCCAATTCATCCTCAATTTACAGGTGTTTACCCGTTTCACACTGGATGGTAAAATTATATTCTGCGACGTTTGCAGCAAGAGGTGAGTGAAACTTGTTTTATATTTCCCCACAACGAATAATTATCAATTTAGCAAAATCAACATGGTATTTTAAATAATGCATGTTAAGATACGTAGAACTGCAGCTGCCTAAAGATATTGTAGAGCCTATTTGAGAGTCTGTTTTAGGCAGCTAATATAACATTTTAGCACCTAAAACTCCGAGGTCTAGTAATCACTATATCAACAAACACCAGTCCCTGAGCCAGAAGAATTAATTCGACGTGATTATAATCACCCATTCGGACGGCAATCGAACCCGGGACCTTCTGAAACAAACGCCTCAACGCTGACCATTCAGCCAAGGATTCGGACAAAACAAAATCATTATTGAGTTTCATTATTTCAATCAGTATTCACATTCAACTTTCGTCACCAGTAAGCATACAATGAGTAGAAATACCGCCAACAGAGGTGTTCATGTGAGGGTGAATTGCAGCGCCTCTAGCGGCAAATATAGCATCCACAGGGAGGACAGCTATGAGTGGCTATTGAGCAGGCTTTGCATTCCTTGTAAGTAGTATAATAAGCGGGTTCGGCCGCCACCTCCACCTCAGGCTCCCAGTGGCCACCTCCACCTCCACCTCAGCCAGAGGCCTCCCAGTGGCCACCTCCACCTCCACCTCAGCCAGAGGCCTCCCAGATGCCTCCTCCACCTCCCGCGGGAAATTTGAATTTGTAAACAAAGCCACGTGCTTTTTGACAGCTGTCATCGACAACAACGCATCGCTAACCTCAGTACTGCCATCTTGACGGGCCTAAACCTCAGTAGTGCCAACTTAACCTAACTAGCTCGAGATAAACAAAGCCACGTGTTTTTTGACAGCCACGTGCTTTTTGACAGATTTGTAAACAAAGCCACGTGCTTTTTGACAGCTGTCATCGACAACAACGAATCGCTAACCTCAGTACTGCCATCTTGACGGGCCTAAACCTCAGTAGTGCCAACTTAACCTAACTAGCATGAGGTAAACAAAGCCACGTGTTTTTTGACAGCCACGTGCTTTTTGACAGATTTGTAAACAAAGCCACGTGCTTTTTGACAGACAACAACGCATCGCTAACCTCAGTACTGCCATCTTGACGGACCTAAACCTTAGTGGTACCAACTTAACCTCACTAGCGCGAGGTAAACAAAGCCACGTGCTTTTTGACAGCCACGTGCTTTTTTGACAGCTGTCATCCGCCATCTTTAAACCACAAAGCACTGTGCTGCCCTCTATATCGCAGTAGCTGCAAATTTCGTCACCTGTCATCGGCAGTGCTACCATCTTGACGGGTCTAAACCTTAGTGCTACCAACTTAACCTCACTAGCGCGAGATAAACAAAGCCACGTGTTTCTTGACAGCTGTCATCCGCCATCTTTAATCCAGAGAGCACAGTGCTGCCCTCTTTAGCTACTTACCTTTGAAATGTGGTGGCGGATAATTTGAAAAATGCTTTTTTGACAGCAGCCATCTTTGTGCACCGTGCTGCCCTCTTTGGCTAGATACCTGTGGTGGCAGGCAATTCCACGTGACAGCAGCCATCTTTAATCAAGAGAGCGCCGTGCTGCCCTCTATGTGGTGGCGGCAAATTGAAAAATTCCACGTGCTCTTGTTTGGAAACAAACTCATGTGCTTTTTTTGACAGCTGTCATCTGCCATCTTTAATCAACAGAGCACAGTGCTGCACTCTTTAGCTAGATACCTTTGAAATGTGGTGGCGGCAATTTGAAAAATTCTATGTGCTCTTGTTGGGAAACAAAGCCACGTGCTTTTTTGACAGCTGTCATCGGCCATCTTTAATCAATAGAGCACCGTGCTGCGGGCAATTTCGTCAGCTGTCATCCGACATCTTTAATCCAGAGAGAACAGTGCTGCACTCTATGTGGTGGCGGCAAATTCCACGTGCTTTACAAACCCATGTGCTTTTCTGACAGCTGTCATCCGCCATCTTTAATCCAGAGAGAACAGTGCTGCACTCTATGTGGTGGCGGCAAATTCTACGTGCTTTACAAGCCTATGCGCTTTTCTGTCATCCACCATCTTTAATCTAGAGAGAACTGTGCTGCACTCTATGTGGTGGTGGTAAATTCCACGTGCTCTTGTTTGGAAACAAATTCTACTCGCTCTTCAGCTGTCATCCACCATCTTTAATCAAGAGAGCACCGTGCTGCCCTCTTTGTGGTGGCGGATAATTTGAAAAAATTCTTTTCGACAAGCAGCCATCTTTAATCCAGAGGGAACAGTGCTGCCCTCTTTAGCTACTTACCTTTGAGGCGGTTAATTTGAAAAATTCTTTTCGACAAGCAGCCATCTTTAATCCAGAGAGAACAGTGCTGCCCTCTTTAGCTACTTACCTTTGAGGCGGTTAATTTGAAAAATTCTATTTAACAAGCTGCCATCTTTAATGAAAAGAGCATCGTGGTGCTATCTTGCGAGTAATATTTTACGTCACAGCTGTCATCCACCATCTTGCATTGCTAACCTTAGTGCTGCCCTCTTTAGCTACTTACCTTTGACGAGCTGTCACCTGCCATCTTGCATCGCAAACCTCAGTGCTGCACTCTACGTGGTGGCGGATAATTTGAAAAAATCTTTTTGACAAGCAGCCATCTTTAATCAACAGAGCACCGTGCTGCCATCTTTAGCTACCGCCATCTTACATCGCTTACCTCGCTGCTGCACTCTATGTGATGGCGGTTAATTCGAACAAGTTTAATCACGCATCGGGCAAGCTAGAGTAAGCACGTGCTGTTGTGATGACGTCATTGTGCATGTTTAAACCCGTTCGTTGACTAAAAGGTTTAGTCTTCGAGAAACAGTGATAGAGTGTAGAGTACAAACATGACGAAAACATTAATAGTTGATGTGCAAGGCTTTAAAGTAAATGGAAACAAATTTGTGTTTAAAGAGGTGGCTGTGTTAGATTGCAGTGTGTTGTGGGCTCCAAAACTTGTTAGTTTAGTATTTAGTCCACCGTTCCCTTACTGTTTGCAAACAGATGAAGATAAAAAGCAGACTCAGTGGATTGAAAACAATTTAGGTTTGAAGTGGGAAGAAAAAGGAATACCTTATCGTTTTCTACCTTTAATGATGAATGCACATTTGTCAAGAGCAGATCTTGTTCTTTTAAAGGGTTGTGAAAAGAAAGAATGGTTGCGTGATTTTCTACCATCATCGTGTGAAGTTATCGACATGCATGAATTGGGGTGCCCATCATTTAAAACTCTTCCGAAAGAGCATAGCAGAGAAACAAGTAAACAGTCTTTACAACATGTAGGTATGCTCTTTGATTGGTTGTGTCGCAGTGCATGCCGGGAAGTGAACAACATATGTAAAGTGCAGTGTCGAAATAACCTTAGTGTAAAAGAAACATTTGTAGAGTAAAGACATCATGTCATTTCTAACAGATACTAAGTGTAACGCAGTTGAAAAGGCGATCGTAAAGTTTTATGCATGCAAAAAGAAACTGAACACTTTTACTGAAGAAGAGTTAAATGCATTACCAAAGGCATTTTTGGTTAATGTAGCTGCGAATGCTGTAAAGAAGATTTGGGAAAAGGTGCCTCGTGAGTGGACTCAAGATCCTGTTTTGTCAGAGCTTCAAACGTGTAGTTTACATCATGAACACGTGAGTTTAGCTAGAAGACCTTCTGTGAGACAGTGCCGTACATGTCAACTAATTAAACTGTATCACGGACCTAAAACTAACGAGTTGTCTTCGCTTATAAACACTTATCATGGCTGTGGAGAGAGTAAACAAGGAAAAGGTGAAGAAACGTGCTGGGAGAAAGATGAGGAAGCATGTTGGGCCTGGACTCATCAATAGAGTGATTGATCTTCTTTTCTTCGTGCTTCATCTCCCCTGCAGCCCTAGAACACATTCGCCTGATACGTAGTTACATGCTGCCTGCATAGAGTGTAGCTGTTAAAATCTGCTTCGTAAAGTTATGCTGTGTGTGTATATGTTATTACCTAGTGCTTTAGCTGCTCAGAAGAATATAGCAGCACTTGTCGTTGTTGGTGCAATAAAACGAAAACTGAGTGTCAAAGACCGTAACATAAACAAAGGATAAAAATGTATGTATATAGTCTAAAATAAATATGAATTGTCAAAACATATTACAGGTGTTGTTTAATCCTACAGCATGTCCTAGTGACTTAGAAGAAAGGAAACGTAGAGGATTAAAAGAAAACACACACATAAGATTTAAAGTACATCCTCTTTATTAATCCATGAATTAAAGCTGTTATTAAAACCAAGCCATTTAACATACAGTTTATTACCACGACGTCGAATAACACGTTCAACTAAATAGTGATCAGGATATTTTGTTTTCTGCAGTTCTTCGATGTAGAATCCTCCTTCAATAGGCTGTCCTCTGAGATCGCGGAGTAAATACGTAACTGGATTAGTAAGCTTAACACTTCTGATTTGAAAAATTTCAGTGCTCCAGTTAGGTGTGTATCCTTTCGCAAAGATAGACTTGTGTTTGCTGATGCGAACGAAATCACCTTCTTTAAAGCGATGGCGACGTGGATCAGCTGTTTTGATTACAAGATGAATAGCATCTAGACGAGGTGTATTCTTTGTAACAAGACGTGGCTTTGTTCCGATAGTGCGATGAGGTGTATCGTTGTAGGTAGATAAAAGTCTAGGTAGCAGATCAATCCAACGATATGAACCTTGCGCTGTAAATTCTCGCCACATCATTGTTTTGAGTGTACGATTAAAGCGTTCTACAACACTCGCCTTGAGATTGCTGAACGTAGAGTAGTGTTGAATGCCAAGTAACTTGAGGTAAGAAGAAAAATCCTTGTTGTAAAACTCTTTACCTTGATCAGTTTGAAGAAGCCTTGGGCAGCGTTTCGATTCTTCAACAATATGTTTAAATGCTTCTTTAACTTGAGCTGCTGTTTTAGAACGCACGGGTTGTGCAAAAGCAAACTTTGAGTACACATCGATAACAGTAAGTAGATACTTATAGCCCTTATTACTAGAAGCATATGGAATCATTTCTACTAAGTCTGCTTGCCAGAGATCATCTTTTCCTCGTGTAATAACGCGTCTGCGACAGTAGGTGCGACGTGCTGGTTTATGTAACTCATGCGCGATGTTTATCTTTACAGGTGAGATCTTCTCTTGACGAGCCATTACAAAATAATACCGGCATAACGTAGTTCTCTTTCTATTTCTAGAATTTCTGATCCGTGACCAGTGTGACCAGCCTCTTGCGATGCTCTTAAAAGTTGTAATCGTTCAACGAGTAAGTTTGGGTCATTCCAGTATCTTACATCCACATACGGCAACAAAGGCTTGTAGATAACGTCTAGACTACGTGCAGTCGGAAACAGCTTAGAAATAAACTCACGATACTTGTAACTCTTATTCGCATTTACAGCTTCTGTTCTCTTGTAATTACGTCGTGTTGCATCAGTAGCAAAAGGTATTGCTTTATACTTTTTAAGATCATCTTGTAAAATTATATCCTTGTCAGGTATTCGTGAGAAAAGAAGTTCTAAGAGTCCTTTCGTAGGTTTATAGGTAACACCTTTTACAATGAGTTTGTTGCTATTAATCTTAACATTTGAATTTCCTATCCGGAAACAGTCATCTTCGTAGCGAATACCATAGGTAGTGTCAGTTTGTCCTGTAAAAAGTTTTTCTATATAAGGTGCAAAGAGAGATCCGTAGGTATCTTGAATAAAAGTTCTAAACTGATTGCGATACTCTGGTGTAATCATAACCTCAGACAAAGATGGTAGATTTTGCGTCGATGTAGTAGGTGTTTCTGCAATAACATCTGTAGTTAAAAACTCAACACGCTTAGATGGTGATGTATCATTAAGTTCTTCTTCTTCTTCTTCCTTATCTTCCTCTTCTTGATCTACATCCTGCTTCTTCTCTTCCGTATCTTCTTCATGCTTTTCTTCTTCATGCTTCTCTTTATGATATGATGTTTGCATAGATGCAAAACTTGAAGTAGACTGCGGTAATGAAGTAGAATTAAAAATTTCTTTGAGTGGTGTACTTAGTTGTGTTTTTAAAAATAAATCCGTGTCTGCTTGAATACGTTTAAGCTCTTTAAATTTCCGTCGAATATTGTTTCGAGCTTGGATGATATGTTTTGTGATCTCCTTGCTAGATGTTAACATGATGGTGGTTTTTAATCAAGTAGTTACTGTAATTCTGTGTTAATGCATATAAAATGATCGAAACCCATGCGATATCGTCCATGCTGTACATCACTTTCTTTATCAATAACTAAAAAGCTGTAACGGTGTAATGACCAACATTTAGCACACATACGTTTAAAGTCATCGAATGTCATATCAGTGTTAACATGATCGTTATACACATGTCGCATGTTGCGCTCATCTTGCCGAAAAAGCACAATAACATTTGCGTTGTCGCGTATCAACTGCTTAGGCACACGAGAATAGGTTTGGAACAAATAGATGCAATCAACATATTTATGCCGACCCATACTAAAGAATGCACGAATAACGTTTTGCTGTTCTGTTGCAACATCATCAAAGATCATAAGAGAATTAGGAAGCACATCGTCTGGTGATGGTACTTGCTCATGTGAATTAAATTTAAAATATCTTATTCCATCTTTAACTAGATCGTGCATTACAGTTTGTAGAATAGTATATAGCGGCTGATAGAGTGACTTTGCGAAAACGTAAATATTCTCGAAGCGTACACCATTTACAGAAGTAATAAGTGTGAGTAAAAGATTTGTTTTACCGCATCCCGACGGACCTGATATAATACATCGAACAGTAAAAGGAAACAACGTTCCATGACGTTTTCTTGTAGTTGTACTAGAACTAGGTAAGAGATGTGGTACAATGTCGGTAACAGGTAGCGTGTCTTGCTGCTTTATAATTTTCATGATAACTGAATCATAAAATATGTAATAGTAATATATATATTAAACGAAACAAGAGGCAACGGTTAGTTTATGATTTGCTCTTGACTAGTAAAGTCGTGTCCAGCATGGTGAAACAACGATATCCAAACGACATGAAGAAGAAGAAGAAAGTAAAAACTGTTGGATGGAAAGATGTTATAAAGGCTGCGCAAAAAGCTATTCGAGGGGAATACAATCCTCGTGTAGCTATTACTAAGGCGTTACGCGCAGCAGGAGCGAGAATTTCTCCAAAGTGTAGAGCAATATTTAGTAAACGTGCGCGAATTATTCCTGTACCAAAACGAGGAGGATTTCTTCCTGCGCTGTTTGCTGGCTTAGCAGCTTTAGGGTCATTGCTAGGTGGTGCTAGTGCTGTAGCGAGAACTGTCAAAGCTGTAGAAGAAGCGAAACAACAGTTGAAAGAGAGTGAACGTCATAACAAGACGATGGAGGCAATTGCGTTACGAGGCAAAGGTGTGAACATGAAGCTAGCGCCATACAAGAAAGGGCTTGGTATCTACATTTCTCCAAAAAACGTCTACTGAATGCACTGCCATATCGAGCTCTAACGCATGATGAAGTTTTTACGTTTGCTAAACAACTAGGAATTCATTATTTTCGAGGAGTGTATATGCGCGATCAACTACCAGCACGTTCATGTGAACGTGAAAGTGCCGTAATTAACTTGGACGACAGTCGTGGACCTGGAACTCATTACGTTGCTTATGTAAAACGTAAATCTAAAGTATGGTATTTTGATAGCTATGGAGATTTACCTCCTCCTTTTGAGCTCATACGTTATTTCGGAAGCAGTGCAGACATTGTTTACAATAAAAACCGTGTGCAAAACTTTAATACACGCATGTGCGGACGATTATGTCTTATGTTCTTATATCAAACCCAGACAGTAGAGAAAGTGTATTAGTATCTACGTGATGAGGAACAGTGAAAGAACGTTTGCTGTACGTGGAGAAGGACCTGAAACAACCATCTATTTTAATCCACCAATCGAACTTGGTTATCAGCCGCATAGTCTTGGACTAGTATCGTTTGAAAGCTACAATAAAATCTATAATGTGCGTGATGGTTTAAACAAGTTCTATTACGATGAGTATGTGCTAACACTACCCTCAGGTAGTTATACAGTAGATGATATTCACGACTATATTGAAAGTACGTTAATTGATCAGTTTGGGGAAGATAGTTTTAGTAATCATAATTACAAGTTCTCAATCACTATAAGCAACATTACGCATAAATGTGTTATTGAATCATCATTTAAGATTGACTTCAAATCACAACCTGATTCGATTGGATCACTGCTTGGATTTTCATCGAGGGAGCTCCTACCGAACGTACGTTACGAGTCTGATCAACCTATAAAACTCTTCGATGATTATAATGTGAACATTACTTGTAATATTATTACAGACTTGAATAGTAATCTACAACCTTCGCACGTCCTGCACGACTTTATTGTTACAGAGGAACGTGGATATACTATTTGTGAGAAACCAGCAGTAGTTCTTTATCATCCTGTGTCTGTAAAACACATTAGCAACATTACTCTTAGACTTGTAAATAAACATAATCAGTTTATTCATTTAGATCAGCACGCGTACGTAGCTTACAAACTACATCTTAAACCAGTATGAAAACCATCTATAAAACACGGTGTACATTCCGAAGACATACTACATGTGTGCAGAGACTCATCGAGTTAACAGATACCCATAAGCAGATACTCCAAGATTTAGGATATACACTACTACAACAGAATGGAAGAAATGCTAGACATTACGAATACAGTAGAAAGTCGTGAAGGTGTAGTACGAAGTGAGCTTCATTCCTATCAACCTTTTACGTTTGGATTAAATAACAATGATGAAATTAATTTTATTATTAATCAACAAGATGTTTACACCTTACCACACGAAAGCTACCTCTATATTGAAGGACGATTAGAAAAGTCTGATGGAAGTGGACCAAGCACTTCACAACTAAACAACCATGCTCTAGCTTTTCTCTTTTCTGAAGCGCGATATGAAGTAAATAATGTTGAAATAGATCGAACGAAGAATGTTGGTATTACAAGCGCAATGAAACTCTACCCTTCTTTCTGTGATGAAGAAAGTAATCTTTTGCGGATGGCTGGATGGTGTCCAAAAGCTACTAACAACTGGATGATTAATGAGGATGGAACTTTTACGGGTATGTTATCACTGAAACATATTTTTGGATTCGCAGAAGACTTTACACGTATTATAATCAACGTAAAACAAGAGCTTATTCTAATCCGTGATCGAAGTGATTACAATTCTCTTAAAGCAGTAGAAACACCTGTAGAATCGAAAATAACACTGCATCGTATACTGTGGCGGATCCCACATGTAACCTTATCTGATCGTGAAAAACTTCGATTGCTCAAGATTGTAGAAAATGATACACCATTACCTATACGTTTTAGAAGTTGGGAGCTGCATGAATATCCTGTGTTACCACCTACAAACAAGCATAGCTGGGCTGTTAAAACATCACGTTTTACTGAGAAGCCCTTGTACATTATTTTTGGATTTCAAACTAATCGTAAATTCAATCACGAAAAAGATAGCTCACTGTTTGATCACTGCAAATTAAGACACGTTAGACTATATCTCAATGGAATTACGTATCCCTACGAAAACATCGACATTAACTTTGAGAAAAATAAGTTTGGGATTCTCTATGACATGTTTTGTAAATTTCAATCATCGTATTATCAGAAAGTAGATCGTCCGCTATTTACACCTCAAGAATTTAAAAATAAAGCACCGATTGTAGTTATAGACTGCTCTTATCACGAAGAATCTATAAAAGAATCTCCAGTTGATATTCGTTTAGAATTTGAAACATCTGAAAACATTCCTGCTAACACAGCAGCCTATTGTCTTATTATTCATATGAGTGATGTTACTTACCATCCGCTAACGAATATTGTTACGAGACTATAAATAAGAATAGATCTTTTTCATTTTCATTAGTGTGTGCTTCGACATCGTACGCTATGGAACAAAACTGTAAATGTGCATGCTGTTTGCATGCTCATACGCAACATCTTATTTATGTTTCACGGGTGAGTGAGGCTATTAAGATGTTCTATAAACGTAGATCGTCGATGCCGAAACATCTTATTCAATACTTACCACCAGGATTTTTATATACGTACGCTGCCTCTTACGTACATAATTTTTAGGACATCCTTCCTCTACACAGTAAGATGTCAATCGAAGTAGCTTTATGCAGAACTTGTGAACGACATTACAAGCATCGAGGAGAAAATGGTGATGATGATTGGGATGGACCAAATCCGAGGATTGAACACTGTACACAGTGTATGAATGAACTTTCTCTAGTACTTCATGATGATGATGATGATGATTCCGAAAAGGAATAACAGCAAGGTAAGAAGTATATGATCTTCTCTGTAAAGCATAACATACTTAGTATAATATATTTCTAAATGCTTTGTTTAATTTGAATGTTGCAGGAGGCATTTCAGAAGCATACGTTGTTAAGAAGCACACCAACCTTGTCAGCAGCAAAAAACGAACACTGTTGTAGTACATTTGTAAATAAATATTTGATCGCATTCAAAAATGTTGTACTTATTGCATTGCTTTACTCCGACTTACTCTTAAGAAAAACGATCAGGTCTAAACATGCACAATGACGTCATCACAACAGCACGTGCTTACTCTAGCTTTCCCCGATGCATGTTTAAACTTGTTCGAATTTACCGCTACCTCATCCCTTTACATCGACTTACTCTTAAGAAAACGGACAAGTTTAAACATGCACAATGACGTCATCACAACAGCACGTGCTTACTCTAGCTTGCCCGATGCGTGATTAAACTTGTTCGAATTAACCGCCATCACATAGAGTGCAGCAGCGAGGTAAGCGATGTAAGATGGCGGTAGCTAAAGATGGCAGCACGGTGCTCTGTTGATTAAAGATGGCTGCTTGTCAAAAAGATTTTTTCAAATTATCCGCCACCACATAGAGTGCAGCACTGAGGTTTGCGATGCAAGATGGCAGGTGACAGCTCGTCAAAGGTAAGTAGCTAAAGAGGGCAGCACTAAGGTTAGCAATGCAAGATGGTGGATGACAGCTGTGACGTAAAATATTACTCGCAAGATAGCACCACGATGCTCTTTTCATTAAAGATGGCAGCTTGTTAAATAGAATTTTTCAAATTAACCGCCTCAAAGGTAAGTAGCTAAAGAGGGCAGCACTGTTCTCTCTGGATTAAAGATGGCTGCTTGTCGAAAAGAATTTTTCAAATTAACCGCCTCAAAGGTAAGTAGCTAAAGAGGGCAGCACTGTTCCCTCTGGATTAAAGATGGCTGCTTGTCGAAAAGAATTTTTTCAAATTATCCGCCACCACAAAGAGGGCAGCACGGTGCTCTCTTGATTAAAGATGGTGGATGACAGCTGAAGAGCGAGTAGAATTTGTTTCCAAACAAGAGCACGTGGAATTTACCACCACCACATAGAGTGCAGCACAGTTCTCTCTAGATTAAAGATGGTGGATGACAGAAAAGCGCATAGGTTTGTAAAGCACGTAGAATTTGCCGCCACCACATAGAGTGCAGCACTGTTCTCCCTGCATTAAAGATGGCGGATGACAGCTGTCAGAAAAGCACATGGGTTTGTAAAGCACGTGGAATTTGCCGCCACCACATAGAGTGCAGCACTGTTCTCTGGATTAAAGATGGCGGATGACAGCTGACGAAATTGCCCGCAGCACGGTGCTCTATTGATTAAAGATGGCCGATGACAGCTGTCAAAAAAGCACGTGGCTTTGTTTCCCAACAAGAGCACATAGAATTTTTCAAATTGCCGCCACCACATTTCAAAGGTATCTAGCTAAAGAGTGCAGCACTGTGCTCTGTTGATTAAAGATGGCAGATGACAGCTGTCAAAAAAAAGCACATGAGTTTGTTTCCAAACAAGAGCACGTGGAATTTTTCAATTTGCCGCCACCACATAGAGGGCAGCACGGTGCTCTCTTGATTAAAGATGGCTGCTGTCACGTGGAATTGCCTGCCACCACAGGTATCTAGCTAAAGAGGGCAGCACGGTGCACAAAGATGGCTGCTGTCAAAAAAGCATTTTTCAAATTATCCGCCACCACATTTCAAAGGTAAGTAGCTAAAGAGGGCAGCACTGTGCTCTCTGGATTAAAGATGGCGGATGACAGCTGTCAAAAAACACGTGGCTTTGTTTATCTCGCGCTAGTGAGGTTAAGTTGGTAGCACTAAGGTTTAGACCCGTCAAGATGGTAGCACTGCCGATGACAGGTGACGAAATTTGCAGCTACTGCGATATAGAGGGCAGCACAGTGCTTTGTGGTTTAAAGATGGCGGATGACAGCTGTCAAAAAAGCACGTGGCTGTCAAAAAGCACGTGGCTTTGTTTACCTCGCGCTAGTGAGGTTAAGTTGGTACCACTAAGGTTTAGGTCCGTCAAGATGGCAGTACTGAGGTTAGCGATGCGTTGTTGTCTGTCAAAAAGCACGTGGCTTTGTTTACAAATCTGTCAAAAAGCACGTGGCTGTCAAAAAACACGTGGCTTTGTTTACCTCATGCTAGTTAGGTTAAGTTGGCACTACTGAGGTTTAGGCCCGTCAAGATGGCAGTACTGAGGTTAGCGATTCGTTGTTGTCGATGACAGCTGTCAAAAAGCACGTGGCTTTGTTTACAAATCTGTCAAAAAGCACGTGGCTGTCAAAAAACACGTGGCTTTGTTTATCTCGAGCTAGTTAGGTTAAGTTGGCACTACTGAGGTTTAGGCCCGTCAAGATGGCAGTACTGAGGTTAGCGATGCGTTGTTGTCGATGACAGCTGTCAAAAAGCACGTGGCTTTGTTTACAAATTCAAATTTCCCGCGGGAGGTGGAGGAGGCATCTGGGAGGCCTCTCGCTGAGGTGGAGGTGGAGGTGGCATCTGGGAGGCCTCTGGCTGAGGTGGAGGTGGAGGTGGCCACTGGGAGCCTGAGGTGGAGGTGGCGGCCGAACCCGCTTATTATACTACTCTTGTAGGCTAAGTTCCTAGTAACCGTGCGAGGTTCTCGAGTCTCGACGGTGACGTCACGATCCGTAACTGCCACCTGTTGCCGAGCAGTCGGAATAAATACCTACTGCAATCATTAAGTACTATTACAACAGCTAAGGTGACCATAACGTGAAACACGCGAGTGTAAGACCACAACATATTTGTTTCGAAAAGCCATTCGTTTAGTTTGTCACACAATGACATTCTTCTTTTTCTCCCTCGTCTATATTTAGTTGGGCTCTTTCATTACAGCGCCTCTGTAGTGTAACGGTTAGTGTTATTAGCTGCCATCCTGGGGGCCTGGGTTCGATTTCGGCTACCGCCACAAATTTTAGAATGTAAGGAGGGCTGTTATGTGGTTGAAATGGAACACGCAGCTCACCTGCAATGGGGGTTTTCCTGAAAAGAGCTACACAACCTCGGGATGAGACATGAGTTTCCATTTTTTCCTTAGGGCTATATCGCCCATTAGGTTAGCTTTTGGTAACTTGAGATACGGAGTGAAGATTAGGAACATAATTTAACTATTAATTGTAGGTATTACACACTTCCTGCAGGGTGGTGGTGGTGATTGTTTTAAGAGGAAGTACAACTAGGCAGTCATCCTCGATATAACACTAATCAGGGAGAAAAAATGGAAGGGATCCGAAACGTCGAAAAATTAAGGTATTGGCCAAAGGAATTCTTCTTAATCTGCTTACCCTTTAGGGTTGGATTTTCCCTCGGACTCAGCCAGGGATCCCACCTCTACCGCCTCTAGGACAGTGTGCTTGAGCCTGAGACATTGGGTCAGGGGATACAACTGGGAAGAATGACCAGTACCTCACCCAGGCGGCCTCCGCTGCTATGCTGAACAGGGGTCTTGGTGGTTGATGCGAAGATTGGAAATGAGAGGCAAGGAGGAGGGAAGGAAGCAGCCGTGGCCTTAAGTTAGGTACCATCCCGGCATTTGCCTGAAGGAGAAGTGGGAAACCACAGAAAACCACTTCCAGGATGGCTGAGGTGGGAATTGAACCCACATCTACTCAGTTGACCTCCCGAGGCTGAGTTGACCCCGTTCCAGCTCTCATACCACTTTTTAAATTTCGTGTCAGAACTGGGAATCGAAACGGGCCTCCGGGGGTGGTAGCTAATCACACGAACCACAACACGACAGAGGCGGACCCAAAGTAAGTCAAGAGCGTAAAATAATGCCCTTTATAATAGAAATAGATTAGTCGAAAATGTATTTTTGTCCTGCCTATTCTCTAAAATTTCACACTGTGCGCCGGTAAAATTAAATGGCGTATTGCTTTTAGTGCCACGAGTGCCCGAGGACATGTTCTGCTCACCGGATGCAGGGTCTTTCGATTTGACACCAGTGGGCGACCTGCGCTTCGTAATGAGGATGAAATTATGATGAAGACAACACACACAGCCCCTGTGCCAGCAAACGTAAGGAATGATGGTTAAAATTCGCGACCCTGCCGCGTATCGAACCCGGGACCACTATGACCAAGGGCCAGCACGTTAACCATTTAGCCATGAAGCCAGACTGTGCACCGGTGATATTGTGGTACATAAGCACCTGTGTCCACACGTTCCTTAGTTTACGTTGCAATAAGGATTTGTTGTGTAGGCCTATACATTCATGTAAATATGGCATAATGTACGTGTTCGGCTGTATATCTTCTTGTGCAGCAGAACAACGCATGCACTAGTTCAACGTCCACAACTCCGGGCATTTGGTGAGGTATCCAGTAATAACATAATTATATTGTTTCCACCTCCGGTATTTTGTCCTGCCGTACAATATCGTAAGGAACTGTATGTATGCTTCGGGATTAACGACTGTTTCAAAGGGTGACTGTGTACACACTTCTTTACAGCATCGCAACATTAGTTTGTACATTGTATCACTGTGCATTATTGAGAAACGGAACCAATACTTGTCCTTGGCCTACGTACAATATTATACATCATGTTGTTTCCATACACAGCCCACAGATAACGCTGCCAGGGTCCTCGGCTCGTGTCCGCGTTCGAGTACCTCGAGTTTTACGGTCCCTGACTCGATTCTTCGCGAGTACATTCGCAGCCCATCACTAGCGGACACTGCTTCCTCTTCTACTTCAATATTGAGTGGTCTTGTTCCTTATTTCGCCCTTAGGTTCGCCTTTTTTCACTTGTAATATCAGTTAAGTTAGGAACATAGTCGCACAACTCACTGTATGGATTAAATACTTCTTCTTCTTCCTGTTGGTTATGGGCTCCTATAATTTTGCCCGGTAAAGAAAAACCTGATTTATAATGTATAACAAAACAATATTCTACACAACATCTGTTAACTGTTGCATTCACACACCTGTAGCATTTCAATGTATGTGTCGTAAACTCAGTCGAGGCGAATACACTGTAACACCAGTGGAAGCAGGAGTATAATGCCATACGTAATAGGTATGACAGTACATGTGTTATAATGCAAGTTTAGAATCATCATTGATCGCGTCAATCGGATCAGCGGTAGGATTACGGTATGCAACAAACAGGAAACACTGGTAGGAAAAGGATGTTTAAGACGTGCAAGACTGCGGAGAAGCTTCTGACGTGCAGACAGGGTTAAAGAGCGTTGAAAAATCAAGTGATCCGCATCTCCATCTGTCATCACACGTACAGTAAGGCAAATTAGCCAGATGAAATCGTAATTTATAATGGGGAGTAAGAGCATGATTACAGCGCAAACGAATGATATTAGTAATATGTCGTCATCAGTATGACCCTCTCGTGAACCAGGATTTCTGTGGAATGCGTGCTTGTAAATGATAAAAAAGCGACCTTTGACTTGAGCAGTATGTTGCCATTCCTCTTGCCAATCATTATGGAGAGTATATTTTTATCAAGGGAATATAACCTGTGGGGAGAGTCGCTACACTAAGTGGAGTCGAAAACCTATGTGACTTAACAGTGATCTGTTCTTTCTATTCAATAATGTGACTTGTTAAAATTCATAATTACAAGATTAGCTGACCCTGATCAAGAAAATGTGTAATTGCATTAATTATTTCATTAGTAGGTTGATAAAATAAATAAGAGATAACATACTTGTTGGAAATAGAATACGTAATTGAATTAATTTCCGAATAAACTTTCTACGTGGTAGTTTATAAAATTTACATTGGAAAAATATGATTTTCGTCATCCTCGCAATCACCACACACAACACGAGAAGGAGTCTAGAATATGTCCTCAAAGTTTGTTCTTAGGAGTTAGAGGATGATTAAACCTTAAACGTATAACATTAGTTATACCTCTTCTTGTGCATACAATTTTCTTCCAAGTACCACGGTTTCGTACAATTATTGGATTGAATATTATAGTACCGGTAATATTTTCCTTTGGTTCTGGTGGATGATTTCCAATAATCATCCCACTGCTGTTGACTGTGTTTTCTTAATAAACTTAAAGATTAACTTAGCTTAATAGGTGTTGTGATATCACGGTAATTAAAGTTTCATCACCTGAAGCAGCTTCCTTCGCTAGTTGGTCTGCTATCATATTTCCTATTATACCGCTATGGCCGGAAATCCACACTAGTGTAATGTATTGAGACTTCATTTCTAAATCATATAATATTTTTTAACGTTGTAAACATACCAATTTGTGGATTCATTGATTGAAACTTGCGACTGCAGTGCGCTTAACGAGTCAGTGAAAATTGTTACCTACCTTAATCTGATTGGCGTCCTTAATGCATAGAAGTGCCTGACTGATGACAAAAATTTCTGCCGTAAACATTGACAATGAGGAGGGTAACGTAAACTTATGTGAAGTGGTGAGTTTGGTAATACAGAAAGCAGATACACGGCCGACTGGATCCCTCGCTCCGCTCCTTATACCGGCCTTGACATTGAAGCCCAGTATAAAGCTGTAATTGGATAGATTCACCATAATGCCGCTGGAGCGCTGGCCTCCTAAGTCACTGACAGGATGCTCAATACCGCAAATTACCGCATTTCCAGTTTCATTTATATAGTTTTTCTGTTGAAAGCGTTGGTAATGTGTTCGCAATGTGTATGTTGCCTTGTTACTGAGAGCTGAGAATTATGGGCTAATTAGCATATTTTTTATTGTGTACAGTGGTGATTTGATTTTTAAAATTGTGTTTACAAGTCTTGGAGTATGCGATATTGTTGTGCGCTTTTCTGTACTCCGAACAGAAATTTTCTGCAAACAAGAAAAATGTCATGAGTGGTTCAAAGTGGTTTCTCTCCGTAACATTATCCTAAAAAATAACTCGAATTTATGCGCAAATTCTTTTCTTATTTTTATTGTACAGTAGAGTGATTTGTTTTTCTTTAACTTTGTTTGGAAGTATTCGAACATATATTGCTGTCTGCCTTTTTTGTACTTCGAACACGAAAAACAGCAAATGAACACTATCATTTCACAAATTCCCTGTAGACCAGGACAAAACTAAGGAGAGGCTCAAGGCAATTTCTAGGGATATCTTTGTCCCTAACACTAATTCTGCTTCTTCTGTTCTTTGTAGCCTTCATTTCAGGAAATTACTCCAAAGTTTTTTTCATTTTTCAGAAATTACTTATTGCCTTCCACCACAACAAGCTGACACAAAGCTGTAAAAATTACGTTGAAATCTATGGAAACATTTTCTGATGACTTCTGATATTGTTGAGATTTACTCACAAACTCATTTTCAATTGTCAGTTTCACTGTAGAGTAACTAGCGCAAAGCGAAGATATGCCTGAAGCAGAAATGACATTTCAAGCACAAGCTCCCAACTACCAGAAGTTTCATCTTACTTTTCCGTTTCTGTTTTCGGGTATTTATTACCCCTGAAAATGTCCTTTAGGTGGAGTCATATTGCCATATGACAGCAACTCAACACATTTTTTTCCAAGGTAACCTGAACATTAATATTTAAACACTGGCAAGTAAGAACCATTACTGTTACGAGAGTAAGGCCAACGTATGAAGCTAAGTGTTACCTGTAGAATGAACAGTTCGCCAAGTATTTCTTCAAATTACATTTCTTTCATTGAATTCTTATTGAAAATTCTAGTGCAAGGTATAAGAGAATTGTAATCTCAAACTGTATATATTGAAAATTAAACACGTTTAAGTCAAAATATTTGTTATCCATACACCGAATACTTAATTAGGAAAAGACAAGACTTTTATATTTGGACCACGCCCTCTTACTGACATCAGCAATTGAAGAATTTTAAAACTCTAATTGAACAATGAGAGCCTCCGTGGCTCAGGAGGCAGCGCGCCGGTCTCTCACCGCTGGATACTGAGCCACACCCTCCCCATCTATCACTACATAAATCAGCGATTCAAGCAATAACTTAGTGAAATATTCATGGGGAACAATATTTGAGGCCCGGATCGTGTCGACCGGGCAAGGCACATACATAACCCTGAGCTGAAAACCCCCCCTTGTAATCAGGTAACAAGGGCAAGACTACATCTATTAGAAATAAAAGAAGAAATGGTTTAAACCAGGGGATTTATTAAATAAATATGAGAGAAAAATTAAAGCAAGAAAAGAAAATCACACAAAATAAATAGGGAAATTCATCGTAATACTGATGGACATACCTTGTTCTTTCTCACATAGTTGAAACATGGCGTGAAAACTCACTAATACTCTTTAAAAAAATGATACGTAATTTAAAATGCTCACTGCTCCTTGACACATCGCTATTACAATACCAGCAGCTTCCTTTCATCATAAACTATTCAACTAGGTCGCCCGTTCTACCAAGATTCAAATATCCAAGGCACTGCATCATGTATTCATTAGGCAACTAACAATGCGAAAACTTCGCATAACAATAAGCCGTGCCGGGGAACAAAAGGCAGATAAGAATAACGACAGATGAGACTGGGCACAGCCTCCATGGACCAATCAAAGCCAAGACAAGACCCAAAGAATACAATAGGTACGCCCATGCGCAAATATGAAACCAACATGGCGGGTACTCAAGCTGAGCATCAGCCATGAATAATAAATAAATATAGCTCTGCGCTGAAAACCAAACAAGGCGCAGAATTTGAAAGACAAATACAACAGGTCAACCGGCATATCAACCTTTCCTCTCCCACACATTCGAACTCACATGCATACCACATTCACGCACACACAATGAGGGTATCGGGAAAATAAAACACGAACGGCCGTTCAGATTTCGTGGTCAAATACAAACCATAAATTATGACTCCACGGTCATTATCAGTGGGTCTCACGTACTCAAATGTTTGCGTGCGGCGTGCAATTACACATAAGGTCAGAATTGGACATTACTTTATTCACATCACTGGCATGTTGCGCCTTGTACAACCAGGATTGGTCTCTCCTGCGGTCGAGACAAGGGGCACATCATGAGGATCACGCAGTATTAAAGCACGCAGCGCACCAAATCATAACCACAGAGACCCTTTTTCAATCATAACAACAAGACCACAAATACATTCATTCAAAGCACATCGTATGACGGAGCGGAAAGATGTACGCCATCGACCGTAACATACGGGAATAAAACGTCACCAAATTTAAATATAAACCAACTATCACGTACCTGTGATTATCAATGGTAAAATCGAATAGCAGTTAGCGTGAAAGGTCCAGGCTTGAACACATTGAATGAATATTTGAGGCATAAAAATGCCACACCGAACATAGCGGCAGCCATTGTTAGTATCTGCCCCACATAGAACAGCAAAAGAACTCCACAGAGTAAAAATTATCGCTCAGCAAAACGAACGACCTCACAGATAAAAACATAGCGTGTGCTGCTCCCTACTGGACGTCATTAGACTGACACACAAAACTGAAGGAAGCTATTTACATAATTAAATGTCAAATCGTGGAACATGCGATAAGCATGGTTCAAATATCCAGCGGCACCGCCTTTTAAAATGCTCCGAAACTCGTTGATCAGACGAGTGGACGCATTTTAAAAGAGGTCCATAACTTAAAACTACGAGCGCGCGCCCACTTAACCTAGGTACTTATGAACTACTTATATCTACAATTATTTACGAACACATGAAATTTACAAGAACAGTCACCACATTATACATTTTAAATGAGAAAGTCTGCCTCATGGGAGGTCTGTATTAGCTTGTCACGTGCAACGCTGATTTACATCAGTCCATTATTACACTGTTTCATTCGCGCACTCAGGTTGAAATCTAGGCATTCAAAAGTCAAGGCGGTTGGGTATAATATTCCCATGCACTCAGGGATCTGGATGTGAATTCAGTTCAACTCCAGCAATTCGAACCACTTCCCTTTTTTTTCTATTTCCTTTCTTTCCTTTCTTTCATTTCCGTTCTCATTCATGAAACACGATTTTTACCTGAAAGAAAAGGCATGTTAGAAAATTGGGAATTCATTAAGGACAGGGTTAATATACACCACTACAGATACGTAAGATATGGAAATATACGAGGTTTACTGGCTTCTTTGATGGTAAGCCTTTACCATCGAGACGTGAGCTTTGCTCACCCTCTTACTTACTACGTCTTCCAGTTCTACTGTCACAGGTCCCAGGAATCTGGTTACCTTTTTAGGCTGAGACCATTTATAACATAATTTGGCCGTGACTTGATTTGCCGTTGAGCTCAATGGAAAAACTTTCACTACGACCAAGTCTCCAACTTCAAGCTTTACTCTCTTTCTGTTCCGATTGTACCTCTCAGCCACACGGTCTCGAGCCCTGGTTAACTGTGTCACTGCTTCCTTCCATTTGGCCTCTACGTCCATCGTCCTGGACGGTTTGGACAGATACCCGATATTCCACTTCAACTGCAGTGGGTCGACAAGATCCCTGCCTAGAAATAGAGCAGCCGGGGCTTGCCGGTGCGACTCATGTACACTGCTGTTGAATGCTAAAACAAAGAAATCAAGATTACAGTCCCAGCTGCGCTGGTCAGCGTTGTGAAATGCCGTCAAGCAAGCTTTGAGATTTCGATGGAACCTTTCAACGTGCGAGGGTTTGGGATAGTGAGGGCTTAAAAACACATGCTTTATTCCCCACCCAAAGCATAAGTGTCGGAGCTTACGACAGTTAAAGGTGGACGCATTGTCGGTCACTATCGTCTTAGGGGGTCCGTAAATTCCAAAAATGTGCCGGGATAAGAAATGCACAACGTTGTTCGAATTTATCTTGCGCACGGGAAATAGCCAAACAAATTTTGAAAATGCATCAACGACGGACAAGATCCCAACGTTGCCACTCTTGGACTTGGTGAGGGGGCCAAAATAGTCAATGAATAACCTTTCTCCGGGGCATGTTGCTATGTCGGCAGAATGGGGTCCAACGAGAGAAGACTGCGCGGGTTTAGCCCTCTGGCAAACATCGCAACTTCTTACATACTCCAAAACATCTCTTTTCAAGTTAGGCCAGAAGTAGTCGCGAGAGATTCGATTTAAAGTTTTATATTGACCTAAATGAGCGCCCAGATAGGAGTCGTGATAAAACTGAAGTAGCATGGGCCTCAATTTCAAGGGTACGTAAATTCTGTCACTACCATTTTTCCGACATCGACGGGACAACAATCCTCTCTTAACACTATACGACTCGTCTTCAAGAGAGCCATCCGCGATTCGTTTCAACAACTCGCGACACTCGGAGTCGTCCTTCTGGTGTTCGGAGATATCCGTAAAGGACCATGGGAAATTTTGCAAAATACTAATGGTGTTATCTTCTTCGGTTGGGACACGGTCTTCCTCAGGTTCGACCGCACTCTCCTTCACTCCCTCGAACATGCGCGACAAGCAGTCGGCTACAACATTGTCCTTTCCACGGACATGTACGACAGTAAATTTGTACGCAGATAATCGGAGAATCCATCTGGCGGTTCGACCAAGTCTTTTCACATTAGCGCTCATCCACGAGAGAGCTTGATTGTCCGTGTGGATGTAAAAATGGCGGTGCTCAAGATACGAGCGAAACTTTTCGACACCCAAAACTACTGCTAGGCATTCTTTTTCGTAAATGGAATACCTCAGTTCAGCTCCATGTAGTAGTTTACTGAAGTACGCGACGGGGACTAGCTTACCCTGCTCATCGGCTTGATTGAGCACCGCGGACACAGCGAGCTCGCTGGAGTCGCATTGCAAGATGAAATCGCGGGAAAAATCCGGACTATGCAATACAGGGGCTTCACAGAGTGCCTGTTTCAATTGTTCGAAGGCCTGGGTTTGATCATGGCTCCAGACAAAGCGACAACCTTTTCTTTTCAGCAGGTTTAAAGGGGCCGAAATCTGAGAGAAATTTTTGATGAACCGGCTGTAAAATCCTACCATACCAAGAAATCTTCGCACACCGCGAACGTTTTTGGGCGGGGGAAAATCTTTGATGCACTTAACCCGATCAGGGTTTACAGCGATTCCAGAGTCAGATATAACGTGGCCTAGAAAATTTAGCCGTTTGGTACAAAGAGAGACCTTCTTTGGGTTGATCGTGAAGCCGTGCTTGCGCAACCGACTGAGAACTTCGCGAAGATGGGCCAGGTGCTCGTCAAAGCTGTGCGAAAAGATCAGAAGATCGTCCAAAAAATTAAATACACAGGAAAATTTGAGGTCACCGAAAATTGAGTCCATCACGCGGCTAAGCGCTTGTCCTCCCACAGAAATGCCCATCGGGACTTTATTGAATTCGAACAATCCAAACGGAGTGGCGAAGGCAGTACAGGGGCGACTTTTAAGGTCCAAGGGGATCTGATAATATGCGGAATTGAAGTCAAATACAGTGAAGTACTTGGCGCCATGAAAATGCTGGAAGGCACTTTCGATGGTGGGTAACGGGAAGCTGTCGAAGACAATGTTCTTGTTGACCTTTCTGTAGTCTATCACGAATCTCAGCTTGCCGTCCTTTTTAGGGATTAGGAAGGCGGGACTACTAAAAGGGGACTTGGAGTGACTGATGACCTTCTTGTCTAGCAGGTCGTTGACATATTCCCTCATAGCGGACAACTTCGGGGGCGAACAACTGAACGGAGGGGACCTCACAGGAGTGTCATCTTTGAGTTCGATGCAGTATGAAAAATTCTTGGCACACCCAAGCTTATCGGTCAAGACGTCGGAAAACTCCTCTAACAGGCAGTTCAACATGAGATTTTGGTTTTCGCTGAGCTCACATGAGGCATTGATAAGAGGAGGTTCCGTCAGAGCGGACACAGTGGGACGCTGAAATGGTGTCTCAAAGGGGTAACTGACATCAGATTTAAAGCGAAAGGCAAAGGATCGATTAATGAAATCGAGGGACAAGCCGGTAGCCAACATAAAATCGGTGCCTAGTATGATCGGCGCGGACAGGTTGGGCACAACATGAAACGTCCAATCCCACGACAAACCATGTATCTTGATATGGCACGTGGTTCTACAAATGGGACACACCTCACGTCCATCGACAGACACGTACTTTCTCGTGTTCTCACTTTCAGGGAGATACTCTAATTTCATAGAAAGCACCAGGGATTTGTCTACAAGAGAAATACACGAGCCGGTATCCAACGAGCCATACAATACACGAGACCCAATATAAACTTTGGCCCATGGGGTAGATGACGGAAGGCCCCAGATCCTTTTATTGAGACCGACCTTAGGCGCCAACGGCGGGACATCACGCCGGCGCGCCTCTAGTTTCCCTGCTGAGGGTTACAACGAGGACATACGCGCGCTGTGACACCAACAAGACCACACTGAGAACACTTTGCAGGAGGCCTGGACCAACAGTTCTTTGAGACGTGGCCTAATTTACCACAATTCCAACATGACTTGACTCTACCACCCTTTACAGGAGCTGTGTTGGATGGTTGGGTTGCATTGACATAAAGCGGGGGCGGAGTTTGAGGGCTGGGCCTGCGTTCGGGGCTACGGACGAGACGAGACGGAGGAGGGGAGGCACCAAAACTAACAGATTTGATGGGCGTACGACAAGCGACGTCAGGAAAAGAGCACTCGGATGGGATGGGAGGCGGACGGTATTGTTTGTTTTGGCTAACTACCCCCTCGAATTCGCGACCCAGGTTGATGATGTCGTCGACGCTCTGAACTAGAGACCGTTTAATGTGTAGCTTGTAGTCGGGGGCAAGATTTCTATAGAATTGGTCGAAAATCTCGTCTTCGGGCACCTTAACATTCATGCGGTTAAATAACGTCAAAATCCCAGTGGCATAGTCGTCGATGCTTTCACCTACTCCTTGCGTTCTACGGAAGATTTCCTGCTTCAGACAGTAGTCCATATCAGATACCCCGAATCGCTCCTTTATGCGGCTGGCGAATTCACTCCACGTTATGATACTCCCTTTAATAAGCCTATACCATTTTAGAGCAGGCCCTTCCAGCATTCCCGGGATGACGGGCACAAACAAATCGAGAGGTAACGAGCTACACTCAGCTATGTCCTCAACTCGCTCCAAAAATTCAATTACACTGGAGGTTTTCCCTTCACCAGAGAAATTTAACCTCCATTTTCTCACAATTTCAAACACGGGGTTCACTTCAGCATGCCGGTCGGAACTGGGCCTAGGAGATGGGGAAGTTAATCGCTTACGATTTTCGTCAGGAATACGATTACGAAAGGTAATGACATTGTTATCGTCAGGGCATGAATTACAGCGGTTGCTTCCTGCGGACGAAACATGGACTTCATTCGTCCCTTGCTCCATTTCACTTTCCGGGTTAGGCATGTCGCTAGTAATACTATCGTTACGATTATTTATTTCTACAGCCTTCTGATTATCCATATCGCAACCCAAGTTTCAAAGGTTTGAACACGAGACACATACACAATATAACAACAATGGATTTGAATTCAACAATGGACATAAATTATAGATCACACTTAAAATTAGGGCCAGAGACTAACTGAATCATGAGATTAAATTAAAGCGACCAGAACTGACTTCGAATGGGTTTCCAGCTCTACTTCGTCCGATTTCCTTTCAGAGGAGGTATCCCAGTCGAGCACGCTACTGCTACCATTTACTGAGCCACACCCTCCCCATCTATCACTACATAAATCAGCGATTCAAGCAATAACTTAGTGAAATATTCATGGGGAACAATATTTGAGGCCCGGATCGTGTCGACCGGGCAAGGCACATACATAACCCTGAGCTGAAAACCCCCCCTTGTAATCAGGTAACAAGGGCAAGACTACATCTATTAGAAATAAAAGAAGAAATGGTTTAAACCAGGGGATTTATTAAATAAATATGAGAGAAAAATTAAAGCAAGAAAAGAAAATCACACAAAATAAATAGGGAAATTCATCGTAATACTGATGGACATACCTTGTTCTTTCTCACATAGTTGAAACATGGCGTGAAAACTCACTAATACTCTTTAAAAAAAATGATACGTAATTTAAAATGCTCACTGCTCCTCGACACATCGCTATTACAATACCAGCAGCTTCCTTTCATCATAAACTATTCAACTAGGTCGCCCGTTCTACCAAGATTCAAATATCCAAGGCACTGCATCATGTATTCATTAGGCAACTAACAATGCGAAAAGTTCGCATAACAATAAGCCGTGCCGGGGAACAAAAGGCAGATAAGAATAACGACAGATGAGACTGGGCACAGCCTCCATGGACCAATCAAAGCCAAGACAAGACCCAAAGAATACAATAGGTACGCCCATGCGCAAATATGAAACCAACATGGCGGGTACTCAAGCTGAGCATCAGCCATGAATAATAAATAAATATAGCTCTGCGCTGAAAACCAAACAAGGCGCAGAATTTGAAAGACAAATACAACAGGTCAACCGGCATATCAACCTTTCCTCTCCCACACATTCGAACTCACATGCATACCACATTCACGCACACACAATGAGGGTATCGGGAAAATAAAACACGAACGGCCGTTCAGATTTCGTGGTCAAATACAAACCATAAATTATGACTCCACGGTCATTATCAGTGGGTCTCACGTACTCAAATGTTTGCGTGCGGCGTGCAATTACACATAAGGTCAGAATTGGACATTACTTTATTCACATCACTGGCATGTTGCGCCTTGTACAACCAGGATTGGTCTCTCCTGCGGTCGAGACAAGGGGCACATCATGAGGATCACGCAGTATTAAAGCACGCAGCGCACCAAATCATAACCACAGAGACCCTTTTTCAATTATCACAACAAGACCACAAACACATTCATTCAAAGCACATCGTACGACGGAGCGGAAAGATGTACGCCATCGACCGTAACATACGGGAATAAAACGTCACCAAATTTAAATATAAACCAACTATCACGTACCTGTGATTATCAATGGTAAAATCGAATAGCAGTTAGCGTGAAAGGTCCAGGCTTGAACACATTGAATGAATATTTGAGGCATAAAAATGCCACACCGAACATAGCGGCAGCCATTGTTAGTATCTGCCCCACATAGAACAGCAAAAGAACTCCACAGAGTAAAAAATTATCGCTCAGCAAAACGAACGACCTCACAGATAAAAACATAGCGTGTGCTGCTCCCTACTGGACGTCATTAGACTGACACACAAAACTGAAGGAAGCTATTTACATAATTAAATGTCAAATCGTGGAACATGCGATAAGCATGGTTCAATACCGTGGTTCAAATCCCGTTCACTCAATGTGAGATTTGTGCTGGACAAAGCGGAGTTTGGACAGGTTTTTCTCCGGGTACTCCGGTTTTCCCTGTCATCTTTAATTCCAGCAACACTTTCCTCTATCATTTCATTTCATCTGTCAGTCATTAATCATTGCCCCAGAGAAGTGCGACAGGCCTCGGTAGCCGGCACAATTCATATCCTCGCCGCAAGTTGGGGGCTTTATTCATCCCATCCCTGACCCGGTCATTGTCAGGAAAACAGGTTGTAGGATTTTGTAGGTTTTAATTCAAGTGAACAATGTAATGTTAATCTCAATATTAAATCAGAAGACAAAAGTAAGTTCTAATATGTATCTACATTATAAGGACAATAAAAACAATTACTATTAATCCTCACAGTTATGGAACGTCAGTTGGACTACTCCATCTCTCCGCAGTTTCATTCCACGATGTTATTTTGGCAAATATTAACGAAGATAGCCTTCACGGTTAATCCATTTAACAGTATTAATCAATGTAACATAGCCCTTCATTCCTCTAAATTAAGATAAATCGGAAATCAATGTCAAAGTGAGAACGTCAGTTGGAATACACCACCTCTCTGCAGTTTCATTTCACGACATTATTTTGGCATATATCAACGAAAATATTTTCAGGATTAATTATTTTAACAGTATTAACCCATGTAACATTCTTCATACCTTTAAATTACGATAAATAGGCAATGGCAGTCAATTTCCGTCCACAGAGAAGAATGCATTTCTAGCGCAAAGACGTAAGTCGAAAGCGCCACGTGTCGAGCAATGAAACTACAGCGATTACAGTGCGTGAACCCTATTGTCAAGGCCAGTAAGGAGCTAGCCAGAGTGACGCATTAGGTCGGCCTGTCAGATCCTAATCTTTGCTGATTTTTAAGCCTTCTGTATAAATATCTCTATGAGACAAACGAACATGTTTATAGGTGCTATGACAGAATTAGGCTCTTTTATTGATAATGTACCGGAGGTACTTCCGCCCCGTGCATTTAAATTAAGCTCCTTTTAGAAGGCCATCTGTAACTCGAACTTCAAACTATGTGGTAGAAGAAGTTTGAACGTTCTTCAACAGAGGTCTCTACAGTCAACCTAGATGCTCCCTCTGTTGAGAGGATGCAGAATTAGATTTCAAGGGAAATTTTGTAAACAATATTTGGTGAAATTGAATTGTTTGTAAATTGTTCCTTGCGTTCTAATGTCATCAACACTTCTACCTCTTCCCGCCAACTTAATATTGTACTCAATAGGGAATTCGTACATTTATTTGATTCACCATGAGAAAATTTTAATATTTATTTGATTGTCGAATAAAAATTGAGGGTGTGTCAGGGCTTCGGCCCAGAGAAATCTGGAACATTGCTCTCCCCTATAAAGCTGGGACCGTTCGGGCCAGGTTGTCTCCAGTCCAGCAGTAGCGTGTGTTAGTACAGGAGGCAGGGGAGGGCTTGCCTCGTCCATCTCCGGCAGGTCCATCAGCTCAAGGTAAAGGCAGACTCCGTTTAACCATGTGTTAGTTTTTGAAAGCTACCTCGAGGGGAAGGTTTCAAATTCCTTCGTAGTGCAACATTTATTTTCTCAATGTAAATTCTCAAACAAGTCTAAAGGACTTAAGGTCACTTAGGGGTTTAAGAGTGGGAACCCTCTTGTGTTCCCCTTCAACTTGGCATTGAAGTGACTAATATTTTGTAACCTTTAAAATCTATCTCGTAACTAAAGAAATTTCCTTTCATCTAGTCAGCACCGTAGTATAGGCTTAGCATCTGTAACGTCGGGCCATAAGCCCACATAAGGTTTTAAGTATTTTCATGTGAATTTAAAGGAGTGCAAGAGTTCGCCTCCTAACATTGTGATTTTGTTTTTAACTAAGGTCAGGTAGAATGAGCACGTATTTCCCTGTTAGAGTTCACTATTTCCATTCTACTTCCTATTTAAATTCGACTGTTGTCTACTGTTTGTGTTTGTGGTGCCTTCAATGGGCGTGGACTTGAATAGTCTCCTAGAGAATAATTGTGCAGAGCTAAGACACTCTACTATTGTTTATTTCCGGGCTCCGTCTCGTTGAGTATATATTAAAGGGAGCAATGGTGGGGCTTCAAGCTCATGTTGTTAAATTGCTGTTATCCGATTATTCTAGACTTTCTGAAATTGTTACTCAAGCTTACGATCTAAGCACCTGTACTTGATTATTTGTTACTGTCCAGCCATGTTTAAAATTTGAAAATAATCAAAAGATCTAAGAAAGAAATATAATCACAAATTAAAGTTCCAAATTATTATTTATTTTTTTCCTCTATCCACCCATTCAAGCGCGAACCTTCTTCCACCTCTGTACACCACGATATCCCCTTAACAAATAATATTATAGAACGACTGAATGGAAGGTACAATAATCTTTGGTGTATAGTATGATATAGTAAGTGGAAAGGCAAGGCTAGGAAGTGCTATACCGAGTTCGATAGCTACAGCCGCTTAAGTGCGGCCAGTATCCAGTATGCGGGAGATAGTAGGTTCGAACCCCACTGTCGGCAGCCCTGAAGATGGTTTTCCGTGGTTTCGCATTTTCACACCAGGCCACGACCGCTTCCTTCCCACTCCCAGCCCTTCCCTGTCCCATCGTCGCCATAAGACCTATCTGTGTCGGTGCGACGTAAAGCAACTAGCAAAAAAAGAAAAAGGAAGTGCTATACATTGAATAATTGGGTTATGGTATGCAAAATTTGCTCATATGCAGTAACTAATGCAGGCTTTGAAATATGACTCACTTTGTTTCATTGACTGTATTCATATATGAGCTGAATTTTGGGTACAATTGCACTTCGTGTTATAGACATTTTTAAAAGGTATTTTTCGCTAATATTAATTGCCATATATTCAATCGTTGTTCGCCGGCTTCAACTAATAATGCGTCCGTTGGTGTTGTTCTGAGGGCACCAATTCAAGGGCGGATACACTGAATTGGATTAAATGTCTAACTTTTGCAGATTGGTCTTAGAATCAGTTTCAAAATTATGAGCTCCATATTCCAATCTCGTTTTATATAGTGATACCGGTAATACTGGTATGGGATCAGCGTCCCATTTTCGCCTTACAACTGATTTAATGATATTCATATAATTAATGGTCTTCCATTGAAGTTTATGAAATTGGGTTTTCCGTTGTAATGCATTGCCAAGAAATAATCCAAAATAATTATCTCTTTGTAGCAAGTTGTAATCCATTGTTCACCAGCCCGGAGTTGACTTCCAGCAGAGTGTACGATATTTTTGTCTACATATATATCTATTATTTAATGGCTAGTATATATAAGAAAATCATCAGAATATACTATGATTCTCTCTAGATGATCTTTGTTGTAAGTCCTGCAAAACGTAAGCCACGTTGAGGTAGACCTCGAAAGGTATATCGAGTTTCAATCGTTTGGCAAAGCGCTTTGATGATTAGTCTTCTTTGTGTTAATAACTGCCCCACTCTATTTATAAATCTATTAGAAAATTTGTTGTTCTGGAGTTTCCTTAAAATATGATTCAAATCAAATCAAAATCTCTTTATTTGCAAATGAGGTGTCTACCTCGGTGGCAAATGGTACACTAAAATACATTATTGTCAAGCACTAAATTTTAAATTAACAGGAGACGAAGAAAATTTTCCTAGAATACAATATTATATAATTTACACTAATAATTTTTTTCTCTTAAACACACACATCATCCTTAATAAATTTATATTGTTTACAAAATTCTACTTATAATATCTTACAAACATAGTCAACTCATATACAGTACGGTATGTGAAATGACTTCTAATAATACTATACAACTGGTATAAGATTAAAATTAACATTGAATTTGTTTACATATTTATATTTTACCCATTTTGGAACCTAAGTAGCATAACGACCTGCTGCGTCTTAACCAGAGCCCCTTTTGCCACCACTTTTCAGAGTTCCTGAAGGGCCTTCACAGCTACCGTAGCGGTCCCAGGGCCCTCGAAGTCCCCACTGTACTTCACCCCTACAGGCAGTCCCCTACTTGGGCTGTCCAAACTCCTTAGACCAGGGGATGGAATTAATTTAATCACACACATTTATTATTTACAATATCCTGCACTGGTCGAATGCCCTCTAACATTTAATTTATTATCTCTGTTGTTGTTTATTCTCTTCTTGAATATCTGTACAGATTTTGGAAAAGGATCAAACACTACCCCTGGTAAACTGTTCCACTCCTTCACGCCCTTCCCAATGAAAGAAAATTTACCCCAATCGCTTCTGCTAAAATTCCTTCTAATTTTGTACTTGTGGTCAGTTCTACCAATACAATTATTTTCCAACCGAAGCCTCTCACGGATATCTCCCCATGCTTCTTCTCCTGTATAGGCTCTATATAATCCTATAAGTCTACTTTTCTCCCTTCTCTTACTTAAAGTTTCCCACCCAAGTTCCTTTAACATTTCTGATACACTACTCTTTCTCCTGAAATCCCCTGTTACAAACCTTGCTGCTTTCCTCTGCACACCATCTATTCTTTTATTAGGTATTCTTGGTGAGGATCCCAAACACTGTTTGCATATTCCAATAATGGACGAACCATACTTAAGTAACTTTTTTCTTTTAATTCTTTGTTGCATCCTTTAAGTAGCCTCATTATGACATGTAACGATCTGTATGCTTTCCCAACAATGTCATCAACATGACCCTTCCAGTGCAAATTACTTTCAAATCTCACACCTAAGTATTTCCACTTGCCATCTTTTGGGATAACTACCTCATCCAAAGTATATTCAAATTCAGTTTTAAAGCTCCTGTTTGTAAATGTTGTAACAGTTGATTTGCCTCCATTAATCTTCATATTATTTTCTTCAACCCATTCTTGGATACTGTCAAGGTCCCTTTGTAATTCTGAACAATCCTCAATGTTATTTATTTCCCTATAAACAATTATGTCATCTGCATACAATCTTATTTTCGATGTTATATTGTTCCCTAAGTCATTTGCGTATATTAAGAAAAGTAACGGACCGATTATACTACCCTGTGCAATTCCCTTCCAGACTTTCTCTTCCTGTGATATATTATTTCCTACTTTGACTTTCTGAACCCTTGAATTTAGAAATGTTCTTATCCAACGTATAACCCTTACGTCCAATCCTATTCCCTCCAATTTCTTTAATAATATTCCATGTTCCACTCTATCAAAGGCTTTGGAAAGATCTATGGCTATGCAATCTAACTGGCCTCCCGAATCTAACTGATCTGGTATGTCCTGCTGAAATCCCACCAGTTGTGCCTCGCAAGAAAATTTCTTTCTAAATCCATACTGGCTCCTCATGAACCAATTTTTATCATCACATATCCCTCTGATGTACTTTGCTATTAAACTCTCCAGTATTTTACAAACTATACTGGTCAGGCTGATTGGTCTGTAGTTCTCTGGTTTCCTTTTATCACCCTTTCCTTTATAAATTGGTATTATTATAGATTCCTTCCATTCCTTTGGTATCACACTATTATTTATGACATAGTCAAAGAGAAATTTTAAATAAGGCACTATATACCACCCCATTGTCTTTAATACCTCCCCAGTAATTTGATCACTTCCTGCTGCTTTTCCTTGCTGAAGCAGTTGGATTTCTCTGAAAATATCTTCATTTGTGAATGAGAAGCTTCTTGCTTCCCTCTGTGTCTCTCCCTCTCTATCTTCTGTTACGGTTTCCAAGTCCTGACAATCTTCTACTGAATCTCGGAATTCCCTACTAAAGAGGTTTGCTTTCTCAGTATCTGTTAAATAATGTTCACCCCCTTCTCCCACCATTGTAGGGATTTGGATTCCTTTTCCTTTTTGATTCCTAATATATGAATACAGCTTTTTCCATTTCCCTTTGTGGTCATTACCCTCTTGAAGAATGCCATTCATATAATTCTCTTTTGCTTCCTTTTTCACTCTATTCAGTTCCCTCATTAGTTGTTTTCTAGTTTCTCTATTCTCCCTACCTTCTTTGATTTTCCTGTTTCATGTGTACATTATCATAAACTCCTTTGATATCCAAGAAGATGGCCAACGTGCTATGCTTCCTTAATTTAGCTAGGGGGATATCTGTTTTGAAACTATTATGAGCATCACATGGACTTCTTCCTTCGATGAAAGAATGTTGGTGTTTGGGGAAAACATCGTAGTATTCCAGACACCAAAATTAAACGATTTAAGTGTATTTTTGTAAATACTTTTCTAATACGAGATCCTAGAATAACTCCTCTACAATTGGGTAGTTCAGTGGATCTTCGTTATTTTTCTGCATTGGAATTAAGAAGCAATCATTCCATTCAGAAGGATTGTTGGGTTGAAAGCACTATACAATTAGGGAAGACTACTAGGATGTTTTAGCTGCATAGGGAAATAAAAGGATCATTGAAAATGTAATGTAATTTTGTCCAGGCGATAGAGTTTTTTCTTGTTGATACTGGCATCCAGTTTGCTTGAATGTATTAGCTGCGTTAATAACCCATATTGATTGCTGCATTCCTGCATAGTTAATTGACAATCACTATATCAGGTATTAAATTATTATAAAACCCTTGGCGTTTATCTGTATCAATGATGTTAGTTTTGTAGTTATGACTGATCTTAGTCAGTGATCGTTGGCTGTTCATATATCTCTGGAATTGGATGATATAGATAACGATGAGATAAAATATTTCCAGGCTTCTTTACGTTTATTATTGATTTATCTCCTTTTTGCTGTACTACCGTATATGCTTTTTAGGATTTATGAAATTTTATGGGGTTAGGTCAGGCCGAAATTCTCTGAAAAGGTTTCTTCTTGTAACAATCAACTTTGATGGCATTGATTATCCCACCAATGTGTCCTAGCCACTGTATTTACAATTGTAGGTATTTTTTTCTAATAACGGATGATATTCATCCATATATTGTCGAATAATCAATTGAATATATGTTACTTTGGAGACTTCTAAATGTTGGATATGAGACAAAATGTAGTAACTATAAGAAATGTTATTACAATGTTTTAGTGATCTAGTATAAAATCTATACTTGTCCATCACAGAGTTGCTTACACCTACTGCAGTGTAGATGGGATAGTGATCACTCATACGTGTATCCTTGATAGTTTGCCATGTCATTTTGTGAGCCGTGAAAATGTTACACACAGTCAAATCTCCTGCACTAGATGGAGTTCGTGGTGGCGTTATCTTTGTAGGAGACCCATCATTCAGGATAATTAATTGATTCTCACAGGCAGCATTAGGAATATTATTACCTATAGGTGTGTCATCCCCAATCCGTGTGATATGAATATTGAGTCCCCAGCTATGATTAAAGATTGATATTCTGAAAATTGTTGGAAACATGCATGCCACTGCTGTCTGATGGACAATAGGTATTAACTAAACATATTGTACCAGGAGCTGTTTAAGCCAGGTACATTATCTTAAAGTTGCCGGAATATTCGGAAAAGGACGGCACTAATATGTGTTCATGTGGCCGACATCTTATATAAGCTCGATACGAAGTTCGTCGTGGTAAGCAGGACACGTCACGAGCGATGAACCTGCGTGTGACGTCAGTGCCACATGTTGTATGCCTTTCTCTCGAATGTACTGGAAAATAATTTCTAACTTTTTAACCGATGAAGGTACGGAAATGAGAAATACCTCATCGTGTAGCTAGTGTTCTGAAGGCAAACATACGTCAATCTCAATAAATTCCATCAAGGCATTCAAGAGATATCAAGCGAGAAAGAAACCACATTCCTTCTCGTAACGTGGCGAGTACCTTGGCCATACGGAATAAAAGCCGCGGTCCGGGCCGAAGCAAACCAGTTCAAATTCTTCGCTCAGAGCTGGCTCGTCAGTCATGCTGCTCGCGACAAGTGAAGTCGAACTCAGTGTTCATTCTACGGGAACGTCGTGATACTTGTATAACTTTCGACAGCAAGTTGAGACTTAGTTTATGTGAACACCAGTGAGTAACCAGTGGATTTTCTTGAGAAACTGTTGGACTTACAGTTCGTCAGGGATATTTGAACTTCGGAATTTAAGGTGTTTATAACCTCGAAGCTATAAGACTTGTAATATTTCGCCAATATTGGAACTTATAAAATACCTCGATTTCCGTGTGAATAACTTTAACAAACTTGAAGCTAGCTTGACTACTTTAAATTTTAATGATCATGAACTGTTTCAGCGTAGAACATCGTGAGTGTAGGTTTACAACACATTAACACTTGTGCATAAAGACTGTTTAATAATTTTCGTAACAGACTGCACCATCTGAAACCAATTCGTGTGAATAGACTGTCTAATGAACTGTAAATACTTCGTAGTACATTACGCATACTTCGTAATTCAGTGACATTGTGAATTATAGGATTCGTACACGAATACTTGAGGAACTGTGACAGTGAGAAGGAATATTACGATGTATTACGAGAGAGAGAGAGAGAGAGAGAGAGAGAGAGAGAGAGAGAGAGAGAGCTATTTATTTCTTTACTGTGAAAGTGAGTCATGATAAACTGTGCTTCGAATAAG
The DNA here is from genome assembly GCF_040414725.1 of Anabrus simplex. NCBI lineage: Eukaryota > Metazoa > Arthropoda > Insecta > Orthoptera > Tettigoniidae > Anabrus > Anabrus simplex. The sequence goes on from NC_090277.1 coordinate 2,932,663, forward strand.
AGTTATTTCTGACAGCACGAACGGTATGCAGTGAGTGTAAAGAAGAACTATGGTTAGAAATGTGATTTTCATTTTCCAATTATCGCAATTTACTAAAAGAAACAGTGCTTCCACACATTTCTCATCTAGTGAATGGCGAGAGTTCTAACACCACAAATCAAATTGGGCTCGTTTCAACATAAGACACTATCAGTCAGATGGACTTTCTTGTGTTAAAACAACTCTTTTATCAACATGAGAAATCCTGACTCAAGACGATGCAGTTCGACGTAGGACGAAGGAGATTGACGGAGATTGGTGCAGATCAACGTGGAATGTGGACTTGGTACTACGAGGAACGGTTCCCGGTATGTGGTACTATGGAACATCTTGGTGCTTGCTATTAGCTGAGTTCCAGAGTGCTGCTTGCAGAGCAGTATTCAACAATTCGAGCTTAAAATGAAGACATAATTCAGGTGATATAAGTGTCTTTTCTTTCAGAAACATAATTCTGCTTTCAATAGAACTCTTATAGACAATATCATTGCTGACAAAGAACTTTATTTCAATTCAAAAGCTCACTTACCTAATATTTTGACGAACAATTTTTAGCAGGTTATAAACTTTAAAAATTAACGTTGTACAATATTTAAAATGCATACAGAGTTTTGGAAGACAGCTCACGTAATATCGTATGCTCTCACTTGTTGGAACTTTAGAATTTCAATTCAGTGCTTTCTTTATAGTGAAGGCGTACAATAATCTCTTAATTAGCAAGGACAATACTTAGAACTTTCTACCAGAAGATCGCGTTTAATTTCAAGTGTTTTATATTTGAATATAAATAGTTCGAGAAGTTCGCGATATGAATTACAAAATTTACTTTGTTTAATTTACGTATAAAACATACTCTGAAATTACAAGTGATGATAGAAATTACTTTAGGATTTCGTTGAAGTGGAATATTAACTTACTTTTAACATGCTTTATTATTTTACATCAAGAAAATCATGATGGACATAACAGGTTGAAATTAACATTATTCATTTGGATTTTTACACGATCAACATAATTTTCTTGATATTTTGTTGTTCGAAATGGAATATATTTCCCAATAAATATCTATGATCATTACAATTCAGCGATATAATAGGGTAACTTTTCATAGATTGAAAAATGAGGGAAAGTTATGATATCTATTATTTCGCCTTGCGATCCTCCCTCTCTGTACCCTCTCCTAAGGACTAGGCAACCCTCAGAACGGCCTCATGCACTTTGACATCTATTTTTCCTGATACAATACATAAGGAAAGATTATTCCTGGTATATATATAAATGAGTAATATTCCAATTTTTTGCACAATTTGACATGACAAAATCTTGGCAATTAATATTTCTATACTATCATAGCCTTCGCCATTGAGTCTCTGTTTTGTAACTATTTATATGAAATTTAGTCGTTGGTTTTAACCATGTTTCTTTTATAATGACTCTATGTAGGATATATTCCAGTATTAGTAAAATTAATTCGTATCTCTTGCTTATTATACTTCTATTGTAGGATTTTAATCATATGAGGTTAGTACATTGGTCAAATTATCTCCCAATTTATGTACAATATGAGACCTTTGAATATTCGTCCTCAATAATTGGGTCAGTTGTAGGACAATATTGTTGATCTAAGTTTGCAGATGTTGTTTTTGCTATTGAAATGAGGAATGTTGCGCATTTCCTTGTGTTTGAGCATTTGTAAGGTAAGATGAGGGAGAGATGTTATTGTCATGTAGCACTTCATTGACTTGGGAAGCAGTTGAACTGGAAGTGTGGGTGTACGAATAAGATTGAGATAGCACTCACGACCGTATCCTGGCAAGGGTGGTAGACGACGTTCTCTAACTGTGAAAGTTGTGAACTTCCTTTCTTCGGGGGCTTAAGTTGGTGACTGAGAAACACTAGTTGAAAACGGGAGGAAAAGTTGGGAATGTAGTTGGGGATTATACTCAGGAGGTTTTAATTTGCCACTTGCTTCCTTATATGACATATTGTCAGTACACATAACATTTTTAACAGCCACTTTGGCGAGCCAACACTGAACGCCTTGAAAATGAATACACTGAAAAAGTGCTTGTTGAAAATCTTTAGTTAGTTGTTGTAATGAACACCTACAACATCTTAGAACTCGGCATCGACAATTAACTTCCAAATGACCTTATCTTTGGCATGTTTGGCAGATAACAGGATTAAGGATAAAATGTTAAATTTCCAAAAATAGGCTGACATTTGAGACCTGGGTGGGTAATTGTTCAGATCTAAAGACAACTTCGAATGATCCTGTGGGAATATATTGCGTTCTATTTTCAGTGAACAATCTTCTATTTAATATTTGTACACTCTTAGTTGGAACTGGCGACTTAATATGTTCCTGAATATCTTTGCTAGTTAGTGATTCATCAACACCTTGAATTAGGCCTACTCTCAATATATTCGATGATGGAATAAAAGCTTTGTGTTTTTGTCACGTTAGAATAGGATGCCTAAAGAACTAATTTGCTGGAACAGCATACTTGAAGAAAACTTTGCCCCATTTCTTTCCCTCTTGACAATAGATTTTATGCCCATAATTTTATTTGTGATACAAAATTATTATAATTTTATTATAGACCACCTATTCAATACATCATAAGCTAATGTGAAATTACATCCTTATTAAATTGTTAACATGGTACATGTTTCGCTGCTTTTAGTGAGCATCATCAGCCAATGAACATTTACTCAAGGTTTGATAAGATCATGAAATATTCTATTCAGCTAAAATATCGTCGCTGCCGGGACAAAACTCCTACGTGATAATATTTTTGAGATATAATTACCCGCAGCACATACACTATGAAGAGTGAGAATGCCTTAACAATATTCGCACAATATTGCACCTTAGATGACAGAACCTTACCAGCGAAAGTTTTAAGGTAAAACATTTCACATAGGAGGTTTTGTCCCGGCAGCGACAATATGCTTTACAAGCATGAGTGACAAATCTTACAATATTTTGCTCATCATGTGACAATAAAAAATATGTCTTCAGTATAAACAAAATTGTCTAAAATCTTGGCGTTGACATTGCCTTTTAAAAACTTCTAGACGAAACTCATCTATTAACCATCTACTTGAAACCTTTATATGTGATCTGGCTAATTGTATTGATTCAATATTCTTCAAATGTACAATTGTCCTTGAACCTTCAATGTATGCTTAACGATTTTATGAAGCTGATAATAGCCTGTATCATAAACTATTATCGTATTCCCAATATTACTGGAGTAACACAAGGACAATATGTATTGGCTAAAAATCAAAATGTTTGTCATTACATCAGTCCTGTTATTCATAAATGAACTTGTTAGTAAAATATAAACGTTCAATGTGAAGTAGGATTTGAATGAACAACGCAGATTACAAATTGAGCATGTTGATATATCCGTAAATAAAAAATATGTATAAGACTTCAAATATAAGTCTGTATAAACTTCTTAGTGAGAGAATTATCACTTGCCCTTTCTGGTGCTGCGTAATTGTCTAGTGTTACCCACAACTTCGAGATAACTGCTTGTTGTTCCGTTAATGCTGCTTGTATTTTATGAGAGAGTATGAGTGAGCTTGTGTTTTGGCGGGGAGAGGGAAGGTGAAGCGAAGGTAGACAGTGCATTGAAAGCTAATGTAGATGGTGGAGGGGAATGCCTAGGGGTGGTAAGGAGAGGAATTGAGTTTGATTGCATCAATGAGTTTCTAACTTTTGTTGGATTAAAATTATTATAGAATTTATTCATATCAGATTTAAGTATTTGTACTAATTTCGGTTATTATTCGAAGAGGGGGTTCTTTATATCGATTTCATGATTAGGTTCTTATTCTATTGCTGATCTAAGTGAATGTATATATTTTCCTATTCCCTCATTACTCTTCCCTTTTCTATCCCTCTTAAAATTCTTAAATCCCTCTCAGTTGTTGTGAAACTGTGTCCAGTTTCTTGCATGTGTGCACTCACTGCGGAATGTTTCTTGCGTTTCCCTGCATTGACGTGTTCAGGATATCTTTTAAGAAAGCTTCTGCCAGTTTGGCAAACATACGAATAATTGCATTCTGCACACGCAAGGCTATATATTCCTTATCCTTGATACTGATTGCTATTTATGCTAACATTATTATGATTGAGAATAGTATTTTGGTTCGTGTTTTGGATTTTGAAGTCGATATTAAAGTCTAGTTTCTTGATGGTATTAGTAACCCGGTATAGGACTGGCTTAGTGAATGCAAAAGTTGCAAACTTGTATTTCTTATTTTTATCTTGAATGAGGTTTATGGCCAGTTTTATTTTCACTTTGTTAATTATATTGTTAACAGTCTCTATTTTATAACCATTACTGAGTGCGAGCTCCTCATTCTTTAAACTATTGTTGGCAAGTGGAACTTTTAGGGCTCTGTAAACCAAACTTAAAAAAGCTGCTTGTATGTGAGAATTGGGGTGGAGTGATTCGTTATTGGGGCAAATGTCTGTTTTCTATAAATTTAAAAGTCAAGTCAAGGATCAGGAATCTATAGGCTTGCGTGTACAGAATGTAATTTGAAAATCAAATACCTTGTATTAGCAGCTTCGATATGTAGATATTACGATTGATGGACTTTGGAGGACTTATTTCTATGAATAACATGATCATTCCTCCATCTATTGGCAGACTTAAGGACAATGGGTCGCGGTATCGCGTAGTTGCGTGTAGGAAGCCTATGTGTTACATTTATGTGGTACTGCTCAATCCGTGTCTCTTTGTTCACCCAGAGATGTGATGGCATCATCAATAGCTTCATCTTTCATTTTACTAATGCAGAGCACCTCTAAATTACTTGACCTCGAATACTGCTTCGTCCACCTCTGTGGTGTAATTAGCTGCCACCCCTGGAGGCCTGGCTCTTCCACGAAATTTGAAACTAGTTCGAGAATCGGAACGGGATCCACTCAGCCTCGCGAGGTCATTTGAGTTGACGGGGTTCTATTCCCTCCTCAGCCATTCTCGAAGTGGTTCTCCGTGGTTTCCCACTTCGTCTCAAAACCACGGACGCGTCCTTCCCTCTATCTTGCCTATCCCTTCCCATCCCCAAAAAGGGCCCAGGTCATCATACCAAGATGGCCGCCTCCTTCCCAGTCAGGCGCGCCGACTTCGGGTAACTGTCGGGGGAGCATTGTTAACATGAACATAGATGTGAAAATGACGAATAACTATTAATGCAAACATTCCTATACAATAACAATATTCACAAACTAAGAGAAAAACAGACCAATGATATAACTTGTTCCTCAAATAGAATTTTTGAACGAATCTTATGTACGAAGTTTTCAGTAATATTCACAAGTAATCAGAAAAATAGAACATGGATCTTAAATACATACCATCAATGTCTTACGGTCTGCATTCACCAACGCGGGACGCGGGAAGCTGGAGCGGGAGTGAAAAAGACAATCCCGCGTCACTGAGAAGTTCGCCCTTGTCTTCACACGGGAGCGGGAAAGAGTACCAGTAGTATATGGGCCCATCCAGGACCCTTGAGACACATTTGTCATCGTACGCAAAATGCACAAAACACATAATTTATTTTCCTATTTGTCCTGGATGGGCCCACGAAATAATATAAAATAGCAGTCATTTATGACTATTACTATTATTATTATTATTTCCTAATTATCCTAGGCGAACCTATGAAATGAAAAGTGGTTAAATGCCTACAATGTATGACCTTTATACTAACATTACAATAATAATACGAAGGAGTATGATTTCTTTTTATTCTATATTTTTGCAATATATGTTAATATAGGCTAAACAATTTATCAGGTTTGAACGTATGTGCCTGTAATATTAACCTCAATTGCTCATAATGTTACGGAAATGAAGCGGTCTTGTTGACCTTGTTCGACCGCGGGCAAACCTGATCCTTCCTCTGAGAAGGTCTCTTACACAATGACGATAGCAATCTACAGCAAGCAAATTTAAATGACCATCCGGCGTTCTGCAATGGTGATGCAATCGGATAGTGCATTTAATTAATAGCAGCGCTCTCCTGCAATGGCAGGCGTCTACATTCGGTGAATGTGGTTCTATCTTGTAGATACTACTAGCACTGTACTGGCCGAGGATGACATCGCTTAGACAAGACTGTTTTAAGAGCACTGATATGTACTTGTATTAACATCACAACATATATACAGTTAAGCCGACCTTCATTCAACAGTCATCGTCGCGTAGTTGGTTAAGTGTTTGGCAGGCAATCTAAACCTTTGAGGTTCGAGTACTTCTTTCGCCGAGAATTTTTGAAATATATTCAACATTAAACTTTACATATATCCGCTTACTTCAGCAAGAATCTTCGTCTTCCACGTTAGCTCAGGTTTAGAGGTGTTGAAAATGTCTAGGTTTCGTGCTCTTACAGTCGAAGAGCCCACGGCTGTATGGTTCGAATCTCTCGTTCAATAAAAAACTGAGCAAAAATGAGAGAAAGAGATGTAGTGGAACGAGAGGCCTCGCCGCGTGGTGTACGTCCTTACAGATTCTCCGAACAAAGTAAGATAGTAGAACGGAAGAGAAATAGAAGGAGGGAATAAAAAACCCGGGGGTTAGATCGAAGGAAAATATGGAAAACCAGCGCTGGCTTTTGAATATACCCCCAGGGTTTCTCCGAAAAGCTCGGAGTTTTGCAACATAAAAACAGTGCTGGTCTTAAGGTCAATGGCATGGTAGAAATACCTGTGAACCTTAAGTCTGTGTATATGTTACGGCCTCTGGCGTGGCATAACTGCTCGTTAGCCTGTGTGAATGAAGACCTCTAGAGAGATAGAAATATCCGTAAGTCAGTGTGAATGAAGGCCTATGGCGAGGTGATAAACACCCTGTGTGTTTTTTCATATTGTATATATGTTAGTATAACAACACAACTAAATGTATGCTATTCTACTTTTTATATTTTTAAACCCTTTCAGTACACAGTAATTTTTTATATAAAAGAATTTTAGTATTTTTATTTACGGTCTGAAATCAATAGCCAAACGGAACGGTATCATAATTAGGAAGAACCACTCTTTTATCTTACGCAAGTGAAAATTGTTTCATTACGTTCTTATTTGCTGAAAGTTTTAGTTTTGGCATCTCTGGATATTTGATTTTATTGCAGTGGAATATTTTCTTTTAGTTCACTTTCAATAATTTTTTCATAGCTTCTCCATTAAGCCGCTGTAAATGTTTCCAGTTCAGAGTAAACCCTTTTATTTTGATAATATCGGCAGTGATATTTTTCTTCAAATATTAACTTTTGGCCCTGTTGAAGCCCACTCAATGCCGCAAATACCATTTCCCAGTTCATTTGTCCATTCACCTAACATACAACCTGCTTCATGTATACTATACTATCCGTATCGAAATATATCACGGCTTCTCCTAATTTATCTAACATCGGATGCAACCGTAGCCTGGCATTTGAAGTTGTAAACGCAGCGATCAAGACGTTTTTTACAGTATTATTTTTTATATAATAATCTTTAAAGTTGTATTTAATTTGAACCATATTACCGCTGAGAAAAGTTGCATCTATTTTGTCTAACCTATCGTCTAGAAGAATTCCATAGAATCTATCTAGTGTAGTCAGGTATTCTCTTTTGGATATTTTTTGTTTTTGACCGAACTTCCTCCACAGAGAATGTAAGCATGTTTTTGATACAGGGCGTTTTCCCGGGTTTTCTTCAATTTTATCTAAATCTAGGTTAATATCTAATTTTTCTTTAACTGTATGTATGTAGTGTTCCTTACTTTCGAAATCATCCTTCCAAGGACGTGTTTTTCCAGTTTGATTTTCATAAAATCTTTCACATACGGTACCCTCTAAATAATGTATTGGTCTTGTTTTCGAAGTGCTAGACTGCATATATATTCAGCACTTTATGTCCCATTTCTATTCCTTTGTTGATCTCATCTGTCGTCCATGTACCTACAAAACTTCGCTCTATTTAGGAATGGTTACAGCATTTTATTTGTTCCTCTGGACTCTTGTAACATAGAGGAAATAATAATTTTTCATTCTTGTCAATTTTGATTTTTGCAGGAAGGAGAGGATGATCTAATTTTCTTGGTGCTGTAACTCTGCATTTTATTAATCCGTACCAAGTATGATCATGGTAATCTGGTTTATATATTTTTATTGGATGCCCAATCGGATAGTAATCATAAAATTGAACTGTTGGGTAAAGACTGCAAACATCTATGTATTCTATTTTTCCATCAACTCTACGAACTGTAACTCTTAGTTTGGTGGCGTTCGTTCTTCCTCCAAAGAAGGCATCTCTTGGATTAAGAGGTTCAATAATGTCACTCAGGTTTTTGCTCCTTTTCATCGTTTTATAGTTTGAGAAATTTTCCATTCACCTTCCCAAATCTCAATTTAGTTATATCCAGCATCTCGTATTTTATACTTCGCTCTAATGTTTTTTGAAACAAATCAATCATAGTTTCCTGATTTTTATTGTTAATACTTCCAGATTTAAAGCATCTTTGACAGCCATGCCAGAAACACCCGTGTAACTGATAAACTGTATTATTTTCCTGGTCGAAACCGTCAAATTTTGCACCTACAATTCTAACTTCTCCTCCGTTCAAAGCATGCTGAATATTTTTCTCGTATTGACTTTATAACCACGCAATAGATTCTTTACTGTATGTTTCATTTTGTTCTTTGTCTAGTACAGCGATTGTATTTTTTGTAGATATTTTGAACGATATATAGCCATACAAACTCCAGCTATGGTGAGATAACAGAAAGGATAAATATTTACAAATTCTAAAAATTGTCTCCGTAATTCAAGACATCCACTTCGCAGAATATCAACGTCAGAATTGCAATATTCGTTAATTACTTTTTCATCTTGAACACACAATTCTCTTCAACTCATTCCTTGTGCCATTTCAAAAAGTTTAGCTTCATTGTATCGATGCAATAATATTTTGTATCTGGAATAGAACCTGTATAATTTTCATTTTTTCGAGTATTGAACAGGTGAGGAAAGTATCCTTTTTTCAGTTCTTTCAAGCCAAATGTTTTTGGAAAGGCACTCAGAGCACCTTGTACAAAATTACTACTGTCAATAATTTTGGGCCTGATACTCTCGACCCCAAGAAGGATAAGTTTTGTTCCAATGTGGACAGTATTTTATTTTCAAAGCAATATATCAAAATAAACTGTGAATCGTAGGCCTTAGCATAATTAGCTATAAATGTGTAACCCTTATGTTCTTTAGAAATCATCCACTTACAGAATTCTTCATTTGTTTTGAAACGGTAAAGTGTATCACCACTGAAATTTTGAACTATTATTGAATTAGGTATATGAATACCTGTTTTTTGCTGTGCCTCGTAATCAAATCACATGTACTTTTCAGTATAGTCACATTCAATCTTAGGTTTTAAATATATGAGATTTTCATCGTCATTACAACACTTGAATTCAGAAATATTAACACCTTTTACAAATTTTTGGCATTTTGAGAATTCGAAATAATAATAAGGAACACGACCAACATTTATTCTATCATCGGTGGCATCCAATAAAGTCGAACCCTCATTACTGCATTTAGGACAACCTTTAGCTCTTATCTCTTCTTCCTTAATTCATCTCGTACATATCCCACCCCGTTGTTTTCTTTGCATCATGTAACATTTGTGATTTTTAATCTCTGCCTCTTCTCTACAGTTTCTTCGCCTTTAAAATCCACACTTATATTCTCTATTTCTAAATAAAATTTTGTTACATCCTGTCCATTTGAAAACCAACCGACAATCTCCTTTTAAGTGATTATCTAAACAATCTTCATTGTAACAATATCTATTACATCGGCGACAATATATTTTATCCTCTTCCGTTTCATGCTCATCTTCATCACACAATATACATCTGGTTTTCCCCTCTTTTCCTCGATATATATGTGTATCTTTATTATTGTAGGGTTTTTGCATTTGTCACAGAAGTAGGACGAATCCAGGAAAGCCTGCATACTGTTGATTATATCGAAGTGAATTTTATATTTATATAGATATATTTTGGTCTCATTTTCCTGGCCACTGTAAATAATCGACTTAAAATTGTCGGCACATACAACGTTGATTTGAATATTTAATAACTCTTCTGTGTTTTTATATCAATCAACGTAAAGCCTTCTTCATTAAATTCACCCAATCTGTTACACAATTCTAGAGCAAGTTGATCCTGTAGTTTTCTTCCCTTTCTGATATATGTTATTTCATTAACACTTAATTCACGGTCAAGAATTGTTTTGGTGTGATAAGTTAAAGCCACAATAACAGCTATCGGACAACATAAATTATCAGTATTGTTGATATGAGTTATGCACCCTTTTGTTCTCACATCTTTACTTAAATTTATAGTTTTCCTTCCACCACCAGCACCTCGAGGCATTGAAATTTCTCTGATGTCAAAATTAGTTTCAGCAAAGTCAACAGTTTCGTTTGAAGTTAAAATATGTGCTATTTGTTCACACATAGAGTGAACTGATTCCTTGAAGCTATTACATTTCTAAAGTCCTGTAGAGATGGGATGATTAAAAGAGATTATTAGCTACAATACACATATCGTCTCTGCGTAGATTAGTTCTCTTTGCAACTAATTTTAACATTCTGGTTAGTGTGTCTTCAATTATGTTAACATCAGTACCAACATTAGTGTTGTTATTGATTTCAAAACTGTAATTAATTTCGTAGGTTTTATACTTCTGGTTATACCTTATACCTTGGTTTTCTTTCTCTCTTGGGCTCTTCATTTCTTAGTCGATCTCTTGGTTTCTTTAACAGTTTATTGTTAGTTTTGTGGTCTCTCTCTACTGGTATTAAATAATTCATTATCGAACTGATAAAAGTAATTTATATTTGGTACATTCTTTGGTCTTGGTGTTCTTGGCTGTTCAAATATATCGTTACTAAACTGAAGGAACGGGCTGCTTATGGATTCTTCTCGTTGCATGGGATTTTGAATTCTTTGAATGAGGTCACATTTTCTTAATCTAGAATAATTCCTAACGCCTCTTGTTCTAACTAATGCTCTCAACTCTATTACATTTAGACGGTTCAAGTTATTATTGTTAACTGGTGGGACCTCTGGGGAATTTTGAATTCTTTGAATCAGATCAGCTTTTCTTAATTGAGAATAATTCCTAAGACCTCTTGTTCTAGCTAGTTCTCTCAGCTCTCTCACTGACAGAGTACTCAAGTTGTCCATCTATATAGGAAAATATTATGAATAAAATTTTCTTGTGAAAGAGACTACGCAGTTTCTACTTATATATGCAAAAATTCTTAATAAAAATAAAAAATAAAAAATACAAGAATATCATGTGAAATTTATGTGGTAATTTTCTCATGATAAGGTAATTTTAGATGACTCCTCATACTACATCTGGAGAGAACCCTACCACTAATGCATACAACTTTCTCTGTTAATTTTGGTTGGTATTTGTCATAATAAGCCTTGGCACACTCTTTACACCTATGTTCACTCGTACAATTTAAGCAACGTCTCTCTCTTGTTGGTTGATAACCACCTTTGTGACTGTATCTGTTTCTTCATCGCATATTGGACATGTAATGTTTTTGCTTCCAGTTACGTTCGAGTCCCTTAATGTGTTCAAAATGTTGCTCTCTATACTCTTTTTGTTTTTCTTTATACATTCACAGCACCCAATTTATGATGGTAAATTTTTCTGTGCTTTTCTCTTTATGTATCTCTTTCTCTTGTTTACACAAGTGACAAATAACCATAGAAACAGTTTCCATTTATTATAGAATATAACATCAGTAAGAGTCGCTAAAAGAAAATCTAGTGCATAATTATATTTTTAATTTTTATTTTCTAACCGAACTAAAATATTCTTTAAATCATTTACTATTTCTGTAAAGGTAGAAGACTTCTTCGGACAATGTATAACAAACAGTTCGAGATCGAATTTTCCTGCTTCTGTTAATGAATTTGAAACTCATTGTACTCGTAAATGATCTTGACTTTAAAAAATACAGCATACCATTTATGTATCGAAACGCTAAGTCTATTGCTGAAGGCAAACCGGTAAAACTTCTCGAAATTATTCCGTGACGATTAGGCTTAAAGGTACATTGATCTGTTTCAAAAAATGCATGATTGTAGAAAATATAAGTATGGCCTGAGTAAGTATTCAGTACCGAATGTATGTTTGTATCTGACCTAATATTCCTCACAGACATAGATTTTAGATAATTGTTTACTAACGTTAAACTCGGATAGCCCATCATGTGAATCTGATTGTTGATAACCATGCCTTTGATAAACAGCTGTGATGTTTTGGAAATCTTGAGCTGAGGACGTGTATTTGTTATACCTGTCGAATTATCAAGATCTACAAACCAGAGCCGTTTTTCATAAAGTATATACATTAGTTGATTGACAATTAAAAATGTGTTTACGTTCAAATCACATAATTTAGGCCCTGTCTTTCGTAACTCATGTGCTGGTGTACTTTCAGGTTCATTACGGCTAGTAGCTTTTCCATATAACATTTGAATAGCAAGAATATTATCTTGGTGAAGTTTTATTTGATTTTTATTGTATGCAAATATGATAGCATCTTGATTATTTGAATGTGATATTCTTAGATTCCTAGTGCATGACCGATTTCATGCAGTAAAACAGCGTAGAAGTTAGTCTGACTTTCTAGCGTATTTTCATCAATTTTCAAGTACCAACTTTCGTCTTGATCAATATGAATTTCAATGGGTGAATTCATGCTATTTGAATAAAATACGTGAGCCAGTGTTCCCCCTTTACCATGTAATCTAGGCAGAGCATTGTCTACCAATTTTATGATTTCGATGTGGATTTCCTTGCTTGTTAGAAATAATAACATCTGGATTCCTAATATAATTTTCAAACTCGAGATCAGCATGTTGCTGCCACGCTTCAAAGGCAGCTTCTGTTATTCCTAGCACTTGTTGACTAGCTAATGCATAATGCCACTTTATCTTTTTATCGTTCCATTTGTATTTTCTTATACTGAAATGAATTTCATCGTCGGAGCGCCACATCTCGGAGTTTTGATTAATTCTAATGTTGCTTGATCTAATTTTCCAGTAACATCGAGATTGTAGTACTCTTGGAATAATTTTAGAGCTTGTTTGGAAATCGTTAAATTTACTTCTGAAATTTGTTGTTCACCAACACCTGATATATAACCGAACTCATGTAAATAATTTATAGTACATAAAGTCAGATTTTGCGTTGATATTTGGATTTCGCGTACTACTGTCATAAAGGCTGAAAGTAAGATTATTCTGTTCATTTATAAAATAAATTTAAAAATATATAACAAATTATGACACTGTAACACTGTCTTTCGGTACCCAACTGTTGTGAGAATTATCGAACCCACGCCACTTGACATAGACATGATCTTTTTTTCGTAGCACCTTTTCAACCAAGTAGTGATCAGGAGGTTTTGTTTTCTGTAGTTCTTGTTCATAAAATGTACCTTTAATTTCTTCTCCGTTATAGTCTTTAAGAAAATAGTAGATCGGATTCTTTGTAAAAACTTTGTAAATTTTAAATATTTCTGTCGACCAATTACCTGTATAGCCTTTCTCAAATACTCCTTTCATTTTGCTTACACATACATAATCACCTATTTTAAATATTGGTTTCTAATGTATAGAGGGCTCATACAGAGGATGCAAATTTTCATATACAACTTCTTGTTTTTTAGACATTTTTTGTGCGATCTGCTCTGTTATTGTAGTCATGTAAAAATTTTGCAAGCACGTCTAACAATTTATAATTTCCTTGCAGAGGAAACTGCTTCCATTTTTTTCTTTCAGTGTTCTATTGAATCTCTCAACAACAGCTGCTTTGAACATTGAAAACGTAGAGTATGTCTTCAAGAGATCTTCTACATCCTTGTTATAAAACTTTTTACCTTTATCTGTCTGTATATTTGATGTTTAAAATCTCTACCACATTTGCTTGATTTATCTCTAAGTGGAATAGCCCAAGCGAATTAGGAAAACACATCGATGATCGTCAGTAAATATTTATTGCCTTTATTTATTTTTGAAGTTCCTTTCAAGTTACCAGAATCCATTTCTACAAAATCAGCCTGGCATAGATTGTTGATAGCATATGTGATAGTTTTTCTGCTAGGATACTTTCTTCTAGCTGGTTTTTGTACTTCTTCGATAATGTCTTCTCGTATTCCCTCACCAATCAATACTTTTTTTTTACAAATCGACTTTTCTTTGCACCACATACCGAACATATACGTGATATTCTGTCTCTTCCATTTGCTGTTTTCGCTCGTTGAGAATCAACTGTGTTTGTTTCTTTCTTACACTTCAGACACCAGCACTTATATCGTAAAACATTCTCAGCCTTATTGTAACTCTAATATTATGGTGGTCGTTGAACTCGATCAAGTTATCATTTTCATCTGCTATCTTGACATGTATAATTTGAATTATATCATATATAGGAACAAACAGAGGGTATTGTGGTTCGTAGATTATTGCTCCACCAAATTCAAAATCCGACATAAAACAAGCAATAACGTTTGATTCTCGGTGATAGTGGTGTCCATCTTTTTCAAACATTCCATCGGCTAAATTAAAGTGAAATTTGATCATTTTGAATGGAATCATTTTGGCAAGCCATGGGCTAGTTAGTGTTTTTGTTTTTGGATAGACGATTTGATCATTAAATCCTAACACTGACCCGATACTCTCTTCTTTATCAAAATACAGTTTAAAGTCGCTTTTAATTTCAACTCTATTCAGCTGTTTATTATATTTATATTGGTAGTATTGAAAGGTGCTTGGCTCCAAACTCTCTAATGAATACTGTTCAGGAGGAATAATCATCATGGTTATTGCATGTGCTCCATCATCCGATGATCCAGGAACAATTTTCATAATGTAGTTTATTGTTTTTTGAAGTTATATTCGGTGTCAAAAATCTAGAATAAAATCCAACGAGTCTAACTTTCTTAAACTCATTACTGAAGGGTACTGTTAGTCTCTTTTCTAGGATAGACGAATCTCCACTCAACTTAATAATCTACCCATTTATTAGAGCTAAATGAATGAAGACCGATTGGGACTCTAAAATAAGACTTCGCGAAAAGGACGTAAAACCTAAACATGGAGAACCTTTACCGAATTCTATTCGTTGTGCTATCATTGGTTCAGGTGGATGTGGAGAAACTACACTTATGATGGATAATTACACCTTAGCTCCAGGATGGCTTAATTGGAAAACAATCAATCACTTGTACGTTTATTCAAAGAGCTTAGACCAATCAATGTGTCAGGATCTCATAAGAACATGAAAGAAAATTGAAGATAAAAATGATCTTTCGGTAGCTACGTTTATAGATAATAATGAAGATGCTATACCTTTAGACGAGTGTGAAGACTGTTCCATAGTTCTATTTGACGACTTCATTATAGAAAATCACGATATCGTTAGGGAATACTTTACTAGAGGAAGACACAAGAATATTGACTGTCTTTATTTACCTCAGACTTAATCCAGAATTCCTAAACAGTTGGTTAGAGATAACTTGAAGTTTTAAAATATATTCAGACAGAATGACACCAACTTAAATCACATTTACCACGAACATCTTGGCGGAGATATGAAACTTGATAAATTTAAAGACATGTGTAGTAAATGCTGGAATCAAGATACTTCCTGGTTTTTAACTATAGACGTGACTCGTAAGCCACAAGATGGTAGATACAGAAATCAAATCAAAACTTTCTTGTAAACAAACGAACAAGCAAACAAACGCACAGAAAAGTCAAACACAGAGAACAGACAAACACACAGAATAGACAAACACGGTTCTCCTCGTTATGTAAATGTTAGCACATTACAAGTCTATGGCAGCTAAGCCAAAGAAAAAGAAGACAACCAAACAGACAGAACAAGAGATGTCGAAGGAATCGAAGAAATCTAAAGCTCTCAAACAAGCAAAAGTAAATATTAGAAAGGCACAAGAATTGAAAGAAGCTCGGAAGAGAAAATCCATTGCAGAATATGAAAAGTACAAGAAAGATCAACCTGTTACAGATGCCATTAGTATGGTTACTAATAAATTATAAACACTAGAAGATAGTGTTGTTAAAGCTATAGAAGAAAGCAGAGAGGTTGAAAAGGATTAGTACCATACAAACACGATGACTTTAATGATTTATTTCCGATACTCCAAACATCTGAAGAAACATCGTTTGAGAGAAAGTTATTCCTAAGTGACGATGAATCAATTTCTTGTCCACCAAAGTCTGTATTATCCCCTCTAAAAACTGGTACAGGATTTGTAAAAAGTACACAGAAAAGCCTGTATAATATGTTCGGATGAACGATGTTCGAGATTTGATTGACAGACTCGCTGTCATTTATGGTGAAGAGAATGCTGGTAACAATAAATTTTTCAATGAAAAGTTTGGAATCACTCAAATGCTAACGAGTAAGTTTAATGACTTCATTGTGAATGATCCTAAAGGTACTCCTTATCTTATTCGGTTCTTGAGTATTCTTCCTCATACTTTCTGGAAATCTGAAAAGCATGGCAAGGGAATAATAAACTGGGCATTAAACAATTTACCTCTTCCAGAAATGCACATCCCAGGATTTTCGTGCTGTGGACCCTTTACCAAGTTAGAAGAGCGAATAGCTCGAGGTGATAAAGGAATAAATCCTGTCGACGAGGCATGTAAATCTCACGATATTGTGTACAGAGATCATAACGATTTACAATATAGACATGCAGGTGATAAGGAATTACAACAAGCAGCAAAAGAGAGAATGTATAATAAAGATGCTGATATGAAAGAACGGTTGGCTGCTACAGCTGTTAGGGGAATAATGCACTTTTGAAGAAAATTAGGCATGGGTATAGAAGTTGATGAGAACGGCTTAGGATTGTAATATATTTTTATCTATGTCAATGAGTCCAATTAGTATTAACTATACAACTTCACCAAATGGTATACTTAAACCCAAATCTGTTTATATTAAATTTCCAAAAGATAAGCTAAAAGAACTCAATAGCATCGATAATTACTCGTCTATGACACAGAAGACGAAAAAAGGAAATCAAATAAAGAAAGGTGGTAACTTACTATTGGGGCCGACAACAAGCATCATCATGGTAACTTACTACGAACATTTAATAAAAGAGAGGGATCGGGTCTAACAAAACATGAAGGGGGAAGTTTACCTCTTGGGAGCTCTCAGTGCACTAGCTGGAGGAAAAGAATGATGCTCAACTAGAAGGACAAAAGAGACATAATCTAGCCACTGAGAAAAAAGGCACTGGTCTACCAACAATTCTTGGATCACTTTTACTCAAGTACGGGTTAGAGAAAATTACTGGAGCACATGAAGAAAAGAAAACTGGTCAAGGGATTTTTTGAGAAATAGCCTAGATACTGATACTTTTAATTCATTAATCAATAAATATCCACATCCGCTAAGTAATTTTGCCATTGAAAATTTAGTTAAAAATTGAAGATAAAATTTTTTAGAGGAGTGTTTATGATTGATGAATTACCAGCTAAATCTAATAAAACAATTGAACCAGGAATTGTAAATCTATACTTCTGATCATGTTGGTAGGCACTGGATTTCCTACTTCAAGAAAGGCGATGAAAAATTTGTATTCGAATCCTACGGTGGTAATATTCCTAAAGAATTGGTTGATTACCATAAACCCGAAAATTTATTCTTTAACGCATACAGAATAGAAAACTATGACGAATACATCTGTGGTCACTTGTGTCTACTTGTTTCGAAACTGCTTTTAGAAGGACACGATAATCGGAGTGAAATTTTAGAGATAATAAATGGCATTAGACGTTTTCGGAAATAGACTTCGAATTAAATTCGATGTTACTAAAGATGAACTAGATGTAAAAATCAAGAGCCTCTCAGTAGTATAATGGGAGAGTTCGGCCGCCTCCTCCCGCGGGAAATCTGAATTTTGGCGGGAAATTTGAATTTTTGGCGGGAAATTTGAATTTGGGCGCGAGATTTGAATTTGTAAACAATGCCACGTGCTTTTTGACAGCTGTCATCGACAACAACCCATCGCTAACCTCACTTCTGCCATCTTAACGGGCCTAAACCTCAGTGGTACCAACTTAACCTAACTAGCGTGAGGTAAACAAGGCCACGTGTTTTTTGACAGCCACGTGGTGGCTGCAAATTGAAAAATTCCACGTGCTCTTGTTTAGTAAACGTACTCACGCGCTTTTTGTCTGCTGTCATCCGCCATCTTTAATCTATTGAGCTCAGTGCTACACTCTTTAGGTACATACCTTTGAAATATGGTGGTGGATAATTTAAAAGAAAAATTCTACATCCGCCATCTCTCGACGCTAATTGCATAAGATGGTGGCTATACATGACTCTTTAAAGGTGCTTATGCAAGATGGCCGCTATACATAGGTTCTTATGAGATGCCCTTGGGATGCTTGCGTAAGATGGCGGTTATACAAGGCTCCTTATGAGACCCCCTAGAGATGCTTGCGCAAGATGGCGGTTGCTCTTATGAGGCGGCTTAAGGGTCCTTGCGCAAGATGGCTAGAGTTGCCCTAAGGATGCTTACGCAAGATGGCGGCTATACACGACTCCTTATGAGACGCCTTAAGGGTGCTTGCGCAAGATGGCTGTTGCTCTTATGAAGAAAGCTAGCATAGAGGCTAACGTGTCGTGCTAGTTCGATTCATTAAATTTGGGGCTTAAATGCATAATGTTAAATATCTCGAAAACGGTGCATCGTAGAGCAAAACGGACAAAATTTTTCTACCCAATACCTCAGTTCGCAGTATGGGGAACAAGAAAAACATAGTCTAATGATGAGATCAACGGTTCGGTTCTAACTTAGGCCCTTTGGCATTAGCTCTGTTTCAGCTCGTAATGAAGCAAGTCTTCGTAACATGATCAGGTCTAGCTATGGTAGAGAGTATAACGTACCGTGCAGGTTCGATTCATTACATTTGGGGCTTAAATGCAAAATGTTAAATATCTCGAAAACGGACAAAAAATTTCTACCTGATACCTAGGTTTGCAGTATCAGGAACATGATAGCATAAGAAAAACATAGTCTAATGATGAGATCGACGGTTCGATTCCTACTTAGGCCCTTTGGCATTGGCAGCTATCTATTTCTACAAGATGGCGGCTATACATAGCTTCTTATGAGACAGCTTAAGAGCGCTTGCACAAGATGAATGCTGCTCTTATGAGACGCCCTAGGGGGGCTTGCGGGAGGTAGCAGCGACAGGACGATGACTGTACACAGCTGCTTATGATACGGCCTAGAGGTGCTTACACAAGATGGTGGCTGCTCTGATGACTAAAGCTAGCTTTGCATCGTGCAGGTATTTTTACAGCACTAAACCTCATACCTTTGAAATGTGGTGGCGGGTAATTTGAAAAATTCGACGTGCTTTTTCATAAGCTGTTAAGGCCTCCTCTTATGTCAAGGCATAGCTCTATCGAACAAGTTTAAACCTGCAGTGATGACGTCATTAAGCATGTTTAGACTTGCAAATCACAGAAGAAACGTAACAAGGCTGGAATCGAAAACTGCACTCTATGCCGTGATCTATGTGATCGGAACATTGATTGAAGTGTTTAGAACACTCAATAAGTAGAACCGAACACTGTACTCGATACAACATGTGTTTAGAACATGTCAGGGGATACTTTTGTTCTAAGAAGATTAGATTACCGCACATTCCTTGTAGGGCTAATAGGCTAAAGGGCTAATGGGCTAAAGGGCTAAAGGAGCAACAACCTCATCGATCGCTATCAGCAAGAACGCTTGTACTTTGTTAAGTGTAGAAAATTAATCTTTATTTGTAAATGGTTTCATGTTCAGAACAAGGAATGGAACCTAGGGGTTACGTCTTACCTAATAAAATCCCCGAGGTGCGATGAGTTACGTTTTTCGAACTAGTGTTTGGAACACTGAACTTTTCAAGATGATAGCAGAGAGTTTATCAATGTTCTGTTGTTGGATTATAAATTCCGCGCTACAACATGCATAAGGTGGCAGCCTTGAGGTTTACCGCCGTAAAGATAACAAGAGTGGGGTTAGCAATGTTCCGTTGTTGGATTTTAAATTCCGCGCTATAACATGCATAAGGTGGCAGCCTTGAGGTTTACCGCCGTAAAGATGGCAGCAGTGAAGTTAGCGACGCTCTATTGTCCTTCAAAGTGAGGTTAGGGTTCGTCAAGAAGACAGCTGTCAAAAAAGCACGTGGCTATGTTTACCAAACAAGAGCACGTGGTCGTGACGTCACGGTCACGTAATCAATCCTTAGCTCGACGTCGTTAAGAGCAGCATTAGGATTAGCTATGCTTAAAAGTCTTGGGAACAGAGCAGCAGTATGAATTGCCATGTTTCAAAGCGTGTACACATCACCTATCGATTTTACATGCATCGACCATCGTACTAAACTTCATCCGCTAGATAGTGCTGCTATCTTAGCATAACCTATACCCATAAAATTAAAGTACAATGAACAGCCATGTTTCAAAGCGTGTACACATCATCTATCGATTTTACATGCATCGACCATCGAACTAAACTTCATCCGCTAGATCGTGCTGCTATCTTAGCATAACCTATAACCATAAAATTAAAGTACAATTAATAGCCATGTTTCAAAGCGTGTAGACATTACCTATCGTTTTTGCATGCATCGACTCTCGTACTAAACTTCTTCCGCTAGATTGTGCTGCTATCTTAGCATAACCTATACGCGTGACCTTAAAGTACAATGAATAGCCACGTTTCAAAGCGTATACAGATTACCTATCGACTTTGCATGCAACAAATATCGTACTAAACTTCTTCCGCTTGGTTGTGCTGCTATCTTAGCATAACTTATACACATAGCTTAAAGTACAAAGAATAGCCATGTTTCAAAGCGTGTACACATTACTTATTGATTTTGCATTCATCGAATCTCGTACTCAATTTATTCCGCTAGATTGTGCTGCTATCTTAGCATAACCTATACCAATGAACTTAAAGTACAATGAATAGTCATGTTTTAAAGCGTGTACACTTCAACTATCGAATTTGCATGTATCGACTCTCGTACTAAACTTCTGCAGGTAGATTGTGCTGCTGTCTTAGCATAACTAAGACGCATGAACTTAAAGTACAAAGAATAGCTATGTCTCAAAGCGTGTACACATTACCTATCGATTTTGCAAGCATCGATTCTCGTACTAAACTTCTTCCGCTAGATTGTGCTGCTATCTTAGCATAACCTATACGCATGACCTTAAGGTACAAAGAATAGCTATGTTTCAAAGCGTGTACACATTACCTATCGACTTTGCATGCAACAAATATCGTACTAAACTTCTTCCGCTAGTTTGTGCTGCTATCTTAGCATAACTTATGGACATGAACTTAAAGTACAAAGAATAGCCATGTTTCAAAGCGTGTACACATTACTTATTGATTTTACATTCATCGAATCTCGTACTGAACTTCTTCCGCGAGATTGTGCTGGTATCTTAGCATAACTTATACACATGAACTTCAAAGTACAAAGAATAGCTATGTTTCAAAGCATGTACACATTACCTATCGATTTTGCATTCATTGACTCTCGTACTAAACTCCTTCCGCTAGATTGTGCTGCTATCTTAGCATAACCTATACGCATGACCTTAAAGTAAAAAGAATAGCCATGTTTCAAAGCGTGTACACATTACCTATCGTTTTTGCATGCATCGACTCTCATACAAAACATCTTCAGGTAGATTGTGCCGCTATCTTAGCATAACTAAGACGCATGAACTTAAAGTACAAAGAATAGCTATGTTTCAAAGCGTGTACACATTACCTATCGATTTTGCATGCATCGAATCTCGTACTAAACTTCTTACGCTAGACTGTGCTGCTATCTTAGCCTAACCTATACGCATGAACTTAAAGTACGAAGAATAACCATGTTTTAAAGCGTGTACACGTCACCTATCGATTTTGCATGCATCAAATATCGTACTAAACTTCTTGCGCTAGATTGTGCT
Organism: Anabrus simplex; assembly: GCF_040414725.1. Taxonomy (NCBI): domain Eukaryota; kingdom Metazoa; phylum Arthropoda; class Insecta; order Orthoptera; family Tettigoniidae; genus Anabrus; species Anabrus simplex. Next base: position 2,954,821 of record NC_090277.1, read on the forward strand.
GCTATCTTAGCATAACCTGTACGCATGAACTTAGAGTACAAAGAATAGCCTTGTTTCAAAGCGTGTACACATTACCTAATGATTTTGCATGAAACGAATATCGTACTAGACTTCTTCCGCTAGAGCATGTAGCAATCGCTTTTGTGTATCCCTAACCCATGTGCACGGACTTAAAGCACAAAGAAGAGCTATGTTCTAAAGCATGTACACATCACCTATCGATAATGTATGTATCGAATATCGTACTAAACTTCTCCTGCCAGAGCGTACGACTATCGCTTGTGTGTGCACGAACTTAAAGCATAAAGAATAGCAAAGTATAAAAATCTTGTAAACAAAGCAGCAGCATTACGTATAGTCAAGTTTAAATGCGTGCACATATCATGTATCCATGATGCACACAGTACTAAACTTATTCCATTAGAATGTACAAAGTTCGCATGTGTTTGTGCTGCTATCATAGAATAGCCTATGTGCATGAACTTAAAGCATAAAGAATAGTTATGTGTAAAAAATCTTGTGAACATAGCAGAATGTTTACTACGTAGGTGTAGACATTGAGCTTTGCATGATGAGGCAACATACTACGTGACCGTGACGTCACGACCACGTGCTCTTGTTTGGTAAACATAGCCACGTGTTTTTTTGACAGCTGTCTTCTTGACGAACCCTAACCTCACTTTGAAGGACAATAGAGCGTCGCTAACTTCACTGCTGCCATCTTTACGGCGGTAAACCTCAAGGCTGCCACCTTATGCATGTTATAGCGCGGAATTTAAAATCCAACAACGGAACATTGCTAACCTCACTCTTGTCATCTTTACGGCGGTAAACCGCAAGGCTGCCACCTTATGCATGTTGTAGCGCGGAATTTATAATCCAACAACAGAACATTGCTAAACTCTCTGCTATCATCTTGAAAAGTTCAGTGTTCCAAACACAAGTTCGAAAAACGTAACTCATCGCACCTCGGGGATTTTATTAGGTAAGACGTAACCCCTAGGTTCCATTCCTTGTTCTGAACATGAAACCATTTACAAATAAAGATTAATTTTCTACACTTAACAAAGTACAAGCGTTCTTGCTGATAGCGATCGATGAGGTTGTTGCTCCTTTAGCCCTTTAGCCCATTAGCCCTTTAGCCTATTAGCCTTACAAGGAATGTGCGGTAATCTAATCTTCTTAGAACAAAGGTATCCCCTGACATGTTCTAAACACATGTTGTATCGAGTACAGTGTTCGGTTCTACTTATTGAGTGATCTAAACACTTCAATCAATGTTCCGATCACATAGATCACGGCATAGAGTGCAGTTTTCGATTCCAGCCTTGTTACGTTTCTTCTGTGATTTGCAAGTCTAAACATGCTTAATGACGTCATCACTGCAGGTTTAAACTTGTTCGATAGAGCTATGCCTTGACATAAGAGGAGGCCATAACAGCTTATGAAAAAGCACGTCGAATTTTTCAAATTACCCGCCACCACATTTCAAAGGTATGAGGTTTAGTGCTGTAAAAATACCTGCACGATGCAAAGCTAGCTTTAGTCATCAGAGCAGCCACCATCTTGTGTAAGCACCTCTAGGCCGTATCATAAGCAGCTGTGTACAGTCATCGTCTTGTCGCTGCTACCTCCCGCAAGCACCTCTAGGGCGTCTCATAAGAGCAGCAGTCAGCTTGTGCAAGCGCTCTTAAGCTGTCTCATAAGAAGCTATGTATAGCCGCCATCTTGTAGAAATAGATAGCTGCCAATGCCAAAGGGCCTAAGTAGGAATCGAACCGTCGATCTCATCATTAGACTATGTTTTTCTTATGCTATCATGTTCCTGATACTGCAAACCTAGGTATCAGGTAGAAAAATTTTGTCCGTTTTCGAGATATTTAACATTTTGCATTTAAGCCCCAAATGTAATGAATCGAACTAGCACGACACGTTAGCCTCTATGCTAGCTTTCTTCATAAGAGCAACAGCCATCTTGCGCAAGCACCCTTAAGGCGTCTCATAAGGAGTCGTGTATAGCCGCCATCTTGCGTCCGCCATCTTGCGCAAGCATCCTTAGGGAATCTCTAGCCATCTTGCGCAAGGACCCTTAAGCCGCCTCATAAGAGCAACCGCCATCTTGCGCAAGCATCTCTAGGGCGTCTCATAAGGAGCCTTGTATAACCGCCATCTTGCGCAAGCATCCCAAGGGCATCTCATAAGAACCTATGTATCGCGGCCATCTTGCATAAGCACCTTTAAAGAGTCATGTATAGCCACCATCCTATGCAATTAGCGTCGAGAGATGGCTGATGTAGAATTTTTCTTTTAAATTATCCACCACCATATTTCAAAGGTATGTACCTAAAGAGTGTAGCACTGAGCTCTATAGATTAAAGATGGCGGATGACAGCTGACAAAAAGCGCGTGAGTTTGTTTACTAAACAAGAGCACGTGGAATTTTTCAATTTGCAGCCACCACATTTCAAAGGTATCTAGCTAAAGATGGCAGCACGGTGCTCTCTTGATTAAAGATGGCGGATGACAGCTAACAGAACTTTTCAAATTGCCCGCTACTACATAGAGGACAGCACGGTGCTCTGTAGATTAAAGATGGCGGATGACAGCCGACGAAATAGCCCACATGATAGCAGCACAGTGCTCTATTGATTAAAGATGGTGGATGACAGCTGTCAAAAAGCACGTGGCTTTGTTTCCAAACAAGAGCACATAGAATTTTTCAAATTGCCGTCACCAAATTTCAAAGGTAACTAGCTAAAGAGCGCAGCACTGAGGTTTGTGATGCAAGATGGTGGATGACAGCTGTCAGAAAAAAGCACGTGAGTTTGAAAAGCACGTGGAATTTGCCACCGCCACAAAGAGGGCAGCACGGTGCCCTCTTGATTAAAGATGGCTGCTGTCACGTGGAATTGCCTGCCACCACAGGTATCTAGCTAAAGAGGGCAGCACGGTGCTCTCTTTATTAAAGATGGCTGCTATCAAAAAGCATTTTTCAAATTATCCGCCACCACATTTCAAAGTTAAGTAGCTAAAGAGGGCACCACTGTGCTCTATGGATTAAAGATGGTGGATGACAGCTGTCAAAAAAGCACGTGGATTTGTTTACCGATTCAAATCTCGCGCTAGTAAGGTCAAGTTGGTAGCACTAAGGTTTAGGCCCGTTAAGATGGCAGCACTGTGGATGACAGCTGTGACGTACATTTCAAAGGTAAGTAGCTAAAGAGGGCAGCACTGTGCTCTATAGATTAAAGATGGCGGATGTCAGCTGTCAAAAAAGCACATAGCTTTGTTTCCAAACAAGAGCACGTGGAATTTGCCGCCACCACATTTCAAAGGTATCTAGCTAAAGAGGGCAGCACTGTGCTCTGTTGATTAAAGATGGTGGATGACGGTTGTCAAAAAAGCGCGTGAGTTTGTTTCCAAACAAGAGCATGTAGAATTTTTCAAATTGCCGCCACCACATAGAGGGCAGCACGGTGCTCGCTTGATTAAAGATGGCTGCTGTCATGTGGAATTGCCTGCCACCACAGGTATCTAGCTAAAGAGGGCAGCACGGTGCTCTCTAGATTAAAGATGGCTGCTGTCAAAAAAGCATTTTTCAAATTATCCGCCACCACATTTCAAAAGTAAGTAGCTAAAGAGGGCACCACTGTGCTCTATAGATTATAGATGGTGGATGACAGCTGTCAAAAAAGCACGTGGATTTGTTTACCGATTCTAATCTCGCGCTAGTGAGGTTAAGTTGGTAGCACTAAGGTTTAGGCCCGTTAAGATGGCAGCACTGCGGATGACAGGTGACGAATTTGCAGCTACTGTGATAAAGAGGGCAGCACTGTGCTCTGTGGTTTAAAGATGGCAGATAACAGCTGTCAAAAAAGCACGTGGATTTGTTTATCTCACGCTAGTGAGGTTAAGTTGGTAGCACTAAGGTTTAGGCCCGTCAAGATGGCAGCACTGCCGATGACAGGTGATGAATTTACATCTACTACGATAAAGAGGGCAGCACAGTGCTCTGTGGTTTAAAGATGGCGGATGACAGCTGTCAAAAAGCACGTGGCTTTGTTTACCACGCGCTAGTTAGGTTAAGTTGGTACTACTGAGGTTTAGGCCCGTCAAGATGGCAGTACTAAGGTTAGCGATGCGTTGTTGTCTGTCAAAAAGCACGTGGCTGTCAAAAAACACGTGGCTTTGTTTACATCGCGCTAGTTAGGTTAAGTTGGTACTACTGAGGTTTAGGCCCGTCAAGATGGCAGTACTGAGGTTAGCGATGCGTTGTTGTCGATGACAGCTGTCAAAAAGCACGTGGCTGTCAAAAAACACGCGGCCTTGTTTACCTCACGCTAGTTAGGTTAAGTTGGTACCACTGAGGTTTAGGCCCGTTAAGATGGCAGAAGTGAGGTTAGCGATGCGTTGTTGTCGATGACAGCTGTCAAAAAGCACGTGGCTTTGTTTACAAATTCAAATCTCGCGCCAAAATTAAAATTTCCCGCCAAAATTCAAATTTCCCGCGGGAGGAGGCGGCCGAACTCTCCCATTATACTACTCCTCTCATATACCTTAAATAAGAACCGCTCCAAGATATTCAAGCCCTACGATAATTACATTAATTTTCTCAAGAAAAGATTAGTCAACGTAGCAGAAGCTATAGATAAAAGCGATGTTGTTACCAAAGAATATTTAGAAAAAAGCAGTTATCAATCTCAAGCACGAGTAAAGGTACACCTTGTCTAAAGAATTATTACACAAAAGAAGAAACAGAGGCAGTGTTTCGAGATTACTTTACAAAAACAGAAATTGCACCTTTAGCCAATAATATTCATAATCTAACTAAAAAATTGATATATAGCAATAAGAAGGTTTACGAGAAGATAGAAGTCAACGCTGAACTTAAAACTAATACTGCCATTATCATTCATGCATTTTGGTACGAGTGTTCATTAAGAAAAATAGTTATTGTTTAAAAAACATCTTGGTGTAGATATATACTAAGATTCTCAAATAAAAGAACGATTAGATGGTTACATCAACGATAAAGAAAATAAAATATATGTGACTGTACTTCCTATCAATGTTAAAGCAAGATATGTTCTACATTTTCTTCCAAAAGTTAGTGCAATAAAACAAACGTATATTCAAGTCATTATTTTTGGAGAACTAACTGTTGATCATCCAATATAATCATGTGAAACAGTAAATCCCGACGAAGGCATTGTGTAGATGATACAATATTTTATTTTATATAAATGGAGAAAATTGAAAGCTATCAGTGGTATTCATTCCCAGTGAAAGAAAGAACTAAAAATAACGTTATGGTACCAAACAAAGTCACCGAAATAGAAGTTAAAGTTCGTGATGGTTGGGAAAAGAATAAGTTCCAACTATTCATGAATTTATATGTTACTCACATTAATGCTACGGACTATACAAATTACGAAGGAAAATCGAACGTAAGGCTCATAGATAATTATCCAGCATTCTTGTTCTCTGCAGTAACTGTTAAAAAAGGTAACAATGTTGTTTCTAGAAGAGAACATCCGGGCAGTTTTGCCTCTGTATTGCATCAACTCCTTTCGTCTTTAAGTGACGAAGTTAGATTAGAATCTAACATTGTCAACAATTGCAAATTGCAATCAAAATCAAATCGAAGTACTGTATCCGTTATAAAAGTTAGGTGGATTCTTTAAAGATTATTAGGAGATTGGGCAGGAAGGTAATTATACAGTTAGTTTCACTTGGAGTCCAAACGCTGGAGATGCACTGTATAGATGGAAATCAATAAAAGGAAATGGAACATTGGACGATGCTTCTCTTCCAGCAGAAGGAAAAGTAACTATTACACAATTACAGAAACGCACCCCTGTTGTCAAGTACGAACCAAATCATGAAGTTGAGCTCAGAGAGCAAATATATAAAAATCCACAAAGTCTCATCTCATTTTTTGACCTACAAGCACATGAATTTTCGTATATTGTTGGAAAAATGAACTTTGAGATAGATATTACCGATTACTATCAGTCCATGGAGTTTGATCAGCCATTATTTAATTTTGTAGCGTTCCAAACCAACAGAGAAAGAAATCAGCTGTTAGATTCGTCTCTCTTTGACCATGTACAGCTTCAGAAAATGTACGTAAATTGTGCTCGAGGTGAGATATTTCCAGAAGAATCTTGGAGTCTTGACCCTCCAGGAAAATTCTTAAAAGCTTATGATGCGTTTATAGATTTCAAGAGAATAAGTCAACTAAGCACAGATGTAGGTATTAGTCTTCGTCAGTATATTAAATCATATCTTGTTTATGTTATTAACATGAGTATACGTTGAAATGTTGTAACTGCTACAAAAACAAGTATGAAGTTGTGTGCAACATTTAATGCTCCTATACCAGATAAAACATCAATGTATGTAATCATGTATGGAAAAAAGAATCTAATCTTCGATGCTCAGCATAGACTAAAATTTTAAGCTATATAAATGAATAAAGAACTACAAAGCATTCTAGAGTTGATTGCAGTATGTTTTTCATCCTTAGTTAAGTTTCTAAGAAAACGCAAGAAGAACAATCAATTATTATGTCATTCTTTTATATTTTGCAGGGCACATCAAGGACAAATAGGAAAAATATAATATGCTCGTATAATAGTCCTAAATTGTTGGGTATTTAACCACTTTTTATCTTCGTGGGCCATCCAGGACAAATAGGAAAATAATAATAATGTTAATATATTTGTCTTTCAATTGGTGATCTTTTGTCTTTCTCATGGGCCCATCCGGGGCAGATAATTCATGTTAGCATATAAAAGTCCTAAATTATACGTATATAACAATTTTTTCCATTTTAGGTATTTAAACGATCTTTTTTCGTCGGGCCCAATTAAGACAAATAATTAATGTTAGTATAAAAATCTGAAATTATAGGTATTTAAAGAAATTTTTGTTGGGGCCACCTAGGACAGAAAAAGTATAATAATAATAATAATAATAATAATAATAATAATAATAATAATAATAATAATAATACTTTTTTCGTTTGGCCCGCTTAAGACAAATAAGAAAAAATAGTATGCTAGTATATAAAGGATTTAATTGGAGTATTTCAACAACTATTATCGATGTGCCCACCTAGGACAAAATAGGAAATAATTATGTGTTGTGCATTCACGTGCAATCATAGAAAATATCTCTAGTGTCTTAGTTGGGCCCAGGTACTATTAACGAAGTGTCTTGCCCCACCAAGCGACCGCTACTCAGCCCTCAAAACATTCCCAACGGCGTATCCAATTCGTTTATCAAAGTTGTATTGTTGTTCAGAACACAGAATGTCGCGACTGTGGACTTATCGATGTGCCTTCCCTTACCAACCGACCGCTGCTCAGCCCTCAACACGTTCCTAACCGCGTAGCTAATTCTCTTAATAAAGGTGTGTTGTAGTAACAAATGCACAGGTGTTTAGAACACAGAATGTCCCGACTGGGGACTTAACGATGTGCTTTGCCCTACCAAGCAACCACGGTACAGTCCTCAACACATGCCTTATCATGTAGGTAAGTTGTAGAAATAAGGTTGTGGTAACAGAGTATTAATATGCATGTGTACTAGATAATAATCTTAACTCGGTAGATTATTCGTCCGTGAACCAAGACAAGCAGTCGACGCACACTGCTGTGTCTTCAGTAATTTAACACTTATTTCGTGTCGCGAGAGACACGTGCCAGCTATAGCTCCCTGCAAGCAAATAATCACTTCGAATGTACTGCGTATTAAATGCAGATCTCTTGCTGTTCTTATTTTTCTAATTTTTCCTTTCAATATGTAAGTACTGTTAATCCCAGGTAAGCGCGCCCGTGCGCGTAATTTTGTACAGTGCAGAGTGATAGTGATACTGATTACTGATTTACACGTCAACGACATCAAAAACCGACTGCGTCTATGTCTGTGTGTTCGTGGCGATTATTGATATTACGGAACACCGCAAAGCGTTCGATAACCGACTGGACCTATAACCTCTTATTTTAGGAGCACTTGTGTATGCGTGTGTAGTCTTTACGATGTTGTGTGATTGTCGGCAGCCCTGAAGATAGGTCTCCGTATTTTCTCATTTTCATATCAAGCAAGTGCTGCGGCTGTACCTTCAGTAAGATCACGGTCGCTTCTACTGCGCGTAGCTATCAGTTTGTGGCTGGTCCGGACCGCACTCTGAAGATATGTTTCCGTGGTTTCACATTTTCACGCCACGCAAATGATGGATGTTGCATCTTACCGTAGTTGTAATCATATTTTCATAATGTAAAGTAGCGTTATGTGGTAATGCCAATGCAACACCGAGCGAATTGGCTACGCGGTTAGGACATGTGTATTCAAAAGTAGGTGTCCGGGACTTCCATGAATATAAACCGTCACGCAAACCGAATTTTTTTATTGCACACGACTGTAGTTCTTGAAAATAGCCGGCGGTTGCAAGCTGTGTATGTATAATGAATGCTTTTGATATTGTAGTCAAAAGAGATATATCCCTTACCTTAGACACACGAACCTATCTCTTGTTCGATTCTAGTCATATAACCATTACAGTAGGCCATGAAATGAGTCTAGTGTTTAAATCTGTATTCATAAAATATTTCAATCAAACATTCAGTCTTCTACACACTAAACACCTGTTGTAAGTGTCGACTAAAAGTCAACCAGTCTATACCGTCCTACTATGAGGCTAGGGTTTCTAATATGAATATCGACAGAAGCTATAGTTGCAGAAAATCGTATTGTCCTGCGTTAGGTCAGCGCCGTTCATCTCATTCAACGTACTCTCCACGTCAGGAAGGGCATCTCACAGCAAAAATGAGGTTAGGTCCCTCAAAGATAGCAGCAGTCCACGTCGGGAAAGACATCCCACAGTAAGACTGAGGTTAAGGCCCTCCAAGATAGCGGCTGTGAGGTTAGGCATGCTCTCTTATGTAAAATCCGCGCTGGGGAAGGCAAACAGCCATTGATGTGAGGTTAGACCCCTCCAAGATAGCGTCTGTGGAGTTAGACTTGCTCTCTTATACAAAATCCGCGAAACGGCCTAGCCATACTGCTATACTACAGGTCAATACACATGGGTCAATGACCTCGGGGTCAGAACCCTCCTAGGTCATTGACCTCGGGTGCTGACTCTGAAAAAAATATGCCAACGCTATGTTCCAGTACCCCTATTGGTCTTTTACTCAAATCATAGTTACATCTTAACCCTATCTGCAGGTCACCTAACCGATTCGTGGCTCCTCCAATGGGCCCACCCGAGTCGATTCCTCCATTGTGGTGTGATTAGCATTACCCTCCTACATAAGGTTATGGCGTCATAACCTCACCTTGTAGTAAAAACACACCAGGTTGGCCAGTGAGGTTAGCATTGCCCTCGCACGTATGGGTATGACGTCATAACCTCACCTAGGGGTGAAAAGCACCCCAGATCTTTCTTTGACCAATTAGGCGCCCAATGGAGTCTGTGAGGGTAGACTTGCTTTCATACGCTACGTTATGACTTTATTTCGCGTCTTAACTTCACCGAGGTCATTGAACCCGGGTAAGAACCTACACAGCTTTACTACTAGGTCAATGACCTAGAACCGACATTGCTTTACTATTAAAAATTGTGGTGAAAAGCTGACTCAGCACCCATAGTTTTAGAACATACTTTGCCCATCTATTCCAGGACCATATTTTATATTGCAAAGCTTATCTAATACATACCACGCTTCTTGTAAACTTTAGTTCCCTGAGAACACCTAAATATGTAGATATTTAAGGAAAAAGGATGACGTGGGAAATCAAATCGTGTGACGGTTGTTTTTTGTTTTCTAAGAAAGCCACACATTTTCTCCTGTAAAATAACATTTCAATACACAGCACATGAAAATGTCCATACAAACTGAAAGCAATATTCAGTTACATTCTTTTGGAATTCATTCCCTCTTGTAGAAAAACAATATCCTGGTGAACTCAAATTATTCTGAAACACATTACTGCAATTGACACTTTCAATGTATCAATTTAATACATCGTCCCTGATTTTGTATTCAGAAAAGTCTTCTATTAATTACCGATCTAATACAACATCCATGAATGTGTCAAGTACTTAACTTTTTTTACTGTCCTGTCTCCTGCAGTCTACAAGCCACGAGTGGAGGAATCAGTCGGGAGACCTCGGCTGTGTAGCGGTGCTGGATACGGTGAAGAGTTCATCCTGCTACGATCGGGAGACCTTGGATGAGTAGTGCTGTTGGACGGCAGAGGAAGAGTATATTCGGCTACGATAGGGAGACATTCCCAGTACGTCAAAGCTAGATGGCGGTGGGTGAAAACTACATTCGAACTAAGCACCGCCATATCTCGTTCCTGATGGAGGACCCACGGCATCAGCTCACGAACTACCTCGTTCATTTGAACGACTCGAACTGACGAAAGGTATCGAATGAACTGGTGATATGAGTGATCAAGGACGAGTTCCGCTCACCTGGTTATTGTTTTATGAGACACCATTGGGAGATCTACGCGTCTCTGAGTGAGAAGATGATGATTATCGATAGCCTCGCACTTTAACTTCCTGATGAAATTGGCCACAGCGGATTTTTTTATGTTGAAGGTTGGTCTGTAGAACTTTCAGTACCATCCTTGCCAATGCTAGGTTTTGTTTTTCCCATAATTAATTGAAATTTGATCTGCCCGAGTCCAAACATAGCCTAAAGGCCTCACTTCTTGAGCTCTTCAAACTCTCATTCATTAAGGGCCAAAGCAATTGTCCTTCCTGTGTCATCAGTAGTTGTTGCATTCAACACACTCCACTATTTTGTCGGAAGTTTGGTGTCATGCTGATGTATCCTGACAAGCACACCGTCTACCTTCATCTTGTCAAATGGAGGATGAAACTAGGTGATGACCATTGTAATATTCAGCACGTTCTTGGATTCTGCCACCTCCAAATTCTCCCCTTTCCAAAGGTTACTACTGTCCAATGTCTCTTCCGAACAGCTTAAAGTTTCTGGATTTCCACAGATCAGTACCATTGCTCCACTCTCCAGCCTTGAAGACTCGGCATCCGTCCGACAGCGGTTTCATTTGCGCTGTCAGAGCAGATGGAAGTTCCTTCACGACTTCCTCCTTCAGTTTTCTGTCTGGAAAGGTTTTAGGTCATATTGTTACCTTGACTGAAGTTAGTCTTTCCGAAAAGGACATGATCGTTTCTTCTTTCTGTTTCTTGTCGGGCGGTTTCGTAGCCGAACTTGATGGCCTATTATCCCGCAACCTTGGCCTTTTGGGCGTTGTCGGAGTGACAGCCTCTCGCCGATCCCTGTTCAATTGCTTCCTCTCCGTCCAAGTTCGTGCCAATATTTTGGCTTCCTTCCTCGCTCTCTTCCTTTCCTTGTAATATGCACTGTTGCGAGGTGGTATGTCGATATGAAATCTGTTGATTTACGATGCAGAAATCTTCAGTTTTCCCCCTATGGAGTTCCTGGTTTGCTTGCGGTAGCAGTCTGCTCTACTGCAGCGTCTGTTGACATTTCTTGTTTCGAGTCGGCGACAGCTTATCCAATTGGGACTTCTGTCTCCATTTCTTCATCTTGGGCTTGCTTCAGGATCTGCTCTACTGGAGCTTCGATGGCTTCCCTTGATGTCAAAGTTTTTGAAAGTGGTTCTTCATGAGCATTCATATTTTAATCCATCATAGGTTTATTGACCCTTCTAGGGTCCTGAGCGCCTTTCTCACTATTCGTGGTGAGGAATACACCCAGACACCGTCGTGCCGCAACTCAGGCTCTCCGTAGCTGAGACAACGCCCCTCAGTCTTCCATCCACGGGTCCGCCCCTGGCCGAATCCTAGAAAGCTTTGTTACCCCTTCAGTAGGCATAATCATGTGGTCTCCACTTGGCATTATCACGACTGAGTTCACAGCCGTGACTTTCCCTCTAGGCTGAGATCACCCCTTTCCCAACCCGCGGCTCGTCCAGGCTACGCACAGCAAAGTGATGTGTTGGTTACAGCATCCTGCAGTGAGCCTTCACGTGAATCACCAGCCCCAATTCAGCTGAACCATCGTATCACACACGTGGAGGAACCATGGATGCATCTCTAGCATGTGTGGGCGAGGCCTCCACTTCCATGCCTTGAATTGGGGTAGTAACAAGAGCAGGTGTTTACTAAAATTAGCCTTTATAATGAACCACCCAACAAGTTAGTCACAAGAGTAGGGAGATGTGTGAAAACATTTAGAAAATTCGTCACAACAGTGTGAGAGATATGTATGAGAACATTTCACAAAATTCCGTAGAACAACGTGTCTGTTCCACAGCACAAATCAGTATACGTAATTGCATGCTTGAGAAAATTACAGTACGACCGTAGCTTCGGATGACTCACCAGATCTTTTCCAAGACTAGCTCTTTCACTACGCATCTTAACCCATTCGTAATAGTGTGAACATTTTCCGGCATAAGTGACCAGGAACATTTTTTGCTACGGGCTTTACGTCGCACCGACACAGATAGGTCTTATGGCGAAGATGGGACAGGAAAAGCCTAGGAGTTGGAAGGAAGCGGCCGTGGCCTTAATTAAGGTACAGCCCCAGCATTTGCCTGGTGTGAACATGGGAAACCACGGAAAACCATCTTCAGGGCTGCCGATAGTGGGATTCGAACCTACTATCTCCCGGTGCAAGCTCACAGCTGCACGACTCTACGCGCACGGCAACTCGCCCGGTCCCAGGAACATTAAAAGATCACGTTTCTCCATTAACTTATTATCACATTCTCTACAAGTTTGTAAGCGCTCAATAGTTTGAGTGCTCAGGTGTGTTTGAACACGAGATATCAAGGAAACGTTCACCACGCGAGTGCAGAAGATATAAAATATATTTGTCCCTTTAAGCGTGCTCTTTTCACATATCCTCTTAACACAGCAACTCCAACAACGTCGGCGCTTTTGAAATTGCACAAAAATTTGTTCTCGAAAAAATGATTTGTTATAAAATATTTTTACATCATTAAACATAATAATGTAGACGCTCACTAGTAAATGTAAAAAAGCGCCTCCTTTTTCATGCGACCTACGGTACCTGACGATTTGCGGTACACATACACAAGTGCCTATTAAACTCAAATGTCTTAATACATCATTTTCAACAATGGGCCAACTGCATTTTGTGTCAGCACGTGACACAGGAGGGAATATATGCTGGAGATTTAACATTACATTCGTAGCAATATTATGGACACCCAGTAGTGTAAATAAGGTTGTGCCGTTGAAGATACCGCTTGGTAGAAAAGTTTTTGCCGCATTGATCATTACGATATGCGCACTTCAGTATGGGTAAAGTGATGTCGTTGAAGACTTTGCTTGTTAGAAAGTTTCTTACCGCATTCATCACAGGAATAAGGACTCTCATCAGTATGGGTCTGCAGGTGTCCTGCTAGATGTTGATTGGTAGAAAACTTCTTACTACATTTCTTACAGGAAAATTGCCCCTAGGCAATATGCGTAAGCTGATGTTGTTTAAGATGTTGCCTGGTAGAAACTTCCTTACCGCATTCATCACAGCCGTACGGACGCTTATTGCTATGAGTAAGCAGGTGGCGTCGGAGATTTTGATTGGTAGAAAACCTCTTCCCGCATTCAGCACAGGAATATGGACGCTTATTAGCATGGGTAAGCAGATGTCGTCTTAAGTATCGCTCGGTAGAAAAGTTCTTGCAACAAAGATTGCACGAATATAGACGCAAGGCAGTATGAGTTAGCAGATGCTGTTGAAGATTGTGTTTGGCAGAAAACTTCTTACTGCATTGACTACAGGAATGCGGACGCTCCTGAGTATGGATGAGGAGATGCTGTTCATAACTTTGCTTGGTAAGAAATCTTTTTCCACATTGACCACAATGATAAGGTCGCTCTTCAGTATGGGTAAAACGGTGTCGTTGAAGACTTTGCTTAGTAGAAAGCTTCTTACCGCATTCATCACAAGAAAATGATCTCTCTTCAGTATGGGTAAGCAGGTGTATTTGAAGATACTGATTGGTAGAAAACTTCTCACTGCAGAGGACACAAGATAGTGTACGCTGATGAGTATGAATAATCTGGTTTTGAACATTTTGCTTGGTTGTAACCTTACTGCATTCATCGCAACAATATGGACGCCCCTCGGTGTGGGTAGACAGGTACGTGTCGTGATACTGCTTGATAGGAAAGTTTTTGCCGCATTGATCGCAGGAATAAGGACGCTCATCAGTATGTGTCGATATCCCTGTTCGAATATTTGACTTCTCTGAAAACCTAAGAACATATTTAATTTATTGCTTGCTACAGGATTTTCATCCCAATTACAGCAGCTTTATTTGTGTTACACAGAAAACACACAAATAATTACTACTTAATATTACCTAGCCTAACATAAATCTATTCTAAATTTATTTTAATCTAATCCTTTTAACCGAAAAACTGACTGAATGACTGCATTGCCATAATAACAAGTTTAACTACGTACTTTAAATGAAAGTGTCACAATAAATAACAATAACACAGTATACAGTTTACAGCATAAACATTTGGAAAAACAATAAAAAATATCAAAGAACAATACATTCCTTATTATAACATTAAAGGGAATATAAAGGCTGGCGGGTGTGATGCTCCATTCCGACTGTGGGATCGATTACATGGCCTTTCTTGCTGTCATGAATTTTTTTAAAATATTGTTATGTTTGTACTGAAATCAAAAGCAATATTTTTGCAAGATGCACATTTATAAAGGTATAGTCTTTGGAGTGGTGTATTTTGATGGGAAATATTCTCGCTGTCTTATTTGAAAAATGTAAAATGAAATCTTGAATTTGAGCAAGGCAGAAGGAAATTCAAGAGGGAAAGAAACTCAGGATTATCAATTTGCTAATTTATTATAGTATATATTAACTTTGCCGCAACCTTCTGCCTTCGATCTTCTAAACTCTCGAATCTAAATTTAACAAAAGCTCATTGTACGAAACCATTTAGTATACGGTGATGTTCTTTTAAAATGTAATCATTTCAAGAATTTCTTTTGCACTCTTTCAAGTTGGTACACATGTATTTTGCACCTAGGGCTCCAAACCACACTCGCATATTCCAGCTTTGACCTTACCAAGTTGTTCTAAAACTTAATACACGTTCTTATGTTTTTAAAAGGTTTCACATTTGTCATCACTAATCCTAAAATTCTATAATCTTCAGTGACCATTTTCTCTACCTGAGGTGTGAAGGTCAGCTCCCGGTCTAATAACACTCCGAGGTCTTGCCATTCTGTTATGGCTCATCCCAACCTAACTTGTAAGTGTGGACAGAGGGTGCTTTACTTCGGTTGAATGACATGGACACACATTTTGGTATGTTCAGATATAATTTCTTTCCTATTGCCCAGTCTGTTATGTCATTCAGGTCTAAGTGGAGATGTTCATTGTCACTGACTGTTGAAACGGCTTTCAATACTTTGAAGTCATCAGCATATAGTAGGTAATCAGAATAAATCACTGGATCATATAGTTCATTTATAAATGCGAGAAATATTAACAGGCCCAAATTAGATCCTTGAATTAATCCTGATTTTACCACATATCCTTTAGAATTAAATATTCCATATGACACAAACTGTTTCCTTCCACGCAGGTAGGAAGAGAAGAAACATAACAATGGATGAGAAAACCCGAAATTATTTAATTTATATAAAAGTATATCATGATTAATTTTGTCGAATACTTTCTCAAAATCCATCAATATGACATCCATCTGATCGCTGGTGTCGAGACCTGTGGATACTGGCTGCATGAAATTAACCAGATTTGTAACTACATCATTTCAAAAATATCCATGCTGTTTTGCTGATATTAAACGTCTTTTGTGTTCTCCATTCTCTCCACTAATGGACACTTTGGCTGATCACTTATTTTTAGCTAGTTGCTTTACAGATAGGTCTTATGGCGACGATGGGACAGGAAACGGCTAGGAGTGGGAAGGAAGCAGCCATGGCCTTAATTAAGGTACAGCTCCAGCATTTGCCTGGTGTGAAAATGAGAAAAAAAGGAAAATTATTTTCAGTGGGGTTCGAACCTACTCTCTCCCGAATACTGGCCGCACTTAAGTGACTGCAGCTATCGAGCTCGGTGGTAACATTTTAAAATATTTGTTTCTGTTATGGTTGTGTGCTAATTTTACACATTTAATGGAGGTAAGCATTAAGGCAACGTTTCCTTTTCCTTTGTAAAACACATCATCAGAAGTCTTTTTCTTGTTACAGTAGTGAATCACTACAAACATAATAGCAGAACATAAACAGTGTGTTTATTGAAGTGAAACAATATCACTTGAGGACATGGTCATATAACTGCAAATAATCCGACCTTGAAATATAAGAAAAATTCCGGGCAGGTGTCCGATGATATTCTTCCATCTGAAACAACTTTAGAAAATATGTACGTAACACTACAAGATAAAAATCTAGTATGCCATTATACGAGCCAGTATATTCTATGGCTTTCAGAGTTACCAAGCCATGGAGAGCAACACTAAATATATTGATATCACAGAAAAAAAATATCTGCAAAATGTCACAGTGTCACAGAGACAGAGATATTAAAGGAGTCAGAATTGAGTGCCTACTTTAAGGCAGCTTGATTTACTGGACTGGCCATGTTGCAAGAATGGCCGAAGCAAGGACATAGTCAATCAGACACCCCAGGAATACCTATTACAAAATGGAGAACAGAACTCAGGTGGTAATATTAATAATCCTTGTAGTGGCTCAGATACCAAGTAGTGCCATCTAGGAGGCCTGCTGATCACTAGATACTGTGGGCTGAGTTATTTTAATTCTGTGGAATTTTATCACAAGCCATGATCATACCAACAAGTTTAGACTGTGAGTGAAGTACAGGTGATGGAATTTGAGATTGATCTGGACTGACCTGTGATCCCGTTGAACCCACCCACAATTGTGGGATATCGAGGACTTCACCACTTGTCTGTACAGAGCACTACTGAACACATAAAAAGCAAACTCCATATTGCTGAGGATTATGGATGTAAAATTTAAATAAGCTAAACTGTACTTACATGTCTTCTTCTTTGAAACAGACAACCAGCTGACCAACTGTGCCTTCATCCACACATATTTCATCCTTCATATCTATAGAAGGCTGTAAAGAACAAATACACAAAGCAAGGTAAGAAATGTAACTAGAGTGAAAGTTTGATGATGATGATGTTTGTTGTTTTAAGGGGGCTAACATCGAAGGTCATCGGCCCCTAGTGAAAGTTTGTACATAGACATGACAGAGATGACAAAATAAATTCCATAGTTGCAAAATAAAAATATCAATTTATTCTTTGAATGTAAAGAGGAAACAAACAAGTATCAAGTTATAATAATATAAAGAACAGAAACAAGAAAAGGAACTCTAAATAGGATAAAGAGGACAGCACTAAAAGAGGGAGCAAAAGAAGAAGAAAAACTTGTAGAGCAAGAATAATCTCCACATTTCTTATCTTCCCTTCCCTCAACATCCTGTCACCATGTTCATCCTATTATGTGTTCCTAAATGACCTGTTTCTTGTGTTCCCACAGATGACTCTGATTGCCAAACAGACACACACTGGATCTTAACCTGAGAAAGATCAATCTCTTGCCTACCATGTCCACGTTCGGTCAACTCTTCATTGAATCTAGACCATCTGAAGCCTTCATCAATATTTACATTCAGGTTTTAAAGGACAATACTGGCATGTTTTCTAGGGATACTGAGTACACAACATCCCTGGAAGCCCCACAATTTCTTCTCAAACATGTCAGGAATTATTACTAATCTAGCAGGTAGTTGATGGTCAAGTCAGCCTACATGAGAACAATGCAGGTGTTAACTGATCGAGAGATACAGTCCTTAGTCTAAAAAACCAAGAATAATGGTCAAGAAAAATTGTTGTGATCATCACACATTGACTAATAAATTGCAGGCCACCAGGCTGAGCAGAGGTCGCTTGGCCGGGTAATGATCATCAGAGCTCTAGCACCATGGGTCATGGTTTGGTCTTTAAAGGACTCTGTTCAGAGAGTTTAAATCTTCTTAATATGCTCCCTAGACATGAACAGAACAGCCTAAAAATTATCAAACAAGTGATGTACTCTACACTTGACTTGGTATGCAGGGTTGGATTAATATTATCTCTCAGTTTTTGAAAGAGAGAATCCATACACTTTCCTACCTCAGAAGTGAACTTTCAACTGTTCTAAGAAAGGCAAAACAATTCAATTTTGTTAACTTTCATCGAGTATTTCACCAACAGAGCAATGATCAAATGATTTCATCAATATAAACCTTATTAATGAAAGTCAAAGGAGCATAACTAAAGTGGACTACTGTACTTCGAAGCTAGCAACCAGCAAAAGAGAAGAAAATCCCAATGTCTAGTGTAGCAAATGCTGCGCACATAAATCAGGGATCCAAAGCAGATGAGTAAAACTGCGCTCGAAACTCTCAAGGCTCAATTCTTCTGAGATAATTCTGTTCAGGATCGGTTGCATCTATGGATATTCCACATAGCACAGGCAGAAATATACTTATTTTAATGTAAATTTTAATATTGGAAAGGCAACCCCAATTGTTCAAAACAACAAAGCTTCAAACAACAATCTTTATTAACTTCATGAGGAAACACATGCTTCAAACGGGCAATTCTCCTCATATATCCATAAAATGTTTTCAATGCACTGTGATGCTTTTAAAGGACTGTACATATGGGGATTAAATAGGCCACAAGTGGATGGAAAACATAAATGATGGTCAATCATCTCCAAAAAATGAAAGCAGACTGAAGTATGGGAGATAAGAAGGTTGTATCTTTAATAGAGACAACACTGGAGCAGAGAGGCCATGCAATGGAATCTAATAATATCACTGACAGCACACGTTAGTTACATACCTACCTTACCTCAGAGCATATTGTACCAGGAAATGCCTATGGCCTGGAACATAGCTTTTGATACAGGAATATTGCAACGGGACGACTCAAACGTATACGTAGAGTGCACGAGGTAACGGTATGGCATAGAGCTGCGAGCAGCGAGCGAGATACGTCACCAGCTGCAAGTAGGCGGATGACGCAACTATTACGTGAACTTCACCTGATCCTCTAGAATATACCAGAATAACTTACCAACATCTAAACCTTTTGTGATATTGAAAAATGACATATATCATCGTGTAGCTCATTATCTGAATGTTAACATGCCATAATTTCATGGAAGCAGGTCCAGGGATTTTCAAGTCATTCAGCTACAAAGAAAGTGCATTTTTTCACGAGGAGAAACGGCTGACCTCGACAATCTGGATAAAAGGATAGGGTCTGGCAATACATATTCAGTTACAACCTGCAACTCACAGCTGACAGACTGTCATGCTCGTCTCCGCATACGGGTCTGCAAGAGTCAAACCCGGTAGTCTTGTCGCATAATATCTTCGATACAATCTTCGTCGTACTTGTAAAAATTATATAGTATTTTGAAACTAAGAAAATTTTCAGTCCTTCAAGACAAACTTAAACAATTTACGGTACTATTTCAGAACTTATAATAAATCTGAGATTCACAAACTTAGTATTTTTTGTGCTAGAAAGTGAACAACTTTACTTAATTTAGTCTTGTGCTAACACTGAAACGTGATTTACTTTGAACTCTTATAGTGAATAAGTGGGTGAACATTAAGGCTATTTTATGACAATTTGGCTGAATAATAACCTTATTCAGTGGAAATAATCCAAAGTATGTATTAAATTGGTGTGTGACGAATATTTAGGAAAGTTTGAACTAAACCAGACCTGTGTCGTGACTGAACTACATTTTACACTTCATAGCATGATAGTCATTTAAACTTGTATTCGATTAGAATCCCAACATTTGTTATACATTGAACTAACTTTCAATTATGTGTGCAAATAGTATAAACTGTGTATCATAAACGGTACTTCGAACTCTACTTCCAATTATTATGCTAGTGACTTAACATTTTAAAATTGTACTTAGTAAAATCGTGCCCATTTGACACTAGTAACCCACACCATCCGTTGAACTTTCTCATGTTCGTGAAATTCATTAGTGACACCAGAAACCCTGACCGAGTGCCGTTTTCACCGTATCAACCTGATCTTCAAGTCAACGTGGTACTTAATATTGTACATCGCTGGAGATGGTACGTGGTACTATGGTGGACATCACAACATTGGTTGCAATGGAGTTCCAAATGCTGCTCGCTGAACAGCATTTTCCAGTTCCACTTTCAAGACTGATCAGGTGATATAAGTGCCTTTACCAACAACTTTTCTCCCAAAGATTGAACTTGAAGACAGTGATTTTTTCATTTTTGATGAACTATCATTGCTGATTGGAAGTAACATAATTCACAGAATATTTCCAAGTGTTGGAGAGTACTTTCTAAATAGAACACAACACTAAACTTGTAAGACCGGGCGAGTTGGCTGTGCATGTAGAGGCGCGTGGCTGTGAGCTTGCATTCGGGAGATAGTAGGTTCGAATCCCACTATCGGCAGCCCTGAAGATGGTTTTCCGTGGTTTCCCATTTTCACACCAGGCAAATGCTGGGGCTGTACCTTAATTAAGGCCATGGCCGCTTCCTCCCAACTCCTAGGCCTTTCCTATCCCATCGTCGCCATAAGACCTATCTGTGTCGGTGCGGCGTAAAGCCCCTAGCAGAAAAAAACTTGCAAGAAGGTTAACTTTACGTTCTTTTAACAAGAGACTGTAGGAATTTTGAAATAACTTTTAGAGAGACTATACGATTTTTCATTCTCAAAGTGAAGTGATATTTATTTTCACATAATATTTTGTGTTATTTCTCACGACGAATTTTATGAATATGATAAAAGGAATTATTAATTTTGAATTTCATTTATTACAAACATTCATTGAAAATTTATGACAATGCTGGAGTAGAGTAACATTAAATTCAACAGAAGTTATTTAAATTTGATATCCTATTTTCAAATTTGAAATAATAGACGAATTATTCATTCTTTTTTACAAGTTGAATAAACTTGAGATTTGAAAGTACCATCTATTACTTTGCACTGTCGATACCACACTCTGTACCTGCTCTAAGAACTGAACACTGCTTAGTTAAGTCTTATGCCCCTTTTCCTTTGACTTTTCCTGGTACAATATGGATTCTCCCTTCTCACATGACAGGCATGCAAACTGGCACAAGGAATACAGCCTTGGGTTAGCTGGCATGGAATATAGTGTTGTCACGACGCTTTTGAAACAGGAACAATGGAATTGAATAGATTGAACGTGCCAGAGGTCGTACAGCATGACAGTGTCATCAAGGACTTCAAGAGGCTTGTGGGAAATCTGCATTGCCTTACAGGACAGTGGAACGGTGGATAAAAGCCTACACAAAGGGTCACCAATATGTGGCAGATGTGCATTAGTGAGGTCATCCTAGTGTCAGTGAAGGAGAAGTACATGCTCTTGCTATGTTAATGGACAGTGGTCAATGTCATATTATATGTGAGCTGGCCTGAGACACCGGATTAGCAAACATGACTGTGCTTCATATTTGAAGGAACACCTGGTCATGAGAATTCCTATGGATTCCGCATGACTCAGCGGAAATGCAGAACTGATTACGATGCGATTCTGCTCGTAACTATTTGGAGTACTATATGTGCAAAGAAGAAACTTTCTCATGCCATATCATTATGTTGGATGAGACATAGGCTAAATTGTATGAGCTGTAACTGAAATGCCGATTGAACTAATGGCATCACTATGGATTGAGATTTTGTGAGAACCCCAGCATGTGAAAGTTTTTGTTATTCTCATGTACAACTGTGATGATTTCATCCTAACACTTTATGTTCTACAGCATTCCATCAATTCATATTACCCATCATTTTCCATGACCATGCTCAGCCGCATAAAGCGCAAACTGTGGCTCATTTGTTCAGTCCATGGGGTCGGGAATTGCTGTACCACACAGTATAATCCATGTCTTTAAGCCCTTATGATTCTGACTTGATTCACTAGATGAAGGAACAACTTCGGGGCCTTTGCTTCAACACCGATTCAGAGATTTGTCAGGAAGAAAACCATTTCAACTGTAAACACAACTTGTGCTGCAATAGATATCACATGACTTCCGCATCGCTGGTAACTGCTGGTGACTGCTCTGAAGGGCAGTAAATCCTGGTATAACATTCATCTCTTTTGTATGAGTTGTAATTAAATAGTTGCTACTATTAAAGTTCCAACCCTTGTACATCCAATGACTTTCTATTTACAACTCGATTCATTGCACACCAACATAGATATGTATATTGATGGGATAGGAAAGGGCTAGGAGTGGGAAGGAAAGAACCCTGGAGTTAATTGAAGTATAGTTCCAGTATTTGCCTGGCTTAAAAGTGGAAAACCATGGAAAACCACTTTTGGAAGAATGTTTGAAAGAGATATGCAAAGGTGTTCAAGGCTTTATGGTCCTAGGAAAGGTAGAAACTTGGTAAGAATGATAAGTGATGGGTGACACGATAGTGCCGATGAATTGGATATGGAGGAATATAGTTAACAGCTTGCTAATAATCCTATGAAACTTCAGTCCAATGATTGGGCTCATTTCATTTGTGCATCCTTCCAACTGTGCCCAAGCAACTGCCCTCAACAAGAGCTCAGATGGAAAACAACTTCTAGGGAAAGAAGACAAAGCAGAAATATGGCAGGAACAAATGAAACAGTAGTATCAAGGTAAAGATGTAGATGATAGGTTTCTTGAATAACAAGAGGCTCCTGATGCTGATGAAATGTGAGTCCGAATTTTGAGGTCAGAATTCGACAAAGTTTTGAGAGATTTAAGTATGTACAAGGCAACAGGAATTGAAGACATACCCTCAGAATTACTGACTGCTTTAAGAGAAATCAGCATCGTGAGGTTATTCCCCTTAGTGTGCAAGATGCATGACACAGGAGAAGTGCCACCTGATTTTTGGCAGAATGATGTTATACCTATTCCCACAAAAGCCAGTGCTGACAAGTGTGAAAACTATCGCACCATTAGTTTAGTATGGAAAGACAATTTGAAACCGAGTTGGAGAACATCAACTTGGTTTCAGAAGAAATGTGAATCAATCTTGACTTCACGCCTGATCTTACAGGATTGAATTAAGAAGGATAAGCACACATACATTTTGTTCATACAACAAGAAAAGGCATTGAATATTGTTGAATGGATTAAGCTATTTGAGATTTTGAAGGAGAACATATCAGATATCGAGAAAGAAGTATTATTTAGAATCTGCTAAAAAATCAGTCTGCTGTGATAAGAATCAAAGACTTTGAGAAAGCAGCAGCATTCCACAAGGGAGTGAGGCAGGGTGCATGTTCCCCCTCCTTTTCAATGCTCATATAGCAGATGCAGTAAAGAAAATCAAAGAGGACTTTGGAAAGGGAACCGCAATCCAAGGAGAGAAAATTAAAACCTAAAAGTTTGCCAATGATATTGTTATTTTATCTCTGTCTGCAGAAGATCTGGAGAAATTGTTGGTAGGTATAGACAGAGTACTGCTAAAGAAGCACAAGTTGAACATAAATAAATGCAAAACAAAAGTAATGCAGTGCAGTAGAATGAAGTAAGCTGACACAGGAAATATTAGATTAGGAAATGAAGATGGACATTGTTACTTGGGTAGTAAATAAACTAATGACAGCAGAAGTAAGGAGGACTAGAGGCTAGCAAAAGCAATGAAGTCCTATCTGATGAAAAGAAATTTGTACTCTTCAAACATTGATAAATGAATTACTTAGATGTATTTGAAAATATTTGTCTGGAGAGTGGCGTACGGAAGTGAAACATGAACGGTGATATAAGGAATTAAATTGCTGAGAGATCAATTTGGCTAAATTTGACAGAAGATATAGAAGGATAGGACGTATCCTAAGAAACCCAGGACTAGTATAGTTGGTTTTTGAGGGAAGTAAGGACAGTAGGGGTAGACCAAGATATGGATATGACAATCAGAACAGATCAGGTGTAGGATTAAATAGTTATCCAAAAATGAAAAAGATACCACAAGGTGGGTGTGATGAAGGGCTGCATCCAACCTGTCTTTGGACTGATGACTCAAACAATAACAAGTGAGAAATTGCATCCTGGTTAACAGAGACTGGAATTCCTTTCCAAGGGGACATGCTGAGAACATGGTTATTTCATTAATCGAAATGAACAAGCCAGTCCAGTGCACTTATAAAAGATTCCCTATGCCTGGAAATAGTGACGGTGACTGATCCATAGCTTTCTGTCAAGTGATTAATATACTGAGTTCTGTGTAATGTGCAGTCGTATATCTAATTATTGGAAGGATCTGCAAAAGTCTTCCTAACAGGAATGCTACAATATAGGATAAGACTGTATGATTCATAAGGCTTGGATTGTAAAATATCCTCGGTAATACTCTCCTATGTATGCTCGTACCTAGTCCTCATCGCCTTCCCCTACATCACTATTCCTGTCCTGCACATAAGTGATTATTCTCAACAATTTGCACAAGCTGTACACAAGGATTGCAACTTTGTCCTCAATACAATAAATGCAATGTAACAAAAGAAATCTACATCCCCTGAAATTGTTTTGGTGAACAACATACAGGCAGACAGGATAAAAAATATGGTACATCCAGGGAGTAACATAGGAACATTGTGCTGAAAGCAAATGCTGGATAGAGAAAGTAGAGTCCACCCTCATTAGCATGTGGCAACACCTATCCTGAAATGATCACAAAGTAAAACTAAAAAGAGAATAACAAAGTTTTGTGACCCCTCCATCCTATTAAATACTGTATATCCCTATATATTTCATTAACCAGAGAAAAGAGAATCCAAACTTTCAAGATGTGTATATAATGGCAGATCGTATCATTCTTGTGGGTTATTTTCACGTCACACCAACAGAGATAGGTCTTATGGCAACAATAGTATATGAAAGGGTTAGGAGTGGAAAGGAAGCAGCCGTGGCCATAATTAAGGTAATATGCAGGTGTATGTATAATTATTGGAAGGATCTCCGAAAGTCTTCCTAACAGGAATGCTACAATTTAGGAAAAGATTGTATGATTCATAAGGCTTGGACTGTAAAGTATCCTCGGTTATACTTTCCTATGTATGCTCATATCTAGTCCTTGCACCTTCCACTACAGCAATGATATTATTGATATAAATGGGAAACCACGAAAACCATCTTCAAGGCTGCTGACAGTGGGTTCCTAACCCACTGATCTCTTTGTTGGAGCATAAAAGGAATAGGCAACTAGCTCATTTAGACAATTAAACTGAAGAGGCCAAAATACATATATCATCGTTATGTGGACTGCTAAAATTAACAGTGTGTTACAAGTAATATTTGGAGAAAAAATTTAGGCAAAAGAGGGCTTAGCAGAAGACGGACATCCTGGATCAGTATTTGAAAAAAAGGGTACGAGCTCTTTGACCCACGACAAAATTATGATAGTCATCCTCGTAACCTAAATCTGGTAAGGATAAGGTAGCAGTAACAGTGATGCAACCAGCCACCAGATGCCTTGCAGTGGAGGGAATTTGAACAATAATAGCTGCAATATATTACATAGCACAAAATTTTGAAATACATGAAGAAAATATGAAAATCATTTCAAAATATTCAACATCTTTTTAATCTTTCTGAGGACCTTCCAAATTAATGCTTTAAAATAAGGAGTTGCTCAATGAAATCTATTCAGCATTCTCTTACAACATGCATTATCAGAAAAATATCACCAAAATATTAGATTACCTCAAATGTATTCAACTGTGTTTCTCTTGGCTCTGCCAACTCTGATATTGGTTCTTCTTTCAAATGCATCTCCTCTGATGTACTTTTATAATTGTCCTGTAGAATGGTTAATATATTAGGCACATTTTTCAGACACATCTAGAAATCTGGTTATATATGAATAGGGTTAACAAATCATAATTTCCTAGTAAATAAGTCAGTTTTAGTTTCAAATCTTCATTATCATTTTTTAGAAAATTTGCATGTAGAGTATTCTTAAAAACATGACAAATAAGAGACATTCAGGAGTGGTGAAATGTCCTGTTTGAATGCTCAGAGATATCTCTGAAGAGTAGGCTACAACAATTATACAATATGAAACTTTCCAAAATAACACTGAATGATCAGGAAAATGTAGACATACTTACAAATAACCTGCTCATTACAAGAAACCAATTATGAATAATTAAGTTCACAATTTATCACTGTTATCTTTCACACTTCCTATTCTCGAGGTAATGGTAGATTAGTTACATGTGTGATTGAGCTTTGACATTCTATTAGTCTAGTTAGAAGTAGTTAGTCTTCGGAATATTTCCCAATGTATGCTTAAAATTAATTGACCAGTTGCTTAACATGGAATTCAACCAGTAATCGTGACTTTTGGGATTATGAGATTGAATGAAGTGTTGTTCCATTGCATTAAATTGACTTAAGATTCATCTATGCATCATTCGAGATGGCTGCCCAGCCCAAAGGCCTGCAGATTATGAGGTATCATGTGGTCAGCAGTACTATCCTTTTGACTGTTATTCTTGGCTTTCTAGACCGGGGCCAGTATCTCACCATCAGATAGCTCCCCAAATCCAATCACATGGGCTGAATGGACCTCGAACCAAACCTCAGATCCAGGTAAAAATCCCTGACCTGCCCGGGAATCAAGCCTGGGGCCTCCGGATAAGAGCCAGGCACTCTACCCCTACACCAGGAGGCTGGCCAAAACATGGACACTGCACTAATGCAATTCTTATTTTGTACTGAATATGTGGATCTAATAGTATCGTAAGTGTATAATTATTTTTGCAGTGCAGAATCAATGTTACATCCAGACTGGTGCAGTATAATGACTCTACATGAAATATATCCTTCTCTTATCATCATGGCTAAGACACACAGTATGGAAGATATGACACATTTATTGCTTCTTTTCTCAGTGATTAGACATTCCCATTTACCTATAAGGAGTCAGCTCAAAAAACCTGCAACAGGCCACAGTTAATATATCATCATTTTTATTCTGAACAGCTAACTTAAGGTGAGAAGGAACATTGCTTGAAAATTCTGCCTGATGTTTGTTCTAGTAGCAAGACACTTCCTAAATGGAGCTGACTGATCAAAAATCACCACCACAGAGGTGATCTAATAGTGAACCAACACTTAAATCAGATAGCATTTTTGTTATCATGAAACAAAGGTAATAAACAGATGATTCTATGTAAGGATGCTTTAGTATTTTGTACTACATAAAGAATAATATTCTTGATAATTCCAGGCCATGCTGCCAAAGAGGCAAACACAGACACTGCACTCATCCTGCTCCATTCACCTCACCAACGTGATTCATACATGCAGCTCCATCCATTGAGTTCAATCCTAACTTAGCCTTTATCTCATCATATAGAGTACCCTCCTGCCATTGTTCTGACCGGTTTTTAACAGCAATCATACACACTACTTTTATGTCTGTTACTTCTAACTTGCGAATAAGTATCCTGAGCCCACCCAGCTTTCACTCCTCTAAAGCAAATTTGGTCTGAAAAAACACTGAGGTAAAGATAGTTTCATCCCAGAGCTGGCTTCCTTCTTCCAGAATACTGCTGATTGCAACTGTGAGCTCAATACATAACCTTCATTCAAGTTCACTTCCTATATTACCAGCCTGGGAGTACACACGTCCGAAATATTAGCAAATACATACCTGTTCCAACTCTGTATCCCGAGTCTGGCATTCAATTCTCTTGGATTCTTACCTACAGACATCAATTTAGTCTTAGAAAGGCTAATTTTCATACCATACTCATTGTACCTATTTTCAAGTTCCAAGATAGTACACTGCAGGCTTTTGGCAAAATCTGCCATGAAGATGAAGTTGTCGGCATACGACAGATTGCTTACTAAATGTTCACTTACTGAATTCCTCTCTGCCACTTTATACCCTTTAGCAGATGATCCATGTAAACCATGAACAAGAATTATGTTTCAAAATTATTGTACATACTTAAAGTCTGATCCTGACAGCCCCTTAGTAGTCTGAAACCACACTCGTTTTCATCCAACTTCCTCTCATCCAATGATCTTACCCTTCCTTTCAAGATGCCAGTGAACACCTTGCCTGGTATACTGATCATTGAGATACCTTGATAACTCTTGCAATCCTTCATCTTTGCTTGCTTAGAGGTAGGTGCAATTACAACTTTCATCCCATCTGAAGATACGGTACTAACACTTCATGATAATCTTATTTTAAGAAGCCATTTCAACTCTTCCTTCGCACTATACTTCACCATTTCAGGTCTCATCATCATCATCATCATCATCATCTTCCTTCTAAGTATTGGGCCACGTGTCCCGTAAAGGTCGTGCATTTTTTTTTTTTTGCAAGACTTGAAAGCAATCAAATGTCCTTCCGAATGGTTGCTAGCCTGAAGGAAGTAATACCATTGGTGGGGCTGGCACCTTGCAGCTAATGGACTAGCTGAAATTACAGCATTTCCTTCATAATTGATGAAATGGTTAGACCGCTGAGACTCGATCGACAGGTTTGTTCATCCCGGGAAGGTGGGCAGGAGAGGTTATGTCGTCAACGTCATCATCATCCTTCCAAGTATTGGGCCATGTGGCCCGTTACGGTCTTGTATTTTCTTTCCATCGCTTCATTGGACGTCCTTATACATCTGTCTTCTTGGATGCTAACATACGATCTCCTTTGGTAGTCTTCCAGATTCCGTCCTTTGAACGTGACGTTTCCAGTTTTCTTGGTAATCATAGATGTAATTGATTACTGGTTTCACATTCAGCCCCCTTAAGCACATCTTCATTTCTTTTACGATCCCAATTTGTATATCCTGCTGTTCTGCTCATGAACGTCATTTCACATGCTGTAATTCCGGAAATGTCTTGGGTTCTTACTGTCCATGCCCCACTGCCGTAAAAAGGTTTGGTCTGGCTAACGTGTTATAAAGACGTAAGCGAGTGTGCTTTTGGACAAGAGATGGCTTCATGATGTAATTTATGATTCCTGCTGTTCTCGTATATTTAGTTATTTTTACAGAGATATCAATTTCCCCTTGGTAAGATAAATTGTATCCCAGATAATTGAATTAGTTGACCTCTCCAAAATTTTATTATCTAAACAGATTTTAATGGGGATAGGATCCTTCCCCTTAAATGCCATTATGTTGCTCTTTTGTGGTGAATTCATCGTGTTGAATTTTGAAGAGACTTTCTGGAGATTAAATACTGACCACTGAAGATCATCTTCTGATGCTGCTACCAATGCAACATCATCAGCAAATAGTATGGCATCTAGATGTGTGAGATATCTGCTGACTACGATTGATCCATGCCTTTCATGCCTCCATTCCTGCATTATATTGTCCATATAGATTATGAACAACAAAGGAGAATGTCCAAAATCTTGTCTCACACCTCTGCCGATCAGTTCCCATTCAGTCTGATGATTACCTAACTTTATTGCAATAAGGTTGTCACTCTACATGTTGTACACTGACTGACAGTGACAATGCAACACCAAGGAGGAGTGGTTCGAAAGGGATGAAAGTTGGGGAAAAAACAGAGACGGCACGGACGAATAATAGATGTTTATTTCAAACCGATATGCAGGTTACACAATGCGCACGGCATCGACTCAGTACGATGTAGGACCACCGCGAGCGGCGATGCACGCAGAAACACGTCGAGGTACAGAGGTAAGAGTGCGGATGGTGTCCTGAGGGATGGTTCTCCATTCTCTGTCAACCATCTGCCACAGTTGGTCGTCCGTACGAGGCTGGGGCAGAGTTTGCAAACGGCGTCAAATGAGATCCCACACGTGTTCGATTGGTGAGAGATCCGGAGAGTACGCTGGCCACGGAAGCATCTGTACACCTTGTAGAGCCTGTTGGGAGATGCGAGCAGTGTGTGGGCGGGCATTATCCTGCTGCAACAGAGCATTGGGCAGCCCCTGAAGGTACGGGAGTGCCACCGGCCGCAGCACATGCTGCACGTAGGGGTGGGCATTTAACGTGCCTTGAATACGCACTAGAGGTGACGTGGAATCATACGCAATAGCGCCCCAAACCATGATGCCGCGTTGTCTAGCGGTAGGGCGCTCCACAGTTACTGCCGGATTTGACCTTTCTCCACGCCGACGCCACACTCGTCTGCGGTGACTATCACTGACAGAACAGAAGCGTGACTCATCGGAGAACACGACGTTCCGCCATTCCCTCATCCAAGTCGCTCTAGCCCGGCACCATGCCAGGCGTGCACGTCTATGCTGTGGAGTCAATGGTAGTCTTCTGAGCGGACGCCGGGAGTGCAGGCCTCCTTCAACCAATCGACGGGAAATTGTTCTGGTCGATATTGGAACAGCAAGGGTGTCTTGCACATGCTGAAGAATGGCGGTTGACGTGGCGTGCGGGGCTGCCACCGCTTGGCGGCGGATGCGCCGATCCTCGCGTGCTGACGTCACTCGGGCTGCGCCTGGACCCCTCGCACGTGCCACATGTCCCTGCGCCAACCATCTTCGTCACAGGCGCTGCACCGTGGACACATCCCTATGGGTATCGGCTGCGATTTGACGAAGCGACCAACCTGCCCTTCTAAGCCCGATCACCATACCCCTCGTAAAGTCGTCTGTCTGCTGGAAATGCCTCCGTTGACGGCGGCCTGGCATTCTTAGCTATACACGTGTCCTGTGGCACACGACAACACGTTCTACAATGACTGTCGGCTGAGAAATCACGGTACGAAGTGGGCCATTCGCCAACGCCGTGTCCCATTTATCGTTCGCTACGTGCGCAGCACAGCGGCGCATTTCACATCACGAGCATACCTCAGTGACGTCAGTCTACCCTGCAATTGGCATAAAGTTCTGACCACTCCTTCCTGGTGTTGCATTTGCTCTGTCAGTCAGTGTATATGTTATCTATGAACTGTTGTGGGGCATTATCTTCTGCTAAGATATTAAGAAGTCTGTTCCTGTTAACTAGGTCAAAGGCTTTCGTAAAATTAACAAATGCTATGTGAGTTTCCAAGTAAAATTCCATGCGATTTTCTACTAAGATTTTCAAGGTAAAGTAAACATCAGCACATGAGCGCCCCTTTCGAAATCCATGTTGTTCATTTCCAATCACATCTTCATAATACCTGAATAATTTATCTCTGACAATATTAGAGTAAATTTTGTAACCTGAGTTGAGTATACTTATCGCTCTTTCATTTCCACAATATTTCACACTGCCCTTGTTACGAAGAGAAATAACTATAGCTTTTTGCCAATTCTCTGGTGGTCTGATGCCATTCCAAAT
The DNA here is from genome assembly GCF_040414725.1 of Anabrus simplex. Classification (NCBI taxonomy): domain Eukaryota; kingdom Metazoa; phylum Arthropoda; class Insecta; order Orthoptera; family Tettigoniidae; genus Anabrus; species Anabrus simplex. Next base: position 2,986,248 of record NC_090277.1, read on the forward strand.
TGGTAAATTTGAGAAATCTTTGCTTGAAAATGTCACTGGAGTGCTTGAATAGTTCTGCATTTATTGAGTCTTCTCCAGATGCTTTTCCATTTCTAAGTTTTCTGAGTACTAGCTCCAGTTCTTCGAGTGTAATGGTTTCCGAAGGCTTGTTAAGAGATGTTGTCAGAAGAAATGGCTCAATATTTGAACCTCTCCAAAGGTTCCGAAAATAAATGAGCCACTCCATTAGAGGTATTGCATTAATGTGTGTCTACTTTTACATCATTATACAGTTTCTTGAGTATTTTATAGGTCTGTGGTTGTGGTCTTGCTGTGTCAGTCTCCAGGTGTGAAACGAAGTTTTCCCAACTCTTTCCGTGCTTTTTCCACACTTCCCTTTTCGCTATTGCTCTCTTGTGGTGATACTATATTTTATCTTCCAATATACTAGTTGACAAAAAATTTTTATAAGCATTTCCTTTGATTGAAAAACCTTTTTTCAATTTCATCTTCCCAGATCCTTAAACCCTTCTTCCTCTGCCACTTCTTCATGACTCCCAAACTCTCAAAAGCAGATTGCTTTAAAACTGAACACAAATTAGACCACTCCATTTCCACATTGCCACTAAATGGTGTCATCTCTGTAAGATTATTAAGTCTTTTCTGGCACAGCTGTTTTATACTGGGGTCCCTTTATAGGTTAACCTTGTAAGAAGTTTTAACTTCTCATGTTGATTGTTTGTTTCTTTTATACAATCTAGGCCTCAGACGAATAGGTTCTACTAATAGATAGTGATCAGTTTCCAAGTCAGGGACTCTTTTCCCCCTGTGGGTGAGGGTGGTAGAATAACACCCACGGTATCCCCTGCCAGTCCTAAGAGGTGACTAAAAGGGGCCCCAGGGGTTCTGAACTTTGGAGCATGGGTTGGCGACCACGGGGCCCTTAGCTGAGTCCTGGCATTGCTTCCACTTACTTGTGCCAGGCTCCTCACTTTCAACTACCCTACTCGACCTCTCTTGAACAACTCTTGTTCTTTCTTGACCCCTACGGTATTACATAAGGAGGTTTAGGGAGTCTTTCGTTTTCACACCCTTCGTAGCCTTTGTCTTCCTTCGGCCGATACCTTCATTTTTCGAAGTGTCAGACCCCTTCCATTTTTCTCTCTGATTAGTGCTATATAGAGGATGTTTGCTCAGTTGTACTTTCTCTTAAAACAATAATCACCACCACCACCAATAGACTCCTATATCCAAGACTAAATCTGCCAGTTTATGATTACACCTTACATAATCTACAATCGATTTCTGATTTTGTGCAGACCACGGGTACTTGTGGCTGCCCTTGTGTGTGAACATTGTGTTCATGATCTTTAAATAATTGATGACAGTGAAATATATTAATTTTGTTATTACAGGTTGTTTCTCCATGGATTCCGATGTGATTCTGAATTTTCTCATCACCAACTCTGGCAATGAAGTCTCCCAATAATAGTAGCATATCTTGTTTGTTAACTTTATTGACTATCTTTTGCAGATGATTATAGAACCCATCACTTTCTTTTGAATTGCCCTCCACTGCAGCGTATCCCCCTATAACTGTAAGATAACCCCTGGATAGTTTTAGTCTTAATTAGATCATTCTATCATTAAAAAATGTAGCGATTAATTGTTGATCTTAATCTTTTGTGTACCACGAGCAGTACACCCGCCTATGCTCTAGTATCTCTGTCAACTGCACTGTAAAACTGTAAATAATTTACTGTCTCTTTTGATCCCTTAAGCTTTCTTTTTGTTGGTGAAATTGCCGGAATTAAAATGTCTCTTTTTTTTGCAAGAATGTCATCTAGTTGCTTATCATTGTGTGAGATACCTTGTACATTCCAGGTAGCACATCTAAATGTATTTTTCTTCTTCCAATCTTTGTCCATTTCATTGTCCTTTTCTCTGCCAGGAGAAGTTATGTATAGGCCTTCCACATAAAGTTAACGTTGGATGTTATACAGAACAATAACAAAAAGGTTAATATGCCACGTTCTTCATGGTATAGATAAAAACATATAAAATGTATAAAAATTCATAATTTTAAAATATTCACTATATAAGAAACTTTAATCTTCACAGAATATAAATGACTTATTTATAATAACGATAGCAACTGTCACTCCCATTTCGGGTCTAATTTCATCTATTGCTGCTGCTTTGTGACTGGAGTTTATTTATCATCTTTTCCACTTCTTCGAGAGTAATTTCATGAACATCATTGTCCTCTTGACAATTGAGTTGAGAAACAATAGGGATGACCCGGGGATGTTTCAGACTACTGAGAAAACTGTTTGTGAGAATCAGTTTGAAGAGTATGATGCTGTACTGCAATAATGGTGGTATTGTTTAAGAGATACACTATGAAGTGGCTAGAAGTAAAGGCCACATTCTAACTCTTCAGGATGTATTTAAGGACAGTGCAAGTATGCGAATTAGACCCATATTCGACACATGCAGTAAAAAAGAAGAGGGAGTTGTCACTGAATGACTGTATGAACAAAGGTCTGAACTTAATCAAACATATTCTCCCTGTTCTGTTCAGGTTTAGAAAGAGGCCAGTGGGTGTAATCTCAGAAATAAGAAAGGCTTTCCTGCAAGTGTCTGTAAAGAGGATTGATCAATACGTGGTGAGAAGATAATACTCATACAAGCTTCAAGATCTTTCATCGCCGATTGGATGGGAAAGTAGCATCCTTTTTTCAGGCACAGAAGACTCAGTCTCTCCAGAACTGGGTCTGGTAAGTCTTGCCACGAAAAACTGCAAAAGTCATAATGAACCTGTAACAAGACAAAGCATTCTATCTATCTGTCAAGGCATCTTTGTGCACATTGGTTTCTCCTGTCCTGAGACTCTGATGCTGAAGATTCTACTGCAAGACAGTTGGAAGCAGAGAATAAGTTGGGACAGAGATGTACTGCCGGAAATAAGACATCTTCATAAAGTGGAATGAACAATTCCTCGATTACCTTGCATCGCTATACCGAGACGATTTACCTTGGCTGACTGTAAAAAAAAAGTCTTATTAACTTCATACATTCTGTGATGCCAGTAAATACGTTTATACTGTAGTTGTACTGTTAAGAAGCAAGCATCACGATGAAACCAGACTGCAGCTAATATTCACAAAAAGTATGGTAGCACCATTTAAGAGACTACTACACCCCGACCTTCCTGCTGTATTGGTGTTTGAAAGGCATTCTCAGGCTCACTCATGTGCAATGCTATTTTTGGGCAGTACATTAATATGGATAAAGAAGGGTGTATTTGTACGAAATAGAATGAAGGAAATATTGACTTTCTCCCACAGAGCAGAGTGGTCGAATTTACAATGAAGACTTTATCCAGCTGATTTGCCTTCATGTGGTTACAATGTGGATGAGTTTTAGAGGAATCCAAATGGTGGGAAGGTGCTACCCTGGTGAAGCTAGGAGAAGAAAAGTGGCCTTGCGGTGAAGGTGCCATGCAACAAGAGGAAATCGACAGTGAAAGTGATAAGGAAACTGTGACTTATGCTGTACCCTCTGGGGAGTCTCCTTGTAATCTGGAATATTTCTCTTCTATATCAACATTGCCAAAATGGTCCCTGTATGTTGCGGTTTACTAATAACACAATAAAGAATGCGAGCGGAACACTTGTGGGTGAGACAAGGATGGATCAATTAAAGTATCCTCATTTGATTAATCAAGAAGAAGTTTCTGCGGGAGAAGGGATTACCAGGTGGAAGACTCTTTGCAAGTTTCAAAGACTATGAAGGAAATTTGTGAGAAAAAATAAACAACATTGAAAGAGAAGGTAGTGAGAGACTGTAGTTGAACGTATATTTACTACAATCCTTTCATCATACTAACGTCATGGCCTGCCATACCACTCTAAACCTCTAGACTTGCTCCCAAACTAAATTGCTGAATCCTGCAGGACTTTGTTTCTAAAAAGATAACAATAATAAGGTTGTTACAACATTCTTCCAGTTGTTGCAGATTTCATAGAATATTAATACGGCTGTTGCAGTACCTACAACCACACAATAAAGTCAGGTGATAACAGTGTTGTAATATCATGGTGGGAAAAGTGGTCAGCAATTCTGCCACTAACTGGTTTTTAAATGCAGTATAAGATAACTTTTCATTTCAGTGGAATACTTAACCATCTCACCATCCACACGAGCCCTGTACATTCCTCACCCTAACATGGAATAAGAATACTACTGCTCTAGATTTATCTATCTGTGCAATCTCAAAAGCAATGGCATAGGAGGCCTTAAGAGCATTGTGACAGTTATGCCATACCTTGAAGCATTGCAGTTGTAGTTATTATTATTCTGGTAATTTCAAAGTTCCAACAACATGGGACTCAATCTTACTGATGAATCAAAGTAGTATTGCTACCTGGATGAGTAACTCTCAGGCCACTAGATTGGACTCAGTACTGAGAACAACCTGGTGGTGTTGACATATCCTTCTAGGTTGCATCACATTTTTGTTGTGGGGACATATTTAAGGCATTCTTTGAGTACAACTACTGGGTACTTACAATTGCAAGGACACTAATTTCATGAACTGCCGCTCCTGCTCCATCCAGGAGTGCCATCAGCAGTGAACATCCTGAGCAAGCTATAGATTGGTCAACTAGAGGTGTATAAATAATCATTATCTGCCTCCCATAACTCTCTTAAATTTGTTTTTCAGTGTCCTCCAAACCTGTTGGATGTTCTGCTTGTTTTTCATGAACATAAATCAAAAAAACTTAACAGAATAGTTCATAGTAAGGTTAATGTAGCTCTGACCTAAAAAATAGCTGTACAAATTTTACATTCAGGAAGTAAACAAATTCAGAAATAAATTATTGATATCAATAAAAAAGGGAAAATATTATTTAATTGGAATGAGAAGGAACACATCATGAGAAAATGTACAAAAACAAGTAAAGACTTGAAAAATTCACAAAAAATTTCTTCCATGACCACACAGGCCCATTATATAATTAATTGGAAAATCCAATTATCAAAGTTGACCATCTTCATTATAAAATCTATTCAATCAGGAGAAAAGAAGAGTAAATATCAATAATTAGCAAACTCCCCACATATACATCAATATAACTATGTTGTTGCCAAAGGGGATAATACAGAATGATCAATTCTGCAACAATGGACTTGATCCTCCCAATATTTTGGGCAAAAAGGACCTGACAAGTCACAATCAGTAATTTTGTCATGAACAGTATCCTAAATATCACTATAGTAGTTTTACCAAATGAAGAAAATGTCCATAACACTCATAGGATCCCGAATCAGCACAAGGTTTCGTGTACTGATACCTCGAACTCAATGGGAATCATACCGGTGCCCTGTAGGTAAGACAAAGCTGCTCATTATATAAAGATTAGGACCTGTCCAGTTAATTTTTACTGAAAATAATTTGTATTATATAACCAATCATTAAACTATCCATAGGGGAAAAATAATGAACATGAGATTCCAATGTCAACAACTATCCACTATTTCCAATAAAAATGAATGATACCTAGCATGCCATCACCACTCATCTGATGGCCATTGACAGTGACAATATACAGCACATCTACCAGGCTGCCACTTAGATATGTCATGCTATGAAGGAACACAATAAAACATCTGACAAAGTACCTTTTAAAAGTTGGAAATTTTATGCCTCTTGTTATGCACAGAACATAATTCCAGATTAAATACTTCACAATTTATACATCTGAGAATGTTTTGAATATCAATTAATTTCTGTTCACTATAAAGTAATCAGGAATGATAATTATGAAGGATGTACTTGCTGTGCCTTCAAGCCAGACAGGTTCTTCCTTGATCTCCATTTTCTGGTCCATTTTACACAGTGACAGAAACCTTTATATGAAAATGAGCTAAAAATACTTCCACTGACTTCTACTGAAAAAAGATACCAGAAAAATATATATTATTTTTATGGTCATAGTTTATTGACCAATGAAGTAAGCAGGCAGGCCTTTAGCTCTCCATTATTTTCAACGTCTTTCATAAAGCCATACAGCCTCTAGTCTTCCATGGAAAACAAATCACAGGGAGAAAGCTTTTATGTCAAACATCCCATATGCACCGGCTGGGACTTGCTGATAGCAATACATATCTTTTTGAAAACGGACAATTCACTTCTCCTTTAAAACGTTAGCAATCCCTATTTGCTAACATTGCGGGACCATGCAGTTGGTCTGCCACTGCCAAGCGGTATCTTGGAGGGGCATGCGAATCCATGATCCCAAATGGCATGCCTGGGTAAAATTCTGAAAATACATACAACCTCACAAGCTAAAAGATGGTTGTATTCCTGAGATTTTAAAATCTCCCCAACTTGATTTTGTCTGGCATTATGGAAAAGAGGCTGTCTTAATACTGAAAACTCCCTAACTCCATTGTTAATGGCAATTGGCAAGTGAGTTTGTCATTAATGTAGAAACTTGAGAACTTTGTTCTGAATGGTGTTATGAAATGTGGCCTGCCATTATTAAAAATCTCTCCTACATGCACCTTACATTGGAAACAGTGTTCTCCCCATTTTGTTTCTCGGATAGCACTATGGGAAATACAATTTAATATGATCTTAAGTACTGATGGGAAAAGGCGAACATCTTGGTGGAATGATGAAATGAGAGCAGCCTGTAAACGTAAAAAGAAGGCTTATCAGAAATGGCTCCAAACAAGGGCCGAGGCAGACAGGGATTGGTACGTAGATGAAAGAAACAGAGCGAAACAAATAGTTGTTGAATCCAAAAAGAAGTCATGGGAAGATTTTGGTAATAGCCTAGAAAGGCTAGGTCAAGCAGCAGGGAAACCTTTCTGGACAGTAATAAAGAATCTTAGGAAGGGTGGGAAAAAGGAAATGAACAGTGTTTTGAGTAATTCAGGTGAACTCATAATAGACCCCAGGGAATAACTGGAGAGGTGGAGGGAATATTTTGAACATCTTCTCAATGTAAAAGGAAATCATCATGGTGGTGTTGCAAACAGCCAAGCTCATGGGGAGGAGGAAAATGATGTTGGTGAAATTATGCTTGAGGAAGTGGAAAGGATAGTAAATAAACTCCATTGTCATAAGGCAGCAGGAATAGATGAAATTAGACCTGAAATGGTGAAGTATAGTGGGAAGGCAGGGATGAAATGGCTTCATAGACTAGTAAAATTAGCGTGGAGTGTTGGTAAGTTACCTTCAGATTGGACAAAAGCAGTAATTGCACCTATCTACAAGCAAAGAAACAGGAAGGATTGCAACAACTATCGAGGTATCTCATTGATTAGTATACCAGGCAAAGTATTCACTGGCATCTTGGAAGGGAGGGTGCGATCAGTCGTTGAGGGGAAGTTGGATGAAAACCAGTGTGGTTTCAGACCACAGAGAGGCTGTCAGGATCAGATCTTCAGTATGCGCCAGGTAATTGAAAAATGCTACGAGAGGAATAGGCAGTTGTGTTTATGTTTTGTAGATCTAGAGAAAGCATATGACAGGGTACGGAGGGAAAAGATGTTCGCCATACTGGGGGACTATGGAATTAAAGGTAGATTATTAAAATCAATCAAAGGCATTTATGTTGAGAACTGGGCTTCAGTGAGAATTGATGGTAGAATGAGTTCTTGGTTCAGGGTACTTACAGGAGTTAGACAAGGCTGTAATCTTTCACCTTTGCTGTTCATAGTTTACATGGATCATCTGCTGAAAGGTATAAAATGGCAGGGAGGGATTCAGTTAGGTGGAAATGTAGTAAGCAGTTAGGCCTATGCTGACGACTTGGTCTTAATGGCAGACTGTGCCGAAAGCCTGCAGTCTAATATCTTGGAACTTGAAAATAGGTGCAATGAGTATGGTATGAAAATTAGCCTCTCGAAGACTAAATTGATGTCAGTAGATAAGAAATTCAACAGAATTGAATGTCAGATTGGTGATACAAAGCTAGAACAGGTTGATAATTTTAAGTATTTAGGTTGTGTGTTCTCCCAGGATGGTAATATAGTAAGTGAGATTGAATCAAGGTGCAGTAAAGCTAATGCAGTGAGCTCGCAGTTGCAATCAGCAGTATTCTGTAAGAAGGAAGTCAGCTCCCAGACGAAACTATCTTTACATCGGTCTGTTTTCAGACCAACTTTGCTTTACGGGAGCGAAAGCTGGGTGGACTCAGGATATCTTATTCATAAGTTAGAAGTAACAGACATGAAAGTAGCAAGAATGATTGCTGGTACAAACAGGTGGGAACAATGGCAGGAGGGTACTCGGAATGAGGAGATAAAGGCTAATTTAGGAATGAACTCGATGGATGAAGCTGTACGCATAAACCGGCTTCGGTGGAGGGGTCATGTGAGACGAATGGAGGAGGATAGGTTACCTAGGAGAATAATGGACTCTGTTATGGAGGGTAAGAGAAGTAGAGGGAGACCAAGACGACGATGGTTACACTCGGTTTCTAATGATTTAAAGAGGTATAGAACTAAATGAGGCCACAACACTAGTTGCAAATCGAGGATTGTGGCGACTTTTAGTAAATTCTCAGAGGCTTGCAGACTGAACGCTGAAAGGCATAACAGTCTATAATGATAATGTATGTATGTATGTTAAGTACTGCATGTACAATAATTTACGTAGAAATCCGTGTACAAAGTAGAATACTATAGCGAATCATGGGTAAAGAGTGAGAGAATCCACAAGGGATAGCTGCCCTAGAACAAGGGGCACCGTATGGTAACAGAACCAAAGAGATAATCATTTTTGCATTATTTATCTTAGCATAAAATGAGCTTATATATTTTTCTTAAATTTTGAATTTCCCCTGCTGTAGCCCTGCAGCTATCCCTGATCAGAAAAACCTTACTTTTCTTTACACATACCGTACAAATGATGATTTACCATTGCCAATGAATCTCTTCAAAGTATGTTTGGGATTATGAAACCACAGGCATAATATTGTATGCCACTCACAATTTTTTGAGGAGCTACTTGTTTCTATTTTATGTTATTATTACTGTCATTGTTTTCTTCCTTTATTTCTTTATTTTTTGTTTAATGGGTAACTTGTATTATTATCTGTTATTAACCTGGCACCAGTGGGTGGTGAGGGAATCCCTCAATACTTGATTTTGTCACACTGCACAATTATCTTGCACACATGCCTCTCCTATGCAACAACTGTAGCATGTTCGTTACTTTTGTTTCTGGTGCGTTGTTGTCATCCTTGCAGTTCAGCGAGATTTTTCCTCACCTTGCACTTGTTACATTAGTATTTCTGGCATTGTCGAATACTGTAAATATATTCACTATATTTGAAAATATCGAAGTATGGTTGTCGAGATTGCACAGACTCTGTTATAATAGCTAGATCAAGTGGACGATGAGATGAACAGGAATGAAGAAGCAGGTGAATATTTAGATTATATAACTGACAGTTGCTATTATAATGTGGGACAAATTAAAGGAAGTTTTCTGCAATTGAAACGGAACCTGTTACAAATTCTGACCAAGTGGTACCAAACCGGCACTATACACCAGGAAAGATGGAGGAACAACATGGGAGGTACACTGCAGAAACACATAATCCTAGGCATAGGAATCTTGTGAGTCATCTACCAAGTGCCAGAGGAAAAACACAAATGAAAATTCTGCAATGGAAGCATGGAATTCATTTTTCCCTGCAGACACTACAAAGCTAATTGTGCTTTATACAAATCTCCAATTGGCAGAGATGCGTAAAAGAGACACCCATGAAAGAGATGTTTGTGATACTGGATAAACAATGAAGAAAGCCTTACATATGTAACTAAAATAGTGTAAAACCACAATAATTCTTATGAAAATAAACACACAAAATCTTTAATTAAATATTTAACCCTAAAACTGTATTATAAATATTACATATCCAATTCATTTCATGCATGAAAGAAGTTCTTACCATGTGCCCAATTCTGTCTCTAGTAACCTCATCCCCGTGCCAGGTTAAGCAATGAAATTTTATATTAAGCTAATAAATTCCATGTAACGCTCTTTAGTCATTCTGAATCTCCAATAACATTATGTTCTTATGATTTTCTTGCATTCAGCTAATGCTTCTCCTTATCATGCCTGCCCTTCTTTTCTCTGGGGGCTGTGATTTATATGTATCTCTCTTCACACTGTTATTGTATCCTATCTTCTTCAGTTTGTGTGTGTGGAATGCCTTTTGTTTATTGGAAATGAATTTTTAATTGAAAATTATGTGTCTGTGATGGAGGGTATCAATCTATTTCTTTAACTGTGGGAAATGTTGGAAGTTTTATCAGGATTTACATTTTGTGAGCTTATCTTGGTGATATTATTTAATTATAAATATTTGTCATTTAATAAAATTATTTATTTATTTGTGCATTATTCTTGGTTTTAATGACTTGGGACAAAATTAAGGATTCTCCATTTTAATATTCATCAGATTCTAACCATGAGTAGTGAATTATGTTTAAATTCAACTGTCTTAAAGTATATTTTATTAAAGGATCATAATCATTATTTTAATTTGAAGGCAATTCATTATTTTCATCCTACTTATCAGCCAATCATGAATCATGTCATGTTTTACCATTTTAAATGTCCTATTCAAGTTATTCTAATTTGTAAAATTTACTGTTAATGGTAATGAGTGTTCTCATATCTTCGATACAGGCAAGGGTACAGAACTTATTATAATTCATTTTGCGTTCTCGTTCACACCTCATTATTCTCTCAAGGGAATGAGCCTGTTTTCACCATCACTTCAGTTGGGTATTTCCAGAACTCGGTTGCCTTCTGTTACATGATGTTCCTTGTACTTCTCACTTTTCTTGTTTTTATGTTTACCATGTGGTGATGAATTTCTTATGTTTCGGTGGGCTCTGCTTTGCTTGCCCAACCTTATACTGCCTCTAAATATGCTCTATAAGAGTAACATAGCCCATAATCCTGGGGTGGTGAAAAATAATGCTTCAGCGTAAGGGAAGACACTGTGCGGAACTAATAAATGAAGGAAGAACATGATAAATCAATTAAAACTTCTTACCATGAAATAGAAAATATTAACTATACCTGTTTTCCTCATATACTACCGCTCCCTGACAGTTGCCAGGGATAGATATCTTGAGAAAACAGGTCAATTCACCAAATAAAGAATGAAAAGATGTAATAAATCTACCAACATAAGGCTGACACCTTCAAACACCACTGGACCGAGCCAGAATCAACACTGAGTCACTCAGTCCAGCATGAAAAGCAAAAGGTCATAAGTAATATCAGGAAACTGAACTTGAGCTACAGAGATGGAAACAGTTTCACAAAACATGAGGTAGAGAATGTAATATAGACAGTATACAAGTCCACACCAGGTGGAATTGATGACAACATAATGAAATAAATACACAAATTCTGGATGTACCTGTTCAATAAGTGCTTACTTCTCAAATGCTTCCCTATGTTCCTCATTTTTATCCAACTATATTTTATCTTTATCTTATGTTTCTTCCTTTTTCGTTTATTTATCTGCCTTTCTTCTCATCCTACATTTCCCGCATCAAGAGTGAAGAACTTTGAAAGTGCCCATCGATGAGTGCTGGTGCCCGTCCTCCTGATGAAACACAAGCGAGTTAGTCGGAGGCTGAAAGGAGAGGATTGTAGAATTCGGATTGGCGAGGAGAAAGCCTGTGCCAGTGTATGAAGACGTGGAGGTGGTCATCGTCCTTTTGTGTTTTTGTATTCATTCTTATCTCTTCTTTCTTCCCACACTGAAATGTGATTATGTTCATCCAATTACGTGCTCATTTTCTCATGGCACTTGTTTGTTTTCTCCAATAACTAATGCACCTTTTGAGTTTGTCCCGTGTTCCTACACGTTTTATACCCTGTAATTTATATTTATATTATATTTCTTCCCTATTTATCTTGCTTCCTGCTGTAAGATGTAAGATGTAAGATCTGTCAAGATGGCCCCTGAATGAGTTTTAATGTCCACCTTCATGCTGAAGTTGGGAAGGAGAAATGAGAAGAGATGGATGTAGAAGAACTGGGATCGATGATCTCTTCTATCATGTGTTCTTCTCTCCCTCTTTCTCTGTCTGTAAGAGTGCACATGACAATTGTCTGTTTCTTTCTAATGCTTACGACTCCATCTTTTGTTTGCCATAGATTTGATTCAAGAGGAACCTCACTAATTCTGATGATTCCATCAGCTTCCGCTTTGAACGCTAACGCTGTACTGGGTTCGAGGAGCATCTGGTGACAAATGAACGCACCATTTCCACTTCTACTGGGTAACGTCTAAATTCAAAGCTCATTGTTTTAGAAGCCCTTCTCGAGGACAGTCAAGATTTTGTTCGGATGACGTAGAGCATAGTTCTCTGCGAAACGTAAAGAATTTTACCTTATTTTTTTAACACAACATAAGCCCAAAAGCCTATATCATGTCAACACAGCTTTAGATCACCTCTCCACAAAAGGAACATAATTACTTCACCAATGTATGACAACCCAAAGAAAACAAAACAAATGTCTTACAAAATTATGAAAGAATGTACTCTCTTTGTACCATAGTCTCTTCGCCCATCCCAAGTGCAAACTCCCAGCATTTCAAGCTTCACCATATCAATCATTCGTAAGGTTCAAGCATAACACGACTGCTCTGTAATGCACAACTCCATAAATACCACTGGTATTTCAACATGTGGTATCCTTTTCATATGCTAAATTACATATATAAAAAAGACCCAAGTGATGCTTTTCACCTCCTGACCTTATAACATTATTACAATATTAAACATTTACAATACAGCACGTCACGGTTTCTGGAAAAAATTTACTGTCAATTTGTAAACATTATCAGTGGGTAGAGAAAGGTCCACCTATTCAATGTCATTACATTAATATTACATCTTATACCAGGTGGTCCACCAGCACCTTGCAATCCAGTTTTATGCATCCTTTCAAATTTACTACAATTACGAAAGGCATCAGTCCCTCTCCCTAAACCAGGGTAATATAACAAGATGTGTGTATAAGGGCTAGACGACAGCAGGAATAATGAATGCTGCTATTAATGAATTATGAGTACCTCGAATGAACCCGTAAAATGAGTACACATATGCAGAATACATACTTTAAAACAGGAGGTGGATGCAGAGACCAGGAGCATGGTACTGTGTGGGCGCCGTAGATCAAGTGTCACAGTAGCTCACATGGCAAGCAGACGGGGAGATATGTGATAGTGGGCAGTACACGTGGTAGTAGGTTTGAATACGACATAAGAATTTTTTTAACAGCCAGTTCCCTGGGATATGGTAAGGTTGTATACTTGATAGCTTCCATGGACTGGTTTGTTTATTTGACCCTGTAAAAGACCGTATGTATCGTTGTATTGGGTATGGTGCTGGTTGGGCAAGGATGAGGAGATGATAGTCTGTGGCCAGTTACCTATGTCGTACATGTTCCAACCTTTGTAGGCTACAGGTAGGGCAAAGTATTCCCCATTGGAACAATAACAACATGCAATGGCAGGTAACTACGTAGCTGCGTGAACTCCCCTCCTTTGTAATAATTCATAACACAAAGATTATTCACTGCCTCGAGATGTATTCCAGTGACAAGTATGTGTATATGTTACGTATATATGGAGAAGCTAGACAGATGCATACCAGGCACAATGCCTGTACCAAGAACGCTATCCGAATAGATGACAACCGACAGGCAGGATATTTCAGAGTGTGGAAAGATGCCTGAGGGATACTGCATCCCTGGGAAGGACACGGACTATCAGAGATCATCCCATGATGTCTGATGACAATGAAGATGTCATGTTTGATGCTATCCAGCATAACCCTCGTACTAGCACACGGGCCACTGCACAGGTGACGAACATCAGCCGAGTGTCTTTTATGCGGATATTGTATACTCACTGGTTTCACTCGTACAATCTGCAATACACAAGGAGCTCCATGGTCATGATTTTGATGCCCAGGTGGTGTTCTGTCAATTGATCCTATAGCATGTGGACACTGACCCTCCTTTTCCAGTGACTCTCTTATTTAAGGATGAAGCACGATTACACAACGATGGAACTGTTAATTGTCATAATGTGCATTACTGAAGTGTGGATAATCCCTACTGGGTGTGACAGACAGCCTTTCAGGTACACTGGGCCATGAATGTACAGTGTGGAATAATGGGTGATCAGCCCATCAGTCCCCATTTCTTTGAGGGCCATCTGACCAGTTATCTGCAGTTTCTCTAAGATGAACTACCACTGTTTTTGGAACATGTAACACTCCTTCACTGCCGCAGGATGTGGCTTCAACATGGTGGATCTCCACCGCACACAGCGGTGGTCAATGTAATAGATAAGAAAAATGTTCCACCGATCAATACATTTATTGTGGATGAATTATTACACTAGTACCGGTTTCGACCTATCTTGGCCATCATCAGCTAGCACACAAATTTACAGTCATGGGATAAATTACAAAGAAGTTACTTAAGAGCATCCGGATGTCTGATAAAAAATGGAAGTAAAATATATTGCAGTATGTTGCGTTAAAATGGCTCTGATTAAAAGTAGTGATGGTTAGAATAAACTAAAACCTATTGATTGAGCATGGACATGAGTACATAAACACATTAAAATATATATGCCATATCATAAGACACTAAAAATATATAGCACATTAAACACATTAAAACATGGTATATTTTAAAAGAGTCTATTAAAATTTGAGTTCATGTTGCGTTGCATTCGTTCTTCAATCCTCTTGTAGTTCTTGTGTTGATTAAGTTGAATATCGAGGATGTTCTATGGTTGATATACTTTGTATTGGTATGTTATAAGAACTCTTGTCAGTAAAATTTGAAAATTAAGTTGATGTAGCAAGATAGGTTTTAATATCAGAGTAGTTGGTGGTGACACTTCTCTCGTCTATGCACGTTATATGATCGTTATTGTTGTTGCTGTGGAGGTTGTGTACCGATATGTTTGTATATTTGTTGTGCTCTGCTGCGACTACGTCTGTACAGCACCATACCCAATACAATGATACATATGGATTTTTACAGGGTCAAATAAACAAATCAGTCCTTGGAAGCTATCAAGTATGTAACCTTACCACATCCCTGGAAAAACTGGCTGTAAAAAATAAAATTCTTATGTGGGATTTGAACCTCCTACTTTGAGCCCTGTCCACTATCATGTATCTCCTCACCTGCTTGCCATGTGAGCTACTGCAACACTTGATCTATGGCGCCCACTCCCCACCGGTACAGTATCGTGCTCCCGGTCTCTGCATCCACCTCCTGTTTTAAAGTATTTGTTCTTCATATCTGTACTCATTTTACAGGTTCATTTGAGGTACCCATAATGAATTATTAGTGGCGCTCACTATCCCGGCTGTTTTCTAGCCTGTAAACACACACCTCATTATAGTAGCCCGCTTTAGAGAGAGGGACTGATGACTTTCAGAATTATAGTAAATGCGAAGGGACGCATTAAACTGGATTGCAAGGGCCTGGTGGACCATCCAGTATAATTGGTACTTGTTTGGACTTGCTACAATAGGTCATCTTCAGCCATGATCAAATTGGAAACACATGCATGCATATGACCACCAATAAAAAATTACAAATTTGTATGTCTTAAGTAAACCCTAAATCTAAAACAGGGATGAAATGTAAGAATACACAATCAAATTTGAATCTAAATAACACATTAAAAGTGTTGTGGCTGGTGTTGGACTATGCCAATGTCCTTATAACAACCAAGTATTCCTGTGTCTTGAATTGATCTTGGAACTGATATTCATTGTTTGTATAGTGGACCCATTTGATCAACGAATAATGCTCTGTTGAATAAAATATACGAGTAACTGTTTCTATACATTTTACAACTTGCTTTACGTCGCACTCACTCAGATAGGTCTTATGGCGACAATTGGATAGAAAACGGCTAGGAGTGGAAAGGAAGCGGCGGTGCCCTTAATTATGGTATGTTACATTTGCCTGGTATGTAAACTGGAAAACACAGAAAACCATCTTCAGAGCTGCCAACAGTGGGGTTCGAACCCACTATCTCCCCGATGTAAGCTCAGTGCGCGACTAACCGCACAGCCAACTCGCCTGGTAAACAGTTTATATATAGCATTGAAGGGGACATTAACAACTTGAACATGTGGCCTTTCCAACAGATCTAAAGATTAATACAGTGTGAAGTGAATGCCCCATGTTCCACGTAATTTATGTGTGCTCAGCACGGACACCAACAACAGACTGGTTGCCAAGAGGAAGCGGAGGCATATCTATCTTTAGTAATATTTATCTAATGGTATTAAAAAGGTGGAACATTCTCTATCCTTTGACAGTAATCGATATTGTCATCAAAAGGGACCATAAAGAAATTCATTACTTATAACTTGTTATCATTATTGATTCCATGTCATGCAATCTAGCTTTATGGATTTCGAAATACTCGGATATCGTTCTCACAAGAGGCTGGTGTATTTGAGAACATTTAATACCAGAACGCAAGCCCTCCACAACCTGAGCTACTCAGACTGCCATTTTTCTTGACAACAGCTGCAAAGCAAAGGGAGATGAAGAGAAACCCACTTCTTCTTCAAAACCTAATGAATGAATTCAGCTTTCGGACATACTGTGCAAAATAAAAGATGGATACTTGTAAATTCTGCATTTATGTAGTCATTAAAAAATATGTAGTCAATTTGAGATTAGTATACATATATACAGGTTGAAGCGGAATTCACACACTCGGGCATTGCAGCGCAACTCCTCACATGCCAGCAATAAAACAATAACTCTCACAAACTTTCATCCTGCGAGTATATCCGGCAGGAAAAGGATGTTGAAGAGTGGCAATCTGGCAACACTGTAACCACATGTAGGGTAACTACCTCTGTCAGAATATATTATTCGTGCTGTATAGTTAGTGCAGTGGATAGAGTTTTGGGTTAGCATGCACTAGGTCGAGGGGTTGATGCTGGGTTCAGACATATGTTTTTTATTTCGTAAAGGTAGTCCATGCAGTATGGTATCTGGCATCTTAATGTTCAACAGTGATTGCAGCGGGTCCTCTAGAAACCACTTGTACATACATACTACGATCCTAGAAATGGACAAACAATCGTTTTCATTGGTCAGCTTTGAAAGACGCCCTTTCCACATCGTGGGCATGAATTTATTTTCATCATTTCATTTACCAGATGCAAAAACTGTTTTCTTTGTACCCTCTTTCAATGGTCCCATAGATTAGTACCAACTATTATTCTTGCCTCAATCAGGTCCATTACATTTCGTTAGGGCCTTACATTACCAGTAGGCCTAGCAACGCGTTTTGTGAAGAATAACCAAACTCTGTTAGAATTTGTATGTGACATCACCATGGTCCCACTAATTATGCAATTGAACATTGCATCTCGTAACCGCAAGCTGTTTAGTACGTATCTCAATGTATTATTATTATTATTATTATTATCGTCATCCTATTGATGGAATTGTGGAAACATCACGTCTATTACTATTAGGGGAATGGTGTAATTCTATACCAACCATTTCACAAGTAGCGGTGCCGGGATGAATAATGCTGAACAATATCTGTCAGAGGGGTAATGTGCATCAGGTGGAACAGTGCACAGGACTGACAGCATGTTTATTACGTAGTGTATATACTGTCCACCAGACAGGGACTAGTGGTGAGCGCAGTAACGCGCCCATGACAGACTCCAAAGTACATGCATACACGTATCGAATGTCCTTCTTGTAAACTTCTAAACAAGTGTGGCAGAGGTAAGGCATACACTAACAATGAATATGTGGATATGCTTCTGGTCCTTAGCGCATCTGATAACTGTGCTGGTGTTGCCACTTTTGAATATGTTGCTAGATATCCTCGTTGATGCCATCCAGATGAAAATGTGTTTTGTAGTCTGGAGCTGCGCCTTCGGGAGTCAGTTCTCTCCTTCCACCATCGTGTGACAGAGGTCATCCACAGACTCGCTGTACTCCAACTATTGAGGAAGCTATTCTGGATGTCATACACCAAGAATGTCAGCGAAGGACACGTAGCGTAGCATCTCGGATCGTGCTGCACGAACATGGGCTGCACCCCTATCATTATTCCTTCATGCAACACCTGCATCCTGCAGATCGCCATCAGCAGATGCAATTGTGAGAATGGTTCCTACAACAACAGGAAGCCAACGATGACTTTGTGAGCAGCGTACTATCGACGGATGATGCAGCATTTACTCGTGAGGGTGTCTTCAATATGCACAATGCCCACCATCGGTGTGAGGTTAGCCCGCATGTCACCCGCGAATGTGGATATCAAGTTCGCTTTGGTATCAATGTCTGGGCTCGAATATTGGGCGACAGGTGTTTGGGCCAACGCATGTTGTCTCACTCGTTGACTGCATGAAGGTATCATACATTCCTCTCAAAATATCTGCCTGATGCACTGGAAGATCTTCCACTATATGTACGGCAGAGGATATGGTTCCAACATGATGGTGCACCTCCACACTCTGGATTACTGTGCAACAGTATTTGGACAGAACATTTCCAGGCAAATGGCTAAGACGTGGAGGTCCAGTTGTATGGCCACCGTGTTTACCTGACCTAAATCCCCTGGATTTCTTCCTGTGGGGACACCTGAAGGAGCAAGTGTACTCTACTCCATTGACAAATATGGAAAAATAAGTAGCATGTGTTCATGTTACTGCTCTTGTTACTGAGGACGCAGCTATGCTAGGAAGGGTCCAGAGCTGTATGATCTGGCGGGTTGCACAATGTTTGGACGTGCAGGGAGGTCATTTTGAGCATCTATTGCTCTGAGGACAATGTATTCTGTTGTGAAGGTCATGCGGTCATTAATATGGACAGTATTGTTATTGCTAATGTGCTACATCTGAACGCTCATATTACATGTAGTATGTAAATGACAAGTAGATGCTCTGTTATTGTACTGTGCTATCATCTTTAGCATCTCAAAAATGATATTGTTTGTGTAGTTATTATGTCCTATGATAAGCCATTTATTTCAACTGTCTATTTTTTATTTGTCTGAACACGTATTTCTTGCGTTCAGCGTTACAAAATGCTTAAATGTAGGATACATGTGACCCATGAAATGGGGTCTTACTGTATTACAGTATGTAATGTCAGATGGAAATTGGCAAATAAAAAGATGCGCCTCAGCCAAGGATCGAACCCTCGACAACCTGCATGCTAACCCATAACTCTATCCAATTAAATGTGCTGACAGAGGTAGTTACCATACCTGTGGTTACATTGTTGGCAGATTGCCACTCGTCATTGTCCTTTTTCTGCTGGATATACTCGCAGGACGATCATTTGTGAGAGACTCTTTTTATTGCTGGCATGTGAGGAGTTGCGCTGCAATGCCTGAGTGCGCGAATTTCGCTTCACCCTGTATATGTACCTTAAGAATAGACAGAAAGATACTCATATATTTCCTGAACAACAGATAAAAGTAGAGTTATCAAACCAGTCAATCTCAGACGACTGCTAAGGGTTTATTAGTAATCACTGTAATCTGGAATGATACTTACGCATGAAGTATTTGAAGTTTCCTCAAAGCAGATTGGTTCCTCTTTGATCTTCACTTCCAAGTCCATTTTAAATAGTGTGTAATGGTATAGATGGTTTTGGGATGTAGATTACTTCCACACTGAAACATGAGCAACATACACTGTTATTGCTGTTTTGTAATCAAGCCTGTAGTTTTAAGTGACTGTGTTGATATTGTGCTCATAGCAACAAGACCTCCAGTTATTACTGGAAAATGAACTCAAGGGGTAAACATTTTCACTGAAAGAACATCCCACATACAGAGATTGGGATTAATTTGCACGCCCCTTGTAAAAAGCCTGTGACTATGCCCACTACACTGGCAGTGTAATGACTGGGTTGATGTACCTCCCCACACAACCCTATCCCGTAGATGTACTCTCATCTGTTCATTACATTTTGTCCTCTATACCATAACTGATCTTTCTTTTTTTTTTAACTTCACACTGACGCAGAAAAGACTTAAGGCATTATGGTTAGGCGTGGGAAGGAAGTGGCCATGGCCTAGAGTAAGGTGCAGTCCCAGCAATTGCCTGGATTAAAAATGGCAAACAACAGAAAAATGTCTTTAGGACAGCCATGGCATCTTACTTCCCACTCCTAGCCCTTTCCTACCACATCGCTACCATAAGTCCTTTCCGTGTCACTGCAATGTAAAGCCAATTGTAAAAAATTGAAATTCTAGGACCTAACCTTCAAAACTATTGATTTCTTGCTCAATCTACAGGGCAAATGATCTGTTTTAACCACTATGAAAACACAACATTCCCGCACTGCCCCTCCACTAACTCTATTGGATATGTACATTCTGTGCTACTCAATATAAAACTCACTGTCTTTCCACTATTACGAACATTCTGATATAGTTCATTCAGTTTTATTTTCAATCCAGAAACATTCTGATAGTAAACAGAAAACCCAGTCTTATTGATCACACTTATGAATTATGTAAATCAGCCTGTATGTTAATGACAACTGTGTGTAAGCCCTGCACCTTACGTATTTTAATAAGCCAGTTTCTTACACAGATGCAGGCATAGTTCTTCTCTCAATGCACAGTCCTCATCTGGGCCAGCAGTCCCTTTAAGAGCTACCATACAATATGATGAATTCAGTAGCAGTTTAGCCAGATTCCTTATTGACCAAACAAATTATTTGACAGAGGATAGCCGGGTACTCATTAGTAAGTTTATCCAAAAAGTTACAACAATTGCTAATTATGTTAAAATATATACTGTATGTTTGTTACAACAAACGGTTCCGACTGGACATGAACTACTTTGTTACAACAAACATTTCCAAACTGATTATGAGCTCCCTTGTTACAACAAAGGGTTCCCAACTAGCTATGGACTACTTTGTTATAACAAAGGGTTCCCAACTAGCTATGAGCTCCTCCGTCACAACAGTTCCGAAATGGCCATAAACTACTTAGTCTTGACAAACATTTCAGAACTGGCTATGAACTCCTTCAAAATTATCTTAACCCTCGAGTGGTCACGATGGGTTTACGAGACCCGGGCGGACATACTTATAGGTGTTCCTGTTGTTGGAATGAAATGAGCGCTTCCCCATCCCTGGTAGCTTCTTGGCTCCCGACCTTCAACCGAACACAGAAGCCCGCTCTCAGTTGCCTTGGAAACTTTGCGCATACAGCTTGTTCACGGTCTCGCAGACCCGGTGCGACTGTTAATGTTGGCCTTTTTTTTGTCAACTTCGTATTGTTATAGTTTAGTACACTTTTTCTTCTGTGTAGCAATGGGTGAAGCTAACTCTGCCTGGATATGTTGCATATTGGAGGAATCTGAAGATGAAGAAGCTCTTTGTCATTTCTGCCTGACAAACAAATAGGAAGACATCCTTCATCTGCCCCAAGGCCCATAATTTCTTTTGCAGAGAACATGAAAAACTTGTCTACAGAATGTGCATATAAATTGATTAAAGTGATGTTTCCCTGTACTTGGATATGTTCCTAAAACTAATTTGATTATTATTTTATGAATTATGGTACATAATTCACACATACCTAAAAAAATTCATATTTTTGTACCAATAGTTCAAGTGTGAAATTCTCAAAAATTTGTTGTTTTGACGCTGTGTAGAAAATAGATGAAAGTGTTGCTTTGTGCATGTAGTTGCAGGAAAAAGTGAAAAAAAAAAGATGTGAAGTACATTTTGCTGTTACCATGTTTTACATTTCACATGTTAACAGAAAACAATCAAATTTTCAGTGTAATTATTAAAATAAAATTTTTGGTTAAGAAACGGGATACTTAAATATTTTAGTCAAGTAAACTGCATTAAAAACGAAATAATGTCCTATAATACTGTAATTGGAAATAAAGTATAAAAATTTAATAGTAAAACACTGAGAAAAAATGGGTCTGAGAGACCCGAGGCGTCCATTGATATTGACAACACCCATGCGAACACTCCAGGGTTAATGAGCATACACAAATCAGAATGTTTCAAGAACTGATTGTTAATAATGGTTTGTTGGAATCAGTAAATGGCAATTGTTAACCGTATCAACGCTATCTACAAATAGGCGGATGATGGAAGAACTCAGTAATCCAATGAGAAGTACCGGTACCATTTGTAGTCCCACCACTTACTGGTTGAATTAAATGTGCATGTATGGAGCACACAGTCCAGGTATTGAACGAGAACTGCTGGCACTGGCTCTCAAATGGTTCTGAATGTAGTTAGAACAGCACAAATTCAGAATTGACAGTTCAGAAAGCGTTCGGAATTTCTGTTGGAACAGCATGTATACTACTGCGCACGAGCAGGCTATTCAGAATCAATTCGGTATCTAACATGTTGCAACAAGTTTACATGTAGCTGAGTTATATTTAATGCAAACAGCTGAGAAACATAATTATATGCCGCTGTTCCTTTCTGTTTAAATACGAACTGAATAATAAAGCATACCATGTACCGAACGATATCATGTTCCTTATGGAGATGTAGAAGACTGAGACTCCAACTTTATTAGCAATATGTTCAAGACTTCAGACACAGTGTAAAACGTAAGAAATTGCAATTACTTGCTGAAGAAAATCTTCAGAGAAACAGCACATTCCACGGCATAAACCTGCACAATACAAAACATACCAACAAGCCGACCACTTAGAAAGTAAACCTGAAATAGCGAATAGGGCTCCTCACATTTTAAACAGTGCGTTGTTCCTCGACTTTATACAAACACACCCGCTATAATCGAATCCGACTTTCAACCTATTAGGTCGTGTTACGTACATTCAGTACGTGTTGAAGAGATGTTAAGTACAGAACAAAAATGGCCAACCAGACACCAGTGGGATCCGAACCCACAACCTCCCGATTTCCCGCTGTAATTCACTTATCTGTAGCTAACTACTGTACATGGACGCCCGGAGGTCCGGCTCTTCCATGAAATATGAAAAGTGGTACCTACGAGAATTGGAACGGGAACCACTCAGCCTCGGGACGTCATTTGAGAAGAGCGGGTTCGATTTTCACCTCAGCCCTTCTCGAAGCGGTTTTCCGTGGTTTCCCACTTCATCTCAAGGCCACGACCGTTTCTTTCCCTCTTCTTTGCCTATCCCTTCCCATTTCCCGCAAGGGCTCTCCACAGCATGATTAACACGAACACAAGCTTGTAGAATGATGCAATACTATTAATGTAAACAACATTCCTATATAATAACGATATTCACAAACTAAGAGAAAAACAGACTAATAATAGAACTTGTTCCTCAATAGATTATTTGAACGAATCTTATGTGCGGAGTTTTATAATATTATGTCAGAGATCACAAGCACTGGCCTCTCTCTAAACCTGAACAGAACAGAGGGAATACGTTCGATTAAGTTTTGACCTTTGTTCATACAGACATCCCGTGAAAACTCCTTCCTTTTACTGGATTCGTCGCATATGAGTCTAATTGGCATAGTTGCACTGTCCTTAACCCATGAGGGGTCGCGTGCCGAGTTTAACGTCAGGACAGTACGAATAGAAGTGGATAGTGTGATGACTCATTCTGAATCACATGTTAACAGTAATGATGTGCGCGAGTGACGCTTGGACTCGCGAGAATCGAGTCTGGCGAGTCAGAGCCTCTCCGAGTACGGACCCGAGTCTCCAAGGTGACGTCATTATCCGAAACTGCGACCTGTTGCCGAGCAGTCGGAATAAATACTCCAATCATTAGGTACTATTATAACAGCTAAGTAAACACGCCAGTGTAAGACCACAACATATTTGTTTCGAAAAGCCATTCGTTTAGTTTGTCACACAATGACATTCTTCTTTTTCTCCTTCGTCTACATTTAGTTGCGCTCTTTCATTACAGCGCCTGTGTAGCGTAATGGTTAGTGTAGTTAGGTGCCATCCTTGGCGTCTGGGTTCGATTCCCGGTACTACCACAAATTTTATAATGTAAGGAGGGCTGGTATATGGATAGTAGTATAAGTGGATGGTTCTAGCGCCTCCACCTCCACCTCCACCGGTCGCGGCAGAGGCCCCCTCCACACGGCGGGAAATTTGAATTTTGTCGGGAGATTTGAATTTGTAAACAAAGCCACGTGCTTTTTTGACAGCCACGTGCTTTCTTGACAGCTGTCATCAGCCATCTTTAAGCAACAACGCATTGCTAACCTTAGTGCCGCTATCTTGACGGGGCTAAACCTTATACTGTAGTTTCCAACTTAGGCACGTGGTGGTGGGCAATTTCAAAAGTTCTACGTGCTTCTTTGACAGCTGTCATCCGCCATCTTGCATCGCAAACCTTAGTGCTGCCCTCTTTACGGCACTACCTTTGAAATGTGGTGGCGGTAATTTCTACGTGCTTTTTGACAGCTGACAGCGGCCATCTTTAAACAACTAAGAATCGTGCTGTTATCCTTAGCTACTACCTTTGAAATGTGGTGGTGGGCAATTTATATAATTTACGTGCTTTTTGACAGCTGTCATCCGCCATCTTCAGTGAACAGAGCATCGTGCTGCCTTCTTTACGGCATTAAACCTCATTCTTTGACATGTGGTGGGGGGCAATTTGAAAATTTCCATGAGCTTTTTTGACAACTGTCATCCGCCATCTTTAATCAACAGAGCACCGTGCTGCTATCTTTATCGTAGTAGCGGGCAATTTAAAAAAAATATCCACGTGCAGCTGCCAACATCTTTAATGAACAAAGCATCGTGCTGCTATCTTTAGCTGCATACCTTTAACATGTGGTGGCGGCAATTTGAAATCCTATGTGCTTTTCTGACAAGCTGCCATCTTTAATCAACAGAGCACCGTGCTTCTATCTTTAGCTACTACGTTTGAAGTGTGGTGGCGGGCAATTTCTACGTACTTTACAGACCCACGTGCTTTTTAACAAGCGGCTATCTTTAATCAACAGAGCACCGAGCTGCCATATTTAGCTACTACCTTTGAAATGTGGCGGCGGGCAATTTCCATGTGCATTACAAACCCACATGTTTTTTTGAAAAGCGGCCACCTTTAATCAACAGAGCATCGTGCTGCCATCTTTATGGCACTAATCCTCATCCTTTGACACGTAGTAGCGGGCAATTTGCAAAATTCCACATGCTTATCAATGCCACTTGCTTTGTAACAGCTGCCATCTTTACTCAATAGAGCATCGTGCTGCCTTCCTTCCTACGAAATCAGAGTCAAAGCAAGCAACCTCTCTGCTTGCAAAGAAAGTGACATAGCAATAATAAATCCCCGGTTTTGTTACGTCAGGAAGGACATCCGGCTGTAAAACAGATTTTTTCGACTTAAAATCCCGGTCCTTGAGTCAGGAAGGGCATCCAGCCGTAAAACAATTGTTCGTAAAGTAAGACACTGGATACGGCGATTTAGAATCTTAGTTTTGCGTTAAGAAGGGCATCCGGCTGTAAAACAGATTTTTGCGACTTAAAATCATAGTTCTTGCGTCAAGAAGGGCATCCGACTGTAAAACAAGAACAACATGCTTTAACTGTCTAATCTGCTTGTAAAAAATGCACGTGACGTTGCTCGTGAAGTAAGACACTGGATACTGCGATTTAAAATCCCCCTTCGTAGCGTTAAGAAAGGTATCTAGCTGTAAAACAGATTCTTGCGATTTAAAATCCCCAGTCCTAGCGTCAGGGAGGGCATCCGGCTGTAAAACATGTTTTGCTATTTAAATCCTAGTCTTTGCGTCAGGAAGGGCATCCGGTCGTAAAACGGATTCTTCGGGCTAGGAGCGGGGAAGCAACTAGCCGCTCCCTGGCATATACAGTGTAGTTTAATCCCTGCTATTTGGACGTTATGTCTTGCGAGTAGGCTATGTACCAGCACCGGGTTTCGAAAGAGGAACTGTGCAGACCCTAGAGTTCCGACACCGGGTTAGAGATGCGTAAGTCCCTCGCAAGCCAGAAAAATATCGGGGATGTGTTTTACTAAAACGTTGTATTAGAGTGAGCTTGAAGCAAACACACAAGCTGCTTAAAGTCGCCCAGCGTCCGGACACTCGCTGGAATGTAGTACATCAGCGAGTTACGCATGGTGCAAGGTCCATCGCACGCTTACAGCTGACGCCATAAGTATCAGAGTTTAGACTTGCTCTCTCTCGTCGGGTCGGGCTGAGTAGCTCAGAGGCGCTGGCTTTTTAACATAGCAGGTTCGATCCTAGTTCTGTCCGGTCGTTCAGTTTTATGTCGGTAGAACTCTTGAGGAACTAAAGTTTTGCACCTTGGCGTCTTCAGGTTCGATCCTGTGGCTCAGTCTGAAGGTGCTCGGAAGAACATTTTAGGGACTAAATTCTAGCACCTCAGCGTCTCCAGGGTTAATCCTTGCCCAGTCCGGTAGTGCACGGCAGAACGTCTGAAGATATAAATTCCGGCACCTTAGCGTCTCCAGGTTTAATCCTAGCTCAGTCCAGTAGTGCACGGCAGAACTTCTAAGGGGCTAAATTCCGGAACCTCAGCGTCTTGTGTTGTTAACATAGCAGGCTCGATCCCGGCTTAGTCCCGTAGTGATAGGCATAACTCCCAAGAGACAAAATTCCTGCACCTCGGCATCTTCAGGTTCGATCCTGTAACTCAGTCTGAGGTGCTTGGTTAATTTACAAAGAACTCTTGAGGGACTAAATTCCGACACTTCGGTGTCTCTTGGTTCGATCCTGTGGCTCAGTCAGAAGGTGCTTGGTAGAACTTTTGAGGGACTAAGTTCCGGCACTTCGGTGTCTCTAGGTTCGATCCTGTAGCTCAGTCTGGTCGTGCAGGGCAGAACTCTTGAGGGACTAAATTCCGGCACCTCGACGTCTCTAGCAGGTTCGATCCGGTAGGATGTTCCGTAGACGATACCCCCTTTCTTTACGGCCCGTTGTTGTTAACTTAGAGTCGCTTCTTGTTAACAAGCCTTTTTGGGATACCAACACGGGAAGGAAGAAGGGCTATAGTCTACTGCTTACTTTGAAGGCCTGTGTTTTTCCCTCCCAACCGCTTAGAAAGTCAGTGCATAAACTTTTGTTACAACTGTAGTGCAGGCATATGCAGACTGCAAAGCCACAAGTCGCAGTCTACCGGATATAGTCTCTGTAAAACGCAAGGTAGTTGCAGTTCCCTGTGTGTGTTAAGTGTGTGCATATAAGGAATTTACTCAATTCCTGCACTTTGATTCAAGCTCATTATCGTCCGTCGTACAGTAGTAAAACAAAAGGTAAGATTAATTCTTTGAATATTATTATTATTATTATTATTATTATTATTATTATTATTATTATTATTATTATTATTATTATTATTATTATTCGATATTTTTACGACCTTTTCTTCGTTTTTAGAACATCATCGTCTGCTGTTAACATTATTCCGGTGAGCATTCTTCATCTGCACATCTTAAAGTAAGCCTAAACTGTTGGTTAGTGTTTGCATTTTTTCGAAAGCAACTTCTACACTAGCTAATAAAGATCTGCGAGGTGCATGTATTTAGCTCAGTAAGGATAGCTAGGATACCCGTTGACGATCTAACTTTCGTAACACTTTCCTATCCTATCATCACTATGTGCGATGCAAGTGCTCTGTGTGTAAACATAACAATGTGCTAACGCTATCTTCGGACAGTTAGACGATATTCATAACAGGATAGCTGTTAACAAAGCAAGTAACTTTTGTAGCCCTTTCCTATCCTATCATCACAATGTGCGACACAAGCGCTTCTACGCTAGGTAATAAGGATATTCGATTTGCATGTATTTTAACTTGGTAAAGAAGGCTAGTGTAGCTGTTGACGAACCGCCTTAACCTTTCATATCCTATCATCACTATGTAGGATGCAAGTGCTTCTACGCTAGGTGATGAAGATCTTCGAGTTGCATGTTTTTTAACTCAGTAAAGATCGCTAGAGTAGATAAACTGGGGGGTTCGGCCGCCTCCGCCTCCGAAGGCTCCCAGGGGCCTCCTCCTCGGCTTCCGCACGGGGCGTCTTCCCAGGGGCTTCCTCCTCGGCCTCCGCATGGGGCGCCTTCCCAAGGGCCCGCTCCTCCTCTCGCGGGAATTTTGAATTGGTAAACATAGCCACGTGCTTTTTGACAGCTGTTATCGACAACAACGCACCGCTAACCTCACTGCTGGCATCTTGACGGGCCTAAAGCTCAATGCTGCCAACTTAAACTATCTAGCGTGAGATTTGAATCGGTAAACAAAGCCATGTACTTTTTTGACAGCCATGTACTTTCTGACAGCTATCATCGACAACAACACATCGCTAACCACAGTGCTGAAATCATAACGGGCCTAAACTTCAGTGCTGCCAACTTAACCTAACTATTGCGAGATTTGAATCGGTAAACAAAGCCACGTGCTTTTTTGACAGCTGTCATCCGCCATCCTTAATCAACAGAGCACCGTGCTGCTAACTTGCGGGCAATTTCGTCAGCTGTAATCCGCCATCTTTAATCAACAGAACACCGTGCTTCCCTCTTTATGGCTACTACTTTAAGCACGTAGTAGCGGGCAATTTGAAAAGTTCCGTTAGCTGTCATCCGCCATATTTAATCAAGAGAGCACAGTGCTGCACTCTTTAGCTACTTACCTTTGAAATGTGGTGGCGGCAAATTCCACATGCTCTTGTTTGGAAACAAACTCACGTGCTTTTTGACAGCTGTCATCCGCCATCTTGCATCACAATCCTCAGTGCTGCACTCTTTAGCTACTAGCTGAATTGGTAAACAAAGCTACGTGATTTTATTTGACAGCTGTCATCGACAACAACGCATCGCTAACCTCACTGCTGCACTCTTTAGCTATTTACCTTTGAAATGTGGTGGCGGACAATTTGAAACATTCTATTTGATAAGCTGCCATCTTTCATCAAGAGAGCACCGTGCTGCCCTCTTTACTTACATACCTTTGAAATGTGGTGGCTTATAAATTGAAACATTATATTTGACAAGCTGCCATCTGTAATCAAGAGAGCACCGTGCTGCTATCTTTGTCGTAGTAGCGAGCAATTTCGTCAGCTGTCATCTGCCATCTTTAATTAACAGAGCATCGTGCTGCCATCTTTATAACACTTAACTTTATTCTTTGACATGTGGTGGTAGGTAATGTGCTTTTTTGACAGCTGCCATCCTTAATCAAGAGAGCACCGTGCTGCTATCTTTATCGTAGTGGCGGACAATTTAAAAGAACATGTCAAAGAATATCTTTGTTCTAAGAAGATCATATTACAAAAGAAGTGATAAAGAATATAATCGAACACTGTACTCGATACAACATGTGACTAGAACATAGAATGATGGGTTTACAGCATATCTGGGATATACCTTTGTTCTTAGAGAAAAAAATAAGACTAGAATTTTGAACAGCTTGCGCAAGATAGCAACTCTTATAACTTCCTTTACCTTTACTTACTCTGACAAGGCATAGCTTTATCGAATATATTATTATTATTATTATTGAATTTCCCATTTCAAACCCCATTTACAAGTAGTATATTAGGGTTATAGATAGTGAGACTAAGTTAATACATGACAATTCAATTAAAATAGAGATGACTTATAAATTAGATGGAAAAATTTAACAAACATTTTATAACAACATCTTCTCTTAAATACTTGGTATTCTATATTACACATGTTTAAATGCATTAATAATTCATATCTACTCCTGTTAAAAATCGGACACTCGAATAAGAGATGAGGAACAGTTTGTTCCATTTCACAGGTACAAGTGTAGGGCTTCTGAACACAGATTCCAAACCTATCGAAGTATGATCCAAACTTTCCATGTCCTGTCAAAAACTGAGTTGTAATATGTTCATGTTGCAAAAAGCTACTTTGTAATCTGTCTTGGATATTTGGAAAGAACAACTCTCTTGTTAGCCGGCCATTATTGCTGGTGATCCATTGGTTGTTCCACATATCTTGTGTATACTCCCTCGGTTCCTTTTTTACATGCGACAAAGGAGACTTTTCATATATCAACAAGGCGTCAGAAGAAGTAGTAGCTGCTTTGGCAAGTTCATCAGCTCTCTCATTTCCTTCTACTCCGTCATGACCTCGGACCCATTTCATGCCGATATGGTTACTGTATCCTAATATGTGTGATCTTATATTCACAGCTACCGGATGAAAGTTATATTTTTCTTGGATTGCTCTCAAAGCTGCTTGAGAGTCACTCAATATTTGTGCAGCACAATTGTGTTTTTTAATCCACATAACTGCCTGTTGTATAGCGCGCAATTCGGCTCGAAAGACTGAACATGAGGGAGATAGTCTAAATTTTTCAGCATGCACCTCACTGTTATTCTGTAGCACTACAAAAGCACATCCTACAAGCCAGCCATCTTTTTCTTTGCTAATCCGGGATCCATCCGTATAAATATTGTAATGATGTTGTGTGTTGCACACTTCTTGCAAAAGATTATTGGCAAATTGACTTGGGTGACCTGCTGTCAATGCATTAGCTTGCAGTTCAGGAATGACCGTTAATATCCTATCAGGATACAAAACACCTTTTTTGTTAATGTGAGCTCAGCTTTGGCAATGGCTGTTAAATACAGAGGTGGGATTCCCGCCACAACAAGGGCTGCTTCCGTGGATATTGTGCGGTATGCACGAATAATTCTGAGTACAAAACCTCTTTGAATTTGGGCTAGTTTGGCTTGAACCCACTTCGTTTTCAATACATTACGATAAGCATATGAACCATACAATAATAATGGTTCCCCTGCTCCATGATATATACAACGCGATTTTTGCATAAGGCAGCGCACATATCGCGTATCTGCAGTGATACATGTTTAGACTTGAACACATATCGCTGCTCAAAACCTATTACAACTAGAATCGCATACTATAATTCGATGTTGTAGAACACTGCATTGCAAGAGTAGAATCAAGCACTCTTTAGAAAAATGTTCTTCTCAACTTACTTACTGAGCTGCTCTTCCTCCTCGTTTGTCAAGGCACACCGCCATCGAACACGCATTGCAAAAGTAGGAGTGTGCAAGTTTAGACTTGAACACATGCAGTACTACCGTTCAAAAACATATTCGTACTATAGTTCGATGTTCTAGTACACTGCATTGCAAGACCAGAATCAAAAGCGTTTTAGAAAAAATCTCTTCTCAACATACTTACTAAACTATACGACAACATACTTACGAATCTACTGAACACCTTCTTCCTTACTCTTGTTCTTCTTCGAGAGGACGGAAGAGGAGAAGGTAATACCTAATCCAAAACAAAATAATATGGCAATTCTACATTATTTATTTACATCTTGTTTGTACAAGTTTTACCGTTTGCGTACTGCTCCTTTCTCTAGTATGTACATGCTTTATCTTGAATCATTTGCTGTCAGCGTACCTCTCTCTTCTTACTATCTTTATACAATACGTACAGTAAATTGTGATGTAAGGCAGCTTAGCGAATATATTACAAAGTACACACCTCTAGCATAATGTTTACACACACACATCTGCTTTATGTGAAGTAGTACCTATCAATACTACTATGCCCCCAGGCTAGAGTGTTGGTAGAATGTGGAACGACAAACCGTTTGCAATCATCATTATTAAAGGCTACCTTAGTAATTAAATGACTAACTGATGCCTCTTGCTTCTAATAACAGCCATTTGCTTATGTAAAATAGGTGGATTACTTTTAATACAATTTTTTATCATTTTCTAAACTTAGCTAATTCTGAACTACATTCTCTTTAATCCCTTTCAGTCTCTTTATTTGTAGTTCATTTAAGAGCATTATGCAATATACTTGGATTTAGTACCTACAAATGAATCGATAATATTTCCAGCTTATTCGTCTTTAATTTTACCTAAAACCTTTTTGTTTACTAGCGGTGGATGATATTGATTATTATCAGGATAGTTACTAGTATCAAACCTACCCAAGTCTGGCTTTATGTCATTGTATTAGTCATCAGTTTTGATTTGGTAAATAAACGAATCGGTATCTGTGTAGAGCAATTGCGCATTATTAGCGTACTTCTTCATCATATAATCGTAATGATTTCATATATAAGGTGTTTTAGCTAATTGAAGTACTGCAAAGCCGACGTAGGTAGGTTTGTCGTACTTAACCCTAACACGATTCATCTGTATAATAACTAAATTCTCATGTATGATGGTACAGCTGTGGAAATTTGGTTTACTTATTAAATAGTTAGCATCATACCTTTTCTTAATATTCTCCCAGTTTGTAATCAATTTTACATCAACGCGTTTGTCAACATTTTCCATAGTCTTACCAAACACACTGTTATTCATGAGCTTGTAAAAATCTTTCTCAAACTAATTAACTGCATTTGTTCTTAAATTATTGTTGAGATCGATATATGGCTTTAGCCACGGTAACTGATTAAATTCTAGTACGCGATGAATTTTGGTTAACTTCAAACCATGCTGCAAACACTGTTTTCGATAATGAATAACATACTTAGATTTGACACACAAATTAGCAATTAGCATTTTTGTTGTTGATATGATGTACGGGGACTTCATATTTTCAGGGCAGAACGGTAAGTCATTATGAGAAGTGTGCAACTCTTTAGGATACTGTAAGTCAATTTCGAATAAATAGCCTTTATTAGCTTCATCGTCTAGAACGTTCAGCTGTAAATCATCAATTTCACACTAAGTTAGCCGGCGGAAACCACTTACTGGTAGATGCTGACTCATCGCCCACCCAAACTGATTGTTAGCATCGAGATAAACAATATACTGAGATTCCTGACTAGAGTCAAAACTCGGCATGTACTTATTATTTTCCTTATAATACCGCCCGTTGCATTGACTTAGACCACCTCGAGTAGACGATGTTATAAAGTGGACCGTATCAATATCAGTTAGCAGTTCCAAATTCACCTGCGTGTATTTTAACTTGGCATCCCAACTTAAGCCAGGTGCTGTAAAATACTGACATGTATCAAGGCTGTAAGTTTTCCTGCAAACACAGCGAAAATTTTCGAAAACATCAGCTAACAAAAGTACATCCGTCTTTAAATATAAGTCTGAGTATTCACCTAGCGTTTGAATGTGGAACTGCTCCCAGATACATTGCGCATGTAAATAGTCATCATCACTAATATCTGCTGAATTCAGCGAGCTGTAAAATGATTGTTTTGATGGTAAGGCGCGTTCTTCCAGGCGTTCTAAGCAGTCAAGATATTCATAACAAGACACCCTTACGCCGAAATAAATTAAACTGCGCTTCTTCAGGAAAAACGCGTCGAATGTCTGTAAATTGTTCTGACTGCAAATTACTAGAAAGTTTATCGAGGCTACTCGCCATAAAGCAAAACGAGTCAAGGAATCTCAGTTTTATAGAATGCTCCTCATCTACTTTTACACACTTTGTGAACGCAGTGTACCGCTCTTTATTCTGAGGGATTATATCTACTTTTTCATCTGAAGCTCCAAACTGTAAAACGATGAGTTTTGCTACGGGCTTTACGTCGCACCGACTCAGATAGGTCTTATGGTGACGATGGGATAGGAAAGGCCTAGGAATGGGAAGGAAGCGGCCGTGGCCTTAATTAAGGTACAGCCCCAACATTTGCCTGGTGTGAAATGGGAAACCACGGAAAACCATCCTCAGGGCTGCCGACAGTGGGATTCAAACCCACGATCTCCCGGATGCAAGCTCACAGCCGCGCGCCTCTACGCGCACGACCAACTCGCCCGGTGTACAACCATGAAATGTGAGTCGTACCCAGATAAGTTATGAAAATTTACAGGAATAAATTTTGGAACTCTATACTTAAGATTACAGCTATTATGAGCAGAACATCTGTACAAGCCAGTTAAATGATCATGATCGAAAACTTTAGGGTCATTTTCAGAAAATTCGCTATCACAAATACTACATTTTGTAGCGCGTTCATGTTCTTGTAACTGAATTTCGGTGAGCGGTTTCATAGGAATATTAGTATTTAGAATACTGCTAAGACGTACTGCATCACTTTCAAGTCTTTCTAAAAATACTTTGGCAGTATCAAGTCCTCGATACAGCTCTAACTTGTTAAGCGTACTATCATAACTACACTTGATGTAATAAGCGAAGCTATACGGGACATGCATGTGCGTAGCATTAGTGAAAGAGTTGTGAGGATTAGGCGTGCATGTGCTGCATGGTTTGAGGGTGGCTTCAAAGTCTGCGTAAATGACGAAAGGTAGCCACATCTGCTTGTCATAATTCGTAAATTTTGAAACATTATTGCCTGTAGTAGGTGTCTCTGTACATACATGATTGCAGTCATTCTTGGAATGGTTCGTTAACTGATCTTCAGTTCTAAAATACTGCAAGCATCCATCGCATAACCACTTTTTACACATTTCTTTTGACCTGACTACCAACAAGTCTACTCAAATTTTTAATCCAACAAAAGTGGCTATTCTCACTGTTCTCGATATAGAGTAAGTTAACATGAGTACTCTTCTTATTGCATGAAAATACAGAGGACCTACTACAGACTATTTGTCTACACCACACACATTATTGCTAATATTATTTAGTTGTTCAAAGCGCTTAATGTCCTTTAACTGCATAGGAAATTCTATACTATCTAAATTTAGTTATGTTGAATAGTGTGGATACGATGGTGTTATATTCGCTACATTCCATTTCGCAGGATTTAAACCCGACACCACAGCCCATGCAAAACACGCCTCGTCATTATTTTGGATGTTTACCGCAGCTTATTTTCGCTGAATCCATGTCGGCAGCTCAATGGACGAAGATCCTCGCAGGGGATTGTACTTATTGATGTTAACTTCTGGATACAAAATTTCAACTAAAGTCCACCCTGATTCCTTTTCCTGAAATTCCACGCTCTTAGTTGAAATAATGCTCGAGATATCCCTAAATACACCAACAAAATTAGTCGCCTCACTTACTAGAAAATTAAATGATTTAATTTCCGTTATTTCATATGCTAATTGCTTTACGTCGCACCGACACAGATAGGTCTTATGGCGACGATTCCGTTATTTCGGATACATCTGTGCTCTCAATGTACTACGCAAAAAGTTCGAAATTAACATTAAATAAATTATGATCAGACAAAGTTTTGTACGGAGCTGTTGTACATCGGGTTGAATGCAATTTAGAAAGTTTTCAGTACTTTGAAATTTCAGACTAGTACGAATTCCGCAACTAAAAATCCTACTTTTAAATGCAGTATTAATTTTCTCGATGTTTGTATTACTAGCACTTCTACACGCATAATTGTTTGTGCATTACTTCGTAAGTGACCCTGACAATGTGAAGATGGTACATTAGTGTTACAGTGTTCGCAGTGTATAGTTTGAAGTTCTTGATTTTTCCTTGGTTTCTTTGCTACTACAACTTTCTACAGCTACATCAGTATTTACACGCTTTTTCCTACTACCTGAGGTTTATAGTTGCAAGTAGATACCTGATGTACTTCCACTAAGTGAGCCTGGTATTGCTCTACATTAGCGAAATACACCCCACAAACTTCACATAAAGCGGATGTTATGCTAGGGTGGCGCGTGAGGATAACCTTTTGTGCGAATGTTACACCACACTGCTCGCAGGGGAACATATCAGATTCCTGTTGATCTTTTATTTTTAAATGACGTGCAAGTCTATCGCGTCTTGTGAACGTTTCGTTACACTGGGAGCAGGGGAACATGGTGTCTTCAAGTTCTGGAAAGGGAACAACCAATTATCAATAGAGATTAGACAAAAGTTGTAATGTTTGGAAGAAACCAAGTTTCAACCTATAGAGGTCAGACTTTGTCACGAGTTCGGAAGAAACCAAGTTTTTACCTATAGAGGTTAGATACAATCGTAAATTTAAAAAGCAGACAGAGATGAATGTTCTATACCTAACAAAGTATAAGCACTCTTGTTGTTAAAAATATAGTAACTCAACTTCCTACACTCGAGTCGCAAGGAAAAAAAGAAAATTCAATTAATAACGCTCAACCAGCATGAGGATTGAAGAGAACAACTGTTTATCAATAGAGATTAACCTAAAGTTGCAATGTTCGGAAAGAACCAAGTTTTAAGCTATAGAGGTCAGACATTGTTGTGAGTTTGAAGTTACAAGATTAACCTCTTCCATGTCTATGCCTTCTAATCCTCCCATCCTCAAATGCTATTTTTTTCGCTAGTTGCTTTACGTCGCACCGACACAGATAGGTCTTATGGCGACGATGGGACAGGAACGGCTTAGGAATGGGAAGGAATCGGCCGTGGCCTTAATTAAGGTACAGCCCCAGCATTTGCCTGGTGTGAAAATGGGAAACCACGGAAAACCATTTTCAGGGCTGCCGACAGTGGGATTCGAACCCACTATCTCCCGGATGCGAGATCACAACTGCGCGCTCCTAAACGAACGGCCAACTCGCCCGGTAATGCTATTTTTTAAAACAATGTAAACATATAAGATTATTTTTAAAAAGTTCGAAACATACCTTAAAATGTACGCGCTGCAGACTGCAAACTGTTACTCGGATGAATAAAATGTGCACGTTCAAGCCTGTAACTCGAATAAATGTCGACGATAATATCCTTGATGTACCCAAAAAGAAAAGAATAAAAATATATGAATGTAGCGTAGAAGCACTTGTAATGATAGGATATTATTAACGATTTCTTTTTTCTTTGCTTTTAGAAAATCACTGTCTGCTGTGAATATTATTCGAGTAACCATTCTTAGTTTGCAGCCTTCAACTTAAGGTAAGCCAAAACTGTTTGTTAGTGTTTAATTTTTGTTCGAAAGCAACTTCTACGCTAGCTAATAAACTACCTTACCTTCTCATATCCCATCATCACTATGTGTGATGCAAGTGCTTCTACGCTAGCTCTCTTTCAAACATACAACTCAAAGATGTTTATTGCCTAGTGTAGAAGCACTTGTGATGATAGGATATGAAAGGGTAAGTCAGCTAGCCTAGCTATCTTTACAAACATGCAACTCGAAGGTGTTTATTGCCTAGCGTAGAAGCACTTGTAATGATGGGATAGGATAGCGCAAGTCAGCTAGCCTAAAGTTTCGATGTTCGGAAGAAACCAAGTTTAAACGTATAGAGGTCAGACATTGTTACGAGTTCGGAGGAAACCAAGTTTTTGCCTATACACGTCAGATACTATTGTAAATTTAAAAAGGAGACAGAGAGATGAATGTTCTATACCTAACAAAGTAGAAGCACTCTTGTTGTTAAAAATATAGTAATTCAATGTCCTTCCCTCGAGTCGCAAGGAAAAAACGAAAATTCAATTAATAACGGTCAACCAGCATGAAGATTGAAGAGAACAACTATTTACCAATAGAGATTAGACTAAAGTTGCAATGTTCGGAAGAAACCAATTTTCAACCTATAGAGGTCAGACATTGTTGTGAGTTTGAAGTTACAAGATTAACCTCTTCCATCCCTTTTCTAAAAAACAATGTAAACACATAAAATAGATAAAAAATGTTCGAAACATACCTTAAAATGTACGCGCTGCAGACTGCAAACTGTTACTGGGATGAATAAAATGTGCACGTTCAAGCCTGTAACTCGCATAAATTTCGACGATAATATTCTTGTTGTACCTAAAAAAGAACAAAAATTTATGAATGTAGCGTAGAAGCACTTGCATCGCACAAAGTGATGATGGGATATGAAAGGGTAAGTCAGCTAGCCTAGCTATCTTTACAAACATGCAACTCCAAGATGTTTATTGCCTAGTGTAGAAGCACTTGTGATGATGGGATATGAAAGAGCGAGACAGCTAGCCTAGCCTTCTTTATTAGGTTAAATCAAAGACTTTTATTACCTAGCGTAGAAGCACTTGCATCACACATAGTGATGATGGGATATGAGAAGGTAAGTTAGTTTATTAGCTAGCGTACAAGTTGCTTTCGAACAAAAGTGAAACACTAACAAACAGTTTTGGCTTACCTTAAGTTGAAGGCTGCAAACTGAAAATGGTTACTCGAATAACATTCACAGCGGACAGTGATTTTCTAAAAACAAAGAAAAAAGAAATCGTAAATAATATTAATATTAATGTAATTAATCGTACCTTTTGCTTTTACTACTAGAGAAAGTAGAGGTAGAACACACATGGAGAACTGCGAGCACAGACTACACCCAGTCAATATGCAGCTTGTTACTAGGCGGATGTGTTATTTGCAAACGTCCGCACTACAGTTGTAACGAAATGTTTATGCAACAAGAGTTCTTCCGAGTACCTTAAGATGAGCTAGGATCGAGACGCTGAGGTGTCGGAATTTAGGAGTTCTGCAGGCTGCCGTATTTAAGCACTATCGGACTAAGCCAGGATCGAACCTGCTGTTTTCGAAGATGCCGAGGTGCCGGAATTTAGCAGTTCTGCAGACTAATATATTATATTAGCGGATCGAACCGGGGGGGGGGAGCAGCGCGCGATCCTCGACCTCTGAACTTCAACGGGGTATTAAGCTAAGCAAAAAGCTAACATCTACGGTATCCCCTGCCTGTAAGTAGACGGGCGCTTGGATGAGTTGCGATAAGTTGCGATCCTCAGGGGCACTAAGCTAAGCTAACATCTACGGTATCCCGTGCCTGTAAGTAAACGGGGCACTGAGCTAAGCTAATATCTACGGTATCCCCTGTCTGTAAGTGGACGCGGCACTGAGCTAAGCTAACATCTACGGTATCCCCTGCCTGTAAGTAAACGGGGCACTGAGCTAAGCTAATATCTACGGTATCCCGTGCCTGTAAGTAGACGAGGCATTGTGCTAAGCTAACATCTACGGTATCCCCTGCCTGTAAGTGGACGCGGCACTGAGCTAAGCTAACATCTACGGTATCCCCTGCCTGTAAGTAGACGGGGCACTGAGCTAAGCTAATATCTACCGTATCCCCTGCCAGTAAGTGGACGCGGCACTGAGCTAAGCTAACATCTACCGTATCCCCTGCCTGTAAGTAAACGGGGCACTGAGCTAAGCTAACATCTACCGTATCCCCTGCCAGTAAGTAGACGGGGCACTGAGCTAAGCTAACATCTACCATATCCCCTGCCAGTAAGTGGACGCGGCACTGAGCTAAGCTAACATCTACCGTATCCCCTGCCAGTAAGTAGACGGGGCACTGAGCTAAGCTAACATCTACGGTATCCCCTGCCAGTAAGTAGACGGGGCACTGAGCTAAGCTAACATCTACCGTATCCCCTGCCAGTAAGTGGACGCGGCACTGAGCTAAGCTAACATCTACCGTATCCCCTGCCAGTAAGTAGACGGGGCACTGAGCTAAGCTAACATCTACCGTATCCCCTGCCAGTAAGTAGACGGGGCACTGAGCTAAGCTAACATCTACCGTATCCGCTGTCTGTAAGTGGACGCGGCACTGAGCTAAGCTAACATCTACCGTATCCCCTGTCTGTAAGTGGACGCGGCACTGAGCTAAGCTAACATCTACCGTATCCCCTGCCAGTAAGTAGACGCGGCACTGAGCTAAGCTAATATCTACCGTATCCCCTGCCAGTAAGTAGACGGGGCACTGAGCTAAGCTAATATATACCGTATCCCCTGCCAGTAAGTAGACGGGGCACTGAGCTAAGCTAACATCTACCGTATCCCCTGCCTGTAAGTAAACGGGGCACTGAGCTAAGCTAACATCTACCGTATCCCCTGCCAGTAAGTAGACGCGGCACTGAGCTAAGTTAACATCTACGGTATCCCCTGCCAGTAAGTAGACGGGGCACTGAGCTAAGCTAACATCTACCGTATCCCCTGCCAGTAAGTGGACGCGGCACTGAGCTAAGCTAACATCTACCGTATCCCCTGCCTGTAAGTAAACGGGGCACTGAGCTAAGCTAATATCTACCGTATCCCCTGCCAGTAAGTAGACGGGGCACTGAGCTAAGCTAACATCTACCGTATCCCCTGCCAGTAAGTAGACGGGGCACTGAGCTAAGCTAACATCTACCGTATCCCCTGCCAGTAAGTAGACGGGGCACTGAGCTAAGCTAACATCTACCGTATCCCCTGTCTGTAAGTGGACGCGGCACTGAGCTAAGCTAACATCTACGGTATCCCTTGCCTGTAAGTAAACAGGAGCGCTGGGCTGAGAAGCGATCCTCAGGAGCACTAAGCTAAGCTCACATCTACGGTATCCCCTGCCTGTTAGCGACCTTTGAGCTGGGGTAAGAACAACACGAGACGCTGAGGTGCCAAAATATAGAAGTTCTGCAAGCAGACGTATTTGCACCGCGATTGAACCAGAAGGCCAACGCCTCTCAGCTACTTAAATCAACCCGACAATCTGCTGCTGTTAATTTTGATGCGCACTGTACGAGTGCAGTGAAATTCGTATTCGGTGAAACTATCTGAAGCATCACATTCCAGAAGTGTCCATGTGCTCGCCAGCCTGATGTAGCTTGTGTGTGGGCTTGCTTCAAGCTTACTCTAATACAACATTTTAGTAAAACACACCCCGATACTTTTTGTTCTGGAACTCTAGAGCCTGCATATTCGAAACCCGGTGCTAGTACATACCTACTCGCAAGGTATAACGCCAGAACTACACTAGGAAACAGCTAGATGCTGCTCCCCCGCGCCTAGTCCTGTTTTACAGCCGGATGCCCTTCCTGACGCAAGATTTTAAGTCACAATAACTTGTTTTACGGCCGGATGCCCTTCCTGACGCAAGCTTTTAAATCGCAAGAATCTGTTTTACAGCCGGATACACTTTTAGGATGTAAAATCACAGTATCTAGTGTCTTACATCATGAACCATTGTTTTACGGCTAGACGCTCTTCCTGACGCCGAAGGACCGGGATTCGACCGGTTGCCCTTCCTGACATAACAGGACCAGCATTTATTTTTTGCTAAGTCACTTCCTGCATAAGAGCATGTCAGATGCAAATCATGCTGAGCAGCATTCGCCTAAGACTGTAGTGGCTTCTGCATGCTTTAACTCGAATCCTAAAACAGATCCGTTGGATAGGGACCGTCAAATAAAGAAGTAGCGCCTATCAAATAGCCTGCGTAAAGTTGCAAACATGTAGATTTAGATAGCACTTTGTTGATGGTCGCTGTAAAATTACCCACCACCAAATGTCAAAGAATTAAAGATAGGGGATAACAGCTGTCAAAAAGCACATTACCTACAACCACATGTCAAAGAATAAAGTCTAGTGTCATAAAGATGGCAGCACATGCTCCGTTGATTAAAGATGACAAATGACGAAATTGCTCGCTACTACGATATAGATAGCAGCACGGTGCACTCTTGATTAAAGATGGCAGCTTGTCAAATAGAATGTATTAAATTATCCGCCAACAAATTTCAAAGATATGTAGGTAAAGAGGGTAGCACCGTGCTCTGTTGATTAAAGATGGCAGCTTGTCGAATATAATTTTTAAAAATGCCGCCACAACATGTTAAATCTATGTAGCTAAAGAGGGCAGCACGGAGCTCTCTTCATTAAAGATGGCAGCTTGTCAAATAGAATGTTTCGAATTGTCCGCCACCACATTTCAAAGGTATGTAAGTAAAGAGGGCAGCACGGTGCTCTCTTGATGAAAGATGGCAGCTTATCAAATAGAATGTTTCAAATTGTCCGCCACCACATTTCAAAGGTAAGTAGCTAAAGAGTGCAGCAGTGAGGTTAGCGATGCGTTGTTGTCGATGACAGCTGTCAAATAAAATCACGTAGCTTTGTTTACCAATTCAGCTAGTAGCTAAAGAGTGCAGCACTGAGGATTGTGATGCAATATGGCGGATGACAGCTGTCAAAAAGCACGTGAGTTTGTTTCCAAACAAGAGCATGTGGAATTTGCCGCCACCACATTTCAAAGGTAAGTAGCTAAAGAGTGCAGCACTGTGCTCTCTTGATTAAAGATGGCGGATGACAGCTAACGGAACTTTTCAAATTGCCCGCTACTACGTGCTTAAAGTAGTAGCCATAAAGAGGGAAGCACGGTGTTCTGTTGATTAAAGATGGCGGATGACAGCTGACAAAATTGCCCGCAAGTTAGCAGCACGGTGCCCTGTTGATTAAGGATGGCGGATGACAGCTGTCGAAAAAGCACGTGGCTTTGTTTACCGATTCAAAACTCGCACTAGTGAGGTTAAGTTGGCAACACTGAAGTTTAGGCCCATTAAGATTTCTGCACTGTGGTTAGCGATGCGTTGTTGTCGATGATAGCTGTCAGAAAGTACGTGGCTGTCAAAAAAGCACATGGCTTTGTTTACCGAATCAAATCTCGCGCCAGTTAGTTTAAGTTGGCAGCATTGAGGTTTAGGCCCGTCAAGATGCCAGCAGTGAGGTTAGCGGTGCGTTGTTGTCGATAACAGCTGTCTAAAAGTACGTGGCTATGTTTACCAATTCAAATTTCCCGCGAGAGGAGGAGCGGGCCCCTGGGAAGGTGCCCCTTTGGGAGGCGGAGGAGGAGGCCCCTGGGAGCCGCAGGTGGCGGCCGAATCCCGGCAAAGTATCTACTAGCTAGGCTAGCTGTTGAAAGACAGACTTACCCTTTCATATCCTATCATCACTATGCGCGATGAAAGTGCTTCTACGATAGGTAATAAAGATCTTCGATTTACATGTATTTTGAATTAGTAAAGAAGGCTAGGCTACCTGCTGACGAACCGCCTTACCCTTTCATATCCTATCATCACTATGTGCGATGAGAGTGCTTTTACGCTAGGTAAAAAAGATCTTCGATTTGCATGTATTTTTAAATTTAATAAAGAAGGCGAACCGACCTACCCTTTCATATCCTATCATCACTATGTGCGATGAGAGTGCGTCTACGCTAGCTGATAACGATTTTCGAGTTGCAGGTATTTTAATTTGTTACAGAAGGCTAGGGTAGCTGTTGAAAAACCGACTTGCCCTTTCATATTCTATCATCACTATGTGCGATGCAAGTGATTCTACGCTAGGTGATAAAGATCTTGGAGTTGCATGTTTTTAACTCAGTAAAGAAGGCTAGGCTTCCTGTTGACGGACCGACAAACTTTCGTAGCCCTTTCCTATCCTATCATCACTATGCGCGATGAAAGTGCTGTATGTGAACATAAGAATGTGCTAACGCTACCTTCAGAAAGACGATATATATAACCGGTTAGCTGTTGACAAACCAAATAACTTTTGTAGCGCTTTCATATCCTATCATCACTATGTGCGATAAAAGTGCTTTTACGCTACGTAAAAAAGATCTTCGATTTGCATGTATTTTAATTTAGTAAAGAAGGCGAATCGACTTACCCTTTCATATCCTATCATCACTATGTGCGATGAGAGTGCGTCTACGCTAGGTGATAACGATTTTCGAGTTGCATGTATTTTAATTTGTTACATAAGGCTAGGGTAGCTGTTGAAAAACCGACTTGCCCTTTCATATCCTATCATCACTATGTGCGATGCAAGTGATTCTACGCTAGGTGATAAAGATCTTGGAGTTGCATGTTTTTAACTCAGTAAAGAAGGCTAGGCTTCCTGTTGACGGACCGACAAACTTTCGTAGCCCTTTCCTATCCTATCATCACTATGCGCGATGAAAGTGCTGTATGTAAACATAAGAATGTGCTAACGCTACCTTCAGACAGACGATATATATAACCGGTTAGCTGTTGACAAACCAAGTAGCTTTTGTAGCGCTTTCCTATCCTATCATCACTATGCGCGATGAAAGTGCTGTATGTAAACATAAGAATGTGCTAACGCTACCTTCAGACAGACGATATATATAACCGGTTAGCTGTTGACAAACCAAGTAGCTTTTGTAGCGCTTTCATATCCTATCATCACTATGTGCGATGTAAGTGCTTTTACGCTAGGTAAAAAAGATCTTCGATTTGCATGTATTTTAATTTAGTAAAGAAGGCGAACCGACCTACCCTTTCATATCCTATCATCACTATGTGCGATGAGAGTGCGTCTATGCTAGGTGATAACGATTTTCGAGTTGCATGTATTTTAATTTGTTACAGAAGGCTAGGGTAGCTGTTGAAAAACCGACTTGCCCTTTCATATCCTATCATCACTATGTGCGATGCAAGTGATTCTACGCTAGGTGATAAAGATCTTGGAGTTGCATGTTTTTAACTCAGTAAAGAAGGCTAGGCTTCCTGTTGACGGACCGACAAACTTTCGTAGCCCTTTCCTATCCTATCATCACTATGCGCGATGAAAGTGCTGTATGTAAACATAAGAATGTGCTAACGCTACCTTCAGACAGACGATATATATAACCGGTTAGCTGTTGACAAACCAAGTAGCTTTTGTAGCGCTTTCCTATCCTATCATCACTATGCGCGATGAAAGTGCTGTATGTAAACATAAGAATGTGCTAACGCTACCTTCAGACAGACGATATATATAACCGGTTAGCTGTTGACAAACCAAGTAGCTTTTGTAGCGCTTTCATATCCTATCATCACTATGTGCGATGTAAGTCCTTTTACGCTATGTAAAAAAGATCTTCGATTTGCATGTATTTTAATTTAGTAAAGATGCAAGTGCTAACGCTACGTTCAAGCTGCAGTCATACATTAATATATATTACCGTCGACATTTATTCGAGTCTCAGTTTAAAAGGCTTGAACGTGCACATTTTATTCGTTCGAGTAACAGTTTGCAGTCTGCAACGTGTGCATTTTAAGGTATGTTTCGATCTTTTTTATCGATCTCATATGTTTACATTGTTTTGAAAATCTAAAAAATCGTATTCCGCTTTTTGTAGAAAAACCATGGAGAAGATTAACCAGATAGGACAACCACCAAGCCGCTGACGAGTCTACGGCTAAAGTGATTTCGCTACGAAGCTTAAAAACAAAATTTGGGGAAAGAATTTTATGCGTATGTAAGGACTTTCAAGTTTTTCTACCTAATAGATTTAATG
This sequence comes from Anabrus simplex, assembly GCF_040414725.1. Classification (NCBI taxonomy): domain Eukaryota; kingdom Metazoa; phylum Arthropoda; class Insecta; order Orthoptera; family Tettigoniidae; genus Anabrus; species Anabrus simplex. The sequence continues at coordinate 3,031,233 of NC_090277.1, forward strand.
TGCTAACTGATTTAGAAATATAAGAACTAAATCAACGTTCTATTTGAATTGTATATCGCGGAATAGAGAACATACCTTGTGCTATAATTTTCATTATGTGTAATAAATTAGGAAAATATACATACATGATTTCTGGTGTATTGTGTTAGATCGAAATTCTTTGCTCTTATGTTTTTGTAGAAAAATGTACTGTTTATCCATATAGCGCTTAATCTAAGCCCTAGTCTTGCAACAAATTAGTCGGTTTCTGTGTGTAGTTTCAAAGTAAGTTTCTTATCGATTGGTTTCTTCGATATGGCTTTGTTAACTGCATAGAAACAAAAAAAAATTGATGAAAGAATTTTGTGCGTCTGTCAGGACTTCGTAGTATTTCTATCTAGTGTGTTATACGAAATTCAGTTTTTCTTATTAGTCAGCTCAAAGCAACCGGATGCCGTTGTTGACGGAGCCCATCCGACCGAACTGGTTATCAGCAAGTGTTGTTTTTTCAATATTCACTATGTTTTGTAGATATGGCATTGTTCGCTGCAGCATGTATTGTAGTGCCGGAATCTTGTCCCGCAAATGTTGTTTTTCAATATTTACTATCAAACATTCGAAGTTTCGTATCGGTCCTTTATTGATGTAGCATTGTTCGCTGCAGCATGTATTGTACTGCCGCAATTTTGTCCTGCAATGTTAGAAAAAACATTAAGTATGTGTTCTAGAGTTTTTAATATTCTAAATAAAACATTCTGCAGCTTGAACTTTTTCTGAGAAAGCATGCGTTTTGTTGCTCTTCTTGCGTTTTACATTAGCACGTTCTGCTTAATCGGTTTCTTGACTATTGGATGTCTATAACACTCAAAAAAGCAAAAGGTGTACGTTGAATTTCGTCGAGATGGGAGAAGTATGCAAACATCACTACGGTAAAATGATTCAAGGTAAAACTTGTACATACAAGATGTAAATAAATAATGTAGAATTGGCATATTCTTTTATTTCAGATTAGGTTTAACCTTCTCTTCCTCCTCCTCCCGCTCCTTCTTTGCAGGATAATGTTTTGTTCAATACTACATCACAGGAGGAAGGAGAGTAAGTATGTTAAGAAAGAAGGTGTTCAGCCGATTCGTATGTAAGTCATCGTCTTAGAAGAGCAGCTCTGTAAGTTTGTTGAGAAGAGAATTATTTTTTTCTGAACAGTGTTCGATTCTAGTCTTGCAATGCAGTGTTCTGAATATATGCGATTTTGTGTTCTCAACACTTGTTGTAATTCTAGTTACAATATGTTTTGAGCAGCAGTATATCTTCAAGTCTAAACATACACAATAACGTCAACGCTGCAACACGTGCTCACTCTAGCCTTCGCGATGCGTTTACTGAGCGGATTGGCTACGCAGTATGTGCACAGTGTGTTTCCGTAGTTTTTGATTTTCGCACTAGGCAAATCATTGAAGTTGTACTTTTGCTATATATATTTGATCGTTTACTGAGCGAGTTAGCTAAGCAGTATGTGCACAGTGTGTTTATATAGTTTTTTTATTTTTACACCTGGCAAATCATTGAAATTGTACTTTTGCTATTACTGAGCGAGTTGGCTACGCAATATGTGCACTGCCTTATGCATAAGGTCGCGTTGTATGTTCGATAAAGCTATGCCTTGACAGACCAGGAAGAGGAAAAGGAAAACAGTCGCTATCTTGCGCAAGCTGTTCAGAATCCTAGTCTTATTATTTTTTATCTCAGAACAAATGTATCCCCAGACATGTTGCATCGTGTATCATGTTCGATTCTAGTCGTGATCACTTATTTAGTGTTCTGAATACATCAATCAATGTTCTAATCACATGTTGAAGTTAACGACATCGAGTGCAGTGTTCGATTCTAGTCTTGTTATGTTTCAATCACTTCTTTTATAATCTGATCTTCTTAGAACAAAGGTATCCTCTGACATGTTCTAAACACATGTTGTATCGAGTACAGTGTTCTATTCCAGTCTTGATCACTTATTCGGTGTTGTGAACACATCAATCAATGTTCTGATCACGTGTTGAAGTTAACGAGCTTACCGCTCATGTCATTCCTAACTAATGAATAACCATTCATACTAACAAGAGATGAAGGGATAAACTGACGGAACCACGACTCGGAGAGTAGTATGCCATGCAGGTTGAGAATATTTCAGAGAATTCCGGGAGAATGTTCTGAGTGTTTATATGAGCTATTTGTAAGGAGGTACGGTAAGGCGAAAGAATGTCTTGAAGGTACTTAGGGTGGGGGCTGAAACTAGAGACGTTTGTTTCCTGGTTGCTTGTTGCTGCCAACTTAAAATTTAAGTGTAGATGTAAAAGGAAAACTACACTAGAGAAAATTAAAAACTAAAAATTGAAATTAATGATATAAATGTACAGTTGAAATTGTGATTAAAGTTCTATACAGCGGTATTTAGTGCACAGAATGTCGGCTCATGTTTGCGAATACGATCGAGATCTTCGCGGTTTGACACAGGTATTTTACGAGTTCGCTACTTAACATCCTCCGACCACACGTGCCGTACACTGAACTTACTTATAGCGTCGTGCAGAAGCCGGCCCTCATAACTATCAGTGACTCAAACAACATCGACGTTAACACATTCATGATTCGAGGGGTGCATTTTCGATTAGGAAAGGCGCAAAAACGGCCCTGAGCTGAAAACGCCCCTCGTAGTTGGTGAACAAGGGAAAAGACTATAACTACTAGCAATAAAGGAAAAAATGACTTAAAACTAGGGTTTATTAATAAAATTAAAAAAACATTAAGACGAGGAACCCATAAGTAAAATCAGTAGAGCCAAATAATGGTAATTAACATCTCGGTATCGTGGCGTGAGCTCAGCGCCTCTCGTAACATCACAACCAGATCGCTCGTTTTGCGATAAACCCATACAATCACGACACCATTATGTAATCAACACTCTCAATAGCTCTCTCAAGCAGATGAGAAGAACGGAGATATCGGCGTGAGGCTAAGACCATGGCGGCTACCGGACCGAGCGTCAGCCACGGATTAACTGAATATACAGATCTGTACCGAGAACAAAATTGGGTACAGATACAAACAGGACAATAAAACAGGTCGACCGACATACCTCCTTTCCTCTCCCCCACACATTATCACATACATCCAGCATTCACACACGCACAGGAGGGTATCGGGAAATAAAAATGCGAACGGCCGTTCGGACTACATAGTCAAATACATACCATAAATTATGACCCCACGGTCATCAGCAACAGGTCTCACATATTCAAAGCATTTACGTGCATCCAGCAATTATATTTTAAGGCCAGGATGAACCATCACTTTATTCGAATCATTGAACATGACGCGCCTCCTGCGACCTGAATATGGCTCCATGGTCGAGACGAGGGGCATATTATAGGAATTACGAAGTATGAAAACACGCAGTGCACCGAAATGTAGTCACACAGAGAACCTTTTTTTACCATCATCACAAGATCACAGTCACACCCACACGAAACATGTCATACAGGGAGTGAGAAAGGTGCATGTCAATCTACCGTGACAGTTGGAAATGAATCATCACCAAAAACAACTATTGGAAAAAGTACCAACATACCTGCAGTTATCAATAGTTAAGATAAGAAAAGATAAGCGTAAATAATCCAATCTTGAAGACGTTAAATGGATATTTATGACACAAAAACGCTACTTCAAACATCGTGGCTTCCGTTGTTGTTATCAGCCACATATACAAAGAGAATATGAGCTGCAAAGATCTCGCAAAACGAACGTCCTCTCAGGTGCTGCGCTCTACTGTACAATACTTGACATACATAGGTAAATATGGCAAAATGAGGCTGATAGAAGCCATTTGCATTAAGAAGTGTCAAATAAATGAACATGCAACAAGCATGGTTCAGTCTCTCTGGAGTTAGGTCCTCTCTAATTGTTTTATTTGTACCCTCGAGTTCCTTTTTGTTTATAAACATCGCATTTCTTTTCCGGTACGAAACAAACTTCACAATTATGGGTCTTGGACGGTCAGTCTGACTTTTCCCGACCCTATGCGATCTGTCTATTTCGTCTACTGAGAGTTCCACCCCGATTTCACGAGCAATATCAATGACAATATTGTCCGTGTTTTCTCCTGCAGTTTCTTCCACACCAAACACACGCAAGCACTGTCTTCTTTGGTACTGCTCTAAACTGTCTGTTTTAATTTGCAGCTCTCTTTTTAATTCCCTTATGGTCGTGTCTCTTTCTTCCAGCGTACGCTTTAGTTCCTCGATCACACTCGTATTGACACTTATGGTTTCTTTCAGTTGCTCTACAGCTGTCTTCGTCACCTGATCTTGGATGAGGTTGGCAAGCGTGTTGAGAGTCTCCTTACTGCTCAGCGCTTCCTGCACTGCTTGCTTCACAATGGCTTCCATTGGCACCTCTTTAACTTTGGGGGGCATGGCTGTTTTTGTAGATATATCGCTTCAGGTTTCACTGAACACTTCACGAACACTCTGACGTGAATAACTGTACAAGTTAAAGTAATGTATCACACTTGTCACTGTCAAACTGCTAAAATTCACCTCTTACTGCCGCACAAATCACGAGCCTCGTATTTCGTGACTATACACTATCCGCCATTACCTAAAGGCGTCTGAACATTTAAATAATTACTGTAACGTTTATAAATTCTACCCCGAGTGAATACTGAAGTCTGTGTTGGGTGTAATTTTATCCCACATTCCTTTTAGGTACTTATTCGATTTTCATTTGTAGTTATTATTATTATTGTTATTATTACTATTATTATTATTATTATTATTATTATTTTTCTCATCTCGTTTTGATTGGTGGCTAATGTAGCTGAAGCTACCCTCGACTTTAACCCTCTTGGAGCCAGGAGCCGATCTGATCGGCCGCTCACTAGCAGCTGGAAGAGGCCAGAGCTCCGCCTGCACTCTACTACTGTAAAGTGCCAGGCCGTTTTTAGTAGAATTACGTGCATTTTAACATTCGCGTATATCTACCGGTGTATGTCAAATACCGGCAAGAAATTTTCTACACGTCGACTACATAAAATAAACAACTGATTTAGAGTGATATAAATAATTAAAAAGTATTATTGTTGATATTATGGTTGTCGATAACGTTTACTTTTAGGAAGAGAAAAACATTTTTGCATTTTCTCTCTCAATATCTACTTTGAAAATATCATCTACGATACAAAAGAATATACGACTAAATGCAGAATTTATTTCCAAATATAATTCTATAAAATAATTATTTTGAACGCGAAAAATAAAAATATAAAAAATTAAAATTCAAACGTATGTCCCTAATGAAAATAAGACAATTTTACTCACCGATAACATTCATGTATATATCGATGTATGGCAAACACTTAAGATAAATTTTATATATGTGGTGTAGATTGTATAAAAATAGTTCTGAGTTATTAAAAAGTAAAAAATAATAGTTGAGATTATAGTTTTTATTTTATCGGAAATCCCCTTTTCTAGTTTTCAGTTTCAGTATCTATTTTTAAAAACATCTTACAATACAATACAATACAATATGCGTAATTAAAACATCTATGGCACTAAAGCCCTGATGGGCCTTGGTCTACTAAGCGACCGCTGCTCAGTCCGAAGACCTGCAGTTTACGAGGTGACGCATGGTCAGTGAGACGAATTCTCTCGTTCATTATTCATGGTTTTCTAGACCAAGGTAGCTCTCTTAGCCTAAGATCTCTCCTCGATTGTCATCACTTAGTTTGAGTGGACCTCGAACCAACACTCAGACCCAGGTAAAAACCGTTCACCTATCCGGGAATCGAACCCATGACCTCCGAGTGAGAGGCAGGCACACTACACTTGACCCGTGGGGACCGGCATTTACGTAATGATAGAGAATTCATTTATGAACAGAATAATTGCTCTGAACGAGAAAAAGAAAAACAAAAAATGCAAACACAAATTTACTATGTCACTAGTAAAAAAGAAGGAAAAAGACAAAATAAATTTACTCACCGAAAATTTTTGAGAAGAAGACTCGTCACCGCTATATAATGTTGTTCAAAGTTTGTGACCACTGTTGAAGCACTTAAGGTTGTTTACACTAACACTAATCACTTATCACTAACACTAATAGGAACAATAGAAAGCGTAACGCAACGTCATATAAAATCTCTGTTTTTTGTTCAAGTAGAAGTTTAAATATATTTTGTTTATTTAGGGCATTTATGAAGAGCTGCACATTTAGTATGCAGGCCTTTATCGCACTTGATGCACACAGTTCGCGACCTCTTTCTCTGTTGCGGAGAGCTACATACAACGCACCGTCTTTCTAATTTACCTGACACAAGTTTTACGCCACACACGGGAATATTCGTGATAATCTTTTGTCTATTCTCAAACCATTCAGTACTCAGAGATTCAATTATACTGGAGTAGAACTGGAGCCTAGTCATTTTCTTTCCGTTACAGTTTTCTAAATACATCAAATGAGCATTTAAGACCATTCTCGAAATTATATTGAATGCAACTTTTTTCCAGAATTTCAAAGTTCTACGTTCATCTAAATAAAAATACACCATCATGTCATTTGTATCAATGCCACCCATATAACGATTATAGTCTAAGATCACATTAGGTTTCCTCTTGGGTTGATTAATGTTTCTAGCAGTTGCAGGCACTTCTGTTTCTATTGCAGCTCCGCGTGTACTTATAAGCACCACCTGATTTTTCTGAGATTTTTTCTGTTTGGATCCCACTAGTAAAATTGGCCCCTGTCTGAAATATTTATTACAAACTAATTTAAATGGCTTTTTCACAGCATTTGGTAGTCCCTTCCTGTTTCTTCGTATAGTGCCGGTAATAAATGTTCCAAGTGAGTATAAATGTTTTGCAAGGGGGATTGACGTAAAACAATTATCTGCGTAAACGTGAAAACCTTTCATAAAATAATTCCCTAGGGACATGAGTTTGGTCACTACTGTGTAGGCCAGTCCATTAATTCTGATTTCGTTTCTGTCTTCAGTGGATATTGCTCCTCGGTAGGTATAAAATCCAACACAATACTTACTAACTGCATCACACAACATCCAAAATTTTATCCCCCACTTGTGATGGTGCTTATTCGGCATGTATTGGAATAGTTGTGTATGGCATTTAGTTCCAACTAAACTTTCGTCGATGGAAAGTTGCTGATGGGGAGTATAATGATGTCTAAATAGCCTATTAGCATGATCTACAAGAGGCTGGAATCGAGCACAGGGATCGTAGTTTGGAGAGCCAGGAGGAGAAAGCTTACTGTTGTCAACTAAATGAAAAAATTTCAAAATAAGCTGAAACCTATTCCTTGAGAACATTTCACCAAACCAAGGGGTAATGAAATGGTCTACAGTACTCCAGTACGAAACAATGGTAGGTTTTCTTATTAGTCCCATATTCATGATGACAGCTATGAACGCCCTTATTTCGTCAATTGTAGTGCGTCTCCAACATCGAGAGCGAGAATTAGGTGACAGTTCATTACAAGTAAGGAGTTGGTCAGCATAGCGATTGGTCTCGGTGACTATAAGGTTTAGCAGAGAAAAAGTGAAAAATAAATTGAAGTATGATATGGGCGGAGAATCAGGCGCAGGGGCATGTTTAGGTCCAGGAAGTTCCATGAACGAAACAGGAGACTGAGGGACGTTGTCAGGTTCATTGGGAGAAATTTCCACAAAATGTTCTCCAGAGACATCATCATCATCATCATCTTCGTCATCACTAGTTTCATCAACAACAGTATTCACAGTAGCCTTACTGCCATTAGAAACAAATAAACGCCTCTTCTTTAGCTGTGGTGATCCCGGGGGCGTGTCTGGTATAATTTCATCACTACTCTCTGAACTACATTCACTATCGCTATCCGATGAATCATCCGCGTTCACTTCGCATTGTTCCAAATATTCCATTAATTTATCGTCATCAATACCTGCTGAAAATATATCACGTGAACTACTTGCCATTCTGCTGTCAAGAATCCACTCACTGCAAGGAGCAGTCTTGTACTGACCGGTTAGCGGTATTTCTAAACACAGGAAACAACTCTTGTGAAAGCTAGAACACCCTCTTAGAAATTCCAAAGCAAGGTCAGGCACACAATATCTTGTAGCCCATTTACTACAGGTTGTCACAAAAGTATGCACGTCACTATAGACTGCCAAAAAAGTATGTATATCACATAATTTTCAGCCGGCCGATGTAATCGGCTCTGGCAACTTCCGCACGGATATTTAAAGGCCGATCCCATCGGCTCTGGCAATTTAAAGGGCGGACGCTCGCAGTACCGCCTGGCTCCAAGAGAGTTAATAGAATTATTGTGGAATGCTTCCTTGTTTTGCCATCTTGTTAACGGTTTTAATTAGCTCACATTTTTGCGGTGTGAGTCGGTGTTGTGATTATGCAATGTGATGTCCGGATGCTGGTTTTTGAGTGATGACTTTGTATGCCGATGGTGTGGTGAACTGAGTCACTGAAAAGTGTATATTTCTTTTAATATTATTGTTCAACCTTAATGTTTGTTCTCAAATTTAACATTAATTTATTTTGACACGGGCTCTACACCTAATTCAAGTTTGGCCTGCCTTAACGTTACTTCTTGATATTATCGTTATGATTTGGGGACGCGGATAGATTGCATCCTTTAAAACGCTTCCGTGTTCACTAAGGTGTCTTAAACCATGTTGTAATTATGTATGGTTGTTGAGCCTGTTGCTTTTTAATTGTTTTCTAAGAATTTGGTTAAGTTCTAGTAAATGGGTAAATCGTAGGGGCAGCCGTATCCAGGAAGTTGCACATAAATTATGAATTTTATAGAGTACATATTATACCCTCTCTTTTAAAAACGCAAAGAGAAACGAGCTCGGACAATAATATTGTAATGATGTTCAATTTAAAATCCAACTTCAGTTTACTTTTTTAGACCTTATTGTATTCTATTCATTGGTTGAGTTTGAAGACTTCTAGCGTTGTGATCACACTTTTAGTGGTAGTTCTCCTTTTAAAATGAACTTGTTGGTCGCTTTTCATTTTATACAGATTGTAGATAATTCTTCGTTCTCGGTATCTGATCCCTATAATTTTCAGAATCATAAATAGCTTGGGCCAATCAACATTATCGAATGTCTTTTATAGATTTACGAATGCCATGTACGTGGCCTTGTCCTTCTTGATTCGATCCTCTAAGATCAGACGTAAAGTCAGGATTGCTTCACGTGTTCCTACACTTCTTCTGAAGCCAAATTGGTCTTCTCCCAACTCTGCTTCAACTAGTTTTTCCATTCTTCTGTAAATAATACGTATTGAAATTTTGCAGGCATGAGATACTAAACTAATGGTGCGGTAGGTTTCACACCTGTCAGCACCGGCTTTCTTGGGAATACGTATAACAACATTCTGCCGAAAATCGGATGGGACTTCTCCTGTATCATGCATCTTGCACACTAAATGAAATAACCTTGCCATGCTGGTTTCTCCTAAGGCAGTCAGTAATTCAGAGGGAATGCCATCAATTCCAGGTGTCTTGTTCTTATTTAGGTCACTCAAAGCTCTGTCAAAATCTGACCTCAAAATTGGGTATCCCTTTTCATCAGCATCAAAAGCCTCTTCATGTTCCAGAACCAAATTATCTACATCTTTACCTTGATACAACTGTTGAATATACTCCTGCCATCTTTCTGCTTTGTCTTCTTTCCCTAGAAGTGGCTTTCCATCTGAGCTCTTAATATTCATACACCTAGATTTCCTTTCTCCAAAGGTTTCCTTGATTTCCCTGTATGCAGCATCTACCTTTCCCAGGACCACACAGCCTTCGACATCCTTGCACTTCTCCTTCAGCCATTCTTCCTTAGCTACCTTGCACTTTCTATCCACTTGATTCTTTAATCGCCTGTATTCTTTTCTGCCCTCTTCATTTCTAGCATTCTTGTATTTTCGTTGTTCATCAATCAGGTCTAGTATCTCCTGAGTTATCCACTGATTCTTAGTTGATCTTTTCTTCCTTCCTAACATTTCTTCAGCAGCCCTACTGACTTCATTTTTCATGACTCTCCACTCTTCTTCTATAGTGTTTCCTTCAGCCTTTTCATTTAGTCCTTGTGCAACATGTTCCTTGAAACAATCCCTCACACTCTTTTTTTTTCAACTTGTCTAGATCCCATCTTTTTGCATTCTTTCCTTTCTTCAATTTCTTCAACTTCAGATGGCATTTCATGACCAACAAGTTGTGGTCAGAGTCCACATCTGCTCCTGGGAAAGATTTGCCATCCAACACCTGGTTTCTGAATCTCTGCCTAACCATAATGAAGTCTGTTTGATACCTTCCAGTGTCTCCAGGTCTCGTCCACGTATACAGCCGCCGTTTGTGGTACTTGAACCAAGTATTGGCAAGGACTAAATTATGATCAGTGCAGAATTCAACCAACCGACTTCCTCTTTCGTTCCTTTGTCCCAATCCAAATTCTCCTACTGTACTACCTTCCCTTCCTTGGCCTACCACTGCATTCTAGTCTCCCATCACAATTATATTCTCGTCACCTTTTACATATTGTATTAAATCTTCTATCTCCTCATATATTCTTTCGATTTCTTCATCATCCGCTGAACTAGTAGGCATATAGACCTGCACAATTGTGGTGGGCATTGGTTTGGTGTCTATCTTGACGACAATAATTCTTTCACTATGCTGGTTGTAGTAGCTTACCCGCTGCCCTATTTTCTTATTCACTATTAAACCAACTCCTGCATTTCCCCTGTTTGATTTTGTGTTGATAATTCGGTAGTCGTCTGACCAAAAAACTTATTCTTCCTGCCAAAGTACTTCACTTATACCAACTAAATCTAACTTTAGCCTATCCATCTCCCTTTTCAGATTCTCTAACCTACCACAACGATTCAAACTTCTAACATTCCACGCTCCGACTCGCAGAATGTCAGTATCCATCTTCCTGATGATCGCCCCCTCTCGTGTAGTCCCTACCCGGAGATCCGAATGGGGGACTAGTTTACCTCCGGAATGTTTTACCCGGGAGGAAGCCATCATCAGTACATCCTTCATACAGAGAGAGCTGCATGTCCTCGGGAGGTAGTTGCGGCTGTAGTTTCCCGTTGCTTTCAGCCGTGTAGCAGTATCAACACAGCTAAGCCATGTTGAGTATTATTACATGGCCGCATCAGTCAATCATCTAGACTGCCACCCTTGCAACTACCGAAAAGCTGCTACCCCCCTTTCGATGAACCATTCGTTAGTCTGGTCTCTCAACAGATACCCATCCGATATGGTTGCACCTGCGGCTCATTGGGACACGCAAGCCTCCCCACCGCGGCAAGGTCACATGGTTCGCAGAGGAGGACCCCATATTTATACTGTTGATATCGCTGATATTCAATATTTGTCATCGTCCACTCTCAATACTTTATGCTTGATAACGCGCGTAATCCTTTCATTTCGGCATGTCTTACTTGTTCTTTCCACATCCCATTCGATATTATTACCATTACTAATGACTAAATATTCGATGTTATTGACAACTTGGCGGGGGCCGATGACCTTCGATGTTAGGCCCCTTAAAACAACAAGCATCATCATCATTATTGACAACTTCAATTATACTTTAAATTACTAATTGGTTGCTTCCTTGTTGCTTAAAGGGGCCTAACATTTAAGGCCATTGGCCCTAAATTACTATCAGAATAACAAATACGTTGGGGCGAAAACATTCCTTAGTCTAAAAATTAATTTCCTCCTCAACCGACGGTCTTAGAAAACTGATTTTTATCTTAGAATTTATAAAAAACTTCCCTCTAACATATGCTATATGTGAAATCACCCATAGAGGTTCCTTTTAAAAAATTCGGGGTAAAACCTCCAAAGTTAAAATGTCATCGCCGATACTTGTAATTGGTTTTACAGTAAAAAAACTGGTTGGGGTGAAAACATTCCTTAAATATAAACTGTATTATCTCCTAAACCGGTGGTCGTAGAAAATTGTTCTTGAGCTCAACATATTTCATTTTACCTGCTCTACATCTCCCATTTTTACCCATATATTTGTAAAATTATCGGGTAGAGGTGTGAAGAATAAAGTCGGGCTGAGTGGCTCAGACGGTATGAGGCGCTGGCCTTTTGACCCCAACTTCGCAGGTTCGAACCTGGCTCAGTCCGGTGGTTTTTGAAGGTGGTCAAATACGTCAGACTCGTGTCGGTATATTTACTGGCATATAAAGGAACTCCTGCGAGACAAAATTCCGGCATCTCATCGTCTCCCAAAACCATAAAAGTAGTTAGTGGGACGTAAAGCAAATGACATCGTTACTGTTTTTCCTTGAGTCATCAGCACATAGACTAGTTTAATGCAGCCCTCTATGCCACCCTATAAGTGCTAACATTTTCATTTCTACGTAACTATTGCATCCTACATCTGCTCTAATCTGCTTGTCTTCCCCTACCGTTCTTACAACCTACACTTCCTTCAAAAACCAACTGAACAAGTCCTGGGTGTATTAAGATGTGTCCTATCATTCTATCACTTCTTCTCGGCAAATTTAGCCAAATCGAACTCCTCTCGCCAATTCGGTTCAGTATCTCTTCATATGCGATTTGAACTATCAATCTCACCTTCAGCATTCTTCTCTAACACCGCATTTCAAGAGCTTCTATTCTCTTCCTTTCTGAGCAAGTTATAGTCCATGTTGCACTTCCTTACAATGCCACGCTCCACACGAAAGTCTTCAGAAACATCTTTCTCATTTCTATATCAATGTTTGAAGTGAGGAAATTCCTAATCTTAAGAAAGCTCTTCCTTGCTCGTGCTAATCTGCATTTTATGTCCTTACTTCTGCCATCGTTAGTTATTTTACTATCCAAGTAACAGTATTCATCTACTTCCTTTAAAACTTCACTTCCTAATATAATATTTCCTGCATCACCTGCCTTCCTTCCACTGCACTCCATTACTTTTGTTTAGGACTTATTTATTTTCATCTTGAACTCCTTACCCAAGACTTCGTCCATACCATTCAGCAGCTTTTCAAGATCTTGTGCAGTCTCAAATAAAATAACAATATCATCGGCAAATCTCAAGGTTCTGATTTCCTCTCCTTGGATTGTGATTCCCTTTCCATATTCCTCTTGGATTTCCTTTACTGCCAGCTCTATGTAAACACTGAAAAGGAGGGGGGGACAAATAGTAGCCTTGCCTCACTCCTTTCTGGATTGCTACTTCTTTTTCAGAGCCCTCGATTCTTATCACTACAGACTGATTTGTGTACAGATTGTAGATAATTCTTCGTTCTCGGTATCTGAACCCAATCACCTTCAGTATCTTAAATAGCTTGGCCCAATCAACATTATAGAATCCCTTTTTTAGATCTACGAATGCCATGTATGTGGGCTTGTCCTTCTTAATTCGATCCTCTAAGATCAGACGTAAAGTCAGGATTGCTTCACGTGTTCCTACATTTCTTCTGAAGCCAAACGGATCTTCTCCCAACTCAGCTTCAACTTGTTTTTCAATTCTTCTGTAAATAATACGTGTTAAATTTTGCAGGCATGAGATAATAAACTAATGGTGCGGTAGTTTTCACACCTGTCAGCACCGGCTTTCTTGGGAATACGTATAACAACATTCTGCCGAAAATCGGATGGGACTTCTCCTGTCTCATATATCTTACACACTAAATGGAATAGCATTGCCATGCTGGTTTCTCCTAAGGCAGTCAGTAATTCAGAGGGAATGTCATCAATTCCAAGTGCCTCGTTCCTATTTAGGTCGCTTACAGCTCTGTCAAGCTCTGACATCAAAATCGGGTCTCCCATTTCATCAGCATAAACAGCCTCTTCTTGTTCCAGAACCGAATTATCTACACCTTCAACTTGATACAACTGTTGGCTATGTTCCTGCCATCTTCATGCCTTGTCTTCTTTCTCTAGAAGTGGCTTTCCATCTGAGCTCTTAATATTCATACACCTAGATTTCCTTTCTCCAGAGGTTTCCTTGATTTTCCTGTATGCAGCATTTACCTTCCCTAGGACTTCGACATCCTTGCACTTCTCCTTCAGCCAGTCTTCCTTAACTACCTTGCACTTTCTATCCACTTCATTCTTTAATCGCCTGTATTCATTTCTGCCCTCTTCATTTCTAGCATTCTTGTATTTTCGTCGTTCATCAATCAGATCTAGTATCTCCTGAGTTATCCACTGATTCTTAGTTGATCTTTTCTTCCTTCCTAACATTTCTTCAGCACCCCTGCTGACTACATTTTTTATGACTATCCACTCTTCCTCTATTGTGTTTCCTTCAGCCTTTTCATTTATTTCTTTTGCAACATGTTCCTTGAAACAATCCCTCACACTCTTTTCTTTCAACTTGTCTAGATCCCATCTTTTTGCATTCTTCCCTCTCTTCAATTTCTTCAGCTTCAGATGGCATTTCATGACCAACAAGTTGTGGTCAGAGTCGACGTCTGCTCCTGGGAAAGTTTTGCAATCCAACACCTGGTTTCTGAATCTCTGCCTAATCATAATGAAGTCTATTTGATACCTTCCAGTGTCTCCAGGTCTCGCCCACGTATAAAGCCGTCGTTTGTGGTGTTTGAACCAAGTATTGGCAAGGACTAAATTATGATCAGTGGAGATCCGAATGGTGGACTACTTTACCTCCGGAATATTTTACCCGGGAGGAAGCTATCATCAGTACATAATTCATACAGGGAGAGCTGCATGTCTTCGGGAGTTAGTTACGGCTGTAGTTTCCCGTTGCTTTCAGCCATGCAGCAGTATCAACGCTGCTAAACCATGTTGAGTATTATTACAAGGCCATATCAGTCAATCATCCAGACTGCCGCCCTTGCAACTTCCAAAAGGCTGCTACCCCCCTCCCCACCCTTTTCGATGAACCATTCCTTAGTCTGGTCTCTCAACAAATACCACCATCCGATATGGTTGCACCTGCGGCTCGGTTATCTGCTTCACGCAAGCCTCCCCACCGCGGCAAGTTCACATGGTTCGCATACTATGCATGATTTTATAGGACGAACTCTAGCCGAAGGTCGATTCTTGTAGGCTTCAACTAATTCAGGCACTAAAAATGGCCCTATCCCCACCCTCTGCTTCCACCTCCGCCTCCACTTCAACCTCCGCTGCCACCTCCAACTCCAACCTCCGACTCAACCTCCTCTCACGACTCCGTCTCAACCTCCACCTCCAACTCAGCCTCAACATCCACCTCCACCTGAACCGCAAATTCCTCGTCAACCTCTACTTATGCGTACATCTCAACCTCCAGCTCAATATTTACCTAACCTCCATCTCTACCTCCACTCCGAACTCCACTTCCACTTCTTCTTCCGCCTCCAGCTGTACTTCCGTCGCCGCCTGCGATGACTACAAAACCTTTCTTAGATCCTACAAAGTTCTTTTTGTAGTTCTATTGAGACGCTGTGGGGATGCTCTGGGTTCAATTTATATACTTAACTTCTCAACCTGAATGAAAATAAAAATCCTTTCCAACAGAACAAATATGACGCCAAATCGTGAGGTCGTTGGCTCAGATCCATCTGGTGTCCGGTTGGGTATTTTTATTCTATACTCCTCAACTTGTACTATATGTAACACGACCTAACATGTTGAAAGACGATTTCGATTACAGTGCAGTCGTGAAAATTCAATACTCATTGAAGTAGCATATCAAACTTAACACGCACGTTCTACAAGAAAATACTTTTCCATAAAAGTAAGATACGTTAATATGAAACCGATTCTGAAGCCAGGAGTTATATATATAGCCGAAACCTTATCCCTAAATGCCAATAAAGGATTACTTAAAGAACTGGATAAAAAAGAGCACAGTAGCATTTAGGGGATCAAGGGATCCAATTACAAGAATGGCGACACCAACAAATCCAAGAAAAATCATCAGATGACTCAAAATAAGTACTGCTCTCTTAAACAATTTTACAATAGTTAGCACCTACTTCTCTATAGCAAAATGGAGAAAATTACATAGACAACCCGCAAGAAACGGGCACATGTCAACGACAAAATTAATCGAGATTCCGCAGTTAATATAACACTGCGTGGGAAATAACAAATAATGAAACTGGTAGGAAAGTCAACAGCCATTGTACCAAACATGCTCATTTACTTCTTTATAAACAAGTAAAAACCGGAAAATAACTTCGATATCCTTGAGGTGTGTCACGAATTACCCCTGATATTCTGAGTTACCATCAATTACAGATGTAATGTTGTAAACTTTATGTGACATGAAATTACATTTGAAAGGTCTGTCCACGGTAACTGCTAGTATACATGAATTGTGTACGACTAGTGACAGTAAATAATAACATCCGTGTGTAAAATTTCTAATGCTCATTTATCTCAAATTGCCATCGCATTTGTGTTGCTTTATGCTCATGAATTCCAATTCTCTAATACTTCAAATTCCCGGTTAGTGCAGTACGATGGTATTTACTCCTCTGATGTCGTTTCCTAAAAATAAAATTTGAAACAAGAATTACCTGTTTGGGCCCCTCTGCCGCCCCTCATGATATTTATCACAATTACAAACAATACAGGTGACAGATTTCAGACATATCAATTTGTAGACTATAGCACGGAGCACTATTACAGAGCAAATACATGTGCATAATATTATTTTGGAGTGTCATCGAACTCGAAGGTTGGAATTGTAGGTTGCTGAGCGCTCCATGGCTAAATGGTTAGCCTGCTGGCCTGTGGTCCAGAGGGTCCCGGGTTCGATTCCCGGCCGGGTCAGAGATTTTAACCTTCATTGGTTAATTCCAATGACTCGGGGGCTGGGTGTGTGTGCCGTCTTCAGCATTAGAATTCATCGCAGGTAGGGCCCCATTCTCATACACGCGCAGGTCGCCTATAACGCGTCAACTCGAAAGACCTGCACCCGGCCTCTTCGGAGGCCACACGCCTTTTTTATTGTCTCATATCATAGTCTACAGACGAATTGAAAACATAGGGCATAAAAATTACATGAACTTTCTAGAAAAAATCTTTGTAACCTTGTCTCATTCGCAATCACACCACAAATTGGTACATTTCTTGCATATGAATTTAAAGTATAACCAATGAGACTTAATATAATTCAAACTGTGTTTTGCAATCACAGTACAAATCTGTGCACTTTGAAGAAACAGTTCAAACAGAAGAAATTTTCACATTTTCACATGCTGGTCATTTGAACTTAGACTGTAGTCTTCCTCATGGCGTATTGTATCCTGATTCCCGATGGATCTCTTCATAACACTTACTGTATCTCCATCTTCCTTGCCGGCCTACATCTTCCAGTCGGTGAGGTAATACCCGTTTTTTGGTACTTATGGGGGAATATGAAGATTTTGATACCGGTACCTGTTAACTGTTCAACAATGCCCACTTTGAACTGGGTAACAGATATACTCTCATTCCCAAGTTGATTTGAAATATAGATAGCATTTACTATACTTGAGCCGATCAATATCTCAATAGCTATTTTTCTGTACCATTTTACTTCCCATCTCAGGGAAATACTATAGCTCTTTTTATGATCTGATAAATCAATGTACGGTTTGCATTTGTTATACTCTATAACACTCCGTCGTTTTTTTGCATTCACCATCCCTCTGAATAGTGACCATCTCACCAGTGTGTTTAACACGACTCTTTTATCATGCGATTTCTGTACAACCACACCAGTGTTACCTTCACAGGCTCTTGTCTCTCCTCTTGCTAACTTCATTTCAGCAACATTCGTTGGATTATACTTCTGATTAGATTTCAATGTTCCAAATATATGAGTTTTATTATTTAGAAATTCATGACCTAATGAGACAGACGTATACCAGTGTGTCAGGAAGGTGAGAATTGTGCTAGGATACGTGGTGACACATTGGTCTCACGCGGCCTATACAGCTGGAAGGTAGTGTCAGTGGCCGCGTGAGACCAATGTGTCACCACAATTTCAACACAATGTTATGACTACAATTTTGGTCAAAGATGACAGAAAGGTACATTTCTGTAATAAGATGCACTATTTTGTACTCTATAGTAAAAAATTATGGCGTGGATGGAATTTTTTACTGCATATGTGGCACTTACGGTGTTAAAGATATATCCACAAATCGAACATCTAATCAGCCATAATCCGTAGTAAGCAGATAGGTCATTAAGGGGAAGTTATTGAGTAAAAAAACTTTCAGGCACAGCAAAACTCTACGACACTTTTACAGAGAGAGATAAGAAGGTTATGTAATAATAACAATAATAATGTTTAAAACAGGACCTGTTAGAGAAACGTGGAACTCTGCACATGAGAAATGTGCGGCCTGACACGTTAGTTAGTGGGATGGTAACATCGACAATTGTACCTCTGAGGGAATTTACTATTGTACACATCACTATGGAAGGGTGTTTTGGGGCCGATGACCTTCGATGTTAGGCCCCTTAAAACAACAAGCATCATCATCATCATCATCATGGAAGGCGGTTAGCCCAAACCATGTTTATCCTAGAACTATAGGATGAAAATTTTAACATAAACGTTCGGGCTAGTTGTGATAGACCCAATATCAAAACAATCATGTAAACAGTTTTAATGATTAATTTTGCACCAATTTTTTTTACAATAAAGTGTTATGTCAAATCCTGAAAGCATTCTTAGAATAGTCGACTCTATAAAAATTTTAAAATACCCACTGAAAAATCAGCAAAACATTAGGTTCAAAAGACACACGGATTTGAAAATTTGTGGCAAGCAAATATGTACTTAATACATCTATCAGTTAGCCGTATTTTCCAAAAATGAACACAATAATTCTCAATATGGCAAACAAAATGTAACATGTACATGACACTTGGGGACTTTCTAACTGAGTCACATTCCTTGTTTCTTCTGCCATTTTCAACTAAATAACGAGGAGAATTATCTGCACTTGTATCCTTCGTAATCACCGTAAAACTGGAAATAACTATAGTTGTATCTCCAATGTCGTCTTCTTATCTTCTTCTCCAATAATTAGCTGTTGGATTCACATTACTTGTTATCACAAAATCTGGGTCAGGGTCTGAATCATTCTAGGGTTAAACAGTCAAACATAAACATATCTGCACGTTGAATACAAAGCTGTAGCCGTTCTATAAAATCAAGAATACCACATAGACGATACTGGTAGGGTCCTTGCGAGTGTACTTACGAAAAAAACAAAAGATGAAGGATACATAACATCAGTGTATATGTTCACTAAGGTGAGGCCTGACAGAAATGGTGTTTATCAAAATGACTTGAACGATCTGCAGTGTTAGCGGGTGAGTTCTGAAGGTAAGACTTTAAGAATCCTACTACCGCACTTGTTACACAGATGCAGCTATTCCGGAGACTGAGTGAGCAGGTGTTTACAATAATTACCACACTCGTTACAAGACAGAGAGGTTCCACAAAAAACCTTCAGTAGAACGTCCCCGTTCCACACCACAGGTCGGCATGTATAGTTTTATTGCACGCTGAGAAAATTTACCATCACACTGACATCAACTGTGACCTATTCCAAGAATAGCCTCTTCACTAAAGCTTTTACCTCATCCGGAATAGTGCGATTATTTTCCCTTATAAGTACCTGATGCATTCGAAGATTAGACTTCTTGAATGACTTACTACCACACTCTGTACAATATTGTTGGCGCCCAGCAGGATGAGTGGGCAGGTGTGTATGAAGAGGAGATATCAGGGAAAACGTTCACCACAAGAGTGTGGAAGCTCTACAATATCTTTAAGCAGTTGTTCATTAAGCGTGCACTTTATCACCATACCCTTTACGACATTAGTTACGAGAGTTTGGGCGAAAATCAGTATGTATGAACAGGAGTTTCAGAAAAAATGTATTTTCAGATAACGCATTATAACAGTCAAGAAAGGAGTGAAAACAGGCGAAACGTTCACCACAAGAGTACGGAGGCTTATAAATGTCTTTTAGCAGGTGCACATTAGGAGTTCTCTTTAGACGAAATTTTGACCTCATTAGTTACGACAGTTTGGGCGACAGATGAAGCCGAAAAATATTTGGCGAAAAAGCACTATAACTTTCAACACGAGAGAGAGTGTGTGTGTGTGTGTGTTGTGTCAATACATGCCACACCCTCGCACTGTATTCAAAAACAAGTTATATTATTATTCTCAGTATTCGATTTATCATTATTTTTATTATTATCATTATTTCATTTGTATATTTATTCCTAAGATTTTAAACTGGAACGTATCCATATGTGATATGAGTAATTTGTTTTATACAAACGGATGAGAACATGCTAATTTCAACTCGGATATTTGTATGAGTCATGTAGACATCCCAGATTCCGATGAGGTGGCCTTGTGGATGTTGTAGTCGGAGAGTTACTATGAGTCATGTGAAAAGCCGTCCGACTCGTTGGCTGAATGGTCAGCGTAGTGGCCTTCGGTTCAGAGGGTCCCCGGTTCGATTCCCGGCAGCGTCGGGGATTTTAGCCTTCATTGGTTGATTTCAGTGGCTCGGAGGCTGGGTGTTTGTGCTGTCCCCAACATCCCTGCAACACACACACCGCACATAACACTATCCTCCACCACAATGACACGCAGTTACCTACACATTGCAGATGCCCACCCTCATTGGAGAGTCTGCCTTAAAAGGGCTGCACTCGGCTAGAAATAGCTGCACGAAATTATTATTATGTGAAAAGCCCAGAGTCTGATGAGTTGGCCTTTTTGATGTTGTCATGAGGTCCGTAAGGAGTTTAGGGCGTGCCCTTGACACGATCTTGTACTCGTGATTGGTTGGCCAGGATCAATCTAGATGTATCACGTAAGAAAAAGGGGAAGCTGAGGTCTATGTAGGCATGTGATCAAACGACGAGAAGAATACTGGACTTAGCTTCGTACTGGACTGGACTTCAAAATTTGGTGTAGAAAATTTGACTTCAAACAGCGGAGAGGAGCTGTGACTTTTGCTGAACCAGGTCTAATTGTATTGGTGAAGTGTGGTAATAACCTACAACTGTGGAATGCTTAGGCACTTGGTATTGTACCACCTGTGGCGGCTTGGTTTTATATGTTGGTGAGAGCTATGGAGTGCTGTATTTCAGACTTCCAATAATTTATGTTCTGGAACAAGCGTGTGTTGCTGGATTTATGAATCTTTAAACTGAGTGTTAGAGTCAGTGACACAGTATTATAAAGATACAGTATCTGTGAGATACAACAAGTGCCAATAATAAGAAAGTGTAAGTAGCGTTGATACACAGAGACAGTAAAGGGTGCTTATCTACTAATATATGCTTTGTTCAACGGATGAACTGCAAATGGTGGCTTGGTCCTCACTTTTGGCTTCCCACTTTTTTGTTGTTGTTGTTGATTACTGTGTAAATATGGCGTCTTCCAGCGATATTTTGCGAGTTTATTTCATGTATATTTTGGTGTGATGATAAGGTGCCCATTCACGGATATTGTTCAGAGTATAGTTAATTATTTTAGAATCAGTGGAGTTATTGACGAACATAGGTGCAGTTTTCAGAAGGTTACGTAAGGCCTGAGAAGATGTACCAGTATGCAGCTTGGTGTACACACCCTGGGAGAGTAAGTATTATCATGCTCTACCAAAATTCTGGTGAACTCTGGCGCCCATACTACTTACATTTTGAAGTATTACTTTATTCATTTATTTCATGTTGGTATTTTATTCAGACAGATATTTTCATTTGACGCCCACTCGTGGCGGGATTAAGCATTTTGTTCATATTTGATTTCATTTTAACCATATTGCTATTGTTAATTATTAACATTATGCTAATAATGGCTCCCAGTGTGGGGCAATCAAGTATCTTATTTTATTCATATTTGATTAGATAATCATGTGGCAATGGTTATTAATGTATTTAATTGTTATTCACATATGTTACAGTGTGTGTGTTAGATATGATATATCTAGTTTGCACTCTTTATGAAACATCATACCATATCGATTAAACACTATCCCAATAGTCGCAAAAATGTGCTGTGGAATATTAGATTTGGTTGAAATATTACCACAATGAACACATTGATTTGGACCTGTCCAATAAGAGCTCTCTTTTTTCACGCAAATATGATGTATGTAAGCAAGTGCACGTTCAACAGCACTTTTGACCAAAACTGTCACACACATCGTTCTCAACAATGCTGGCAAGCTGCAATATATCCCATCTCCTGATTTCGAAGTCTGTGTGTTTGAGTCATCAGTCCATAGATTGGATTGATGCAGCTCTCCATGCCACCTTATCCTGTGCTAACCTTTTCATTTCTATGTAAATATTGCATCCTACATCTGCTCTAATCTGCTTGTCATATGCATACCTTGCACTACCCCTACCGTTCTTACCACCTACACTTCCTTCAGAAACCAACTGAACAAGCCCTGGGTGTCTCAAGATGTGTCCTATCATTCTATCTCTTCTTCTCGTCAAATTTAGCCGAATCGATCTCCTCTCACCAATTCGATTCAGTATCTCTTCATATGCGATTCGATCTATCCATCTCACCTTCAGCATTCTTCTGTAACACCACATTTCAAAAGCTTCTATTCTCTTCCTTTCTGAGCTAGTTATCGTCCATGTTTCACTTCCATACTATGCCACGCTCCACACGAAAGTCTTCAAAAACATCTTTCTAACTCCGAAATAATTTTTGAAGTGAGCAAATTTATTTTCTTAAGAAAGCTCTTCCTCTCATGTGCTAGTCGGCATTTTATGTCCTCCTTACTTCTGCCATCGTTAGTTATTTTACTACCCAAGTAACAATATTCATCTACATCCTTTAAGACTTCATTTCCTAATCTAATATTTCCTACATCACTTGCCTTCGTTCGACTGCACCCCATTACTTTTGTTTTGGACTTATTTATTTTCATCTTGTACTCCTTACTCAAGACTTCATCCATACCATTCAGCAAACTCTCGAGATCTTCTGCAGTCTCAGATAAAATAACAATATCATCGGCAAATCTCAAGGTTTTGATTTCCTTTCCTTGGACTGTGATTCCCTTTCCAAATTTCTCTTTGATTTCCTTTACTGCCTGTCGTACGTAAACACTGAAAAGGAGAGGGGAGAAAATGCAGCCTTGCCTCACTCCTTTATGGATTGCTACTTCTTTTTCAAAGCCCTCGATTCTTATCACTGCAGACTGATTATTATACAGATTGTAGATGATCCTTCGTTCTCGGTAACTGATCCCTATCATCCTCAGAATCATAAATAGCTTGGTCCAATCAACATTATCGAATGCCTTTTCTAGATCTACGAATGCTATTTCCTGAGTTATCCACCGATTCTTAGTTGATATTTTCTTCCTTCTTAACATTTCTTCAGCAGCCCTACTGACGTCATTTTTCATGTCTCTCCACTCTTCTTCTATAGTGTTTCCTTCAGCCTTTTCATTTAGTCCTTGTGCAACATGTTCCTTGAAACAATTCCGCACACTCTTTTCTTTCAACTTGTCTAGATATCATTTTTTTTGCATTCTTTCCCTTCTTCAATTTTTTCAACTTCAGATGGCATTTCATGACCAACAAGTTGTGGTCAGAGTCCACATCTGCTCCTGGGAAAGTTTTGCAATCCAACACCTGGTTTCTGAATCTCTGCCTAATCATAATGAAGTCTATTTGATACCTTCCAGTGTCTCCAGGTCTCGTCCACGTATACAGCCATCGTTTGTGGTGTTTGAACCGAATATTGGCAACGACTAAATATGATCAGTGCAGAATTCAACCAACCGACTTCCTCTTTCGTTCCTTTGTCCCAATCCAAATTCTCCTACTGTACTACCTTCTCTTCCTTGGACTACCGCTGCATTCCAGTCTCCCATCACAATTAGATTCTCGTCACCCTTTACATATTATATTAAATTTTTTATCTCCTCCTATTTTTGCGATTTCTTCAACATCCGCTGAACTAGTAGGCATAGAGACCTGCAGTATTGTGGTGGGCATTGGCAAAATTAATCATCGCATTGATCACACGAATTAGACGCTCCGCAGTATGGGTAGGCATGTGCTTTCGAGGAACGTATTTCTCGGAAAATTGCTTGCCAGCGTCATCGCAAAAATGTCGACGCTCATCAGTATGCGTAGCAGGAGTTGTGGAAGATTCAATTTCTAAGAAAATTAATACCACATTATCACAAGTATGCGTAAGCAGGTGTTACCGAGGTTCGATTTTTGAGAAAAGAGTTACTACATTATTCACAGGGCTGTTGACGCACTTTAGTATGTAAAAGCAGGTGTCGCCGAAGATGGGACTTCCGTGAAAACGTACCACCACATTGATTACAGGAAAAAATGGATGCCCTCACGTATGTGTACGGAAGTGTCTCAGAAGATTGGACTGCCGAGAAAACTTTTTACCACATTGCACACAGGAATGCGGTCGCTCTCCAGTGTGTGTAAGCAGGTGTTCCCGAAGATGGGCATTCTGAGAAAACTTACTATGACATTGATTACAATAATATGGACGGTCTCCAGTATGTGTACGGACGTGTCTAATAAGATTTGACTGCCTAGAAAACTTTTTAACACATTGCACGCAGGAATGTGGCTGCTCTCCGTTATGTGTCGGCAGGTGTTTCCGAAGATTGGACTTCCTTGAAAACTTATTACCACATTGTTCACAGGAATATGGACGCTCTCCTGTATGCGATAGCAGGTGTGTCCGTAGACGGCACTTCTCAGAAAATTTACTACATTGATTGCAAAAAAATAGACGCTCATCCGTATGTGTAAGCACATGTCCCCTAAGGGTCGACTTCCTAGAAAATTTCATACCACACTGATCACAGGAATAGGGACGATCTCCAGTATGTGTAACAATATGTAGCCGAAGTTCGTACTTCCGAGAAAACTTACTACCGCATTGCTGACAGGAATATGGGCGCTCTTGAGTATGTATAAACAGGTGGCGCTGAAGACCTGACTTGTCAGAAAACGTGGAACCACATTGTTTACATTTATGTGGACGCTCTCCAGTATGTGTATGGATGTGTCTCAGTAGATTAGACTTCCGAGAGAACGTTTTATTACATTGCTCACAGTAATGCGGTCGCTCTGCAGTATGTGATAGTAGGTGTAAATCAAGATGGGTCTTCTGAGAAAACTTACTACCACATAGTTTACATGAATGTGGACGCTCTCCAGTATGTGTATGGATGTGTCTCAGAAGATTAGACTTCCGAGAAAACGTTTTATTACATTGCTCACAGTAATGCGGTCGCTCTGCGGTATGTGATAGTAGGTGTAGATCAAGATGGGTCTTCTGAGAAAACTTACTACCACATAGTTTACAGGAACGTGGACGTACTCCAGTATGTGAAATCAGGTGTCGCCGAAGACTCGACATCAGAGAAAACTTAGAACCACATTCATTACAACAGAATGCCGATTGTTTAATAGGATGGATTGGCCCGTGATCATTGTCAGAGACCGCGGGTAGGTAGCATTCGGTATGACTGGGCAATATGCACGTTACCCCCCTTGCTTCTTCCAATATGTTGCAGTTACTGTTACAGGTACCCACTGGACCTCTGATCAACAATGCAACGTTCCCAAATCTAGAAAACCGAAAAAAAAGTTAATACATCTTACGAGTAAGAAAAAAATCGAATACAGTATCCAAAAACAAATGCAATATATGTACCATAAATGTTTATTATCACATTACACAGCACTTAAAACATCAATATTTTCAGGTAGAGGCTCTAACAGATAAGCCTATATAATTCCCAATGCTTCTCCTAGTGATTTCCTTCCGTGCATTTTTCAAGGTTTATTTGTAAGTGAAACTCATCACATTTAGGATGCCAAATATTACCTAATGTTTTAAGAGCTTCATTCTTATTCAGGTTACATGTTGACAAGATTTCTCTATCATCTACGGGGACATTGGCAAGGGCTGCTGGACAATTTGGGGTCCAATTTCTGAGAGACAGATATGTACTATAAAGTCAGGAAGAAATATCTGACAGAAGTTCCTCAGCTACTTCCACTGAGCTAGTACCTGTCAACACGTCAACAAGGTAAAAACAAGAAGATGCAATAGGGTGATATTCTGTGTCTACGTCAGCAAGCTGAACTAGAGATCTTGGAGCAAGAAATGGGGCAGAACATGTAAGAGTATAAGGTGGTAGTCCTTGCTATCTTCACCAAAGGATTCACGCCACGCAATATTCTGAAGACTCCTGAGGATGGGATGTATAAACAACAATTTGTATATTTTAGCAATATCAGCGAATAACAAGGTAAGTTCTCAACCTTAAAACTGTAGACAGGAAGTAAGACTGAATTTCAGAGTCAACCATTTGCAAAGTGTTCAAAGCAATCCCATTTCAAGATTCACAACATCTGTCAAACTAAACTCTGGCTTGGTTTTCATGCTAGAATCTTTGAGCACACAATGATGTGGCATGTAAAAGCTTCACGAGTTAGAAATCTCAAGGGGTGCAATTTCCATGTGCACTATTTCCTCGTATTCATGCATGAAAATTACACACAGCTGTTTCAAGTCTGGAAATCTAGCAAGCTTATTTTCTTTGTGTTTGAACGTTTCAACAGCATTATGCTTAGACTAAGCTATAGTTGACACTTCAGGAAGAATAGGAAATGTGCCAACAAACCCGCCAGAATCATCCATTTGATAATTATTCAAGGAAATGTACTTCACATGCCCTTTCATCAGGAGTAACAAATGGTTGATGGAGTTCTTCAAGCCTCTTAAACTTTTGCAATTTTGTGTAAAAAGAATCAAGGTTTACAAGCCGAGCACACCGAATCTTGACGTTATCCTTAACACACACTCAGGGATGGTACGTGTAAATCCCTAACCAAATTCGGTCATCTAACAAGGTGGGATAACCTTTCTTATACACGGTATTAGAAAACAAAATTTCATCTTAGCAAGATATAAATAGCAGAATGCTGCTTAAATATACCAACACTTAACACGACGTCACGAACAATATACCAACAGGAACAATGAATTTGCTGTGCAGGAAATTAGCTTGTGGTTCTATACATGACTGCGCAGTTCAACTTCAATGAATATTCTGACACATTGGAGAACGAAACAAGGTTGCATGTGGATCTGCCAGGCGATAAATCTGTGTTACCCATACCGAATACAGGTAGGCAACAAATATTAATACAAATGCCAAGCTTCGTGACAGGAATACAAGACACTAAGTACAAAAGACCCCCCAGTCCAAAAAATATTTAACTAGTACAATCACTTCTGAACTGTTCTTCACTGGTACACAAACTGTGCTTAACTGAATATTTGAGTTGGGGGACACAATTGCAGAACTTCTAACATTTATATCATTATTGGTAATTGTTTGTTTTTTACAAACCTATAAGGCGAGGGGTCCATTGTATCGGGGGCACTTGGGTCGCTTACAGTGTTTAGATACATGACAAGCAAAAACATAGATACCAAAGGTTATTTACCCTCACAAGCTTGCGGCGATAATCAATGTTTGTTTTATTGAACTTTCCACGCTCAGAATTGCTGTCATTATCAAGTTTGCAAAACTTACAAATAAAGGAAATCCTCTTGTTAATATTGTGAAGTAAAATCTAAAATGAATGACAATGACAAAATGACCATGAAATCAAAACCATCAGTGAATCCAATTCACAATGTCTTATTCTCAGAAATATTGCTTGTTGTCCATAAGGGTCCAAAACGATGTCACTAACCCAAGCAATAGTACTAATTACCGGTATAGCAGAACCATGGCCGTCCTGCTATAGTGGTATTAATCACTGGTATCATACCCATGGCATTCTTCGCATGGTGGTAAAAATCACAGGTAATATAGACACATGGCAAGTCACACATTATGGCACCACTCACAGGAAACAAAGACCAATGGTGTTACCCACATTAGGCTACTAATCACAAGCAATGCAGAACGATGGTGTTCCCCACATAGTGGGACTAAACACGGTCACCGACTAGATCAATGATGATGATGATATTTGTTGTTTAAAGGAGCCTACCCGATAGGTAAACAGACCCTTTTTGCAGGAGGTGCAACAAAATAAACGATAATTAAAACTTCAAACTGTATTAATTGACAAGAATCTGAAGTGAATGCCGATGACAAATTAGCACGAATTCAAAACAATCAGTGGATCCGATTGACAATGCTTTAATGACGTCACTATGCAGGATAAGATTAGAAAGGACTTTAGGATAAAACATACAACTTAGCTTGGATTTGCAACGTTCGATGCTGCATCAGCCTGCCTGCATCCCGAAGTCGGCGTGCTTTTCTCCTCCGCACAGCAAGTTTTCTGCATGGTTTTAGCTCCTATAGCCAAGAACGTCCACTCGAGGGATGGTAATTTCGAATCCGCAGCTCAGAAGATAGCTTTAAAGTGGTTTCACATTTTCATACCCAGCTGGTTAACATAACGTCACTTTAGTGTAAAACTCCTTCTCGACGACTTAGTAGCGCTTGACCTCCTCCTTGTGGACAATGTAGTGCATGACCTTTTTTATTACTCGGTACTCATTTCCGTTACAAAGTTGAGTAAACCTCAGATATCTCTTGGACCTCTTAGCAGACAATCAAACCTACACCTTTATCGAATAGACCTAAATAAATTGCTGTTAAAATTATTCTTCATCCATTCAGATTAAAGTAAATGCCTTCTTCACCACCACCAATAAGAAACAAACCCTGAATCTATGAGTTCTTAGATAGAGATTTGAACCCCAAGACTGCAAATTCCATAGCAGATAAAAGTGTTAACACTCGAATTCACTTAGCAAACAGGTGTTCATATAATATGTTGACAGAGAATCGGTTCATCACGAGATTCGACTATTGAATAGTAGCACTATTATAATTAATCTAATGTTTTTTAATGGTCTACCTTTTTAATAATATATTATGCAAGTTTCATTATTATTGTTATCACAATTCAATACGGATCAAAACCATAAAGTTTATATCCTATGATATTGAGTAGTATGTTACGGTAACAATTAGCTGCGACATAACAACTTCAATAAAATCCAACAGAGAGCACCATTAGAATGAAATATACCACCTGCGGGAAAAGCTTCATCCATGATGCTTGGAAATTCTACACCACCATGAGGACAACAAATTGCGATGGACAATGCAGGGAAGAAGGGTAGGTGCCTGAAAGACAGTGATTCTAACAGCGCAAATCTTTACACATACCTTGCTATTGTTCCAGAAGAAAAAATCTCAATTGCATTGACTGCAAGAACACACACACCACGCTCAATCAGGTGGCACATCACCCCTCAACATCAGAGTGTTGTTCTAGCACAGTTCTATTTACCAGCTGCGAACCCTTCGTTGGTATTTACGCCATTGAATATCAGGAGTTAAGCAGAGGCAGCAAAAAACCCTCGCTGCTGACACAAAGTACAAAAAAGCAGTGACACAGCAACGAACACCGGTCTTCCCGCCCCATTCTATATGTTGAAGTTGAGAAATCTGAACCCGGATATCAACCACTCGCTCCCAATCTACAATGCAATCACCAAGCTTCTGCCCAATGCAACACGAGATTATCTTCTAGAAATTCAGTAGAGTAAAGATGGCCACACCATTTTTACACAGTCCCAGTCAACAAATTAGGGCAGGCGCATTTTGGACACATCCTGCAACACAGACCCTGGCTCAACAATGCGGTGCAACTAACCGCCTATGTGTCCAGCCCCCACCTGGCCTGTGGTGGAATATGGGGTTCATGGCAGCTACACGGAGGATGTTATCGCAGGCCACCTTCAGAAACAGGGACATCAAATATTCCGGGCTATTCGGAGCCGGAATTCTAACGGACACACCCCGCTGATGCGTATCCTGTCCTGGAATATGGCAACAAGGAACCAGCTTCTGAGAGATCGTGTGCTGATCTACGTGAAGCGACATCATGTGGAGGCCCCTTGGTCAGCTTGACCACAGCGCGGACACTGTGATTGCTGCCAATTCTATGATCATCCTACCATTGCTTTCTTCAAAATGTATGTGCTATTTGTAGTGGTAAACACACCTGAAGTGCTTGCACGAAAAAGGGATCACTCAATTGCAACACTTGCAGCGAAGATCATCCACGTTTCTCAGTTAATTTCAAAGGTAAACGTCACCTTTCTCATACTTAGCCAGAAATAGTGTTACCTAACTACCCCACCGTCCACTTCCACTCTTCCCCTCCTTCCTCTGAGAACATTGCGCAAATAATCACTATGGAGATCCAGAATATTCTCCATTCCCAACGTCCTGATGTTCTGGATCAGATCCAGCTAGCGGCGTGATGATCTTCTAGACTCACTTTGGCGGAACGTTCTCTGGGACGTAAATGCACTGTGCATTATTCATCCTGGATCCTAGTCCCCTGTTGTAGTAAATGGAATTTTATTACGATAACGTGTGTTCTTAAAGGGTCAAGTGACCGCTGCCCCAACATATGTCGGGGAGGGGTTGGAACTGTTATTCATAAATCCCTCCCTTCAGAGCAAGATCATTCCTTAAATGAATATCTATCTGAAAACTTAACTGACGCTCGCAAATACCGGAACAAGTTAAAACTACTGACAAACATGAAGCGTTCCTAACCCTATTACCTATTAATACATAACAAATCTGCACTCAGTGATAATAAAACAATGACTAACATTTTTTCACATCATATAAAATAATTTTCTCACCTTCTTCCAATCCCAATACCTACCATGCAGACCACAATAGAATATCGGAACATTCGTGTATCACACAAAATCCTCTTTGTCCTACCTTTGAATACCCTCCAGCTCTTGACTCTCAACATCCCCCAAATGCTCCTATTGCAGTCTAAGATATCAGAGACGCACTCAGAACTAAAAGGAACACTGCCACTGGACTAGATCAAATTACTAACCGACACATAAACGAAGCCATACATCCCTTCCTACAACTCCAAATTAAAGTATACACTATAATTCTCCATACTGGATTCTTCCAATCCCCTCCCCAAATTGGGTACATATCCAAATTTTGTTATTTTGGAAGCCCCAGTAACTGCCATCCCAATTAAATTCGTATTGTCCCATAAGTCTTCTAATGAACTGTTCAAAAATCTTGGAAATCACCTTAGCTCACTGTATATACACCTATCTCCACTCCCTTAATCTCATACCTCAGTAACACGCCATTTTCTGTCCTTACCACTCCATACATGACCATGTCTTTCATACCTCTCGATCCATCACAAAATATTTACCTACAAAAATATGCGCAGCACTTACCAGTCTTAATGTTCAGAACGCCTTTCAACGGACTGATATAATAACTCCATCACCTTCCAGTTCCAATGACAATCACCCATTTCCTAGCCAAAATCAGTATCCATAACACATTATCCTACACCTTTCCAATTAGAGCATTAGTACCACAAGATATCCCTGTGTCACCACTTTTGTATGTCCTGTTTTGTATCAATATTACCTAACCCATACCCCCACCTTGATTGTGTCAGTTTGCTGAACACACAGCAATACTGGCTGTTGAATCCAACTACCGATCCTTGCAATCCCGTCTCCAAACCAATTTCAATGAAATCGAAAAATGGCTTAATCTCTGACAAATCGAAATTAATGCAAGCAACAAAATTTATAATTCTTCCTAATCATAAATGTAGATGCCGTCCGACTAACAGACTCTTTCTAACATTAAATAAAGAAACCTCTGCTGTAACGACCACACTTGCCTACCTAGGCATAACGTTTCAAATTAATTTTCAATGGAATGTACATTTGGACCAAACGAATAAAATGGCATTCCACAGGTTTCACATCCTCCCCTGCCTGTTAGGTTAACCTGGGGACTAAAAGGAATACAAATCACACCTCCTACCGAGCACCACTTCCCACCTCTGAGTCAGACCATAGATAAATTTAAGCTCAAACTGGAATAAAAGACAAATACAGAAAACGAATTTTTGGGCGAGGGTCTTCTTGTAATATTTCCTTTCCCCCAGAAATTACGACAGTAGTAGGGCTAGGCCGGCTCTAAATACGTAGTGTCAGCACTCTTTTTGCTGAGTCAGCACATAGTAGTGTAGCTATGCGGGTCCTAACCCGAGGTCATTGACACCTAGTATAGTACGTGAACAATGAGGACTTGCGAATTTTGCATAAAACAGAGCCCAACCTCACAGTCCCCGTATTGAGGGCCTAACCTCACTTTAACGGCTAGCTGCGCTTCCCGACGCCTAAGAGAGCAAGCCTAACCTCATGGAGGGGCCTAACCTTAGTTTTACGGCTAGATGCCCTTCTCCACGTGGACAATCGTTATCTTGGATGGGCTTAAACTTCAGGACGTAGTTTTACGCCGAGATGCCGTTCCCGACGCTATTTTGAAGAGCAGAACAATGATGTTTCTCCGGACGTTGTTTTAAGTAGCAGGGTAATGGGGATTGACATAAGTGAGCACACGTAACCACAGGGAGGAGTCTAACTACACAGGGCCGCAGTTTTACACCAAGAAGCCCTTCCCGACACTAACTGTACAAGATGGCGCTTATACGCTGCTCTTTATGAGACGGCTTAGGGGCGCTTACGCAAGATGGCTGCTATACACAGGCTGTTATGAGACGGCCTAGGGAATCTTGCACACGATGTCGGCTATACACAGCTCTTTATGAGACGGCTTAGTGGCGCTTCGCAAGATGGCTGGTATACATAGGCTCTTATGAGACGGCCTAGGGAATCTTGCACAAGATGGCGGCTATACACAGCTCCTTATGAGACGGCCTATGGGCGCTTGCGCAAGATGGCGAGTATACATGGCTTCTTATGGAATGAGATGCCGGCAATGGGCGCTTGCGCAAGACGGCGGCTATATACAGGCTTATAGGCGATAGCGGAAAATGACGGCTATATATAGGCTCTTATGGAGAAAGATCCTGGCTATGGGCGATTGCACAAGATGGCGGCTATACATAGACTCTTATGAAGAAAGATGACGGCCATGTGCGCTTGCGCAAGATGGAGGCAATACACGGCTTCTTATAGAGCACGACGCCGAAACATGGGCGATTCTACAATATGGCGGCCAAACATGGGCTCTTATGGAGAAAGATGACTCCCATGGGCGATTGCGCAAGATGGCGGCTCTACATGGACTCTTATGAAGAAGGATGCCGGCAATGGGCGATTGCACAAGATGGCGGCTATACATGGGCACTTATGGAGAAAGATGACGGCCGTGGGCGCTTGCGCAAAATGGCGGCCATACATAGGCTCTTATGGAAGGAGATGCCGGCCATGGGTGATTGAAAAGGACGGCGAGTATTTGTGGGCTCCTATAGAGAAGGATGACGGCCATGGGCGCTTGCGCAAGTTTGCGGCTATACACAGGCTTATATGGACAAAGCTAGCTTAGGGGCTACTGCGGAAGATGGCGGCTATACATACGCTCTTATGGAGAATGATGCTGGCCATGGAGGATTGTACAAGATGGTGGCTACACAAGGGCACTTATGAGAACGCCTAGTGCCATAACAAATACATTAGTTACATTTAAGACCCTAGGAGTCGAACAAATTATCGTATACATATCTATCATGAAACATCGGTTCGGAAATTCAATCTGTCGGCATAGGTTACAAGCTTGCAGCAGGAGCGAAATTAAACAGAACGCCTAGTGCTACAAGATATACTTTGGTTACATTTAAGCCCCTAGCAGTCGAACAAATTATCGTGCAAACATGTAACTTATAATTTCGGGTCGGAAATATACTATTTGAATCTGTTGGCATAGAATATAAGCATGTAGCTCATGCAAGAGGTGAAATAAACAGTTCGCGTAGCACTATAAGAAATACATTGTTTATATCTAAGCCACAGCCGCCCTCCTCCTCTTCCTCTTTATTCGTATAGCAAAAGGGCAAACGCGCATGGGACACAACCGCCAACATCCTCCTCCTCATCCGTATAGCAAAAGGCAAAAGGGCAAAAGGGCTCCTGCTCTTGGCTATGCATATGCTCTTATAGCCTCCTCCTCCTCCTCCAACGGGGCGTAAGAGGGCAAGAGAAAACATGTTGAGTATTGAACAGAAAAACGTATTACGCAAATATAGTAGTTACTGTGCTGTATGTGTCTATTCGACAAGTTCAATCCTGTTACAATTAGCACACACCAGAATTGATTGTAGAATAAGCTAATGCTGTATGCCTTCATCCAGCAAGAGAAAACATGTTGACTATTAAACAGAAAATAACTTATAATGCAAACATAGTAGTTACTGTGCTGTATGTGTCTATTCGACAAGACTAGTTCAATCCTGTTACAATTAGCACACACTAGAATAGATTGTAGAACAAGCTAATGTTGTATGTCTTTATCCGACATAACAAAACATGTTGACAAGTAGTGTTGAAAAGAGAAAAAACTTTTAACGCTATTGTGCTGTATGCTTCTATTCGACAAGAGAAGTTACAATTAGCACACACTAGAAGTGATTGTAGAACAAAACGAAACAGGTTTACAATTAGTGTTTGGAACAGGAAAAATTTATAACGCGAAACATTATGAGATTTGAAATCTACATTATAAGATTAATCTCTCTGTTGATACAATCGCACTTCTATGCAATCAGCACGCACGAGTTGTATATCTCCGTCCGACCTACTTCTACATAATCACTGCAGATAAAATGATTTTACTACTTAGCAGGGAATACTATGAATAATCCTTGGCCTAAGGAGATGGATTCTTGCGTGATTCTAACACACGCAACAGAAAAATATGCATAGATTTCGAACTCTGATTTTGTTACAACAGAAAAAAAATGGATTCAAACCCTGTTCTCTTATCACAAACACCATAGGGAAACAAAAAACTATAGGATTTTTAGATCCCAGGAGGGAGAGGAATTGATGTACTTCCTCTTAAATCATTAATCACTATTGTTGTTGTTTGAGTCATCAGTCCACAGACTGGTTTGACGCAGCTCTCCATGCCACCCTATCCTGTGCTAACCTTTTCATTTCTACGTAACTATTGCATCCTACATCTGCTCTAATCTGTTTGTCATATTCATACCTTGGTCTACCCCTACCGTTCTTACCGCCTACACTTCCTTCAAAAACCAACTGAACAAGTCCTGGGTGTCTTAAGATGTGTCCTATCATTCTATCTCTTCTTCTCGTCAAATTTAGCCAAACCGATCTCCTCTCACCGATTCGATTCAGTATCTCTTCATTCGTGATTCGATCTATCCATCTCACCTTCAGCATTCTTCTGTAACACCACATTTCAAAAGCTTCTATTCTCTTTCTCTCTGAGCTAGTTATCGTCCATGTTTCACTTCCATACAATGCCACGCTCCACACAAAAGTCTTCAAAAACATCTTTCTAATTATCAATGTTTGAAGTGAGCAAATTTCTTTTCTTAAGAAAGCTCTTCCTTGCTTGTGCTAGTCTGCATTTTATGTCCTCCATACTTCTGCCATCGTTAGTTATTTTACTACCCAAGTAAGAATATTCATCTACTTCCTTTAAGACTTCGTTTCCTAATCTAATATTTCCTGCATCACCTGCCTTCGTTCGACTGCACTCCATTACTTTTGTTTTGGACTTATTAATTTTCATCTTGTACTCCTTACCCAAGACTTCATCCATACCATTCAGCAACTTCTCGAGATCTTCTGCAGTCTCAGATAAAATAACAATATCATCGGCAAATCTCAAGGTTTTGATTTCTTCTCCTTGGACTGTGATTCCCTTTCCAAATTTCTCTTTGATTTCCTCTACTGCCTGTTCTATGTAAACACTGAAAAGGAGAGGGGACAAACTGCAGCCTTGCCTCACTCCTTTCTGGACTTCTGCTTCTTTTTCAAAGCCCTCGATTCTTATAACTGCAGAGTGATTTTTATATAGATTGTAGATAATTCCCCGTTCTCGGTATCTGATCCCTATCATCTTCAGAATCATAAATAGCTTGGTCCAATCAACATTATCGAATGCCTTTTCTAGATCTACGAATGCCATGTACGTGGGCTTGTCCTTCTTGATTCGATCCTCTAAGATCAGACGTAAGGTCAGGATTGCTTCACGTGTTCCTACATTTCTTCTGAAGCTAAAATGATCTCCCAACTCAGCTTCAACTTGTCTTTCCATTCTTCTGTAAATAATACGTGTTAAAATTTTGCAGGTATGAGATACTAAACTAATGCTGCGATAGTTTTTCACACCTGTCAGCACCGGCTTTCTTCAGAATAGGCATAACAACATTCTTCCGAAAATCGGATGGGAATTCTCCGGTCTCACACATCTTGCACACTAAATGAAATAACCTTGCCATGCTGGTTTCTCCTAAGGCAGTCAGTAATTCAGAGGGAATGCCATCAATTACAGGTGCCTTGTTCCTATTGAGGTCACTCACAGCTCTATCAATCTCTGACCTCAAAATTGGGTATTCCTTTTCATCAGCATCAACAGCCTCTTCATGTTCCAGAACCAAATTATCTACATCGTTACCTTGATACAACTGTTGGATATGCTCCTGCCATCTTTCTGCTTTGTCTTCTTTCCCTAGAAGTGGCTTTCCATCTGAGCTCTTAATATTCATACACCTAGATTTCCTTTCTCCAAAGGTTTCCTTGATTTTCCTGTATGCCGCATCTACCTTTCCTACAACCATACAACCTTCGACATCCTTGCACTTCTCCTTCAGCCATTCTTCCTTAGCTACCTTGCACTTTCTATCCACTTGATTCTTTAATCGCCTGTATTCTTTTCTGCCCTCTTCATTTCTAGCATTCTTGTATTTTCGTCGTTCATCAATCAGGTCTAGTATCTCCTGAGTTATCCACTGATTCTTAGTTGATCTTTTCTTCCTTCCTAACATTTCTTCAGCAGCCCTACTGACTTCATTTTTCATGAGACTCCACTCTTCCTCTATAGTGTTTCCTTCAGCCTTTTTATTTGGTCCTCGTGCAACATGTTCCTTGAAACAATCCCTCACACTCTTTTCTTTCAACTTGTCTAGACCCCATCTTTTTGCATTCTTTCCTTTATTCAATTTCTTCAACTTCAGATGGCATTTCGTGACCAACAAGTTGTGGTCAGAGTCCACGTCTGCTCCTGGGAAAGTTTTGCAATCCAACATCTGGTTTCTGAATCTCTGCCTAATCATAATGAAGTCTATTTGATACCTTCCAGTGTCTCCAGGTCTCGTCCACGTATACAGCCGCCGTTTGTGGTGTTTGAACCAAGTTTTTGCAAGGACTAAATTATGATCAGTGCAGAATTCAACCAACCGACTTCCTCTTTCGTTCCTTTGTCCCAATCCAAATTCTCCTACTGTACTACCTTCTCTTCCTTGGCCTACAACTGCATTCCAGTCTCCCATCAGAATTAGATTCTCATCACCTTTTACATATCGTATTAAATCTTCTATCTCCTCATATATTCTTTCGATTTCTTCATCATCCGCTGAACAAGTAGGCATATAGACCTGCTCTATTGTGGTGGACATTGGTTTGGTGTCTATCTTGACGACAATAATTCTTTCACTATGCTGGTCGTAGTAGCTTACCCGCTGCCCTATTTTCTTATTCATTATTAAACCAACTCCTGCATTTCCCCTGTTTGATTTTGTGTTGATAATTCGGTAGTCGCCTGACCAAAAATATTGTTCTTCCTGCCAACGTACTTCACTTATACCAACTACATCTAACTTTAGCCTATCCATCTCCCTTTTCAGATTCTCTAACTTACCACTACGATTCAAACTTCTAACATTCTACGCTCCGACTCGCAGAATGTCAGTATCCATCTTCCTGATGATCGCCCCCTCTCGTGTAGTCCCCACCCGGAGATCCAAACGGGGGACTTGTTTACCTCCGAAATATTTTACCCGGGAGGAAGCCATTATCAGTGCATCATTCATACAGAGAGAGAGCTGCATGTCCTCGGGAGGTAGTTACGGCTGTAGTTTCCCGTTGCTTTCAGCCGTGTAGCAGTATCAACACAGCTAAGCCATGTTGAGTATTATTACAAGGCCGTATCAGTCAATCATCTAGACTGGCGCCCTTGCAACTACCGAAAAGCTGCTACCCCCCTTTCGATGAACCATTCGTTAGTCTGGTCTCTCAACAGATACCCATCCGATATGGTTGCACCTGCGGCTCATTGGGACACGCAAGCCTCCCCACCGCGGCAAGGTCACATGGTTCGCAGAGGAGAAATCACTGTTATTATGCAGATAAAATAACGCAAGGCAATACGATTTTCCTCAACTCTATCTTCCATTGATATTCATATTATAATTTAAAAACAACAGCCTATACTTACTATCTTCTTTTAATCCCGGGAATCGAACACGTGATTACATGATTGTGCAACGATAACGCTGTAATCATTGACAGAAGGGAAACTCCAAGTCAGCGGAACGATAGAAATAGAGGATAGATGTACTTACTTACAAAACAATAATCGCTACTACTACTATTGATGTGATTAGCGCGCACAGGCTATATGCTACTAGGAATCGAACCCCCACCTACATAGTAGGACGGTACTGACACAAAATACGTTTAGAACACACAATGTTTAAAATCGATATACGAAATACAGAATTAAACGTTACATTTCTCTTTAAAGTATAATCACCACATCACGATTAACATTGCAGTTGGAACCGACTATCTTACGATCCGGAGGCTAACACGTCGCCAACCTTACAGTCTAAAGAGCTAAGATACAGCTTCTATTATTTGCCTCGTATGAAAATGAGAAACTGCGGAAACGCATCTTCAGATTGCGGTTCGAACCTGCCCGCTCTAAGCTGATAGTTGCAAGCAGTAGCATGTGAATTAACGGTAAAACAATAAACATTGCCTACTATTACTCTGCTTCGTAAAATTACACAAGGTGCATCCGGTTTTCGTAGGCATTGACGTGTAAGTCATTAAAACTGCACAGTAGAAAGGCATGCACATACCTGAGATTAATAATACTTACACACTGAAAGGGAAAATAACAGATCTGCATTTAACACACGGTACAATCAATGTAAATATTTGCATGCAGCGAGCTGGCTGGCTCGCGACCGGAAATAAGCGTTAAATTACTAATAACACAGCAGTGTGCGTCCACTTCATGTCGTGGCTTACGGAGGAATATTGTACCAGGTTAAGATTACGTAGATTTTAAATTGCCCGCCACCACATGCATAAGGTGGCAACAGTGAGGTTTAGCCTCGTCAAGATGGGAGCAGTCATATTAGCGTGTTTTGTTTAAAATTCCACGCCCGCGTGACAGCTGTCATCTTCACAGGTGTCAAAAAGCATGTGGATTTTACATTCCGCGTCACTACGTGCAATAGGTGGCAGCAAACAAGTTTAGCGCCGTGAAGATGGCAGCAGTGAAAGCGATGCTCTATTGTCCTTAAAAGTGAGATTAGGGTCCGTTAAGATGACAGCTGTCTTAAAAAACGTGACCAAGCATGTGGCTTTGTTTACAATCAAGAGCACGTGACATCGCGTTCACGTGGTATGCTGCGTCAGCACGCGAAGATCAAAATCCCCACCCACGTCGTTAGAAATTGTCAAAAGCACGTAGATTTTAAATTCCGTGTTCTACGTCGTAAGTTAGTGCTGCCATCTTTAACCACGTGCACTTGTTGAACAACTGAACACATCTAACCCCACCGCTGCCATTTTAAGCATGTAAGGGGAGTCGCGGAATTTAAAAATCCACATGCTTCTTGACACCCGTCATGTCGTTTGAGCACACGTGGACGCGGAATATAAACAAATGAACGTGGCTAACCTCAGTGCTACCATCTTGACAACGCCAAACCTCACTGCCACCATCCTAAACATGTAGGGAGCGCGGAATGTAAATGATCTTGACAGGACTTAGCCACGATCCTGAAACCAGAGGGTCTAACCTCGACATACCCTTTCCCGGTACCATCTTGGAGGGGTCTAAGGCAATCTGCCCTTCCCGACACAGTTTTCATACCAGCTGCCCTTCTCGACAAGACCCTTCACGACACAGTTTTCATGCCAGCTGCCCTTCTCGACAAGACCCTTCCCGACATAGTTTTCATGCAAGCTGCCCTGCTCGACAAGACCCTTCCCGACATAGTTTTCATGCAAGCTGCCCTTCTCGACAAGACCCTTCCCGACACAGTTTTCATGCCAGCTGCCCTTCTCGACAAGACCCTTCCCGACATAGTTCTCATGCAAGCTTCACTTCCCGATGAGACCATTCCCGAGCTCCTCTTCTCGATAAGACCCTTTCCGATAGTGTTTTGCTATTTGTTTTACGTCGCACCGACACGGATATTTCTTTTGGCGGCGATGGGGCAGGAAAGGCCTAGGAATGGCAAAAAGAGGTTGTGGACTTAAGGTACAGCCCCAGCATTTCCCTGGTGTGAAAATGCGAAATCACGGAAAACCATCTTCAGGGCTGCCGACAGTGAGGACCGAACCCACTATCTCCCGGATGCAAGTTCACAGCTGCGCGCTCCTAACCGCACGGCCAACTCCCCCGGTCGACATAGTTTTATTGCAAGTTGCTTTACGTCGCACCGACACAGATAGGTCTTTTGGCGACGATGGGACAGGAAAGGGCTAGGAATGCGAAAGAAGCGGCCGTAGCCTTAATTAAGGTACAGCCCCAGCATTTGCCGGGTGTGAAAGTGGGAAACCACGAAAAACCATCTTCAGGGCAGCCGACAGTGGGGTTCGAACCCACTATCTCCCGGATGCGAACTCACAGTTGCGCGCTCCTAACCGCACGGCCAAGTCGCCGGGTGACATAGTTTTAAGGCAAACTGCCCTTCTCGACATGACACTAGCATAGCGGGGGCTGGATTAAGGCTAGCTGCCCTTCTCGACATGACACCATCTTGGAGGAGTCTAACCTTACCGGACAATAGTTTTATTGTAAGA
This sequence comes from Anabrus simplex, assembly GCF_040414725.1. Lineage (NCBI taxonomy): Eukaryota > Metazoa > Arthropoda > Insecta > Orthoptera > Tettigoniidae > Anabrus > Anabrus simplex. Next base: position 3,072,253 of record NC_090277.1, read on the forward strand.
TGCCCTTCTCGAGACTCTCTTAGAGTAGCGACCTAATGTCTCTGGGTTAGCTGCCCTTCTCGACAATGTAACGTTACGGAGCTCAGGTAAGTCCCTGCACCTCCGACGAGACATAGCCAAGTTCCTCCTCCTTCTCCAACTCTAACGGGCTTAGCACCGTTCCTCCTCCTCCTCCTCCCAGAGTTAAGCTCATTCCCTCCTCCTCCTCCGCAGAGATGACGTCAACATGGACATGCTTGTTTAGTCATGTTCGTTAACAAGGTTACTCTCTAGTAACCTTATGCCTTTACGAAAGATGTAAAGGGAATGCAATAAGTAGAACGTTATAAATTTAACAAAATAAAATGTTTACTTACAAACTAATACTAGTTGTTTATCCTATTCCTACATGTAATGTTAAAATGACATCGTTGTTGTAATTGATGTGTGTCTTCACACAATAATACGTCTACGACGTAATTCGTCTTCTATTTCTTGAACCTCTCGTTCATACACTGTGTATCCAGCATCTTGATAAGCTCTTGGGAGTTGTAACGTTCAACGAGTAAGTTAATGTCTTTACAGTGTCTTACATCTGCATAGGGTAACAGAGATTTGCTAATACGTGTAGACAGTTGATGCGTAGGAAACAGAAGAACTTGTTTTGATGTAGTATGTGCTTCTCCAATGTTATCAGTTAATAAAAACTTATCACGGTTTGATTGAAAAGGAGCGGTAAATTCTTCTACTACAACTTGCTTCTCTTCTTGAGTTGATTGCACTGCAACAGAACGTGTAGTCGGCTTAGAAAAGCTCCGATGGAAAAGAAAGGTTGAGTTCTTCTTTTTATTCTTTATGCATCTCCTCTTTATCTCGTTGTGTGAGTTCAGTAACAGAACTTTTAGTAAGCTGAGACGATGTTATATCATTCACGCTTTCCACTTTTAGTCAATATTTCTATGCGTTCCACTGGTAGATTATTTAAACAAATGTGTTAAGAATTTACATGTCATGTGAGATTATCACGTCTGTTGAATATAGCAGTACACTGTTTGCATGCATATATTCCGAAGTTATGCTTTACAGCTTTATGTATTTCGTATGGAACAAATGATCTACATTATTTTACACAAATATGTACGTAATAAACTAAAAATACACACTTCACAAGAAAGGTCTTCGGACGAACATCAATAACTATAGAGGCATCTCTTTACTCCCAATAACATGTAAGATACTCTAAAGTAATATTGAGAAGAGTTGAAATATAAGCAGACCATCTCATTGGTGAGTAAGTAGTATAATTGCATGGTTCGGGCGCCGCCACCGCCACCGGGCTCCCAAGGGCCACCTCCACCACCACCACAGCCAGAGGCCTCCCAGATGCCTCCTCCACCACCACCACCACCACAGCCAGAGGCCTCCTCCACCACCCGCGGGAAATTTGAATTTGTAAACAAAGCCACGTGCTTTCTGACAGCTGTCATCGACAACAACGCATCGCTAACCTCAGTACTGCCATCTTGACGGGCCTAAACCTCAGTAGTGCCAACTTAACCTAACTAGCGCGAGATAAACAAAGCCACGTGCTTTTTGACAGCCACGTGCTTTTTGACAGACAACAACGCATCGCTAACATTAGTACTGCCATCTTGACAGGCCTAAACCTCAGTAGTACCAACTTAACCTAACTAGCGTGTGGTAAACAAAGCCACGTGCTTTTTGACAGCCACGTGCTTTTTTGACAGCTGTCATCCGGCATCTTTAAACCACAGAGCACTGTGCTGCCCTCTTTATCGTAGTAGATGTAAAATTCGTCACCTGTCATCGGCAGTGCTACCATTTGGCGGGCCTAAACCTTAGTGCTACCACCTTAACCTCACTAGCGTGAGATAAACAAATCCACGTGCAGCTGTCATCCGCCATCTTTAATCCAGAGAGGACCGTGCTGCCCTCTTTAGCTACTTACCTTTGAAATGTGGTACGTCACAGCAGTCATACGCCATCTTGCATCGGAAACCTCAGAGCTGCACTCTTTAGCTAGATACCTTTGAAATGTAGTGGCGGCAAATTCCACGTGCTCTTGTTTGGAAACAAAGCAACGTGCAGCTGTCAACCGCTATCTTTAATCCAGAGAGCACCGTGCTGCCCTCTTTAGCTACTTACCTTTGAAATGTGGTACGTCACAGCTGTCATCCGCCACCTTGCATCGCAAACCTCAGTGCTGCACTCTTTAGCTAGATACCTTTGAAATGTAGTGGCGGCAAATTCTTTATGCTCCTGTTTGGAAACAAACCTATGCGCTTTTTTGTCAGCTATCATAAGCCATCATTAATCTAGAGAGCACCGTGCTGCCCTCTATGTGGTGGGGGTAAATTCTACACGCTCTGGTTTGGAAACAAACCCATGTGCTTTTCTGACAGCTGTCAACCGCCAGAGAGCACCGTGCTGCCCTCTTTATGCCGGTGGCAAATTCTACGTGCTTTTTGACAGCTGTCATCCGCCATCTTTAATCAAGAGAGCACCGTGCTGCCCTCTTTAGCTACATACCTTTGAAATGTGCTGGCGGCAAATTCCACGTGCTCTTGTTTAGTAAAGAAAGCCACGTGCTATTTTGACAGCTATCATCCGCCATCTTTAATCAATAGAGCACTGTGCTGCTATCATGCGGGTAATTTCGTCAGCTGTCATCCACCATCTTTAATCTACAGAGCGCCGTGCTGCTCTCTGTAGTAGCGGGCAATTTGAAAAGTTCTGTTACTTGTCATCCGTCATCTTTAATCAACAAAGCTTCGTACTGCTATCTTTAGCTACATACATTTAACATGTGGTGGCGGATAATTTGAAAATAAAAAACCTTCCGTTAGCTATCATCCGCAATCTTTATTCAACAGAGCATCGTGCTGCTATCTCTAGCTACATACATTTAACATGTGGTGACGGCAATTTGAAATTCTATCTAGATGCCATCTTTAATCAACAGAGCACCGTGCTGCTATCTCTTTGAATTGTGGTGACGGATAATTTGAAATTCCGTTAGCTATCATCATTAAACATTATCCTCCTCCTCCCCTACAACCTCCGCCTCCTCCTCCTCCTCTGTCAAGGCATAACTTCATCGAACACGCATCGCGAAGGCAAGTGTGTGCAGCGATATGCATGTTTAGACTTGCGGATTACGAAAGAAACATAACAAGACTTGAATCGAACACTGCACTCGATGTCGTTAACTTCAACATGTGATTAAAACATTGCCTGGTGTGTTCAGAACACTACATAAGTAGAATCGAACGCTGTACAACATGTTAGGGGATATCTTTGTTCTAAGAAGATCAGATTGAAACATAACAAGACTAGAATCGAACACTGCACTCGATGTCGTTAACCTTAACATGTGATCAGAACATTGATCGATGTGTTCAGATCACTAAACAAGTAGAACCGAACGCTGTACAACATGTTAGGGGATACCTTTGTTCTAAGAAAATTAGATTGAAACATAACAAGACTAGAATCGAACACTGCACTCGATACAACATGTAATCAGAACATTGATTGATGTGTTCAGATCACTAAACAAGTAGAACCGAACACTGTACAACATGTCAGGGGATAACCTTGTTCTAAGAAAATTACAACAAGACTAGAACTGAACACTGCACAACATGTTAGGGGATACCTTTGTTCTAAGAAGATCAGATTGAAGCATAACAAGACTACAATTGAACACTGCACTCGATACAACATATGATCAGAACATTGATTGATGTGTTCAGATCACTAAACAAGTAGAAGCGAACACTGTACAACATGTTAGGGGATACCTTTGTTTAGATTGAAACATAACAAGACTAGAATCGAACACTGCACTCGATGTCGTTAACCTTAACATGTGATCCGATACAACATGTTAGGGGATACCTTTGTTCTAAGAAAATTAGATTGAAACATAGCAAGACTAGAATCGAACACTGTAAGAACATTGTTTGATGTGTTCAGAGCAAAAGTACATCTTCAATGATTTACCTAGTGTAAAAATCAAAAACACACACTGTGCACATATCGCATAGCTATCTCGCCTATCACTTGCCTAGTATGAAAATCAAAAACACACTGTGCACATATCGCATAGCTAACTCGGCAACACTTCAAATGATTTGCATAGTACGAAAAAATCTATACCGCGTAGCTAACTCGTTCATCACACTGCTAAGACGCTTAGTAATTGCAAATACACTGATATATATCATACGAAAATCAAGAAAGCACACTGCGTAGCAACTCGCTCGGGTCACTCGCTTAGTAATTGCAACACGACTAGAACACTGATACAGGTTACTCTTTTTTTCTCGAAACACACAAACACACGGATAAGAATGTTCCGAGATACTACATACTTACATGTTTAAAAAAATAGGGGGATGAAAGATCATAAATTATATGTACACATGTTGTCTCCTCCAAGTTGTAAGACGAAATAGACGCAGTACTGCGAGTTTCCGCTCTAGCTGGCGAACGGAAGTAGCATGATATCTCAGCAAAGAAAAATACGCGTGAGCTTGCATACACGCAAGTCAGACACAATGATGGATAACGCGATTCAAATCCTGGCAACTTATGCCGTCAGGAAGGGCATCCGGCTAGACCATGTTATGACGATCGCGCAGGTCCCTCGCCTAGCATTTCCTATTTTTTTACGGCTTCCGACATTAGGAGTTCGAAACTGCTATCTCCCGAAGTAGCGGGAATGATTGCGGGTACAAGAGTGTTGAGGGTGATTCATTTGTCGGATGGAGGCGTTAAACTGTGTCCAGGCTTCTTCGGTAGGAGTAGGCTATGTGCCGGCACTGAGATATCTAGTTATAAAACCCGCTACAACAAATTTATCGCGTATACTGCGATATAAAATCCTAGTCAGGAAGGGTAACCGGTCGTAAAACTATGGTGTATGATCTAAGAGGCGGGGTGTGCAAAAAAGCCAGCATTAAGTAAGGGCTGCTGATAGGGGGCGTTAAACCTTGTGCAGGCTCTTTCGAAAATGATTGTGAGTACAAGACGTTGATGGTGATTCATCTGTCGCATGTAGGCAGTAAGCCTTGTGCAGGCTTCTTCGGTAGAAGTAGGCTACGTGCCGGTACCGGGATATCTAGTTATTAAACACACTATAACAAATTTATCGCGTATACTGCGATTTAAAATCCTAGTCAGGAAGGGTAACCGGTCGTAAAACTATGGTGTATTATCTAAGAGGCGGGGTGTGCAAAAAAGCTAGCATTAAGTAAGGGCTGTTGATGGGGACGTTAAACCTTATGCAGACTCCTTCAAAAATTATTGTGAGTACAAGAGTGTTAAGGGTGATTCATTTGTCGGATGGAGGCGTTAAGCTGTGTGCAGGCTTCTTCGGTAGGAGTAGGCTATGTGCTGGTACATGGGTTTTACCCTCTCCCTACTATTCTATGTTACATTCTTAGGTAGTTTCGAGGGCGTGCAAAAAAGCTAGCATTAAGTAAGGGCTGTTGATGGAGGGGTGTTAAACCTTGTACAAGCTCCTTCAACAGGAGTAGCCTACATGCCGGCGCCGTGCAGGCTCTTTCGATAGGAGTGGGCTATATGCTGGCACTGTGTTTTAACCTCTCCGTACAATCATGATATTTTATGTTAGGAACTTACACGGGCTGAATGCTACTCAGCTAAGAAGACGTTCTGTGAGTTACAAGTAGCTTATCACCAGGCAGTGTCTTCGTTCAAGGTTACTACAGCCGGAAGATGCGTGTACAATTTCAGCCAACACATGCATTCCGCACATCGCTCTGAATGACTGCGCCGATACAACTTCAAAGACTGTGAAACAAAAAAATGTAACCTATAGCCTACAGTTTGGTTTAGTGTGCATGCCTCTCACCCGGCAGTCTCGGGTTCGATTCTCTTGGGATTAAAAATGTTTTACAGATTTTAAATCGCAAGAACTTGTTTTAAGACTAGTTGCCCTTCCTGATGCAAAACTGGCAGTATCTAGCCTCTTACATCATACACTATTGTTTTCGACCGGTTGCCCTTCCTGACGTCAAAGAACTGGGATTAAGAATCTGTTTTACAACTAGATGCTCTTTTTAACACGAGAATCGGGGTTTTACAGCTAGATGCACTTCTTAGATTTTAAATCGCTGTATCAGGAACTATTGTTTTACAGCCGGATGCCCTTCCTGACGCAAAACTTAGATTTTAAATCGCAAGAATTTGTTTTAAGACTAGTTACCCTTCCTGGCGCAAAACTGGTAGTATCTAGCCTCTTACATCATATACTATTGTTTTCGACCCGTTGCCCTTCCTGACGTCAAAGAACTAGGATTAAGAATCTGTTTTGTTTTAAGACTAGTTGCCCTTCCCGACGCAAAACTGGCAGTATCTAGCCTCTTACATCATACACTATTGTTTTCAACCGGTTGCCCTTCCTGACGTCAAAGAACTCGGATTAAGAATCTGTTTTACAACTACTTGCACTTTCTAACACGACAATCGGGGATTTACAGCTAGATGCACTTCTTAGATTTTAAATCGCTGTATCACGAACTATTGTTTTACAGCCGGAGGCCCTTCCTGACGCAAAACTAAGATTTTAAATCGCAAGAATTTGTTTTAAGACTAGTTACCCTTCCTGACGCAAAACTGGCAGTATCTAGCCTCTTACATCATACACTATTGTTTTCGGCTGGTTGCCCTTCCTGACGTCAAAGAACTCGGATTAAGAATCTGTTTTACAACTAGATGCTCTTTTTAACACGAGAATCGGGGTTTTACAGCTAGATGCTCTCCTTAGATTTTAAATCGGTGGATCACGAACTATTGTTTTACAGCCGGATGCCCTTCCTGACGCAAAACTAAGATTTTTAAATCGCAAGAATTTGTTTTAAGACTAGTTGCCCTTCCTGACGCAAAACTGGCAGTATCTAGCCTCTTACGTCATACACTATTGTTTTCGACCGGTTGCCCTTCCTGACGTCAAAGAACTAGGATTAAGAATCTGTTTTGTTTTAAGACTAGTTGCCCTTTCTGATGCAAAACTGGCAGTATCTAGCCTCTTACATCATACACTATAGTTTTCGACCGTTTGCCCTTCCTGACGTCAAAGAACTCGGATTAAGAATCTGTTTTACAACTACTTGCACTTTCTAACACGAGAATCGGGGATTTAAAGCTAGATGCACTTCTTAGATTATAAATCGCTGTATCACGAACTATTGTTTTACAGCCGGATGCCCTTCCTGACGCAAAACTAAGATTTAAAATCAGAAGAATTTGTTTTAAGACTAGTTATGCTTCCTGACGTAAAACTGGCAGTATCTAGCCTCTTACATCATACACTATTGTTTTCGAACGGTTACCCTTCCTGACGTCAAAGAACTCGGATTAAGAATCTGTTTTACAACTAGATGCTCTTTTAACACGAGAATCGGGGTTTTACAGCTAGATGCACTTCTTAGATTTTTAATCGCTGTATCACGAACTATTGTTTTACAGCCGGATGCCCTTCCTGACGCAAAACTAATATTTTAAATCAGAAGAATTTGTTTTAAGACTAGTTACGCTTCCTGACGCAAAACTGGCAGTATCTAGCCTCTTACATCATACACTATTGTTTTCGACCGGTTACCCTTCCTGACGTCAAAGAACTCGGATTAAGAATCTGTTTTACAACTAGATGCTCTTTTTAACACGAGAATCGGGGTTTTACAGCTAGATGCACTTCTTAGATTTTTAATCGCTGTATCACGAACTATTGTTTTACAGCCGGATGCCCTTCCTGACGCAGAACTAAGATTTTTAAATCGCAAGAATTTGTTTTAAGACTAGTTGCCCTTCTTGACGCAAAACTGGCAGTATCTAGCCTCTTACACCATACACGCTTGTTTTCGACCGATTGCCCTTCCTGACGACAAAGAACTCGGATTAAGAATCTGTTTTACAACTAGATGCTCTTTTTAACACGAGAATCGGGGTTTTACAGCTAGATGCACTTCTTAGATTTTTAATCGCTGTATCACGAACTATTGTTTTACAGCCGGATGCCCTTCCTGACGCAAAACTAAGATTTTTAAATCGCAAGAATTTGTCTTAAGACTAGTTGCCCTTCCTGACGCAAAACTGGCAGTATGTAGCCTCTTACACCATACACTATTGTTTTCGACCGGTTGCCCTTCCTGACGTCAAAGAACTAGGATTAAGAACCTGTTTTACAACCAGACGCTCTTTTTAACACGAGAATGGGGGTTTTACAGCTAGATGCACTTCTTAGGTTTTAAATCGCTGTATCACGAACTATCGTTTTACAGCCGGATGCCCTTCCTGACGCAAAACTAAGATTTTAAATCACAAGAATTTGTTTTAAGACTAGTTGCCCTTCCTGACGCAAAACTGGCAGTATCTAGCCTCTTACATCCTACACTATTGTTTTCAACCGGTTGCCCTTCCTGACGTCAAAGAACTCGGATTAAGAATCTGTTTTACAACTACTTGCACTTTCTAACACGAGAATCGGGGATTTACAGCTAGATGCACTTCTTAGATTTTAAATCGCTGTATCACGAACTATTGTTTTACAGCTGGATGCCCTTCCTGACGCAAAACTAAGATTTTAAATCGCAAGAATTTGTTTTAAGACTAGTTACCCTTCCTGAAGCAAAAATGGCAGTATCTAGCCTCTTACATCATACACTATTGTTTTCGACCGGTTACCCCTCCTGACGTCAAAGAACTCGGATTAAGAATCTGTTTTACAACTAGATGCTCTTTTTAACACGAGAATCGGGGTTTTACAGCTAGATGCACTTCTTAGATTTTAAATCGCTGTATCGCGAACAATTGTTTTACAGCCGGATGCCCTTCCTGACGCAAAACTAAGATTTTTTAAATCGCAAGAATTTGTTTGGAGACTAGTTGCGCTTCCTGACGCAAAACTGGCAGTATCTAGCCTCTTACATCATACACTATTGTTTTCGACCGGTTGCCCTTCCTGGCGTCAAAGAACTAGGATTAAGAATCTGTTTTGTTTTAAGACTAGTTGCCCTTCCTGACGAAAAACTGGCAGTATCTAGCCTCTTACATCATACACTATTTTTTTCGATCGGTTGCCCTTCCTGACGTCAAAGAACTCGGATTAAGAATCTGTTTTACAACTACTTGCACTTTCTAACACGAGAATCGGGGATTTACAGCTAGATGCACTTCTCAGATTTTAAATCGCTGTATCACGAACTGTTGTTTTACAGCCGGATGCCCTTCCTGACGCAAAACTAAGATTTTAAATCGCAAGAATTTGTTTTAAGACTACTTACCCTTCCTGACGCAAAACTAGCAGTATCTAGCCTCTTATATCATATACTATTGTTTTCGACCGGTTGCCCTTCTTGACGTCAATGAACTAGGAATAAGAATCTGTTTTACAACTAGATGCTCTTTTTAACACCAGAATCGGGGTTTTACAGCTAGATGCACTTCTTAGATTTTAAATCGGTGGATCACGAACTATTGTTTTACAGCCGGATGCCCTTCCTGACGCAAAACTAAGATTTTTAAATCGCAAGAATTTGTTTTAAGACTAGTTGCCCTTCCAGACGCAAAACTGGCAGTATCTAGCCTCTTACATCATACACTATTGTTTTCGACCGGTTGCCCTTCCTGACGTCAAAGAACTCGGATTAAGAATCTGTTTTACAACTAGATGCTCCTTTTAACACGAGAATCGGGATTTTACAGCTAGATGCACTTCTTAGATTTTAAATCGCTGTATCACGAACTATTGTTTTACAGCCGGATGCCCTTCCTGACCCAAAACTAAGATTTTTAAATCGCAAGAATTTGTTTTAAGACTAGTTGCCCTTCCTGACGCAAAACTGGCAGTATCTAGCCTCTTACATCATACACTATTGTTTTCGACCGGTTGCCCTTCCTGACGTCAAAGAACTAGGATTAAGAATCTGTTTTGTTTTAAGACTAGTTGCCCTTCCTGACGAAAAACTGGCAGTATCTAGCCTCTTACATCATACACTATTGTTTTCGACCGGTTGCCCTTCCTGACGTCAAAGAACTAGGATTAAGAATCTGTTTTGTTTTAAGACTAGTTGCCCTTCCTGACGAAAAACTGGCAGTATCTAGCCTCTTACAAAATACGATATAGTTTTCGGCTGGTTGCCCTTCCTGACGTCAAAGAACTCGGATTAAGAATCTGTTTTACAACTAGATGCTCTTTTTAACACGAGAATCGGGGATCTACAGCTAGATGCTCGCCGGATGCCATTCCTGACGGCATAAGTTGCCAGGATTTGAATCGCGGTATCCATCATTGTGTCTGACTTGTGTCTGACCGTGTGTGTTTCGAGAAAAAAAAGAGTAACCTGTATCAGTGTTCTAGTCGTATTGCAATTACTAAGCGAGTGACCCGAGTGAGTTGGCAACGCAGTATGCTTTCTTGATTTTCGTATGACATATATCAGTGTATTTGCAATTACTAAGCGTCTTAGCAGTGTGATGAACGAGTTAGCTACGCGGTATAGATTTTTTCGTACTAAGCAAATCATTTGAAGTGTTGCCGAGTTAGCTATGCGATATGTGCACAGTGTGTTTTTGATTTTCATACTAGGCAAGTGATAGGCGAGATAGCTATGCGATATGTGCACAGTGTGTGTTTTTGATTTTTACACTAGGTAAATCATTGAAGATGTACTTTTGCTCTGAACACATCAAACAATGTTCTTACAGTGTTCGATTCTAGTCTTGCTATGTTTCAATCTAATTTTCTTAGAACAAAGGTATCCCCTAACATGTTGTATCGGATCACATGTTAAGGTTAACGACATCGAGTGCAGTGTTCGATTCTAGTCTTGTTATGTTTCAATCCAATTATCTTAGAACAAAGGTATCCCCTAACATGTTGTACAGTGTTCGGTTCTACTTGTTTAGTGATCTGAACACATCAATCAATGTTCTGATCATATGTTGTATCGAGTGCAGTGTTCAATTCTAGTCTTGTTATGTTTCAATCTGATCTTCTTAGAACAAAGGTATCCCCTAACATGTTGTGCAGTGTTCGGTTCTAGTCTTGTTCTAATTTTCTTAGAACAAGGTTGTCCCCTGACATGTTGTACAGTGTTCGCTTCTACTTGTTTAGTGATCTGAACACATCGATCAATGTTCTGATCACATGTTAAGGTTAACGACATCGAGTGTAGTGTTCGATTCTAGTCTTGTTATGTTTCAATCTAATTTTCTTAGAACAAAGGTACCCCCTAACATGTTGTACAGTGTTCGGTTCTACTTGTTTAGAGATCTGAACACATCAATCAATGTTCTGATCACATGTTAAGGTTAACTACATCGTGTGCAGTGTTCGATTCTAGTCTTGTTATGTTTCGATCTGATCTTCTTAGAACAAAGGTATCCCCTATCATGTTGTACAGCGTTCGATTCTACTTATGTAGTGTTCTGAACACACCAGACAATGTTTTAATCACATGTTGAAGTTAACGACATCGAGTGCAGTGTTCGATTCAAGTCTCGTTATGTTTCTTTCGTAATCCGCAAGTATAAACATGCATATCCCTGCACACTCTTGCCTTCGCGAAGCGTGTTCGATGAAGTTATGCCTTGACAGAGGAGGAGGAGGAGGCGGAGGTTGTAGGGGGTGAGGAGGAGGAGGAAGAGCAGGAGGTAGAGGAGGAGTCGTATAATCTCCTTCAAGATAGTAGATGAGAGGTTAGGTTAGCGAATGCACTAATGTTTAATGATGATAGCTAACGGAATTTCAAATTATCCGTCACCACAATACAAAGGGATAGCAGCATGGTGCTCTGTTGATTAAAGATGTCATCTAGATAGAATTTCAAATTGCCGTCACCGCATGTTAAACGTATGTAGCTAGAGATAGCAGCACGATGCTCTGTTGAATAAAGATGGCGGATGATAGCTAACGGAAGGTTTTTTATTTTCAAATTATCCGCCACCACATGTTAAATATATGTAGCTAAAGATTGCAGTACGAAGCTTTGTTGATTAAAGGTGACGGATGACAAGTAACAGAACTTTTCAAATTGCCCGCTACTACAGAGAGCAGCACGGCGCTCTGTAGATTAAAGATGGTGGATGACAGCTGACGAAATTACCCGCATGATAGCAGCACAGTGCTCTATTGATTAAAGATGGCGGATGATAGCTGTCAAAAAAGCACGTGGCTTTGTTTACTAAACAAGAGCACGTGGAATTTACCGCCACCACATTTCAAAGGTATGTAGCTAAAGAGGGCAGCACTGTGCTCTGTTGATTAAAGATGGCGGATGACGGCTGTCAAAAAGCGCGTGAGTTTGTAAAGCACGTGGAATTTGCCACCGGCATAAAGAGGGCAGCACGGTGCTCTCTGGCGGTAGACAGCTGTCAGAAAAGCACATGGGTTTGTTTCCAAACAAGAGCGTGTAGAATTTACCACCCCCACATAGAGGGCAGCACGGTGCTCTCTGGATTAAAGATGGCGGATGATAGCTGTCAAAAAAAGCGCATAAGTTTGTTTCCAAACAAGAGCATACAGAATTTTTCAAATTGCCGCCACTACATTTCAAAGGTATCTAGCTAAAGAGTGCAGCACTGAGGTTTGCGATGCAAGATGACGGATGACAGCTGTGACGTACCACATTTCAAAGGTAAGTAGCTAAAGAGGGCAGCACGGTGCTCTCTGGATTAAGGATGGCGGATGACAGCTGCACGTGGCTTTGTTTCCAAACAAGAGCACGTGGAATTTGCCGCCACTACATTTCAAAGGTACTAGCTAAAGAGTGCAGCACTGAGGTTTGCGATGCAAGATGGCGGATGACAGCTGTGACTACCACATTTCAAAGGTAAGTAGCTAAAGAGGGCAGCACGGTGCTCTCTGGATTAAAGATGGCGGATGACAGCTGTCAAAAAAGCACGTGGCTTTGTTTCCAAACAAGAGCATAAAGAATTTTCCGCCACTACATTTCAAAGGTATCTAGCTAAAGAGTGCAGCACTGAGCTTTCGGATGCAAGATGGCGGATGACAGCTGTGACGTACCACATTTCAAAGGTAAGTAGCTAAAGAGGGCAGCACTGTGCTCTATGGATTAAAGATGGCGGATGACAGCTGCACGTAGATTTGTTTATCACACGCTAGTGAGGTTAAGTTGGTAGCACTAAGGTTTAGGCCCGCCAAGATGGCAGCACTGCCGATGACAGGTGACGAATTTACATCTACTACGATAAAGAGGGCAGCACAGTGCTCTGTGGTTTAAAGATGGCGGATGACAGCTGTCAAAAAAGCACGTTTACCACGCGCTAGTTAGGTTAAGTTGGTACTACTCAGATTTAGGCCCGTCAAGATGGCAGTACTGAGGTTAGCGATGCGTTGTTGTCGATGACAGCTGTCAAAAAGCACGTGGCTTTGTTTACAAATTCAAATTTCCCGCGGGTGGTGGAGGAGGCATCTGGGAGGCCTCTGGCTGTGGTGGTGGTGGAGGTGGCCTCTGGGAGCCCGGTGGCGGTGGCGGCGGCAGAACTGTCCAATTATACTACTTTCAATGTTCAATAATAATAATATTTGAAGATCATAGGTACAAGAACAGCTGGAACCACAACTTTCATCTTTTGGTCATGCCTCGACGGGCAACACAAAACCCCGTTCCTCAATACATACGGGACGACATGTTCCCCAGAAGAAAGGGTTTCAATAATAGGGGCCAGAACATGATCTTCACGTTGATATTTTTCGATATCCCTAAACAACATGGGGGCATCACTTAGAATGGCATTAACGCCCGATGGTATGGGCGTGGGCAGTGACGAATTATCTTCATGTTCATTGGTCTCCACATCCTGAGAAAACAAGCGGCTTAGCCCATCCCCTGATATGCCTCACATCAAATCCTGATGGCCCAGCGGGCTATACAACCAGTACGACGCGGCCTATGATCGATAGCAACACCGTCGGGCGACACAATATGCCCTAGGAACGACATGGATGGTTTAGCAAAAGCTTCCTCAGATAACTTCACAGTCAACCCGGCCTTACGAAGGCAATTGAGTACTTCCTTCAGATGATCTAGATGTTCTTGAAAGGTCTCACAAAATACGACGACATAATCAAGATGATACAAGTATTCAAATTTGATGTCGGAGAAGACCCTCTCTAGCAGTCTAGTGAGAACAGATGCCCCCATGGGGAGCCAGAAAGCTACGCGGTTGTACTCGTACTAGTTCCAATCCGTGGCAAAGGCTGTTAGATGTTTCGATTCTTCAGCTAGAGGGAGCTGGTTGTACGCCTCATTGAGGTCTAAGATGGTGAAGAACTTAGCTTTCCGAAACCATGAGAAACAAGAGTGAAGGTCGCGAAGAGGCACAGATTGTAACAACACCTTCCGATTTAAAGCCCTGTAGTCAATCACATGCCTGAAGCTACCCTGGGGTTTCGGCCCCAGAAAAATGGGCGATGAATACGCCGACTTAAAGGGTCGAATAATTCCGTCCTTTAACATTTGATCGATATTCTCTTTAAGAGCCTTCATTTTGGGTGGAGACTGCCTATAAGGCGGAAATCAAATGGAGATCGAATCCGTAACCTCAATCCTGTATTCAGTAAGATCAGTAACTCCAAGAGTATCAGAAAATACATCCGGAAACGACTGACATAATTTACGAATACTTTGAGCCTGCTCTTCAGGTAGATGTCTAAGGTCTAACAACATCTCATCCTGGATAGGCGAAACAGGCAAACATGACACAGAATTACATTTGAGCAAAGGAATCTTACAATTATTAGCAAATTTGAAGGTGCACGACTTGCTCTGAATGTCGAGCACCAGACCAACATTACAGGCTGTTCGCCCCGATACATGTTCACAGTGCTAGAATACATGAAACAGAAAAACCATAAAATAAAATAAACAATTATAAACAGTTCTATAAGCACACCAACTAGTCTACTGAGCTGTCCCCTACATGGGCGGATGACCAGTTCACATGTAACGGTCAACGCTGCAATCCTGTCAACTAAATTGGTGATCCCTCACACGAGCGGTATACCAGTCTCCATGTAAGGCACCACCCTAGACTAATTCTACTAAGTTGCCCCTACTAATAACAAAAGGAACCATTCAAATAAACAAAACAAGAAAAACAATATAAGCATAACTACACCAACTAAATCTACTGACGGCGCCTTACATGGGCGGTGACCATACCACATGAAAGGGCCAACCCTATAACCCTAAAATCTAATCTAAAGTAAAACAAGAGCCAAAATTAAGCATCTACCCCTACTGCCCGGCCGTATCATCACCCCTGGTGAGAAGAAGCCGCCCTTCCGATGATGACACGACCGGCCCTATCCACTAGGCCCTCATAAGGACCCCCACAACTACCTATTGCTATTGACTTTACGTCGCACCGACACAGTAGGTCTTATGGCGACGATGGGACAGGAAAGGGCTAGGAGTGGGAAGGAAGTGGCCGTGGCCTTAATTAAGGTACAGCCCCAGCATTTGCCTGGTGTGAAAATGGGAAACCACGGAAAACCATCTTCAGGGCTGCCGACAGTGGGGTTCGAACTCACTATCTCCCGATTACTGGATACTGGCCGCACTTAAGCGACTGCAGCTATCGAGCTCGGTCCCACAACTACCAGATGACCGTGTGTCCCTCTCACCATTCCATTGCGGCCTGCCCCGTAAAGCTGAAGCCGCTCTCTTTCCTACCAACTAAAACTACTGGGTGGACCCCACATTGACGGATGACCATTCCACATGTGAGGGCCAACCCTACTTCCCTATACTCTTAAAACAAACTTGGTGGCCCCCTCATTCCTAATTCTATCTTTGTACCTGTAATTATTAACTAATACTATTCTTGCTACTATCTCCTACTCAATATGATTCCTGGTTTACATCTAATCCAATATACATAAGAATGTATATTAAGAATAAAAACTAACCGCACTCTATGGGGGTACATATCTTATATCTTCCCTCATCATTAGTGTCATCAACACTTGTCCATGATCCATTTTGTTGCACACACAGGGCAGATCGTTGAGTCATATACTAACTACTTCTAACTCTAAGATTCCTAAACCCTAAGAGCAGCATTGACCAGATCCTTCTTCTATTTTACTCACACATATTTTTCTTCACGCACGTAAGTATTTATTTAAATTACCAGCTCTTAACCATACTTTCACTACCCAATTAATAATTTTATGATCATCCCCTTGCCTAAATATGGTTTGCTCTTCTTGATTCAACAGTTTATTTCTCACTTTATCTAGAGCCACACATTCTTTCACCAAGTGCAGATCATTTGCCACTTTTTCACATCATATACACCTTGACTTGTCCGCTCTTCTTATCCATCCCCTATTTTTATGCAGCCCCAATAACCACCATACCATTCCTCTTCTCTCTGCTCTGTTTACATTGGCGATTTCATAATACAGGCTAAGGGAACACTTCTCACTCAGTCTACAGCTCTCGTCCGTGCCAGACTGTCTTCCAGATATACCCCATACCAATCCTATTCAGATACTCTATAACTCTCGTCAACCAACACCCCTTAGACATAAGTTTCAACTGTTGGATATATGCTGCTTGTAGGACTGCACCCCCTTCTCCTAGGTTAAGTCTCATCCAATATTTTAGTACTCTTTTCACACAATCAGCTTCAATACACCCCCACACATTAGTAATGCCCCGGCATTAGCCGTGCATTGTGGTAATTGCATTATTATTTTACAGAACCTGGATATAATCTGTTTCAACATGTCTTTTTTGTCCTCGAAACAATATAGCGCCGCCCCGTACAGAGCTCTGCCTAGCACCAGCGTTTTCAAAACCATTCTCTGCACACTGTAATTTACACAAGGGAATTTTGACTCTAGGATGTTGACCACCGAAAGTGCCGCGGTTCCTTTCCACTTCGCTGCCCTCACTTGGTCTTTCCAGTCTCCTTTCCTGTTTAAAATTACTCCCAGATATCCTAGTTTGCTTACCTCTTCAATCTTCTCTCCCTGTACCGCCCATATCCTTTCCTTCTTCCTTCTCTTAGTTTTACTTACTACCAACACCTTCGACTTACTTCCATTGATTTTCAGGGACCATTTCCTTGCAAACTCCTCAACCATGTTGAGGCTTTTCTGTAAGTCTCCCCCTGTCAGGGCTAGTAGGATCACATCATCTGCAAATATTAAGCCTGGTACCACAAGCCCATTTACCGCAAGCACCGCCCAGCTATCTCTACCGTGGCCCTGGAGGATGTCATTAATGAACAGGAGAAATAATATGGGCGATAATTTACAGCCCCGTTTCAGACCTACCTAACACTCTATTAGTTTGCTCAACCGATTGTCCTCCAATCTAACCCTACAATATACCTTCCTATATATTGCTTCAATCGCTAAGATCATTTTCCTAGATACCCCTATGGTTCCCTAATTTTTCCAATAAAGCTCTTCTACTAACCGTATCAAATGCTTTCTCAAAGTCTATTGCAGCTAGGTACACTTTCCCCCCTTTTCTATCCAGATATTTTTCTATGATCATCTTGACGGTCATTATGCTATCTGTTGTTCTGCGACGTCTCCTAAACCCCCTTGGTAGATTGACAATATCGACTAACTCTCCGCCCAGGCGCTTAGCCTATTCGATAGTATCCCTGTGTACACCTTACTCAACGAGTCTAGCAGTGTTATTCCTCTATAATTCTTTGGTAGATTGCTGTGTCCTTCCTTTTTGTCAATAGGACATACTACACCAACTTCCCATTCTTTTGGGTAGTTCCCTCCTTCGAAAATATTGTTAAAAAGTTTAACTATACCATCTACTATCTGGACGTGCTTACCTATTTCCTTCCAAAAAACGTTATTTATTCCATTACACCTTCCTGCTGATTTACTCTTAAGATTACTCAGTACCCTCATCACTTCTTCCCTCGAGATCTCTTTATCCAGTTTCTGGATGCGTACCTCTAGATTTTGTCCTCCTGCCATTTCCATATCTGCCTTTTCCCATTTATCTCCACCACCTAGCAGCTCCCGAAAATAATCCAACCATTCCTCGTCCGCTATATTCGGTTTGCTACCCTTTTCCCCTCCTTTGTTGATTTTATTAATTCTGTCCCATACTCTTTCCACTTGATTCATTTGACATTCCTTGTTTATTAGCTCCGTTTGCTCTTTCATCCATATCCTTTTTCTCTCTGCGATTTTTAATTTGTATTCTTTTCTTAGGTTGCAGAACGCTATTCTTTCTTGGCACCCTCCCTTCTTTCTAAACTCTTTTAGTGCCACTATTACTGCTTTTCTTTTTCTTTACATTCATTGTTGTACCAGCACTCTTCATTGTTCTTCAATTTTTAGGGACTCTATTTATCTTTGCCACTCTTTTAATTGGGTATTCGATTTAATCAAGCGTTTTATCAGTCCTACCTTCTCTCAGTGCCTCCTCCTATCCAAACCTAATTATATCCAGCTCCTTTTCTAAAAGGGCATTTAGCTCCTGTAATGTCTTTTCCGTCCACCTGTACTTGGTGAGACTAGTGCCCTTCCCCATACATCCCTTTACTTCCTTCTCATCCTCTACTTTCTAACATTACCCATACTGGTGCATGACAGTCTCCAACCTGCATCTTTTTGATATACTCTAACATGTCCTCTGTGCACAATATTAAATCAATCACACTCCCCCCTGTTCCGTAATGAAGGTTAGCTTACCCCCTCGATCTCCTTCCCACCAGCCATTCAAAATATAAAATTGGCCTGTAACACATAGCTCCAATAGTTTTGATCCATACCCATTCCTTTCTTTGTCTGCACTTTGCCTTCTTACCCTCATCGTCATCTCGCCTTCTTTACTATAGACAGGGCACAATTCTCCTATCCTGGCATTCCAATCCCCGAATAACAACAATCCACCTTCATCAAATTTCCCTCTTATGGTATTCACTTCTATAACTAATTCCTCATAGACATTTTCATTCGCGTAGGCAGAGTTCTGCGGGTGGCAATAAGCAAAGGCCATACATATCTTCCTTTCCTTCCCCGTGCTACACCTGATCCAGATTACTTCTTCCATCTGATTGTCAATCACGTCTACTAGCTCACTAATCTCTTCTTTTATTAATAGCGCTATTCCTCCCGGAACTCTCCCTTTGTTGCTCTTTTTTCTCATAGATTTATACTTTACCTCGTACCCTTTCCATTTTTATGATCTTCAAATACTACCATGGGACGCCTTTATATAGACTACGTCGGACCCTTCCCCTAATCAAAGGGGAACGCGAACAAATTTATTCTAGTGTGTGTAGATGGTTTCACTAGGTTTTCCTGGTTATTCCCGACTAAGCTGGTAACCGCTCAGTCCACCATTTCTTGTTTAAATGCCATATTTGCTTCTTTTGGTCCTTGTCAATATATTGTTTCTGATAATGCTAAAGCCTTTACATCCAGCCTCTTCCGTAAGTTTTGTTTTGATCTTTCTATATCACACGGAACTACATCGGCGTATTTTCCTCAACCATCTCTGGCTGAGCGGGTCAATCGTAATCTTCGGTCGGCTCTCATAGCATTTCATCATAAAGATCATTCCCGGTGGGATACGTCCCTGCATTGGTTGGCCTTTGCTTTAAATTCGGCGGTTCATGATTCTCGTAAGTTTACTCCAGCTTCTCCTTATGTTTAAATTTATTCGTATCATGCCACTCTCTAATCTTTGGTCACTTAACGATATTTTACCAGAGACAATAGATCTCGATGATGTTAGAGATCTATGGAAGAAGGCTAGGCACAACCCGTAGGTTTCTCATGAAAAGGTCAGGGAAAGATATGATCGTGGACGGAGGCCCACCAATTTAAAAGTCGGAGATCAAGTCCTGGTTAGGAATTTTGTTCCTGCGGGCAAGCTTGTCCCAAGATTTCATGGGCCGTGTATTATTTTAGATTTCTTGACTCCTGTTACATTATTGGTAAGAAATCAAGCCACAGAGAGGATCTTTAGAGTGCACTTCTCTCAGGTTAAACCTGTATAATTACTGTACCTTTTTTGCCTCTAAAATTTAGCAGGAGTTTGAAGGCTTTACTTTTTATTATTATTTGAGGCCTTCTGCACTATTAGCTTATGTAATTTGGTATATGATCTCTATGTACGATCGTCCCCTCTGGTTTTCCTGCTGTCAATACCTTAGTGGCCATTACCAAGCCCCCGTCTTCTGCATCTCCGCTCTATTGGCACTAAAACACTTTCCATGCCGCCCGGCCCTCTGCATCGCTAACAAAGATCGTACTCTCAAGTCTCCAACAACACTTCTCTGTCGCAAAGATCTTACTGATTCAGTGCCCCCTCAGCCATTCGCCGCCGTACTACTACTGAAGTGGGGTAAGGGCCCACCTCACTCCCGCGAAGACTCCTTGTGAACGGCGCGCCAGAGTCCATCTCCCGGCAAAGGCAGAAGTGCGGTGTCCCTATCGTCAACTCATCTGGGGACTGTAGACCTCCACCACGACTACCCCTCTCATAGTACCGGAAGAGGTGTACCTCAGGGTACTCGGGGGGTCCGGGCGACCTCAACTGGGTATCGGCAAGCGGCGGCAGGCCTGGCCGTCAAATCTATCATCATGTATTTAATATTCTACAATAACAAGGACACTCTAGAGCTGGAGTTAAATTAGTTTCTACCTATGAACTTTAAAAAAAAGACTTAGAAAATTTTCTTTAACTAGAAATGTTTTCTCAAAATTCTTCTGTGTCACCCCAATGAAGGACATTTGGGGGGGGGAGGACTGTACCGGGAGGTACACCTCAACGCCGCGCATTCAAAACTAGCGCCTAAATGAACTCCTCTATTGGTAAAACAGTGAAACTGAAACTACTCCAACTTGGAACTTTAATCAGATGTCACCACTAAAATATTGAGTAATTTTGTTATTGTGAAATTTCCTGAACTGACTGAATTTCTCCTAATTTTGTTTGCTATACATCAAGAAGTTGGGACATTTTTCCACAGATGACACCACTAAAAACTATGATCATGCACCCAGGTGCGAAGTGAAAGAATTTATAATTTAAAGAAGTTTTGTATTTCAAGGTTTTTGTAACTGATTGATGTTCATTTATTTTTGGGTTGACAATATTTACCTTTTCTTTCCGCCAGTTTTGAATCTAGCCAATCCCTAATTTCTGTAATTAATTTACCACCTATCACAGACTTCTTCTTCGATTCTGAGTGTTACTTTTGAATTTAACCAATAAAATTAAGAGGATGTGTCTTGATTACTCGTTAATGACCTCGCATCTTCCCCGAGGGTTTATAAACTGCGGGTTTCACGTTTCTTGGCCAATTGATCGTCATCATACTGAGTGTGTGTGTCAAAGCAGGAAGCGGGCGGCCTCTTTCATCTATCGGCAGAACATCCACAAGGTAATGGCCACATAACTTCTTTCTTTCTTTCTTGCTACCTCCGCTGTTCACGCGAGGGAAATGTCCGAATCGTTAACTATGTAACCTACCTTTCTAAAATGTAACTTTTCCTTTGGCTAATGAAAATCTCCTAAAAATCTTTAACTGTAAACCGGGGATAGAGAGTGATGTACCCTCTCGAGCTCCCCTTCATATTGGTTTGGGGTGACTACGTTTTTCTCTAACTGGTTTTCTTCTGTAATGTGTTAATGTAATTCCTATACGGGTCACCTCAGTAGTTTGGGGAACTGCCACTGTTTCATCGGCCTAGAGCCCATTAGGGTTTTGTGTTCATATATAGGAGTGCATGTATACGCCTCCTTTCATTTTGTGTTCGGGCCATTAATTTAACCTGCTGTTCTTATTCCACGAAGGACTCGTAGGTTGGGTATTACATACCCCTGTAAAAATAATTCCAATTTGTAAATGGTGGTTTGAGAGACCCGAGAGTGATGTAGCCAGTAAGAAACTGAGAGCCTGCCGATAGATGAAAGAGGCCGCCCGCTTCCTGCTTTGACACACACACTCAGTATGATGACGATCAATTGGCCAAGAAACGTGAACCCCGCAGTTTATAAACCCTCAGGGAAGATGCGAGGTCATTCACGAGTAATCAAGACACACCCTCTTAATTTTATTGGTTAATTGGCAATTGCTCTTGAATTAGGGGATTTCTGCCCTTGAATTATTTGTGCTCTTTTGTAAATTCGAGCTAGGTGCTCAGGAAATGTAAAGAGAGGGGCTTCAAGCCCAGGATCTGTTAAGACCACTAATATTGTCTTTTCCTAGATTTGTTTTAAGATTATCACTGTACCTGATGTTTCATTATTATGATGAAAAATTGTTAAGATTGAAGTTCTGAAAATATAACCTTCAGGTTAAGTTTTAAATCAATTATTGATATTGTACATAGACCTATTCACCCCGGCATCTTCTTTAACCTCGTTCTGCCTCACGGGTAACCCCGGAACAATAATAATAAAAATAATAATAATAATAAAATAATAAAAATAATAATACTAAGAGAGAGTGTAGATCATATTAGATTTAGTAAAGGGGGAGTTTCGCATAAACAGTAAGCGTATTAGTCTGTAATTTGGAGGGGCCCGGTTGATAGGCCAAGACCCTTCGGGGCTTGAACCACTATGAACTTCTGGTAACCTGCGAAGGAATCGAACTCGGCCTTACAAACTATCCCATTCCAGTAAAGAGCCTGTGATCTCTAACCTTAATCTCTGGGAATGTAATTAGCTGTTTACATTAATCATATCATTCAATGTTATTTCAATTGCAGCTGGATGTGGTAAGCGGCTGCCTTACTTGTTTGTCACAAGGTCACGGACTACCCGAGTATTTGCTGTGCTGTTACTTTCGCTCACGTTAGCGAACAATGTACAGGCAGAATCTCGCAGTATGTGTTTCGTTCCTTTGCTCTTATGAATTCACGCAGACTACACGCCCGCAAACAAAAAAAATCTTTAAAACATTGATACCATCTTTCCCCCCCACCCTTTTTATATGTATATATCACAAGTAATCAAAATTATACTAAAATGCAATTGCAATATCTGTGTGTGGCGTGAATTAAAACTTGTGTGTCAGTGGCTCGCTCGCAGCATTTGCATGTCGTACAATCAATTCCGTATTTTTGCGGGTGTGCAGTTCTCAGGTAATCAAAAGGTAAAAAACAAAATGAAGTGTGTGTTTAAGCATAGTGATAAAATGTAAGGGCTACCTCACAGCATTTGCTTGTCCTATTTTTGCGTGTGATCGGTTTTACCTCCTCCTCCTTATCTAGTTATATTTTCAGATATCCCTTCCCTCCTCCTTATTTGGCACAGTTTTACAGATAGATAGACAGTTGTTATTTGACGGTTGCAGTGTAAAACTATACACCATACCTACCCGTAGAACATATGTGTGTGATCTTTGTGGTGTTAGTTTTGAACTGACACTAAGAACAAGACGAAGACCCGGTGCGGTGGATTTGGTCAAAACTAGCAAAAACTGCCAGGAACTGGACCCGGGCCTCTTACAGATAACAAACATATAAGAGACGCAAAGAAATGAAAATATAACAGGAAAAAGGGCAAGAACTTAAATTTATTACGGAGAGAAAATAAAAAAAAGGTTGCATAGGCAAAACAAGAGGGCCAAAAATCAAATAGATAATATTAATAATATGTGACCCATAATCAAAATACACAAGATACATTGATTATTGCACCTTCACACTCGCTTACCTTCATAATACACGTGATGAAAAGTTAGGTACAAGGACTTGGCATCTATCATAATTAATTGGGTAAAAAAAGTAAACTCGTGTCCTCATCCTGAGGTGGTGCAGCTCTTTTCAGGCACACCCCCATTGGAGGTGAGCTGCATGTACCATTTCAACCACATACCAGCCCTCCTGCCATTCTTAAATTCCTGGCAGTACCGGGAATCGAACCCGGGCCGCCGAGGACGGCAGCTAATAACACTAACCATTACGCTACGGAGGCGGACATTAATTGGGCACATCAGGTCTAAACAACCATAAGTTTAGGGAGTAACAGCACCTCACTCTCAATTCATAACGTAAGACATAAAGCTCTCAACAATAAATATCCACATCCCCGAGAATCCAATATCATAAAGTAAAAGAGCTTAAAACGGGAGAAAACATAAAATTAAAGCAGAGAGAAAAAGGGGAAGTTACCATGGTTTCACGAAAAACAACAAAATAACCTGGAAAGGCATCCCGCAAAGAATAAAACATATTAAACTATAAACTAGGTAAAGAAAGCCAATGACGGCAATGTAAAACGAACAATTAATAAGTAAACTAGACACAAAAGGTATTACGGATCCAGGCGTCAGAACCACCCACGCTCACGCAGAGACCAAGAGGTTAGGTCGCCGAATACAGGGACATATAAGAACGCCAGCGCGCAGCACATAACAAAATAAACCGCTCTCGAGCTCAGACAGTATGAACCAGAAAGGGGTCCATCTTAAAGAGACGGAGTGTCTCCAACACCAAAACACACAGAAGCAGGCAAATCACGTAGATAGCTTGAATTCATACCAGGTCTATGAAATGGATATGAATTATACAGAACACGCGATAAAATAATACAACATGAGCTCAAACGGAATGTTAATGAAGCGATATGAGAAAAGGTCTCAGCCACACACAGCAAACAATCACACACACACACACACACACACACACATGAATCCGTGTCACCTTCTGTTCTCAAAATAAACATAGTGGATCTGTAAATGAAAATACCGAAAGAAACGTGTAAAAGTAAAGTTAACAAACAAATAAATTAGAAACACATGTAATGAGGGAAGCCTTTCTAACCAAACCATGGTGATTACACAACGAAGCAATAAAACCAAGAGAAGATTAAACAAAAATAAATACCTCCATTACATAATCAAATTAACATTCACGAAAGGCCGACATATGTACAGACATCTTGAATCGGTTAAAATATCTTTTATATGCCACAAAGGCGACTTGGAAATCCAATCCTTCCATTTTTCAAGTCAAATACTCCCCACAATACCCACCAGAAAGATAACCCAACAAGATGGGGCAGAAAATAAATGCTTTCACCTATGCTAACGTATGAGATGCCATCTATCGGAATAAGGAACAACACATGCTGGGAAAGAGTAACAGTTCATAGATACAAGAGTTCGCTAGGAACGTGAAGACTTCAGAAAAGCCAAACGTACCATAAAATGATATGGTGCGGTTCAGTTTTCAAGACTTGATAATCTTCAACGACATAAAGCTGTAAACATTATGTATAACATTATGTAGAGACTGTTATCTCACACACCGGAGAGTATCAGACTACAACTCTATGTAATTCTTTTACGGTATCTGGGTAGACAGCAAATAAAATAAGGAGTGAGGTATTTTTATTCACTGTCTCAGCTATGTGCCCCGTTGTAACGTCTTCTATGTAAGTATTGATAATCTCAGGTAATGTGTTTGCGTCTGTTTTACTGTGCAGAGTAATAGTCGTGATTATTGTAATAAACAACTCCCGTGTTCCAACACCTCAACGTCTTCGTGAACCGTGAAGGATCGTAAAGCCGATGTATTCTAAACGTGATTGCAAGTAGAAATACGACAGTCACCAACCGATTGTGCGGTTTTTCGTAAAATGTAAAATGTAAAACTGCGGAGGACTTTGGCTACCAAGCGACTGCAGCTCAGCCCACAAAGGTCTGCAGATTACGAGGTCATGTGTGGTCAGCGTACATCTCTCCTCATCACGACACGTCACATGTACCGGACGAGTTGGCCGTGCGGTTAGGAGCTTACAAATTCCATTAGGAAAATAGTACGTTCGAATCCGACTGTCGCTATAGTCCTTATGTATGAGATAGTAGGAGCTGGTTTCATGATGCTCGACAACCGAGGCTGCAGGTCTTGACGTGGCAGTAAATCTACCGACAGGAGGCTGTCGTAATTTACCACCTTTCAATACCACCAGAGTGAGCCAGAGTCGAACCTGTCAAGACTATGTGCTCCTGTTTTTATACTTACGTTATCTAATGCAAGAATGCGGAACTACATAAAACTACCTTCTTACTTCGCAATATAGCGTTACTTCTAAAATCCACAGCCTGTTTCTAGTCAGTCAGTGATGGAATATATAATCCCCTATCTAGTGGCAAGAATAGGAAATTTGTCGGCTGCCGAAGCCTGTCACACTGCTCTAAATAACTCAGATAAAATATTACCCCGAAGAACTGCAACAAATACACAGGGCTAAGTTTTACGGACAGATGCCCTTCTCGTCACAATAATCAGGTATTTAACGTGCTAGTAAATGTCTAGTTGTTGGTCTCTAGATGACTTTGCACGATTTAATCGGAGCGTTCAGGACGTCAGTTTATTGAATCCCGGGTTTGAGCAGCGATCGCTTGGTGGGCCAAGATCCTTCAGGTGGTCTTCCTTTATTCTTAACTTACCAAATGTAATACTGTTATTATTATTATTGGTATTTGCAGCCCCTGCCGAGTTTTAAACCCATTACGTTCGGCCTAAGCAGCGGTCAGTTGGTAGGGCAAGACCCCTCCTAGGCGGTTAGGGTGTCGGATGAAGACAGAGCATTTGCTTGTCCTTCAATCAATTCTTCACCTATACCGAGCGAATTGGCTACGCGAAGGGATCAGAGTTCGAATCGCATGAGTTTTTATTGTTACGGTAACTATTGTGTTTGCGTTATAAATAAGGTATATTTTTCTGTTCAGAACACGATAGGGAATGTATGCTACCTATTCAAATCTTTGCTGCAAGATAACAACAGTATGTTCCATGCCGTCTGTAACAGGAATAAACCTGTTTACATGTTTTGCCTTGTCGGATGGGGATATACAGCATCTGATTGTCATACAATCAATTATATTTTTGCGTGCAGAAAATTCCGCAGCGTGGCTATGTCTCGTTATGATGGTTTAAATGCCACGCCCACGTGCTTAAAGAAACGTACAATGTTCCAAAAAGCACGTAGATATAAGTTTTTATTCTATTATGGTAACTATTTTGTTTGCGTTGTAAAGTTATGAGAACAGGGAATGAATCCTCGATTTTTTATTCTGTTACGATAACTAAATCAGAGTTCGAAATCTATATCTGTAATACAGAGTTTTCTGTTGCATGTGTCAGTGTTAGAACCTCACAAATCCATCTCCTTAACAGAATACGGTGTAGAATTATAGGTAGGACAAAGATTCATTTTTCATGGTATCTCCTGCTGAGTAGTACAATCATTTTATCTGCATGGTGGTAGTGATTATTGTTTTTAGAAGAAGTACAATTGTACACTTCTATTTCTCCCCCTTTTCCATGATTGAAGTTATAAAACACTATCAATTAACAAGATACCGCGCGTCCTACTTCTAACATAGAATCAAGGTAAGTTTTCGTTCAGAACACGATGGGCAATGTACGCTGCCTATTCAAATCTTTACTGTATGATACCAATATGTTCCAAGTCCTCTGTAACAGGATTGAAATTGTTAACATGTTTTGTCTTGTCGGATGGAGACATACAGCATTTGCTTGTCCTACAATAAATTTTTTTGCGGGTAGAAAATTCCACAAAATGGCTATGTCCCGACAAGGTAGATTAAATTCCGCGCCCAAGTGCTCAAAAAACCTAACAGTTGTCAAGAAAGCACGCAGATTTTAAATTCTGCGTCGCTAGATGGCAGCAGTGAGGTTTGGATCGGTTAAGACGGTAGCAGTAAGTTTACTTGTTTAAAAAATCCGCGACAAAACAATTGCACGTGGTTAGGACCTGTCAGCTGTCACTTTTTCAATTCCCGCGCCTCCCTACATGGTTATGATGGCAGCAGTGAGGTTATCCACGTTTACTTGTTTAAATTCAGCACCCACGTGGTTAGGAAATGATAAATGTCAATAGCACGTGCTACATTCAAAATTCAGCGCCTGCACATGACTAATTCCTGTCATGCTGACAGCAGTAAATACAGTGTCATTCTCTTTTCCAAAATTCCGCGCCACATATCTGTTAAAAGCATGTGATGTGTGGCTAAGTCCCGTTAAGACGCGCACGTATACGCGATGAGCTTACATTCTCTTTTACCAGAGTGCGCAACTATGGCCAGCCGATGTGCATGCATCGACAATCGAAAAGTATCGATATGAGTTTATATTTTCTCTTACCAGAGTTCTTAACAATCGCCAGCCGATGTAGATGCATCGACAATCGAAAAGTATGGAGATGAATTTATATTTTATCTTACCAGAGTCCTCAACAATCGCCAGCCGATGTGCATGCATTGACAATCTAAAAGTATCGAAATGAGTTTATATTTTATTTTACTAGAGTGTGCAACAATCGCCTCATAATGAGTGGGCATTGCATGCTGATCTGTGCATCCCCCCACCCGCTCAACGTTGGTATAAATACAACTGCAAGTCGTAGTTTTACACGCTTGCCTCGTAAGAGGCGGCCGTGCCTTGACATCTTAGCCGGGGCAATACTTTTTGTAGAGGACACATCGCTACGGCGGTGGACCTCTAGGGAGAGAGAGAACACATCTCTCACTCCCCCAACCCATATTTTTGGTAAGGGGAGCTGGGAAAATAGGACTGACTCTCTACCCTC
Organism: Anabrus simplex; assembly: GCF_040414725.1. Classification (NCBI taxonomy): domain Eukaryota; kingdom Metazoa; phylum Arthropoda; class Insecta; order Orthoptera; family Tettigoniidae; genus Anabrus; species Anabrus simplex. The sequence continues at coordinate 3,100,878 of NC_090277.1, forward strand.
TCTACCGAAATCAGCCATGCACAAAAATTCTCTGAGGATAGCCTTGCACACTTGCGCGCCTCAGCAAGCAGTTAATTCTCGTCTATGAGGTTAGCCTTGCCTACTTTTCCAATTCCAAGCCCCCTACGTGCCTAAGGCGGCAACAATAAGGTTAGGTCCTGTTACGATAACAGCAGTGTTGTTAGCGATACTCACTTGTCCGAAAAAGTTAGGTGAGGGCCGGTCAAGATGACAGCTGTCAAAAACCACGTGGCTTTGTTTACACAAAATGTGACGTCAAGGTCACGTGGTCATGACATTATGGGGTCAAAGAACTCGGGGGCAGACTCAGCAGAAAAATGCTGACGCCAGTGATTTAGAACTGTCAAAGCTCTAATACTCAAAGTCTCCTTCATTGTCTAGATTTACAACAAGTTCTGTTCCCATGCTCACACCTCAAGAGGAAGAAAAGCAAGATAAATAAGAGGAAGAAAAAGACTTTCTCAATGGTATTTACCATCAGAGTTTTTAATTTTATTCCACTGCCTAAGCCTATTACAATATATATCGCAGTACAAACATCTAAAGGAGGAGAGAAGCAGGATGAGGTACATAATGAAGAAGGCGTTGACAAAGAAGACAACCGTGAAGGTCTCAAAGCTACCAACAAAGCTGGTTAAATACATATCAGCTCTCTGCACATAGTCCGAAATGTGAACAACAAGCCTCTGTTACCGTATGTACATGTAAGATCCCAACCTACTCGTAGAACGCTTGTAACAGACAAGAGCCAATCAAGATTGTCGTTACACAAAGTATGAAGCAGAGATTCTAGGAACAGAGCAAGAATGACACTGTGCGGGTGTTACAGTCAGTACAGCACCTTTCTTTTCTCCGTAGCATACAGTACACTATAATGCTGCAGACACTACAATAACCTACATATCATAGGGTGTTATCTCCAACTTTATCTGTACAGCAAGAGAGACATTCGAAATAGTAGGCTAGCTAAAATAGTACTTTAGGGGGAAGTATAAAATTTAATTCTTGTATAACAGCGTTATTAGTCGTTCTATCAAAAATGCTACGTAACTGAAGATGTAAAACATAACACGTTTAATCGTTTTAGGCCGAACGTTAGTTTTCGAGATTTTGTACAGCCTATATTAGCACAGATATAAACGTAACTGAGTTGTAAGAAGATAGTTGCAATGCCCAGCTCATTAGCCCGCACTCATAAATAACTGTTAATAAGCCCTTGCTCAATTGCCCCTATCATTTGCAATCCGGCTCCATGGGTAAATGGTTAGCGTGCTGGTCTTTGGTCACAGGAGTCCCGGGTTCGATTCCCGGCGGGGTCGGGAATTTTAACCACAATCGGATAATTTCGCTGACATGGGGCTGGGTGTATGTGTCGTCATCATCATCATTTCATCCTCTTTACGATGCGCAGGTTGCCTACGGGAGTCACATCAAAAGACCTGCTTGGCGAGCCGAAATTGTCCTCAGACACTCCCGGCACTAAAAGCCATACGCCATATCAGTTTTTCTTTCATTTGCAATTACTTATTAGATCCTGCTCATTAACTCATGCTTAACTGACACTTGCTCATTAGAGACTGCACATTGCCGATGACCATACGGTTTTCAAGTCTTAATCCTCACCTACGCAGCTTTCCAAACTTGGACGATGGATGGATGTTTGTACCATATATAGAATTAATAATAATAATAATAATAATAATAATAATAATAATAATAATAATAATAATAATAATAATGTTATTGGCTTTGCATCCCACTAACTACTGTTTTACGGTTTTGGAGACGCCGAGCTGCCGAAATTTAGTCACGCAGGAGTTCTTTTACTTGCCAGTTATTTTACTGGCACAAGACCGACGTATTTGAGCACCTTCAAATACCACCGGACAGAGCCAGGATCGAGCTTAACAAGTTGGGGTCAGAAGGCCAGTGCTCATCCACCTTAACCACTCAGTATTTAGAATTGGATGACATCTCAGCCTAAGTTAGTCTATATAAACTTGATATTCCACTAAGTTTTTAAGTACAGATCTGACTATCAATCTTAAATCAGCCTTGCAGGCTGATGACAGTGCAGTTTTCAAGACGCGAAAAGTTAGCACTCAGCTCCTAAGTTAGTTTTAGTAAGTCTACACAGACTTGACAGCTATTTTTCACCACATTTTTTAAGTTCTGAACCGAAATCATTAATCTCTACGTGATGTAAACATTATGGTATGCAATTAGAAGTCTCTAAATTTCAAATATATAAGCTGAAAAAGTGAAAATCAACAACTGAGTGACTCCGCGGTCGCTCAGCTCTGAGACCCTGAGATCGACCTAGATTACGTCTATGTAAGCAATTCAAATTGTTAGGCCGTACATCACCTCCCAGTCCCATATAAACTACGTATTCTCTCTACCTTGTACATAACTGCAAGTTCAACTCCAAGTCCCCCAGGTTGCCTTCCATAATGCCCCTATCAAATATTACACCGTCTCCCTAGTCCCATTAGCAAAATGTGTAGCCACCATCTTGTTCCAAGTCCAGCACCGAGTCCTGAAGATCACCCTCCAATATTTCCCATCTATGAGTAAAGCATACGTTTTAAGCCTTACACCATGTCCCTAGTCTCACTAGTACAATGTTTTGCCACCATTAAGTTCCAAGTCCACTCCAAGGGAGCTACTGCTTCTGCACATTGCTCAAAGGTAACTGGAGGTGTGTTGTCAGTGTCAAACGCAGCATGTAGTCGAGTATTTTTTAGGCTCTTAATTACCTCATAATTATCTCTGTGAAGTAAAGGATGGAGAGGGAGATTGGTAATAGCGTAGCTGTGTTTGAGTACATATATATACTTTTCCCTGGCTCATTATTGCCCTCTTTAAACTTCTCACTGAACGTTGAAGTAACAGCCTCGGAGGAGGCAAATATTGTCATTAGAGTAGAATGCACTTTGTGCTGATTTGCCGTGTGTGCTGCTAAGCTATTAACACGTCTTTGCTGTTGTTTATGTAGTTTTTGTATGCTTCATGGATGAGTTTCATGGTGGCATAGCTTACGCATTTATATTTGTCCCACATAAGATTGCTTGTATGCTGTTTCCATTTCCTGTAAAGCATATTCCGTTTGCCTATCATTTTGACTATTTTTTGTGATCTATGGAGAGTTTTCTTGGTAATGATGGGATGATGGCTCCTTAGAAGTTATGATAGCAGTTCCCAGCCGGTTTTCTTGTAGTAATAGACTTCTCCATTACATTTTTTACTGGTGGCTTCTTGCATTTAATGGTAGCTGTAACTGCTAGGTGTTCGGAGGAACAGAGGATTATTTCTGTTTTCAGCACTGAGGATGCAGGCTTAGTAAGGACAGAAGTTTTCAATATACGGGTAGGTTCAGTAATTAACTGTCCAAGGAACACATTGTAGAACTCTACAACAAAAGTTGCTGCTAATGGACTGATGGGAAGAGGCAGGAGGTGAGGGCGATCATGTTGCCTGAACATTTCCAAGATAAAATCACCAGCCATCTAGATAATATTATATCAATATTGTATTTTTGCACACGGCTTGGAGACGATAGTAATTCCTCATTGATATCATCGCGAGGAGTTCAGAGCTCGGTTTATGGAACCCGAAAGGAACTTGCTTCCAGCGCAGGTGAATTCCACCCAAATAAATTCTGCCTTCGTTTGCAGTTGCTCAAAGAGCACAGCGTTTAATTTGGGTTTTATGGCAATAAGTGTTCCTTCCCCTGAGTTTTCCTAAATACTGTGTAGGACTGAGGAACAACTTCTATGTCATAGATTGATGAATTTCGTCTGGATTCAATAAAGCACACAGCTGGTGGGTCTAAAGCAGCAAGATTGGCCAGAACCCCCTGTGTGTGGTTCACTTATTTCAGGCTGTGAGCATTAAATCAAAACACAGTAACTGTCCTATTAGGTGCAGTCCAAAATTCTGAGTTGCATACAACACTATTTACATTGCATGATGTCATGTTAAAAATGATTCTGAGATTGAGGAGAACTACATTTCCAACATGACCACGTCTCCACCCCCGAGTTAATTTTCTACAGTAGAGATATATTAATCATTGCACATGTTCTCTGGACTGCCGAGAAAAAATGTACACGTCATAAATACCTGATTCACATGATGTTTACAATTACACACATTACACAGGCATTTCAATGAGATTTCTGAGTTTGGTCCTGGGTTGAATTCCACATCTCCACTAAGTGTAACTGAACACATCACAAGGTGGGGAAATGGAACGGGCGGTTTGGCAAATTTACTCCCTCCAGCAACCCTCCAATCCCCCAGACATCCGATACCCATTCCTGCGGTGGACTGTAGACCCTCACTTCTACACCACACCCAAGAATTAATCTCACAATTAGATGCTACTAATAAGCGCTTATTAATTTCTAAATCTGTATACAATTCTCTGTTTGTCAAGAAGTACTTTGATACTATTTTTGCAGATGTTATAACACTTTATACCATTAAAACACGACATAAACTCGGAGAACTCGTATCACTACGGAGATGCTTACCAACATCCTAATTTTCTGGTTATTTTGTAGTGATAAGCTGCAGATTTTAATATTTGAGAATAACATTCATGCAAAGCCAAACATTTGATTCCTTCACTTTCACCCAACACAGCCAGAAAATAGGCAGTTCCTAACACAGAATATACTCTCAACCTGCCTTAACACTGAGGATGCCGAGGCCAACACCTCACTCTGAAACATCACCCAATTTTGCTTTTGATAACTCACTTAATTTATCCGTACCAGGATGCATTCCCCAAATAGGTTGCTTACCTCTTACTTACGACCATACTTCAGTTTTATTGATTTGATAGTCCTTGGAATATTGTGATGAGTGAGTGGTTTTGAATTTCCACCATACATTGCCTGTGATCACCAGATTGTGCAGAAATCAGACACTACTTACAATGTCAGATGTAAGAACAAGGATCGTGAAAGACCAGCAGGAGGCCAGTTAAATGTCACAGAGTAATTAAGACTTGACATATGGACAATTAAATATCTCCAAACTGCATGGAGCGGTGTTTACAATGAGGTACTAGAGGTGAAGAAAAATAAACAAAATACAGATGAGGATAGAAGTCAGAGAATTGGAGTAGGTGAGCCCTTGTCTGTCCCTGTGATCATTACGAGGGGATTTCTTCAAGGCAGTATTATAAGACCTTTTCTTATATATCAATGATATGTGTAAAGAAGTGGAATCAGAGATAAGACTTTGTTCAGATGATGTCATTCTGTACAGAGTAATATATAAATTACAAGATTGTGAGAAACTGCAAAATTACCTCGATAATGTTGTGAGATGGACAGTAGACAATGGTATGATGATAAACAGGGATAAAAGTCAGGTTGTGAGTTCCACAAATAGGAAAGTCCTCTCAGGTTTAATTACTGCATTGATGGGATGAAAGGTACTTTTGGGGATCATTGTAAATACCTAGGTATTCATATAAGGAAAGATCTTCATCGGAGTAATCACATAAATATGGTTGTAAATAAAGGGTACAGGTCTCTGCATGTGGTTATGAGGTATTTAGGGGTTGTAGTAAGGATGTAAAGGAGAGAGCATATTTGTCTCTGGTGAGACCCCAACTAGAGTATGGTTCCAGTGTATGGGACGTCTCACCACGATTACTTTATTCAAGAACAGGAAAAAATCCAAAGAAAAGCAGCTCGATTTGTTCTGGGCGATTTCCAACTAAAGAGTAACGTTACAAAACTGTTGCAAAGTTTGGGCTGGGAAGTTTTAGGAGAAAGGAGATGAGCTGCTCAACTATGTGGTATGTTACAAGTAACTAATCTCATTTTGGTCCGTATTATGTGGTATGTTCCCAGCTGTCAGTGGGGAGATGGCATGGGAGGTCATCAGTAGACGAATAAGTTTCAGTGGTGTCTTTAAACGTACGAAAGATCACAATATGAAGATAAAGTTGGAATTCAAGAGGACAAATTGGGGCAAATATTCGTTTATAAGAAGGGGAGTTAGGGATTGGAATAACTTACCAAGGGAGATGTTCAATAAATTTCCAATTTCTTTGCAATCATTTAAGAAAAGTCTAGGAAAACAACAGATAGGGAATCTGCCACCTGGGTGTCTGCCTTAAATGCATATCAGTGACTGATTGACTGATTGATTGATTGATTGATTGATTGATTGATTGATTGATTGTAATATAACACACCACCCTCTGTGGATCATTGCTGGATTTTCAGCCACTGGAACATAGGATCAAGTTCTCAAAGGACAGAATAAATTTTTAGTATGGAAACAAATTGAGTACATGGTCATCCAACTGCAAGTAATCAGGCCTTGAAATATAAGAAAGATTCCAGGCAGGGGTCCAATGTAATTTTTCCATCTGGAACAACATTAAAAAATACGAACCTAACAGCACCAAAATAAAAAATCTTCTATGCCATCATACGAGCTAATGGCTTTGAAATGTAACAAGCCACTGAAGGCGACAGTAAATACACTGACTGACAGAGCAAATGCAACACCAAGAAGGAGTGGTTCGAAAGGGATGAAAGTTGGGGGGAAAACAGAGACGGCACGGACGAATAATTGATGTTTATTTCAAACCGATATGCAGGTTACACAATGCGCACGGCATCGACTCAGTAGGATCTAGGACCACCGCGAGCGGCGATGCACGCAGAAACACGTCGAGGTACAGAGTCAATAAGAGTGCGGATGGTGTCCTGAGGGATGGTTCTCCATTCTCTGTCAACCATTTGCCACAGTTGGTCGTCCGTACGAGGCTGGGGCAGAGTTTGCAAACGGCGTCCAATGAGATCCCACACGTGTTCGATTGGTGAGAGAACCGGAGAGTACGCTGGCCACGGAAGCATCTGTACACCTCGTAGAGCCTGTTGGGAGATGCGAGCAGTGTGTGGGCGGCCATTATCCTGCTGAAACAGAGCATTGGGCAGCCCCTGAAGGTACGGGAGTGCCACCGGCCGCAGCACATGCTGCACGTAGCGGTGGGCATTTAACGTGCCTTGAATACGCACTAGAGGTGACGTGGAATCATACGCAATAGCGCCCCAAACCATGATGCCGCGTTGTCTAGCGGTAGGGCGCTCCACAGTTACTGCCGGATTTGACCTTTCTCCACGCCGACGCCACACTCGTCTGCGGTGACTATCACTGACAGAACAGAAGCGTGACTCATCGGAGAACACGACGTTCCGCCATTCCCTCATCCAAGTCCCTCTAGCCCGGCACCATGCCAGGCGTGCACGTCTATGCAGTGGAGTCAATGGTAGTCTTCTGAGCGGACGCCGGGAGTGCAGGCCTCCTTCAACCAATCGACGGGAAATTGTTCTGGTCGATATTGGAACAGCCAGGGTGTCTTGCACATGCTGAAGAATGGCGGTTGACGTGGCGTGCGGGGCTGCCACCGCTTGGCGGCGGATGCGCCGATCCTCGCGTGCTGACGTCACTCGGGCTGCGCCTGGACCCCTCGCACGTGCCACATGTCCCTGCGCCAACCATCTTCGCCACAGGCGCTGCACCATGGACACATCCCTATGGGTATCGGCTGCGATTTGACGAAGCGACCAACCTGCCCTTCTAAGCCCGATCACCATACCCCTCGTAAAGTCGTCTGTCTGCTGGAAATGCCTCCGTTAACGGCGGCCTGGCATTCTTAGCTATACACGTGTCCTGTGGCACACGACAACACGTTCTACAATGACTGTCGGCTGAGAAATCACGGTACGAAGTGGGCCATTCGCCAACGCCGTGTCCCAGTTATCGTTCGCTACGTGCGCAGCACAGCGGCGCATTTCACATCATGAGCATACCTCAGTGACGTCAGTCTACCCTGCAATTGGCATAAAGTTCTGACCACTCCTTCTTGGTGTTGCATTTGCTCTGTCAGTCAGTGTATATCGATATGACAAAATAATTTTCGAAGTGTCACTCATGAAAGAAATGGGGGTTTCGATAAAGGAATGCAAAGATGTACAGAGGTATGAAAGGAGACAGAATCAAGTTCCTAATTCAGAGCAGGTTGATTATCTGGACTGGTCTTGTTGCAATAATGGCCAACAGCAAGGTCACGGTCAACCAGACACCCCAGGATCACCTCTTACAATATGGAGAAATGAACTGGGATGGTAACATTAATAATCATTCGACTGGCTCAGGTACCGAGTGGTGCCAACTAGGCGGCCCGCTGATCACTAGTTACCACAGGCTGACTTATTTTAAGTCTGTGGAATTTTCTCATGAGCCACGATCAAACCAACAAGTTCGGACCATGAGTGAAGTACAGAATTCGAGAATGATCTGGATTGACCTCTGCTCGCTTTGAATCCAAGATATTGGGATATCGAGGACTTCATTCCACCTCTTGTCTACAGAGAGAGCTACTGAACACATAAATAGCAAATTCCTTACTGTCGAGGGTTAGGGGTGTAAAATCTAATAATGCTTAACAGTACTTACTTGTCCTCTTCCTTGAAACAAGCGACCAACTGACCAAGTGTGTTGTGTTCTACGCATATTTCATCCTTAATATAGGTGGAAGGCTGTAAAAACAAACATGCAAAACAAAGTAAGAAATGTAGAGTAAGCAGATAACTAGAGTAAAAGTTTATAAATAGACATGACACAGCTGACAAAATAAACTGCATAGTTTCACAATAAGAGTATCAATTTGTTCTTCCAATGTAAAAAGAAAACAAATAAGTGTCAAGTCAAAATAATGTGAAAAACAGGAACAAGAAAAGGCATTCATAATAGGATAAAGAGGACAGCACTGGAAGAGGGAGCAAAAGAAGAAGAAAAACTTGAAGGACAACAATAATGTCTGCAATTTTTCTACAACTGCCTACAACTTTCTGTCATGTGTTCATCCTATTATATGTTCTTAAATGAATGGTCACTTCTTTGTTTCTTGTGTTCCCACAGATGACTCTGACTGTCAAAGTGACATACATTGAATCTTAACCAGAGAAAGGTCCAACTCTTACCTATCACGTTCAAGTTTGTACCGCAAATTGTCAGTTGTTGGACTATTCATTGACTCTAGACAATATGAAGGCTTCATCAATATAGACTTACAACATTTACATTCAGACTTTAAAGGACAATGCTGACCGTGTTTTCTACGGACAGAAAGTACACCGCATACCCGGAAGCCACATAATTGATTCTCAGACAAGTCAGAGATTATTACCAGACTCTGACGGCTAGTTGCTGGTCCAGTCAGGATATATGAGAACAATGAAGCTGTTAATTGATAGAGAGGTAGAATCATTAGTCTAAAAAGCAAAGAATAATGGCCAAGAAAATTTGTTTTTCTAACCACACACAACAGGCTGAGCAGAGGTCGCTTGGCAGGGTAATGCTCATCAGAGCTGTAGAGCCATAGGTTTTGGTTTGGTCTTAAAACGACTCTGTTCAGAGAGTTAAAATCTACGTAACATGTTTCCTAGACATGAGCAGAACTGCCTAACATTTAAAAAAAAATTATCATCCAACTGACGTAGTCTACACTTGACATACGTAGTATGCAATGTTAGATTAATGTTATCTCTCGGGTTTATGGAAAAGAGAAACCTTACACTTTGCTTCCTCATAAGTGAACTTTCCATGTTCTAACAAAGGTGAATGGATTCAATTTAGTTTACGTCATTTCATCAATAGAGCAATATTGAAAATGAACTCATTTATCTAAACTTTAATAATAGAAGTTGAAGGATCATAACTAACGTCGTATATTTTGAAAGGATCAGCCAGCAAAAGAGAGGAGTCTCCCATTGCCTTGTGTAGCAAATGCTACAAAGGAAATCAAGGATCCAGAATACATGGGTAACAGTGCTCTGGAAAATCTCAGGGCTCATTTCTTCTCAAATGTGTCTCTTCAGGATCGGCTGCATATATTGATATGCCACGTAGAACATGTAGAATTATATTGATACTCTTGAGTAGTGGAGCAGTGGGTTTCCCAATCCACCTCGTCAGCATTTTTTGCTGTGTAAGCACCCCAGGCCATTGACCCATAGTAGTGTACCTAGGCGGGTTCTCACCCCGACATCATTGACACTAGTATAGCAGAAGGGTTAGGCCGACTTGCGGATTTTACATAAGGGAGCGAGCCTAACCTCCCAGCCGCCCTATTGAGGGGCGTAACGGCTAGTTACCTTTCCCGACGCCTAAGAGAGCAACACTAACCTCGCATCCGCCATCTTGAAGGGGCTATCCTTAGTTTTACGGAATGATGCCCTTCCCGACGCCAATTGCACAAGATGGCGGCTATACACAGGCTCTTATGAGGCAGCCTAGGGACGCTTGCGCAAGATGGCGGCTATCTAATTGCACAATATGGCGACTATACACAGCTTCTTATGAGAAGGTTCAAGGGCGCTTCCGCAAGATGGCGGCTATACACAGTTCTAACTACGTGGGCATGGATTTTAAACTTCGTGTGCACGCAGCATACCACGTGACCGTGACGTCACGACCACGCGCTCTTGTTTGTGAACTTAGCCACGTGCTTTTTAGACAGCTGTCACGTTGACGGACCCTAACCTTACTTTTATGGAAAACAGAGCATCGCTAACCTGACAGCTGCCATCTTCACGGCGCTAAATCTGATTGCTGCAACCTTATGCACGTCATGGCGCGGAACTTAAAATCCACGTGAATTTTAACACCTGTCAAGATGACAGCTGCCATCTTTAATCACGTGGGCGTGCTATTTTAAACAGCAGAACATCGCGAACCTCACTGTTGCCACCTTATGCATGTGGTGGCGGGCAACTCGGTACGATGTTCCTCTGTGAGCCGCGACACACTGCTGTGCCATTAGTAATTTAACGCTTATTTCCCATCGCGATTCGCGATTCTGAATGTTCTGCGTGTTATATGCAGATCTCTTCTTTTCCCTTTCAGTATGTAAGTACTGTTAATTTCAGGTAAGTGTGTGGGTTTCTACGGTGCAGTGCTAATAATTTACAAGTCAACGCCTTCGAAAACTGGATGCATCTCGTTTATGCGTGTGTAGTTTTACGATGAAGAAATATAGTAGGCAGTGATTACTGTGTTACCGTTTATTCACATGCTACTGCATGTAGCTATCAGCTTGGAGCGGGCCGGTTCGAACCGCACTCTGAAATGCGTTTCCGTACTTTCTCATATTCGCACCGGGCAAATATTAGAAGGTGTATCTAGCTGTAATCAACTATAAACTCTAGGGTTGGCGACGTGTTCGCCTCCGGATCGTAAGATACTCGGTTCAAACTGTAATGTTAATCGTAGTAGTAGTGGTTATTGTTTCAAGAGAAATGTAACGTTTAATTCTATATTTCGTAAATCGATTTTAAACATAGTCTGTTAAAATATCTGATGTAAGTGTCGATACCGTCCTACTATGTAGCTGGAGGGTTCGATTTGTTATATCATATAGCTTGTGCGCGCTAATCACATCAACATTACTAGTGTTAGTAGTAGTGATTATTGTTTTATGAGGAAGTGCATCTATCCTCTACTTCTATCGGTCCGCTGACTTCCAGTTGCCCTTCTGTCAATAATTACAGCGTTATCGTTGCACAACTAAGTTATCAAGTGATCAATTCCCGAGATTACAAGAAGATAGTAAGTATAGACTGTTGTGATGTTTCAAAATTCAAATATGAATATCGATAGAAGATATAGTTGCAGAAGATCGTATATTCTTGCGTTACTTATCTGTATAGTAGTGATTATTGATTTAAGAAGAAGTACATTAATTCGTCTCCCCCTGGTATCTAAGTAAAAATCCTATAAATTTTTTCTTTCCCTATCGTGTTTGCGATAAGAGAACAGGGTTTTAATCTATGTTTTTCTATTGTAACTAAATCAGAGTTCGAAATCTATACATATTTTTTTCTGTTGCAGGTGTTCGAATCCCGCAAAGAAATGCATCCCCTTAGGCTAAAGATTTTTCATAGTATCGCCTGCAAAGTAGTAAAATATTTTATCTGCAGTGATTAAGAAGAAGTATGTCGGATGGAGATATACAACATTTGCAATTCTATGTGTGCGCGCTGATTGCATAAGAGTGCGTTTGTATCAACAGACAGGTTAAACTCAATTTTTTCAGTGATAAGTTTGCTTTTCTAAACACTAATTGTAAACATATTTCGTCTTGTTCTACAATAAATTCTAGTGTGTGCTAATTGTGATTTTTCTTGACGAATAGAAACATATAGGACAGCAGCGACAAAAGTTTTCCGTTTAATAGTCAGCATGTTTTGTCATGTCAAATAAAGATATACAGCATGTCAATTCCATATTTTTGCAATTGCATTCTGTAACTAGATTGAAACTGTTTTGTCTTGTAGGATACAGCGTTTGCGTATGCTACAATATTTTTGGATGCTAAAAGAAAGTATTATCTTCTCCTTACCGCCTCCTCCCCCAACTGCTTTCTCCTCAATCGAAAAACATATGCGACGACGACAACGCTACATAACGTAAGTATATTGTTTTGTAATGTGACGTTTAATTGAAGAACGCATCTGTCTGTAAGAGGAGGGATGGAGTTAACCTCAGTAACTGTAAGGAGTTCTTTTTCCCTTTTGCCACGAAGAGCCCTTTTGCGAAGAGGAAGAGCTATTTTGCCATACAGATAAAGAGGAGCCCTTCTGCCCAGAAGAGAAGCCCTTTTGCCCTTTTGCTAGGAGGAGGTGCCATTTTGCCAAGGAGTCCTTTCGCCCTTTTGCCAGGAGAGTAGCCCTTTTGCCCTACAGATGAGGAAGTGTTCTTTTTACCTATTTGCCCTTTTGCTAGGAGGAGGTGCACTTTTGCACTTTATCCTTTTGCTACGAGGTGCTGCCCTTTTGCCGGGAAGAGTAGACATTTTGCCCTACAGATAATGAAGAGGTATCTATTTGTCCATTTGCCCTTTTGCTATACGGATGAGGAGGAGGGCGGTTGTGGCCCTTCGGAGGAGGAAGAGGCCATGTATAGCCGCCATCTTGTGCATTAGGCCTACGGGCTAGCTTTCTCCATAAGAGGCCATGTATAGCCGCCTTCTTGTGCATTAGGCCTCCGGGCTAGCTTTCTCCATAAGAGGCTGTGTATAGCCGCCATCTTGTGCAGTAGGCCTCCGGGCTAGCTTTCTCCATAACAGGCTGTGTATAGCCGCCATCTTGTGCATTAGGCCTCCGGGCTAGCTTTCTCCATAAGAGGCTGTGTATAGCCGCCATCTTGTGAATTAGGCCTCCGGGCTAGCTTTCTCCATAAGAGGCTGTGTATAGCCGCCATCTTGTGCATTAGGTCTCCGGGCTAGCTTTCTCGATAAGAGGATGTGTATAGCCGCCATCTTGTGCATTAGGCCTCCGGGCTAGCTTTCTCCATAAGAGGCTGTGTATAGCCGCCATCTTGTGCATTAGGCCTCCAGGCTAGCTTTCTCCATAAGAGGCTGTGTATAGCCGCCATCTTGTGCAGTAGGCCTCCGGGCTAGCTTTCTCCATAAGACGCTGTGTATAGCCGCCACCTTGTGCAGCAGGCCTCCGGGCTAGCTTTCTCCATAAGAGGCTGTGTATAGCCGCCATCTTGTGCAGTAGGCCTCCGGGCTAGCTTTCTCCATAAGAGGCTGTGTATAGCCGCCATCTTGTGCATTAGGCCTCCGGGCTAGCTTTCTCCATAAGAGGCTGTGTATAGCCCCCATCTTGTGCATTAGGCCTCCGGGCTAGCTTTCTCCATAAGAGGCTGTGTATAGCCGCCATCTTGTGCAGTAGGCCTCCGGGCTAGCTTTCTCCATAAGAGGCTGTGTATAGCCGCCATCTTGTGCAATCGCCCACAGCCGGCATATTTCTCCATAAGAGCCCATGTACAGACGCCATCTTGTGCATTAGGCCTCCGGGCTAGCTTTCTCCATAAGAGGCTGTGTATAGCCGCCATCTTGTGCATTAAGCCTCCGGGCTAGCTTTCTCCATAAGAGGCTGTGTATAGCCGCCATATTGTGCAATTGGCGTCGGGAAGGGCATCTTGCCGTAAAACTAAGGATACCCCTTCAAGATGGCGGATGTGAGGTTAGGGTCGCTCTCTAAGGCGTTGTGAAGGGCAACTAGCCGTTAAAGTGATGTTTCACCCCTCAAGATGGCGACTGTGAGTTTGGGCTCGCTCTCTTACGTAATATCCACACTTCGCCCTAGCCCTTCTACTATACTAGCGGTTAATGCCTTCGGGTCAATGACCTCGGGGTCAGAACCCGCCTAGGTATAGGTCGGCTGCTCGTTCTTGGCCGGTGCAATTCACGTGCGCAGTGGTCTCTCCACGCATAGCGAGCCTATAAGTTTCTTCCCACTACGGTAACCAGTACATTTGACGTGCGCAGTGATCTCCCCGCGCAGGGCATGCGCATAATAATTATGGCCTCAGTTCTCTCCTCGAACTGACAGCGTGCGGACACCAGAGTAACGCGAGCGGTAAGAATAGTGACTAGTAGTTCGTTTTTACTTCCTTACAATGCCTCCCGTTCATTCGAAACTAGGGTCGAAAACCTTGCATAGTCAATCACGTGAAATAATTTCGAATGTACACGAATTTATGAAGAGAGAAGCAGCGGCCGGTGAAGTGATGATACCTTTGAAAAAGGTTCAGGAAAGGGTCGTAAGGGCGACTCGTGTGTCTGAACGATCTGTGAGACGGATTATTAGGGAAAGAGAAGCCGCTGAAGAAACGGGAACATCATTTGGAACGCCTGGGAAAAAGCACGCAGTAAGGAAACGTATTACTGGTGTGGATGACTTCGACGTGTCTGTGATTCGCCGTACAGTGCATGACTTTTATCTTGTAGAGAAATGTGCGCCAACAATAGGCAAACTCCTTCCTAGATTTCAGGATGAGGATAGCATAAAGTTTACAGGAGGGAAAACAAGTTTAAAACTCATATTGAATAATATGGGTTTTAAATGGAAAAAGACAAGAAACAACAGGGCTGTTCTGATAGAACGGCTTGGCATTAGGTCTTTGCGTATACAGTTCCTGAAGGCGATTAAGAAATATCGAGAGGAGGGTCGTCCCATAGTTTATGAAGACGAGTCTTACATTCATAGTAGCCATTCAAGCCCTAAGAATTGGAGTGATGACACGGCAGCAGATTTGATGACACCTGTATCGAAGGGCAGTAGATTAATAATCGTTCATGCCGGTGGCTCGTCGGGTTTTGTACCGAACGCTCTATTAATGTTCAAATCGGGGCGGTCGACGGGAGACTACCATAATGAAATGAACTCTGAAAATTATCAGCGCTGGTTGACAGAACAATTAATACCAAATTTACAACCTAAATCTGTGCTGGTAATAGATAATGCTTCTTACCATAACGTTCGACTGAACAAAACTCCAACCTCTAATAGTAGGAAAGATACCATGAAAGCATGGCTTAGAGGGAAAGGAATTTCGTTTGAAGAGAGTATGCTAAAGGCTGAATTGTACAACATTATTAAATTGCACAAACCGCTCCATCAGCAGTATCTCATAGATGAAATTATGGCAAGACATGCGCACACTACCTTTAGACTACCCCCATACCATCCTGATTTAAACCCCATAGAAATGATATGGGCTGACGTGAAACAATGGGTAGGAAATAGGAACACCACTTTTAAAATGGACGATGTTATCGCTTTGTGCAGGGAAAGATTATCAGAAATCGGAGAAGAGGAATGGAGAAAGGTTTGCCGTCGCACAGAGGAAAATGAATTAGAATATTATGCACGGGAAGGACTAATCGAAGATGCTATTGAAAGAATAGCGTTCACAGTTAATGGCAGTAGTGACATTAGTGACAGTGACAGTGAATCAGAAGAGAACATACAATCAGGAGACAGTGAAGACACAGCGATGTCAGGTGTAGAGGAACTGAATTAAACCCTCCACTATTAGCTCCTGTGAATATTAGTATTAGTACTTTACCTCAGTAGAAAGTTAGAAATATATTATTCTTTTTTTAGTTAACTGGAACGTACAGTAATGCCTACTAGCGATGTGAATCTTTTAGTGTAAAGAATAATGTGTATAAAGATTTCATGTGAACGGAAAGTTGGTTTGCTTTGCTTTGCTTTGCTCTGACCGCTTCTTATACAGCCTGCAGCATGGCGACGGACGGACAGACGAGCGGGGCGAAGGGTGCCCGAAGACTGGAATGGGTAAGTCACGTGATAAGTCACATGATCTTCTATACTCGCTCTATTGTTCCCGCGCGCAAGTGGACGGCCAAGAACGAGCGGCCGACCTATACACTACTAGGGGTCAATGACGTTGGGTGCTGACGCAGCAAAAAATGTTGACGAGGTGGATTGTGAACCCCACTGCTCCATTGCTGTACCATATACTATAATCCACAGATTTAAGCCGTTGTGACTTTGACTTGGTTCACAAGATCAAGGAACCACTTCGCGGTCTTTGCTCCAGAACTGTTTCAGACATTTGTCAGGCAGTAACCTGCTCCATTCCGACGACCAACATAACAGGTGCTGCAACAGATATCATGTGGTGTCCAGATCGTTGACAACAAGATGTACACAATGCTGGTGACTACTCTGAAGCACAGTAACATTCATATCTTTTGTATGAGTTGTAATTGAATATTTGTTCCAACCCTTGTATATGTCCAATAAGTTTATATTGACAACTTGCTTCATGGTGCTCCGGCGCAGATAGGAAAGGGCTAGGAGTGCGAAGGAAGCAGCCTTGGCGCCGACTTACTGACCCGTTCCTTACGTCGCCAAATCTGACCGAACTGTTCCGTACAACCTATAAACGTTTGTAGTTTTAGTAACTAACAAGTGATAAGTCTTGCGCCGCATTTAGATTACTCCTTGAAGTTCAGTAAAACTTGCAAATGGAATTCGCCCTTCTTACACCACAGAATACTATATACAAACAAAATGCTATCTGCTTGCGTTTGTTAGTAAACAAACATGGGTGATTTCTTTTTACACATTTTGGCATTTGGTCCGTAAGATCATGCTGCCAGCTTTGTGCATTTAGAAAACAGAAAGGTCAAGGAGCAACATCTTCACCACTTGGGACCTTTCATGGCACTGTAACTAACTGGAGATAGAATGCTACGGTACAGGAACTTGGGTTGGATGAGGACATTTTAAATACAGACTATAGAACAAACGTATCACAATGTTAAATTGGCTTCACTTAAAAATTTGGCTATTGCTTGATATATACGGATGTCATAGCTGCTGAACAACGATGAAACGGAAGTAGGAAGTGGAACTTTGAGTTGTATAAGCGTTTGATATAAATTGGTTACTTCTGGTTTGTATCTAGTGCATCCTAAAATTGTATGGTTGAGGACTGCTTCTTGATTGGGGTCAGAGGGACAATTTGGGGAGTCTATACCTTTGAGTCTGAACAGATGACTGGGGTAAGATGCATGTCCAAATCTCATTCTGATAATTGACGTGATATGGCGGCGAGTTAGAGATAGTAGATTGAACCATGGTTTCTGTGGGATGTCTCTGGATAGCGGCGTGATGCTTGCCTTTGATGTGTTGAGTTGTTGCCCAGTGGTTTGACTATTCTTTGTAAGCCTGTTCCTTGATGTGGCGTTGGAAGTCCGTGTATGGTAGGCGTAGTGCTTGGAACTGGCCTTCTGTAATGCTCTGCTTTGCCAGTTGGTCTACGGTCTCATTGTGTATAATTCCAGTATGGCCTTTGATCCACATAAGATGAACTTCTTTTCCGTTTTCTTTAGCTTGGTATATGCTACGTAGGATGTCCATGATTTATTTATTCGAACGAGTGTTCCTGCATGGTTGTTCTAGTTTTTGAAGTGCACTCTTGGAGTCCGTGAGAATTAATATTCTGCTGAAGTGCTGGACGCCGTACGTGATGGCTGATTTAATGGCAAGTATTTCAGCTGTGAATATTGAAGCTTCGTGGAGAAGGGAGAATATTTTGCAAGAGTTGAGTGCAGGGCAGTAATACGCATAACCGGCTCCTTCTTCGGTCGTAGACCCATCTGTGTATATTTGAGTATAACTGCCCCAACATGCATCGATTAAATTTGTTACCTTTTTCGTTGATATTTGCATTGCAGATTATAAAATCTGGAAGGTGAAATGTGGATGGTTGAAATACTGAAAGTTCATACCTCTGTCGAAATACTTGAAGCGATGTATCTTGAAGAGTAATGGGTATTATGTACTGTAATTTCTTGATGCTTTTGACCAATAGAGGTGTCCGTAGTCTTCCGTTTGCTCCGCTGTCACACAGTGGAAGGAGGTGGCGCAGTTTACATGAGAGAGGGTGGCTAGTTATGGACGAGCGTTACAGAAGAAAGTTGTTGGCAAGCAGATCTCATCTTATCTGAAGGGGAATTTCTTAAGCCTCTACCAGTAGTGCGTAAGTAGGACTTGAATTCACGGCTCCGAGACATATTCTGAGTGCGCGGAACTGTAGGACATCTAGTTTTCGAAGAAAAATGTTGCGGTGCGTTGCCGAAAAAGATGGAACCATAATCTAGTACAGATCGTATTATCGATCGATATAATAGTAGTAGAACGGATGGATCTGCTCCCCACCAGACTCGACATAATACTCTGATGATGTTTAACGTTTGGCCCACTTTAGTTGCCAGATACTCGACGTGGGTTCTCCATGTAAGTTTACTATCGAGGTATAAGCCTAGTAGCTTGGCTGAAGTCCTTAAGGGGAAGGAATATGGCCCAAGTTGTACAGATGGTGATGTTGAGTGGAGTTTCTTTCGAGTGAAGACAATAACAGGATTTTGTTGGGGATAAATTAAGACCAGTTTGAAAGGTCCAGATGTGGAGTTTTCTTGCAGCGTCATCTAGCCATAAACATGTTAACCAAAGTGACTGAGATGATGCGTAGATACATACGTCATCTGCATACTGTAGAACTTTGACTGTTTGTCTAAACATGTGATCGAGATCTGCAGTGTACATGGCATACAGTAAAGGACTCGGCATAGCACCCTGAGGGAGTCCTTTTGTTACTAGTCTGAGCCCATACAAGGTGTTATCTTGGGTTCAAATATAGATTGTTCTCCGAAAAAATAAATTATATATACCTCGCACGTATATTTCGGGAAGACCTAGGTCTTGTAGCTTTTCGGAAAGTACTTTTATAATAACGCTGTCGTGTGCCCCAGATATATCGAGGAATATGGCGGTAAGGTAACCATGGTTTAGAAATGTACGTTCGATGTTCGTAGTCAGAATGCTGAGATGGTCGTACGTAGATCGACTTTTCCGGAACCCATATTGACAGCGAGGCAATAAATTGTGAAACTCTAACCACCACTCCAGTCCAAGTTACAACAGGCGTTCAAAAGTTTTAGCGATGCATGAAGATAGAGCGATGGGTCTGTAAGAAGAAGCTTCGCTCGGATCTTTACCTTGTTTTAAAATTGGGACAATAATCTGCGTCGTCCAGTCGTCGGAAAAATTGTTCTCATTCCAAATATATGTGAAAAGTAATAGAAATATTTCCTTGGCGTTGCGAGATAAGTTAGAAAGCATGCAATAATGTATATGGTCATATCCAGGTGCGGAGTTAGCAGTAGTTTTTAAAACTTGTTCTATTTCATGCAACGTGAAAGGTGATGTAAGAATATCCTGCGTAGGGCGGGAAAGTTCCAACTGTTGACGCTGTTTTGGGGGAAGCGAAGTCGTAGGTGGAGCAATAAGATCTGAAAACTCTTCTGTCCGACACTGAAGTGCTTTAGCAGCTGGCGGTTTTTTCTTCATTTTGTTAACAATTGACCATATTTGCGATAGGCGTGTATCCTTAGTCAGTTTTTCACAATAAGATCTCCAGCTATTCTTCTTTGCCCTTTTCAGAAAGCGTTTGACTGACGCATCTATATTCTTGTAATTGAGGAAATTCTCCATTGTCGTTGCTCGTTTTAACTTGCTGAGGGCCTCATGTCGACTGCATTCGGAATTCCACCATGGAGTAGGGAATCTTTTGGAGATGTTGGTTTGTTTTCGTTCAGGAATGGATATGGCGGCAGCTAAATTAATTGTGTGTACGAAGGCGTTGTATTTATCACGCGTGCTATTTGCGTCTATCACCCTTCTGTATTTGACCCAGTCAGCGTTTTGAACGTTCCATTTAATAGTGGGTTTGACCGGTGAAGGACGGAATGGTAAAACAGGCGAAATGATGATAGCATAATGATTAGAACCCATTGGATACGGCAAGATTTTCCAATGAAAATCAGACGAGATATTAGAAGAACAAATGGTTAGGTCGACAGCGGAGAGACGTTGTCCCGGTACTGGTAACAGGGTTGCCGATCCATCGTTCAACACAAATAAATTGAACTCATCTACTATTTGTAAGGCAGCCTCGCCATATGTATCATTTATCCCTCAACCCCATGTTGTGCTATGTGCGTTATAATTACCAGAAAAGAGGAAAGGTGGCTCTATCTGCTGCGTAAGCCGATACCATTCTTGAAGTTGAATTTTTGTTCGTGGTAGGCTATATAATGAGTCCAATGTAATATCTTGGTTGTTAATGCGAACTCTTGCGACATCGGCCTGAAAACTTGCAATCTGCGAGTGATCAATAACTGCTTCTATGTATGGAATTGTATACTTTATTAATATTGCTACCCCTGCATAACCGTCTTCTCGGTCCTGTCGGACGGCATTTTAGCCAGGAATGGTTAGACTAGAATCGTTCTTAAGCCAGTTTCACTCAAGATTGCTAAATCAATACCTTCAGTGTATATAACTCTCCGTAAGATCTCTTTATTCGCAAGTACGGATAGTGCGTTCCATTGAAGTATTTTATTCATTATCTGAAGTAAATATACTTGCGACCATGTTATGTATTGTGGCGGGGTTAAAGGCCTCGGGCGTTGTAGATTGAGCCTGAGTAATGAGGACCATTATCAGGTTAAATATCTTTCCGATCAGATGCTCATAATTTTGGGAGGCGCTTGTCATGATGTTATGTGGTTGGGGGATAGGGATTGCGGGGTACTGGAGTTACAGGCAAATGTGGTGGAATATACTGACGTTGTTGAATAGATGGATAATTCGGTTGCGGTGTAGATGGGGGAGGAGGTCTCTGGGGCCGTTGCAATTGCTGTGATATGCGAGGATGTACTCTCATCGGCGTTTGTTGTCTTTGAGGAGGCATTATTTTTTGTTGATGGTGCTGTGAGATTAACGGCGAGTTGGTCAGGTTGTTTACTTGCTGAGAAACCTGTTCTGGATGCCGAGGCTGCATATTAGCTGACGGGATATCCGAGCGTGGTACATGTGGCTTAAAGTCAGCTTGAGACGGGACCGCTGATTGTGAGAGAGGAGGGAATTCTTCCCTGCTTTGCCAATTGAGAGACGGGGCCATTACAGCAGTAGAATAATTCCTGCTATGGTACATATGGATTGCTACTTCTTGAGATACATTATTCTGAGCCATAAGGTATTTGATTTCGGACCATTTCTTGTACTCGGGACACTCCTTATCCGTGGCTAAGTGTGGAACGTGGCAATAAATGCATGCTGGTGGTGCAGTGTCAGTACAAGTTCTTACGTCGTGCGGTCCCGCACACCTACTGCAGTGTTGTTGTCCTCTGCATTGCGATACTGAATGGTTATATCTTAAACAACGGTCACACTGCATCACTGGAAAGATGTAAGGTTGAACTTGGCATCGTGTTCCTAGGATATAAATATGTTGAGGTAGGTGTTATGAGGCAGACTGGAACTGGTCGCGTGCCTCCATTGGGGAGCTTCTTTGGAAATCGTTTCGCTTGGGAAACGGGAACAGCACTCTGAATTTCCTTTAGAATTTCCTTTTTACTAAATGTCGTGTCGACATTTCTGATAATCCCGAGCCTGTGCACAACACTGCTGGGAATATAGACATCAAGGTGTGTTTCCTTCAAAAAGTTTGATTCAACTAGCTTGTTTGCTGCCATTCCGGATAAAGTCTATTCTTACCAGAAGGTTTAATGTCCAGAACTTGTTGACGGGGAATGATATTTTCACTAAAGATCAGTCGTCCTATTGACATCGGATGTAAGTTCCCTATATTATCCTTACTCCCTTCAAGAACAAGGAACGGCCCATTATCAGTACTATTGTACCTATTATTTTGACTGAGACGGGATGACGGCAGTGTACCCTCGGTAGAAATTGCTGGAGCAGCTAATGGAGTTTCAACAGAAAGTTGATTTGATGCATTTGTCTCATTAGTTGTGTCGGACGAGTTATTTGCATTCTAAGTATCCTTAACTATCTGTTGAATGTTCCATACGTAAATTGGGATCGGCACGAAAACGGTTAGTTTTAGGGTCTAAATTTTACTTCATATTAGAACTATTATGACTATGTGTACCTGTAAGTTGTCCGTGTTGACGTTGCTCTCTTCATAACGTCTAGTACGTAAAGGCTCCACTGGGAGGGCATCTTGAATATCTTATTGAAACTTGAGAGGATTGATTCGTAAAGGTGCTGTAGCTGGATCTGCGTAAAAAGTCTGCCCCGTATCGGACAGATCATTAGTAGTCCAGTTGATAATGTTAGCTGCAGTTCATGGAATATAAATACCCTACACTAACACTTAAGTCCGTACGACTGGAATATTAGGTTATGGATGGAACACACGTAGCGATCAAGGAAGTGACTGCACTCCATGAAGCTAGCCGTTAAATATTGTATTTTAGTGTAAATGTTTGTGTGAACACAGAATTCACAATATATTCGCACGAATTTTTGTTTATTGCATTCTTCTCTCCGACAGCGAGAGCGTAATGCATATCCGCTGCCGCCATTTTTGAACAACCTGTGATGGCTGATGATTATATAGATATCTTAAAGTGGCTAGAAAATGATAATGAGAATTATTTTTCTTCAGAAGACAGTGCTATTTCTTACACTAATCATGAGATTGTTAGGGCCAATGCTTCTAGTGATGACGATGTAAACGAAGGTCGAGGTGGCGAGACTGCTTTACGAGATGGATCTTCAACATGGAATTGGTCAAACATTTCCAATACACCGAAAACAATTCCATTCACTGGCGTTTCTCTTGTCAGTGCCGTTGTTTTGAGAAGACTGTGTATTAGCTGTGTCTTTAGAATATCTTGGGGATGAGTTCTGGGAAATTATTGCGATAGGAACCAATGACTATGCTGCTTTCCAGGCGAATAATTTCATGAGAAAAAATCTGAAATGTGACAGTAAATGGCATCCTTGCACGGTTGGTGATATAAAGCGTATTTTTGCTGATGATTCTCATGAGTCGGGTAAGAAGACCTAAATTCGTGTTGTGCTAGTCTAAGAGAAAGGTTCAGAAAGTAAAATATTTCCAGAGACGATGACATTTGAACTATTCTGTCAAATTTCACGATTTGTGCACTTCTCTGATGACATGTTTGTAGATCCAAATGACCGTCTAAGAAAAATCAGACCAGTTATTTCATATTTGCAAACAAAGTTTCAGAATTTCTAAAATCTTAACAGAGATATAGGTATTGATGATAGTGTTACGAAATTTCTAGGTAGGGACCGCTTTGGGAAATAGAATCCTTCCAAAAAAGCCAGGATTTTTTATTAAATGAATAAACTCTGCGAAAGTGCTTCTGGACGGTGTTCCAGTTAAAAATGTATACCAGACCAGACCAGGCCAACCGGGTGTTATACCAGCAGTGTTGGAATTAATGGAAGCAAACTTGAACCAAGGTCATATATTCTACTTTGATAACTCGTATGTTTCTCCTTAAATTTTTCACACCTTGTTGGAGAATGGAACGCATGCTGTTGGTACCGCATGCTCTAACATATGAACGTGCCTCCAGAGCTCTGTATAGTAAAACTGACGAAAGGTGAGGCTATCAGTATGTCAGCTAATAATATTCTCACCATAAAATGGAAAGACAGAAAGGATGTCCATTTACTTTCATATTTTGATAAGGACTTGGACCTTGATGTGGAAATTCAAAGAAAACGAGGTGGAGGATAGGAAGAACTGAAAAACCCCAAGGGTATTGGAAGATACAACCGGAAAATGAATGCAGTATATCATCAAGACCAAGTCCTTGCATGTTTTCCCGTAACGCGATGGACTATCAAGGGTTATAAAAAGATAATGCTGTATCTACTGGATATGGCTATCTTCAATTCATACGTTGTGTTCATGAAGGCAGGTGGCTGCATTATACAGAATTCCTCACAGCATTTGCCGAGCGATTGTTGCAGAGTGTTGCTCTCCTACCCAGGGCAAGAAAGGAAGAATGCCCAGTCAATACAGCTACCTGTGGCTTCAGCAAATGTTTGGGATCATTTCTCAGTGCCTACTCCTCCAACAGAAAGGAATAAATATCCTTCTTAGCCCTGCAAAATTTGCAAAGGTCATAAAATAAGGTCCGAAGTGAGGTGGCTATGTGAAAAATGTGGTCTTCCACTAAATCTGGAGAGTCGCTTCAAAAGATATCACACAATGATTCACTACTGAGGACTGAGAAACAGTTAATGAACAATTAAGCGTTGACCAGCGATGTAAATAGTTTTGAAAAATGCCACTTTTTTACCAATCCTCAATAACCTAAATTAAAGGATGATGTTCGAAAATAAATAGAGATTTCTGTCCCTGCAGATTAGACTATTAGTCAGGTTACAATGGGTTAATTAAAGTATAGGTTCAGAATTTCCTTGGTTAAAAGTGGGAAACCACGGAAAACCATGTTTGGAAGAATAGCTGAATGAGAACTGCAAGGAAGTCGAAGACTTTATGGTCCTAGGAAAGGTAGAAACTGCATGCAGGAAAATCAAGGAAGCCTTTGGTAAAAATAAAACTAGGTAAGAAAGAGTAGTGATGGGTGATACGACACTGCTAATGGATTCGATATGGATGAACATAGTCAATAGCTTGCTGATAATCCTATGAAACTGCAGTCCAACAATTGGGCTTGTTGTATATGTGCATCCTTCCCAATGTATCGAAGGAAATCCCCTCAACAAGAGCTCAGATGGAAAAAACTTCTAGCGAAAGAAGAAAAAGCAGAAATATGGCAGGAACATATCTAACAGCAGTATCAAGGTAAAGAAGCATATTATAGGCTTCTGGAAAAATAAGAGGCTGTTGATGCTGATGAAATGGGAGTCCCTATTTAGAGGTCAGAATTCGAGAGAAACTTTCTAAAGACCTAAGTATAAACAAGGCACCAGGAATTGATACCCTCAGAATTACTGACTGCCTTAAGAGAAACCAGCATGGTGAGGTCATTCCGTTTATCGTGCAAGATGCATGAAAAAGGAGACTTGCCATACGATTTTTGGCAGAATGATGTTATATCTATTCCCATGAAAACCGGTGGAGACAACTGTGAAACCTATTGCACCATTACTTCAGTATGGAAGGACCGAGTTGAAGGACATGAGTTTGGCTACAGAAGAAATGTAAGAACACATGAAGCAATCCTGACTTTACGTCTGAACTTAAGAGGATTGAACTGAGAAGGACAAGCACACGTGCATAGAGTTCGTAGAACAACAAAAGGCATTCATTATCAGTTACCGAGAAAGACGAATTATTTGCAATCTGCACAAAAATCAGTCTGCTGTGATAAGAGCAGTATTAAGCCAAATACTGAGAAAGCAGCAGTATTCCATAAGGGACGAAGGCAGGACTGCCAGTTCCTCCTCCTTCACAATGTTCATATAGAAGCATGAGGCAGAAAATAAAATCAGAGAGGAATTTGGAAAGGGCACCGTATACAAAGGAGAGGAAATTAAAACCCTCAAGTTTGCTGATGATATTTTATTTCAGTCTGCAGAAGATCTGGAGAAATTGTTGAATGGTGTAGACAGAGCCTTGGGGACGGAGTACAAGATGAAAATAAATAAATCCAAAAAAAATTGTAACGCAGTGCAGTAGAACGAAGTCAGCTGACGCAGGAAAAATTAGATTAGGAAGTGAACTTCTAAAGGTAGTAGATGAATATTGTTACTTGGGGAGTAAATAAACTAACGACAGCAGAATAACGAGGACATAAAATGCAGACTGCAGGCTCGCACAAACAAGGAAGGCCTTTCTTCAGAAAACAAATTCGCACCTTTCAAACACTGATAAACGGATTAAGTACTTAGATGTTTATGTACACACTTGTCTGGAGCATGGTGTTGAATGGATGATAACTAGCTCAGGAAAAGAGAGGGTAGAAACTTCTGAAATACAGTGTTAAAGATGAAAGGTGTAGGTGAGTTGGATAGATCGAAACACGAACGAAGAAATACGGAATTAAATGGGTGAGAGATCAATTTGGCTAAATTTGACAAGAAGAGATAGATTGATAGGACATATCTTAAGACACCCAGGACATGTTCAGTTGGTTTTTGAAGGAAGTGTAGTCGGTAAGAAGAGTAGGAGTAGACCAAGATATGAATATGACGAGCAGATCAGAGCAGATGTAGGATGTAGTAGTTAAATAGAAATGAAAATGTTACCACAGGATAGGGTCGTATGAAGGGCTGCAACAAACCAGTCTTTGGACTGATGACTCAAACAATAACAAGTCATCGAGAAGGCAGTGACTGATGATGTTCGCGAGTAAATACCTTGCTCAAGTTTTGGTATTTAATAGATGTTCATAATCGTTACATTAGTGTAAGAGTGATCAGAAGTAAATATTTAGATCACCTACTACATTCTTGTAAGTAAGATACCTGACATTATTTCCGTGGTCCTTGTGTGAAGTGACGAACTATAGAGATAACCTTAAACCCTTTGTTGACCCACTCAAAATGGCCACCTCTCTTGATAGAGGTCGGCATTTATCGAATTCAATGAATGAAAAAATCAATGATATTTTTCCTCAACAGACGCCATGCAAGCCAACAAATAATAATAATAACAACACCGTAAATAACCCTCCACATCCTAACAGTGCATCAGGTAACCAAATGACAACCGTCACAAGTAGGCCTAGTAACGAACGTAATTCAAGGTTAAGCTATTCTGCTGCAATACAGTCGTACCCCTCCAAAGAACAAGCTATTGTAATCGAATCTCATGACGGGATCAGTATCAAGGATTATGTGCTAGCTATAGGTAAACTTACAACCCCTAGCAACATTCGGTTTGTTTCACGTATATCGAACGGAAGGATATGCATCTTTCTCTCTAGTAAGAAAAATGTCGAAGATCTGATATTGACAAACCGTAAGATCTTAATAAACAATGTATCACTGGAAATATGACCCCTTCTAACAAAAAACAAGCGTATTATATTATCCAACGTCTGTCCTGTGATCCCAAACTATGTTATTGAAGAGGAATTGTTAAAACTCGGTGTGAAAATCATGTCTAGGATTACCCCAATCAGAGCAGGTTTGTCAATTCCTGGATTCTCTCACATTTTAAGCTTTCGAAGACAAATGTACATTCAGAATGAAGACTTTGATAAACTCCCCGAATCCCTTCATCTCGAATACGATGGTACAAACTACTGGATTTACCTATCATCCGACTCACCCACTTGTTTTCTTTGCCATACCGAAGGACATCTGGCCAAAGATTGTCCTAACAACGTATCACTTCCAAAAGATGAATCCTCTTCCAATAATTTTCCTCAGCTCCAAGAGATTTCACAAAAGTCACAGGTCGAAAACCCCAAAACAGACATCGCATACTTCTAGCTCTTCTAGCTCACTCCCAAAAGATAGGCCTACTCAAGAAGCCACTTCACTGACCAACCCTGACTTAGCACTTAGCCAAGTCTGTAATGATCCTCCCTCCTCCAGAATTCAAATTGAGAGAGAAATTGCAGCACCTATGGAAACACACGCCACCCCTACAACAGTGAATTTTCCTGGATGTAAAAGGCCAATTTCACTAGCTAGCAGTGAAACAACTAATCCAAATCCTCCTGATGGCAACAAATCCATACTGGCCTCTCCTGAACAAATAGAAAACTGTAAGACAAATCACACTTCCAAGAAACCCAAGACAGACACGCAAAAATCAATAAGTGATATGCTCCTGCCAGTAAAACAAGTTTTGGAAGCCGACCCATCAATATTCCCCCTCAGCTACCTACAGCTCCAGTCCTTCTTTGAAAATACAGTTGGTGCCAAGGACATATCAGAAATTGCTTCAAACTACACACAAGACTTAGAAGGTCTTGCTAAAGCCCTTCAAAAACTCTATCCTTACTATACCGATAAAAGCATAAAAAACAAAAGCACTTGAATAGTAAAAAACTACTGAAATCCGCCAGTCAAAGTGAAGACCCAACGCATATCAATGTAACGCCAGACTATTCCAGCGACGACAATTCCTTCCCAGTATAACAATGGAGATAAACCTCGTTCTGCTTTTGATCGTTATTATGGCAACATTACTCCAATGGAATCTTAACAGTTATCGATCACAGTTAGAATATCTACAACTCCTAATAAACAAACACCAACCATCTGTTATCTGTCTCCAAGAAACAAACTTTCAGAACGACTTTGCTGCCAATCTAAGACTCTACAGTGTCTACCACAAAAATAGAACTAATGTGAATCATGCGAGTGGAGGAGTAGCTACTTATATCAAAAACAATATCTATGCAAAGGAAATTACTGATAACACTAATTTGGAAGCTGTAGCAATTTCAGTCCATCTACCACCTTCTCTATGTATCTGCAATGTTTATATTCCAAACAGTTATCTGTTTCAAGGTGACGATCTACGAAACCTTATCCACCAACTACCTAAACCATTCATCCTAGTAAGCGACTTCAACAGCCACAACACGTTATGGGGTAGCCATAGTTCTGATGCAAGAGGAAAAGAGATAGAAAAGATACTTGATGAATTTGATTTAATTCTAATGAACTCTACTGCTCCAACTCGCTTTGACATAGCCCACGGCACCTGTAGTAGTATAGACCTAACCATCTGCACACCGGACGTAGCAACCCTTTTCAACTGGTCTGTTTATTCAACACTCCAAGGAAATAGTGACCACTTCCCGATACTAATCAATAACGAAAATTCTTCTGTCAACTCCTCATTTATTAACAACTCCAAATGGAACTTAAATAAGGCAGATTGGACAAAATTTAGGCAGACAGTCAATAATCACTTAGAAGACTTAACCCCTCCAAATGATTTCCCTTCTAAGCACATAAATATCATTGTTCAAGATTTCACAGAAGTTCTTGTTAAATCTGCAGACATGAGTGTTCCAAAAGTAACCTCAAACTCCTTTAAGAAAACAGTACCTTGGTGGAATGACACTTGTAAGGAGGCTATTAAGAATAAGAATCGTGCTTTCTACCTCTACAAAAGAAAACCCACACCTGAAAATAAAGCCCAATTTCAGAAATATAGAGCAATCGCTCGAAAAGAAATTAAACTCAGCAAAAAGAATTCATGGCTATCATTTGTCTCCTCGCTAAGTTCCCAAACCCCACAAAAGGAAATGTGGAATAAACTTCAAAGAATAAATGGCAAATATAATCACTTCTACATTACTTCCCTCAGAAACTCTGTTGATGGAACCTTCATAAACAAACCTCAAAACATCGCTGATAAATTAGCTGACACATTTGCCGAGATCTCTAGTGACAAAAATTATGATCCTGAATTTCTCCATACAAAGAAATCCAGTGAATCCGTTGATCTAAGGAAAGCTATCTCTGACCCTAACTATAATCTAAACGATACTTTTCAACTGCAGGAAATAATTACTGAACTTGACAAATGTGGCAAATCTAGTCCTGGCCCAGATACGGTCCCTTATGAATTTCTAAAACAGCTTCCACTAAGTGCAATAAATTATCTTCTGGCCATTTTCAACCACATATGGAGCTCTAAGACATTTCCTGACCAATGGCGAAATGCCATTGTAGTTCCAATACCCAAACCAGGGAAAGACAACTCAATTGCAGAAAATTATCGCCCTATTGCTTTAACTAATGCGATGTGTAAACTCATGGAGAAAATAGTCAACAAAAGATTACGCTGGTATCTCG
The DNA here is from genome assembly GCF_040414725.1 of Anabrus simplex. NCBI lineage: Eukaryota > Metazoa > Arthropoda > Insecta > Orthoptera > Tettigoniidae > Anabrus > Anabrus simplex. Next base: position 3,130,910 of record NC_090277.1, read on the forward strand.
AGCACATAAATTTCTTCAGTAATGTGCAAAACGGGTTCCGTAAAGCACACTCCACAACAGACACTTTGATAAGTCTGGAATCTGAAATACAGGAAGCGTTTCTCAATAACCAACACCTAATAGCAGTCAGTTTAGATATTAATAAGGCATATGACATGGTATGGAAAGACTCTGTAATCAAAGTTCTAATGACACATAATATATCTGGAAATATCCTATATTTCATTTATAATTTTCTCCAAATGCGCCGAATTCAAGTTAGAGTAAATGGAATGCTGTCAAAGGAAGTAGTAATCAACAATGGAGTCCCACAAGGATCAGTGATCAGTGTAACACTGTTTCTTGTGGCAATTAATGGTATAGTCTCTAACATCCACTCACCAGTTAAGTGTTGCCTTTTTGCTGACGATTTGATAATCTTCTGCCCAGGGAAAAACATTACAACGACTCAACTCCTATTACAAGAATCAATTGTAAATATTCAAAACTGGACTAAAACCACAGGTTTCAAATTTTCTAAAACTAAAACCAAATGTATTCTCTTCTCCAAAAATAAACATACTATCGCTAACCCTGAATTATATATGGAAGACCATAAAATTGAATCAGTTAAAACTATTAAAATTCTAGGACTTCTATTTGATAACAAGCTCACCTGGACCCCATACCTTAAAAATCTTAAAGACGAGTGTCAAAGAAGAATGAATATCATGAAAATTCTCTCAGCAAAAAACTGGGGAGCAGACTACCATGTCCTAATGAACACATACAGAGCCACAATCAGAGCCAAACTGGATTATGGCAGTATAGTATATTGTTCTGCCAGACCATCTACTCTTAAGATCCTTGATACCATCCAATCTTCAGCTCTTTGAATTGCCCTAGGAGCCCACCGCACCAGCCCCATAGCTAGTATAGAGATTGAAGCCAACGAACCACCACTTGAAATCAGACGTAAACAGCTGAGTTTGACATACGCACTCAAGATAGCTGGTACTAGTAACCAACACTTGAAAAAACACCTAATTTCAAAGAGACATAAAGGAAAACTAACTGGATCTCAACCCCAACCCTTTAACATCAGAATATCCAATCTTCTCAAAGAAATAAACCTCAGCCTTCCACCCATTTTATTTCCACACAACTCACTAGATACCCCTCCATGGAAAACTCATTTGGCTCCAGTCAACTGGGAATTGAACAACAATCTTAAAGCTCCAACTGACACAGCAAAATTCCAACAGTTATTTAATGAAATTTGTAATAGATACTCATCATATAGTGCAATTTATACTGATGGATCAAAATTCAATGAGATAAATGGTTGTGCAGTGAAATATAAAGACTATAGTAAGCTATACAGATTACCAGATCTTTTCACAGTGTTTACAAGTGAACTGTATGCTCTTAAACAGGCCATGATTCATATTTCAAAAGCAAGCTACAACAACTCATTCATAATATTCTCTGATTCCAAAAGTGCATTAACTTCAATACAAAATCCATCAACAACACACCTACTTGTTAAAGAAATTCAAATGCTGTACCACAAGATCAAGATCGCAGGAAAAAATGTTATTTTTATGTGGATCCCATCTCACAGAGGAATACCAGGCAATGAATCAGTTGATCAAGCAGCAAAAGAAGCTACTAGTCTCCCAATCAACGACCGTCAAATTGCCACGCCACATTCTGATATCATCGCTTATATCAAAATCAAACTACACGAACAATGGAAAATGAACTGGCTTAAAACTTCCACTAGCAACCTCCAAAAAATTAAAATGATATCCACAAGAACATATCCTCTCCAAAACCTCACCAGACATGAACAAGTCTTAATCTCCTGACTAAGGATAGGACATACGAAGATCACCCACAACTATCTCCTAGAAAAGAAACAACCTCCCACCTGCAGCAAATGTAACTGCTCTCTCACTGTCAAGCATATCATCTCAGAATGTCAACTGTATGACCATTGGTGCCAACACCACAACATACCTAAAGGAATGGAACTGACACTGTCTTCTCCAGCACTGAGTCATCAAGTCATCAACTTCCTCAAAGACACTGGCTTGCACTCCAAAATGTAATTACATTATACTTATTTTTTTCTTTACATTTTTATAATTACAATATTATTATTATTATTATTATTATTACCATTATTCTGTAATCATATGTAAGAGTCGCGATAAGACCTTGGAGTTAAAGCGACTATAAACAACCCTAATAAAAAAAATAAAAAAAATAAATAACAAGTGAGAAATTGTGTCCTGGATAACAGAGACTGCAATTCCTTTCAAAGAGGACATGTGAAAACCCGGTTATATTCATTAATCATGATGATCAAGCCAGCCCAGTGCACTTATAAAATAGACTGCATTAAGCCAAACATGATCATGCTGTATTACACCTTTCTCCATATCACCCAGAATTGAATCCCATTAAGCTGATATGGACAAGTGTCAAGAATGGCATATCTGAATATAATGAAATGTTCAGAATCGAAGCATTACTATAATTTATGGTGAACAAATTGGTTCTATTACAAATGAGGACTGCAAGTAAAATTTGTGAGCACGTAAAGAAATGTGAAGCTCAGTAATTTCAAGTGAAGGTTTATTGGACCATGGTAAACATAAACGTGGGAAGTGAAATGGACAGAAATAGTGACAGTGATGGAAGCAATACTGAAACTGCAAGAGAAAGTGATAAAAAAACGCCAGACACTGCCAGCGGAAGTGAACTAGACACGGATATGATGAAACAGAGGTAGGGGCATTCTCAAAGAGATTTACTATGCCCAGCAATAGTAACAGTGAATAATCCATAGTCTCCTATCAAGTCATTAATGTACTGAATTAAGTGCAGTTTTGTGTGTAATTATTGGAAGGATTTGTGAAAGTTTTTTTATCAAGAATACTACAATTTACGATAAGATTTTATGTTTCATCAGGCATGCATTGTACAATATTCTCACTTATACTCTCCTATGTATGCTAGAACCTAGTCCTTGTCACCTTCCAGTACAGCGCTCTTTCTCTCCTGCACTTAAATGAGTGCTCTCCACAACTACTACAAGCTGTGCCCAAAGATTGTGACTTTGTCCTCAACACAACAAAAGCAATGTAAAAAAAGATACCTACACTGCCTGATGGCTTTCAGATGTACAACATACAGGCAGACAGGGTAAAAAAAGGTATATCTAGGGAGTAACACAGGATCAATCTGCTGAAATTAACCCGGCACTACTCGCTAGTGAGCGGAGCGCTCACCTTTACGTTTAAGGGCTATAATATGCCCATATAAAGTTGGAGGTATTTTTAATATGTCAATTTGAGATAGTTATTTATTTAGGAACACGGCCGAGTGGAGTGGCTATGGAGGCAAGCTCTACATTTGGGAGACGCGCGAGTTCGATCCCCACCGTTAGCTGTCCTGAGAATAGTTTTCTGTTAATGCGTCCAGGCAAATGCCGGGACAGATTCTATTCATAAACTACAGCCGATTCCTTCCACCTATTTAGCCAACTTCATTCACCATAATTTATTTCATCTTTATTAACTCATCAACTAAGGTTGGCGTCAGGAAGGGCATCTGGCCATAAAACAAGCCATTTAAACTGATATCACAGAATTCAATAAACGAAATCTCCTCTCCTTCCCAAAACTTGCAGACACTCTGAAACACAGTTATGATAAGTTTCGTAAACCTCATCTGTTTCATTACTTTCAGTTTCGTTGTTCAAGAGCACTTTTTCCTCCGTTTCAGCCAACCACGAAAGTATCTGATTAGTGGATGGCATTGTAACTTGTATATATTGTCTAACAACAGTCACAGTATAAAGATTTCACATTAAACACAAGCATGAAACAAACCCTGACTTATTACACAGCGCGAAATGTAAGTAGCGCACCGCTCACCAAACATACACTACCGTGCCTAATAATGAATTGCGGGTGTTTGTTTTCAAAGATAGTGAAAGTGACTGGCACATCCCCTTCATAACAATCTGTTAGAAAGGTACAGGGAGTTTCAAAGTTGGAGGTCTTGTAACATTCCAACAAGAAGCAATATAGTACGAAGGTGAGCGCCGCGCTCACCATGCGAGTAACCGCGGGTTAAACGCTGGATAGAGAAAGCAGAGTCCATCTTCAACTCCTATCTTGAAACGATCTCAGAATAAAGCTCAAAAATGAGAATAACCAAGTGCTGTGTCCTCTCCACCATACTAAATACTGCAGTGCCCTATATACGTTGTTACCCACAAAAAAGAGAACCAAACTTTCAAGATCTGTATATATAAAACGGCAAATTGTATAATACATGTAGGTCATGTTTTTGGCGACGATGGGATAGGAAAGGGTGAGAAGACGTGCACGTGATACCCGTGATCCGTGGGACCACACAAGATCATTTACGTAATTTTCTTTATATTTTACTTATTTTATTCCTTCTTATTCTTAAGGAAAGGTGATACAATGGACCGTTCTAAACCTGGCCCCAGCTGGATAAATGTACGATCCACGGATTTCCAGACTGTTATTGCTGATTGGCTGCAAGCGGATGATGTAATCCAACAGAATGTGTCGGACTCCGAAGAACAGATAGGTACCCACGTGCAACATGCTTCAGACCAAGATGGTGCTGATTACATACACACCGATCATGAAACAGCTACTGAGGTACGTGTCTCAGAAAATGAAGCCACAGAGGCTGAAGATAGTGACGTGGCAAGTGAAGAACGTAACCCAATGGGACAGTGTTTCTATTATGGTAAGGATAGATTCAAGTGGGCTCAAGCTGAACCAACTAGATATGTTAGGACGCCGTCGCATAATATTTCGAGACTGCCGCCTATTCAGAGTTCAGCCCGGCGTGAAAAACTACTCAGTCCAAAAGAAGCTCTTGACCTGATTTTTGATGAGCGTATGCTTACAATCATTATGACAGCGACAAATAGAAAGCTTGACATGATACGACAAAAATTTCATAGCGATCATAAAGGTAAGATGAGTAAAGTTCGACCTCTCACTTTCCATGGTCTTCTAATTTTCAGCTCTGCTTTCAAATCAAACCATGAAAGCATTCTGTCCTTATTCACCACGGATGGCACGGGCAGGGAGGTATTCAGAATGACGGTATCAGCGAAGAGATTTTATTTACTGCTGTTGGTTTTGCGACTTGATGACGTTGAGACTCGTCACTTGCGTAAACAAGCAGATCCGGGTTGTGCTGAAATTTTGAACTTGTTTAACGAAACTCTCAGAACCATTACTCTATAGGAGCGAATGCCGCAGTTGACGAAATTCTCATCACCTGCCGTGGAGGCTGTTTATACCCAATAAACCGGCCAAATACGGCTTGAAACTTCAGTGCCTAGCAGATGCTAAGACTTAGAACATGCTGAGTGTCTACTTGTACACGGGGAAGGGTTCTGATGGGATGACCCTTTCTAAAGATGAAAAGAAGTATTCTGCACCAACTCAAGCGGCTCTTCTATTATGCAGTCCCATTTACTATTCAAATCGAAATGTCACTGTGGACAACTGCTACTGTTCGATGGAGCTACTGGAGGTATTAAAATCTAAATGAATCATCATCCTTGGCACGCTGCGTACAACAAAGAGGAAATTCCCAAGGATAATTTGCCTGACAATAAGAGACCTGTCTTCGGTTTTACCAAAGACGGGACGCTAGTAAGCCATGTACCAAAAAAAGAGACGAGCCGTCATTCTACTCTCATCTATGCATCATATAAGGACATAGATCCTGTTACTGAGAAGCCTATTTTGATTGTGAAGTACACCACCACCAAAGGAGGAGTTGACACAGTAGACCAGAAAACATCTATATACAGCAGCAATCAACGCACAAGAAGATGGCCGATTGCTGTGTGGAAGCGAGTGCTGGACATTAGTGCTGTCAATGGTTTTGTGATACACCAAAGCCAACCAAGAATGAAAAATATGTCACGCCTTGATTTTCTGAACCATTTAGCGAGAGACTTATGCGAGCTACAACTGAAAGAGAGAATGTACAAGAAATCGCTGCCAAGAGAAACGCGCCTTGCCATTGCCCGCAATGTAAAACTAAATCTGGATCCCAACAAAGAGGCATCGAGGAAAAAATGGATCGCAAGGAACGAAAATGTTGCTCAGTGTGTCCGGCGAAGAAGAGAACGAAAACCGCTTACCTCTGTTACAAATGTAAGCTACCTATCAGCTTAGCGCCCAGCAAGAAAGTGTGCAATGGCTGCGTCAGTGAAAAGGATTAGGACATACTAACCTTTTGCAGGATTCTCTTCTTTGTGTCTGATATAATTTCGAATTTTACTCTCATCTATATCATATACTTTTGTGTTAAGATGCATTACTTTAAATCACAAAACATGAAAGTTGGTATTTTTTCTAAAGCAAAGACTGAAACCTCACAATTTTAGTAATATTTGGATTTTGTGCCATTAGCAGCTTGAATAATGTATAATTTTATAAAATATTCTTTTATATTGCAATAATATGGATGTATTTACAATGTTATTTAAATCAATAAAAAGAAAACTATATCGTTTTCGAAATACATATTTTTTTCATTATCCTGGTCCATGGGACTACACGAGGTTACTAGTGTGAGTTTTTCCACGAGGTTAATCAAGGGTTAAGGTACAGCCCTAGCATTTGCCTGGCGTGAAAACGGGAAACCACGGAAAACTATCTTTAGGGCTGCCAACAGTGGGTTCGGCCCACTATTTCCCAAATACACGCTCACAGCTGTATGACCCTAACCACATGGCCACTTGCTCAATACAGATATATTGTCCATTGTGACTGGACTTCGTATGTATTGAGAAGGAAAATGTTAGATTATTGTCTCAAGAATGCCAGCCCTATGTTCAGCATATGGCTGCAGCAATCAGTGTAGCATATCCAAGGATACATTTTGTTTCAACTAAGTGTTACCTGATTTCCTTTTTAAAAACCAAGCAATTAACTCAACATTGGATTGTGAGGATGAAAAGAGACAAATTGTATCTCATCCAATTCAGTCACTTATGCTCTACACACTTTGAAGATATGTTCAAGTATCGAAAGACCAGCGGCGATTACTGACAAATGCGGTTCTAACCATACTTTATATTCCCTCACATCTGCAAACAAACAAAAACAGAGTGCCCACAGCTAATAAAACATAATGAAGAAAATCCACAAGAAGCAACTCATGAGGAACATCCTGTTCAAATCAAAGTGTATAAAGTGGGAACTATTAAATAGATTCAAATTATTTATTGATAATCACTTGCTGTTCTTATTTATTGTGCAATATAAAATTGTAGTGATCCGGATGACATTGTTTTAAATTAATTTATATTTATCCTTTAAATTACCAAACCAATGACCAAAACTACAGCTTTTATCCCAACCATAAGAAAATTGGTGCAGGCTACCAGGAAAATAAAACAGCTGAAGTCATGGCAGAGCAAACAAACAGAGGAACAGGAGGATCGTCTTCCATCAGCAATAAATCACTGAAGATGGTCACAAGAAACTTGATGATCCATGTCTCAATGTTTTGGGTAGCTATTTCCAAGAGGTAATCCAAGACCTTGTCAGGCTTCAGGCCAATCCAACTGTGCATCAATATCCCCAGTATCCCTACTGTTACATCAAGAAGAGTTTTAGAGTTTTACAACACCACATCTTCAAAATCTTTGTCACTGGGCAACATCTATTGATGGCAGTCCGGGTTTTAAAGAGGAGAGTTTTTAAAAGAAAGAAAATAGTTAGGGCTATTTCAGAACCAATCCTCAGAATATAGATGTTTGATGAAATGGCTGTGAAGAAGGTCTTGGTGTGGGAAAATAAACAGTTTGGTGTGTGTGTTGACTTAGGTCAGGGATATCTAGACACTGGCGAGTATGAAGTGGCCAAGGAAGCATTAGACTTTATGGTGGCAGCACTGAACAGGAGCTTGAAAATACCAGTGGATACAGGGCCCCAAGAAGTGCAGTAAACTTTGGTTTAAGAGTATTTCAGAAAACTGCAAGAAACAAGTACGATCGTACAAAAAATCATATTGTCAACAGTGGTGATGGGATTTGGAATAATAGCCTTAAGAATGAAGTTTGTTGGACTGTACTCCCAGTGCTGATTTCCTCATCCAGCAGACTCTGAGCAAAAGGCATTTCCTTCCCTTGGTGGTTCTCAAAATATAAAACTTGCACTGAATTCGCTAGCAGAAAATCATGTTCTGGTAGATGGTAGTGTTCCAGACCAAGAAAATATTACCGAGATGAAATACCTGAAAAAAATGAAATGGCATATGGCTTTTAGTGCCGGGAGTGTCCGAGGACAAGTTTGGCTCGCCAGATGCAGGGCTTTTGATTTGACACTCGTAGGCGACCTGCGCGTTGTGACGAGTATGAAATGATGTTGAAGACGACACATACACTCAGCCCCCCTGTCAGCGAAATTAAACAATTTGTGGTTAAAGTTTCCTACCCTGCCGGAAATCAAACCCGGTACCCCTGTGACCAAAGGCCAGCACACTATTTAGCCATGGAACAGGACAGGAAAAACCTGGTACTATTACAGGAAATGAAACGCTTGCACACTGGTTATAGATTAAGGAGAATGAATTTAGAGTGGGTGGGACAGAAGATAAATGTTCCCTTTTGTGCGAAAACCTTCAGTAATTCTGTGGCTAATACCCTTAAATATTGCAGAGATCTGAGTCATGAAGTACTTACTCATAGTGAAAGAACAATTCAGTTTGCAATATTCATAAATCTTGCATTTTATTTAATAAACATGTAACAATCGAATGCAAGGACAACAAAACAACTGACTGCACAGCACTGTAAACACTCAGTTTCAATTGCTAGTACTACCACAAGAGGGCAAGAGGGCCATTCCAGCGTTAAATCATGCCAACTACTTAGGGTAGGCCTCGATCAAAACACGAGACACAGGACTGGAAAGCAATGCAATCTGGGTGGAACAAAAGGTTAAAGAACCTCAACAGAGGGTAGATCCAGGGGAATAGGATAGAGCAATTACTAAATCATTTTAACCACATTAAAAGTTAATAAATAAGAATTTTAAAAAGGGGAGAGTAACACCCATAAGTAATCCATTGAATTTTAAAAGACCAACGAAATTAAAGCAAATAAATGAAGAAATCAATACATTCACAGAAACCATTTTAAATCCCAAAACTATTAAAATTATTTTAAATATTTGGCACACAAACTGCAGTTCTTTTTTCTAAACTTTAAAATCGATGGTCATTTGACTATACCACTTTGAGAGCTTTCAATAACAAATTTTTAAAGAGAATGGGGTACCCATTTTTGTGGTCACATAAGAAATAAAATAAAGAAAATAAACTAGAAGGGAAGGTAAAACATCACAACCAAGAAATTCAAAATACCATGAATGGCAGAAGGCGAAGTCGGAAACAAAAAAATTTTCAAGTTGGTGACATGTCTAAACACGATATATTCACACCACAAATAATAATAATTTCACCAAATCACATCATAAATTAAACCAAAGAAATATCGTAGATATCACATTCCTTGAATCACCTCGACAATGTTACTTAATAGGAGGTACAATAAACCACAGTCAACATCAATCGAAGACTTGACCTCTACACCACACAAGCGTCTGACCCACAACGCTTTTCAAAAGACAATGAACTCATAAAAGTGATGCAATGCATATCCAATCGTATCTTATCAATACCCACCATCTTGACACGACAACATAACCCTTGTATGATGCAACAACAACAATAGCAAGAATAACAGTTATGAGAAACAGAATAAAACCATAGCATAAAGAAAGTGCAGCTTCAAAAGGATAATAGCACTTTCATGGAAAACAAATGAGTTAGCTACCAAGAAAACCCATCAATAATAATAATAAAAAACCAAGAAAATTAAGGTAGAACACATCTGAAAATGACAAATTTAAATTTTACAATGATAATAATATTCTATAATGCCTTAGCTGTGCACAGAACAGTCTTTAAATATTATACTAGAAAATAACACTTACTTATGGAGAACACAGTTTTGATTTAGTTTTAAAGCCATCAAAGTACATACCGAATATCCCCTAATAATTTAGAGGGGAACACTTTTAAACTACTTCAAATATTATTTCAGCCGATGAATTCAAAACTTGAGATATTTTCACTCAATACCACAGGAACTAACAACGCATTGCCTTTGCACTGTATAGCCAATAATTCAGTCGGACATGGTTTAAATTTGTGGGAACTCCTTGCGCAACACAGTCATGGTAGGCAAGGTATCTTCACCAAAGTATGAATTTTACAAAAATTACTGACGATGAGGTCCATAAATAATCCTTTCAGGCACCTTTTATAAAATAGTATTACAACACACTGTTAGTTTACAGACAGAATTTAAATTACACAGTAATAATCAGTCACTTTAAGAGTAAATTAAAACAACCAAATAAATTATCACCGTAGGTTCTAATAACTAAGAGGCTCCACAGCCACTTCAGTCCCTTAAGGGTGGTAAATAATCATTTCATTTAGCCTAATGACTAAACAGAGCGTCACTCCAAATACAGCCATCTTGGAGATGACCAGCTGCCGACTCGCAGTTCACAGATTAGGTCCCCAAGACAACGCACATCGAAAATTGACTATCATACAGCGGAGTCAAGAAAAAAAAGCCATAGAAATCACCCCACATTGTCCAATCAATATATTAGATGCACCACAACTAACAAATTACAGCCAATTGCTGTCCAGCAGTTCACGGTGCATTGTTAAATGGTACACTTTAAATACCACACATACTAAAACTCATAGATGGCAGTTGTTACAAAAATCCCCTTTAAATTATACCACCACTAAATTCATGCCATCCTAATGGTAAGGGAACCAAGGTAGCAAACAGATATTCAAACAAGCCCAAAATCTGTACTGATATTGAAAAATGCAAGACAATTTGAAGAGGAGAATTACTTGCGACAAAGAGGTACTACCAAAAACAAAAGACATCTTCATAAAGTGGAATAAACAATAAACGATTAACTCCATTAGGTTGTACAACTATTCTGAGACAATTTACGTTGCGTGACTGTAAGCAAAACTTAAAACTTCTTACTGTGATGCCAGTAAATATGCTTATGCTGCAGTTGTATTGTTGAGAAGAAAGCATCACATTGAAATCAGTCTGCAGATAATATTCGCAAAAGGGAGGATAGCACCATTTAAGGGAACTATAACACCATGACTAGAATTACTTTCCTGCTGTGTTGGTGTTTGAATGTTAACCACTGTAAGAGACAGTCTCAGGCTCATTGATGTGCAATGCTATTTTAGACACTGCATTGATATAGATAAAGAAGAGCATCTTTGTACGAAACAGTGTGAAGGAAATATTGACCTTCTCCCACAAAGCAGAGTGGTGGCATTTATGAGGAAGAATTAATCCAGCTGATTTGCCTTCACAAGGTTGTAACATGCATGATATATAGAAGAATCCAAGAGGTGGGAAGGTCCAGTTTTGGAGAAGATGGGTAAAGAAATGTGGCCTATTTTTGAAGGTGCCATGCAAGAAGAGGAAGTCAATCATGAAAGAGATAAGGTAAATGTGACTTACGCTGCCCCCTCTGGGGAGCCTCCTTGGTATCTGTAATATTCTCCTTCTATATCAAGATTGCCAGAATGGTCACTTGGAAGTTGCAGTACACTATTAACAAAAGAAAGAATGCGAAAGAGACACGGATTGGAGAGAGAACCACGGATGAAATAAAGGCATCAGAAAGGATACCCATTTGGTTTGTTCAAGAAGGTGTTTCTGGGAGAGAAGAAGACACTTTGCACATTTAAAGGCTGTTAAGGAAATTTGTGAGTAAAAACAAATTCTGGTGCAACTTCTAATTCATGAGGAACATTTTACAATGTTGAACGTTAGCACTCGCATGTAACTTTTGCAGTTCCAAGAAAGGTTTTCGGTTACACAAAGATGAAGGAGCACCCAGGCGATCCTGCCAAGCTGTGTGAGATGTAAATGCCATGAAGCTAAGAAGGTAGATGCTAATCATGGAACTCTGTCAAAAAACAGAATAAAAGATGCTGCGGTATTTAGGTGACAATTGTAGACATTTATGGAGCTTTTATACTGAAAGGAGGAAGAGGGGAATGGATTGTGTTTTTACATTTGCTGTATATAGGGCAATGCACTTGGAACTGGTTAGCAGTTTCATAATGAAGAGATTTTTTCTGAGTTTTCGACGGTTAATCACTCGATGAGGATGTTCAAAATTTGTCTACAATGACAATGGAACAAATTTCACTGGTACAGATAATTAGTTTCGAACTGTTGACAAAAACCACAAAGAAAGAGAGTCCTCAATGCAGCCAATAAAGTGGAGGATTAACACTCCCACAGCAGGTATGGCAACGTGTGATTTGGGTATGAGGTATGTCCTTGGGAGAGCATGACTATGTCACGAAGAGATGATGATCCTACTGCGTGAGTGTGAAGCCGTGGTTAATTCCCGTCCTCTTACCTACTTGCCTGAGAAGCCTGAAGATTTTTTTTAAAGTTGCTTTACGTCGCACCGACACAGATAAGTCTTATGGCGATGATGGGACAGGAAAGGGCTAGGAGTGGGAATTAATCGGCCATGGCCTTAATTAAGGTACAGCCCCAGCATTTGCCTGGTATGAAAATGGGAAACCACGGAAAACCATTTTCAGGGCTGCCGACAGTGGGGTTCGAACCTACTATCTCCCCAATACTGGATACTGGCCGCACTTAAGTGAATGCAGCTATCGAGCTCGGTAAGCCCGAAGATTTCAACCACCGTTCACCTTCATGTATTTTGCAAAGAGGATGTCTGCATGGTTATTCTAACTCTAGATCAACTGGATTCTGTGAACTTATCCAGGAGATTTTGATTTCTACTACAGTTGCAGCAAGATTTTGAGAAGGGTACCTAAGTCAGTTGATTCAGAGGCAGAACAAGATGTCTACAAACACTGGAGTAGGGGATGTAGTGCCGGTTAGAGCTGATGGGAAGAATTGGATCAACTGGCCATTAGCACGGGTGCTGGAAGTGTACTGTTGGAAAAAGATGGAAGAGTTGTGAGATTGAAAACTTTGTCAGGTGATGTGATTAGTCCACATCAGTGAATTCTGAAAATGCGAAGGAGGTTGCTAACGACTGCCCCAGTACATTTCACCCTCAGGAACAGTCTGACTCATCAGAGTCTTCAAAGGAAGTAGTGGTAACCACGAGCGGTCGACAAGTGAAAGTGCCTAATAAATTAAGTTCATGGATTCCTTCAATGCTTAAATTCTTATTTCGGAGATTTTTTTATGTGAATGACTGAAATGACCAGATAGACAGTTTGATGCACATAGTGCTTAATTTTGATCTGTGGCACTCCTTCCAAATAGGGAAGGATAAGAAGAACAATATGTTGTAAATATTCTGTTTTATTTTCTCCTTGGAATTACTATCAATGAGTTTACACACTATGAGTGTGTATTCCTTGATATTATGAGAGCATGTCTACTATCACATTTGAATATAAAAACTGATTCAATATAAGTGATTTTCAAAAATGGGAAATTCCTTTCAGGCAGAATGAATGTTTCTCACAGGCTAAGTACTGTAGGAATAAAGACATTCTGTTAAAGATATCTCCCTTATTAATCCTCTTATTAAAATAGTGTACATGAGAAGAAAGTTTTAGAAATAGATTTCCAGTAAGGTTGGTCAATTTCAAAGGTTGGCCGTGTATAATTTGTGGGAGAGTAGAATCACTGTTTTAATCTTCCTATACACCCAGTCCATTCATCGATGTCGAAATGATATTGAACCTAAATCTATCCATGCATAAGAGGATTCTAAAGGTGGATTCAAATTTATCCTGTAGTTTTACAGCTATAAGAATTCAAAAACAAGAAAAGACAGGCAAAACTCCAAAGCTAGGAGTAATGTAGGTCACACCTGAAATGGATAATTATAAGAAAATGTTGTGTTGGGTATATTTTGTAGTTGCTACGATGTTTACAGCTGATTATCATGTACTTTAAAGAATAAAAAGCAGCACAAAGATGATGGAATTGTTGCAAATATTAAGAAATACACGTGCTGTTATTCACCTTAATCAGACTATCACACTCTCAGAACAGGACGGTACCGTAAGACTGGTGGAAATATGTGAGACCACTGAAAGACATTATCGAACATAGAGTTTCGGAATCAGATTAAGCGATTTTCCTGAATCATACAATATCAGCAAGCAGAGTTACCAATGCGTTGCCAGACTGAACCAGAGGGTTGTCCGTGGTAGGTACCGAATACAAAGAAACAAAAATAAGATGAAAAAATGAAAACATACGGGAAAGCTTTGCAAAGAGAAAGTCAATTTAACAAGATTATATATTATCAACTTTTCGAGAACAATAACATGTCAAGTTACAAAAAGATTATAAAACGCCCAGGGTTTAGAAATTGACAAAAACTTGACAGAATCAAATGAGATCAAAGGAGGTGATTAGATTAACATGGATGATCATCAAGAGCTTCACAAACTCCATAAACAAACGCACCAAGACAATCTTTGGCAGGATAATGACAAAAGCTAAGAAGTACAGAGTAAATACACAAGCGAATCAAGGCCACATATCTAAACCCACCAGAGGTGAGGAAAGAGTAATTTAAGTAACCTACAAATAGTTGATTTTGTATTCAAAAGGTAGAAATAAGAATATAAACAGGTAGAGATACACAGAGTGGAAAGGGAGGGGAAGGAGGGTTCTTTCAGGCTGCTTTAATACTGACAAAGTCAAAAACGAATGCATACATTACGCCACTAAACAAATTAATTCTTGATGTAAAAGCACTTCTGACGTTTGTCCAAGATAAATTTTCATCACCAGAATTTTGAACACAAATTGAAAAAAGGGTCTATAAGTTTCCAGCTTGCGATCACAGCTAGAAGGGCATGCTCTCATACTCTAACAAGTCTTATTGGGATAGGGAAACACAAGTATCAGTAGGAAATACGATTTCTGCCCACCCAACAGTTCATAGAGTTTTCAAAGCATCATCGTAAAATAAATTGTTTTTAAAACATCGCAATGGACAAGCTGCTTGCAAAGCGTAGCTCTCTCTCTCCACTCTGAAATACGCACATGAATTTCTGACCCACGATCAGAGGCAGGAGCAGGCTTATATACTTATAGCGAGACAGGTCCAGAAGTTAAGAGAACAGAGTGTACTTAATAATGACGTAGCAGCTGGCTGAAGGGAGCGGAGGAGAGCAGCACAGTTCGTGGTGAGCCGGGCGAGCATGACAACCCTGTAGAAGTTGCACCAGTAGAGCAGCGAAGTAGGCAGACAGAAAGAATAAATGGAAAACATTTGAAGTTGTAGTGCGTAACATACTCCCACCACCTGGAGAAATCCAAAGGATGGTGGAGAGATGTGATGCGATAGAAGGGATAGCCCACATTTTCCAAAGAACTCGAGGTATGATGCAGCAGAGACAAAAAAAGAAGCATAAGCACCAAACCAAAAGACAAGAAAGAAAAGAGGAGAGAAAGGAATGGGAAAAGGAAGAACTGGACAGAAGGAAAAATGATCCAGATCGCATGAAAGAGGGATATATATGAATATAAATAAATACATACAAAAGAAGATAAAGGTGGCCTTGACAAATAAAATTAGAGATATAATTCACATGAATGCATAATGTAGTATATACGATATAATAATAATTTCCCATAAGAAAAGAAAACAGAAAAGGGGTTAAGCAAACCCCAATTATTATGTTTATGGGTCAGACATGGGACAGGGGGTGAGTGGAGAGAGGAGAGGTGAGTGAGCAAAGAACAAGAAAAAAGAAACACCAATATAAAAGGAAACTATGCCATAAGCACAAACGGAAGGAGGAAGTTAAGAGGATCACCAAAGTCAGCCTGAAAGAAACTTATCCAAACTTATCTGCCTCGCCAGAAAGGGAAGGAGCAAAGAATTCCTTTAGCTGAGAAAAGTGGGCCTTTTTCACATCAGTAGGGGTATCCAGAGATTGTAGGAGGGTGGCAGTCAGAAATGAAAAGGAAAGGATACGAAAAGGGCCAGTCCATCTGGGAGAGAGCTCAGCAGAAAGTCTTTGAGAAGTAGAACTAGTGGAGTGGTTCTTCAATAATACGAGATCAGTAAGTTGAAATGATGGTGTATGGACTAGGGAAACACAGGCTCTCCTATGAAGATCTCAGGCCCGAAGGAGTTGTTGAAGTGCGTGATTAAGTTGAGCATCCGTAAGAAGGTGGGAAGGGGTATCCAACAATGAAGATAAATTCCAAGACAAACAGAGGGGTGTTTGTAACTCTCTGCCAAGAAATAATTTTGCATGGTATAAGAAGTAGAAGAGTTGATAGTGGTATTTAATGCTAAAGCAAAATGGGGAAGTTCAGAATCCCACGATTAATGGTCATGGGAATGGATGATAGACAGAAAGGTTTTGAGATTACGATGGTAACGTTCTACAATATTAGCCTGTGGATGATATGGAGAAGTAAAACTTTTTTATACAGTAAGATAAACAAGAGTTTTAAAAGTCTTCAGAAGAAAAGATAGTAGCATTATCAGAAACTAATACTTTAGGAAGACCAATAATGGGAAAAGTTTGGTTGGATAATAAATTAATAATTATTTGGGAGGAAATATTGCATAACGGGCGAACAATAAGAGATTTGGAAAAACCATTGAGCAAGGTTAATATATAAGCATTTGATTTTGAGGATTTACCTAGGGGTGCAACAATGTGAATGTAGAATTTTTCGGCAAGATACACAGCAGGAGAGGCAGCATAGGTACCATAGGGTTCATGGTTAAGGAGCTTATATTTCTGACAAGAATCGCATAAGTGGACCCAAGAATACACATCTTTTCTCATCTGTGGCCAAGAGAACTAAGAAGCTAGATCAGCATAAGTTTTAGCCATACATAAATAGCCCCCTACAGGGGAACCATGAAAATAGTGAAAATCATGGATCGCAAATTAGAAGGGATGACAAGACGAGGAGTAGCTCATGGATTATGTTTAAAGATGAGAAGGTGATTCTATAAGCGAAAAGGACCAGAGTAATTAGGAAGAGAGATCATCATAAGTAAGTGGCCATACGGATCTTGATGGTCTAAACAAGACTGAAAAGAAAGAGGAAAGTTAGTAAGGGAAGAAATGGAAGTAATGGACTTAACAGGAAGATGATCAATTTCAGCATCATGAGATTGATTGTTTTCAAAGAAGCGAGAAAAAGTGTCAGGAACTAAATTGTGGAAATCGGATACAAACTTAAGAGAAAATTTAAAGCAAGATAAACGAAGGAGCCAACAACCAGTACGACCAATTTTAGGAGCAATATGAAGCAACAAGGCTTGATTGTCAGTATTTACTAAAAATTCCCGACAGTCCAGGTAGTCTGCAAAATGTTCAATAGCCAGAAGAAGAGCCAGAGCTTCCCTTTCGTATACAGAATATTTTTGTTCAACACGAGATAGAAGACGACTGAAATAGGCATTGGGTAATGTTTGACCATTAAATGTTTGTTGTAATACAGCGCTAAGAGCAACGTCATCGGTTGAAAGTTCAAAGGACAAAGCAAAATATGGAATTTGCAAAAGAGCTTGAAGAGTTTACATTTTAACGTTTTGAAAGCGTTTTGTTGAGGAGCAGCCCAGTGAAATTTAATGCCTTTTCTTTTAAGGAGTTAAAGGTTCGGAAATTTGGGAGAAATTGGGTATGTATTTGGCATAAAAGCCAACCATACCCAGAAAGGTGTGCAAATGTTTCAAGTTTTGAGGAGGGGGAATTTTGTGAATGGTGGAGACTAGGTCAGGATCGACAGTGACATCCTGAGAGCTTACAATGTGGCCAATAAATTTAATTGAGGTTTCAGCTACAAGAACCTTGGAAGGGTTAATGGTCAAACCAACAGAACGAAGGATACCGTCCAAAAAAGCATATAAATATTTGTACTTAATATCGGAAAACAAGGAATTAACAAAACGTTGCATTATCCGTAACCCAAGATTTAGACCAATGGGAACTTATTTAAACTGACATAAACCATTGGGAGCTATAAATGCAGTATAGCGGTAGCTAATGTCATCAAAAGGAATATGATTATAAGCGGATTAAGATCAAAAATGGTAAGGAAGAGGGAATTGGAAAAATATTAAAAAGCAGATTGTAATTTTGGCATGGGATAGGCGTCATTCTGTATACGTGAGTTTAATTTTCGACAGTCAACAATAAATCTAAAGGATCCATCGGGTTTATTCACAACAAAGGCAAGGGAGGCATAATTCGAAGTTGAGGGAACAATAGTGCCATTGTGAAGCATGTTATCTACTAATTGATTAGGAATTTTCATTCTCAGAGGACTTAGGAAATATGGAGAGGAACACACTGGAATCGTGTCAGTCAGATCAATATGAGCAGTGAAATTCTTGACAGTACCTAAATTGGGAGTAATAACATCAAAAAATTAATTGAGCAGCGACTGTACTTGATCAGAATAAAAGAGAGGTAGATTGGTGGAAAGAACAATAACCAAAAATATTTATCAATGCGATGAATTTAGATGAAAAGTAAAAAGAAATTTGGAATTAACTGAATCAAGAACAAGACCACTGTGAGAAGAAAATCAAAACCTAGAATAAAAGATAATAAATATTCAACCACAAGAAAGGTAAAATGCCACGAAAAGTATTGCATCTTAATATTTAAATAGACAGTTCCAAGAACATAAAGGGGTTGATTAGATGCTGAAACAAATTGCTGGGAAGACGGAAAATACTGCAAATGAGAAAAGATAGCTTTTAGTGATTCAAAAACAATAAACTAATAATGATACAGAAGCACCAGAATCTAGAAGAGCAATCGAGAGCAAATTATTGACAGTTACAAAAACATGAGAAGTTGGAGGAACAAATAAAGCATTATTTATGAGAGAAAGACAGTGAGGAATATTTTGAAAAGAGGAGGAGGTAAATGAAGGCAGGTTATTTCCAATGATACGACAACTGCCTAACGGCACAGGTGGAAAGCATTTTCCCAGAGAAGCAGTGCAATACTTAGAAATGTGTCTCTGACCTCTACAGCAGAAACATGTGATAGGTGAGGGAAGTATATGTGAAGGAGGGGAAACAGAAAGCGGAGATAGCGTCGTAGGTGAGGGAGGTGTGATAGCGAGTGGTGGAACAGATGAATAATAGGAGAGATCTCCTAAAGAATTAATGGCATGAGACTGAGCCAAGTTATATAGTTGAAGCATGGTAATGGGGGTTATGTGCATCAAAGAGCTGACGAAAAGAAGGGGCAGAATAGAAGCGAACAACTGAAAGTAATTCAGATGTATTAAGGGTGATATTTAACACATCACTATAAGTGGTATTAAAGTCAAGGTAGCCATGTGCAGGTTCAGTAGGGAATTGGCGACGAACAAACTAAAGACTACGTTTACAATGGATTTCATACAGCAAAAAATAATTATGTATGAGCTGTACACATCCTTTCCTCTGTTCCACCACGTGCTATCACACATTCTCCCCCACCTACGTTGCTAACTCTGCTTTCTGTTTCCCTCCTTCACCAAGAAGAGAAATTAGACATATTATCAAGCCAAAATTGAGAAAATAAACCAGTAGTTTTAGCAGACAAGCGACCAATTAGTTGTGGAAAGGAAGCTAGTTTGATATTTTAAAATTTCCGAGCAGAAAAAGGCCAAATGGTCAAGCTGTGAGGATCAGTCACCTGTAATTGAGGCACCTGACGCAAGGACTGTTTAACTATTTGAATATAAAGTGCACTGTCAATGGAGGGAGAGAAGAAGAAAAATCGGGTAATGAACACTAAGACATTGCGTGTTGACGAAAGAGTGAAGAATGTTTTGTGTCATTATTGAATAAGTCAGATGAAGGAGAATGTATTGATGGAGTAGGGGAAGTAGAAAAAGATATGAAGTCACCAACGGGAGGGTTGGGCAAAGGCAACTTATTGTAAGACAGTAAAGGTGAAGAATTTGAACTTTCACCCAAAGGAAATTTATCTGAAAAACATGCCATCATAACAAAATAATAAAACAGAGCATATAATGAAGAGAAGATAGGAATACACTCCTACCAAATGTTGGGTATTTTTTGCAGTTGCTGCGATGTAAACAGCTGATTATCATGTACTTTAAAGAATAAGAAGCAGCACAAAGGCAATGGAATAGTTGCAAATATTAAGAAATACACGTGCTGTTATTCACCATAATCAGACTATCACACTCTCAGAACAGGACGGAACCGAAAGACTGGTGGAAATATCTGAGAACACTGAAAGACATATTATCGAACTTAGTTTCGGAATCAGTTTAAGCGATTTTCCCGAATCAAACAATATCAGCAAGCAGAGTTACCGAGGTGGTGCCAGACCAAACCAAAGGGTTGTCCGTGGTAAGTATCGAATACAAAGAAACAAAAATAAGATGAAAAAAGGAAAACATACAGGAAAGCTTTGCAAAGAGAAAGTCAATTTAACAAGATTATATATTATCAACTTTTCGAGAACAATAACCTGCCAAGTTACAGAAAGATTATAAAACGCCCAGGGTTTAGAAATTGACAAAAACTTGACAGAATCAAATGAGATCAAAGGACGTGATTAGATTGACATGGATGATCATCAAGAGCTTCACAAACTCCATAAATAAACGCACCAAGACAATCTTTGGCAGGATAATGACAAAAGCTAAGAAGTACAGAGTAATTACACAAGCGAATCAAGGCCACATATCTAAACCCACCAGAGGTGAGGAAAGAGTAATTTAAGTAACCTACAAATAGTTGATTTAGTATTTGAAAGGTAGAAATAAGAATAAAAACAGGTAGAGATAGACAGAGCAGAAAGGGAGAGGAAGGAGGGTTCTTTCAGGCTGCTTTAATAGTGACAAAGTCCAACAATGAACGCATACATTACGCCACTGAACAAATGAATTCTTGGTGTATATGCATTTCTGGCGTTTGTTCAAGATAAAGTATCATCACCAGAATTTTGAACACGACTTGAAAAAAGAGTCTACAAGTTTCCAGCTTGCGATCACAGCTTGAAGGGCATGCTCTCATAATCTAACAAGTCTTATTTGGAAAGAGAAACACACGTATCAGTAGGACATATAATTTTTGCTCACCCAGCAGTTTGTAGAGTTTTCAAAGCAGCATCGTAAAATAAATTGTTTTTTAAAACATTGCAATGCACCAGGCACTAGCATACTGTAGCTCTCTCTCCACTATAAAATACACACATGAATGTCTGATCCATGATCAGAGGCAGGAGCAGGCTTATATACTCGTGGTGAGACAGGTCCAGAAGTTACGAGAACAGAGTGTACGCCATAATGACGTGACTGCGGACTGAATGGAGCAGAGCAGCACAGATCGTGGTGAGCCGGGCAAGCATGACGACCATGTAGAAATTGCACCAGTAGTGAGGCGAAGTAGAAAGACGGTAAGAATAAATGGAAAACATTTGAAATTGTAGAGAGTGCATAACAGTTGTCAAAATAATCAATGTATAGATACACAGTTGTTACAAATGTATTTATATAGATTACAGCCATTACTAATATGCTTGGCTTATCAGTCAATGGATTAGAATGATGCAGCTTTCCACGTCACTTTATCCTGCCCTATCTGCTTTTTCCCTAACTAGTGCAGTGCTTTCCCCCAAATTTTGTCAGCGAGGTATCAGAAATGAATGGCCAGGCAGGGAATACTGTGTAGCAAAACAGATATGACAAAAATTAAATTTATTCCCTCAGGGCATTCATATTACATGACAGGTAACATTGAATACCAAACTGAACTATTTTATTTGTTAATATCATGAACAAGACTATAGAGTATTTTGAACTTCCAGTGTTCTACTGCTTGTTCATAATCATTCAATACCAGAGATAACCATTCCATTGCTGTGGTCTGACATACAGGTTTGTGACATCATGCAGAACCGTTAAACAATTAAACTCTCCCGTAACTGATGCAATTATGCTGAAAGTAATGATCGATCATTTAAACATACAGTTTTACAATATGTAACTAGTGCATATCTGGGTTATATCTGCTAACACGGCAGGGCAGCGAGACCATTTAAAAGGTCTTAGGGAGAGCACTGTAGTTGAACTTATATTTACTAACGTCATGGCCTGCCCTACCACTCTAAAGCTCTAGATGTGCTCCCAAACCAAATCCTGCAGGACTTTATTTCAAAAAAGGTAATAATGATAAGGTTGTTATAACATTCCTTCAGTTCATGGAACATTAATACAGCTGTTGCTGTACCTACAGTCACACAATCCAGTCAGGTGTTACCAGTGTTGTAATACATGGTGGGAAAAGGGGTGGTCAACAATTTAGCCATTAACTGGTTTTCAAATTCAGTAAAGGTGACTTTTCATTTGAATGGAATATTTAACCATCTCATTATCCACATGAGCCCTGTAAATTCCTCACCCCAACAGGGAATAAGAATAGTACTGCTCTAGATTTATCTATCTGTGCAATCTCAGAAGCAAAGGTGTAGGAAGCCTTAAGAGCATTGTGACAGTTATGTCTTATCTTGAAGCACTGCAGTTGTAGTTATTATAATTCTGGGAATTTCAAAGTTCTGACAAGTTAGGACTTCATCTTACTGATGAACAGAAGGTGTACTGCTACCTGGATGAGTAACTCTGAAGCCGCCGGATTGGACTCAGTACTGAGAACGACCTGGTGGTGTTCACATGTCCTTCTTGGTTGCATCACTTTTTTGTTGTGGGGACATATTTAAGGCATTCTTTAAGTATCGCTACCGGGTATTTACAATTGCAAGGACACTAATTTCACGAACTCCCCCAACGGCTCCATCCAAGAGTGCCTTCAGCATTGCTAGCAAGTCATGACCATCCTGAGTAAGGCACAGACTGTTCAAGTAGAGGAGTATAAATAATCATCATCCCCCTTCCACAGCTCTCTCATACCTTTGTTTTTTCAGTGGCTTCCATGACTGTTTGATGTTCTGCTTGTTTTTCATGAATATAATTCATAAAAACTCAAAAGAATAGTTCATAGTAAGGTTAATGTAGCTCTGACCTTAGAGACGGCTGCACGAACTTCAAAATAATTAAATTACTGATACCAATAATAAAGGAGAATATAAATTAAGTGGAAGCAGATGGAACACAGCATCAGAAATTTTATAAAAAACTAAAATCAGGAAAACATCAAAATAAAAATTTCCCTCCATGAACACACAAGCCTTTTATATAATGAATTGGAAAATCCAATTATCAAAGTTGACCGTCAATGTTATGAACTCTATTCAATCAGGAGGAAAGATGAGTAAAATTAAATAATTAGCAAACTCCCCATACACATATTAATAAAAATCTGTTGGTGACAAAGAACAGAATAATCAATACTGAATAATGAAATTGATCCTCTCATGATGGTATGACCAAACCAGTCACAATCAGTTATTTCTTCATGAACAGTGACCTAAATGTCACTATAGTAGTTTTAACAAATGAAGAAAAATTCCATAGCACTGATAGGATTCCTAATCAACTCTAGGATTCAGGTACTGATATCTCAAACTCAATGGGAATCTTACTGCGGCCCTGTAGGTAAGATGAAGGTGCTCATTTTCTACAGAATAGGGCCTGCTCAGTTAATTTACACTGAAAAGTATTAGTGTTATGTAGCCAACAATTAAACAATCCATGGGGAAAAATAAAGAATATAAGGTTCCAATGTCAACAACTATCCACAACTTCCAATAACAATGAATGACATCCAGCATGCCCTCACCACTCATCTGATGGCAATTGACAGCTACAACACACAGCACACCAACCAGACTAGCAACTAGATATGTCATGCTATGAAAATAGGACAAAATGGAACATCTGACAAAGTAAATTTTCAAAGTTGGTGAGTTTCTGCCTCTGAATATTATTCCAGGTGAAATACTTTGTAACTTACAGCTCTGAAAATTTTTGAATATTAAATTCTGATCAATATTAAGTAATCAGGAATGATACTTACGAAGGATGTACTCGCTGTGCCTTCAAGCTGAACAGGTTCCTCCTTGAGCTCTATTTTCTTGCCCATTTCACACTGCAACGGAAGTCATTATATGAAAATGAGCCAAGAATTACTTCCACTGACATGTTACTGAAAGAAAGGTACTGGAAAGATATATTTATATTATCATCATTAGTGAAAATGAAAACCTACAACCTGTTTTCCAGTCATTGACTGGGTCAGGGATGTAATGAATGAAGCAGATATAGGCTGTTAGTACGATGGGGTCGCCACTCCCAAAGTGATTTATTAATGAATGATAGATGAAATGAAATGAGAATGGAGAGTGTTGCTGGAATGAAAGATGACAGGGAAAACCGGAGTACCCAGAGAAAAACATGCCCCGCCTCTGCTTTGTCCAGCACAAATCTCACATGGAGTGACCAGGATTTGAATCACGGTATCCAGCGGTGAGAGGCCGACGCGCTGCCGTCTGAGCCATGGAGGGTATCATCATTAGTGTCATAGTTTATTGACCAATGCAGTAGCAGGCAGCACTGTACTTCTCCATTATTTTCAATATTTTTATCACAGCCACATAGCCTCTAAATCTTCCATGGATATCAAATCACAGGTACAAGGCTTTGATTTCAAACATCCCACGTGCACTGGCTGAGACTGACTGTTAGCAGTACATATTTTCGAAAATGGAATATTCACTTCTCCTTTAGCAGGTCAAGTTGCTAACACTGTCGGACCATGCAGTTGGTCTGCCACTGCTAAGCAGACTTGGAGGGGCATGCCAATCCAACTGATGAGCCCAAGTGGCACATCTGGGCAAAACTCTCCAAATGCACATGGCCTAATCACCTAAAAGCGTTCTATTCCCGAGATTTTAAATTCTCCCAAAATCAACTGTGACTGGCATTAGGAAAAGGGGCCTGTCTGTATATGGAAAACTTTCCATCTCTATTGTTAATGGCAACTGGCAAGTGAGTTAGCCATTATGGAACAAACCCCTGAACACTATTTTGAACGGTGTTAGGCAATGTGGCCTGCTGTTATCATCAAAACTCTGCAACACCCCCCTTACATTGCAAACAGTGTATAGGGTCCTCTGCGTTTTGTTTCTCACATAGCACTAAGGGACATACAATTTAATATAACCTTACTCACTGTGTTTACAGTAATTTACAAAGAAATCCATATAAAATGTAGAATACTGTAGCGAAACATAGGTATGTTAGCTAGTTTGTAATATCCCCTCAACGAATGTTTGTGATTTTGAAGCCACATGTGTAATTGTATGCCACACACAATTTTTTGGAGCTAGTTGTTTCTATTTTTTGTCATTATTACCACTGTTTCCTTCCTTTACTTTTTGATTTCATGTTTAATGTGTAACTTGCATTACTGTCAAGGCAATCTTTTATTAACCTCACAGCAGGGGGCAGTGAGGGAATCCCCAAAGTCTTGATTTTGTCGCACTGCACAATTATTTTGTACCTGTGTCTCTCCTTCTAGGTATTCCAAGTTTCTTATCTTCTGCATCACTCTGCGACTGTTGCATGCTGGTGAAGGTTTGTTGTGCGTAATTGTCATCCTTGCAGTTAAGTCACATTTTTCCCTCATCTTGCAGCTTGTTGCATTAGTATTTCCAGAAATGTTGAATTATGTAAATATATTGACTATATTTGAAAATACTGAATTATGGTTGTTGAGAATGCACAGAAACTGTTACAATGGATAGATCAAGTGGAAAATTAGATGAACAAGAAGGAGGAAGCAGGTGTATGTAAATGACATTTGCTGTTATAATGTTGAACGAATTAAGCTAAGTTTTCTGGAATTGAAACTGAACCTGTTGTTAAAAATTCTGACCAAACTGTACAAAACAGACCCTCTACACAGGGAAAGACGGAGGAACCACATGGAAACTACACTGCAGAAACATGACACACAATACTACAATAATAATTAAACTCACGTTTTAATGGTTCACCTTTTCAATACTATATTATGCAATGTTTATATTACATTTTAACCTTGTCTGGAACTAGTTTCGGCCTTGGCTGCGCATCATCAGCAATAATATAAAACAGTACAAATACATCTAATGACTAAAACAAATGCACTAATACAAATGGCATTAAAAGGTAATAAAAGGATGAACTATGTGCAAAGCACGTAACATAAGACTCTAAATTCCTTGGATGCATTGTATCAGATTAAAATGTTAGTACTACTTGATAAAATTATCTTGAATAGTGCTAATGGAGATTGTCAAAAATGGCACACGAAGATATGATTAATAGGTGGTAGTTCATAGAATGCAGTTGGTGGAAATTCACTATTCAATGCAGCATCCATGAAGTTGACCTAAATAAATGATAGTCAAAATTAATGAACTAAAACGAAAGAGAGTGCAAATCAAATGGCATAAGTTACATGAGACTTACCTTACGTTACAGCATGTGGTGTGTGGCCTACTGTGTGCCTCACTAATGGGGAGGAGTAGACATAGGATCATGAGATTCAAAGGGAACACAGAAAAGGAAAGAGTGGGCAAAGGAGAGAGGAGAGGGCTAGGAAAGGAAGGGAGGGAAGGAGTTTAGGGCAGGGCTGAAGGATGTGGGAAAACAGGTGGCTGCTGAGGGAAGGTGCTGTGAATAGAATAACTTGAATTATGACTTTTTGGTTTGATGTTTCTAAAAATAGGAATTAAAAGGTCGAACAGGATATATGGCTTTTCAGAAATGTCATCAATATTATTATTTAGGATAAAATATTGATCTATGTGTATGAAGCAGCTTTCTGTAATGTTCAGGAGGGGTCTTTCGTTCATGACTTTGAGAATTTCCACATCTTGTTTTATGTCCATGAATTTGTGATTATAATCATGCATATGCTGTCCCACAGCCAAAAATAGATTGTATTTAAGGGCATTAACATGTTCTGAGTATCTAATATTAAAGCTCCTTCCAGTCTGTCCAACATAAGAAAAACTCGTGGGACATCTACGAAGTGCCAGACGGAAAACACGAAACGAAAATTCCACAAAGGAAACAAGGCATTTATTTTTCCCTGCAGACATTACAAAGCTAATTGTGCATTATGCCAATCTCAAATTGGCAGATGCATAAAAGAGTCACCAATGAAAGAGATGTTTGTGATACTGATTAAACAATGCAGAATTCCCTAATTTGTAATTAAAATAGTTTCAAAATACAAAAATTCTTATGAAAATGAATACAGAAAGCTTAACTAATTAGGTCTGGAACTGTATTATAAAGGTTACATTCAATTTATTTTGTGCATGAGGGAAGTTCTGACCATGTGCCTACTTCTGTCCCTAGTGACCTCATTTCCTGCGCCAGCTTAAGTAATGATATTATATATTAAGTTAATAAATTCCATGTAATGCATTTCAGTCATTCTGAATCTCCAATAATGCTATGTTCTTATGATTTTCTTGCATTCAGGTAATGCTTCTCCTTAGCATGTCTGCCCTTCTTTTCTTTGGAGGCTATGTTTAATATGTATCTGTCTTCCCACTGTTATTGGATATGTTTGTTTATTTTTGTGGATTGCCTTTTGTTTACTGGATATAGATTGTTGAAATAAATGAAATAGCGTATGGCTTCTAGTGCTGGGAGTGTCCGAGGGCAAGTTCGGCTCGCCAGATGCAGGTCTTCTGATTTGACTCCCGTAGGCAACCTGCGCGGTGTGATGAGAATGAAATGATGTGTCTGTGATGGTGGGCATAAATTTATTTCCTTAATTGCGGGAAATGTTGGAAGTTTTTAGGATTTAGATTTTGTGAGCTTCTCTTGGTGATAGTATTCAACTATAAATATTTTTCTACTAAATAACATTTTTATTTATTTCTGCCTTATTCCTGGTTTCAGTGACTTGGGAGCTTATTAAAGATTCTCCATTTTAATATTCATCACATTCTAACCATGAGTTGTGAATTATGTTCAAATTCAACTGTCAAGGGATCCCTAATCATTATCTCAATTTAAAGGAAATTCATAATTTTCATCTTACTTATCATGAATCATGTCATGATTTACCATTTCAAATGCACTATTCAAGTTATTTTAATTTATAAAATCTATTGTTTAACGGTAATGGGTGATCTCAAATCTTCTATTTAGGCAAAGGTACAGAAATTATTACATTCCATTTTGCATTGTTGTTCAAACCTTACAATTAATTTTGTGTTCTTGTTCACACCCTCTTTATTCTCCAGGGAATGGGCCTGTTTTCACCACCACTTCAGTAGGGTATTTCTGGAGTTCACTTGCCTTCAAAAGGTACGTCTGTTACATAATGTTCCTTGTACTTGTGAGTTTCTTGCTTTTCATGTTTATCATGTGATAAACTTCTTATGTTTTGATAGGCTCTGTTTTGTTTCTCTTGCCTTGTACTGCCTCTAAATATGTTGTTCACACATAGAAGCAGAGAGGGGTAACACCATAGCCCGTAGTACAGGGGTGGTGTAAAATAATGCTTTAGCATAAGGGTTGACACTGTGTGAAACTAATAAATGAAGGAAGAATATGATAAATCAATTAAAACTTCTTACTGTGAAAAAAAATTAACTATGCCTGTTTTCTTCCTTTACTACCAACAAAATGTTTTGTTCCTAGGTGGTTGGCAGAGATAGATATCATCGGAAAACAGGTCAATGTATCAAAATAAATAAGTGAAAAGATGTGTAAACTACTGATATTAGGATGATGCCTTCAAATACCACTAGACTGAGCCAGAATAGAAACTGAGTCAATCAGCCTGGCATGAACAACGAGAGATCACTAGAAAAGTAATACCAAGTAAATGAACTTGAGCTACACAGGTGGAAGCATGAGGCAGAGGATGCAGTACAGGCACTATACAAGTCCACACTAGGTGGTACTGATAACTACATTATGAAATACAGACACAGCTTCTGGATGACCCTGTTCAACAAGTTACCACTTCTCGAATATTTTCCTGTATTCC
This sequence comes from Anabrus simplex, assembly GCF_040414725.1. Taxonomy (NCBI): domain Eukaryota; kingdom Metazoa; phylum Arthropoda; class Insecta; order Orthoptera; family Tettigoniidae; genus Anabrus; species Anabrus simplex. Next base: position 3,160,039 of record NC_090277.1, read on the forward strand.
TTATTTTTAACCAGCTATATTTTATCTTTATCTTATGTTTCCTTTTTTTCTTGTATTTTTCTGCCATTCTCCTTATCCTATGTTTTCCGCATCAAGAGTGAAGAACTGTGAAGGTGGACCCTCGATGAGTGCTGACGTCTTCCTTCCTGATCAAGCTGGGAAGCACAAACCAGCCTGTTGGGGCTCAGAAGAGAGGGATGTAGAGTTGGTATTGGCATGGAAAATGCCTTTGGCAGTGTATGAAAACGTGGAAATTGTCATCATCCTTTTGTGTTTTTGTATTCATTCTCATCTCCTCTTCATGTTGAACCCTCTTCCCACACTAAACTGTAATTATGCTCATCCTATTATGAGTTTGTTTTCATGTGATGCTTGTTTGTTCCTCTCCAATAACTATTGCACCTTTTCTGTTTGTTCCATTTCTAAAAATTTTACTTCCTCTATTTTATCGTTATCTTATCTTTCCTCCCTATTTATCTTGCTTGCTGCTTCAAGACAGAAGATCTGTCAAGATAGCTCCTGAACGAGTGTTAAAGCCCTCTTTCATGCTGAAGCTGGGAAGGAGAACTCATCGGGGACTGAGAAGACATGGATGCAGAAGAACTGGGATCGATAAACTCCCCTATCATGTGTTCTCCTGTCTCCCTCACTGTCCTTATGAGTTTATAGTATCTTGTTTATATCTTTCCAATGCTTATTCCTCCATCATTTGATTGTCACAGATTAGATTCCAGACAACCCATCAAGCGACCGCTGCCACTATCCCTGTAGACTCCCAAGCAGCCTTAATTGTTATCTCAAACAGACACAGAATGCATTACTCTTACAATAAGAAATAAAACCATTCATGTAAATAACCTCAATAACATTCAGTGGCTCAAAGGGCAAGAGAGACTTTGAGGGAATGAAAGCACAGACCACAAAGCTAAAACTGCACCCCGCTATCTACACATCATTTCTTACTGTACAATACCAAAGACAAGATGCAGGAACTTACTGAAACAATGAAAATACATAGCCTGTTGCCAGTCGTTCAACTAGGTCATGAATGAAATGAATGATGCTGGCATCTAGTGGTGAGGAGAGGAACTGTGCTGGCTGCCAAAGCCTGTTGCCCTCCTCTGGGGCAATTATTATTGACTGACAGATCAAATTAAATTATATTGGAGTGAAAGATTACAGGAAAGGCCAGAGTACTTAGAGAAGAGCTTGTCCAGCCTGTACTTTGTAAAGTAACAATCTTAAAATCTTATGTGGATTAACAGGAATTTGTACCACAGAACCCAGCAACGAGAGGCCAGCATACTGCTGCCTGAGGTATGGAGCCTTTTACTGGAAAAATAGTACACAAAAATCTAGATTGAAATATATATAACCTCACAGAATGCTTCTCATACTAAACTATTGATTCCAAGTATCATCCATAGACATTCTTTATATTTTGTGCATAATTACATCCACATGCAAATTTTTATAAACCAAGGCTGCTTTAGATCACCCCTTCACAGAATAAACATAATTACTTCACCACTATGTGACAGCCCAAAGAAAACAAAACAAAACAAATGAAACCATGAAAGAATGAGCCCTCTTTGAAAGGGAATAACCTACTTTACCGTAGTCACTTCACCTATTTCCTAAGCAAACATCACATATAAACTCCCAGCATTTCAAGCTTCACCATATCAATCTTCTGTAAGATTCAAAAATAACATTACTGCACTATAATGCACAACTCTGAAAATACCACTGGTATATCAACATGTGGTATCCTTTTCATGTGCTAAATTAAATAGTAAAAAAAGACCTACATCACGTTTTCCATCTCCTGACAATATAACATTATATAACATTATTACAATACTAAAATTTTAATATCGCATTTACAATATAGCAGGTCATGGTTTCTGGAAAAAATAATTCACTCTCAACTTATCATTATCAAAGGGTAGAGAAAGGTCCACCACCTATTCAGTACCATTAGATTAATATAATATCTTATATAATTGGTACTCGTTTTGACCTTGCTACATTAGGTCATTTCCAGCCTTAATCAAATTGGAAATACATGCTTACATATAACCACCAGTAAGAAATTAGAAATTGGTATATCTTAAGTAAAACCTAAATCTAAAACAGTGATGAATGTCTGACTACACATTTAAAACTGAAACAAAAATAACACATTAAAACTGTTGTGACTGGTGTTAGACTAGGCCAATGTCCTTATAATAACCAAGTATTCTTGAGTCTTGACTTGTTCTCGGAGCTGATATTAATTGTCTGTATAGTAGACCCATTTGATATACAAATTATCTTTTGTTGAATAGAATACATGAGTAACAATTTATGTATTTTTTAATTTTTTCTTAAAACTTGCTTTACATCACATGGACACAGATATATCTCATGGCGGGGATGGGATACGAAAGGCCTAGGAGTGGGAAGAAAGCGGCTTTAGCCTTAATTAACGTACAGCCCCAGCATTTGCCTGGTGTGAAAATGAGAAACCACGTAAAACCATCTTCAGGGCTGCGGACAGTGGGGTTCAAACCCATTATCGCTCAGATGCAAGCTCACAGCTGTGCACCCCTAACTGCATGGCCAACTCATCCAGTAAGCAGTTTATATATAGCTTTGAAAGCGACATTCACAACTTGAATAAGTGGCCTTTCCATCAGATGTAATGATCTATTGTTTTAATTCAGCGAGAAGTGAATGTCCCATGTTCCTTTTACACTCATTACTGACACCAACACCGCCTTTAAAATCATCAGGGTGATAAAGGATTTAATATGACAACTTGAAAGCAAGGCAAGCCCCCCACAACCCGAGCCACTCAGACTGCCATTTTTCCTGACAAGAGATGAAGAGAAACTCACTCCTTCCTCAAAACCTAATGAATGAATTCGGCTTTCAGACATGCTGTGCAAAATAAAAGATGCATACTTGTAAATTCTGCATTTATGTAAAAATAAAAAAATATCTAGTGAATTTGAGATTAGTATACAAATACATATAAGCCTTAGCAAAAGACAGCAAGATATACACACATTTCCTGATCAACAGATAAAAGTAGAGTTATGTAATCAGTCAAACGCAGATGACAGCTAAGGGTTTAATTGTAACCACTATTAAGTTATCTGGAATGATACTTACGTATGAAGTATTTGATGTTTCCTCAAAGCAGATTGGTTCCTCTTTGATTTTTACTTCCAAGTCCATTTTAAATAGTGTTTGATGGTATAGACGGTTTTGGTATGTAGATTACTTTCACAGACCTGGCACTGAAACATGAGCAACCAACAATATTATTGCTGTTTTGTAGACAAACCTGTAGTTTTAGATGACTGTTGATATTGTGCTCATAGCCACCGGACCTCCAGTTTTAGCCGGGAACTGAACCCCAGGAGTAAACAATTTCACTGAAAGAACATCCCACACCTAGAGATTGGGATTAATTTGCACACCCCTTGTGAAACGCCTGTGACTATGGAACTTACGTATCGCCCACTACACTGGGATTATAATTACTGGTTTGATGTACATCCCCTATAATCCTATCCTGTGCTACGCTGTAGATGTACTCTAATTAGTTCATTATATCTTGTCCTCTATACAACAAATGACTTTTTCTTACAGTTTGTTTTACATCACACTGGTACAGACAGGACTTAAGGTGTTATGGCTAAGGGCAGGAATTAAGTGACCATGGCCTTGAGTAAGGTGTGCCTGGTGTGCAAATGGGAAGGCACAGGAAACTATCTTTAGAGCTGCCATGGCCACTTCCTACCCACTCCTAGCCCTTTCCTACCCCATAATTACCATACGTCCTATCTGTGTCAGTGTGATGTAAAGCCAATAGTAACAAAAAAAAAAAAAAAAAAAAAAAAAAAAAAAAATTCTACAACCAAACCTTCAAAACTATTATTTCTTGCTCAACATGCACGACAAATGGTCTGTTTTAACCACTGTGAAGATACAAACGCCCCACCCTGTCCCTCTGCCAGCTCTATTGGCTATGAACATTCTGTACTGCTCAATATAAACCTCACTGTCTTTAGAGTAGAGTCCAGAGGTGATTCCGTTACAATATACATTTGAAAGTCACTATTAGGAATGTTCTGATATAGTTCATACAGTTTTGTTTTCAATCCACAAAAATTCGTGTAGTAAATGGGGAGCCCAGTCTTATTCATCACACTTACAAACTATGTACTATCCGCACACTTTATCTTGGTGCATTTACATCCTAATGCTGAATCGGTCGACCTCGGCGATCTTCGAGATTCATATTGGCAACCTTTGAAACACAAACTATGAATCGCTTAAGCATCGTTGTGCGACATCTGGCGTAAACTTTACGTACTGGTACTGTTGTTGTTTACACATCAAAGTCAAAGTATAAAATTCATGCTAGGAACAAGATTCGCATCGAGATATATGTTTTATAATGTTATATAATGTGTATGTGACATAGTTGTTGGCTTAATATGATAACGGTTTAGAAATTTCATATCGATCGATCATATTCTCGATTCAATTCAGATTTCATTTTCATTCAGTTGGCAGCACCAGGCAGCACTATCGATACCGGGACAGCTCCCTCCTTACTCCACACCCCGTACACAAATGCATCAAGATAAAGTGTGCGGACAGTACATCATCCTGGCTGTTAATGACAACTGTGTGTAAACCCTGTGCCTTAGGTATTTTTATAAGCATAATTGTTCTCTTAATGCACAGTCCTCACCTGGGTCAGCAGCCCCTTTAAGAGCTACCACACAATATGTTGAGTTCAGTAGCAGTTTAGCTGGATTCCTCATTGATGAAACAAATTATTTGATAAGAGGATAACCAGGTACTCACTGGTAACTTTATCCAAAAAGTTACAACCATTATTCATAACGTTACAATATATACTGTATGTCTGTTACAACAAACAGTTCCGAACTAGCTATGAACTCCTTTGTTACAACAAACAGTTCTGAAATGGCTATGAACTCCTTTGTTACAACAAACAATTCTGAAATGGCTATGAACTCCTTTGTTACAACAAACAGTTCTGAAATGGCTATGAACTCCTTTGTTACAACAAACAATTCTGAAATGGCTATTAACTCCTTTGTTACAACAAACAATTCTGAAATGGCTATGAACTCCTTTGTTACAACAAACAATTCTGAAATGGCTATGAACTCCTTTGTTACAACAAACAGTTCTGAAATGGCTATGAACTCCTTTGTTACAACAAACAGTTCTGAAATGGCTATGAACTCCTTTGTTACAACAAACAGTTCTGAAATGGCTATGAACTCCTTTGTTACAACAAACAGTTCTGAAATGGCTATGAACTCCTTTGTTACAACAAACAGTTCTGAAATGGCTATGAACTCCTTTGTTACAACAAACAGTTCTGAAATGGCTATGAACTCCTTTGTTACAACAAACAATTCCGAACTACTTATGAGATCCTTCATTACAAGAAACAGTTCCGAACTGGCTATAAACTACTTTGTTCCAACAGTTCTGAATTGGGTACGGAATTCTTTCAAAATTATCTTAATGAGCATACGCGAATCAGAATGCTTCCAGAACTGTTTGTTTGTTGGAATTAGTGAATGGCAATTGTGAACCGTCTCAACACCATCTACGAATTGTTAAAAAAATCTTTAATGCCGGTTGATGGAAGACCTCACTATTCAGATGGGAAGTACTGTATGTAGTGGCATCACTAACTGGTCGAATTATATGTGCATGTATAGAAAACGCAGCCCCTGGTATTGAATGAGAACTGCTGGCATTGGCTCCGAAATGGTTCTAAATGTACATAGAACAGCATGAATTCGGAACTCGTAGTTCAGAACCAGTTCTGAATTTCTGTTGGAACAGCATGTATACTATTGCGCACGAGCAGGCTATTCAGAATCAATTTGGTAACTTACCACGTTGGAACAAACTTGCATGTAATCTCACTAAGAACGGTACTGGTAGGTGGGTAATATTTAATGTAAAGAGCCTACAGTCGGCTGGAAAACAGAATTACCTGCGCCTGTTCTTGGCGTGTTTAAATCCGAACTGAACAATAAATTACGGAGAAGTAGAAGACTGAGACACCAAATTTATTAGCAACATGTTCAAAGGTTTAGACACAGTGTAAAACGTAAGAAACTGCGATTACCTGATATAGAAAATCTTAAGGGAAACAGCACAATCCACCGAAACAGTCTGCCGCAGTATGTCCGAGATGCACAATACAACAATAAAAGAACAGGAACATTAAATCGCAAGTCAACCAGTTCGAAAGTAAACCAGAAATAGCTAATAGCGCTACTCACAAATTTATAACCAGTGCGTTGTTTCTCGGCTGTATATACATACACATCCGGTATAATTCACTTATCTACAACTAACTACTGTACATGGATAAAAGTCATAATTCATATGGGACAACCAAGACGAACTATTATTTTTCTTGTTCCTGAAGTGGATTTGGGCTCGTTATTTTACCCAGACACAATACTTACATATAATTGTACTAGTTCTATACTCGCACACAATTCCTATAAAGCAGGACATCATTGCTGTTCGCAATTTTCTGTGACTGACAAGTACGAGTAGATGGAGTTAAGGAGATCGTGCAGTTGATGCACCATTGCACAAAATGGTTCCAAAGCACTATAAAACGTAGCACCTAGACAACTGACAGTGAGTAGATTATTTATATAAGACTAGGAGATATAGGAAAATCACAGGGACACAAGGTATACTAATCTTCACGCTAGAGTAGTCCATCTCAACGACTTTTTACACAACAAACAGGATCGGGTCTACATAAGTAGGAAAGGGAAATTAATATCTGGTCAACTTGTATTGGGGACATAGAGGGAGGAAAGTGTTATTGATATCGTAAACAAATAACCAAGGGGCGTGACTGTGTGGTAATATTACGGCAATGAAAGTGTACACGCGATTGGGGAGGGGGACAGATGACAATATCACTGCCTGCTCGATCTGCATCCGATAGCTGCTTAAACTGCCTGCTCATTCCATACTCAAACGTGTAACACGCCTTACAAACAATCTGCCGCTAGATGGCAACACCAAACGTACCCATTTGCCGCGTGAATATAACTAGATATGCATACCAGCAAAATTTAAAATCTGAAAGTAAGAGAAATATTAAAGAATTTTACGTATAAAGTGGTGCTCTAGAGAGTTATAGCTTCAGCACTTTTCGAGAAAGAGGTTTCGACGAACAAGAAAACCTGGAAACTTTGTCTGTATGGTACTTCCCTACATTACTAAGTAGAGGTTTCACGACTTTGGCCACCACAGTTTCTGACACAAGTTCCTGGTGCTTATTGTTACTAAAACACTTTAAAAACTTACATTGGCACAAAGAAGTTAGAACATAGTTTTTTATAGTCTGGAGCAGACTTGCAGATTTCTTGCAGTACGGTAGAGCCACCTCAACAAATTTCTGAAGCCTCATCATTAGGCCAATAAATCGTTGCTAGGGCTAGCGCAGCTATCAATGGGGATGAATTAAATGAGGTACAAACGTTATTCAAGCACGTGCTGCATTCTGTTTTTTCTTCGATTACACGCACTAAATAACCACACACTAATTCCTGGTAAGCAGTTTCCGAAGTGACACACACTGACTCAGGGGGCTCACGAAAATCTTCCAGTAAATCAAGTACATACTCAGGGAATAATAATAATAGACAGCCTATTAGGCGACTTGCATATCTGTGAAGATGAAAGCCCTACCTAGGATGATTTCTAATGCTGAAGATGCCACACACACCCCAGCCCCCGAGCCACTGGAATTAACCAATTAACTAAATAGGCCCTACTTGCGTAAATAATAATAGTAATAAAAAGAGCAGTATATTGACACGATTTTATACTGCTAGCAAAAGACTCCCTCCAGGGTTGGCTTTTCCATCGGACTCAGCGAAGGATCCCACCTCCACCGCCTCAAGGGCAGTGTCCTGGAGCTTCAGACTCTGGGTCGGTGGGATGAAACTGGGGAGGATGACCAGTACCTCGCCCAGGCGGCCTCACCTGCTGTGCTGAACAGGGGCCTTGGAAGGGATAGACAAGGAAGGGTGAAGGAAGCTCCCGGCATTTGACTGGAGGAGAAGTGGGAAACCACGGAAAACCACTTCCAGGATGGCTGAGGTGGGAATCGAACCCACCTCTACTCAGTTGACCTCCCGAGGCTGAGTGGACCCTGTTCCAGCCTTCGTACCACTTTTCAAATTTCGTAGCAGAGTCGGGAATCGAACCCGGGCCTCCGGCGTTAGCAGCTAATCACACTAACCACTGCACCACGGAGGCGGACAATGGAATCTATGACAGCATATTATTCTGTTTTGTACCTTCACATTAACAGTACAGTGTCCCCAGACATTATATTATTTAGTATGTAATACTTCAAACCTTACGCTTACCATTTTTTGCAATGGTGTTTGAAGAGCTCTTGTTCGACGTCTCTGTGCTTGAATCCCTTCTCTTAATCATCGCTGAAATTAGCGGTTGTTTATAAGCTGGATAATCAGGGAAAGGGCTGGGTACAGATCCTGTTTTTAATTTTCGCGTTTTGCTGGTCACTTTGAAATCGTCATTTACGAAATGTAGACTGCAAACCACGGAATAATCAGAAGGAATCCATTTCCTTCCCTTGCTGTTTCCTTCCCTGGATATAATACTTAACCACTTTCGACGCAATTGTGTACTTGAAGGTATATCATGGAATGAAATATCACGGCATTCTGGTTTCCCTTTCTTTGATTTGCAGAAAGGCACGCAGCAGTACACCATTTTCACTGAAAACAAGTACAGTCCATCCTATTTCCCGCTATTTCATTCCGACAGGTCTGGAGCCGGTTGGTGCTGCCACCTGCTGTGGATATTTGTAAACGGAGTGTTTCAATTAGTGCCATGTTAAAATGTTGTAATGAGCAGGCAGTATAAGCAGCCATCGGATGCAGATCGAGCAGGCAGTGGACAATATACAGTAGCTATGTGGCGTGGGTTAAAAGCTGGCGTTGTAGGGGATGCAAGTCAAGATGAGGACATATATATATTATGAAGTATACGAGCTTGAGGGAAAATATTATGAAATAATTGAATGATGTCAAGTTATGATTGTTATGAAGGATTACAGTTGTAAATTAGAGTGATCTAAGAACTGATTTAATATACTTATTATTGTGTGAGAGGGCTTGTATACCAGACATGCAACTGACGTGGGTAAAGGGTAATTTAAAGTTGTTAAGCTTGAGTACAGGCAGCGGCGAGAGGAGTTATACAACGGACATTGAAAAAAGAGATGATTGATATCGGCATCTACGGATCCACAATTACATAGGGGATGATGTTGTAAACGAAATCGAAATTTATATAGTGGTGTGAGAGCATGATTAAAGCGAAGGCGTAAGATATTGATGATATGTCGACGAGTGTATACCAGAGAGTAGTAGGTATAGTGGTTGTAGACTATGAGAGAAATTTCGCTTCTCACGTGCAGATGTTGTCCATATGTGTTGCCATAATTGTTTTTGTTGTGATTTCAACAGAGATATGAAATCTGAGGCTGGAACAGAAAATGTAGCTGGGTTTGTAGCTAATAGTGAAGGCTCTTTTCCTAATCGATCAGCCCTTTCATTACCTGGGATGTTTTTATGTGGCGGTATCCAAATGAATGTGACTTGGACACCTAATTGATGTAAATTAAATAGGATGTGCTTTACGTTATATACATACCAATTGAGAGTAGACTTATTATATTTTAGTGTTTGGAGTACGGATAGAGAGTCAGTAAATATATTAGCAGATTCTATAGATGATTTTTTTATGTAGAGTAACGTTTGTTGTATGGCGAGGAGTTCTGTAGAAAAAATGGAAAAATGTGACGATAAATGATACAATTCAGCATACTGAGTTTGTTCGTAACAAAAAGCAGCTCCAACACCACAAGAATTTTTGGTTCCATCAGTATAAATATTGTTACCTGCATTAATGAATGAAATACGAACTTTTTAGAATATAGAGGAAAATATGAAAGCCGGTAAGGGAGCATAGAGAAGGGTGATTCTTTGGAAAAAATAATAATAAGAGTGTATTGAATCACCTCATAGGATTCAGAATAGTATGGTAACACATGACTACGAATAATATTAGGTTTAAATGAGGAAACGGACTCAAATACCCAAATTAAGGCAGGGGCTCGGCAATTTTGTGTGAGAGGTGATGGAAATGATTAAGCGAGTAGTTGTATTTAGGGGACAAGGTTATTGGAGATCACGAGAAGTTGTTTGAGATGATATATAGATGCAAGAAATCTGCCTCGAAGCAGAAGAGGAGGGTCACCAGTTTCTACCAATAATGCATTAGTAGGAGTGGTACATAATGCACCAAAACAAACTCGTAGCGCTTGATTTTGTAGCGTATTGAGGGATTGAAGGAAAGATGGTGATGCAAGATTAATAATATGTGCACAGTAGTTCAAGCGAGCACGGATGGTGGAGCAGTATACTAACTTTGCAATAACAAGATCAGCTCCCCAGGAACGACGAATAATAGCTTTTACTATGATAATATATGTGGCAGTACTGTTTCGTAGGAGTTGTAAATGTTGGGTAATGTGTAATTTACGATCAAGTATAATGCCAAGATATTTATGATGCGAACGTACGGGAATTTCATATGTATCGAATAGTAAAGGTTCTGAATTACAAACACGCTTGGTAGTAAAAATTACCGCAGAGCATTTATCGGGAAATAAGGATAACCGATGAGTGTGTAACCAAGACTAAACTTTAATCAGGAGCTTTGATATGCAATTTCGAGCAACATCCACATCTTTTTGGAAAAGAATAGATAACTGTGTCGTCAGCATACATATGAATTCTCGCAGATGGGAGGGCAAGTTGCTCAAGGTCGGATAAATATAATGCAAAGAGTATTCAACTGAATATATCACCTTGAGGGAGGCCGACATTAGCTTGACGAGGTTTGAAGATTAGAGTGCGATATATTAACAGATGGCGTAGATGAGCTATGAAAGTGGTCAGGATTCCTTTCTGTAATAACACATCACGTAACATATTCAGGGGGAGTGAATCAAAGGCTCCTCGTATATCTAGGAATACCTACAATAGTGTGCTGTTTCCTAGATTTAGCTAGTAATATATCAATGATAAGCATATTAATCGCATCCTGAACATTCCAACCTTTACAGTATGCATACTGATACTTTGGAAGAAGGGAATACTACTCTAAGTACCATAGAAGTCGTTGGAGAAACAGTTTGCGTAGACAAGATACCAAGATTATTCCCCTAATATTGTGAGCGGTGGTCATTCCATTCCGGAGAAGGAGTCATAGTTGTTAACACAAAATTAAAGTACTGAACAAGCACTTGTAGGGCTTTGATCGGTAATTGTTGTAACATAGCATAAGAGGTATAATCAGGACCTGGTGTGGACGATTTGAAAGAGTTAAGGGTTGTTAGAAATTCATTAAAAATATTCGACGTGATATGAGAACGTGGGATATGAGTGGAAGCCCTAGTGAGAGCACGGATAGCATTCCATAACTAAAATGCAGAAATATGTATATGGAAGAAGGATTTAAAAGTTTTCAAGGCTTGTCTTCGTTTTTCATTGAATACACGCCTGACATGAACGAAACTTTGAACTGGGATGAGCATGTCACTTGTGTATGCAGGAAAGTTCATTCATCACTTCATCCCCTTAAGATTCACCAGACCGTATTACCTCTCAACTTAAAAATAAGACTCGTTCAAACACTGATACTTCCAATTTTTAACTACCGTATTGTGATGTGTTGCTGGAAGCTGCCAATGAACAAAATAGGAAACTGAAGAGACCTTTAAACTCCTGCATTAGATTTACTTCCGTTTTTTATCTTCCTTTCATGATCGTGACACACATTCTGGGTCAACTATTGCAATACCTCCACATCATACACCTGCATTCAGTAATTCTTTCCTTGTGTCGGGCGCTTGAATATGGAATGCTTTACCCCCTGAAATTATAAATTGTTCCTCATTAATTACCTTCAAAGGACAGTCTAAAGATTTCCTCTTGAATACGTAGGCCATATTATGTAGTTATGTGTGAATGCGTGAGTGAATGTCATGAGTAAATAGTTCCCAAAAGTTTACATAAATTACTGTTATATTATATGAATTCCACGTGGCGTAGTTAATATTGAATTAATTTAGTTCATTTTAGACTTAAGATGTAGATCTTTTAGTTTTAGTCTATATTATGTTATATTATTATATAGAGTGTTTTGAGTTTGAATATTAAGTTTGTATTCATTATCAAGCCTCATAATGTGGTTAAATGTAAGAGAGGGCCAAGAGCCCTAACTTCGCCACAAACAAAAGACATCAATAATAATAATAATAATAATAATAATAATAATAATAATAAGATGGTGGGGATTTACCGGTTACCTCAATCGGGCGCGTCCCAATGGAATTGGGGAAGCTCGCTGGCTCTGCCGCCAGCAGAGTCAGAGGGTAGTAGGGAAATCAAATACCATCGTGAAAAAAACTGGTCCCTTCCCAGGGTTACGGCGAAGACTGGTAAATGACCAGAAGCCAGAAAACATCTTGAGGCAACCTCTAGGGCTAACAACCCTTGTTGTAAAAGGATGGGTACCCGTCCAAAGCAAAGTCAAGTCAAAAAGCATGATGGCACAACATTTCAAGAAACATACCCCAGGGGGTAAATCTTCGCATAAATCCCTCGTCGTGAACGCCACGGCGCACGAGTCTCGTTCGGATTCTGTGGGGAGACTCGACATCATACTAGAGACGAGTCGGAGCGTCTCGGTGTACCCCGAAGAGTCAAAAACTCAGGCCAAAATCTAAAACCTTTCTAGCAACTTTCAACATAAATTCACTTACACAAACTGGCAATCTGAAAACCCTCACCAAAGCTCTTCACGAAAATCAGATATCCATAATGGCACTACAGGAAACAAGGTACCCAGATGAAGAGATTTTTGAATTCGAATGCTACCGATTTTTCAAGAGCAAAGCGCAAAGAGGAATCCTCAATGGAGCTGTGATGCTTGGAACAGCGTTTGCTGTTAGAACCAAGATCCTTAAATCGGTTGCAAATTTCGAACCTGTGAATGACAGATTGTCTATACTCACAATTAAATGCGCGAACAAAACCTACGCCCTAGTTAACGCACATGCTCCTACAAACGATAAGAACAAGTCTGATCCAGACGAAGTTGATAATTTCTGGGACCTACTGGATGAAAAATTAAACAAAATCCCCAAACACCATGTCAAGCTTCTTTTGGGTGACTTCAATGCCAACTAGGTCGTGAACAGAAGTACAAGAAAGTTATAGGAAATTGCACTGCTCACAAAAGGACCAATCCCAACGACAAAAGACTGGTGTCCATTTGCGAAAATCACAACCTGCAGGCCATGGCGACCCACTTTCGCCATCTACCCAGAAAGCAAATGACTTGGCGTTCTCCCGTCCAAGCTCTCGGAGAGTTCCGAATTTATCATGTTGCGATCTCCAGGAGAAACAGCCCTGAGATTATGAATGTCAAGGTAAAGAAAGGCATCAATGTGGCCTCAGATCATTATATGTCTCTTATCAAATTCAAACCAATTCCCGCAAACACAAGGAAGACAACCAAACAGATCACACGCTTCGACAATGATAAACTTCGGCAAAGGGTCGAGGAGTTCCAGGAGAAGGCTAGACCAAATGACTGTGACTTTAACAACGCCAAAAAGTCTCCTTGTTGAGGCCGCCAAAGACGTTGCAGAAATCAAGAGAAGCAAGAAGCATGTCTGGTGGAATGGTACCTGCGAATTAGTCCTCCAAGAAAGACTCAATGCGTGGAAACAGTACTACTCTACGAAATCAGAAAATGATTGGGAAACCTACAAAACCCAACGTGCCCAAGCAGCTAGGGTGTTCAGAACTGAGAAACGTAAATATGAAAAATCTCTCATTGAAAAGATAGAACAAAACTTTAGAAAGAATGAAAGCAGAGAGTACTACAGGGCCTTCAAACGCAAACTCACTGGCTATAAACCACCATCTCTATGCTTTGAGCGAAAGGACGGCACACTGGCGACGTCAAATGAAGAAAATTGCAGCATTCTGGCAGATTACTTCAAGAATTTACTTAATTGCTCTAAACCGCAAAGCGCCATTGAGACCAAGGAACCCTTACTCAGGTACCCAAATTCCATTCCACACGACAGGGATGAAATCAAGCGCCACATTGCCCGTCTCAAAAATATCAAACCGCCGGGGGATGACTCAGTAGTAGCAGAACTATGGAAATATGCCCCAGAGGAATCACTTGATATCTTGCAAAAGCAAATAGAAGATATTTGGAACAAGGAGACCCTACCCGAAGATTGGAAAATAGCTTTGATCCATCCATTACACAAAAAGGGCAGCATGAAGAACATCAACAACTACAGAGGAATATCTTTGCTACCCGTGAATTACAAAATTCTATCACTTGCCATCCTGGAGCGTTTGGAAGCACAAGTCGAACATCAAATAGGTGAATACCAACGAGGGTTCAGAAAAGGTCGCTTAACAGCTGAACAGATCCAAAATCTCAAAACGATCATCAGATATTGTACACTAAGGTTCAAGCAGCATGTGTCTGTCTTTGTAGACATTAGGAAAGCGTACGACTCCATTGACCGGGAAGTCCTGCTAAACATCCTAAATGAATTTGGAGTTGATTTGAAACTGCTGGCATTAATTAAAGCCACCCTGACAGATACAAAATCCAAGGTGAAGTTCCACGGATGTCTCTCGCATTCCTTTGAAATCAAAACAGGTGTCCGACAAGGTGATGGGCTATCCCCGATACTCTTCAACTGTGTTCTTGAAAAGATCATCAGAACCTGGCGGGTGAGATTACAGGAAACCAACTACAGTCCATTGAGAATAGGAACCAAATCCAAGGGGATCGCAACAGACTGCTTAGCATTTGCCGATGATATTGCTGTTCTCTCAAACGACATAGAAACCGCTAGAGCTCAAGTTGAAATTTTAAAGGAAATTGCCGAACAAACTGGTTTGCAGATATCGTTTGAGAAAACAGAAGTAATGACTAACATCAAAGAGGCTCCACTAAAACTCCATACAAAATACGGGGACATCACCCGAGTAGACAAATTCGAATTCCTGGGTGAGATCATCATGAAAAATGGATTGGACAAAGAAGCACTTCAGGAGCGAGTACGCAAACTGGAAATAGCCTACCAAACATCCCGCACAATCTACAACAAAAAATGCCTTTCCCAAAACACCAAGATACGTCACTATGAAACAGTTCTAAAGCCAGTAGTTCTATATGCAGCCGAAACCCTGTCTCCAAGTGCCAACAAGGACTCCTTGAAGAAATGGAGAAAAGAGAACGCAAAATTATGAGAGGAATCTTGGGATAAAAGTACAGAAATGGAATCCATCAAAAGAGATCCAACAAGGAAGTCTACAGCAAAATAGAGAAAATTACCGACACAATCAGAAAAAGACGAGCACGATTTTACGGTCATCTGAAAAGAATGGACGGAAGAAAGTTAACTAAAGAAATCTTTCACTTTTTTATTCAAACGCCAAAACCACAATTCCCTGGTTTAGAAATACCAAAGAAGACCTGCAAATGCTACATATCTCAGCTGAAGACGCCCTTAACAGAGATCTCTTCCGCAAGAAAATATTGACGAACGGGCTAAACCGAGACCAGCAACCGAAGGGAAGACACGGTGCCCCTTGGACAGAGGAGCGTAAGAAGGCCCACTCACTAAGAATGAGGGAAATTTGGGCTCTGAAGAAGGCCAAGTTCAGTGTCAAATGCAACAAGACTTAACGTGGTCCTTGATGGCCCCAGCGAATTATATATATAATATGATGTTTGAGATGAAAGTATTGTGAAGGGGTTAAAATTTTACGATATATTTTGAAAAGTCTCTTGCGTTTGAGGATTAATTGGTGGCATTTAGAGTCCCACCACTTTAATCTAGAGGTACCAGTTATTATGGTGTTTGGCGGTGTTATAAAGGATGGTATAGATCAAGATACTGCGATATTATGTTGAGAATTGACTGATAGGATAATTCTGTTACTGGGCATTTCTCTAATTTGGTTATCATGAAGGACTTAATTTACGAAGCGTTGAAATGTTGCCGGGAACGAATTTGACCCGTGTATTGGTGTTTAGGAGGTGTTTAGTAATACACTGACTTAGCAAATGTCATGGTCACCTAATAGCGTGTGGGGCCTCCTCTGGCCCTGCAAAGTGCAGTGAGACGCCGTGGAAGTGAGTTAACAAGTCTCTGGTAGTCTTCTGGACGCAGCTGATACCAAATCGTTCGCAGAGCGGCCGCCAATGCTGGTCTGTTCGTTGGTGCAGGATCCATGGCACGGAGCCTGCGTTCCAGGACATCCCAGATATGCTCGGTAGGATTCATATCAGGGCTCCCGGCTGGCCATGGCAGTCGTTGGACCTCCGCTGCATGTTCCTGTAACCATTCCCGGGCGACGTGGGAGCGATGTGGCGGCGCATTATCATCTTGAAACACCGCAGAACCGTTTGGGCGCAAGAAGGCCAAAAATGGGTGGAGATGGTCCTCGAGCAGCTCTACATACCGCACCATTCAAAGTCTCTTCCAAAACAACTAGGGGGATCATTCCATACCAGGAAAATGCACCCTAGGCCATAACAGAGCCACCAGCGCCCTGGAGCACACCTTCGAGGCAGGCGGGATCCATCGCTTCATGTAGTCTACACCATACACGGTGCCACCCATCGGCATGGTGCAGTTGAAATCGTGATTCCTCCGACCATATCACGTTACGCAATTGTTGAAGTGAGTTGCGGCAAATGCGCGTCTTTGTGCCCGATAACGTTGGGTTAACAGTGTCACGCGTGTGCGGCGCTGGCTCCCATACCCCATAGAACCAATGTTCCTACGGAGTGTCCACTGGGAGACGTGTCTATCGCGGCCTGTGTTGAATTGAACCGTGATTTGTTGCACGGTTGCCCGTCTGTCACTATTGACAATCGGTCTCAGATATCGCCGGTCACGGTCATCGAGGGTGGCTGGACGGACGGTCGTTCGTCTGTTGTGGACGGTGACACCCGCATTCACCCGTTCACGATACACCCTATACAAGGTTGATCGTGTGAAGCCGAATTCCCGTACCACTTCCGAAATCGCACTTCCCATCCGTCGGGCACCGACCACCATACCCCGTTCGAACGGTGTCATCTCACGATGACGTTCCATGTTACACCTCTCACATGCACAGCCACTGCTCACAAGGTCTCCTATACAACTGCCGCTGGAACAGGGGGCGTGTCGTGCGCAGAGAACACACCTGCGCATCAGTGCTCCGCTATCCCATGACATTTGCTCAGTCAGTGCATACCCAAGTCCATAAGTAATGATGATGAGAAAGTGATCACTTGTATGAGTGTCACTTAGTACTATCCACGTAGTTATAGATGCAAGAGTGTTGCGACAAAGTGATATATCGATTGCGCTAGGCATCGAACCAGGAGGAGTGAGCCTGGTAGGGGAACCATCATTCAGAATCAGGAGATTATGTTGATTTACAGCATGTATGAACTGTGTGCCTTTAGAGGTATCTAGATAAGCTCTCCACTGAGTATGGTGTATATTGATATCTCCCGAAGAAGGAGTTTGCTATCGGATGGAAATTGATTTAAAAATTTGAACCTTTGTACAAATGAGATGTAATTATCTGGTGGATTATATAAGTTTAGAACGTATGCGTTAAGATATATACGTCCCAGGGCATGTGTGTTGGGTATTATGTATTGCAGATGTAACTGAGTGTATGATAACGAATTATGTATCATAAGTGCTACACCATCAAATCCTGGTCCGTCATGGCGGTCCATAGAATATCCTGGAAAATAAGGTTAGTTTTATGGGAAAACCAAGTTTCTTGCAGAACGAGTATATGAGGAGATGTTTCCTGCATTAGAATTTTTAGTTCGTATTGTTTCTTTTGTAGGCTCCTAGCATTCCATTGAAGAATGCGTTCTACCATTATTAAAGATAAGGTGTAAACTTTCTCGTAGTTCACTAATAACTGGTAAAATATTGGGGTGATCTCCAATTAGTGGTGTAAGTTGCATTAGAAGATTGAGAACACTCTGTTGAACATGTTCCAGCTGTGGAAGTGTGTTACCCGTTTGTTGTTGATGCTGTGCGGGTTGCACAGGTGGCCGAGATTGTAAGGGGCAAGAATATTGAGTGGGTTGCACTATCTGTAGATATCTACCTCTACCAAACGTGGGAGGAGGCTTAGATGGCAAAATCCTAGACGATCACTTGAGTGAATTTATGTTTGCGCGGCGTTTCTGGTATTGGAGGAGAGTATTGAATGGGTAGGGGAGGAAATTGTTGAATGTTACAATAATAAGAATAAGTAGGTGGAAATTGTATAGCGGAAGCTTCCGAAAAGGAGATATTATCAACGCACATGCGTTTCCTTATCTCTACTTGTCACTGATGGACAGCACAGGCAGATGAGCCCGTTTTATGCTCCCGATTACAATGTAAACATAATTTGACATTGCCAAGGCAGTCTGAGGTAGCATGATTTAAACCACAGTTCCGGCAACGAAAGTTTTTAAACTGGCAATTGCGTATGGTGTGACCATAACGCTGGCATTTTGAGCAAATAATGGAGTAGAATATAAAGGGATTGACTTCCAATAATACTTGATAGATTGAAACATATTTTGGCAATGTTTTCGAGCAAACAAAATCTTTACTGAACCAGTAGGTAGATATATTACCTGACCATCCTGATGTGTTTTACGACTTAGGCGATGAACAGAGTGAACTTTGACATCGGTCTTAAGTAAAGTAAGAATATCTGATTCAGTTAACTCTTTTTCTACACCTCGTATAATGCCTATTCGTAAGATATTGGAGTGAGGTATAAAGGCATGTAGCTTGTGTGTATCAAGAAACTTTTTCCACAAAAAGTCATTAGCATTGTTAGGAGAGTGAAAGGAATCCGTTTACAGCCTTTATATTGAATGGATTTGACAGGAAATTTACGTTCATGTAGTAAACGCCCAATAGCCATAGGCTGAAGGTTACCAATGTTATTACCTTTTTTGATGAAACAAAAACCATATAGGGCGTGGGTGGTTAAATAGGTACAAAATACATGCAATATTGTTAGTAGGTTGAGCAGGAGATGTAGTGTTATTATTGCGTCGGGTTGAATTTTGCGAAGAAGACGTATTATGAGAACTATCAGTCACACTTGTAACCACGTTCACCACTTTTTCTCGTTCCATATAACGATTTGATGCGGGCTGCGAGTCCTCATCACCTCCACTGTCGGTACTCAACATCAAGACACGGAACACGAAACCTCGAACACTTCCAACCGTACAGTACGATGTCGCGAACGAGACTAAGACGAACTATTACACTTAGCACACAGGACAGAAAATACATGGCGTGCGCACTTACCGGGAGACGGGAGACAAGTGGGAATCAGAAGCGTACACCGCTAATTACTTCTTCTTCTTCTACTTCAATATTGAGGGGTCTCGTTCCTTATTTCGCCCTTAAGGTTAGCCTTTTTCGCTTGTAATATCCGTTAAGTTAGGAACATAGCCGCACAACTCACTGTATTAATTATATATTTCTTCTTCCACTTTCTGCTGGTTATGGGCTCCTATAACTTTGCCCGGTCCAAAAATCCTGATTTATAATGAATACACTCCCGATACGGCAAAACAACATTCCACATAACACCTGTAGCATTTCAATGTATGTTTCAAAAATCAATCTCGGCGAATACACTCCAGCACCAGTGGAAGCAGGAGTATACTGTCAAACGTAATAGGCATGACAGTACATTGTGTTATAGTGCAAGTTTAGAATCATCAAGAAAAACACTGATCGCGTCAATCGTATCAGCGGTAGGATTACGGTATGCAACAAACAGGAAACATTGGTAGGAAAAGGATGTTGAAGACGTGCAAGACTGCCGAGAAGCTTCTAGCGTGCAGACAGGGTTAAAGGACATTAAAAAATCAAGTGATCCGCATCTCCATCGCTTTCACCACAGGTACACTTAGACAAATTAGACAGATGAAATCGTAATTTATATTGGGGAGTAAGAGCATGATTAAAGCGCAAACGAATGATATTAGTGATATGTTGTCGTGAGTATGATGACCCTCTCGTGAACCGGGAATTCTGTGGAATGCGTGATTGTAATTGATAATAAAAGCGACCTTTGACTTGAGCAGTATGTTGGCTTTCCTTTTGCCAATCATTATGTAGAGTATCTTTTATCATGGGAATATAATCTGTGGGGGAGTCGCTACATGAAGTGGAGTCGAAAGCCTATGTGATTTAACAGTGACCTGTTCATTCTATTTAATAATGTGACATGTTAAAATACTTAATTACATGTTTAGCTGACCCTGATCAACAAAACGTTTAATTACAGTAATTATTTCAGTAGTAGGTTGATATAATAAACAAGAGATAACTTACTTGACGGATATGGAAAACATAATTGAATTAATTTCCGAATAAGCTTCCCACGACGTAGTTCATAATATTTACATTGAAAAAAGGTATTACTTTCGTCACCCTCGTAACCACCACACAGGAGTCTTAAAGATGACATCGACGTTTGTTCTTGTGACTTAGAGCATGATTAAATGTTAAACGTGTAATATTTATATAATTTCTTTTGAAATACCCTGGTTTCGTACAGATATTGGATCGAATATTATAGTAATACTAGCAAATGTACCCTTGCTTCGCTACGGTATTCTACATTGTTTGCGTATATCGAGCTAAATTACTGTACATGCAGTGAATAACATATTATTTAAATTCCATGTCTCTTAGCGTGATTCGAGAAGCAGCATAGGAAGGTACACATACGTTATTTCCAATATAATGTGCAGGTTGTGGAGCTGTGATGATAACGGCAGGTCAGCGTGCCTATTGCATTTCACAATCTAGACGGGAATTACCTGCTGCGTGGTCACAGTTGATTTGAGGAGTTTTCGTTGCAATGGCAGGGCCCATTTCCTACTTCCAGACTGATAACAGTTTAGAACATTTTATGAAAATGGCAGGCACCTTCTCTACTGCCAGTCGAAATTGAGTTGTACTGCTATCATTATAATCACAGGCGCCTTTACTAATGCCAGTCAGCTTACTGCCAGTCACACAGAGTTGGTGAGTTTCCATTATAATCGCTGGCCACAATGCCTAACGTCACAAACATTGCAGACGGGTGAATTTGTTTATAATGGCGGACACACTTTCCTACTGCCAAACACTATCAGGTAAAGTATTCTTGAAAAAATTCCATGCTCCCTAATCTTGAGCCAATCAAATCGAGGAGGAAATAATTCACTACGATTGTACACAGGAGTTGGAGAAGGACACCATTCCTACTGCCAGTTAAAGTCAATGTGGGGAGTACTGATTACAATAGCATACACCATCCTGCTGACTGTCATTTAATGTATTAATTACAATGGCACACACACCCTTTGTAGGTCGCTACAAATCGAATTCAATAAATAAATATAGATCAACATAAAAAAGTTTATGCCTGTTCACCCCCATTTACAATTTAACTGCTGGTAAATGGTACATCATATCGACAACCAGATTGTACGATAAGACGTCACATTTAGCGATCTAAATGGGTGGTCCCATGACATTTTCTCGTATCTCATCTATTTATGGGTAAGATTGAGTAAGAAATTTGAAATATGAGTAAAGAGTTTTAAGAGTGCTTTACTTTTTGGATACTCCTGTGGCTCTCACATAGCTACTGGGTGGGGCAATATTTGTGAAGACTTTGATGATCCTATCTTTAATGTAAGGGATTCAAGCCATCAAGTATACGTGTAAAAAGTGCTAAATGTACGTACAATCCTGAAATAGAGGCAAAGTTGAGGTATAAGGGATAGAGAGACAACAAAATGTCAAAGGACCAAAGTTGTAAATCACTCCATATTGAGCCAAGATTTTGCCATCCGTTTTGTGATATGGCTTATCGTTTAGCCACCAAATACCGCGAAAGGAAGGTCTCAACCGTTAGTAAAATTGCCTCCATACTTCGATATTTTCGAGGGTAGGAAATAAAAATTTAAACATCGCGTAATTTTCCCCTCAGTTACAGGATAAAAGCTATAATTTATCAAAATTACAATGTTCTAGCTGGTCTGGCAGATTGTGTGCCATCTTGATTTGGGGGAGCGGTTAAATGAGGACTTTCAGCGAACTCCTAAGCCCATGAAACCTATAGGTTTTTATTTTGGATAAATATATCCGACAGCTTTCTTATGCTGAGCCCCAAATTTGAGACTCCCAGCGTGGTCCCACTCAGGGCATTTTGAGAATGTTCTATTTTTCTAGGGATTCCGAAGTCACATCTTCTCTGGTACAAAGTTTTAAGTTTCTAAGATGCCTGGAAGTGCCTCATTAATTCATGTTTATTTCCATTATTTTACCTTAGTTTATATATATACAATACAGTATATGTAGATTGTTCCAAACCTACTAGTCCCCGACCCAGCATAATTAATCACAAGTGATTAAAATCCCCTACCCGTGTCGGGGATCAAATCCAGGACCCACTGAACCGAAGGCCGCTAGCTGACCATTCAGCCAAGCAGTCGGACGATATTAATGTAGGTTATTTTCCAATAATTTTACATAACATCCCCTCAAATTCCCAAACCTTAGCGGGGCTTGGGATTTTCCATCTGCACAGGTTTTTCTTTTCTCCTGATGGTCATACGTATACCAAGTTTCTTTGAGAGCTATGCTGGAACATACTTACATCCATAATCTCGGTCATTTTTACAGTCATTTTCACCCCTTCTCACCCCACAATATCATTGCGGCTGAAGTAGGACTTAACCAGCTTCCAGAGTGCCATAGTTCATGTCAGTGACCTCGTAAAAATGGATTCAACTTTAATTTCAGTCCTTTTAATTTAATTTTTGATATTTTACCCCCATTTCCTAGGAGTGCTAGGAGTATTTTTCTCCAACAGTATGTTTTTCAGATAGTAAGTGATACGTGTACGGACTTTCGTTGAGAGCTATTCTGGAACATACTCACGTATGACCATAATCTCGGTTATTTTTACATTAATTTTCACCCCTTTGCAACCTCCATTTTGATTGCGGCTGGAGTATGTCTTAATCAGCACCCAGAGTGTCACAGTACAACTCAGCGACCTCGTAAACAATGGATTCAACTTTGATATCAGTCGTTTTTTTAAATTTCCTATTTCACCTCCTCCCTTAGGAGTGCTAGGGGTGTTTTCCTCGAACAGTATTTATTTCAGACAGTAAGTCACATGTGTACAAGCACTGTGCGAGGGCTATACTGGAAGAATCATACATACGAGCGTAATTTCCATACGTTTGGACAATTTCCTTCTCCCCACGTCAGTGCTGGCCGAACATGGACTTCAGAGACATCCGGATTGTCATTATTCACCTCATGGACCCCGAAACCTATGGACTGCACATTAACATTTGTCGTTGTTTATTATTTTATTATTTCACCCCTATTTCCGTATTTTTATAACTCACCTCCGCCGCTAGCGGTGCTAGCTGAATCGTACCCCTCTAGTACCTCATTCGAGGTAACTCATATATGTACAATGTTTAGTTAAGAGGTATGCTAGAACATGTACACATACGTCCGTAAACTCGGTCACTTTGGACATTTTCTTTTTTTCACTCGTTCGCATCCCCTTGCCGATTGGGACTGAAGTTTGTCTTAAACGTTGTCCAGAGTGTCACAGTTTATCTCAGCGACCTCGAATACTATGCATTCAACTCAGATATCGGTCGTTTTACATCTCATCCCTACCCTAGGGGGCTAGAGGTCCTTTACCCTACAGTATTACCTTCGAGATAGTGGTACTTGATAGAGAGCTATGCTGGAACGTGCACATATCGCGGAAATATTCTTGTTCACCTTTACTCACCCACGATGCCAAAGGGTGCTGAACTTTGACCTTAAAACATCCGGAGTGTCACTATCATCTCAGTGAACCAGAAAGCTATGGATTCGGCACTATTTTCGAATACTCCACTTTATCACCCCTCAGTGCCAACCAATAAGGTGCCAGCGGTGTCTTACACCCACGTGGTTAGTCGTCTGATAGTAAGTCATCTGTGTGGCAAGTTTGGATTAAATCGGTCCAGTAGTCCTCAAAACTATGGATTCGGCACTCACATCGTCGTTTTAGCTCTATTTATATTACATCTCCTCGCTTGGAGGTTCCAGGAGTGTCTTTCCCCAACAACATTTTTCACAGATAGTAAGAAATATTTGTACCAAGTTTAGGTGTCAGCCATGCTGGAAAATACACACATACATCCAAAATCTCCAACATTTGGCTTATTTGAACATACAGAAATAAATGAACTGGATTAAAGCCACTATATATATATATATACTTATTTAATAATAAAACCAAGCTTTCAGCCAAATGCAGACTGAAGGAGCAGCAATGGGTTCACCTTTGTCACCAGTGGCTGCTAATATTTTTATGGAACACTTTGAGTCTACTGCATTGACAGCAGCGCCATTAAAACTTAAGTGCTTCTATCGTTACGTGGATGACACATTTTCGGTCTGGCCACATGGAAGGGAAACATTAAAGTAATTTTTAGACCACCTAAATTCCATTAACAGTAAGATCAAGTTCACAATGGAAGTAGAAAATGAAGGTAAATTACCTTTTCTTGATGTGTTAGTATACAAGAAGAACGCTGGTAGACTAGGCCACGCAATTTACAAGAAACCTACACATTCTGAAATATACCTTCATAAGTCTTCACATCACCAACGCTCCCAAAAGGCAGCTCTCCTTCGAACGTTATATACTAGGGTGAATAAGGTTGCAGTCGATGAAAACCGCTCGAGTGCATTGAGAGAACTGACAACATCCATGAAGAAAAAGGGCTATACATCAGGAGACATAACACGAGCTGCGAAGATCAAGGAGCCTAACTTGGATAGTACCAACCAGGACTACAACAAGAGGAAAAAGTATTCCTTCCTTACGTGGCACGTATAACTGACAGAATAGGGCGCATTCTTAAGAAGTACAATATAATTCCAGTTTTCACCGCAGACAGGACGCTCAAATCCCTGTTTCGACCAGTCAAAGAAAAACCATATCTTGAAACACCGGGCGTATATGAAATTCCATGTGGTTGTGGTTGTTCATATGTTGGCATGACAAAAAGGCTTGTTAGCACCAGGGTGAAAGAGCACATCAGGTCGGTAAAGAATGTCGCTCTTTCATCCTCCACGGAGAACGCTATAAGCCAGTCTGCCATAGCAGAACATTTCTACAGTACAGACCATGAAATCCTCTTTGACCAGGCGAAGGTCATTGCGCCTGTAAAAGACTTCTATGCTCGTCTTGTGAGGGAAGCCATAGAGATAGAGCTGCGCCCAAATAACATCAACAGGGAAGACGGCCTCAAGTTATCAAATACATGAAGACCTGTACTGCAGAAATACATGCATAACACCACCATGGCACAGCGGGACGCACTCAAACTGTCGACAGAGGGCGGTACATCAGCAACTTCCCTCCCAACCACCACAGCACAGCGCCACGATCCTTGAGTCCAGTTAGTGGGGTAGGCCGTGGATAGTACGGGCATGACTTCCACGTTCCTTCAGAGAATTTCTTTGCTCACTGTCGGAGGCAAAACTTCACATGCCCTGATGAAGGCCAATGCAATTTGGCTGAAAGCTTGGCTTTATTAGTAAATAAATATATGTAGAGGCTTTAATCCAGTTCATTTATTTCTTTATGTTAATAAAAGGAGCCACGAAAACTTACGTTTATTACTTAGGCTTATTTTATTTGTTCACTCTCTCCTCCTATGCAAAAGTTAACTTAACTTTTATATCTCACTACCCCCCTCGCACCCCACCGAAAAGCGAGCGGAACTTGGACTTTAAAAAATCGGAGTGGTTCTTCTCAGCGTCCCCAAAATCTATGGATTCCATACCATTTTAGACTATTTTATATCTCACTGCCCCCTCATCACCCACCAACAAGAGAGCTGAACTTCGACTTTAAAATGACCTGGAGTGTTGTTATTCATCTCAGAAATTCTGAAAACTATGGGTGCAACACAATTCTCGATTACTTTTATATCTCACTCGCCCCTCGCCTCCCACACAAAAAGGGCAAAACTTGGACTTAAATATCCGGAGTGTTACTATTCATCTCAACGACCCCCAAAACTATGTATTCGACAGTATTTTGATTACTTTATACCTAACCCTCCTGACCCCGCACCCTTAAGGGGTAGAGTAGTCTTACTCCCACAGTGCTCCTCTCAAGATAGCAAATAATAAGTGTTCAAAATATGATTGAAATTACTCCAATGGTTTAGGAGGAGATGTGTCATTTACACACATACATCTATTTTTATATAGATAGATTAGATAGACAGATTTTATATATCACTCCCCCCTCAACCCCCCACAGCAAAGCGGGCTGAACTTTGACTTTTAAAAATCCAGGGAGTCACTATTCAACCCAGCGACACCGAAAACTGTGAATTCGGCACTATTTTCGTTTATTTTCCTATCTCACTGCCCACTCCCCCCACCGCAAAGGGGGCTGATCATTGACTTAAAACATTCTGAGTGCTACTATTTTCTCAGAGACCTCGAAAACTATGGATAGGACACTATTTTCGATTTTTAAAATCTCACTCCCCCTAGCCCCTACCACAAAGGAGGCTGAACTTGTATTTTTAAAAATTTCGAACTGTCAATATTGACCTGTGCGGCCCCGAAAGCTATGGATTCGATACTATTTTCGATTATTATTATACCTGACCCCCCTAACCCCTAACTTTAAGGGGCTAGAGATAGCTTACCCCCCACAGTGCTCATCTCCAGATAGCAAATAATAAGCATTCAACATTTGATTGAAATTACTCCAGTGGTTTCGGAGGAGATATGTCATTTACACACGTACATCCAGTTTTATATATATTGAATAGCCTCCAGGCCCTCCCCCCAAATGTTTCCTGAAACTAAAGTGAAGATCAATCGTTGTTTTACGTACGGTACGAACAACCTATAAATTTACGCCGAAATGTTAAATTAACGTAGCGACAAAGATTCTACTAGCAAGGCTCAATACGGCCATATATAATTCTTCATATTTGTACTGCTTGATTGAAAGGAAAAACGTAGGATTGTGATGCGCAGGGATATATCCCTGTGGAGGCCTCAATATTGGGAATGTAACCGCGTGTTAAAAAGGCACGTTAATAAAAATTATACGTACGAATATTGTCGTCACAAAACTAACTTTATACTACTAAATTCTGTATCCCAGGCTTGCGAGGGAAACTAATTAACACTTTGCTTTACTTCACATCGACACAGCTAGGTTTTATGGCGGTGGTGGGATAGGAAGAGCCTAGGAGTAGGAAGGAAGGGGCCGTGGCCTTAATTAAGGTACAGCCCCAGTATTTGCCTGTTGTAAAAATGGGAAACCAAGAGAAACCATTTTCAGGGCTGTCGACAGAGGGGTTCGAATCCACTATATCCCGGAGGCAAGCTGACTGATGCGCGGCCCTAACGCGAGGAAACTAATAGGACATGTTAAACCCTACCTATCATACGTTGTGAGATGTTTTTCTTTACCAACTAACAAAATATTTTATTTATTTATTTATTTATTTATTTATTTATTTATTTATTTATTTATTTATTTATTTATTTATTTATTTATTTATTTATTTATTTATTTATTTATTTATTTATTTATTTATTTATTAGGGTCCTTTTTACAGTGGCGGAATCAGGGCTCGAGGCCCTCTCATACACTTAACCACATACTAATCAAAATCTTAAATAAAATACTGAGATACTTAAAAAGTTTAAAACTACATAAATTAATAGAATTGAAAATAAATTTAAATAAATTACTAACTAAATTAATATTGAAATGAACTCATTTTAAAAACTCTTAAAAATGACTAATGCTCAGGCACGCACACATTCATACGTCAACCATTCAGTTAGCTCTCCTCAGCAGGTAGTCTCGGCAGGTGACATTAAATCGTGATAAAGAGCTAGTTTCTCTGACCTGAGCTGGCAGGGAATTCCATAATCTGGCGCCGATCACCACAAATGATCTATTAATTTTATTTGTGCGGTGCACTGGAATAGAAAGACAGGATCTAGAATGTGTATTTAAGTTATGAAATGATGATGAAGCATTGGCTGACTTCCAGCTAAACACCATCGTTAAAGCTGGCGATGTTTATCAGGCTTCAGCCATGAGAGAGCCTGATAATAAGGGGTGATATGAATATCGTGCCCGATATTGTAAATAAATCGCTGGCAGGAATTCAGTGCTCGTTGAAGTTTAATGGTTCTTCTCTCGTCACGTCAACTAAAACAACGTCATAGTAACCAGTGTCTGTAGACTATTAGTTTGGCGTTTTGCTCAAATGGAAATCATCCCTCTTCCGTTTAAGAGAGTCAAGCACTCCAAAAATAGTTTTACATATTTATTTCGTGTGATCAGACCAATCAGGAGTTCCATTCATAATTACGCCTAGATTTTTAACCATTTTACTGTAGGGAATAATGTTGCCATTCAGTAGGATAGGCGGGATTTTAATCGCGTCTGATTAATTTTTCTGGCTCGGGGACTGGGAGTTTGTCCCAACACTTTCCACTTCATATTAAGACAACATACTACACTACCAACCACCAAAGAAACACACAAAAGTGGTTACATCCCTCTATACAGGGTTGGCGTCGGAAAGGGCATTCGGCCGTAAAAAGGGCCAAATCCACATGTGCGACGCAGTTTGCCCCCGTGACACCACAGAAGTGGGAAAAATTGGAAGAAGAAAATTACTATTACCTTTCGGAATCCTCACGAATCCACACTCTTACTTGGATCCAAGGACACTCATTTCCTTTTTAGGTGTTCTATACCAACTAAAGGCTGGAAGTTCGGACACCTATCAAAATAATATTCTGTATGAAGAACTACCTTAATGGGCCCCCCAAACTGAAATCCTGGCTACGCTACTGTAGAATAGATAGATACATTTTTATATCTCACTCCCCCCTCTAACTCCCTCACCGCTAAGAGCACTGAACTTTGAATTTTTAAGATCCGGAGTGTTACTGTTCATCTCAGCGACCCCGAAAACTCAGTATTCAACACTATTTTCGATTAATTTTATATCTCGCTTCCCCCTCGCTCCCACCGCACAGGAGGCTGAACTTTGACTTTAAAATGTTCTGAGTGTCACGATTTATCTCAGCGATCCCGAAAACTATGGATTCGGAACTATTTTCGGTTATTTTTATATATCACTCCCCCCTCGCACCCTTCACAAAGGGGCTAAATTTGGATTTTAAAATTTTCGAAGTGTCACTATTCACCTCAGCGACACCGAAATTTATGGATTCGACACTATTTTTTAATATTTTTATACCTGGCCCCGCTAACCCCCCACACGAAAGGGGGATAGAAATGGGTTACCGCACAGAGGTCGTCTCCGGATAGTAAATAATATGTGATCAAAGTTTGGTTGAAATTACTCCAGTGGTTTAGGAGGAGTTGTGTCATTTAAACACATACATAAATACATACATTTATATATATGTATATAGATTTGTAGCAGTGAACAGTCCACTAAGCTACCAGAGTCTTAAATATGGTTGTCAGGTCCTGTGTTAATGAAGGTAGTACCAACTTTATGATATACTGCGATATTTGTGATATTTATCTGTCGGACGGGTTTAACCTAGCATTAGTCAGTATTGTGATGACGTCAGATAACCTGAGCTGGTAGTGTGGAGATGGTGCTGCAATCTGGTGGAGAAACAATTCAACAAGCGGAGTTCAACCAATCAGAGATGATTTGTAGTAGAACAGTGTGGAAAGTAATTGCAGACAATTACATCAGAGTATGAAATAAATGTAGTTCTTAGTGAGTTTCAGGGACTCAGGACATCATGTTCTGTTTTGTGCTAGCTATTTATTATGTCTATGGTCACCCTCATTATGAATATGGGCAGATGACCTCGTGATTTTGACAACAGCTACCAATTAGTTCCTTACCATGACGATATTTCCACGTCAGTGATGGACTAGGTAATCTTCTCTATTTTCGCCTTCCGACACGCCATCACGCCGAAAGCGCTCAACAGAATATTATTAAATTTTACACAACCATCTCAAAGGGAGGTGCCACATGATCAGCCAGGTTTCGCTTCAAATATAGTACTGAAAATACAAAATTTGTTTAAATATTTATGTGATGGCTTACTCCCAGCGTAGTTACCAAAGTAACGTGAGTACAACAATGACCGATAGCCGTAATATTGTTAGTCCAAGAAAGAACGTCGGTCTATTTAGTAGTTTCTCGCACCAAAAATATTCTAGTAAATTAACTTGCCTAAGCGACCTCAGATGTCTAACTAAGCAACTTCAAGAGCGCTTACTCAACAACCAGGGATAAGTGAAATTAAAATTTGTGACTTCATATGTTTAGCTTATCATCCGAAAACACAATAGAAATTTATTTTCGAGCCATAACTTAGTTTATTAAACTCGCGTACGTGTGGACAACGATACTAAGCACATAACTACCCGTAGGATTTAAAATAACCCGGATTTAAACACGTTACAGATGTTGGCTTATCTTTTTATACAGCGCATAGAGAAGTAAAACGCCTACACGATGATCGGACGAATTATATTTATATAGCTCTGCTCCCACCCCGACATTCCTGTGCGGGAGTGAAGGCTGTGTGGACTGAGAATATTTTAATCATAAGTTAGAAGTAGCTGACAAGAATATAGCGAGAATGATTGGTGGTACAAACACGTGAGAAGAATGGCAGCGGGCCTTCGAAATAAAGGGATAAGGGCTAATTCAATAGCAAGCGCTCTTTATGAAGTCGCACGTGTCATTTAGTTTCTGTGATGGCGACATATGAAGTGAACGGAGGAGGGTGGGTTACCTTGGACAAAAATAGACCTGAGCCTTGGAGGGTAAGAGAAGTACAGGAAGAACGATGTTTGAACTCAGTTCAAGACCTGAGTCGCAACTACAGGACACGCTACAGCTTGTTTCAGAACATTGACCTCAAAATGTAATAGTTGCGAAATAATTGTAAAAATCACGTAATAATTCAAAACAAAACGCTGTGTCTTCATTTGTCGCTTAACCAGAAGGTATTGTCTCAATGAGCTGTCTTGGCTATATTTAAGGGAGAGACGTGTCACTTGAGAGCAGACCTCCAGTACCTGTCCACCACACAACTCCCTGCTAAGTTTCCGAGAATCCCCGCTACTATTCCCTGCCATTCCTAGTACACAGCTGTTTAAAGGAAGCTGTAAATATTATTTACATATAAGGACTAAGTCCATAGCGCATATCGTAAAATAACTTACTTTCTTCGTGTAAATATTAGCCTAAGTTTATAATAAGTTACCGACTTTTAGATTTGTTTCAGAATATAAGACTACTTAGAAGTGTATATTATAGTTTGGCATTATAGCAAGATCTGTAGCCACATTACAATAAATAAAGAAATAATTAATCTCATGGAACAATTCAGATGAAATTTGGTATGGATACCCCTCAGATATTCAGCTGAAATGCAAGCTACTTCGATTTTTCCTATTACGAACGTTTTCTAATTGGCGGGCGTTAAAACGCAAGTATTCACTGAAGAGATGTACGTACTGCCAATGCTGAGAATGGTCATTGTTCCAATTTTAGTTACAATTGGCTTAAAAGTTCTTTGCCCTACAGATTTGGAACTTTGTAATGTTGCTGTATGAACTTTTTCCTTTACATTCCTGGCTTTATTTTCAGGATAAAATGCATACGGTAGTTATTTTGGGGGGATATTTTCCACATTTCAAACATTAGCATTAAAAATTGGAGGAATAATAATTTTTCTGGTCTCATGTATTGACATATCTAAAATAAAATGGCAGAATTACAGAGAGAATGTGTGGAAGTATCACTGGTGGTCATTTCATATGTCTATCAATTATAATTTTTAAGTGACCGTACATATAAAAAGAGAAAAACTAAAGCAGAGAAAACTAATGTTAAAGTTTAGCTCACATAAATGTTACTTGAGATGTAGTCTAAATCCTCCCTGCTGCATAATCCTCATCCTCCTTGTCCTCAAGACATCTATTCATTGTTCTCCATGACTTCGTTATGTTGGCCTCCACTATAACAGCTTTTTATCCTCCATTATGATCCGTCCAATATCAAAATCTTGAAACGCACTGAGCGAATTGCACCCTGGGGTTGGAACCCAGCTGTTCTAGTACCTTAATTCTCCCTACATTACTCATAATTAATGTTATTACAGCATCATGTACTCCTAATTTTAAGGTTTTAGAGCCCATAAAAATATTTTTAGGTACACGGTTCCAAATAAAGTTGTTAAGCTCTTTTACGTTTTGGATCTTCCCATGCAAGCATTTATTCAATAAATCGGAATGAGCATGATCCTTACAAATGGGCTTTATCATAATCATCACTTATGAAGGAACTTTGCCCACACAGCGTCACTCATTTTCTTCAAGTCGCCAACATTCTCTCTTACAGCTTTGCCATGGTAATTTTGTAGCCTGTCTATTTCAGAAGAAGTGAGTCTGTTACAGCATTCTGCAATTTCTTCCCGTTCATGTCATGGACTAACGCCTGCATCCTTGTACCCATCCTCTTGTGGACATGACCTACATATTTCAACTCCATATGGTCTTTCAGACATTACTCTGTCTCCATCACCCGAGAACTGACATACCTCACAACCCTGATAGCAAGTGACTTCTTAAAAATCCTTGATGCACCCTGAGATGCCATGCACCCGCTAGAACCAGATTAATTTGTCATACAACACACATGTTCCGTTTGCGATTTGCATGCATGGCAGTACTTAGTGTGGGACTCCACATCAGCTGCTTTACGAGTATGACACCAATGACAGTAACCACAACATGCTGTCTGGTGTGGCCTCGCTTTTGCCAGCCACCATCAAGAGCAGCGGCAATGTCACTAACACCTTCCTTTCCTACAGTACTACTGCCTCTTACTAATAACGTTTGTGAACCTATGGAATCTAGTAGGAGGATTACTCGTACACAGCTCCACCCTTACCAACTGATCCGAGGCCATACAGAAATCGAAGGTTCATCTCATGCGCGCCTTTCACATATTTTGTTGTGGAAAACTCTGTTTCTTCCCCACAACTTGCGCATGAAAGAACAATGGTGCAAGCTTGGCCCTTCCACAATGAAGCCTTGCCAGATACACTCAATATTTTTACAATACTTACACTGCACAGCAGCACACAAGAGCTGCTATCGTACTGAAATTTTCTCAATATTTACACCAGTAAACTCACTACCTCAGTCTTCTTCTTAATTCACACTTTCCGAAGTGACCAGCTTTCTACCTGGACCTGCCTCACTGGTCTTTGAGTGGCGGGTAAATACTCCCAATAGCAGCAAATTTAACCTTCAAGCATTTCTTTCTGTTCTTATATTGATTCCCGCGGCACTACTACTGCCGAACATTTTAGCCCTCGGCACTTTGAAAGTAACTACTCAAAGATGTGCCATACTATTCGAATATAAACAAAGACATCGACATGACACTTTGCTGACAGTAGCACCAATCGCTAAGCATCAAATTACCTTCAAAATGAGGCCACGTTCACCAAGCCACTTGCATTCCCTAGAAAGTTATCAAAGAGTAAAATCCATCGTGCAGTCAGAGAAGGGTGTGCCATATATAAATGTGAATATCCAAATTACGGAAAACATCGCCCTCTACTATGACTGCGCTAATACGCCTTCTCATTCGCCCGGTTATACATGTAAACGAGCAAACACAGCGTAGTTACCAGTTCAGACGCTTGGAGCGCTGAGAAGCTGGCATTAGTCTGCTTTACGAGTGTCGTGTACCGACATCCCAGGGGCTCAAACCGGCGGACTGCCCGGTGGAAGGCAGCCGGGGTTCGCAGCCAAGTCTCGAGCTCAAGGTGTCATAGGAGACTAATTAGTGTTAGAATGATGATCAATGACAGGAGACACCTTGTAGTATTAAGGTAATTGAATAATAATTATAGTCAGATTTAGTTACCGTAAGAAAAAGGAAATATTTCAAGAAGTTACATGTAGTGGAGAGAGCTTGCAAAGTGCGCTTACAAAATTTGTTGACCAAAAGCGGAGACTTGTTGATCACAACAGGATATTTGCTATGTATCAGCAAACAAAGTTAGTATGCGGGCGAGGCGGCCTGCCTGGTGCCCGACAAAGGAACAAACCAGAGTACAAGGCCAGTCAGGGCCAGCACAGATGCACTTTAGGAAAACAAGGAAAGATGAGGACAAAGTAAGACAGAAGACAGTAGTGCCTAGGTAGCAGTACTTACTGTGACAACTATTGAGAATAGCTACTTGAAGGCGCCACGGACTGGATGAACAGTTTGGTAATGCCCGTAAGACCCAACCCCTTGGTAGGAGGTAGGGATAGAACTTTGAGTTCAGGAGCGGAGATATAACCCCTGGCCAAGATGGCGCGGGGCCTTCTCCCGGCGAGTAGTTCGTACTTGTCAGAACGAGATTCTTTTCGAGCATAGCCCAAGTGCCGCAGGGCAAGATTCAGAGATACGCGTAGTAGAAAAGTAGGCGCATGTAGCAAGCTCGCTCTCTCTTTAGATCATCACATTCAGACTTGTAAATATACTGTACATAGTAGTTTTAGTGTTCTCAGTAATAAAGGACAGGGAAATAACTTCTTCTTTTATTTCGGGAGTTGCGGGACGAGTCATACCTACAAATTACCTCCCTACATTCCGCTCGGCAGGTCAGGTAATACTTCAACATCCAACGGCCTGGTGACCAACCTACGAGATCGTCTCACTGGACAGGTAGGTCACGACAGGCACGTATAAAAATTTGGTGTCAGGTAGTGCAGGGTCCCGAGTTCGATCCTCGAACAGTGTCAACTCACCGAAATAACGTGAGAGAACCGCGACTTCGTAGAAGATTGTCCGTAAGAGAACCGCGACTTCGCAGAAGATTTCCGTGTGAGAAAATCGCGACTTCGCAGAAGATTGTCCAAACCGCGCTACCGCGTAGTTTCGTTCGTGTGCCGCGCATCGCAGAAGAGGAGCTTCACTACCGCAGCCTACTTAGCCAGCCCAGCAGAGGGGTAGCAGTCCAGTAGCAGACAACGCCATCCGGTGGAGACGCAGCACTACAGCCGACTACTCATCCAGCCCAGCAGTGAAGCAACATTGAAGATTAAGGTAAGCTGAATATTATTTCAAATGGCACGACAGAATAGTTCAGTATCAGCAGACCAAGGCACTGAGATGCTTGACGAGGTGGAATCAGTAAGTATGAGTGGACCTTTTGTGACAGTAGTAGGACATCGCCTCATTGGACGAAAATTTGATGGCAGTCAACCAGATAGATTGCATGAATTTATAGCAAACGTAGATGCTGCTGTTCGTATGATTAAAGATGAAGATCAAGAGTTGTTTTTCAAGTATATTTTAACTAAGGTTACGGGCAGAGCCCGAGATAAATTATTGTACAGACGTGATATACATAATTGGGAGAAAGCCAAGCGGGCATTAACAGAATGTTATGGCCAACAAGGCACGTTAGATCTGTATATTTGTCAAATGTTCCAAACAGCGCAGGACCCGCGAGAAACGGTCGCACTTTGGGCGCACAAGATAGAAACATTGTCAGCTTCTTTTAGAGAGGCAATACTTGAGGACGAATTAGAGGAAGATCGCGATGCACAGTTGAAAATAACGAGAAAAATATGTGTTGCTAGTTTCATACAAGGGTTAGCCAACCCTAGAATACAAGCTAGGGTACAGTCAGAAAAGGCATTACTTTTGAGAGGGCAGTTGCACTTGCACAGCAGGAAGAAACCGTAATAATGTCAAAGAAGGCACGAGAGGGCCTACAACACAAACATAGTTCAGGGTTTAGCAAGCGCAAACCAGAACAGGAGCGCAGAGCAGCACCAAAGTGGCATACCAAGCCAACACATGCTAGTGTTAGGGTGGTCTGCTATAATTGTAACAAGGAAGGCCACCTGGCGAAGAATTGTAAGAACACAGGAACGCAGGGGGCTCACGCCGCACAGACCGCTAGTTCCAATACAGCTACAGGGGGCACATTCAGTAAATTAAAATGTCGCTATTGTGGGAAGACAGGGCACATTGAACGTGACTGTAGAAAGAAACAAAGGGATACGGAAACAGAGGTACGAGAAACAGTGCGCATAGTACGCACACAACCAAACACAGTGACAAGGGAAAACAGAACTTGTTATCGTTGCGGTCGGATAGGGCATATACAGGTGAATTCCCGACAAAGTGCACACACTCAAGGTGCACGCACACAAGGTGCACACACTCCGGTGATGCGAATGGATAGCCGTAGGTGCTATTCGTGTGGCCAACAGGGCCACATTCAGAGAAATTGTCGAAAAGCCCAAGGCAAGTCCACGGGCAACAGGGCCATGAAAGGCCAAACTCAGGGTGATCGCATAGGGGGCAAGGCAGTAAGATACCGAGCCCAATGCGAACATTGTGATAGGTGGTCACATCGAACCCAAGACTGTTGGTCCAAAAAGAAGGGCGGCAGTACGCACGCCACGAAAGCCTCCGTGGCTCAGGCGGCAAACTAGAAGGGCCCCGTAGCAACGGGACAGTTACGGAGGCCCGCAGACCAGAATGTCCCAAGAATTCTGACGTAGAAGGCACAGTGCTACTTCAGGTCGCAAACCAAGGAAGACCGTTGAGATTTTTGATAGATACGGGATCCGATGTCAGCCTAGTAAAGAGGCAATCGGTACCCAAGGAATGCCTGATTGACGGGAGCAAATCAATTGATTTAGCAGGTGTAAGTAAAGGAATAATTTACACACAAGGCACTGTACGTTTTGCCATTGGAAACACAAGTCACACATTTCATGTGGTAGGGAGTGATTTCCAATTAACACAGGATGGTATAGTTGGGCGAGACATCCTGACAGATAGCGTGATTGACTATAGGGAAGGTCATGTCACCATAAGAGGGCGACAATACCCTATGGGGGCGCGAGAGACAAAGGTGATCCGTCTCGAACCAAGGACCCAGAAGCTCGTTATAGAAGTAGATCGGAATCTACCCTTAGGAATTATTGAGAAGGAAGAGGTGATACCAGGGGTGTACCTCGCAGGCTGCCTAACCAAATCAGAGCACCATGAAGCAGTGGTTAGCATGATGAATACCACTGAAAAGGCAGTGACTTTACACAGTCTACGAGTGCACATACAGGAGGTAGATAAGACCTGCCTAGCACAAGTGCGGAAGGTAGAGCAGAACAGTAGAGTGGCAAACGGAGAACCGGCCACCCAGAAGCCCCGATCACAGCGGGTGATAGACTGTTTGCGAGTTGATCACCTCACACAGGTAGATAAAGAAGGGATATACGCCATCTGCGCTGAGTACAATGATGTCTTCCATCTTGAGGGAGACAAACTGACTCACACTGACGTACTACAGCACGAGATCCCTACACCCCAAGATCAACCTCCAATCAATGTACGACCATATAGACTTCCCGAAGCACAGAAGGAGGAAATACAAACCCAGATAGATAAGATGCTGAATGATGAAATTATCACACCTAGCACATCAGGCTGGAACGCCCCATTACTTTTAATTCCCAAGAAATTAGACTCCTCAGGGAATCAAAAATGGCGGGTCGTGATCGATTTTAGAAAACTGAACGAGATAACGATAAGAACCAGTTATCCCCTGCCATTAATTTCAGAACTGTTAGACGCCCTTAGCAAGGCGAGATATTTTTCGACCTTAGATCTCATGAGTGGCTATCACCAGGTGTTGTTGAAGCCTGAAGACAGGCCAAAGACGGCATTCTCTGCTCTAAGGCGCAAGTACGAATTCAGGAAAATGCCCATGGGTTTGAAAGACGCGCCAGCCACGTTTATGAGGCTGATGAACAATGTGCTCACAGGGTTAACAGGTATAAAATGTCTGTGTTACCTGGATGACGTCATTGTATACGGGAGTTCAATCCAGGAGCACAACGCGAAGCTAAGGGACGTATTTCAAAGTCTGAGAGAGAACACGCTGAAACTCCAGCCAGATAAGTGTGAATTCCTAAGAACCGAAGTAGCATTCCTAGGACATGTTATCACTGACGAAGGTGTCTTACCAGACCCGCGTAAAGTACAGGCCGTTAAGGACATTCCGAGGCAGACCACTAGCCGCCAGATCAAGCAGTTCTGCGGACTGAGTGGGTACTATAGGAAGTTCATACCTAACTACAGCAAAATCGCGAAACCGCTGTATCAGTTAGTGAAGAAGGACGTTCGCTTTGTATGGGGAGATGATCAGGAACAAGCGTTCCAGACACTCATCTCTCCAGCGGAATTCGCAACTATCGGAGATCACGTCATATCAACCTTAGTTTCGTCCTTAGGCGCCTTTTGACTGGTTCAATTTGGACTCTTACTACTCAATGAACTCTATTTCAACTCTCGTTTTTGCATAACTGAAGGAACTCCATCCTTAATAATTAATCCACGCTTCACGCATTGACGTATATTTTAATGTCTACAATATCTATTTTTACTTTAACAACCCATGATTGTTTTTAACTTCACAGGCTACCATCGTTCAATGTATTCCACGACAAATTCTTGCTGTTAATCTGTACATACAGTCTAATGTTATATTATTACTTTTTATTACGACATTGTTATTTTTTAATATGACGACACAATTTTGATAATTTTAAGCTCAGGGCCCTGACCTAGTCTTTGTACATTAACGGCTGATGATGTTCGCTATGCCGAACGAAACATGTCCTATTATTTAAGACACCTCATGATAATTTTATAATTCAATGAGTGTATTGTATTGTACTGAGTAGGTGGTTGTAAATAACAGGATTTTATAATTTTAATATATTATCCTCAATACGGTTCTATTATGAAATTAATTACATGTAAAGTAGGAAAGTGTATCTGTCATTATAAACAAATTCACCCATCTACAATGTGACTGACGTCAGGCATTCTGGCCAGCTATTATAATGGAAACTCACCAACTCTGTGTGACTGGCAGTAAGCCGACTGGCATTAGTAAAGGCGCCTGTGATTATAATGATAGCAGTACAACTCAATTTTGTCTGGCAGTAGAGAAGGTGCCTCCCATTTTCATAAAATGTTCTGAACAGTTATCAGTCTGGAAGTAGGAAATGGGTCCTGTCATTGCAACGAAAACTCCCCAAATCAACTGTGACCGCGCAGCAGGTAATTCCCGTCTAGATTGTGAATGGCAATAGGCAAGTTGATCTGCCGTTATCATCACAGTTCCACAACCTGCACATTATATTGGAAACAACGTATGTGTAGCTTCCTATGCTGCTTCTCGAATCACGCTAAGAGACATGGAATTTAAATAATATGTTATTCACTGCATGTACAGTAATTTAGCTCGATATACGCAAACAATGTAGAATACCGTAGCGAAGCAAGTGTACATTTGCTAGTATTACTATAATATTCGATTAAATATCTGTACGAAACCAGGGTATTTCGAAAGAAATTATATAAATATTACACGTTTAACAATTAATCATGCTCTAAGTCACAAGAACAAACGTCGATGTCATCTTTAAGACTCCTGTGTGGTGGTTACGAGGGTAACGAAAGTCATATCTTTATTCAATGTAAATATTATGAACTACGTCGTGGGAAGCTTATTCGGAAATTAATTCAATTATATTTTCCTATTCCATCAAGTAAGTTATCCCTTGTTTATTATATCAACCTACTACTGAAATAATTACTGTAATTAAACGTTTTGTTGATCAGGGTCAGCTAAACATGTAATTAAGTATTTCTACATGTCACATTATTAAATAGAATGAACAGGTCACTGTTAAATCACATAGGCTTTCGACTCCACTTCATGTAGCGACTCCCCCAGAGATTATATTCCCATGATGAAAGATACTCTACATAATGATTGGCAAGAGGAAAGGCAACATACTGCTCAAGTCAAAGGTCGCTTTTATTATCAATTACAATCACGCATTCCGCAGAATTCCCGGTTCACGAGAGGGTCATCATACTCACGACAACATATCACTAATATAATTCGTTTGCGCTTTAATCATGCTCTTTCTCACCAATATAAATTACGATTTCATCTGTCTAATTTGTCTAAGTGTACGTTTGGTGAAAGTGATGGAGATGCGGATCACTTGATTTTTCAATGTCCTTTAACCCTGTCCGCATGCCAGAAGCTTCTCGGCAGTCTTGCACGTCTTCAACATCCTTTTCCCACCAATGTTTCCTGTTTGTTGCATACCGTAATCCTACCGCTGATACGATTGACGCGATCAGTGTTTTTCTTGATGATTCTAAACTTGCACTATAACACAATGTACTGTCATACCTATTACGTTTGACATTATACTCCTGCTTCCACTGGTGCTGGAGTGTATTCGCCGAGATTGATTTTGAAACATACATTGAAATACTACAGGTGTTATGTGGAATGTTGTTTTGCCGTATCGGGAGTGTATTCATTATAAATCAGGATTTTTGGACCGGGCAAAGTTATAGGAGCCCATAACCAGCAGAAAGTGGAAGAAGAAATATATAATTAATACAGTGAGTTGTGCGGCTATGTTCCTAACTTAACGGATATTACAAGCGAAAAAGGCTAACCTTAAGTGCGAAATAAGGAACGAGACCCCTCAATATTGAAGTAGAAGAAGAAGAAGTAATTAGCGGTGTACGCTTCTGATTCCCACTTGTGTCTCGTCTCCCGGTAAGTGCGCACGCCATGTATTTTCTGTCCTGTGTGCTAAGTGTAATAGTTCGTCTTAGTCTCGTTCGCGACATCGTACTGTACGGTTGGAAGTGTTCGAGGTTTCGTGTTCCGTGTCTTGATGTTGAGTACCGACAGTGGAGGTGATGAGGACTCGCAGGCCGCATCAAATCGTTATATGGAACGAGAAAAAGTGGTGAACGTGGTTACAAGTGTGACTGATAGTTCTCATAATACGTCTTCTTCGCAAAATTCAACCCGACGCAATAATAACACTACATCTCCTGCTCAACCTACTAACAATATTGCATGTATTTTGTACCTATTTAACCACCCACGCCCTATATGGTTTTTGTTTCATCAAAAAAGGTAATAACATTGGTAACCTTCAGCCTATGGCTATTGGGCGTTTACTACATGAACGTAAATTTCCTGTCAAATCCATTCAATATAAGGGCTGTAAACGGATTCCTTTCACTCTCCTAACAATGCTAATGACTTTTTGTGGAAAAAGTTTCTTGATACACACAAGCTACATGCCTTTATACCTCACTCCAATATCTTACGAATAGGCATTATACGAGGTGTAGAAAAAGAGTTAACTGAATCAGATATTCTTACTTTACTTAAGACCGATGTCAAAGTTCACTCTGTTCATCGCCTAAGTCGTAAAACACATCAGGATGGTCAGGTAATATATCTACCTACTGGTTCAGTAAATGTTGTTTTTTGCTCCAAAACATTGCCAAAATATCTTTCGGTCTATCAAGTATTATTGGAAGTCAATCCCTTTATATTCTACTCCATTATTTGCTCAAAATGCCAGCGTTATGGTCACACCATACGCAATTGCCAGTCTAAAAACTTTCGTTGCCGGAACTGTGGTTTAAATCATGCTACCTCAGACTGCCTTGGCAATGTCAAATTATGTTTACATTGTAATCGGGAGCATAAAACGGGCTCATCTGCCTGTGCTGTCCATCAGTGACAAGTAGAGATAAGGAAACGCATGTGCGTTGATAATATCTCCTTTTCGGAAGCTTCCGCTATACAATTTCCACCTACTTATTCTTATTATTGTAACATTCAACAATTTCCTCCCCTACCCATTCAATACTCCCCTCCAATACCAGAAACGCCGCGCAAACATAAATTCACTCAAGTGATCGTCTAGGATTTTGCCATCTAAGCCTCCTCCCACGTTTGGTAGAGGTAGATATCTACAGATGGTGCAACCCACTCAATATTCTTGCCCCTTACAATCTCGGCCACCTGTGCAACCCGCACAGCATCAACAACAAACGGGTAACACACTTCCACAGCTGGAACATGTTCAACAGAGTGTTCTCAATCTTCTAATGCAACTTACACCACTAATTGGAGATCACCCCAATATTTTACCAGTTATTAGTGAACTACGAGAAAGTTTACACCTTATCTTTAATAATGGTAGAACGCATTCTTCAATGGAATGCTGGGAGCCTACAAAAGAAACAATACGAACTAAAAATTCTAATGCAGGAAACATCTCCTCATATACTCGTTCTGCAAGAAACTTGGTTTTCCCATAAAACTAACCTTATTTTCCAGGATATTCTATTGAACGCCATGACGGACCAGGATTTGATGGTGTAGCACTTATGATACATAATTCGTTATCATACACTCAATTACATCTGCAATACATAATACCCAACACACATGCCCTGGGACGTATATATCATAACACATACGTTCTATACTTATATAATCCACCAGATAATTACATCTCATTTGCACAATGGTTCAATTTTTAAATCAATTTCCATCCGATAGCAAACTCCTTCTTCGGGAGATATCAATATACACCATACTCAGTGGGGAGCTTATCTGGACACCTCTAAAGGCACACAGTTCATACATGCTGTAAATCAACATAATCTCCTGATTCTGAATGATCGTTCCCCTACCAGGCTCACTCCTCCTGGTTCGATGCCTAGCGCAGTCGATATATCACTTTGTCGCAACACTCTTGCATCTATAACTACGTGCATAGTACTAAGTGACACTCATACAAGTGATCACTTCCCCATCATCATTTTTTATGGACTTGGGTATGCACTGACTGAGCAAATGTCATGGGATAGCGGAGCACTGATGCGCAGGTGTGTTCTCTGCGCACGACACGCCCCCTGTTCCAGCGGCAGTTGTATAGGAGACCTTGTGAGCAGTGGCTGCGCATGTGACAGATGTAACATGGAACGTCATCGTCAGATGACACCGTTCGAAAGGGGTATGGTGGTCGGTGCCCGACGGATGGGAAGTGCGATTCCACAACATACGAACGACCGGCTGTCCAGCCACCCTCGATGACCATGACCGGCGACATCTGAGACGGATTGTCAATAGTGACAGACGGGCAACCGTGCAACAAATGACGGCTCAGTTTAACACACGTCTGCCAGTGGACAATCCGTAGGAACATGGGTTCTATGGGGTATGGGACCCAGCGCCGCACACGGGTACCACTGCTAACCTAACGTCATCCGGCACAACGACGAGCATTTGTCGCCAGTCACCTGGGATGGACACTGTAACGTGATATGGTGGGACGAATCACGATTTCAACTACACCATGCCGATGGGAGGCACCGTGTATGGCGCAGACCACATGAAGCGATGGATCCCGCGTGCCTCGAAAGTGTGGTCAAGGGTGCTGGTGTCTCTGTTATGGCCTGAGGTGCATTTTCCTGGTATGGAATGAGCCCCCTAGTTGTTCTTGAAGAGACTTTGAATGGTACGCGGTATGTAGAGCTGCTCGGAGACCATCTCCACCCATTTTTGTCCTTCCAGCGCCCAAACGGTTCTGCGGTTTTTCAAGATGATAATGCGCCGCCACATCGCTCCCACGTCGCCAGGGAATGGTTCCAGGAACATGCAGCGGAGGTCCAACGACTGCCATGGCCACCCAGCAGCCCTGATATGAACCCTACTGAGCATATCTGGGATGTCCTGGAACGCAGGCTCCGTGCCATGGATCCTGCACCCACGAACAGACCAGCATTGGCGGCCGCTCTGGAAACGATTTGGTGATGCTGTGTCCAGAGGACACCAGGGAATTGTTGACTTACTTCCACAGCAGGGCCAGTGGAGGCCCCACTCGCTATTAGGTGACTATCCCATGACATTTCTTAAGTCAGTGTATTTCTAATCCCCCTCCTAAACACCACTTCACGGGTCAAATTCGTTCCCGGCAACATTTCAACGCTTCGTACATTAAGTCGTTTATGATAACCAAATTAGAGAAATGCCCAGTAAGAGAATTATCCTATCACTCAATTCTCAACATAATATCACAGTATCTTGATCTATACCATCCTTTTCAATCACCGTCAAACACCATAATAAGTGGGGGACTCTGAATGCCAACAATTAATCCTCTAACGCAAGAGACTTTTCAAAATATATCGTAAAACATTAACCCCTTCACACTACTTTCATCTCAAACATATTATTATTATTCTTATTCTTCTTCTTCTTCTTCTTCTTCTTATTATTATTGTTCCGAGGTATCTGTGGAACAGCAGAGGTGAAAAAAGGTGCGGGATGGAATAGGTCTCAACTACCAAATTAAAGTTAATTTAAAACTTTAACAAAGGTTATATTTTCTTTTCTAAAATCAACAAATGACAACAAATAACAAAAATGTAACAGGTACCA
The DNA here is from genome assembly GCF_040414725.1 of Anabrus simplex. Classification (NCBI taxonomy): domain Eukaryota; kingdom Metazoa; phylum Arthropoda; class Insecta; order Orthoptera; family Tettigoniidae; genus Anabrus; species Anabrus simplex. Next base: position 3,204,788 of record NC_090277.1, read on the forward strand.
AGTAGCAAATCAACAAATTAAGAAATTATAGATTACAGCCGTTACAAGTTTTGGGGCTTCGAGCCCCGTTTTACATCCTTGAGCCCTCAGCTCACAACCAAAGGGCAGAAAACCCCTTCATACCAAGGAGCAATTGCCCCTAATTAGAATGTCAAGCGTCCTAGAGGCACGCAGAGATCAAATTTGGAAAGAGCAGTCCCGCTCTCAAGTTTA